>NC_091128.1:69194321-70571821 GCF_040183065.1 Periplaneta americana | reverse complement strand
AGCAAAGCAGTAAAAGAGGAAAGGTAGTGTACAAATGCCTGTTTTCAACCATCTTGGATTAAACAGTTTCCATTGATATTACATGACAAATCAGACGATGTTACTTTCTGTAAAATATTTACGGAAAGTTTTGGGAAACACCGATTAAAGTTTTCTCTTCCCCAATATTTCAAAGAAGTCGGCGCGTATGGCAGGAATAATAAATATCGCCTCAACACTGCGTCGCGAGGAAGCGTCAGGTTTTCCCAGCCAGCCAGCACTGGTAACTGCAGGGACTTAATGCCCGGACTCTTCGACTGGCAGAGGAGAATCAGACGAGCTCGGCATTGTGATGACACGTACATTACATGCGATGATGAGATTGATTGCACGGCGAACCAAATATGCAGGGATTTCGCCATATTGCGATGGAGGACATTGCCTTGTTGCAGGAATCAGCACGTTCAGTTGACGACAGCAGAAGTGCGAGGACTTAGTCATGTATAAGAAGAGGCGACATTGCGCAACTGAACACTGAACTGTGATGTTACAACTTGGTATTGTTTGTAATTCAACCAGTATTCCGAATAGATAAAATTGTAGAGGGAGGAACTTTTCCGTCACCTAAGTTATGGGAATTTTAAAAAATATGTATTATTATTATTACTATTATTATTATTATTATTATTATTATTATTATTATTATTATTATTATTATATGGACTGAAGCTGTCTTGTTTCACTTTCCAGTCCTGGCACAAGAGCCATTCCACTTCAAACCTTTCAAGATTTCATATTGATATCTCCATTTTTTTTAATTTTTTTCGGGCACATTTAACTGTAAAATAAATTCGATCTGTGTATATTTTTTCTAGAAATCTAATTTCGGCATATTAATTTACGAAATTTTCGAAAAACCGTTTGTACCAATTCCCCGGATCTATCTCCGGTTCTAATCGTTCATATTACTGTATTTAGTCTTGGGCTCACTGCCAGATGAAAGGTAAAAATTCCAGTGAAATAATGAGATATTCTACATATTAGGATTTGTGGCTTGTCTACTTCTTTCACTGGACCCTTCAATAATTTCAGAAGAATCCTATATTTTTAGGTTATTGATATTATAAACGAATATGTTGAGTAGGCCTATTTATAGCAATGAAATAAATAACGAGTTAAGTGCCAATATCATATTTATTCAGGCAAGGAAAAAAACGGTTTAAGTTAAATATAATCATGGATACATATACAGAAAAATTTTAATTTAATCATTAGCTATAATTCTTTAATACCTATTTGTAATTTCAAATATTATTGAATCATTCTCGTACAATTTAAATTGCAATTTGGAAAAAGTGAAACGACGTAAGTACCGAAGTATTTACATGAATAGTGGGGTATGTTCACTAGGAACAAAACGAATAATATGGTTATGTACCAGAGATATTAATCACAAGTAATATTAGAGAACAAAATAATTTCACTCTTTAACAGTACAATGTTAAGCATCATTCCTGTTCAAATAACTGTTCATAGAATTCTTGTTCTCAGGCTTCAGGAATGGCAACACAGCTCTTAGATCGTTTATTTTTTCCTTTGCAAGTTTGCTTCCGCACTTCATTTGTGGGATCTCTGTCTGCAAAATGTTTCTGGTGCAACATTTTTCTTCATCACCCAAATGTTACTCCAGGCTTCCAAATCAATGAGAGTTCTCTTCACTTGCACAATGCCTGGCCTATCCTTTGTAATTTTGATCCATTTAGCCTGTGTGATGTGTATGTTACTGGTATTGAGTAATGAACCTGCAACAGCTTTGAAATCCAAGAAGTCTGTTTCTTTCATAATGGTGACATGAAATGGTTTTGACGTTACACTTACCATAATTTTAACCAAGTCCAAAGGTACTTCACTCTTCTCTTTCCTCTTTCTTTTCTCTATTTGCGCAAAATCCCTATGAATGTCCCTTTACCAAGTATTTACCACCACGTGCTGCTATAGCTAACTGAACAAGATCAAACATGCTCTGGTGCATAGCTCATAGATTTCATTTTCACCCTCGGGCTAACGTCTCTTACCCACGGGAAGGCGGTCGGCTGCTATATGCGCCGTAGCATTTTTGGCATGTGACGTCACAAGCTTGTATTGCACAACCAATCGGAGTCAGTCTGGATAATAGATACGGTTTTGTTTCCCTAAAGTTTGCAGCACTTACTGATAGAGAGATCAGCTGTTAATATGTGTTTTTCAAGGAGCTATTGTTGAAGCAGAAGCACCAGGATCAAGGAACTTTTACTCTGTACTATAACATTTCTGCCACTTATTTTCAGTAATTTGGGTTAATAGTAATTAATCTTACAGGTCAGGTGAATATTTTGACTTAGAAATATCACAGTTGTTTTGTTTTGAAACTGGAAAAATGAAGGATATTATCTCATCTGTAACATCCGTGACAAAATGTGTGTAACATCTGTGACGTGGAAGAAAGAGATATACTGCAAAATATTCACCCACTATGTTTTTGTGAACTAATTGGATGCCATGAGATTTACATTGCTTTCTCATGGACACTATGAGAATGAATCTCTTTTTGCTTGAGGCAGAGACCTGAGTTATACACTTTTTGTTTATAAGGTGTGAAGTAAGTTCACAAATCTTGTAACATCCGTGACGAAATCTTTTATTTATTTTCTGCAACAACAATAAATTGTATTGAACAACTTTTTTCTGTAAAGTGATATGACCTTGAAAATTGATTCATTTTATTTTCAATATACATTATAGAGTGTGAAAACAGTAAAATTGTAACATCAGTGACAACGGCTGTAATTTGTTTCCAGTGATTCGGTGACAAAACGCTGGGCTCTACCTATTAATAAATTAGTGGAGGTCATGATAATTGGTTCCAGCCAATTAGAAAAGAACATCCAATGTCTTAACTCTCATAATAAAGGGACTCCAGTATACACATAGCTAGGCACCGCAGGGACTGCTGGCCTGCAAGTCACACATGCATTCTTTGAGCTTACAATGTTGTCTGTTTATATGTGTACATGCAACGTTTACAAAGTGTTTTTTTGCTTGCTAAGAAGTTCGCTTGATTTAACACGAAAGAAAATATAACAGAGGTTTAACCTTCAGAGCTACAAACAAACATCGCAGTAATGGATGCACACAGCACTCACTCGGCTGATATAGTGCGCTTGAACACAAACGCTTATTCTACACAGTTTTAAATACTGATAACGAATTACAACTATCAGCGCGAGCGTGTCTAAACTTCGGAAAACAAAACACTGTCTAAGTGTCAACTGATCAACAATTCCCCTTGATTTCAGAAGGTTTCGAAGCTAGTGTAGTAATAAGGCACTCTATCTAGTCTACCCAACTTATGAGTTGATTCTAGAGTGGGATCAGCCAGACTTGATTTCTGATGTTTGCTGATCACCTGGTGGAAACGTAAAACCATGAATAGCAAACCTTTGCCCTCGCGTTTGTTCATGTTTCCATGGCAGTCCTGTCTTGTTGCTGAAAGTAATATTATCTTGGCTTTCACAATATTTCAATATCCATTTCCTTACATTGCCTTTCAGTCTGAGTTATTTATCAAATAACATGATATTCCAAGAAGCTATAACAATGTTAAATGTCTAAATTTTTCACAAAGGAAACTTCAAACTTAACAAAACAGTTTGATGCTAAGAGGAGACTTAACTTTAAAAAATTCGAGATGTACATTACACAGCTTTACTATTCTGCATATCTTTACATAGAACTATGTATGGGAGTGTTCACACAAGAGGAATGCCAGGAGAACAAGCGGAATTCAAGGAGGACTAGGGAAATACAAGGATAATTAGGGGAATATAAGAAGAACAAGGAGACACAAGGGCAACAAGGGGGAATAAGGATAACAAGAGAAAGGCGAGGAGAATAAGACAAAACAAGGAGAACAGGGGTAAGAGAAAGAGAACAAGTAGAACAAGAGGAATACAGAGAGAACAAGGGGAATACAAAGAGAAGAAGCTGAAGACAAGGATAAGCAGAGGAAAATATGGAGAAGAAGGAGACATTAATCACAATGGGAATACAAGGAGAACAAGGGGAATACAAGGAAAAGCAGGGGAAATATGGAGAACAAGGGCAGGCTTAATACACGAGAACAAAGTTAATACAACAGAAACAAGGTTAATATAACGAGAACAAAGGGAATATAATGAAATCAAGGAGAACAAGGGTAATGTAGGGAGAACAAGGGACATATACTGGTAAAAAGTGGAATATAACGAGAACAAGGAGAATATAATGAGAACAAGGGGAATATAACGATAATAAGGGTAATAGAACGAGAAAAAGGGAATATAACTAGAAAAAGAGGAATATAACGAGAAAAAGGGGAATATAACGAGAAAAAGGGGAATATAACGAGAAAAAGGGGAATATAACGAGAACAAGGGGAATATAACGAGAATAAGGGTAATATAACGAGAAAGAGGGGAATATAACGAGAAAGAGGGGAATATAACGAGAACAAAGGGAATGTAACGAGAACAAACGGAATATAACGAGAACAAGGACATATAACGATAACAAGGAGAATAAGGGTAATATAACGAGAAAAAGGGAAATATAACTAGAAAAAGAGGAATATAACGAGAAAAAGGGGAATATAATGAGAACAAGGAAAATATAACGAGAACAAGAGAAATATAACGATAATAAGGGTAATGTAACGAGAATAAGAGTAATATAACGAGAAAAAGGGTAATATAATGAGAAAGAGGGGAATATAATGAGAAAGAGGGGAATATAACGAGAACAAGGGACATATAACGATAACAAGGAGAATATAACAAGAACAAGGTGAATACAAGGTTAAGAAGGGGACGAAAAGGTGAATAAGAGAAAGGAATCTCCCTTATTCATCTTGTCTTCACCTTATCCCCATTGCCTTCCCGATGTTGTTCTAGTATTTTTCTTTGTCTCCTTGCTTCATTTCTATGAAAACTATGAAATAGTCAACTTTCTTTTCCGGTATAATGCTCGAAAACTCTGGAATGGAATCTTTGAAATACTGTATCACAATAGCTGGTCTTCTGCTCCATATACTCATAAAGCAGAAGATACTTTATTCCGGTTTTACGCGTTGATAATGGCATGAGGCTTGTTATTATCACATAGGAATTAGTCGCGCTATGCAATGCTGCTACGTACGGTATCTGTTAACCGCAATCTGCTTGTTTGTGAGCAGATCGATAGCGAAAGGCAAGCCACCTGTGTGCACATGTGAGGAGCGTTTTACTAGCGATGACACGAGTACTTGGCAACACGAAAACGTAAGATGAGGTCGTTTACATAGAAAATTGACAGGGGATAAACCAGCGGTGACCAAAACTCGAATTGCAGTGATTACATGCGACAGACAGCCTATGAAGTAAGGAGACGGAGGAAGGTACTCGGCATGAAAACTACAACCAGTGGTGGTTCCAGTACTAACATCTTGATCAATCCCGCGGATAAAAATCTCAAGCTTTGCTGTATTAGTAATATCACTGCTGTCATCAAGAGCCAATGTATAATATACGATTTTTCTTCCTTCTTTTTTAATCTTTCTCTTCAATACAATCAGGAATTTTCTAAATTCTTCTCTCGATATTTGGTTTTTCAAAATTAAAAACTTCTTACGGACAAGTAATTTAAGCTATTTTAATCAATACTCTTTTGAGAAATTCTGTTCTATTAGAAGGCTTTAGAGCACGAGATATTTCAAACCCCATTAGGTAGCTGACTTCCTTACATTTATTTATCTCATCATTCTCTTCCTGGTTATGATTTAAGACATGTCAATTCCTGACCTTCAACAGTTCGTTGGCACATAATATTGAATCAGTTTTTCTATAATATTATTATTCAATGAATAACTAATAAATAGTTACCCTCATCTAAAGATTAAGAAGATTAAAATTGAGATAAAACCTAATAATTTTATCCTCCTAGGGAAAAGATCTAAAAATATGAATATTCATGCAAGTACAGAAGAATTATAGAAACACATATTTAGTGAATAATAATAATAATAATAATAATAATAATAATAATAATAATAATAATAATAATAATAATAATAATGATAATACATTATTCAGCGTGGCCATTAATGTTTCTATATAGGCTACTCCTAATTGAACCGTTGAGCAAAGTAAACATTTATTACATTTTGTCCGACAGAACAACAAAAAAGTTCTCCTTCTCATTCTTTACGAAATCATGTCTTACTCCTTGTAGAGACAGACTTTGGAGAGCGACGAGATATCGCCACTGTTTGCCTTCAGTACGAGAATGAAACACAGCAATGTACAGGAAACGCCTTGTACCCGTATGAATGTCTGTGATTACACGATGTAATCACGACACCCACTTTTGTCATCGCTGGGATAAACGAAATCCCAATGATTGCGTGAAAAGCCTTTACTCGATTTGAAGTAACATAAAACAAAATATGTAGCTAATCCATTTAACATTATAATATTTGATACTGAAACTATTCATTATTTAACTTTTTCCTCATAAATATATATATGTTTTCAAGTAGTGTTTTCTTCCCAGTTTTTACTTCAAATTTTAATCATATTACTTAACTTTTATTATTATTATTATTATTATTATTATTATTATTATTATTATTACAACTTACTTACAAATGGCTTTTAAGGAACCCGCAGGTTCAAATCCGCCCTCATATAAGCCCGATTATTATTATTATTATTATTATTATTATTATTATTATTATTATTATTATTATTATTATTATTATTACAACTTACTTACAAATGGCTTTTAAGGAACCCGCAGGTTCAAATCCGCCCTCATATAAGCCCGATTATTATTATTATTATTATTATTATTATTATTACAACTTACTTACAAATGGCTTTTAAGGAACCCGCAGGTTCAAATCCGCCCTCATATAAGCCCGATTATTATTATTATTATTATTATTATTATTATTATTATTATTACAACTTACTTACAAATGGCTTTTAAGGAACCCGCAGGTTCAAATCCGCCCTCATATAAGCCCTATTATTATTATTATTATTATTATTATTATTATTACAACTTACTTACAAATGGCTTTTAAGGAACCCGCAGGTTCAAATCCGCCCTCATATAAGCCCGATTATTATTATTATTATTATTATTATTATTATTATTACAACTTACTTACAAATGGCTTTTAAGGAACCCGCAGGTTCAAATCCGCCCTCATATAAGCCCGATTATTATTATTATTATTATTATTATTATTATTATTATTATTATTATTATTATTACAACTTACTTACAAATGGCTTTTAAGGAACCCGCAGGTTCAAATCCGCCCTCATATAAGCCCGATTATTATTATTATTATTATTATTATTATTATTATTATTATTATTATTATTATTATTATTACAACTTACTTACAAATGGCTTTTAAGGAACCCGCAGGTTCAAATCCGCCCTCATATAAGCCCGATTATTATTATTATTATTATTATTATTATTATTATTATTATTATTATTATTACAACTTACTTACAAATGGCTTTTAAGGAACCCGCAGGTTCAAATCCGCCCTCATATAAGCCCGATTATTATTATTATTATTATTATTATTATTATTATTATTATTACAACTTACTTACAAATGGCTTTTAAGGAACCCGCAGGTTCAAATCCGCCCTCATATAAGCCCGATTATTATTATTATTATTATTATTATTATTATTATTATTATTATTACAACTTACTTACAAATGGCTTTTAAGGAACCCGCAGGTTCAAATCCGCCCTTATATAAGCCCGATTATTATTATTATTATTATTATTATTATTATTATTATTATTATTATTATTATTATTATTATTATTATTACAACTTACTTACAAATGGCTTTTAAGGAACCCGCAGGTTCAAATCCGCCCTCATATAAGCCCGATTATTATTATTATTATTATTATTATTATTATTATTATTATTATTACAACTTACTTACAAATGGCTTTTAAGGAACCCGCAGGTTCAAATCCGCCCTTATATAAGCCCGATTATTATTATTATTATTATTATTATTATTATTATTATTATTATTATTATTATTATTACAACTTACTTACAAATGGCTTTTAAGGAACCCGCAGGTTCAAATCCGCCCTCATATAAGCCCGATTATTATTATTATTATTATTATTAATTCTAGAATTCTATTATTCTAGAATTCTAAATCTCTCTCTCCGGTCTGCAGATGCATTAAATATGCTAATTTGCATGGATTCAACTTGGATCCATTTAATGTGTAGTATATCTTTGAGTTTTTAACTCACTGATCTTATTTTAATAATTATTTGTCCATTTTATTTCTTGTATTTGGCCAATTGATTAATGTAGACTATTCCATTATTTCAATTATCTCATTGTACTAATTTTGTAATTTTATAATTATTATTTGATCATTGATTATTTAGACCATTATATTGTTTGTATTTCATCTCATTGCCATTTTCTATCATTCATTCTCATCATCATTTGTTGTTTTGTTCTGTTTTGTATCGTGCAAAACTGTAATTGGCCTTGTGCTGTTGTTTTTGCACGTTAATATTCTAAATAAATAAATAAATAAATAAATAAATAAATAAATTATTATTATTATTACTTACTTACAAATGGCTTTTAAGGAACCCGCAGGTTCAAATCCGCCCTTATATAAGCCCGATTATTATTATTATTATTATTATTATTATTATTATTATTACAACTTACTTACAAATGGCTTTTAAGGAACCCGCAGGTTCAAATCCGCCCTCATATAAGCCCGATTATTATTATTATTATTATTATTATTATTATTATTATTATTATTACAACTTACTTACAAATGGCTTTTAAGGAACCCGCAGGTTCAAATCCGCCCTTATATAAGCCCGATTATTATTATTATTATTATTATTATTATTATTATTATTATTATTATTACAACTTACTTACAAATGGCTTTTAAGGAACCCGCAGGTTCAAATCCGCCCTCATATAAGCCCGATTATTATTATTATTATTATTATTATTATTATTATTATTATTATTATTATTATTATTACAACTTACTTACAAATGGCTTTTAAGGAACCCGCAGGTTCAAATCCGCCCTCATATAAGCCCGATTATTATTATTATTATTATTATTATTATTATTATTATTATTATTATTATTATTATTATTATTATTATTATTATTACAACTTACTTACAAATGGCTTTTAAGGAACCCGCAGGTTCAAATCCGCCCTCATATAAGCCCGATTATTATTATTATTATTATTATTATTATTATTATTATTATTATTACAACTTACTTACAAATGGCTTTTAAGGAACCCGCAGGTTCAAATCCGCCCTCATATAAGCCCGATTATTATTATTATTATTATTATTATTATTATTATTATTACAACTTACTTACAAATGGCTTTTAAGGAACCCGCAGGTTCAAATCCGCCCTCATATAAGCCCGATTATTATTATTATTATTATTATTATTATTATTATTATTATTATTATTATTATTATTACAACTTACTTACAAATGGCTTTTAAGGAACCCGCAGGTTCAAATCCGCCCTCATATAAGCCCGACTATTATTATTATTATTATTATTATTATTATTATTATTATTATTATTATTATTATTATTTACCTGTGAACAGCCGCAAGCACGAGGGTTTGCCGTTTTGAGCGCAAACTATACAGGGTGTAAACGTAATAGATGCCGAAAAATTACTCATGCAGGGATAGTGTTCCTAAACAAAAAAAAAACTAATATAATTTTTCGAAATTCTCAAGTTTACAAAAAAAAAATACGTGTTTTCAGAACAGGTACTAAAATTTAGAATTCTTCAGAAAAACATAGGTGCTTATTATTAATCATTTGTTTTTTTTTTATTCAAATCACACACTAAAACAGATATAACATTTTCATTATTATAAATTTAACACGATATTAATGACAAAAAGTGAAATCAATAATTGACACACTATAAATTAATTCATTATTATTTATTTACGACGCTACGTGACGCTGTCACCTAACAATAATATCAGATTGTTTGTTTGTTTTTCTAAAAATGAATTCAATTGTCTTTTGCAATATTATAATTTAAACTACTATCTTATCTGAAAGTATTGGACACAAAGATTATCGTGAATGGCGGGAAAACTACTGAGATTGGAAAAAACTTTATTATTATTATTATTATTATTATTTTTTGTTTAAAATGACGTTATCTGCAATCTATGAAATTTTTGGTATCTATGCCCTAAATATACGTGTATAACCCATATACCCAGTATTTGCATGACTACTGTCTGGAAAATTTCGAGGTACATTAAATAGAGAATGGAGCGAGACGGACCGCATGGAAAACCTCGTAACACTTCTGTTTCTATGGTAAAACGAGTAACATCATTTATGGTACCATGGAAACAGAACTGTGAGATGAACTTCGTGTCTCGTGGTTTTCCACGCAGTCCGTCTCGCTCCAGTCTCTATTTCATGTGCCTGGAGGTTTTCCACGCTGTCGTCTCAACGAGTCAACGAAGAAGGAGCGCCTTTGTCCACTGTGCGGAGAAAAGGACTCCAGGACACATATTTTATTGCAGTGTGCCGAATGGAACATATTCGGAAAAAATATCTACCACCCTCGATGCTAAGTCAGAATAGGAGTTCGCTTGCATGTCTTGACCTCATGGGGAATAGAGAATGCGAACAAAAGACTGGATTGTTCCTCTTGAAGGCGAGACAGATTAGAACTTCAGCTGTTGAAGTTTGTGATGCGAACTGACGAAGGGATACTCAATTATACACTTTTATCCCTGTTTAAGTTAGGATATATTATAATTATAATGTGTTTGTGCCATTTTTATTTTAATCTGTGTGTTCTTTTGGAGAGGTTGGATCTAACTATAGGTGAGAGGGGTGAAAACTACAAAGTAGGACTTGTTTTACACAGCACGTACGGTCAGAAGACCCGTGCATGGGATTTAAGAGAAAATTCTGTTGATATAGTACATCTGTATGTGTAATAATAAATCCATCTATGCTAGTTACAAGTATTATGTTACGTTCATTTTCGACTTTTTCCTTTCACAATTCTCTTTAGTTAATTTGAAAAACGGAGTGAGACGAGTGGGCAGCAGGCTTGGAGTTCCCATGAATTCTTCCTCACAGCAAGGTCGCGCGATTGCGCACATTTAATTATTTATCCTCCCATACCCCTTTCATACATTGCGTCATTCCATGCTGTGTCGCTACATGAGGTCTATCTAATTACTGGATAGGGTGTACTCATCCTGCCTGCGATACAAAGTTATTTAATCTAAACCCTTCCTTAGCTAACCTAAGTACTAGACCTTCACGCCATGCAAAGGATTACATAAATTCCCTGTCACTTTTTTGAATAGGTTGTTTAACGATGCTGTATCAAATGAATTATTATTTACCATATACGAAATGGTGTTTTGGTGAGACGAATCCTAGGATTCGCTATGGAAAAACCTGACATTCACTTTACAATTATTGGGGACAATCTCGGAAAGAGCCCATTCATTTCAAGTCGAAGCTTGCTAGCTGTTAAGCTATGCAGCTACCCGTTAAAACGTTATGAGCAAGAGCCCGGAAGGTAGGCAAAATGCCTTTTTTATGGGGTTGATATACGAAAGAGTTTACTAGAGAAAAATATGTTTCCACACATTTCGGAACGATAGAGCCAGTTTTTATTTTGTATTTTTTGCCTATTTTATCTTCCGTTGCCTATTTTAAGGTTTAATGGCTTATTCTGCCTTTTTTTGCTTTTGATGGAGATTTTCTGCTATTATGTATACAAAAATAATTCAGTACAATGAAATATTGTACGACTTCTGAATATATGAAAAATACAAATAAAACAATTTTTCATTTTATAAATGAAGCATCAGTTACAAAAATTAAACGATATTTTTACATAATGGGAATCTCTATTGAGAATATGACCCGATAGAAATACATTTAGCCTACATTATTTGTGGAAGCATGCCTAAAAAGCAGCTTTAAGCTGATCAGTCGGATGAGAAGGTTGGTGGGACCAGTTACTGCTATTGCACCTTACACCCCAAAGCAGTTGGTTTCTCTCGTCTAACGTAAGAGGTTCAGTTTCTACAGATTCCAAGAAAACATTGAGGAGAGAGAAAAATAATAAATTCTCTGAAAGTCAAATCGTATTGAAAACAATAAGCAGGATTGGCATATTAGTTTGCACTATTGTTGCCGATATGAGTCCATCCATACAATAGCATGTATGTTCAAATCACTTTGGTGGAAGTGGAACGATTTTTTACAGTGATGAAAAACATTTTCTGTTACAGGCGGCTGACTATGTGAGTTCAGAACTTGAACAATTATCTGTTGTGGCATGTAACCATAAAAAAACAAGAGTAAGTAGGGCTACTGAAATGCGGTACACAGGTTTATTAAGTAACATAACGCTCATCTAGAATAATACTGTCGTAACTCTCAAAATTGAATTTTGAGTTACAGGCAGTTTTGTAATCTTTATTTAATCCTCTAACAAACAGCAGAACTGCCGCATCTGTAAGTTCAAGGGCAAAGTCTGCAGGGTTCACACTGATACTTGATAATCATGAGTTTTCACACGACTTTGAAATGTTCATCTTGCATTTATTCAAAACTAACTTTTCGTAGTTAGGACAGTATTATTTTAAGAATGGGATATATTGAATTACTATTTGATGATTTTACTCCATTTTCATAATTTTAAATGCCTATTTTTATTACTTTACTGATTTTTTTTCCGAGTTTTAAGTGCCTATTTTCCTGCCTATTTTAGCAAAATAATGCCTGAATTTCCGGCCTCTAGCTACAACTGATCAGACTGGAAGAGACGTAAAAGAGTAATAAGTGTGTGTATGTATGTATGTATGTATGTATGTATGTAGATCTATGTATGTATTGTTGTTATTATTATTATTATTATTATTATTATTATTATTATTATTATTATTATTATTATTATTATTAAGGTAAAGTGTAAAAAACTAAGATAATAAGTGAAGAATGTAATGTCTGCTTTATTCATCATCTAGTCTAGACACATGGCTTCGGTACGAATCGGAGCCACGTGGTTATCATGGTCTAGTCATGGCCATCTTGACAATCTCCTAATATAAATACATGTTCAAAGTTCTAAAAAACAAAGGAATTGCTATATTAAACTCATGTTAAACGTGCATTTATATAAGAATTCGTTCAATGTCGGCCATGTTATGACTAAGAATGTGACGTCGCGCCGTAGCCTGTCTTTCTCGTTAGCCACGGTCTAGACAATATTATGTAGAAATATCTTCCTTTGTTTCCAGATTGCCATGGCAAATGAAATCCCACATTCGAGGTGACACGAGCTGTACTAGGAACTCAATTGTCTTTGTTTGAGACGATTTCCGGGTTAATAAATAACTGAGATTACTGAAATACTCCGTCGTCGTCATGCAACACCAGTGTAGCTGTCGGTGAGATATCATTCAAGTGTTTCTGTCAGCTTTTATGTAATCAGGACGCGACGGTTCAAGCCCCGCCGTGTGTATAAACACAGCTTTCGCAAACAAATGACAGACACTTCATGAATTTAACTTTCTTTCTAAGTCAATTTGTGAAAGAGTTTGTTTCAGCAATACTCAGGATGATGATCTGCTGAGGTTACAAATTTCAGCGCTAGTGGATAAGGACAGAGACGTTTGTTTACCATTTTGTCATCACAACATGACCCATTCATAATAATAATAATAATAATAATAATAATAATAATAATAATAATAATAATATAATAATAATAATAATAATAATAATAATCATCATCATCATCATCTCATCTTGTTCACTATTAGGGGCCTATTATTATTATTATTATTATTATTATTATTATTATTATTATTATTATTAGTACCGCTACTACGGACCAGATTCTAATGTTAATCAATAGGCCTATTTTTTGTACGAACATAGGCGCACCTGAATTAGTTAAAATTTCTAGACATACCTCCTGATTGTTTAAACCGAATTTTATTTAACATAAAACACATTTTCCAATATTTTTTATATTTGAATAGATTTTTGAAAATATTTAACCATAAACACAATTCACACTTTTTTTCCATAATAGGGGCAGGGGGACAAAGTGAAAGGGAGGGCAAAGTGAAAAATTTGAAATAACTATTTAGTGCTGACATATGTAAGCCCAAGTAGGTATGAGATGAGTTTAGAGAGCCTTCAATTTGTGTAGTTGTGTCGTTGGTAAGTGGCGTTTGGGTTGTGCCATAGCAAGAAGAATTTTTTCTACATTCCTGATTTAACTTTCCAGCTTTTTATTTTTGTATTAATGATGTACTAGTAACTCATATCTTGTGTTTGTTATATGATATGTTTTTTAACTTACGTATTTTATTACACTGTGAAAGCTAAAACTACGTTTTACATCAAATCAAGATGGCGATATGAGCTTTCATTTCTTAATGGTGGCTGTGAGGCAAAGTGGAAGTTGCCCCTTCCACTTTGTCTCACAGTCACCTCACAAGTGAAACAAGGGGGCAAAGTGAAATGGAAATTAAATAATTTTTTGAAGCCACGGTTTTCTATAAAATGAATGAAAATTGCAATTTAACTTAATAAGTGATCGTATATTTCATAACCACAAGTAATTTTACATATTTATGTTTTTTTTTTTTTAATTTGGTTATTTAACGACGCTGTATCAACTGCAGGGTTATTTAGCGTTACTAGAGTTTGTAATAGCGAGATGGTATTTGGAAATATGAGGCCGCGGATTCGCCATAAATTACTTGACATTCGCCTTGTGGTTGAGGAAACTTCGGAAAAACCCAACCAGATAATCAGCTCAAGCGGGAATCGAACATGCGCCCGAGCCTAACTCCGGATCGGCAGGGAAGCGCCTTAACCGACTGAGCTACGCCGGTGGCAATATTTATGTTAAAGTTAGGAGGAAGAAGAGATTATTATAATCGACATTTTATCTTAACAGAAATTATTTATTTTAAAATGGGTCAACTTTTGAAGTTCTTCATTTTTTCGCGGTGAAATGGTTCGAACATAAAAAAGAAGCTTACTCGTTATTTTTGAGAAGGAGGGAAATATGTCATCAGCAGTGCAGCAGCCAGAGACGGGAAAACGGGTTTTCAAAAGGCGGCAGACACATTTGTTGTTACTATGGCTACACCTTGCTTCTTATGTTCTTGTCCAGTGAACATAATTCGAATTGAAGTGAGGAAGCTGGAGAATTTCTCCCCTTACTGGATTTCTTCCCCAAAATTCTGCATTCCTGTTTAATTCCCAACCGCGGAAAATTTCCTCTTAAATATTATACGTCTGTTCCTTTTGTTGTTGCAATAATAGATTACCATTTTGTGATTGCTACTAATTACGTAATCAAGAATAAGTTACTAAAGTATCACAATCATAACTTCGACTCTCGTGCTACAATAAATAAAAGGGACTTAAACAATAACAATAAGTTTTTTCCTTCGCTCTGAACTCCATCAGTTCGAATAGTACTACCTGCCTGTCACGTCTCCGCGATGACACTTCATTGGATGGCAGCGGCGGATTTTCAGGGGAGGCAAGGGAGGCAGTGCCGCCCCTAATATTTTACTAGAATACAATTTGACACTATTAATTCCACCTGAATTAAGATCACAGACAAGTTATAGCAAATAACGAACATTTTCCCTTTTCCTTTTGTATTAATTTTACTTTCTGTATGGTTGTGAAACTTGGACTCTCACTTTGAGACAGGAACATAGGTTAAGGATGTTTGAGAATAAGATGCTTAGGAAAATATTTGGGGCTAAGAGGGATAAAGTTACAGGAGAATGGAGAAAGTTACACAACACAGAACTGCACGCATTGTATTCTTCACCTGACATAATTAGGAACATGAAATCCAGACGTTTGAGATGGGCAGGGCATGTAGCACGTATGGGCGAACCCAAAAATGCATATAGACTGTTAGTTGGGAGGCCGGAGGGAAAACGACCTTTGGGGAGGCCGAGACGTAGATGGAAAGATAATATTAAAATGGATTTGAGGGAGGTGGGATATGATGATAGAGAATGGATTAATCTTGCTCAGGATAGGGACCAATGGCGGGCTTATGTGAGGGCGTCAATGAACCTCCGGGTTCCTTAAAAGCCAGTAAGTAAGTATTAATTTTACTATTCACTATGACTAAGATGTAAGTTACGTAAAGTCGACCACATCCAGTTGGTGATGCCCGCTCGCTATACAGTAGATAGTACAAATAATTCATACTGAAAAATAACAGATAGCGTTGTAATGTAACCTGTATAGTCGACATCTAGCAGCCTGCAGTGTCTATGCGAAAGCGGGAGAGAGGAGACAGCTACATCACTCTGCTCCCCGGTAACCATGACAAAAGCAGTTCAACCAATAAGATAGCTGGTTAGCGGAGTGTTTAAACTTAACTAGAACGCGCGAGGGGAGCCGAATTTGGAGACGTCCTACCCACCTCTGACAACTGTACCGCTGTACTGCTTAAAGTCACGGCTGCTTTCGGCTGTATTGGGAAGGTCTCTCTCTTTCACTTTTTTTTTGGTTTTAGAAAATTGAGTTACGTGTTATTAGTTTTCTCTCCCTGCGTAAAAGTTTTCTTTTATGTTGGTAGATTTTTCTCTTGTTTGCAGATGTTCGTGTTATTTTTTTTCTTTTGTGTTAAGAGATATATTTATTTATACAGTATATTAAACATATCGAGAGTTTAGAAACAAATGCAGATTTGTCTCTAGCTTCTTCTAGTAGCAGTTATTCAGTATGTTGTGACCTAATTGATTGGTTTGAGAAGAAAGAGGATCATCGAGTGAATTTGCTGTAAAATTAGGCTATGCAATAGTAATGAGCAAGCCCCGGCTTCTACATTTGAATCAATTTTGTTGCTATCTCGTTACTCTCGAAATATTACATTTCTTATTCGTTTTATGTAGCGACGAGTAACATTCTTAAATGTAATATCATCTAATTCGTAGGTTAGGACTTAAAATGTCCTAAAGAGCTGCAATCTTTACCAAGCCCTTGAAATATATTAACAGCATGTTGTTTAGATTTATCTTATTTTTTCCGTAAAATCATATAAATTCCTAAACGTAAGATTTAAAATCCTAAAACTAGAAGAAATCCTAAAACTAGACTGGAAAACCTAATTCTAGTTTCTTAAAACCTATAAATTCTGCGCTTGGTAATGAGGTACGTCATAGGCCTTATATTTTTATATTCTCATCAGTCACGTCCTCAACTTTCAAACCCACTCTTAAAATAAACACTTAAAACTACGGAGAAAGAAAAAATAAAACTGAGGCATTGACTATCAGTGTATAATAAAATTGATTAGCCACTGTATATGGCTCACAACTATCTTATAGAGCACCTTGTTTATGATCATTGGGGTTTGTATTCCTATTCTGCTCGATTGACCTCATTGATAGGGAGGGTCGCATTGAAAGGAAGTTTAATGTTCGTACAAATAAATGCCGTCATTTATTTTCCATTGGAATGTGAGTCGGTAAAAGAAGAGGTTAAAAACCACAAATAAAGATAACAAATATTACAGGTATTTTATCTCAAGAGTTGTATGCCGAAGTATCTTGAGAACAAAGCAGGATATGCATGTTCATAGAAGTGGAATTATCTTGACGTGACTGAAATAATAATAATAATAATAATAATAATAATAATAATAATAATAATAATAATAATAATAATAATAATAATAATAATAATAATAATAATAATAATACGACCGGTAGTAACGCTAAAATAAAATTATTTACATTTATGTGATAAAAATTACAAAAATATTTAGTTAAAATTTGGCTGGAATACTTCAAAGGTAACTTGTAGTGCCAGCAATTACTCACCAATAACAGCCAATATTAGTTACTGGTAGTTTCTTTAGAATTGCAGTATCCTATATAAGAAATGAAACGTGAATTGCAGAAACTCCACAATTCACATTTTTTTCTTAAATGTAGTTTTCCATATGGTCGTAATATTCATACATAGGTCTTTCAAGTGGTGAGGAAACTCCACACGTCCAGAGCTCGGTGTATATTTTACTGCGGCAATAAATTACAGTGAATTGCAGGATCACAAGTCCAGGACATGTGGAATTTGTTAGAAACCAAAAAAGTCTCGGTTTACTTTCCATTGTTTATTTTTATTGCTTTAAAAGAATTTTAGGAATTAAATAGCCAGTCATATAATTTTCCATTTTTGTATTTTTGTATACTTTCGTCAATTTCTTTGCTTAAATGTGCATTTAAAATAGTTTCGAAGAAAAAAAAATTATCTTTCCCGTCTTCTTCACGTAGAAAGTGTTTTACAGGACTAAAATAATTGTTACCAGTCATTAACTGTAGAAACCCCACATGTCTAGACAATTAAGTTCTTTTTTTCCAGCAAATACTAAAGAAACACATATTATTATGGTTTGATGACAAACGCTTTTGAAGGCAATCAGTTTTTGCAGTCTTCTGCAAAATTTACACAAATGAACATGAGAGGTTTCTGCAATTCACGACTTAAATGTCATCTCCAAATCCTGGAATTTAAATGCATGTCGTTTGTCTCTGAACAATGCCGTAAAAAATGTTAGATTCTACATCAAAGAACGGTAGCCTTGCGTATTTAAAGCATGGCTCTCACACCGTCAATTTCACTTACAACTGCGCCCAACAAAACTTGAGGAATTTTACACATTGTTTTATATCCACTGCTTTTATGATTTCAAATTTGTTTTTAGGATGTGTTCAGTCTTTCATCAACCGATTACACCTCTCTGACCGTTTCACAAAAGATGTCTCTAGTTTTCTTATTGTCACAGAAAAAACCTAATTTGAGAATATGGAAGGCAAATTACTTTTTAAACAATTGTCTTTCATCAAGTCTTGAAGTGTCTCAATCGACAATACATTGTTTCTGTCCGATTTATTTACAACAGATACAAAACTTTCAGTGATTGGCATGGTATGTTACGGCAATTAGCCATGTACACCAGCGTGTTACTACTGGTGGAAGAGGAAAAGAGACTTTGGGATTTTCCTGTTTCAAAAGATCATTTCTTGAAGGCATTTTAACGATCACATTTTTCCCTATTTGATGCTAAACTATCCACTTTGGGAAACAGGATTCTGATATTGTCACATATACCCCTGCGGTGGCTGAGTGGTCAGACCTCCGGCCTGTCACCCAGGCGTCCCGAGTTCGAGTCGAAGGTTGTTGAAAAATCCATAATGACACTTGTAGCGGACAAGGTCGCAGTTGGGTTTTTCTCGGGGTTCTTCCGTTTCCCCATATTAGGCATCTACATCATTCCGTCACCATTTCGTCATCATTCCATAGCATTCCCGATCGCCGGCTGACGACATACGGAGGGGGCTGGCCTAGGGACGAGGGGGGGTTCCTGCTCGAGATCTGGGTACCTTAGTGTAGTGAGCCGGTGTGGGTTTGGGAATGCGCCTAGCTTGAGGGTTAGCACAATAGATCGTAACAGGTCGCAGTGATGGGCCATAGTGCCCCCCTCCCGTAAATTCCATTCCATTGTCGCATATCTTGTGTAGAGCATGAACCACACATGTGACATGTATAAGTTTTGTAAAGTTTAGGTCTACTGAAAGATCTTCGATTGTTTTTTTTTTCATATATGCGCACATATTATGTTTTCTCACGTAGAGTACGTACATGGCTATATATATATATATATATATATATATATATATATATATATATATATATATATATACACACACATACACACACACACACACACACACACACACTCTCTGTTAGGTACTAATTTATTTAGTAACATTGTTAATTAAAACTTTTTATACTGAAGGAAACATGCATGGGATTTAAAGTTTTTATATCAAATTTATGTAATATTTTGAAAAATATTACAAATCAGTACTTCTATGGTGTGGTAATAGAAAAAAAATATATAGGAGAGAGTGGGGCAAAGTGAAAGACTTTTCACTAAGTCGTAAACGAGAGCTTGTTAACAATTATTTTTGTAAATTTTATTTCTATCTCGAATGTAGTAGAGGAAATCTTTCTTTATAGTTTGCAGCGATCACCGAAGAAAAACCTTATATACTTGACTAGTACAATTGTTTTACCAATCCCCTGATTATTTTTCACTTTTCCCTATGTATGGGGTAAAGTGAAAACCTATATGGGGCAAAGTGGAAAAGTCTAAATGAAGGCATAATTTCAGAATATATGTGGATTAAAATAATGGAAAATGGATTTTTTGTGTTTGTAAATAAATAAAAGAAAAGAGTTACAGTATTAGGTATGATACTTATTATAAATTGTTATTATAGACATTAATCATGTTATATTTTTGAGAATCAATAATTATCAATATAAAAATTGAAACTAAAAGTCAGAAATTGAAAAATAACAAACCGCAAAACATATTCTATTTTTTCCATCATCATGGTTCTGTGTAAGTTTTGCTGTTTTCCTTCAGTTACATTCTTGGCTATTTCTTCTTGTATTCAAAATAACCAAACGCAGGACTATACTCATAACAAATTGCTTACATATATTTTACATTTGAAACTGCTGGAGTTAAACAGATGAGGGTATTTTTTATTAATTTGTTATAAATTCTAGGGCCGATATTACTACTATGATTGATAGCAGTGCTCGTTAACATTTGTGTTCAAAGAAACGTATTGTATCCGTGCCTCCTCTTTTGTGTTTGTGAGTATATGATCTGAAATATGTGTCTTTTTATGTATAATATTTAATAATACATTGATATAAATTTGATGTACTTTCAAGACTTCAAATTCTAAAAACAATTTTTTGACAGCATAATCAGTAGGTTTTTATACATATTTTAATTATTCTTCTCTGTAATAATCTAGTTTATTAAGGTTAGTTTTATAAGTACTACCCCATCCTAATATTCCATACTGGGTTATAGACTAAAATAAAGCAAGTTAAACTGTTCGTAGTTCATCTATTGGTAAGTAATTTCGTAACTGAAGAAAATAATATATAATTCTACGTAATTTGTTACAAAGGTAGTTGACATGTAAATGGAGGGAGCGAATTTGTAGTTCAACCCCTCACCGGGCCTCCTTATTTGTTGGGCGAACAGATCCATTCCAATCCCGAACCTCGCAAAGCTACCCAGCCACCAGATGCTCTCATACAGTGAGAAATAAGAGGCGTTATATCGTGAACTGTGCTTGCCATGTGATTCAGTGTTTATTTTCACTGCATCCTTTTCTTGGATAGACTGCAGTTCAGTTACTATTGCAAGACTTTCTCTTCACGTCGTAAGAGCAATGTTTTCCCTGCAATTGTGCAAAGTACTGCAAGGTAATTTTGAACCATATATACAAACATGTATAAGCTTCGCGTTGTGTGTGCAATGACTGACCTTTGTGTGTTCTGTTACGGTGTGCACAGCCTTCGTGTCTGCTATTTCTTGCAGTAGAAAGCGTGAATAATAACACCGACTGGCTCGTATCAATTCACCGTTACGGAATGCAAATTTAAGGCAAATAATTATGGGTGACTCATTTAGATTGATTGATTCCGTGTGTTTAACCTGAACTTAACTAATTTGGTTCGAGATTACAAAACGTGCCGATAGTTTTCATAATCCTGTATTTACTACATACGTAGCTCAGAGCTAGGGTTGGGTTCGAACTCAGGGATATTCTTGCATGAAATAGTGGTTGCCATGCTAGCAGCAGTTGAAATTGAAGTTGTTGAATCTCACAATTGCTTTCTCTGGGAAAGAAGTGATGATGGCAGTTCTATATTGTAGATTTACAACACGTAAATGTACCCTGTTTCTGAGAGGGGGTTCCAAACAACATTTGTCGGCCATTTCTCAGTAACTACTACTACCACTACCACTACCACTACCACCACTACTACTACTGTGTCTTCTATGATTACTACTGCTGCTACTGCAACTACTACTCAAAATGTAACTACCACTATAACTACTGTTTCTGCCGCTACCACTACTACTGCTGTCATTACAAGTAATGCTGCTACTGCAACTACTACTATTAACAATAACAATAATACCATTACAACAACCTCTACACTGTCCCGCCGACTTAGTAGAATGCGTTTGAGCCTAAAGAAAGCAGCAAAACAGTACAACGTGGTATGTTGTTGTGACGAGAATCCAAGCTCCCGCATACTGGTAAGGCATCATGTCACAAATACGTTCACGTCTGAGTAGCCTATTTCTCACAAAGTAAATACAGTATTATTTAATGTCTTGAAAACGGCACAAATATTAAGGATATTACTGGAGAGTTTAAGGTAGTATTTCTTTCTTTCTTTCTTTCTTTCTTTCTTTCTTTCTTTCTTTAATTATTCATTTATTTATTATTGCATTTTATAGATACAGGAAATAAAATTAATTTGTATTAATGTTTTATCAGTGTCACTTTTTGTAAATGAATTAAAACTCTTAAATATCCATTCCCGTATGATAGATTTTTTCACTGTCATAAACAATATTTCTGGATTTTCATGCTGTACCTAACATGATGTTTGCCGATTGCAGGGGACTTGTTTTTCGTGTTATATCCAAGTAGGTAAACACTGGCTTAGTCCTATATCGACGGAGCAGTGTACCACCACCACCACCACCACCAGTAGTGCTAGAAATGCTGCTATTGCTATTACTATACTACTGCTACAATTACTGATAGGCCTACTACTATTACTACTAAAATTACTGATACTACTATTACTACTACAATTATTGCTACTACTATTACTACTAAAATTACTGATACTACTATTACTACTACAATTATTGCTACTACTACTGCTACTATTATTACTACAATTACTGCTACTACTACTATTATTACTACAATTACTGCTACTATTATTACTACAATTACTGCTACTATTATTACTACAATTACTGCTACTACTACTGCTACTGTTATTATTACAATTACTACTACTGCTACTATTATTACTACAATTACTGCTACTACTACTGCTACTATTATTACTACAATTACTGCTACTACTACTGCTACTATTATTACTACAATTACTGCTACTACTACTACTGCTACTGTTATTATTACAATTACTACTACTGCTACTATTATTACTACAATTACTGCTACTATTATTACTACAATTACTGCTACTACTACTGCTACTGTTATTATTACAATTACTACTACTACTACTACTATTATTACTATTACAATTACTGCTAGTACTATTACTACTACAATTATTGCTGCTACTATTACTATTGTTACAACTGCTACAACAGTTTAGGTAATTGCTGTTACTACCACTTCCACTACTACAATTGCTGCTACTACTATTACTACTACTATTACGGTTACTGCCACAATAAATTGCTACTGTAACTTCTAAGACTATTACTGCTGCTATTATTACTACTACTACTACTACTACTACTACTACTACTACTACTACTACTACTACTACTACTACTACTACTACTATTATACAATAATTGAATACTTCCACAGAATAATGTTGCATAATCCGTTAGCTAGTTTATAGGAGACAGTATAAATAACATAATTCAGTATATACCCACTAATATGCAACAAAAATAATTTTAGATTGTTTAATTACTACTGTTTTAGTAATACAACAAGCCAACAGCTCACATTTTATAAATCACTATGTACCTATATTACACTTCAAAATGATAAGAATGTCGCATATTCAAATTCAGTGTCTAAAATGTAGTAGAATATCAGTATTGTAACACTGTATATCTGAACGAAACAAACGTATTATTAATATTCTGTGACTGAATAAGTGATAACTGCTTTACTGCGTTCATATGGTAAATTACCTGGCTGACTAGTTTCGATGTGGTGTGTGGTGTCTCCAATGTGTTAAAAGAATGAATAATATTCTGTATTAAGTAATATAAAATAACATTACACACACTTTCGTTTTGCCTAAATTACATTGAGAAATAATTGAAATTCACTATCTTCACGGCAATGAAAATAACGAACCAATCCATATGTAATTATACCGAGTGAGGCATTTAAAACAGGCCACCTGAATAGCACGGCCATTTGTAGTGATAGAAGACAAATCTGCAGGCAAAAGTTGTTTCGCGTGAAGGAGGATATATTGTGATATACAATAGATATTTGTTTGATGGGTGCAGGTGTAGGGGAGATACGGAAACCAACTTCATTATTTTAAATTGATTGGTATGATTTATTATTTACCATTTAATGGTGCGTTTGAAGACGTATACAAAAACTGTGTTTTAATGGCCATTGAAGATAGTTGAATGTTAATTATGAACAATATGTTTGTTAAAGAAAAAGTCAATCATTTCTGTAACTAGAATCATATGTCCAGAATTACAACATGTGTTCAAAGTGATGACATGATGCAAAGTGATTCTGAGAGGAAAACATTACACGTTGAATTTCATCAGAGCTTATCGCCGAACAGGCTCGTGTTAGATGGTCTTTCATGTCTTCGGGGCTCGTCGGTATTTCTTGGTATACTGCTTGTTTTAATTTTCCCTACAAATACAAGTGCATTGGTATTAAGTCTGGTGAACGTGCAGGCCATTTTGTGTCTTCATGCACACATTACTCATAAAGGAAACAGTACAAGAAGTTAAATGTTTGTTTACATTCGATTTGTACGGTTAAGACTGTAGAACGGGGCAAACCAGTAGTTCATCGGTTCATTGAAGTAAATTAATTTTTCTTAATCTTTGACCTTCAACTATCATCAATGGCTATCAAAACACAGTTGTTGTATACGTCTTCAAACGCACTATTAAAGGGTAAACAATAAATCATACCAATCCATTTAAAATAATGAGATGGTTCTATACCTTCTCTACACCTGCACCTATCAAACAAATATGTATACCACAATATGTTCCCCTTCACTCTAAACAATTTGTCTCTGAAGATTTGTTTCTATCATTATAAATGGCCGTACTGCTCAGGTGGTCTGTTTTAAATGCCGCACTCTGTATATCTGAAAGTAAGGCTAGGTAATCAGTAGAGTAAAATATTCTAAATGGACGTGATTTTCAAAGTAATACACTTATTTTTAAAACAAACACCTCACAATGCCAGAAGTAATTAACACATTACACATTGAAAGTTATAAAAAGTAATAAAAATAAGCCCACAGTAAATAAAATTACACATACAATACCATGTTGGATATGCAACATGTATACACTTCCTTCATTCGGAGGTTTCTTCCCAGGTACTCTAATGCTATTTTGTGTTTTATACTCCTACTCGCTGTTCCTCAGCATTTTGTTTTTCACATACCTCCACTTCTGTTTATTTTCCGTCCGAGGTCTTCCTTTATTAAAATGATTTAATGAGCTGCACGATAGAGAAATGCTGTTTACGCCCGCCATGTTTCTTATCATATGCAACATTATTTTAGGGACTGCCAAATTCAAAGCCTTATAATATCTTCCACACTTAATAATTCGATATTCTGCTACCACAGCTCTAACAGGGATGGAATATGCAACTTTTTTTTTGTCTTTTAACTCACATTAGTTAAAAATGGATTATGCAACATTACTCCGGGGAGGTATTCAATTGTTGTCACTGTTGCTACGATTGCTGCTACTAGGCTACTAGTGTTAATACTACAATTGTTGCTACTACTGCTGCTGTTACTATTAATGTTACTATGGCTACCGGTACTACTTACAATAACATAATATAATACCGTACTATAAAGATGAACAACGATCGGGAAAGCAAGACTAAAGCCGAAAACCCGCACGACAATGTTGTATACGTCGAGTCGTTGACGTCAAGACTACTTGTGTTTCGAGACGCCGAGATTAATCACTCCCGAAGTCCCGAACGTCAAGCAGCCTTGATTCGCCACCGTTGTTTGTACCTGACTGAACTTTTATCTACTTTGGTAACTATTATGTATAAACAGTCAAGTAGTCTATTTGAAACATCATCTCTACCTTTCAGGGTATAATAATCCGTTCCCCAAACTTTATTTAATTACTAGGCCCTTATTAAAAGGCTATGAATTTTCTTTTCATATGTTTGAGATCAAGTCTGCAATTTCAAGTAAAAAGATATTAACATTATGTTTTATGTTTCTTAGTAATGCAAATTTATTTGAGAATTGTTTTTTTTTATTTATATAACTATAGGTAATATCATATAATAGAAGCAGAAAATTTTGATAACTAAGATACTGTTCTGTTTCGTCTTTTTGCCTCATTTAAACATTTATAATGTTATTTATTTCAATGATGCATGTTATTCAAAGTTACGAAATCTTTCCACGCCGACCAAATGCTATTTCGAGAATGATGAGCGAGACTCGAAGCGCACGAGAATGACGAGACGAGACTCGAAAGACAAATGCAACGAACACAGCGAGCGAGAGCGGCAGCTAGTTTTGTTCATCTCTAGTGTATACGTATGTCGTTACCAACTTAAGAATTTTATAAACTCTTTCAGTAGAATACTGCAGCTTGTTTAACTTCACTGCAATGATAAACATGTCCTCAACCGTGTCGACATACCTCTTTATTAACCAATGTTGAAATAATTATATTATTGACCGACCGTCAGGTTCTGCATCAAGGTTGCAACGAGAAGGTCATAACGAAGTTGCATTTTAATATTCCTTCACCTCGTCGCCACTATAACAAGAATTCATGTTATGCTACACCTCTCTTGACATTCCCACATTTCGTACCTTCCGTTATGCACGTTTTTACTAAAGCGTAGAGCAGCCTTGTCCAACACGTGCAATCCGGGGCAAAGTGTAACTTGCTGTCCTCAGTGTAGGCGCTGGAGTTGGAGTGTCCGACTGGTAACTAACTACGCACGCCCTACAGATAGTCGTGCACATCTAACATCGGTTTAAACTGGTCTAGTCCGAACATACAAACAGAACAGTATAACACACAAAATATCAGAAACAGTGTCTTTTTTGAAACGAAGGTCATCATTGCCTACAGTTTATTTAATGTTCAATGGGAACAGATACATTTATTTGTCGAATGTTATGTTTTATTTAACGAGGTAATATCAGCGTCGCCGGATGTGCCGGAATTTTGTCCCTCAGGAGTTCTTTTACATGCCAGTAAATCTACTGACATGAGCCTGTCGCATTTAAGCACACTTAAATGCCATCGACTTGGCCCGGGATCGAACCCGCAACCTTGGGCACAGAAGGCCAGCGCTATACCAACTCGCCAACCAGGTCGACGTATTTGTCGAATGTGATGGCGTGGCTAAATTTTAGTTTGTGCAAAAATTATGTAGCCTATGAACTCGTACAATTTAATTTTCAGAGACATTATTCTTCATATCATAGCACGGAGTATGATAAATATGAAGGCAAGAAATGTGCGGCTGTTGTCGATATGTTCAAGAATTAGTTGATGGATATATTATTATCATCATCATTATTGTGGAATTCATTATTATTTTAACAAAATTTGTAATGTCAACATACTTAAAATTATTATATATCAGTATACTGTACTATGATTTACTTCTGTTACATTATTATTATATTATTATTATTATTATTATTATTATTATTATTATTATTATTATTATTTCCACCGCTGTGCAGTAACGGTTAGCATGCCCGACCGTGGAACGAGCGGAACCGGGTTCAAATCCGGTTGGGACAAGTTACCTAGTTGAGACTTTTTCCCGGGGTTTTCCCTCAACCCATTAAGAGAAAATGCTGAGTAACTTTCGACTTCGATTCATTTCGTTGGCATTATTACCTTCATCTCACTCAGACGCTAAATAGTCTAACCGTCGCAGTTGATAAGCGTCGTAAAATAACCAATTTAAAATTATTATTATTATTATTATATTATTATTATTATTATTATTATTATTCATTTTTCACTAGGCGACATGTTTTAATGAATTTATTTCTACATTATTGAAATTTGAGTCACTCTTTTATTATATGAATTTAAATGAACGCCAGTCTGACATCTACTTCTGGAATAAAGAGAGACCAATATGCAAAATAATTTTATAAAGGATTTGATTTCTGACAATATGCATTGGCTTCTTAAATTTATTTGAAGACTCACACTTTCCATTACGGAGCATGTTTGAATTTCAGTTCAAGAAGATTGGACCACGCTTACATAAGTATATTTCAAAGTAATAGGCCTATAAATACTGCACGCAAAGAATGTGTTTGTAAATAAATAATTGCAATTAGGTGGTATAACAATATAATTATTGTACTAATGAAATGCCATGTTCATTCTATAACTTACTCAGTTCACTGTTTTAATCAATGCGCCAAGTTTGTTACTCTCCCATAAGTTGGAATAAATCGCAGCTTGTCCGGCACTGGCACTTCCCGCCCTCCAACAGGTACACCCACCCTTCAGCTCGAGCACGGTGTACACCAGGTATGTCTCTAGGTTGGATTCGTATTGTTCATGTATTTGTCTGATTAATGGAAAAGTACCGTGTATTGATATTATTGTAATCAATTTTTATAATCACGATACCACGAAATCAAACTTAAGCTTTGCAGACTTAAACATTTACGAGCGAAGCTGACCTAACTTAACCCAAGTTGGAAGTTTCAGTGTCGCGTGCTATAGGAAAGCCAGTATTGGGTGTACCGAGGTTTCTCTTCAACCGCATGGAATAAAAATATGAAGAATAAAAGTGAAACTTCGGTATCTCCCCACACTACACAATTCCTCGTCCTCATATCACTTAAATAATCCCCTCAACTAACCCACTAACCTTGTCACATACTCGGGTTATGCCACTTAGCTATCCCCTCATTTAACCCACCTAACTCATAAAGAAACTTAAATCAGATGTCAGTCCCGTATGTGATGTGGAGTGATATCAAAGATTGACCACAATAAATAATAATCATATTACAAAAATTCGGGATAATATTGTTTTACTAAATCATTTAAAAGTCATTAGCATCATCTTTGTCACATTCACTTTGTGAGTATTGTATTACCGTATAGAGTACTGTGGAACTATTACTGTATTAAACTGGAAACTATTATATTATTAAATAATAATATTATCAGTCAAGACTAGTAATTGAAGATGAAGACATACTTCCGTCGAAACAATCCTCCTACCAATACAGGTAGTTTACAGCATGAAGAAACATAAGTGCAATAATAATAATTTACGTAAATAAATATGTATAATTAAATGGCATTTCGTTATAAATTCTTTGATTTTAGTTATTTCTATATATTTTATTTTACATAGGTACTAACAGAAAGAACTGCAACCAGCAATTAGTAGGAATTGATTTCCATTCGCAAACATCAATAATAATACAATAACTATGGTAACATTTTGTATTTTTTTATTTTCAACTTCATTATGTACCCTACAAATGTTATAGCAAAACAATTTTAACATATTTTTATATCGTTAAGTGCATTCCATTTTTCCTAAACAAAACCGGGACATCTATATGAAATACTGGCAAAAGGAAGAGAATGATAATATGCATTAAGAAACCAGTTGCATTATTAACTGAAAGCAAATGGATCAAGCTATGAAAATAAATTGTAAGTTAGCATTTTCATTGGACCAGTGGTAAAATAGAATGAATGTATTTTCTTTCTTTTTTCAACCTACCAAAGTATTAAAAATCATACTGCATTTTGAAGAGCTGTCAATTTAAACAACTTGTATGTATGTGATTTATCGATGATAGTTTTCCAATTTTTGCTATAAATACGTGCTTAGCGAGTCTGTGTTACGAAACAAAAAGAAAGTGTGACTACTCCAGGAAATTGGGGATGTATGGGATTCCTATTGTCATAAGATCTTCTATAACGTAGTAGCTATTTTGCAATGTTTTGGTAGTAACAAGATGGCGTCAGGTCTATCAAAGCGGCTTCACTCCGTCCAGTGATATTAAGATGCTATTGTCTATGTTTTCTGTGCTCCTTGGCATGAATGGTATTATGAGATTCCACGTCACCTCGTTTGAAGCCTAGATCTGCCCCGGCCTGGGCATGCCTGGTGTACAGCTGTGAAAAGAAAAAGTGACCGCTCTCTAGAAGCTAAGTTCACTTCGGGTATCTTCGCTACAATTCGGAGACAGGCAATATTACATGTTGTTGGACCACGTGGCCTAATATCTACAGTTATAATTAAGTTCTTCATGCTACTATTGCAATGTAGTGGTAGCGTTCCACGCTGATATACATGAGCTCGTGCATTCGTACACAACCTAGTGTTTTTTATGTTTTTTTTTCTTTTGTTTTTGAGAGAGTCTCTTTTATGACTGTTTTAGTAATTAACATCAGGTTCATGAATGTATTATGCCATGACTTTATCATTATTTATTATGACATTATGGCTGCCAATGGAAAGAAAGAAAAATTTTATTCTCAACAAAAATATATTTCGTGGCATAAACAAAACAAACTTACTGACGTCTGTATTATTATGATGTCTTAGAAAATTCGAACAATTGGAAGTTAAAAAAAAAGACAAACAAAAAGTCACGATTCAGTATTTAGTTCAACTTTCTCCCATCTTGATCACATCTTGCAGTCGAGAGGGCATGAAATGGACTAGTCTTTTCAAATAGCGAATGTTCTCAGCCACGGTATCCCAGGCATCCTGGATAAGCTTCCACAAATCATCAGGACGTCTTGGAGGGGGATTGAGTCAATTTTTCCGCATATGCTTCTTTACTCGTGCCCCCGTAGCTCAGTCGGAAGAACGCCGGAATTTAGATGTCAACGTTTCAGGTTCAAATCATCGTCAATCCTTTTCATTTTATTGTGTTACAGGATAATGTAATAATATATAATTTGGTAGAATCCCATGAAGAGTCGCTGTTGTCCGATGAATAAGTAGGATGACGTAAGAGGGTTATATGACGCCACGTATATCTGCAAGTACGAAAAATTGTTTTTATAAAATTTTTGTAATTTAACTTACCTCAATGTTGTTGTTCCGTGCTGGTGTAGGTCCTGGGTATTAATGGTGTTTGTCCATAGCCCGTGTATGCTTTTTTAATGTTGTTTATAAAGTCGAGAAACATTTGATGAGCTTGTATTCTTCCGTTTGCACTCTCGGAATGGCAGTATAGAAACTGAAATACTATGTATAGATCGTCGGTTTTTGGTGTTTTATCTTGTAGCCTAATAATCCTTGTTCGATGCATCAATTTACACTACTTTCGTGATCTTTATCGATGGCTTAACATAATTCGCGTAAGTTAGAGTTCTTTCGTGATGTGTGTAGCACTGGCCAACGTAAGATTGCCAGAATAGGCCTACTAAAGCCTTTAGTCTAACTCTAAAGGGAGTGAATCGATTTAATATACGCAAAAAAAGACAATTGATAGTAGATAAGTGAAGTAACGCCATCTTTTGGATATTTATCATATTAGTTTACTTGTATAATACAAGTTAATTAATTTGTAATGTATTTGAGAGGTTACATGTAATTAGGTTAATAGCAAACTAATGAATTCAGTTTTGTTATATAATAATGAACTTAAAATATATTTAACGCCTTTGGAATTATTTCATGTTAATTGTGTCTAAGTATAATTTTAAGAGTTTGTTATTCAACAAATGCTTAGCATAATGGCTTTGATGGTGGTCCACTGAACGAAAGGTCCTAGGATCGAATTTCGGCGTATTCAAAAGTAAGTTATGTATTGTAATTTAACTTGAAATAGTATGAAGAATGAAGTAAGTAGAGGGTGCAATAGAGAGGAAGAGAGTGTGGTGAAGTGGTGTAGGATGGGAGAAAAAAAGTGGGAGTAGTGGGGGCGTGAGCCCCCGATTTCATTCATATTTTCAAGTATTGTCATCATGCGTGACGTTATTGCGTCATCGATCTCCAATTAGACTGGAAGAACACCAACTATATCTTGGATTTTACCGAAAAAATATTTCAGCTGATAATGGCAGGATTTATTAATACACTTGTAATGAATGACATAGAGGAAAAAAAAAAAACATTAAACTATTTCAAATTGTACAAGGTATCAACGAAACCACTTTTCCTTGTACAAATTGCATTCCAAATTAAAAATATAATTAACGATAAAAGTTTTCTGCATTATAAAAATTGTTTATTAATTTGGAAGTATTGTTTAATCACTAAGGCTAAGAAATGTAAGCCGTTATATTGCGCTTCATGCGTCTCTGACTTTAGATACCAGTACGTGGGGATTTCAGTGTGTTTCGTTCAGCAGTGAACTTCAGTTGATCGGTTACATTACCACCGAATACTGCTATTCGTAACAGGCAACATTCAATATCCTGTAAAGAAGAATAGTAGCAAGATGCCGAGGACGAAATTTGTGACTTAATTTCAAATGAGGAAATTTTAATAATGATACAGATTTTGAGATAAATAATGCTTGTGTAAAATATTTAAAATATGTCCTCATTGTTTCTGCAGAAGTGGAATAAATTTTCTCTACATATAAGACTGTGTTTTCTAGCAACAGGCAATCATTCTCCTTTGAAAATTTGAAAATGTGGTTTGTTATTCACTGCAACAATATATGAAATGAAAAATAATGTAAAACAAAAACGTAATACACTATCATATTAACGTTGTGAAATAAAAAGGCTGATACTTGTCAATGTCATATTAGGTGTATTTTCTACAGACAGAAAATAACATGTATGTATGTATTTATTCACACTGCAATGGGTATATACCCGGTGGCAGTGGTAACTAATTACACTCAATAATGACAATAATAAACTTGTTAATTAAAAATACACTTAATAATAATACCAATAATTAATACTAACAATAATTTATAATAATAATAATAATAATAATAATAATAATAATAATAATAATAATAGGGACTATCCTAAATTAAATGAAGCACTTAAAATAACATTTAAAATAAATCTAATTTGTATCTTAAATATAAGTTCGAACTAAAACCCACGAGTATGATATGTTCATATCTGCACAAGTACCTTTCCACACTACACTCATTTCGCTGTCAACTCACTCACTGCACTGGAACTACGACACATTTCACTGATTATATCCTGATTTCACTAATACTTCAAAAACATTTCACTGTTCAAATACTTTGCACTGCCACTATAAACTATAAAGCTTCCCTGACAGGAACACGTTTCACTGACACAACACACTTCACTGACACAACATAATTCTTCACTGATACAACACTTCAATAACAAAATATCATTTACATCCTTTGCATACAACATCCTTTACATGTAGGTCTAGTCAATGATATTGTGACGAAACTGAATTCGAGTAGTTTTGAACACGAAACAGGAAAAAAGTAGCAAACAAGATGAAAAAAATACTGGGTAAACATTATGGATATTTAGCTCTATGTTATTGGGTTATTTTACGACGCTGTATCAACATCTACTGTAGGTTGTTTAGCGTCTGAATGGTATGAAGGTGATAATGCCGGTGAAATGAGTCTGGGGTTCAGCACCGAAAGTTACCCAGCATTTGCTCGTATTGGGTTGAGGGAAAACCCCGGAAAAAACCTCAACCAGATAACTTGCCCCGACCGGGATTCGAACCCGGGCCACCTGGTTTCGCAGCCAGACGCGCTGACCGTTACTCCACAGGTGTGGACTCTCTGTAAAATTTGAGACAATTTCAAATGAGGAAATTTATAATAATGATACAGATTTTGAGATAGATAATGCTTGTGTAAAATATTAAAAATATGTCCTCATTGTTTCTGCAGAAGTGCAACGAAGTTTTTCTATATGTAAGGCTGTGTTTTATAGCAACAGGAAATAATTTTCTTTTGAAAATTTGAAAATGTAGTTCGTTATTCACTGCAACAATATATGAAATGAAAAATTATGTAAAACAAAAACGCAATACACCAACATATGAACATAGTAAAATAAAAAGGCTGATACTTGTCAATGTTATATTAGGTATATTTTCTACAGACAAAAAATAAATGTCTTTAAAATAGTGCAATTTTTCTTGAACAAATAAAACAATGTGTTTAAATGTTTCTTTAGCAGATAGTTATGTTTCGAAGTCAAAGGAATGGCTTTCAACCACCCAAATGCTGAGGACTAACTTACCGTGATGATAAGCATGAGTTCAAACTCACCCCAACTCTGAGACGTACTCAAAGTTAGAGGCGCACGAAGCGCACTGGTAGTATAACGGCATATATTTCTCAGGCCTATTAATCACTGTACGAAATTACAGCGTGAATTTATTTCAGTATAATATGCAGAAATTAAATTTTGAATTTTACTAAATTTATACTAGCGAAAGATGTACATACCCCCTTTAGGTGCATGAATCTGTACAGGATGTAGTTCTCGAAAATCCAACTTATAGCTACTGCAGCTCCCGAAGCCAAAGAAGCAACTTTTAATAGCTCCGTTAATGAATATTTTTGAGCTCTCATCTGCTCCCCGGATCCTTCAACCAATGGGAACTGGAAACGTGACTCATCTTTCTGACGCCGCACAGAAAGTGGACACGACATTACCACATAGCTACAGTATAGGCCTATTCCCTAACTTTCCTTCCGCGCTTATCTACCTGTCCGTGCACCAGTCCGCCCTTCAACTGTTTGCAATTGAGATGAGGGAAGGGAGAATGCTGTTATATAAAACATCACTTTCTGTCCCTGTACCTTCCACGTGCTTTACTACAGACTTCAGAAGTAGAATCTTTCTTCGCGACGAGTGTAATTCGACCGATACTGGAAATCATGCGATGTTTGTTTTGAATGAGTATGTCTCTGCTAATGCACAAGACTTACGTAATCTTCTCCTCAGCTTGTATTTATGTTTGTTGGATTAATAATGCATGTTCGAGGCTGGTTGAAATGATCAGCAAGACCGTTACGAAACCACCGCCTTGATTGCTATTACATCCACCTCCCATCTCGATCAATGAATTATTCCCTGTTGCGTCACCAACTTTTGCTCTCTGTTCCATGTTATATAAACTGGAAACAGAATTTTCTTTCGGAGTATCTCATACGTAAATTTCCAACTTGTTTTTATTAGTTTATTTTACAATGCTTCATTAACTACTATGTTTATCTAGCGTTTGAGTGGAATGAAGGTGATAATGCCAGAGAAGTGAATTCAGTGTCCAAAGCTGAAAGATATCCAGCAGTTGCTCTTATGGGGTTTAGGGAAAACCTCGGAAAAAACCTCAACCAGGATTTGAACAAGGGTCAGCTCGTTTCACGGTCAAACATGCTAACCGTTACTCCACAGCGATGTACTTCCAAATTGCTCATTTAATGGTAGTTGTAATTGTGGTGGTGGTATTTAAGTGACATAAATAAACGACACTGAACCCATAACTTTAATTCCCTGTTAGAGGAGCCTTACTTGGATTTTAAATAACGTCATTTGAATCCATGAATTTCTTTCGAGCCAAACCCGCGAATCATGACTGAAACGACTAGCATAATGACTAGAGTCCGAATGTTTGGAAAAATGTCTTTTTTACTGAGTGGAAGTAAATCATTATTTGCATAGATATAAATGTGATTTGAAATAAATCAAAGTGATAGGGCCAATTTTTATTTTGCCTATTTTGCCTTTTTAAGGTGTTTCTTACTAATAAATGACTTTTTTTACAATGTTTCTGGTTTATTTGCAATTTTCTAATTAATTGTAATGTAATATCCATGAAATTTAAATATTTGAAACAATGACTAACTTTACTAACAATAATAAATAAAAGTAATTTATTTCGGTGCTTAATCTGCTAATAATCGTGCTTTAATATTACTGGTGTAATATGAATAATGATCACAGTTACAAAATAATGTATGACGTCATGTCTTCACGATACCAACAAACAGCTATATAATTTTGAATATTAAGCTCGTTTTCATAGAAGTTGTCACGTAGCATTTTCAATTGTTTACTTTCATATTTTTAAATATTCCTGTTACAATTTTGTGCTACACGTGTTTATTATTGTAGGAGAAAGAAATTTGAGTGAAAAACAGACAGTTATTGTTGGGCGACAGACGGTATAAAATCGGTTAGCTAGAATGCCTAAATTCAGTAAACCACAGAAAAGCAAACTTCATGCTTACGTTAGTGAATTTGTGCCCATGTGTTTTAACCGATGGAACAGTTTTGATATGCAAGGTTTGTGAAAAGACAGTTAATCATGAAAAAAAAAGTATTTTATAAGTCAACATGTGTCACCTACGAAGTAAATATATGATTTATGTCGAAATAATTTAAATTTATTGCTAAAATATATTATTATTTTTTAATTTATAATGCCTTTTTCGAAGATTATTGTGCCTTTTTTACGTTTTTATTGCCTTTCTTGCCTGCCTATTTTAACTGTTATCAATGCCTAAACATCCCGGCTCTAGTAATAACCAAGATACTGCTTGGTATCTACTGAATTGGAAGTCGTGCGCATTCCCATGGAAAGTAGGGTCCCGCTTTCTAAACTCCTCGACAATTACTTAAGAAGTCAAGCCAACTCATAACAGGGAAACAGGCCCCAACTTTGATGTCGTTTTACACGCATACTGACGTTGTCAAGCTCTTAATTAGTTAATTATTACGAGGGTAAGAAACCTCTGCTGTATACAAACAACGACATGATAATATGCTAATGGCGAGGTTACTAACCTTCAAATCTGTCTCCTGGAAACGCTTCACAGATCCTCGGTGTGATCATTAAAAAGAGCAACAGTGAAATCGGAGATATGAGCTCTCAAAGTTAACGACATTAGGACAAAGCAGGGATGCAAAACTCAGTCTCAGTTGTAGTATACGTTACAAGCCAGATTACGTCATTCATCCCTTCCCTCAATACCACGGGTCATTCACATGACAAGGTAGAGCGGGTTTGTATTCACTATCTAGTAGTGGAATTTAACACAATATCGTTCGGAAAATACCAGTTTTTGAGCAATGAGAAAATGAATACTTCTCTATTTAAAACAATTACAAAGCGCGTATGAGTTCTGTGCTTGGTTCTATATACGTATGTGGGAAAATAAATTTCAATAAGAACGACGATCGCTCTAAATTGGCAGATACACATCTGATTTCCCTCCTCAGGTTGTATAGCCTAATATATAGAAACTGGTGGGAAAAAATCTGAAATTTGGCGTATGCTGTATATAAAGCTTTAATTACAGGAATGATTTTCTTTTATATTCACACGAGAGATTTGATTTGTTTTAGTTTTTATTATGAGATCAATATAGTCAATTTCACTTAACTAGAAGTTATGTAGGCCTACTACTTTTATGCCTAAAAACCCTTTAATGCTTTAATTTTTACATACTATCGTATTATACAGAACAAAATACCAATAAAAGAATAAGGTATGTAATCTGTTTGTTTATAGCAACATATTTTGAAAGGAAGTATATCTACTTAAGTATTTTTATTCATGACTAAGAGTTTCCTAACTGCTAAGACAAAAACAAACATTTGTTTAAACATTTAGCATCATCAGTTCATTTTAAACCAGTGGTGACCAAAGTGGGTGTCGTGATTACATCGTGTAATCAAAGACATTCATACGGGTACGAGGAGTTTCCTGTACATTGCTGTGTTTCATTCACGTACTGAAGGGAAGCAGTGGCGGTATCATGTCGCTCTACAAACTCTGTCTCTACAAGCAGTAAGAGGTGGTTTCGTAAAGAATGAGAAGGAGAACTTTTTTTTGCCACGCTGAATAATGTATTATTATTATTATTATTATTATTATTATTATTATTATTATTATTATTATTATTATTACTGACTACTAAGTATGTGTTTCTATAATTTATTCTTCTGTACGTGCATGAATATTGATATTTTTAGATTTTCACCCTAGAAGGGTAAAATTATTAGGTTTTATCTCAATTTTAATCTTCTTAATCTTTAGACGAGGGTAACTATTTATTAGTTATTCATTCAATAATAATATTGTAGAAAAACTGCTTCAATATTATGTGCCAACGAATTGTTAAACGTCAGGAATTGACATGTCTTAAATCATAGCCAGGAATAGAAAGATGAGATAAATAAATGTAAGGAAGTCATCTACCTAATGGAGTTTGAAATATCTCGTGCTTTAAAATCTTTTAATAGGACAGAATTTCTCAAAAGAGTAATGATTAAAATACCTTAAGTAACTTATCCATAACAAGTTTTTAATTTTGAAAAACTATGAATTTCTCGACCAAGTATCGAGAGAAGAATTTAGAAAATTCCTGATTATATTCAAGAGGAAGGTTAAAAAAAGAAGCAAGAAAAATCGTATATTAATTATTCACTGGCTCTTGATGACAGCAGTGACATTACTGATACAGCAAAGCTTGAGATTTTTATTCGCGAGATTGATCAAGATGTTGGTACAGGAACCACCACTGGTTGTAGTTTTCATGCCAAGTACCTTTCCTCAGTCTCCTTACTTCGTAGGCTGTCTGTCGCATGTAATCACTGCAGCTCGAGTTTTGGTCACCGCTGCTTTAAACAATTGAATTTAAATGAGAAATTGTGTATTTAAATATTTCCAAATATTTTTTTATAAATAAACGCAGACCTACTCTATTCGTTTACATATCATTAGATATGTACTGCAGTCAATCCAAATTTGTCGGTTAAATTTAATGTTATAATTATTGTGGTCAGAAATACTTCAGTAATTTCGTTCATGAGCACCAGTTTGCTGTAATCTCCCACATGGTTGTGGACAGATCACGGAGACGTCATTCAACGCTCTTGGACTGTGGAAGGGGAACCGATGCTTTCCTCATGCTTCCATCCCTCTCAATGTCATCCTTGTAATAAGGTTTTCGTTTATAATTTGCTTCAGAAATAGTGATGATCGCAGATTGCTCTTTCTGGGATAGAGGAACGAAAAAGTATGTGTCTAAATGGAACATTGTTATTAAATACACAAAAGAATAATGTTTTAATCGATGGTAATTTTGGATACATTACTGGAAGAAATTCCTAAGGGATAAGTAAATGTAGATACAATAAAATGTCGCCATAACGAAATTTTTGGGACAGTGAAATTATTTTCGGTACGTTGAAATTTCATTAAACTGAATAAAAAACAATAACAATGAAACATCCAATTCGTGCAATAGAGTAAAAATTTTGAAAGTATAGATGCACTGGTGGAGTATTTCTTCGCTACGTCGGACATCTTCCGACTTTTAAAAATATTTTGTATTTTTGAGAGAACTGTTTATAAGTTATCTTCCCTGTTGCATTGACTGACATGCTTTATGTAAGGATCAACCACAATCTCCTGAGACGACGGGTTCAGCACTCATGTATTTAAAAAAGTCAAAGCCAGTGCAACGTTTCTTTCCGCAAGGCACTAATGTATGGCGCACACAAAAGTCTAAAACTACTATTTTAGGGGCACATTCAATCTTCTTTTGCCCAAGAGCAAAGCATAGAAGCTCACTACAGGCACATATCTGTGCTGTGGAAAAAAGTGGACCTCTGAGAACATCAGTGAAAACAGGAAAGAAGGAAAACAAAAGAAAGGTTGAGAATGAAGAATATGAAAACTAAGGGTCTGAAAATTCAAGATGTGCAAAACAAAAGGCTTTGGAAGAAGGCGACGGAAAGACGGTAGCTTGCTGTATGATTCAAAATATATAAAGTTATATTAATTTTGAATAAAAATTTCGTTAGATACTTTCAAGCTCGAATATTAGTTGGAGACTTTCAGACTAAAGATACTGTAATGATATAATGAAAGTAAGAATTCCTCTGAAATGAACATTTTTGGTGACATATCGCCAACATAATTTCATTTATCATTTCATCCTATGTAGGGATAAAAATTAAAAAGTAACCGCTACCAACAATTTCTGTTGAATCTTTATTATATGTTGTAGAATGTTGTCCAAATGTTTGGCGTTTTCACACAGGCCTACATAATACGCCGAAACCCAGGTGGCCCGGGTTCGAATCCCGGTCGGGGCCAGTTATCCGGTTGAGGTTTTTTCCGGGGTTTTCCCTCAACCCAATACGAGCAAATGCTGGGTAACTTTCGGTGTTGGACCCCGGACTCATTTCACCGGCATTATCACCTTCATATCATTCAGACGCTAAATAACCTAGATGTTGATACAGCGTCGTAAAATAACCCAATAAAATAAAAAAATAAAAAACATAATACGCCACAATCCGATCCTCCAACATTTATTTTAAAAGCTCGACTTTCCTTTTACGTATCTAAAACTCGCTATTCCGTACTTAAATTATTTTCAATGCGCAATACAGACAATATAATACTCATTGAATACTGGGTAACTATCGGTGCTGGACCCCGGACTCATTTCACCGGCATCATCACCTTCATCTCATTCTGACGCTAAATAACCTAAGATGTTGATAAAGCATCGTAAAATAATCCACTAAAATAATAATAATAATAATAATAATAATAATAATAATAATAATAACAACAATAATAATAATACTCATTTGATATGCACCCACGGAGCGTTTTGGAACTAACATACGACGACACGTTTGGCTGCCATAGAAACACGCTGCTGGAACACTGCTTAGATAAGTGCACTAGAATTTCAAATGGCTAATAACTTTAATTATATAGTGTGTCTCTAAATTAAACCGACAAACTTTCGGATCGGATAAATAACCATTTATAAAGCACTTTCTATTAAGGAACAAATGGACTGCAGTGTATCGGGTTCAGGCTGCTACCTTAGCACTGCAGTAAGTGCTTTTACTTTTATTTTTGTTTGTTTTGTTATTTACGTACACAGGTTTTAAATTGATACTAGCTCATTTCTTACAACAAAAATAGATTTTATCGCAATGCCTCTGCATTCAATAATTCCCCGTACTGTATCGGAGCCTGCTACAGCTATATACTTGCACTTAAACAACATCACTACTGTCACTAACTGGAGAAATCTTACATTCGCTGCAGAACGTCACAAGTAGGCTAACTTGTATAGGACTGATCTAGATATTCATTTCAAGGACCCTCCATCACTGTATCATTTCACCTGAAACACCCTGTACAAAATTCATGAAAGACGTGAATAGGTACCGAACCGTATATACAGGGTGTGAACGATATAAAGTGCTAAAAATACTAGTAGTAGAGTATAAATAACTGAAGAAAAACGTCAAATGTTGTTTTTCTGTAACTGTCATGGTTTCCCCTGAAAAAAAAAGTGTTTTGCGAGTCTAACTTTTTTGGAAAAGAAAACAGACAGTCACTATTTAGACTACTTTGCTCGGTTTGTACGCTGAAGCAGTAGTTTGTTATATTGGTATGTGTTGGATGTTGGGTGCAAGGTCATAGGCAAAAACATTTACGTTCAGTCGAAATGTAAACAAATAATGAAACTACAGTAGAACCCCGTTTTCAGTCATCGTATTAACCGATTGCTGGATTATCCGACTGTCTTTCTCTCTCGCTCTTTTTTTTACCGCAGAAAAAATATGAAGTACTGTACATTACATTAGTATGAATTTTTTCTACAAAGTGTTTTTTTTTTATCTTTATCCTTATACAGTATGGTCTACTCGTCGAGGGGCCGTACTGTTTAACTTCTATGTTTTCCACAGGTGCCAAAAGAAAACATGTTTTGCTACGAAAAAAGTGCAAGCAATTGAGTGATTTGAGAAAAGAGAAACTGGGGTTCATCTCGCATCAGGATACGAAATAGGAATTACAACTGTGCACGATTTAATTAAAAACAAATATAAAGTGGTATGAAGTATGTAAATCTACAACATGAGACCTGTACTACTCCTATCTTTCCACAGACTTTCGTCATAAAGAGTTTTGTCGTTGAAAACTAGGCTTAAATTAGTGAACTTCTGATCGACTATCTAGCATGATAAAACAGAAGACCACGGAGGGAATTACGAAACTGTATTATGCATTTAATTTATGAAAACCTTATATGGTACAGATTATACGATTTTTTCGATTAACCGTTCACTCCATCCCTTTCATTACCACTGATAATAGAGATTCTACTGTACTATCAATCTTAAAAATATGGTATTTTACAAATTAAAAATAAAATTATAAGATACAATTAAATTTCACTAGATATTTTGTTCAGTAGACCGATATGTCCTGCCTATATAATTTTGGCATTTTATATATTTTACACCCTGTATAATATAATACAATGGACATGAATATAACAGAGGATAATGACAAAATTTAATGTTCGTTCGCTACAAATGCGATAGCAGTGGCCATTATTTTCGACATTCACCATCAGATAGTATCGTAAATAATATTAAATGGGCACAGTGATATAGAAACAATCCGATGATTGATTTGAACATTTTATATCGAATTTAAATACAAATAAAATCTAAATATAGCATTAATTTATATGGAAGCTGTTGAGTCACGTAACATTCACCAACGACTGGGTTAACGTATAATAAATTCGATGGTGTTCGGGTAAAAGGGGTTAAGTCATTTTTTGTGCAAATGGAGTTTTGTTCCCCAGGGGAATAGGCTACACAAGATAAATTCTACAAGTGGATGTGCAAAAAACAAAATAATACCGATACTCTCATTTGATGTGTTTCATTTGTGAAAAAATTATTTCCAATAAGGATCCGATGTTTAATTTTCGTTTAACTCAGAACTCATTTTTATGACTTATCTCCTTTTACCCAAACACCATCGAATTGTGAACAACAAAACAGATTTTGGAATTCTGCCAACTCAAACATTACTGATCTTCATAACAAAGTAACCTAATCTGCATGATTTAATGACTGTATTCTACACACGAAAGGCATATATTTGTCTTGATTTAATGGGGGATGAATCATTAAGAATGCTAAAGGGAGCACTGATTGCGCTATGGGTCATTCGGTCAATTTGGCAACAAGATAAACAAGTGTTCAGTTACAAACTTGTTAACTAAAACAATCGCCACCAATAGTCTCATAGAATGTTTGGGTGAAGCAAATGGAGTCAAATATTTTTTTGGAGTTTATTCATGATTGAATTACATTATTTGAACAGATTACTATCAATAGATTCACATTTTATTTATATATAACCAGGAATTGGAAAAAGGAATTACCACACTTCTTTTCGAAAATGAGTTAACGATACCATAATATTCTCCAAGGCAAGACGCATCTTTTTGTAGAAGAACGAGCGTACATATAATATCTGTTATACCGTTTTTCAGTTTTATTTCAATTGAAGAAGGTTACTAAGTTACTCCTTCAATATACGGATCTGGCACTTTTATTGCGTGAATGAAATCTTAGAGACAATAAAGTAAAACATTGGATTATGCCAGAAAATTGATTAAATATTGTTATTTGACGTGATACTATGAATACTCTCAATCATTATAAAGTAAAAAAATAACTCAGTTAATTGGAAAAAAGACCGTAAGTACACGAAACTAACCACAGACGAAACAATATAGTTTGCTTTAAAAACACATAGACTATATTATTCTTTTCTTTTACTTTGGACAGTCATTCTAATATAACCATATCCATTGCATAGCATTTCAGCATAAAATTACTGATAAGTGTTAGTAAAAACAGTTTTTTTGCGATTATCTCAAAATTACAAAATTAGCAAAATTTCAGATTTATGATTTATATATATATATATATATATATATACAGAGAGAGAGAGAGAGACACTCACTCTGTATACATAGAATGATTCAAAAGTCCGGCGACACAGATAAACTCCATTATTAGAGCAGATAGCGAAAAATGGAAGGAGGGGAAAGTTGTTGGAAATAAGTAGTTTTCAATCTAATATGCTTCAATTTTCATTGTAGAATACACCGTTGAGGCTGCACATTACTACGATACACTCATCAGTCCCAATGCTTCAGAATTAATGGCTTTTCCGCTAATTCCAGCGGATTTTATACATGTATTATTTAACAGAGAAAAATAGTCGTGATTACTTAACTTCTCACAGTGTAAAGAAACATTTCTTTACAATGAAAGCATAAAGATTCAGGAGAATTTCATTCATACCTGGCGGTTTTCCACGAACTGGTATTGGTAACACTGCTAATCATCGTCATCATTTCGTAATTTACCCAGTACACTATGGCGATCGCGATAAAGTACATAGCCCCTTTAAGGACGAAGTACAGTATGTGGCAACGTGGCATTTTCCGTGCTCAATGAGATCTCACCAGTGTACAATCTCAACGGTGCATTACATACATAGGCCTACCGTACATACATACATACATACATACATACATACATACATAAGTGTTCTGTCCCAAGGAAGGTCTTTCACTGCAAACCCAGCATTCTCCAATCTTTCCTATTTTCTGCTTTCCTCTTAGTCTCTGCATGATCCATAGGTATATCTTAATGTCGTCTATAGAGATGAACAACGATCGAGAAAGCGAGATTAACAGCGCCCGCAAAGCCGAAAACCCGCACGACAATGTTGTATTACGTCGGGTCCTTGACGTAAAGACTTCCGTGATTCGATATTGATCATCTCCCGAAGTCAAGCAGCCTTGAATCGCCACAGTTGTTTATACCTGACAACTTTGATCTACTTTGGCAACTGTTATATATAGGGACGACACTTTGTCCCAGTTCGCCACGAGGTTCACTGGTACCTGTGTTTACTAGTTGATAGCAGCAGTCCAGCGACAGCACGCGACTGTTTGCTGGTGTAGATCGGCGGAACGAAAATGCAACGTTTCTACAGGTTACCACTGACATATCATACGAGTATGTATGCGCGTAGCATATGCCTTCATTAGTTACATGTTTACAATATTACTTATACATATTTACAACAAAAGTCCCTTGTGCAGACACTTGCATTTCCCTATTTCGACTATGCGGACATTTTACTGACTGACCTCTCCAGCGACAACAAAATGAAACTTCAACGTGCTCATAATTTGTGTGTACGTTTTGTAAGCAATGTTCGTAAATATGATCATATTACCCCATCCCTGGAAGCAATAGGTTGGCTTAAACTAGATAAGAAAAGAAATTTACATTCACTTCTCTTTCTCTTCGAAATCTTGAACTCTTCTATTCCTTCGTACCTGTCGTCTCGCTTCACTTACCTTTCTTCCCACCATAATCTGAACACACGCTTTCGTCATGAAACAATACTAACAATACCATCCCATCGCACTCCTCATACTCATCTTCTTTCACAATAGTCCTGCCAAGACTCTGGAATTCGCTACCTGCTAGCATCAGGGACTGTCGAAATAAAATTGAATTCAAACGAAAACTTACTAGGCACTTGGTCAGTAATTGATTACTTGTAAATAGTTCCTTTAATCTACCACAAAATATTTCAATATTCAGTAATTTCATCACTATACAATTCTGTTATTCTAGATTTAATTTGTAATTCAGTAAATATAAAATATTCTTTGTTTCTCTATGATAAATTATCTAGCTTTAATTATTCAGGTAATCTTTTCGTACTTTGATTTTATTGTAATTGTAAATTTAATACTAATGTAATATTATTTGTAATTGTAATTGTAAATTTAATACTAATTGTAATTTTATTGTTGATATTGTAGTTGGAATCTCCTGGTAGAGGGGCAGAGAAGGCCTGACGGCCTTATCTCTACCAGGTTAAATAAATAAATAAATAAATACTAAAATACTACTAAATACAACGACTAGTTAGTCAAATTACACACAAATATTTGCAATCGAATTACGTAAATTATTCTGATATAAACTGTAATCCGTTACAATATATATATCAATATGCATTTTTAAGTGTGAAAAAGTGAAATTCCTTCTGTTTTCACTAAAAATATGCTTGTACTGCGAGAAAGTTCGCTCAACATCGCACGATGTTATACATAGGTGCATCTAAAAAAGATCAACAATAGTTGTACTGTTTACTTTTCCTAGCATTTCCGATGTCAACAAAAATTTCTTTCATGGCTCATTGGAGGACATCACCCCTACAACAACGTGAGCTACTTATCGTCCTACAGCATCCGATGTCTCATCTATAGATACAAATATTTTGTTACTACCTACAACTGTTCGAATGGGTTCAGAGTTTTTCGTATACAGACGATAAATAGGTTGTACGCATTGATGTTATACTAGGCAGTTTTCTAGACGTGTATTTTTCCATAAACCGCTGAAAATGTGGATTACTGAGCTTGCATATTGGACTATTCGCCGATACCATCATCTCGCACAAATCATTATAAAACTCAATGTGTGTAAACCGTGCAGTTGAGAGAAATAATTCCAAACGTTCACTATGCTTTTTCGTTTGACAATGCTTTTGCAAATCTTTACGAACGCTTACCTTTAGTTCTATGTTGCACACTTTACAGCATATGTTGTCGCCCTCCACACTAATATACTCACTTCCAAACGCAGTTGCAATTGCATTCAGTTTAGACTCTTGTCTGACTACATTGTATTATGTTTACACTACTGCACACAGAGTCACGATCACAACCACCTTGCCATTAAGTGACAACGGCACCAGTAGTGCTGTAGGAACTGTAGGTAAGCTACTACAATGCAAAACAAGCAGGCAGCGGCGGAGAGCAGCATAGGTTCGAATCCTAAACAAATCAAACGTACGAACGTTCGTTCTCCGGTGCAGCACATATAGGTTGCCCTTTCCTGTCACAGTGCAGTACCTTCGAACCAATGGCCTCCGTGACGTCAATATAGGCAAGTAACAACCAACCTAAAATCCGTCCACGGTGGGACAAAGTGTCGTCTCTGGTTATATATGTATAAACAATCAAGTAGCCTATTTGAAACATCTCTACTTTTCAGTGTATAAATCCGTTCCCCAGTCTTTATTTAATTAGTAGGCCCTTGTTAAAAGGCTAGGAATTTTGTTTTCATATGTTTAAGATCAAGTGTGCAATCTCAAGTAAAAAGATATTAATGTCATGTTTTATGTTTCTTAGAAATGCAAATTTATTTGAGATTTTTTTTCTATTTTTATAACCATAGGTAATATCATATAATAGTACCAGAACATTTTGATAACTAAGATACTGTTATATTTTGTCTTTTTGTCTCATTTAAACATTTAGACCTAAGTTATTTATTTCAATGATGTATGTTATTCAAAGTTACGAAATCTTTCCTCGTCGACCAAATGCTATTTCGAGAATGATGAGCGAGACTCGAAGCGCACGAGAATGACGAGACGTGACCCGAAAGACAAATGCAACGAACACAGCGAGCGAGAGCGGCAGTTACTTTTGTTCATCTCTAGTCGTCTATCATCCGATATCTTCTTCTGCCCCGAACTCTTCTCCCGTTTACCATTCCTTCCAGTGCATCCTTCAGTAGGCAGTTTATTCTCAGCCAGTGACCAACCAATTCCATTTTCTCTTTCTGATCAGTTTCAGCATCATTCGTTCTTCACCCACTCTTTCCAACATAGCTTCATTTCTTCATCTGTCCATTTCACACGCTCCATTCTTCTCCATATCCACATTTCAAATCCTTGTAGTCTTCACTTCGTCGTAATGTCCATGTTTCTTCCCTATACAATGCTACACTCCACACAAAGCACTTCACTAGTCTCTTCCTTAATTCTTTTTCCAGAAGTCCGCAGAAGATGCTTCTTTTTCTATTAAAAGCTTTCTTGGCCATTGCTATCCTTCTTTTGACTTGCTGACCAGCTCATGTTACTGCTTATACTGCCTCATTTAGTATTCGCAAGTTTACCTTCTTTATTTTTCTTCCGACAACAATGGTGTTAATCTTAGAAAGACTCGTCATGCCAACGGTGCATTCTACGTTGAAAATTCAAGCATGTGAGATTCAAAACTACATCATTCTGACAACATTCCCCTTTTTCGCTATCTGTACTAATCGCATGTTACGCATGTTTACAAGGTCAAGAAAATTAATTCGAAAAGCTGATTTGTAGCTACAGTTTTCTCGCAGTTCGGTTCATAAAGTTGTACACTAAAGGCTCCGTCTGCGAGCATACAAAATTCAAATAACAGCGGATCAAGCCCGCCGATAAAGATAAAAGGATGGCTTATGTTGCGAGTGTCTTGGACAAAACTGACGAAGACAATCGTACTTACCATCATGTGTGTTTCTCTGGCGAGTCAACTTTGCACACGTCAGGAAAAGTCAACAGATACAAATGCAGAATCTCGGAAAGCGAGAATTCGCGCGTTGTTTGAACACGTATGTGATTCGCCCAAAATTAATGTCTGGTGCAGCTTAACTCAAGGTTGTGTAATAGGTCCCTTCTTTTTTTGCTGGACCAATAGTGGTTGCCACAACCTACCGAGACATGGTTGAGTTCTATGTTGTGCCACAGCTTCCTGTTGGAACCATTTATGAGCAAGATGACGCTCCTCACTTCGCATGCTAGACACGCAATTTTTTTAGTGACAACTTTGCGATACATTGCATTGGCAGAGAATCCGAGACCATAGCTTGGACGCCAAGGTCACCAGATCTAACAGCCTTATACTTTTTCCTATGGGAATTTGTAAAGAAACAAGTATATAGAACACCAATGGCTGATCTCGATGATCAGTCTAGTAATTCAAAATTTCACTATTGATATGCTGAGGAATACCTGGATAGAGGTTGAAAACAGGCTTGACATCTGGCGTGTTACGAATTATTGTACTCATGTTGAAATCCGTTAATAACAATTCTTCAATGTATCAGAAAATGTTAATTTTCGATTAAATATGCATTTCATTAGAACTAAGTACTAATTCCAACAAAAACAGTGGCAATTTTATTTAATTTATCAATTCCGAGACAGTAATTTTGACTTCAACACCGCAGAAATGCGATTAAACATACACAAAAGAAATTTTTTGTTTGAACAACAGTAAAGTTTGTGAATAAACGAGGTACAGACCCAGAAACAAAATTTGGGCCACCTGAATTTTGTTTCTGGGTCTCTACAGCACAGTATGAACATGTTAACTGAATAATTTTATAGCAGATGTTCAAAATACTGAACATGCACTTGAATGCATCTGTCTAATATTCTCCGCAGAGACCCAAGAATGCGCTCGAGCAATCCTGGGCCATTCTTCATTTGCTGGAAAGTATCTACAATCCGATGCTGCAATTCTTCAGGTGTGGTGATAGCCTATCTGTTGTGTAAACTAGGCTTTTTGCATAACCGCATACACAAAAATCCGAAGGATTTCAATCCGATGATCTAGGTACAGGTCCTTCTCTACCTATTCACCATTCACCATATCGTCGGTTTAGATATCGTCTCGCACTTAGAAGCAATTTGGGATGGGGAGAGTGCTACACATATATGTGAAGCATAAATATTGCCGCTTTACCGTATCCAGGCGCTCGGTTCACTGGCGGCCCAACCAGCACAAAATGTCATTATCTCGTAGACGGCTAATTTGAGGACCCATGTGTACTGGAGCTTTTTTGCTTCTCTTCAATTTTACTTCTCATCCCTAATTTTTTTACCATCACTTTTGAAACACTCTGTATAGGGTGAACCGTAAGTAATATTATTAATTTCGGGGGGTTAGTGTTTGAGATATTTCAAACAAAAAGGTTTAATAAAATGTTGCTCGTTTCTTGCTTTCTTTTTGAGATAAAATTGTTGTATATGAAATATTTAATAGGACCCTAAGTTTTTTTGGGGGGGGAAGCCATTGATTTAATTCTCAATATGCTCAGTCAATTTAAGAGAGCAGTGTATTATGATAATAAATGACTGAACGAATTTGAGTGATTCCCTAAGACAGCGTTTCTCAAACTTTTTTGAAGTGGGGACCACTTTTTAAAGTCAGAACAGTTCCGCGGACCACCTTACTCTTGTTCCCTTCGAAAGCAAATTCATCATTTTCGTAGCATATTTTAATACCAGTATACTTATATTTTAAAATTGAATTAAGGTTCGGTATTTTGGTCCTCTGTTATGAATTTGGGTGGTCCTTGGCTGGGTTACAGGCGCGGCGCCAGATGTGCAGGGAAAAGATGTCGAGAAACACCACGTATATAGTGCTTTAAATCCCTCTTTTGTTGTTGAGAGTAGAGTGGGAAGTCGATAGACGGGTAGGGTAATAAATTTCATAAAATGTCTGTACTGGGAGAGAAAGTGAAATTCGATTGCCATGTGACATTTCCAAACTCTGAGATTTTTAACACTGTATTGATTACTACTGTATCGCTGAAACTGTACCTTCCTTGCTCCTGAGTATGTGGGAAGCCTTTTCCTCTACACATCATGGACTCGGACAGTGTTATTGCTGTTTACACTTTCCAAATATCACAAGGACTTTAGAAATCTTGTGACGCAATAAAGGAAGTGTGTTCCTGCAGTCAGGCGTTCAATGAATGTGAAAATTACATGTTGAAACATTTCGTTCTCAATGCCAAATGTAAATCTTACATCTCAGAGTCCTCGAAGCAGATCCTGTTGTTGGTTACCGTCTTCCGATACTGTTTACATGCGCACAGTGATATACTACAATAGTCACGATTGTGCACGAATTGGAAGCAAGACATCACTCCAGCTGAAATGGAAACTTACACCACGATTACGAACTTCTCTTGACAACTTTAAAATAATAATAATAATAATAATAATAATAATAATAATAATAATAATAATAATAATAATTGTTATTATTATTACAGTAATACTACTACTACTACATGGGTCGTTCAAAAATTAATGGCAACACTATAATTAAAAAAAAAACATTTATTCACAATTGACGTAATTGAGGCACTGAGATCAAAAACGGAACTAGACATGCAGAGGTCATTTTGAGAAAAACACAAAAAACTTTACAGACTGCATTGTACTTGCTTAACCCATTGTCCGCAGTATTTCTTTTCGTCCTATCCATGTCTGGGTCGTCCTCATTTAGTGCGTGGACAAGTCTCGGAATGCAAGGCTTCCATTTTTGAGCTCGAAAAATTCGATGAACACTGGATTTGCTGATACCAATCTCACGAGAACATTGCCTCATTGATTTCTTTGGGGATTGTGCAAGAGCCTGCGTGACTTAAACAACACTCTCGTTATCGGTGGGACTTCTCTTTCTTCCGCACCGCCCTTTCAGCACATCTTGCACCGTTCCGTCGACTTGAAACTTGTCTCGGATTATTGTGATAGTTAACCTTGTTGCTGGTTGTGTTCCAAATTCAGCCCTCCAACGTCGTTGAATCTCAACAACATTATCCACTTTCCAATAACATTTCAGCATCCACTTACGTTCATGGAAAGATAATTGCACCGCCATGTTTGTTTATAAACAGATTAACATCTTTCTATGCTGCAAATCTAGTCTTTCAGGTAAAGCTACCTTTCTTTGCTTTCTATGCTTTCCACTGCCTTCTGAATCATAAACAGCAAAAATCGTATTTCTATCTCATTTCTTTGTTGTGAAATAGTATTTTAAAGAGTGCATAATTCAATTTGGGACACTCTGTATAATCTTTTCCAAGTAGATCAGGAATGCCAGAAATCATACACTGAATGTGCAGTGTATGTGCGCGAAACGCCGGTCTGTGCAGATTGCGTCATTCACGTGTTGCTCTTACCCGTTCTTAGACGGAGGGATGTACAAGAATCTATTCTGCGCTTCTAGTGTTCAATTAAATTGACATCTGGACATTATAAACACACTTAGCAGAAGGACAAAAACACAATTTTGTCAGTGTCTATATTTGACAATTGTAACACAAGAAACAATAGACTTACTCAGTTATAATTCACAAAGCAGTCGTTTGTAAAGAATCATTTATTTACATGATTTGTATACAGTATTTGAAGAAAATATAAATATTGCAGTAATTTCGAAATAACAAAAACGAACACAGTATTTCATTTTACATAGTAGGTTCTGATTATTTCAAAGTAATACTCTTTCATTGTTCATCAAGCATTATTGGGAGCATTGGTGCACAAATATTAAAGAAGGTATTTTACTCTCAATTACATGCAATAGGACATTGTGATGCTTTTACACTGGAATCATTTCCTTCCTGTACATTAATATAAATTCACATTACTAATAAATTGGATAAATTAAGCTTGAATTTAAATTAACTCATAGTTTATTTGGAAAACGTTGAGAGCAAATATCAGCAAGTTGGGAGCGTTACTGAAAAGAGTTATAAGAGTAGTTTACAAGCTGTGTAGCGAGGACATTTTCTTTATGTCAAATTTAAAGATTTTTTAATGTAAGCATATTAACCTAATATTGTAACGTGAGATGGAAAATTCGCCATTATATATTTTTCCAGAAAATTTTTTCCGCCTTACAAATAGTTGCTTTCTTCGTTTCATTACAACCTCAATAGCTTCACATTATTCTTCACTCAATATTCTCATCACTTATCAGCTTATCAAATAAAAGTCGCAAGTCGTCTAACCTTTGATGGCTGTGTTAGTACAGACTCCAAAACAACGCTAATGTCACGTTTGTCTTGCCGTGAGAGTACTGATTAAGAAATTAATAGGAGCTGGCAAATATATTTCGAGAACTTTACTAATCTTATTTAAATTCTCATATCACTATTAGGTCAACATGAGATGATGAAAGCCTTTCATTTTAAAATAATTACTGTTGGCTGAGGAAAACGTTATAACAATTATGTTATATCATTCGTGATTTCTCTTCTTCGTTATATCTGTGGACTCCTCACTTTATTTTTCATAACGCAATCACAATCACAGCTCAATGAGCTGATCTGTGTTACTGAAACCAAAACTGGTCTGCTATTGCAGGTAATGTACAGCCCTGTCGCGTTCCCCTCCAAGCCGATTCACTCCCTCCAGGTAGGGGAATAGGAACTGCACATCGCACAGATACAACTGCACAATGTGCAGGGTTTTGGCATGCCTGATGTAGACTATTGTAATTGTTTGAAATCAGACAATAAAATAATAATAAACATGATCACCATCAATATCATTATCTACATAGTTACACACAGTATTCAGCAATAAGTACAATTTAGCTTTTTAATGCAACACTGATAACCAGGAAGTACTAGACAACATTTTTAACTCTTATTTTCTCAAAGCACCATATTTTGATATAGTCTTCTCCTACAAAGAAGTCAATTATTTTCTATTTAAATAAACAAGTTATCTTGTTTCTCCTGAAAGTTAAAGATTTGTTGTTACGTTACTTTCATGATAATCATTACAGTTATAAAATGTACTTAAATAGTAGATATTAAGAATAAAAAAAATTCATAGAATACTATTCTAATCTTTAGTAGCTAATTTAGAACTGAACGTTTTGAAAAGTTTTTCCTTTTTTAAATAATAATAAATAATATGTATAGTAATTTGTATTAAAATTTAATTTATAAAGTAATAGTGCTGTATTCATTGAAAAAACAACTGAAACCAACGAAGGATTTCTTTGTTTACAAGTTCACAATTCACACCAAACTGCTTGAAATAGCAAACTGGATATCCTATGGCTGTAGCTTATGTACGCAATAACAACTGCAGAAACATCAGCGACATTTTTTCAATATTTGCAGCAGAAACAATAACGTGAGGGTTTTCCAGGAATATGGTCAAGTAACCTCTAAGGCTACTAAGGTCAACCCTATCTGTTCTCGAAACGTACTATAGATGTAGGCCTATGCAATGTGCAAATATTATAGGATAACAGCTTATTCCTTGGATAGAGTACAACAAAAATTCCTAATATCATATTACTCCCAAATAAATATTTTCTCAGCAAAAAATAATTTCCCCTAAATGTTAACATTGTTTTACTCGATAATACTATTCTACGATTCTGATTTTTACTCTTATCATTAGAGAAACTGATAAGAAATGATTTATCCCTTAGTAGCTTTCCAATAAAAAGAATAGGTTTGTTGCAAATAAAAAAAAAGTAATGTGTCGTTATTTCCTGTCATTCGTGTCGTTATTTCCTGTCATTAAAAAGTCTGGCAACGCTGCTGAAGTGACGGAATCCTGCTGTTCAAACCGAGAGCGTGTGTGCTTCTGTACGTGAGATGGCGACCGCTGTTGCCAAACTACGCAGACTTTCAACCTAATTGTCTAATTATCCATTAATTATAAAACGCATAACAGGTTTTCTATTTATTTTAATGTATTCGATTGCCCCTTCAATCTGCATAGTTATAGCCTATCAATAGAGGGCGGATGTTTGGATATTAGCTTGTTTTATTCCTTGAAGGTTAAAGATATGCATGTATGATAGAAATGTTATTCATGCTGTGGGGAAGCAATGAGGGAAGTTTGATAGTGTATATAAATACATGTTAAAGGGGTTGGTGCATATTTCACAAATATTTGCATAGGGATGAATATATTACACTTTTTTACCCAGAGATAGTTGAAATATGGAAATTGTTCCATAACTGTGAGAATCAAATTTAATGAAACTGAAAGCACAAACTCAAGTTTCAAAGCAATTCAATGTTTTTACACCCAAATCGGTATTACGTTGTGTATAAAATAGATTTCCTTCGGCGCCGTAGTGATGATACCGCACGTGGCTCAGATAGCTGCAGTTAACAAAGTTTGACTTGCAAAATGTTATATGTTAATGCACTATTGTTTATCTTTTTAAGGTCGTGTATTTACTCTGAAACGGTTAGACATTCTTGTATATCTTTTGCATTGATTATTCCTCAAACATCTCATTAATCTTTAACAGGATCCATTCTTTCATTAAGGTGCATTCTTCTACATAATTAATGTGAATTGTAACTGTGACCACAATTTTATATTATAATTTTACTATAGTTTTTTTTTTGGTTATAAAATATGTATTTTGATGCCAACTATAACCCTAATATACCTCAGGGTGAAATAGGGTTTATTAAATTGGATAATAAAAAAAGTCAGTATTGTAATCTTAGCATAACTAATGCCACAAGGGAAAGCACCAAGAGCGTGCTTATCAACATTGGTTAGTTTATTGGCGGTAGCTGTATAAGAAAAACGAAATTCACCTTTCAACTTAAATATTTCTTTCTCTGTAGTTTAAATTCATAGCAGTTTTTTGATCATTGTAATTTTGTAAATGTGAGTGAACAGAGACGAGTGTATTTCGACGCCGAGGGAAACATCTAGTAAAACATATTTGCTTGAAGAGTGGATTGATGGGAATCCCACATTAAGAGATGGAAAAATTGTCCTCCGTACAAAAACATTTTAAGTCACAGAAAGAAAGGTTTTCTGCCAGAAAATTTAGAGAAATATTTGGTTACAATGTAACAAAAACAATTGTCTCAGATACTAGAGCTGACGTTTCGACCAACATACTGTGGCCATCTTCAGCTCTGAAACGTCAACTCTATTAAACTGAGACAACGCGGCACAAGCCCGGAAACTCTACACAACCTGTGAACAGCAGCCGCGGAAGCCTACGCCCATACTCAACATAATTCTATCTTTTCCGTTACATTTGTTACTTGATAAAAAATATTAAAGATATGAAAAAAATTGTGAATTTCATTAAGACAACAGAACACTTTATTGTGCACATTTATAAATTTTTAGAGCATATTTTCAACTCTTTTACTGCATAAATGCGTGCATATATTCACTAGTTTTAGTGCATATAAATCCGCCCTCTACCTATCACTTGCACTCTGCACGCACGCATACACAAGGTTAAAAATAGCATTCAATATTATTTTTGAAAGGTGGAACAGAAGGCCTGAAGGACTTAACTCTATCAGACGAATGAACGGATAAATAAATAAATAAATAAATAAATAAATAAATAAATAAATAAATAAATAAATAAATAAATAAATAAATAAATAAATAAATAAATAAATAAATAAATAAATAAGTGAGTGAGTAGGTAAATAAATAAATGAGTGATGAAATGACTAAATAAATAAATAAATAAATAAATAAATACAGTAAATAAATAAATAAATAAATAAATAAATAAATAAATAAATAAATAAATAAATAAATAAATAAATAAATAAATAAATAAATAAATAAGTGAGTGAGTGAGTGAGTAAGTAAGTAAGTAAATAAATATATAAATGAGTGAGTGAGTAAATGACTAAATAAATAAGTAAATAAATAAATAAATAAATAAATAAATAAATAAGTGAGTGAGTAGGTAAATAAATAAATGAGTGAGTGAGTAAATGACTAAATAAATAAATAAATAAATACAGTAAATAAATAAATAAATAAATAAATAAGTGAGTGAGTGAGTAAGTAAGTAAGTAAATAAATAAATAAATGAGTGAGTGAGTAAATGAATAAATAAATAAATAAATAAATAAATAAATAAATAAATATTTATCAAAACAAGAAAACAAATTATAATAAACCTGGACACTAAAATTAATATCTTCTGAGATTGAGCAGGTCTACGTCTTCATCAGCATCATGTGACGCTCAGTGTGATTTCCATTTGTCTAAAGGGCATCCAATACTCTGAGTGGTGGTAGTATTTACCAAAATATGATAAAAGTATGTAATAAACATGTGTCCTAAAATTAAATTTCCTACCAATCTAGTGCTTTGAAATTGGTATTATAAGAACATCATTTTTTCTAACGTGAGCTCTGCTTGTTTCTTATTGGGCATATCTTCTTACCCTTTTCCGATCATAGACTTACTAAATATCCACAAGATCGCAGTTGGGATTTTTCTCGGAATTCTCCCGTTTTCCCCATATTATGCCTTTACATAATTCCGTCAACATTTCTCTATTTCGCCATCATTCCATAGCGTTCCCCGAACGCTGGCTGATTGTGATTACGTACGGAGGGGACTAGCTTAGAGACGAGTGGGATTGCCTGCTCGAAACCTGAATACGCAGCAAAGCTTAGTGTAGTCAGCCGGTGTGGGTTTGGGAATGCACCTAGCTTGAGGGTTAGCACAATAGACCCAAAAAGGTCGCAGTGCTGGGCCATACAGTAGTGCCCCCCTCCCGAAAATTCCATTCCATTGTATGTATCTGATACATGTAACCTATAAGATAAAACATTGTAATAAATATAAATAGATCATTTTCTTAATTAATAACAGTGTATATCTCCAATAAATGATTTCTTAACATCGCCACAGATACACTTGATTGTACTTGTCACTATATCTTGTCACTAGAGAGTTCTTGAAATTTATATTTTCCCCGCCATTCATAAAATATTTTGATATGATACCTCTTGCACAAAAGGGGAGATCTATAACTGAAACTTGATTAATATATTTCAGTATTATTTGTATTTATCCTGGCAATAATGAACAGTTTGACTCGTAGACATTTTGTTTTTGCAGCATTAACTTCCCATGATTGTACGAGAAGATTCGAAGAGAATGGCAGTTACATAGATTTTCGGCTCCCCCCTACTACTAATAATGCATAGCACAATGTCAATACGGCGGTTGCTGTCGTCTGCGATACAACGAACTTTTCTGTTGATTTTCGAGTTCGTCACTTTTTTATCTGGTTAATATACGCTTATTTAAGTTGTGTTAACTCTCGCTAGTGGTTTTATATTTTATTTTATCCGTCTTAGTATTTATTTTATTATTGTAAATATTTTTGTTTTATCACTATTATTATTATTATTATTATTATTATTATTATTATTATTATTAATGAATTATTTTGTATTACAATCTTTGTATCATCTCTGTCACGATTATTCTATTATTATTATTATTATTATTATTATTATTATTATATTATTATTATTATTATTATTATTATTATTATTATTATTGTTACTATTATTTCTATCATCAGCATTATTATTATTTGATCCCTGTAACATTTTTGTAGACTACTGGACTGTACCCGAGCACGAGCATATGCTCATTTCGGGTATCTATTCATATGTATTCATTTCAAATGTAAATTCTAAATAAATTTCAATTTGAATTTGAAAATTTCATACTAAATATCCGGCGATATGACACTCTAAACCCAGTAAGAAACAAAGAGCCCACACTAGAAGATACACTGTTCTTAGAATACCAATTTGAAACTCTTGGATTCATATAAAACTTTTTCTTTTTTTAATCTTTACTTCTATGTCTTAGAATACTGAATGTTTTTTAAACTCTATGTATATATTTGCATGAAATCTCATAATCATTTTTCCAGTACAAAATAACTTCCCTGTATGCTTGGTGTAACAAGGGAGTAAAAGTCAGCCGTTACAACTGTCAAACATTATTTATGAACTGTTCACAGCCGTCTGCGATACTCTATAAAATTACCTTCCAGTTTTACAATATACAACACAGGCAATAACCTTGCTCTCCATTTGTAATTGCAATTCTCTGATCTAAGCTTTAAGCTCGTACAAGATCATAAAATACATTTATGGCTCAAGTTCACAGCACCTGCCCCGTGGACGCTGACAGCTTTTCATTCTCTGATTCAAGCTAGATTTAGGTCTAGATACTGTACTGTGTTGCAGGCTATTAAATTTAATATTCATCAAACAAACTATTTCGAATCTAGAATTCCACACTATTTTTGTACGATTCTTCTTATTCTAAAACTACGAAAACATGACGACGACCACCACCGCCGCCACCATCATCACCGCCACCGCCATCACAACCACCACTACCAATTCTATCAATCCTACGACCATTTCTACCGTAGAATACCCGATTTTCGTATTCTACCAAAACAACCGACCAGTAGGCCTATTCTACAAGGCCGCAACTGACTCTCGAATGATAAATAACGTTGTTCAACGTCAAAAATGGAGAGGAAGAAGGACTGGGCAAAGAGAAGGAATGAAGGAGGATTCTGGAGAGCTGTCAAGAAACGAGTATCTGAGGCCGGTCTCTACCCCTAGAGCACGCCAGTGGCCTTATCCTGATTGTATTTTGGGGTATGTGAAGAGGAAAAGGAATTGGTTAGGTCACTGGCTGAGAAGAAACTGCCTACTGAAGGATGCACTGAAAGTAATGGTGAACGGGAGAAGAGTTCGGGACAGAAGATGATAGACATTAAAATGTATGGATCATATGAGGAGACAAAGAGGAAGGCAGAAAATAAGAAAGATTGGAGAAAGCTGGGTTGAAGTGAAAGACCTGCCCTTGGGCAGAACACTGAATAAATGAATGGATCTAATGATAATAATTTACTTATACAATGAAAATGTTTTGTCACGCCGCGGGGTTTTCATTTGCCGCGTTGCCCGCGAAGCTAGTGTGATTCCGCCTGCTTCCACTAACGAACGCCGCGCCATACGGTGACAGTTGCGAGTTAATCATCTGCACTCGTGCTTGCAGGTTGAATTAGTCGTGTTGTGTTGCGTGTGTGTGTGTGTTCGGCGTTGTTGCAATGCGATTTTCATTACGTGAACGTGTTTACTATGTATGCTTACTACGTACATAAAATACAGAAAATCTTGTGCGAAAACACGACAGAACTTTTGTAACAAATTTTAAAATATACCCGTGTCAAATGCCTATACAATAAAAAGGTTAGCCAAAAATTTCAAACAGACAGGTTCAGTAAATGATCGTAAAATACAGACATGTTCTTACAGAAGAAAAATTAGACGAGATAGTTCAGAGACTAGAACACACCCCGCAAAAATCACTTAAGCGTTTGGCGCAGGAAACAGAAGTAAGTTACGAGTCCACTCGTCAAGCAAAAAAATTACTTAAATTAAAGCCATACAGAATTCCGGTATTTCAAAAGTTAAATAAACAAGATCCCAATAAGAGGGTGCATTTTTGTAATTGAATTTTAGAGAAAGTAAATGCTGAGGAAATTGATCCGACATTAATTTATTTTTCTGATGAGGCCTATTTTCATTTAAATGGACACATATCCTCACAAAATCATCGATATTAGTCAGGAGAAACCCAATCTTGTACTCGAAACGCTTTTGTACGATGAAAAAATAGGCATGTGGTGTGCAATGAACGGACACAAATTATTGGGCCTATTTTCACTCAGGGCACAATTACCAGCGAGAGTTATGTGAATGACATCCTTGGCTTATTTTTAGATGAACTGACTTATGAAGAACGTTTCTCAGTATATTTCCAACAAGACTTCCCCACTGCTCATAATGCCAAAGAATCAATGAGAGACTTGCGTCGAATTTTCGGAAGGAGAATTATCAGAAAAAATTTGTGGGCCCCACGAAGTCCAGATTTAACACTATGCGATTTCTATCTAGGGGGAGCACTTAAAAATAAGGTTTATGCGAAAAACCCGCATACAATAAATTAGCTTAAAGACTATATAAGAGCTGAAATAATCGAATCAATCAGTGAAGCAGAACTTCTTAAAGTTGTTAACAATTTCGTAAGAGGGTGTCAATAGTGTGTAGCAATTGGTGGGGGACATTTTCAACACCTACTTTTGAGTTGGGTAAGTACAAATTCCTATAGGCCAGCGGTGACCAAAGCTTGTGTCGTGATTACATCGTGTAATCACAGACGTGTAATCACAGCCATTCAAAGGGGTACGAGGAGTTTCCTGTATTATAAATTGGTTTGGGTTTCATTCACGTACTGAAGGCAAGCAGTGGCGGTATCATGTCACTTTAAATACAAACTCTGTCTCTACAAGCAGTAAGAGGTGGTTTCATAAAGAATGAGAAGAACTTTTTTGTTGTTCTGTCGGACAAAATGTGATATGTTTACTTTGCTCAACGGTTCAATTAGGAGTAGGCCTTATAGAAGCATTAATTGCCACACTGAATAATGTATTATTATTATTATTATTATTATTATTATTATTATTATTACTGACCAATAAGTATGTGTTTCTATAATTCTTCTGTATGTGCATGAATATTGATATTTTTAGATTTTCTCCCTAGAAGGATAAAATTATTAGGTTTTATCTCAATTTTAATCTTCTTAATCTTTAGACGAGGGTAATTACTTATTAGTTGTTCATTTAATAATAATATTGTAGAAAAACTGATTCAATATTATGTGTCAACGAACTGTTAAACGCCAGAAATTGACATGTCTTGAATCATAGCCAGGAAGAGAAATATGACATAAATAAATGTAAGGAAGTCAGTTACCTAATGGGGCTTGAAATATCTCATGGTCTAAAGCCTTTTAATAGAACAGAATTTCTCAAAAGAGTAATGATTAAAATAGCTTAAATAACTAAACTTGTCTATAAGAAGTTTTTAATTTTGAAAAAATATGAATTCTCGACCAAGTATCGAGAGAATAATTTAGAAAATTCCTGATTATATTCAAGAGGAAGGTAAAAAAAGAAGCAAGAAAAATCGTATATTATTTACTGGCTCTTGGTGACAGCAGTGACATTACTGATACAGCAAAGCTTGAGATTTTTATCCGCGGGATTGATCAAGATGTTAGTACAGGAACCACCACTGGTTTTAGTTTTCATGCCAAGTACCTTTCCTCCGTCTCCTTACTTCATAGGCTGTCTGTCGCATGTAATCACTGCAGCTCGAGTTGTGGTCACCGCTGCTATAGGCCTAGGCCTACTAAATGTTTCAGTGCCGGCAGACCGGGTGGGCGCTGGGCCGCAAATAAGCTCTTAGCGGCGGGCGATGGAAAATTGAAAAACCGCGCGGCTGAACAAAACAGTGTCACTGTATTCTTAATGCCTCTGATTGAAGTTCTGGCTGATATGTAGGGGAGACTCGTCTAATTGGGCAATATTTTATATTTCGACACAGTTTGTAGTTACATATTCTGAAAATAAATATTCCTCTATTATGGAATGTGTTTAAACATTAAATCCCAATAAACCTCTGAAAGAAAATTCTACAAATCTATATTACTTTACACATAACACACTAATAAATAACAAATTACATGTTTCCAGGTTCGATACTTCATCAAGATAATTTGGCAATAGTACAGGGGTAATTTTGCAATACGATTAAAAAATAAAATTTTCAAAATAAAACAGTGGTACAAGGTTTATAAGACTTAATTTACTGGGACAAGAAATCACTAAATACCATGAACATAAAACAAAAGCAAGAAAAAAAATTGAATAGATTTTTCCGACCTCTCTTATTAATTATATTGAAGGGCAATCTTATAATTTCTGTTGTCGATAGCCCAAACCAAAGTTCTTACATTTTGATTACATATGTCACCAGTTTTTGCTCTTCCTCAACGGTTAGAGCTAGGGGTCTTCCTTTCTTGGGAATGACAACGTATCAACGTATTCGGGTCCTGAGGATGTATACAGAAACCTCTTTAAGTTGTTAAAGGGCACATTGTACTTCTTAGGAGACCTATAAGTCGACCATCTAACTTTCAAAACACTCCCAACCGCAGCCCGCAAATCATCTTTGGAATATTTTTCAGAATAATGTCTTCGTTCCCTTGGCATATCTGCAACACACCACACAGTGCTGCATTGAAGTCTGTAAAAATCCCTCATACGTCCCTATCCTTAAATTTTACCATCGAGTACACATTCTTGTTCAAAGATAGCAGCAATATATCACTATAAAGGAAAATGGCTAATTCACACTACCCTGGAGAAGACATTTTTTGCTAAGAAGAACATAAAACGAGCTAAGGCCTGATGAGTTATTAACAGAATATATTAATTATATAAATGGCTTACCTTATAATATGGAATCTCAGCTTTTGATATGTAATGCACAAACAAACGTAGGTAACGAACAACACTTTTCTTCCGTCTTTGTATACACACGTCTACACAACCACCACGTCAAAAGGAAGTATTCAACACTTCTTTCTATTAGTAACAATATTTGCCACTATAATGCGCGGATTCGAATGAAACGAAAACTAAAAGTACACTCTGATGTTGCACTCTATGATCGTGTCATTGAACGTGTTAAAACTCTGGAGGAAATTTGGCAATAGAAGAAATACAAGAATATTGCCAAATTTCCCAGATTGCCAAATTTGCCGAGTTTCCCCTACATCTATTATCAGCAAAGCTCGGAACTTGGGGACTTGTGTCTTTGAACGTGGCTAAGCGACGGACTTCAATGTCAACAAACTCCCGCTTCCAGCACAGAGATACTGTCAAGTCTGCTATAAAAGTAGTTCCTGGCTGGAACAACATAATGATAATATTATGATAGATTGAAACACCTAATTTTATAGCATATATATAAATAAACATGCAAAATACATCAAATTTACAGTTTTGCTCTGTACATTTCATTACAGTGTATGACTACATGCATTCGAATATTTTCGAACCCATAAATTCTTCGTCTGTTAGTTAAACTCGATTTGAAACGAAGGAAACTTATTTCCACGTCACATGAAGTGACGGGAGCAAACTTTAATTTTTTTATTTTATTTATTTTAACTAGCTACCTAGTGAGTACAAATTGCATTTATAAAATAAAAATGTTTCTAGCCACTACCGTAAGAGCCAGGCTCGTGTACGGTGTGGTCTTAGCCAATAATATAACATAAAATTTACAAGGACAGTTTACTAAATACAGTAAGTAACTTAATTCAAACCAATAAATACAACACAAGAGCAAGAATAATGAAGAAAGAGAAAACGAGAGAAAAATACACATTTAATATAAATTGACAATCCGACAAAAGCCAGTGATATTCAATAAAAACATGAATATAGTCGATAGAAATGAAAGGAAAAAAAGTACATTTGTTACTATTATATATCATGGATAATCTTACAAATTTCTTTTTTAAAAGTTTCAATTTTAAAAAATTCCAAATTTGGAAAATGGTTTAAAATTTTATTATAAAGTCTTGGGCCTAAATAAAATACTGAATATTTTCATTGTCACTGTTTCCTGTTCGATTTTCAGCAGATCTCGTATCTGAGAAAGATAAGTATATCCTAAATTTTTCTCGCAAATAGTTTTCAATTAGTGTATCACTACTAGGGAAGGTCCCTCTACGACTTGATCCATGGCTATGGACAAATTTTCCATCAATTTAAAGAACTGCAATGTCTTTCAATGAATTCCCGTTTCCAGCTCTAGTTTATGTGTGGCACAACTTAAAAAATATAAACTCTGCATTAGAAGAAAATAATGTATCTCCTCAGAATTTCTCCACGAAATTCTGTACCTAAAATTTAAGAAATGTATTTTCAAACTTCCATAACACCCATTCGAATAACACGTATTTTCTCATTCCTCAGACAGACCATTTACCTGTAATTCTCTTAATGTCATTGGCTTCGACATGACACAGTTTCTTCGTTCGTCTTCTTGCCATTCGATGTGACCACTTTCTTAGTACATACGACTGTCCCTGAGCACTTGCAGCTTGAGCTTTGTGTATGCTGTACCTGTAACCTTACTCAAACGCAAGGCACACAAGTCCCCAAGTTCCGAGATTTGATTATCAGGCAGTACATCTCACTTGACGATATGTGTCAGAGGAAAAACAATTGTTTGTTTGTATCTGAAGTCTGATATTGATATTGTAGCTATTTGATTTCTCGCCAACAGTTGTAGGCTGGAACATGCTGTACCAGCGCGGGTTAAATTGTTTAGCGTGTGACGACTGAGTCACAATGCCCCGAGCATGTGCCACTTGATGCGGTCACAGTATTAAGTACAATAATTATACATTCACTGTATTACCACGGTCAATATTATTCAAATTCGTTACTACTTATTACTGCATAATTTGTAGTATGACTCCTATACATAAATTAATATAATGAAAACGGTGCTCTGTCAGATAATAGTAATTATTCCATTTGGAATAATTAGGTGTATGATATTGTAAGAAACGTTGAACATATACAGAGTGAACCGTAAATAATGTCATTAATTTCAAGAAGTTACGTAAAGATTAATTTTCTTGGCTCTATAGAATAACTTATATCTGTTATGGTAACAATGATTATTAGAGGAGAAAAATTCGCTCCGTGTCGCCGGGAATCTTTACGTAGATTCTTCGAGAAAATTAATCTTTACGTAGATTCTTCGCCCAACAGTGCATATATTACTGTGGAATCCCGGCCACCAAGTCACTCAATTGAGTGCGCTCCTTGTATAATAGCAGTTGATTTAATATAATATCAACATATATGTCGAACTTGGAGTCAGGCCACAAAGGGAAAAACACTAGAGGAGAGCAATTCTATCAGGTTCTGTGGACTGAACTTCGGCGTAGCTCAGTGGTTAGAGCACTTGGTACGTAGAGCCAAGGATCCGGGTTCGATCCCCGGCGCCGGAGCGAATTTTTCTCCTCTAATAATGAATTTCAAGAGGGTTATTCTTTGAAATATTTCAAACAAAAAATTTAATTACAATTTCGATCGTTTTTGCTACCTTTCCGAGACAATTTCTTTTTATATTAAACATTTTAAAGCGTGTTCTGGGAAAGTCATTCATTTAATTCCCAATGTGCTCAGTCGGTTTAAGAGAGCAGTGTATTATGATCATAAATGATTAATATAATTTTAGTTTTGTTCTTTAAATGTGCAGATATTTATTTGATCGGAACAAATGTAACTATTCGTTCTGCAAAGGAATTTTATATTGTTACATTTGTTCTTTCAATAATTTATTATCATAATACGCTGCTCTCTTAAATTGACTGGGCATATTTGGAATTAAAGCAATGGCTTTTCCAAACACGTTATGAAATATTTTATATAAAACAATTTTTTCTCGAAAAGGGAGCAAAAAATGAACAAAATTGTATTAAACTTTTTTGTTTCAAATATCTCAAAGAATAACCCCTGAAATTAATGACATTACTTACGGTTCACCCTGTATAGCTGTGTTTAAGTCTTATGTCAATGCATTACACCAGGATAACAGTTCAACTTCATAAATGGATCTAAACCAAAAAATTCCGCTCCGTATCTTAGATACAAGGCACGTAGAATACTTCACTGTTTCGGGAATGAAACTACATTTGTGTTGATTTGAATGCTTTACTTTTGTTTCGGTTTACAAATCGAGAGCATGAATCTATGATAAGAGAAGTAATTAATTAATGAAGATCAAGCAATATATTTTATCTTGATATGAAGGGACATTCCGAAATTAGTCTCAGGTCACAGCAGATTTTTCACTATAAAGTGTATCATACTCGTATGTGTCTACTAACACTTTAATATTGTAGAACTCGCGAATTACAAATCAAACGAGTGGTAGCACAGATCTGTAGCTGCTCTCGATATCGAGATATTACTGAGAGAGACCGCGCGGCATTGCTAATTTTACACATACGTAACTTCGGCGCCCTCATGCCCGTAGCGAGAGGAAGTAGTGTCATTGGGCGTGGTCACACAAGTTATATTTATTTTATTAATTGGCTATTTAACGACGATGCATCAACTACGAGATTTTTAGCGTCGATGGGGTTGGTGATAGCGAGATGGTATTTGACGAGATGAGGCCGAGGATTAGCCATAAATTATCTGACATTCGAGTTACGGTTGGGGAAATCCTCGGAAAAACCCAACCAGGTAATCAGCCCAAGCGGGAATGGAACTCACGCCAGATCGCAACTCCCGATCGGCAGGCAAGCAGTCAGTCGACTGGGTTATACTGGTGGACTAACTACTGATAACATTAACATTCGGCTGTGGCTTATATGTAGTCTTGTAGCAGTAAGTAATAAAATTGATTTCTTTTTTGTTTTACCACGGATCCCGGAACGGGTCCCCATACTCGACTCGGGGGGGGGGAGACAGAAACCTGCAGAAAAGTATATTCTATTATCCATGTGCTAAAAAGGATAAATGTTCATGTTCCCTCTTGCTTAAAAAAGTCCCTTGTGCAGACGCTTGTATTTCCCTATTTTGACTATGCTGACATTTTACTGATCGACCTTTCCAGCGACAACAAAACGAAACTTCAACGTGCTCATAACTTGTGTGTACGTTTTGTAAGCAATGTTCGTAAATATGATCATATTACCCCATCCCTGGAAACAATAGGTTGGCTTAAACTAGATAAGAAAAGACATTTACATTCACTTCTCCTTCTCTTCGAAATCTTGAACTCTTCTATTCCTTCGTACCTGTCGTCTCGCTTCACTTACCTTTCTTCCCACCACAATCTGAACACACGCTCTCGCCATGAAACAATACTAACAATACCATCCCATCGCACCTCCTCATACTCATCCTCTTTCACAATAGCCCTGCCAAGACTCTGGAATTCGTTACCTGCTAGCATCAGGGACTGTCGAAATAAAATTGAATTCAAACGCAAACTTACTAGGCACTTGGCCAGTAATTGAGACTCGTTCAAACATGGTTTCTTGTAAATAGTTGTCTTAATCTATCACAAAATATTTCAATATCCGGTAATTTCATTACTATAGATTTTTGTTATTGTAGGTTTAATTTGTAATTCAGTAAATACAAAAATATTCTTTGTTCTTAACTTCTATGATAAAATGTCTAGCTTTCATTAATCAGGTAATCTTGTCGTACTTTAATTTTTATTGTAATTGTAATTGTAAATTTAATGTTAATTGTAATTTTATTGTTCATATTATAGTTGTAATCCCCTGGTAGAGGGGCAGAGAAGGCCTGACGGCCTTATCTCTATCAGGTTAAATAAATAAATACTGCTAAATATATTCTACGTCAAAGCATGTTATTGCTGCCATGAGAAGCGGAAATTAAATTAGAACAAATTGGCATAAAAGAAAAATAACGTGACAATATGCCTACTGGAAAAATCTAAGGAATTAAACTTGACAGCCGTGTACGGTACCTTTGAAAACGAAACAAAATCAGGAGGATGAGTCACCTTCGAAGATTAAGACGGATTTCACGAATTTACAGCAGTGGTTATCTATCACTCGTGCTGCAGTTCATCTTGCTTCTTCTGGACACAGGGAAGAACAATTAACCAGTTCCGACACTTCCCGCACAGATGACAGGTTGTGGCGGGAAATAGATAACATGAAATAACATGATAACATGAGATTACAGCATTGGGAAGGAAGCGGGATGTGGCCCTTTGAAATAGGTGCTATCCCGGCATTAGCTTAGAGAGACTTCGTTAGGAACGAAAAACCAATGGCAGGATATTCGACCTTGGAAACATGATAAATTGGCTCATAGGTACTGAATATGAACAAAATCCGAGCAATAGTTTAGGACAAATAGCTGTACGCAGACTGCATGCCCAAAACCATTTTTTGGATACCAGGGATGCTGAAGCGAGTATTTTCTCAATATCGAAGTTGACTTTCTGCAGCATTCTTATATGCCAAGGAAAAAAAAAAAACTAGCTGTGGAACCAAAGGTCCCGCTGCATATTGACGTATTACTTTTTTCTTATGTTAATTTAAGGAAATAATTTATCAAGGACAGTCATGATACTATCTCTACATAGGACGGTGCAACACTCGAGCCATTATTGTTAACAAGTCAGACGTGCCTTTACTTGTGCAATTATATTCCTTTAATTTCCGATGCATTTCTCCAACCTAGAATCTAATTACGCATTTGAATAGGCCATGGTTTCTGACATATTTTGTACATTATATATCTACACACCTTTAACTGAGGTTCTGGCTATTATGTAGGCCTACATATATTATCAGGCAGTACATCTCGCTTGACGATATGTGTCAGAGGAAGAACAATAAATTGTTTGTATACTTCTGGATCCTATTCCACAAATGTATGGTTGTTGTACACTACAAATTACTGAAGAAAAATGTTGTAAAGTATGGAGTTCTATCTTTCTGTTCCACGAAAGAATTAAAGACGTGTGTTGTACATTACCAATGAATCGCTAGAAGTGACGTTATATCAATAAACATACTATAGTCGCGACGCTGTTATTTCCGGCGTGACTCCTCCTCTTTGCTTACACCTTAGGAAGTGAAGACTCTATAAAGTCTAGGTAGGTAGTATCGTTCACCATTTTTGTTCTTTCGTTGCCGAGCTACCAGACGCGGGATCTATTTGCCACACCGTTAAACATGATCATGTCGTAGCTCCTATGATAATAAATAAAACGCACTGTAATTCAGCAAATAACTGAGTGGCAAATAATGTCCTCGTCTGCATTCTGCGAACGCCAACGAAAGAGCCAAAATGGCGGGCGATTGTATTAAGTATTTATCCAGCCTTAGGAAATGCATAACGTCTTCATCAGCGAATGACAAGACGCACACGTTTAAATGTAGCCAATCTGCAAAGTGATTGGCTGGCGGAAATTAGAGCGACGGGACTATACGTCATAACATGAAACAGTTGCTTATCTATTTCATTCGTCGAATTAGGTTAAGTTTGCCTCCTTAATCGTAATGTCGTATTTTAAGACAGATTATACCAGCAAAGATTCTATGAATTTCGTTACCTTGCAATGTTATTTTAGTTATTTATTTGATAATGAAAAATTTACTTCCTTATTATTATCATTATATTTTTCCGCGATCTCCGCATAATGCTCTGGAATAGTTTTGTGTATTAGCCAACAGATGTCGTTAATAACGATTTTCTCCCGTCAAACTTATTTTTTACGAAATTCCAAACACTGCAAAATTATTGAAATGTGTCAGAAGAAATGAAATTGTTTCTTTTTTAAGGAAATAGAAACAAGAAAAGACATTCTAGGCCACATATATATCAAGATATATCTTAATATTACAAAATAAATATACGAGTGTGTAAATAACATTAGGCCTATGTATTAGTCTTCTTTAATTGGTAGAGAATACTTGACAATTCACTAGTAAGTTACGAATACTAATACTAATATATACATTATATCTACATCCATCTCTGATATTTAATGACATGTGTTTAAACATGCAATTTTTAAAGTTGTAATATTGCAAGGTAACAAATGTTTAAATGTTACAAACGTTTACATAAAAGTTTGTATTTTATCATCATTTTACATAATTATAGCTAGTGTTTTAAGTCCCATTCACAATGAAAATTAAACATAATGTAAGCGTTGACTTAAGAATATAAACGTTATCGTAAAATCAAAAAGTCATACCATATTTCAAGATGGGAACGTAAATATAACCACAAAGACACTCGGTAAGCATGGAAACATAGCCGACACCATTTCGTCATATTTTGTTGTATACTTCAGCGCTCTACGATTGTGTATTGTTTCCAAATCACGCCAAGTACAAACATTAAAGTCTGGAGTTTGCAAACTTTCATGTTAACGTCTAACGGTAATGTTAATGTCAGTGTTTATGTGAACCATTGTGAATGATCCCATTTGGTAACTTGACCGCAAACTTCTGTGTTTATATTACGTTCCTGTTTAATTTTCATTGTGAATGGACTTTTACAGTTTTTAGCCTACAACGAGGTATTCCACATTTGAGGAAATCGCTTACTGTGAGGTCCGTTACATGTAGAATGTATTCGTTACTGTGTGATTACATCTGTCTCTCCACACCAATATTTTGACATTTTTCCAAATTAACGCCTTTTGAATCTCAAACTTGGCTTTCGCATATTGCATCTGGTGCTCTGGGACAAGTTTACTCGAGGGTCATTCGTACAATGGAAGGGCTCGGATCCCTTCCCTCGCGAGGACTGTTTCGGCCTTTCCTTTCAAAATTCTCTAATGTTTCTTCGAAGGAACAGTGAAAATTGGACTGGTAAGTGGCCTACAGGCTTGGAGGTGACATAGGCACTTCCTCTGAGCTCCAATTTCCCTTGCTCAGGACGCGTTTTCGCTTTCGTATTTAATGTCTGTCCTCCCATTTCCTCCATTGACTGACAGTTGAAGTTGGCGCTGCTTTGGATCTTATTTTCAGATTACTCTTAGTTGTTATGAAATCATCCTATCGCATAGATGTCTTTAAAAGGTAGAAATGCACAAATGTTGTAAATAAATGGTATATTAAATTTGATTGCCATGGAAACAACGAAAGGCAGAGCGAAAGCAGCTGCACATGGTTTAGAACCACGTGCTGAGCGATGTTAAAGAGATCAAGTCTCTTCAGACCCACTTCAGCGCAGGTTTCGGAACTCTGGGATGCATGTGAGTTCACGTAACTGTTTGTATAATTTTACATAACGCAGGGTTTTTAAAATAGAGAACGCTTTAACATAACAGCACAGGTGTTCACTTACGCGTTCAGCAACAGCGAGCACTTCCATTGTTTTTCTGGAAGTGTTATGAATTGCTGCAAACTGTATTTGGAATGAATTGTCCTATAACACAACTGTTACGTACGAGTTCCAAGAATAGAATTATGCAATGCAGAGACCGTAATATGCTTGGAAAATGAACTCCACAGTTACGATTCACATGGAATAACTAGGAATGGTAGTGAAGCTAGTGTTATGCCATTTCATTCATATTGCAGAAAGTTAAATGTGTATTTAAAATATGCTTACGAAATTGTTACTGTGATGCATGCATGCTAACCATTGGGCCCTAAATTCTCTTTGGAATACCTGCCAGTGTACGATTTCTTAAGGAGTTAGATACAGCTTACAGCAGTAAAATTTTTGGAAATATTCAACATTTTTTTTCTTCCATTACTGTATCTTGTACAATAAAGAAAATTGGTATATGTAAAACACTGTCCTGCTATATGAAAAAAAATATTTTTACAATTTAAAAAACGTTATATATATATTTTTTTTTTTTCAAAATTCAAAATGGTGGCAGTTCACTGTGCAGTGATGAAGCATTTCCCTCACAACTCATAAACTTGTTAACTTTTTCATGTTCTATCTCTTTTATTTTATTTCTGAAACTCATATTTACAATATTATGCTCTTTCAACTACATTACTTAATAAATAATATTTTTTTTTATTTTGTGTTAGAAGAAAATATTGATATTTGGTAATTTTTTTAAAATGAATTTATTTTTTATCAGACAATCTATCAAAGGTAGAGAAGTGATCTTGCCCATATTGTAGATATGATATGCATAAATACACACAAAAAATTTCATCACAGAATGTTGGATAGTTTTTTAGTAATGTGGGAAACGCTTCATGAGTGCACAGTGAACTGAATTTTGAAAAAAAAAAAAAAAAAAAAAAACGTAAATAATTTTTTTTTTTAATCGTAAAAATATTTTTTTCACATAGTAGAAGGACAGTGTTTTACACATACTAATTTTCATTATTGTACAAGATACAGTATAATAATGGAGGAAAAAAATGTTGAGTATTTCCCAAATTTTACTGCTGTAAGCTGTACCTAACCCCTTAAGAGTGGTTTCGATCTGAAGGTTTTGGAATACTAAGAAAACTGTGCTTAGTTGGATGTGGCAGAGAAAGTGACGGAACATTTATGAATCCCTGAGAATACGTGAAACGTCTTTATTCTTGCTGTTATCTTACAAGCAAACATTCTCAGGGGGGCATTTTTTTTCTTCCACCATGTTAATAATGTCGGAACAAGTGTTTATACAAAATTTGGCCACCCGAGCGCAATTACGAGGGCCGTCCAAGAGATAAGTTTCCCTGGGGTAATTTACAGAAAGAAAATACAATTTCATTGAAAGATTTGTTGGGACAGATACAGCAATTGTTGAGATATTTTTCAAAATACTCCCCACCGCAATTGAGACATTTGTCATACCGTGGGATCAACTTTTGTATGCCTGTGTCTTAGAAGTCTGCCGCCTGGGATCAGAAACAGTGTGTGATAGCCGTTTACACATCTCTGTTGATCCCATGGCGAAGCGAAGGGAGCATCAAGTCGGCCGTGCTCCATTGTACATCGAAACGAACGTAGCTATCCTATATTTTCGCATTGCATTTGTTTGCCTTTGGGCGCTGTTATGTTTCCGGGTTGCATTTCTTTGTTTTTCAATGTTGTTAGGTTAGAATCGTATAAAATAGAAAATTAAAAGTGAAAATGATTATATTACAATGTTAGTCTCAATAGTATTGAAAGATTTCGTTATTAGATTTAAATATAGGGACTCCTTAATACAGTATGTTATATTAAAAAACTATGGAATATCCATAAAGGAAATGTGTGTACAATCCACAGCCCCAATTATACCTGGGAAGTATGCAATATCCTAAGATCCATACATAACGTCTCTTCGTTGAGACTGCGACGTAGGAAAAGAGATATTCGAGTTATCCCCGTTAAAATACTGAAAATATTAGTTGCATAGAATGCAGTGGCGGCTCCTGCATATTTCTTAAGAGGAGGAAAGAAGTTAACTGCGCAAAATGACACCTTCTTGAGAGAAACATGCTACAAATTAGCCTACATGCATACATGTAAGATCAGGTAGTGTTGGGGTAGGCCTTCCTCCCTTTTGTATACCAATAATATGTTTTTGTAAACTGAGTCTCCTAAATTGTCCAAAATATAATGTTTTCATTTCCATTCATTGTTTAATAATTGCACAAATTAACAATTACAAGGAAATTCACAACCTCGCAGCATTTTTCACGCACACTACAGCATCACACGTGTTGGAAGAGACCAGCTACTAACACGTAACCGGAACCGTTTTACGGATATGAGAATGAGAAATAATCTCTTAGGAAAGGGAGAAAACTGCACCCACCCACGTGGTCTGTGTTGTCACATGTACATTTTACAAGTTCAGTATCACATGCTTTTGAAGAATGTCAGTTCTTGTAAAGTCATACTACCATTATTGTTCAAAGCTGCCGGTGGCCGATTAATTTTTTTATGTTAAAATAATGTAGTTTGTAGTACTTTCAATTTAAAAGATATTTGTGAAAACTGACAACTTGGCGGTTGTCCTGTCTAGTAGACAATGAATGGAAGTGAATTTCAGGGGCCAAAAAGATCTGCGATACTAATGTAGAACTACTTCTCTTTGTTTTATATAAATCCAACTTCAACTTTCAGATATCCTCGAAAGTTTCAAACCATAAATAGTAGCTTTTATGAAGTGCAATGAATAATATATTTTTATCTATAAGTGAAAAAAAAAATTATATGGTGTTTTTCGTAGCTTTGCGTTAAAACTGTTTTTATTGTGTCTCCTCCAAGATGTGTTATAGTCTGGTTGAATGCAGCATTGTTAGATGGCAGCGGTAGCTTGCTGCAAGACCAGTTGGTTTCTATTTCCCGCCCATGCGCTGATTCAGAGGAGGATCTCCTCCCTATCCGTTCATTTACTTGCTTTAAAACTCTGCTTCTTTCTTTGGCCGCTAGCGCGCTGTTGTCTATGTGTATTAACTGCAGTAAAGGAGGAATGGATTGACATTCCTCCACAAAAACAATCTCGCATCCTCTCACAGTTTTCTAGTAGCACATGAGTGCGCGTCGTTAAAAACTCGATCAACCGAGGTTTTCTTATAGCTGTGAACTTAAAAATTATCGGATCTTCCTCGAATTTCAAAGCATATATTTCATTTGGTATTTACTTTAAAAAGAAGAAAAATGTGAGGAGGACGTTCCTCCCTTCCCTCCCCCGAGGAACCGCCACTGATAGAATGGCAATGAAAACCGCCCATTCATGGAAGAAATAGAGCTGTTTGTGAGTTATTCCAAGTGATCCATTTATTGCAGTAGAAATGCCACGATATATTTTAATAATCGAAAATCTCTTATGAAATTTTCTGTCACCTAATTCCTCGTAAGAATTCTCTTTCCAGTAATAAAACTTCACGCTCTCCATCATCCGTATCCAAGTACAATACTAATCGTCTTCCAAATAATCAACTGTAGATATGGGCGCCATTTTATTTTACTAAGCCTACTAATCACAGGTTATCTCCTTTAACCGTTCGAATATGGCCGGCTAGAGATTACCGTGATTAACCTTATGTTTAAGTCCTAACCGAGGTCGATGTACCGTAAAAATGCTTAGCTTGGAGTTAGGTGGCAATTTTAACCGGTGGTTACACTAACCGATGTTGACGCACATGGCCACGAGAGTATTAGATGAAGTGTGACACGGCATGTCAGGCTATGAATGTCTCACTTCTCCACTTTCAGTTTAAAATGAGATAACTGCATCACTTTCTGTGAACTTCCATGTTGATGGATTCTCACCGAAAAGAGACAGGAAGAGAGAGAGTTGTTTCGAAACATGAAAACGGCGAGTTGATGTTCACCACAAAACAAGCATCATTCGCTACGAGTTGCGGACACAAACATAACAGAAATATCAGAGACTTTACATAAAGGTGGAACAGTTGCGGTCATTCAGTGCAGAGATCAGGTTGTTTCTTAACCAACATGGTTGCGGCTACGTAATTAGGCCTACTTGTCTACCTATTAAAACAATTTCCTTCTATTCTTCTTCAATATATTATCTTTCTCTTTACCCTTTTCCTAAACATCTTCTCCATTTCTTTTACTTCCCAATCCTTATTATTCTCCTCAACATCTTTTTAATCTCCATTCTTCCTTCATTTCTCCTCCTACTCCATTCCTTCATCTTCTCCTCTCCCCTTTCATCCATCCTCCTACTTCATTCTTCTTCCCTTTCTTCATTTCGTTTTCTCCTCTTCTATTCATTGTACTCCCTCCTCTTCCATTTCTTTTTATTCTTCCCTTCTCCTATGTTATCTTTTCTACTTCATCTCCTCCATCTCTTCTTTCCTCTCCCTTCTTTTTCACCCCTTCTCCTTCTCTATTCCTTAATCTTCTTCTCCTCTTCTATTTCTTCTCAATTCCTTCTTCAAAATCTTGTCCACTATCCCCTTTCATCTTCCTCCTTCTCTAGTGATCCTTCTCCTCCATTCCTTCTCTGCCGTCTTCATCAGTGGCGCCAGCTTATACCCGAGCCCACCCAATATTTCGCCTTATCACAATAATAATAATAATAATAATAATAATAATAATAATAATAATAATAATAATAATAATATTATTATTATTATTATTATTATTATTATTATTATTATTATTATTATTATCGTGATAGTGGTGGACTGCTTACTAAAATCAGCAAATAATTTTTTTATAAGTAAGTGTCTGTATGTACTTTATTCGTCATTCCTACTGCTGTTCAGGTATCACATTACGGTAATGTTGAAAAATTGAATTTAAAAGACGTTTCTGACGAATTTAGACACAGAAGTGTAATCAGGGAAAAAAAATTGCAACACGCCGGCCGTGCTACATAATGGTGAATCCACCTTGCATTGTATATTTTTATTTTATAAAGAAGTCAAAGTTCCCAAATTAAAAAAAAAAAACATAATTCTAAAGTTCTATTTAATTAATAAAAAAGGTAATTATTATGCAGAATGACTACGCACAAGATAATGCGAATATTTTTAGTATATATTTACTAATGTGGAGAAAGAGTTTTTATTTGGTAGTGAAAATTGCTATTTAGAAAAAAAAAAAATACAAACGAATGTTACCTACAATAGGCCCGCCATCGGTCCCTAACAGGGCAGTCCAACTCATATGCTACCGTGGCAACTACAGCCTCCATGGCGAAGGTCAACCGTGCTGTTGCGTTGTGCGAGAGAGGCGGCAGATGGGGGCTGACGTGTTGTAGTGGCGGTTTGGTTCGCAATGATCTGGCAAAGCCGTAGCGCCACAGCTTGTTGGACTGGCCTGACCTAAAAAGTAAACGGAACATAGCCCCTGGACCTTATACTAACCACATACATTTTTCAGATCATTCTAAAATCTCAATTTTGTTACTTTTAGAATTGAGGAATTCCACGTGTGACTGACTGACATTTACAGTACATTTTGACAAAAATGTCTGCCTAAATTGTTTAATAGGTAGAAATTAAAATGTGTCATCACATGATTTGATAGAGGAAAATGTACAGTTAAGATATATATATATATATAAAAAGACTTTCAAAGAAATAGTATAGTATTTATATACTTTCAAAGTGTGTGTGACTGACTAACATAAATATCAACTCTATCTTCAGGTGAACATGATTCTCAAATTTCTCTGAAATGTCATTGCTAATACAGTTTTTCCAAAATATTGTTTGGGGAGGAAGTTTTAATCTTCTGTTTAAATTAAAAACGATCTTTGAACCCCTATTAGTAATGGAGTTATGGCCGAAAAAGTGCTGTGTAACTGATTGACCTCCTTATGTGACTGACTGACATATTTGAATTTTATTTTAAATTTCATATTATGGAACCGCAAGTATTATAAAATAACATGAAACTTGATAAGTAGTAACATAAATTTTTTTATAATTGGTTATTTTATGATTCTTTATCAACTTCTATGATTATCTTGCGTCTGAGTTACTGTCCGTTACTCTGGAGAAGACGAGCGCAAAGAATGTGGCCTTCTTGACTATCGCTGTTGATTATTATAATCATCGCTCAGATAAGCATCCCAGTAGCCAGGTTATTACTCGTGCAGGAAACATGAGTAACAATGCGTATGGAAATTAAAGCTAAGTTGAACAGAAGGAGACCTAATGTTTCCGCTTACTGCAGTACAAACATTGCACGTGTTATCGTACATTATCTGTTCACATCCCTTCCTCCTCAATCCCCTCTCGTCTTCTCCTGAGTCACCGACAGTAGATGAAAGTGATAATGCTAGCGAGATGAGTTCAGGGTCCAGCGCTAAAATTATCCAGCAGTTGTTTTTAATGGATTGAGGGAAAACGCCGGAAAAAACCGCAATCAGATAACTTGTCCCAAACAGGATTTGAACCCGGGCCCGTTAGTTTCAAGGTCAGGTTTGGTAACATAAACTTAAATTAATAATATATTTTCCGAAACACAAAACTTAACTTCCCTCACATGCACCTTAAATAAAACAAAACAACGCAGATATTACATACTTCATAACATAGCTATTTCTGTGTAGTTATATACTGTCAGCAGCCGTAGACACTAGTGTGTCATTTGAGGACTGGTTTCGAACCGACCTTGACAGCGCTTATCGCCCCGTGTGACACCAATTATTAATACTATTCCTCTTTCCTCCCGAACTCTTGTTTACCAACTCTTAGGTATGGAGAGATTATTATATATTTATTAATTTTATCAGCGATGGAATTGTTGCTTATGACATCAGTGTGTACGAGTTAAAGACGACTATATTATGTGTAATAGGAAGAAGAGTTTGTTTTTGCTGTTTAGAAGGGGAGAACATATTGTACTTTTTATGTTACGTTCAAAATGCCTATTACACATTAATAAATTTAATATAAAACATTGCTCCTTATGTGATAAAGAACATGGTAAATTAAAATATACGATAAATTAAAATGTCGTTTGCACTCAGTCTACTACTTTCGAAGGAAATTTATCTGTAGTAATGTCACGAGAGGTCTGAGATCTCCCGATAAATCTCGCTTCGCTCGTGGATTTATCTGGGAAATCTCAGACCTCGAGTGACATTTATTAGGACTATTTCGTGAATAAAGTAAAAATTTAAATAATATATCCCTTAAATTCGATCACAAAATGTAAATAATTGTATATTAACGAATACTTCACCTATTCAGACATTGTGAAGTTGAAATACTCGTAGATGAATATCGATTATTGCAATAAAGAAATTCGATATTATTATTAAGTAATGCCAATTGCGAAAAGCGAAATACAGGTTTAACAATGTTAATTACATGTACTGCACTTTTCTCTTATTATTATAACAAATACATTTTCATTATCTGCTGAAATCATAACTTAATTTAACAGTAACAGTGGGGACAGCTATATACCAATGCTTATGTATTCACAGCGAGACATGTTGCTACACAGTGAAGTCATCTCTGTATAGATAGGCCTAATTAAAACACGAATTTTATTACGCCATACGAAAGGCAGTTTGATCAAAGACATTATTACTATGCAAGGTCTTTGAGTTTGACATGCGGTGATGTTACATAATTTTGAACGTCTATTAATTGTTTAATTTCAATACAAATGTTATAGGCTACAATTTTATAGGTTACGTTAGGCCTACCTGTGGAAGCAGGACCAATGTTAGCTGTGCCTTGTTTCGACCGTTACTTACAATGAGTGCTACACGAAAGCATTTTTTATAGCTCGACAAACGCATTCTCGCTGTAGTGTGTAACGGAACTAAAGCTGCATCTACACAGTTCAATATTCCAATCGCGTATGCGTGCAATCTGGAAAGAATATTGAAAGAATCAAGTTTAAAAGGTACGTTCAATTAAGATGCATAAAGATTTTGTGTCTTCATGGTGCGCTGTTTTGAACGTGATCTTCACTGCGTAAATATATTAATTAATATTAAATATCAATCTTGCATTCATTGCTTTAAAGTTGAAAGAAAAGTTTAACCGTGTAGTTGCATCTTAATGTATTCATCATCATCAATTTACGGGGAAACAGTTGGCGACAACGACTAAACAAAAGAAGGACCATGCGATAAATTGATAGCGATAAATCTAGCTGCAGAAATTATCGCAAAGTCTGACTGTGATTGGTTGGAATTCAAAATTTCATTACACTTCATTGGTCGAAAATGGAATGACGTCATATAAACGAAATAGTGAACATGAAATTTGTGCAGAATACTAAAAATGGTTATTTTTGTTCCCTGAATGAGCAAATCTATTAAATGGCCTTAAGAAACGCAATAATAAATAATATTCAAGAGAATAAAATGTAGACAACATGATCGAATATTATTAGCTATTGTTCAATTTCTTCTGAACTCGCCCAGAATCTAAAACAGTTCAGTGATGGAGAAACAACAAAAAAAGAGCATGATTAAAACGCTGCATATTAATCTGTCAAGTGAAATAAAAATCTTCGAGAGTATTACATTAGCCAGGCGCGTTCCTAACAATCCGCCAATGATCGCTTTAGCTATTACGATATGGTGACGCTGGTCACAGTTTATATTTCCCATAATACCCATGGTTGTATGTAAGTTCACAATAACTGCCTGTTCTTTTCGCTGAACTCTTTTCAACGTGTCTCTTTTCTCGTCATTTATACCATCCTTGCTTCTTCAGACAAAGTTTATATTCACGTTGTTTTTTTGCCGCGGAATTCCCCATACATTGCTCCACTTAACACAGTTCATGTGTAAGTTTACCAAGGTCTCCCAAGCAACGGTGTGCGCGGTGAGAAGAACAGCATAACCGAGAGCGCGACATGTCAGGCAGTTACGATGCTGCAGCGGAAAATGATATAATTTTAGAAAAACGTTTTCTAATACTTTTTTGTTAGCGATGTAGTGATAACGTAGAATCTCTAAAGAAATATTTAATCTGTCAGTTATTGTGCTGTGTGGAAGAGTTTTTGTATGTTTTTTGTGACTGACTGACCGTAACTTACAGTACAAATAATTATAATGTTTTTAAGTTACTTAGAACTTTAGGATTCTCCAACTATTTTCATATTTAGTTCAAGGAAAGATAAAAATATGGTATACAAAAAAGAGGGATTGAAATAAAACAAATTTATGGGAGAGTCGGGTAGTATCGGACAGTGCGTTTTTTTCATCTACTACCATATGGTAGTACCTGAATGACATGGTTACTTTTCTCTATGCGACATCACAGAAACGTAACCATGTCAATCAGGGGCGTACCCAATCAGGTACTATCATCGTGTGGTAGATGAAAGAAACTCACTGTCCGATATTACCCGATGTCCGATACTACCCGACTCTCCCCTACGTGTCCAAATTATGATATTAAATATACATTTTCTTACGTCATTTTTGAAGTGTTTGCAATATGACAAGATCTGCATCAAGTTACAGACTAAAACAAAGAGCATTTGAAATATTACTTAATGGAATAAGTCAACTTAAGGGTGTTCGGAACCTCAAAAATGACGACATTATAAACATTTATTTTATTGTCTCATTGTATTCTACAGACTTCAGGGATTACAATGATATATAACACATATTATTATTTTGAAAATTGGAAAGTCTTTCTTTAACTTTTTTATTTATGTTGCACCTGTCAATTGATGCTTCTTGTCAACTTTGAATGAACTTTCCCAAAAATTATTTTTTTTAAACATATGACCCTTTATCTCAGCTTCTACCCAAGATACAAAGTTCAAATATTTACCACGTGTTCTCCATAAGTATTTCCTATTTTTAACACAGGGAAAAGTTTCCATGTTGGATAGTTTAAAAATAAAAAAATAAATTCTCTCCTTGTTTCTTTCCAAAATTCAGTTTCATAATAAAAATTGTTTAATTTGTAGATATTTTAAAATAACTATACGTACTTCTGTCTAAATCATCAACAGTCTTCCCGTAATATGTAGTAAAAGTTTCATCTTTCTATATGTCAAGATTTCTGAGAAAGTGGGTCATAAACTGGTGAAATTTAACATTGCGGAGATAGGCGATTCCGAACCCCCTTAAACTATAAAGAAACATATTTCTTCAATAAAAATATTCCCACGTTAATTTAAAAAAAATCATATCGATATGACATTTTCATGGAATCTCTCAATTCTATATTATAATATATTATAATATACTATTGCATCCATAGTCACATCAATATTACGAAAATTTTAATATCATGATATATGGTTGGGAAGGTTAATGAGATTCTTTTCTGAACATATTGCACTTTGGGAAAAAGAGAGCGACAAATGCAAAAAATGCATGAATTAAGATAACACTGCTGTCTACTAGAGAAAAACGTTTTCTGTCTGTTTCTATATGGCCACAAGCGGCAAATTAAAATTTGGAGGCAGGGCGTAATGTTACCCGTATGCTACTATTGGAAATCTAGTAGACCTATTACACTTCAACCAACTTTTCTTCTTCTCAAGGTGCGATATAAGTCAAGTGTTTGAGCCCACCCAATGTTTTTCAAAAGTTGGCGCCACTGTTTTTCACTCCTCCTTCTCATTAATTTACATCCTCCTCTCCTATCTCTATTCTCTTTATCCTCCATAACGACTTCTGTTTTTCCTTTTCTCTTTTCTTTGCTCGTTTTCTTAAGGGACACTAGGACTGAATTTTAACAGAACAAAAAAAGGTCAGAAACCAATTTTTTTTTGTATAAAATCTTCTTTCGGCACATAGGAAGTTGATAGTAAGAGGCTTTTTTACCTCTACGTCTTTTGTGAGCCCCAGAAGTGGTCTTTATATTAGCCTGCTCCATACATCAGTATTGCATCCCTTTCCACAAATGTCGATGGCTGAGATCCAGACTGTTCTAAGTCCAACTTTTATAAGAAAGAAATCTGTGTTGCATTGTGTTCCATGTTCTTGTCAGCATGTATGAATCGAACAAAATTGTAAATATTCCTCTCCATAAGGTTGCTATGAAGCTATTCCAAATCGTTTCATGAAGCTTTGAATGTCAGGAGCTTAAAATAGCTCTCCTGAAAAAAAAAATAGCAAAATGGACTTGGAACAGTCTGGTTCTGTGGGCCATCGATGTGTCTTTTTCTCGAAACTGCATTTTTATATTCAAAATGCATATGCATGCAGTTTTCAACAAATTCAATGAAAATTTTCATACATGTTCATGAATATGTTATCTGAGATATAATTTTAGGAATATTATGTACAGTATTTTTAACATTAAGAGCTAAACATTATCATTTAAGTAAAACATGAATGATCTGGTTTTCAAAAATGTAGTCCTATTATACCTAAACTAGATATAATGAATTTCTCGACATTAAAATATTTTCCATGAATCAGGGATCACATAAAAAATATTGCCTGTATTTAAATGCAATGCGTTTGGAATATTTTAACTTTATCACTAATTAATATATTACGTTCATAATGTACAACCTTTTATTACAGATTCAATATATTCATGTGGTCACTTGAACAAATTTTGCGAGGCTGTATATGGTAGCCTACTTAGCAGCTGTTTTGGAGTATTCCAACGCTGAACGTGAACATGGCCTTCAAGGTAATGATGTGGATATTTTTAACTTTAAGATAAGATTTAGGCAGTCATTAAAAAATTACGGTTATGATAAGCCAAGCTGAAGGTGGCTGTCTCGCTAGTATCCCAAGACTGGACATACAGTAATATGGAATCATTTGCCATTTGGTTATATAACACTAGCAATTCCATATGCTGAAGTACATGAAATTGTCGAAGTTGATGGTTTACTGAACACACTTTTAACAGAATGTACACAGGACCAAATTTGAATGAAATTGTTTTCTTATTATGAAGTTAGCTGAAAAGCTTCGAATCTCTGTTTTTCTTTTGATATCCTTATAATCGTGAACAAAAATGTCTTCGACTTTTTGTAATATGAATAGGGATCGGAAGAATACGCACTATAAAGTCCATCGCTGTGGTCTCGTGGTAGCGTCTTCGCTTCCGAACCCAGCTGGCCGGGGTTCGATTCCCCGCTTGAAACGAGGTGCCTGGGTGAGGTTTTTTCGGGGTTTTTTTCCCCTCACTCCTATGAATGACTATCAGATAACTTTATTAGGCATATGGAACCCCACTCAGTCTCGCCACTTCCTTTCCCCCCCCTCATCATTCCGGTTGTCTTCCTTGGTTTTCAGATTGCGCCTGCGGCGGCCCTTTGAAGCTACTGACACTCGGCCGGCCTCCATGGATATGTCAAACGTGGTAGCTGGTAACCCAGCAGCGGAACCCACTCCCCTCCCGACGGGAGAGGGTCTACATCTCAGACCGTTGAGGAGACGTGAGGGGTGGTTTACACCTCAGACCGTTTGAGGGGCGAATGTAGGGGAGGCTGTTGGGGTTGGAATGGTACACGGACTTGGAGGGAGGGCGGGACTGGTCGTTAGGGTGTTAGCGGTTAGGTCGATTCGGCGTGGGTGCGGTCGGTGGGCTTGCAACTCATCCCAGATACGCACAATAGACCTCAGATCGCGGTGCACAGAGATGTTACCCTCCCGGCCTCAGAGAGAGAGAGAGAGAGCGAGAGAGAAATATGCAGTATAAAGCAGTATTGCTATATTTAGTTCGTATAATATTTAACCACGCCTCCATACAAATCTGATATCAGATATTTCTGGATACTTGTCGCACTCAGAGAGTACGGGTAGGGGAGGAATTATCGAACCCAATTGAAATTACTTCTGGAGTCCCACAGGGGAGTGTCTTGGGGCTTCTTCTATTCCTGGCTTTTGTAAATGATCTGCCAGTTAATATCTTGTCTAGGGTTCGCTTATTCGCGGATGATTGTATGGTATACAGGAAAATAAAAAGTTATGAAGATGCTACTCTTCTTCAGACTGACCTAAATAGAATAAACGATTGGGCAGTAGCCAACAAAATGAAAATAAATTATCTAAAGAGCAAAGCCATCAGCTTTACAAGGAAACGAAATAAAATAGTCGCATCGTATACGTTAGGGGGTGAAACCATTCCGGAAGTTAACAAATGTAAATACCTCGGAATAACATTTAGCAGCGATCTCGGCTGGGGGGAACACGTTACGGACACAGCGGAAAAAGCATGGAGAGCATTACACTTTGCGATGAGGGTACTAAGAAAAGGCTCTGATAAATCCAAAGAGATTGCATATAAATCACTAGTACGTCCAGTAATGGAATATGGTGCTGCATGTTGGGATCCTTACAGATTAGAACATATTAAGACACTGGAAAAGATTCAAAAACGGGCTCAAGTGTTGTCGGAAAAATTCACCATTAAAATGGGACACACTCAAGGACAGGAGAACGCGAATTCGATTATGCGCACTGTTCAAAATATACAGAGGTGAGCCTGCCTGGAGAGAAATAAAAAATAGGTTGCAACCGCCAAATTACTCTTCAAGGAACGACCACTCATATAAATTGAGGGAAAGAAGACAGAGGACGGACATTGGAAAGTTTTCTTTTCTCAATCGTACTATCAGGGACTGGAATGCTTTACCTGCAGACTTACTAAAGGCTTTACCAACAACCAAAAACGTATTTAAAAATAGGCTTAAGAACTTTATTAATAGATGGTAATTATACACAGTATGTAAAGGGTGTAAATGATATTTTGTTATTGAAGTGTTGTATCAGTGAAGAATTATGTTGTGTCAGTGAAGTGTGTTGTGTCAGTGAAACGTTTCCTGTCAGGGAAGCTTTATAGTTTATAGTGGCAGTGCAAAGTATTTGAACAGTGAAATGTTTTTGAAGTGTTAGTGAAATCAGGATAGAATCAATGAAATGTGTCGTAGTTGCAGTGCAGTGAGTGAGTTGACAGCGAAGTGAGTGTAATGTACTTGTGCAGATATGAACATATCTTACTCGTGGGTTTTAGTTCGAACTTAGATTTAAGATACAAATTAGATTTATTTCAAATGTTATTTTAAGTGCTTCATTTAATTTAGGATATTCCCTATTATTATTATTATTATTATTATTATTATTATTATTATTATTATTATTATAAATTATTGTTAGTATAAATTATTGTTAGTATTAATTATTTGTATTAATTATTGGTATTATTAACTGTATTTTTAATTAATAAGTTTATTATTGTCATTATTGAGTGTAATTAGTTACCACTGCCACCGGGTATATACCCATTGCAGTGTGAATAAATACATACATACATAAATAAATAAATAAATAAATAAATAAATAAATAAATAAATAAATAAATACATACATACATACATACATACATACATACATACATACATACATACATACATACATACATACATACATACAAACATACATACATACATACATACATACAAACATACATACATACATACATACATACATACATACATACATACATACATACATACATACATACATACATACATACATACATACATACATACATACATACATACATACATACATACATACATACATACATACATACGGGTACATACTTAGCCGTCGTGTGGAAAGCAATTTATAGGCTATTATTATTCATCGGATTTATATGCACTAAAAGAATCTAAAATATGCATGCATTTATGCTGCCAAAACCTTTAAAATATGCTCTATCATTTTGAAAATATGCACTAAACATGCATTAAACATTTAAATTTTAGGCTTATGCATTTTGGTATATACAATGTACATTCTTCCTCAGACATCATTTTGGTCGTAGTAATTTTATTTTCAGTACACAATGATTATTTTTTCCAAATGCTCAGGGGTAAGTTTATGACGTTTATCACTTAACACATGTTTGTATGCTGAGAAGGACCTTTCCATGTGTACAGATGTTATTGAGCAAAATTTGAAAGCACTTACTAGCTCTGGGAAAATTTATTCTGGAAGTACGTTTTCACCTTGAAGGTATTTATCACAGGAGACAAAACTTTAATGTCAGGATTTGTTCCTAAAATTGTGCATAATTTACCACTTAATTTTTCTGCGTACTTTAAAGGAGCACTCTGAAGTTTACTCTAAACCTCTAAACCACATTTTTAGATCTTTTTTTCCCCCAGCTATAACTTTGAAATGTGCATTGATTACAGCCAAGTCCCTTTACAAATATTCGCTATTAAAATATTCTGTGAACATTGAATTGTTAAAGCTTCACTTGCATTTAATGCACCAACGAATTCTCTAACTCCATTGAAATTATCTGCATAGAGAGAGCAGCTTCAATTCACGTACCCCAACAGGTAAGTATTTGCTTTGGGGCTAATAGGAGGTCTGTAAATTTTTCTTTGCAAGCATTAACTCTGGGTGGGGTTCGCAAACATTCCTGCTTTCAATTGGATGCACTTATGCAATATATGGAACCAACCACCATTTTATGAATATCTGGATTTCTATTGCAAAATGTGTCTTAATGTCTATAGTTTCTTATACAAAATAGAACCAACTCCTATCTGTAACGTGCTGCCCTATAGGGAAATCTGAACCAACCACCAAAAACAGAATCCATAGTGCAGTGTTTTGCAATTTAGAACCAACTCCAAGCTGTCAGTTCCCATGTTTGTTTTGTGTAAATATGGGAGTTTGAATACAATTTTTTGCTAATAGGAGTGATATATTATATTATATTATATTATATTATATTATATTATATTATATTATATTATATTATATTATATTATATTATATTATATATTATAGCAACAAGAGTAATGTTAATGTATCAAAGAAAGTTGTAGAACCGAAGATGTTTAGGTATCAAATATGTAACTGCAGAAGAAAATCCAATGAATTTTTATTTTAGTAGGTTATTTTACGACGCTTTATTAACAGCTTAGGTTATTTAGCGTCTGAATGAGATGAAGGTGATAATGCCGGTGAAATGAGCCCAGGATGCAACACCGAAAGTTATCCAGCATTTGCTCATATTGGGTTGAGGGAAAACCCCGGAAAAACCTCAACCAGGTAACTTGCCCCGATCGGGAATCGAACCTGGGTCACCTGGTTTCGCGGCCAGACGCGCTAGCCGTTACTCCACAGATGTGGACAGGATGATGTTGATGGAATCAATGGTCCCCTTGACTTTACCTTGGAATGATAAGTCAATGTATGAACAAATGCTAATGAATATACATTTTTTAAATTTTATTTGTAATCCCACAATTAGTGTCTGGGATGTTTAGTTTTCCAATAATGAAGTGTTAAACATGGATTTGAACTAGAATGTTGCCTCATCTCTCTCTCATTTGAATCACACAAGTAGGAACCAAGTGCCAATATCCATTTTTGCAATAAGCAATATGGAACCAACTCCAATGTTGGCCTTCTACTCTGTGTGAGTCAAATACTGATGCGAGCTGCACCATTGATCTGAAAGAGCATTTCAGAATGTTAATAATGCAATCATTACTTTCGTAATAGTATTGATGTAGAATTTTATTTGTAACGATTTGCTAAAACAGCTGTAGCTCAAAAGCTGTATTTTGGACTTGGTTCCATATTGCATAAATGCATCCAATTGCAAATAGGAATGTTATTCCCCAGTAACATCACGTGATTTTGTCAGTAGTACTCGGAGAGGCTCCTTACGGGTGCGTTCATAGTAAGGATTTTATCTTGTCACTAATATGTTTAAATATTAATTTTAAAATTAAAAACCAAAAAAGAAAAAAAATACATGTATTATATGAGCCGTTCAGAGCAGAAGTGGTGTAAGTCAAAACTAGGTAATGAAGTTTAAAGTAAAAATTCTGTAAAATACAGCGCAAAGTAGCAATTAATATGTCCTTCGTGCTATCCACTGACTACTAATAGTTTAAATAAATTGAATATTAATTGTTACTTCGTGCTGTGTTTTACAGAATGTTTACTTTAACCTTCATTACCAATTTTTGACTTACACCACTTCTGCTCTCAACGGCTATTATGCTACATGCATGAAGAAATGATGAAATATGCAGCAACATCGGAAATATGAAATTATATGCACTATAAAACTTCACAAACAAAACAGAAGAACATGAAACATACTGCAAAAGTTAATTCCATATTACAAGTAAAAATAAACTAAATATACATTTGCATACAAATCCGATGTATAGCTATTATGAACAATCACAGAAACCTTTAAAGAAGACAAAACAAATTTAAGTTCAGCATCTTTTGATAAGCGCTGTAACAGTAAACTGCACGTATAATTTGCTCGACTAGTGTTTAATTCAGATATTTTCCCCGGAGTGATTTATATTATATAGAAGTGCAAAGGTGCAGCCGACAACAAAATATACAATAATTCAGATCAGACCTGTAGTATGTTCCACGAACACAGTAAATGCGATGTAAAACTTTAGCACGACAAATAGCACCACACCGAGAACGACCGAAATACTAGGGTGTTTAAAAAAGGTTACAAGAGCTCTCACGGGTGACATATTCTCTTGTTATCTTACTTTTTAAAGCACCCTCGTACAACCAACTATATTTAATTTCTCATTGTTTTTATATTTGATTTTTCGTCCAATAATTTTATAGGCCTACACTGACTCACCTCTAATAGCAATAAATGAAGGGAACGCAGATGGTTACAGAATTACTGGTTCACAGATTTCACTTTCACTTAAAGCCAATTGACAATTTTCTTCATTAAATGTAATGCAGGCACTTTTTATTAACTCCTCAATATGTATTTTTTTTAAAGAAAAGTAAATAATGTCTGTTCTTTTACCATCGTACATTGAATTACTTATATTTACTGTATATGCTATTAACTATTTTAGTACACAAGATTATATTTGCTAAACAAAACTAAGACTGGAAACGATGCCAATGAACACAGCACAGCTGAATTCTTAACTACAGGGACATCATTTTATTTTTACTAACATTTTTAATATTAACCTGTCTATACCTTTAGAGAACCGGAAACACCGCTTGCTCCCCCCTCCAAGACTGGAGTTCGATGATACTGGCGTAAAACACAAATCACTCTACTAGGTATAGGAAGGAAGAAAAGTAGTTCATCCATTTACTTAAACTAGGAAATATCGCGATTTTGAGTTTGATAATTTTCATTAGGTTTTTCTTTAATCAAAGTACAGTACTGTATTAAGAATAAGTGTTTTTACTCACGAAGTGAGTTATCCATGCGAACATATTCATTATGCGGTATATATTATACTGTCTACAGCACATTAGCGTACAATATAGAGAAAGAAGTTAAATTGAAAAATAATCACAATATGAATATTTAAACACAATTTTGAAAATGGTGGCCGTTCATTTCGATACAGGCTTCAGTTCTTTTGTGCATATTATCGCACTATAGACTATTGCATCTAATTCCAATTGCCAGTTTCGTCCTTCGTACTAGTAACTCATGTTGAAATAATTCTATACCTACTCTACGTACTGTAAATTCAATCTTCACTTCTGCCGGACCCGAAAATATAAAATTACTCAGACATGCTATCTACTGTCCGTCCAAGTGGTTATGCCGCATGATTGTAGAAAGGGAGGAAAGCACGTGACAGTTAATTACTTAACGAGGCCCTTTTATTTAAGTTAAATTAAGCAGTTGTATAATATTACGTAAACGCCCAATTCCTAAGAGAAATTAATGTTTTCAGAAAAGAGCTAAGACAGCCCAGCTATTACAGAGGGGCGAGCAGAAGCAGGTGGGGGAAATCGGGATGCGACGTAGGCAAACGGACAGTACCTGTGCGAAAATATGATTCAATATTGAAAGCTCTTTCGTCACTGGAAAACGCGAACATATTTCTGGAACGTACTATACTCAGTAACTCAATACTGCTTACTATCTGCTGTCTTGGCTCTGTGTGGAGTTGGAACTTCATTAGTAGAAGGGGTGGGAGTGAAGTACATTCAAAAACTCAGGTACAATAAAAATTGAAGTAAAAATAAAATGATGTCCCTGTAGAACAACCAAGAGACAGTTTAAATTACAACCAATCAAGATCGGCCGGCAGACTGAGCTATGCGAATTGTGTTAAAAAAACAGTCACAATAACAAAACCACCAACCTTCAAGGAATTAATAACTGAAAATCTACGTAACTGAATTTATTTTAACTAGCACCGAGAAATCATATCAAACTGAAATAATATAATATTGTGCAAATTATATTTTTAGTTAAAAATCTGAAATTTCCGGGAGGAGACATCCTGGAATCCGGGATGGGGGACATCTCCCCTCTGTCTCCTCCTGAATCATGTCCATTTCAAGTGTTTATCAATTATGATCCTTAAATATTTATCTTACCGAGCGGGCTAGTGGCGTGGTAGAGGGCTGGCCTCGCATTCGGGAGGTCCGGGGTTCGATCCCAGGGGCCGGCAATCCTAACTGAGGTTTTCCATGGTTTCCTCAGTTATTTCCAGGCAAATGCCGGGATTGTACATCTTGAAAGTCCGGCCATGGACGGCGATCCTTCCCTTAATCCTTTCATATGTGTGAGTGAATGATGTGTAATGTCTTAAATGTTTGTGTTGTATCGGAGGTGGCCCTGGCATTGAGCTGATCCCTCATCCGGGGAGGCCTTCCATGTCCTTGTGTGGTCAAAAAAGTATGTATGTGATCCATAGCTTAATACCTCTCCCGACAGGTCGCGGCCCTGTAAGGCCCGGGTGGCGTGGGTCGTGTAAATGTACCTAGATGGGAGAGGTTAAACTGAAAGAAAGAAAGAAAGAAAGAAAGAAATATTTATCTTTGGAAAATTAATTTACAATTGAACAAATACGCCTAGGCCTAATTGGGGAACAACCCGAGATGCGTAGTTTAATGTTTAGGGGGGGGGGAAATTACTCAATGTATTACTTACCTACAAATGGCTTTTAAGGAAGCCGCAGGTTCATTGCCGCCCTCACATAAGCCCGCCATCGGTCCCTATCCTGTGCAAGATTAATCCACACTCTATCATCGTATCCCACCTCCCTCAAATCCATTTTAATATTATCTCCCATCTACGTCTCGGCCTCCCCAAAGGCCTTTTTCCCTCCGGTCTCCCAACTAACACTCTATATGCATTTCTGGATTCGCCCATTTCAAACGTCTGGATTTAATGTTTCTAATTGTGTTAGGTGAAGAATACAATGCGTGCAGTTCTGCGTTGTGTAACTTTCTCAATTCTCCTGTAACTTCATCCCTCTTAGCCCCAAATATTTTCCAAAGAACCTTATTCTTAAACACCCTTAATCTCTGGTCCTCTCTCAAAGTGAGAGTCCAAGTTTCACAACCATACAGAACAACCGGTAATATAAACTCAATATATTATTATATTAATAAATAAAAACAGTTTTAGCAGTGTTAATATTATCGGTTACTCAATAGAAGACGAGTGGAAGGAATGTGATCTTCTTGACTGTGAATGTTGATTATTAATAAAATTATTATAAACATCACTCATATAAGTATCCCAGGAGCCAGGTTATTACTCATGAATGACAATATGCGTATAGAAATTGAAAAATACTAATTACTTTAATAAAGTGACTATAATAATCTGGTGCGAATTGTAATTAATAGCTTAACTTCTCAATTACCAAACCCAAGAGCAATAACCAGAAACTGGTGAAGTCTGCATATTTTTTAATGAATAGCATCGCTATTGCGTCACATAGGCCTAATGTAAGCATTCATATCACTCACATTCTTCCCTCGGCCGTCTCACCTCCCGCTCTTCATCTAGTAACAAACATTAGAAAAAGTTTCGTGACAAACCACGTTTATATTAATACAATTAACTGTTATTTATGTTAAAATAAGACAGTTTTGTGCCAAGATTTTTCTCCAAACAGTAATACTGTAACATCTGCATAGGAATACAATACGCCTTCGCATATCTGTGGTTCCCTGGAAGAGACAAAAGTCCGTATATCCGAGCAACGGAGTTTCACGGGTGAAATTGAATTGAGCCGGTTATGTGTCACGCACCTACAGTAGTTGTATGAATCACTTCCTCTCACTACTTGCTATCCACAGACCAGATCGGCTTGCGACCTCTGACTCATTCAAAGCCGCGTGTGCATTCCTCTGTTGTAATATCGAGGTAATCTTCAGAGTACTATGACGCACTGCATCAAGGCAACAAGGTATGTGGCACGCTATAAACACAGACCTGAAGTATTTTACCTCTGATTACATATAGAACAGATTGGCCATCCCCATATTAAAAACGGTAACATGTGGAAGAGAACAACCGCCAGGATCGCCACGTCGATTGAGAACGACCGCTAGATGGAAGTACAGTTGCTCCATGCAATTCAAATGAGAATTATAACGCGATTTCTTATGCAGTAGCTAGATGGCAACATAGTGAAATTGATAAAAGTTGCCTTGAAAGCCTATAAGGATGAGCAATCTGTTATATTATGTGCTAAGGGATTTTATACAGGCGAGTCTGTAACAGGGTCTTCACCCCTAGTACTTTTTAAATTTTTTTAGTATGCGAGTACTTAATTAGAAAATCTTGTACATTTCCTTTTTACTAATTTTTACGATCCTGCCAAATTTTCTGCCTTCAGATGCTTTCGTACATTTCTGGCAGGATGTTTTTCATGTGACCAGAGATCATGTGATGTACGCTGTCTTGAGAATCCCAACAATCACATGAGGCCAGACTAGTGACAGTCAATAGAGTTATCAGTTTCCCACGCACAATGACACTGTGTCTTTTACCTGACGGATAAGTTCATTATATTTTTGTCTTTTATCATTACACCGTGCTGCATTTTAATATTTTTTTCCCGATGATTTTGATCTGATAACTGATTCTTAAGTTTTTTTGTGCTGTATTCAAAACTGACCTCCAAACAGCCCCATCACATCAGAATTTTTCTCAAATCACAAAAAACCAAAATATCTAAAAACACAATTTTTACAGGCAAATATATCCCCTTCATGTTTGTTAAATACGTGTAAATCAGAGTTTGTGACAAAGTTATAATTATTAACTGAATAACAAAGCTAGTAACATAATATTTACACTCATGTAACCTTACCTTGAAATTATGTGCATCTCACTCCACTTGAAATTTCCGTTTTCTTGACTTCCTGGAAGGCGTTTCTGAAGAATTGTCTCTCTTAAGCATCCAGCAGTAATCAGGCATCATACTTACACTCTACTTTTCTTGGTATCTAGTTTCCATGTCTTTGATGTCCTGATGAAACCTTTCACCATGTTCCCCACTAAAAGCGCCTAAGTTCTCGGGAAAATAATTTAAGTGCGAATGTAGAAAATGAACTTTAACACTATTGCAGCCCAAAGTTCTGAAGTTATCCAACATAGTTTCAACCATTTCTTTGTAATTGGGATCTTTATAGTTTCCTAAGGAATTATTCACAACCATTTTGAAGTTATCCCAAGCATTCTTTACTGAATCACACATAACAGTATCAAAATAATTGTCTAACATTAATTTACGTTTCTGGAGGCCTACAAAATTCCAGACTTGACTTTATCATAACTCAGTGTGGGAAATTTATCACACAGATATTTAAAACACAGTGTATTTTGTCCAAAGGTCTCACAAACTGCTTCATAAGACTTAATTTAATATGTAAGGGTGGCAACAAAACTTTGGTGGGGTCAAGTAATGGCTCCAGAATAATGTTTTTCATTCCCAGTGTAAATGTTTGTCTCCTACGCCATTTTTTTTCTCTCTCAAGTCTTATTTTTGCTGTCTCATTCACATAAAAAATAGGGATATTTCGTAAAACCACTTTGTTGCCTCAATAACAAACCAATAACTTAAAATCACCACAAACAGACGACATATAATTTTCATATTCCACTTTCTGCAGTACTATCTTTATATTGACATACGATTCAAACACAGGCCAGGCATGCGGCAGCGGTGAGAACATGAAATATTTAATTCATATCCACATTAAGCTAACAACTTACAGAGAGTTTACTTTAAAATTGCAGCAAAAGAATTGCCAAAAAATAATTAAAAATATTAATTTTTGTACGAGCACACTTAAAAAAAGTACACAAAGAATGTGAAAGATCCAAACTATAAATGTGCAAAGTTTCATAACTGTGCGATAGTTTCTGACAAAAGTCTACTAAAGTGGATAAAATTAACATGGCGAGGATAGGGTCTACAATCCCCCTAAAATATTACTATTAAATGAAGTCAGTTATACTAAATATCTGACTGTAAAAGTATTTCTATGACTGTAATTCATACTCAAAAGAAATTTTATTACATTTAATGTGTGTGTGTCTATTGCCTACCCACTTTATTTTGCGTGATTTGGGTTCCGCATACTGCGGGTAGATGGCAGAACTGTTCAAATTGCACATCACTTCGGCGGGTCACGTTATGCATGATGTGTATCTGTGAAGAGTTATGTCATGTACTGGGGTGAGTGTATGTTAAGTGTTCGTGTAAGTGTAGTGTAAGGAATGGGTGAGGATGATGATGAAGGTGAGGAAGGGAGAAGGGGAAACCCGGTGCCGGCACGTAGCCTACAGCTATCGAATAGCACCAAAGGGGCCGCCAGACTTAATGTCCCCATCCAACGGACGAATCACTATCAACAGTGACATATGCCTTCCCTTCACATGCACTGCGGAGAGATTTGGGATTTAACACAGACATATTGGTGCACACCTTGTATTGTGGGTCCCTATCACCACGGCATGGCGCGTCCTCAGGTTGCGGATCGAGGAGACGGCCTCCAGATATGGAGGGTAGCTGTGAATATATTGAATAAGCAGTCGCGGACAGCCGATGAGGGGTGGTCCTCCAGCTTGGGGGTTGGGCGAAGGGCTAACAACCCATCACCGTAAAAAACAGCTTGTTACGAAACCTTCAAATAAGCCTATTACCGGTTGTTCTTTATGGTTGTGAAACTTGGGCTCTCACTTTAAGAGAGGAACATAGGTTAAGGGTGTTTGAGAATAAGGTGCTTAGGAAAATATTTGGGGCTAAGAGGGATGAAGTTACAGGAGAATGGAGAAAGTTACACAACACAGAACTGCACGCATTGTATTCTTCATCTGACATAATTAGGAACATTAAATCCAGACGTTTGAGATGGGCAGGGCATGTAGCACGTATGGGCGAATCCAGAAATGAATAGGGCCTATAGAGTGTTAGTTGGGAGGCCGGAGGGAAAAATACCTTTGAGGAGGTCGAGACGTAGATGGGAAGATAATATTAAAATGGATTTGAGGGAGGTGGGATATGATGATAGAGACTGGATTAATCTTGCTCAGGATAGGGGCCAATGGCGGGCTTATGTGAGGGCGGCAATGAATCTCCGAGTTCCTTAAAAGCCAGTAAGTAAGTAAGTAAGTAAGTAAGTAAGTAAGTAAGTAAGTAAGTAAGTAAGTAAGTAAGTAAGTAAGTAAGTAAGTAAGTAAGTAAGTAAGTAAGTAAGTAAGTGAGTAAGTAAATAAGTAATTAAGTAACTAAGTAAGTAAGTAATTAAGTAAATAAGTATATTGGTGCACAATTTAGTGATTAAAAGTTGTGCACCGCCATCTCTCCTAGTTCTAGTCTTGTAAAATTTCTGACCCTGGCAGAAATCGAACTCGGGACGGATGGTCTGGAGGCAGACACGCTACCATAGAGTTAACTCGGCGGACTTTACATTTAATGTTATATGTAGGAAACAGTAGAGAACATTTGATTAATTGACATTATTTGCATATAAAATATTTAAAAAAAATAATAACTTAATAGCTATTAGTCCAATGAAATTCATATTTGGTAATATGATTACTGTTAATACTGTTAATTGGCAGTAAACATTTGAAGAATATCTGTCAAGAAATGTGGAAGTTTAAAAATTCAGTCCCGCGTCCCTTAACTAAAAATAAAATTGCGAATTGTGGAATATTCTGATGTGATGGGCAAAAACTAAGTACATTTTCGTAATAAGCACACAAACGTCGATAAGAAACACTATTTAGTTTCAATTCATGGAAAATCAAGCTGCACGGTATTCCCAATCTCTCATTACTTGTGACAATTATGGATAGTGAATTGAATTATAAACAATGAACTATTAAAATACTCAGTGAAAATATAAATACAAAATTCACTTATAAATAAGTTACTGTTTAGTATTAGTCTTGTTTTATATTTTATTTGTAGTTTTTGAACCTGTATCGATATCTGAATAATACAAAGTGGATGGCTAATACAGTTGATTGAAAGTCTAAATTCTGATTAAGTTAAGGAAAGTTCCTCTTTTTAGTGTTTTATATTTTATAAAACCAAAGACGCCTGCAGGATCCAATCTCAGTGGTAGCAAGTTGGTTAGAAAATTAGAGGAAACGGATGGACGAAGAGAGAGAAAATTGAACATGAAAAATAGCCAGTTCTGAAATATAAATTACTCTGCACACGCATTCATAGTTTAAAGCACTCGCTTTTGTTGAATTGTTTACCGAGGTTTGAGAAAACATGTATCGGATACGTAGAGAAAAGTTAAAAAAAAACGCCTAAAAATAAAAATCTCATTGATAGCAATTGCTACTTCTGGCTATTCCCTGCGGGCGCGCTTGTGTATAAAGCGCCGGTTTCTGTAAAGCAATTATGGAAAACTGAAACAAAAAACTCGGTAGATTGAAGCATTATAATATAAAAGACTGAATTAAAGAAGGAAGTAATGGTAAAATTGGGAGAAAAATGAATCTAGTACTTTTCTCTCAGATCTAGTACCTCATGCTGCCAAGTTTGATACATTTTATTTTTCAGTGCTGGAGACTCTAGTCGAAGTAGCGACGTATAATATTAAATAAGGCGCCTGAAGCTATCACCATTAGATAGCAGTATTGTCCAGCTGTCAAGGCGGTCGGTGTGCGCACAAGCGGAACAAGGATACAACAGTTGCAAGATGGTGGAACCTCTGTACTGCACGAGTAAGTATTATTGTTGAGTAACGTTCTGTTGAGCACTTTTTCTGGGCAAAAGACCTGGCAGAAAAGGATATTCATAAAGATATGCTATCCATGTATGGTGAGCATTGCCTGTCAGGTCAAGCTGTCTACAATTTGGTGCAGAAGTACTCTGAAGGATGGACAAGTATCGAACACCGAGTGGGTCGGCCAGTGGAGATTGTCTACGGAGGCGAATGTGCAACAGGTTGGCAACTTGATCCGAGTAGACCGGACGAAAAGGTATTTTCTCATATTAATAAAAACGATAAAACATTATGTCACCTAATAAGACAACTTTTTTTATTCTGTTTCATGGTAAAATTAACGTGTGGGAATAATGCTGTGGACGAAATGTCCTTTGTTGATAAGTGTTATGGGCAGGGAGGTCATTTCAGTTTTTGCTTAGGGGAGGGGGAGGCAAGGTTTGGTTTTCAGAGTAGGGTCTACTTCTTTGATATAGTGGGGGGAAGGTAGGACTGTGTCTGAGAAAAATTTAATTACTGTTTCTAAAAAAATTCTTTACATATTTTTGCAGAAAGTAATATCGTCTGATTTTTTATATACTACTCATGGAAACTGCTTAAACCCAAGATGGCTGGAAACTACGGCGCTTATGCAGTACCTTCGTTGATGAACATGAGCTATTAGTTTTACTGCTACTAATATAACCAAATTTATCATTCTTTTCCCGTTCATTGCAGTTTTATTTTGAACAGTTTCCTTTATAAAAACTTGATTCATTACCAATTGTAATATCTTAATCACGGAACAATCATTAAACAAGCACACACCCATAACGACGATCGTCATAATAAACGATCACTGAAACGTGATAACGGTTATTTATAAATAACAAAACAAATTTAATTGTTTATAAAAATGTTGAACATAAATAATGTAACTGATATTAGGCAAAAGTAATCGAATACACTGCTAATTTGAACAGTTAATTTTCTGTTATTATTTTCGCTTGGTAATATGTACTTATGAAGAGTTATATGAGACAGAGAATCGTCCAGATAAGTTAGCCATAGAAGACGAACAACCGTATCAGAAGACGAAAAAGGATTTTCTACTTTAAGAGAAGAAGTTTAACTAGCACTTAGGGAAATGAAGAATGGGAATGCAACAGGAGTTGATGGAATCCCCGTTGAGTTAGTGAAGTTAGTGATGAAGACAAGAAGGAAATTCTACCATCATGCAACGATATATATGAGAAAGGCGAATGGCCTGAAGATTTTACGGAGGCGATACCGAAGAAAAATAATTCCAAGAAATCTAAGGAGTTCAGGACTATCAGCCTGATATCGCACTCGGCGAAGATTCTCCTGCGTTTATATTCTAGGATGGAAGGACAGTTGGAAGAAGAGCAATTTGGCTTCAGAAAAGGAAAAGGTACGAGAGATGCAATTGGACTACTACGAACAATCGGCGAAAGATACCTAGAGAAGAATAAAGAAGTGTATATAGTATTTGTGTATCTAGAAAAGGCGTTTGACAGAGTGGACTGGAACAAACTGATGGACATCCTGAAGAAAATAAGTGTGGATTAGAAAAACAGGAGGCTATTCACCTATATGAAACAACGAGTCAAACTTAGGATAGGCGTAGAAATGTCTGAAGGAAGTGAAATAGGGAGGGGAGTACGACAAGAATGCCCTTTATCATCTACCCTACTCAATATCTATTTGGAGGATTTAGTGAAGAACTGTTTTGAGAACATGAGAAGGGTAAAAGTAGAAGGAAAAAGAAAAACGTGTATAAGATTTGCTGATGATATGGCGTTGTTACCAGAAGAAGAGATGATACTAAGGGATATGCTACTGGAGCTTAATGACAGCTGTGAGCACTATGAAATGAAGATAAATGAAAAAAGACGAAGAGCATGGTTGTCGTAAGAAAAATAAAGAAGGTAAACTTGTGAATTCTAAATCAGGTAGTAGAGCAAGAGAACAGCTTGAAATACTTGGGATGTACTATAAGCAGCAAGAGCTGCTGCCAAGAAGTCAAAAGGAGGATAGCAATGGCAAATAGAAGCTTTTAATAGAACAAGGATCATCTTCTGCGGGAAAAGAACTAAAGAAGAGACTAGTGAAGTGCTTTTTATGGATTGTGGCATTGTATGGGGCAGAAACATGGGCATCACGACGAAGTGAAGAGAAACGAATAGAAGCATTTGAAATGTGGATATGGAGAAGAATGGAGCGTATGAAGTGGACAGACAGAATAAGAAATTAAGTTGTGTTGGAAAAAGTGAGTGAAGAAAGAATGATACTGAAACTGATAAGAAAGAGAAAAAGAAATTGGTTGGGTCACTGACTGAGAAGAAACTGCCTACTGAAGAATACATTAGAAAGAATGGTGAACGGGTCAAGAGTAGATTGGAGAATGCTGGGTTTCCAATGAAAGACCTGTCCATGGGCAGAACACTTATGTATGTATGACCATTACTGTTCGATAGCAATAGCTCAAGATTTGAATTGAACTGAAAAAAATGTCACAGACAAAGAAGTGGAGTCACTGTTGCATCATGTGTAAGGCTTCACCAATCTCAAATGCAGGAGAAAAGAAAGGGAGGGGATATTGTGAGTTGCATCACTAACATGTTCATTGCGACAGCTGATCCTCTCTATGGATTTGAAATAACCATTTTTGGCTTATGTCCTGGTTCATCTTTCAAACAAATTAATTCCTTTTTTTAATGTGAGGAATCTTAAAAAAAATAATTTCTTAATATGAAAAATCTTTTGGAAGACCAGAGAGAAAAATCCCTTTGGGGAGATGGCAAGATAATTTTAAAATTGATTTGAGAGAGATGGGATATGATTGTAGAGACTGGATTAATTTTGCACAGGATAGGGACCAATGGCGGGCTTATGTGAGGTCGGCACTGAACCTCCAGGTTTCTTAAAAGCCGTAAGTATGTAAGTAAGTAAGAAGTAAGTAAGTAAATAAGTAATTAAGTAAATAATTAAGTAATATGAGGAATCTTTCTTCGAATTATTTGGAGGGGTGGGACCCGTGTATTAATTTTACTGGTGGGCGATGCCCCTGGTTCTTTAAGTTGAGGGCACAGAATTGTATTTTACCCCTTCCCCCACCCAAGTCGGCACCTATGTCAGAGTATATCGCGTGACGTACTTCCTATTTTCTCTTAAATGAATTATTTTCCACAACGTTAACTGTGTGGAAACTGGAAATAGGCTATACTGTAAATTGGGATAAACGTGACCAGTAAGCAAAAACAAAAAGTAGCCATATCTGAACCCTATTTGTAACTTGAATTATTAAAAACTACTTCAGAAATTAACAAAAAATAATGAACTCAAAAATATGTTCTGTGCATTTTATATAGTTTAAATTTTTTTTGGTGCAATGTACCACATACGGTAGGGCTAGTTTTAACTTTTTATCCTACTTATACGATATGTAATTTGCATGCACTGATTAATATGACGTCGGTGCGAATAAATGAACACGCAGAACTCTACTAATATAGAAATTTTAATTTCAATGAAGGAAAACATTTGTCCTTTCATTCACAATAGATAAAAATCACTAATGTAGCCAAGGGTGACGGCTTGGTTTCATTTGAGCAAAGTTATTAAAGCTCGTCTTGTTAAAAAATGGAATATATTAATATTCAAACTACACTTGTCATATTTTTCTTTAGAAATGCTATTATTAATTGTTGTAAATCTTAAACTCAGGCAAGACATCCCTAAATGTCGATTCTGGTTATAGTTATGTTACTGTGGCAAACTGTCTGTGGCCAATATTGACGTGGGCAAATGTTCTTGGGCAATGTGTCCGGAAGTATTGAAATCCTTCTTCCCATACTGCTAGGGGGCATGGTTAGGACAGACATAAGCATAAGGGAGGGAAGGTATAGATGACCGAATTCACGCCTTCCACATTATTTCGGACTTAGCTGCTGTGTTTACATCAACGGGTAACTACATGCACTTAACTTCTCTTTCACTTGGGCCCGGTTTCTTCAACCTTTGTTAAAATGCACCTAACATAGCGTTAATTAACTGTAAGTTAAAAGTATGAATTGGTGTTAAAATATTGCGTTTCTTCAACTTTACATTTCACATTTTAACATTCTGTTTGTTAACTCTTTGTTAGGACCAGATATTCTAGAGTTTAATCATAACCTATAACCAAGCATAGGCTCACTTCTGTTTTCTGAACTCTGACAATTGCGATTCTCGCTTGTTTCCGTTGTTTGAGTTAGAGAGGATAGAAGTCTTTCTATTCTCTCAGGTTTGATTTCTATTTCTTTCCTAGTCTGTATCACAATAGCAATAGCGTGGAGCGAAGTATTGGTATTGCTGTTATGAAATGGAAAACACTGGAACAAAAAGAAATCGTGGGACTAATTTCTTTCCGTTCGAAAGAAACCTTCTGCTGGAAATTATTTCGCAGTATAAACCAATTAATAAGCCGGCCCGGATGGCTCAAGCGGTAGGGGCACGGCATGTCCCTATCGCTTGGTCCGAAGGGTTGTGGGTTCGAGTCCCGCCTCGGGCATGGGTGTTGTGTTTGTATTAGTATAAGTAAAAGAAGGGAAACAAATGAAAAAAAAACGAAAACAGAAAACAAAATAGATAACTTTGGTAAACGGCCTCTGGCCGGTCAAAATTAAAAAAAAAAAAAATGAGAATAAACAAACAAACGGATCTAAGTTGAATGTGAAAAGTGAGGCTTGGCAGAAAATAGCCCATACCTTTGTATGAACTTCTGTTCTGTCAAATCACAGAAATCATCCCCTCTGTTTATGTATTCATGGATATCATTTTCTAAATAATCCAGATATATAAGTTCAGCATCTAACGCACCAGTCATATTGGATACTTCTATGCTAACAGAGAGTTAAATGATTTAACTGCATAAAACATAGGTTTCAACAGCCTGTTAATACTAACAGTAGTTGAAGAAATGCTTCAACTGTTAAGTTAACAGTTAAAATGGAATAACACACTGTTATAATTTAACAAAGGTTGAAGAAACCGGGCCTAAGGGATGTACAAAACTAATGCGGTATGCCATTACATTAAACATTTCAAATCAAGTCAAATACGCAATACAGACATTCATATAATCACTATGGTTTAGCATTCATAAATAATCACTTATAAACTCTAGATCGTCTAAACTACTTGGTCAGGACGAGTCTGTCTATATTAGGGTGAATACTGTCACTACATAAACGTAAAGCAGTTACGAGATGATAGGCTGTTAGACGTGTACGCGCAATATTTTTCATCAGGTTCATTTTAGAAAAAAAAAATATTCGCAGAAATACACGGAGTCGAAGATTGCCAGCATCTTAGCTGCGAAATTACGTTAGGGGACTTGTCATTAGGTAATAATTAATACAAATCCTTGCCGGTTTTACTTGTCATTTGCAAAGGGTATTATTCCCTAAGGCTCGCCTATGTGTTTGAAATGCGATAAATTGATTGGACTGCATTTTCAACTATAGCGATTGTTTTCGTTGGCTTTTCCAATAACAAATTATTCTTGTATACTCTTGAAAACTTTGTCACTATTTCAACCTGTACAACAAATTAAATTAAAATAACATATTGCTTTACTGCATGTAACAACTATTTTATTGATATAAACCATTTTTAACAATACTATTTTAAACTCTTACCTGTATGTTCGTTTGGCAAAATCCTTCTTATGTTCAAGATCGAAGTGCCGTCTGATTTTATGTTTTTATATTAATCTCAACTGAATTGAGGCATTGAGCTGTACCTTTATTCATAATAACAAAACAGTCTTGATCCCATGTTTCTTCAAAATTAAAACGAAACCTACAATTTATTCGCCATACTCTACCAAAATACACACTCCTGATTAGAATGCTATGATACCGAGATCAGCCTCTGCTTATGGTACGTACACGCAGACAGGTGTGGTGGGAGAAACGAAGAGGTGGTGTATACAGTGCCCACGCGGGAACATAGTGCTCATGCCTGGTTCAGAGTATAAAATTTCATATTTTTACTGTTACTAATCATGAAAAAGAACACTATTTTTCTGTAACGTAGCTTTTTGCTTTCTTTCATTACAGAACGCAATCCAACTGGTTCCCTGAACTGTGTTAAACGGACAAGTTCGGCTTGAACGAGCTGGTATAGAGATGTGTTTTTAACGGTATGTCAATCATTCCGCTCTTTACACTTGGCCAGAAGTGGAGTAAGTCCGGAATTCTTGTCCGTCGTCAGTCAAGTGACGCTCACAAGAGCTCTCCGGTTTAGCCAAGCCTGAACAATACTTCAGCTGCGGATGTGACGGAGTTCGTCGTGGAGTATGATGTCTTAACGGTGGCTCGGTGATACAGCGCGGCTCAACTCTAGGTCGAGTTCGATCCCCGACGATGTGATGGACAAATACGGAGAATGATAAATTTTTTTAACGTGAAACGTTTATGTCTTTTAAAAATCTGGTCACATTTTCTGTTTATACGGTAATGTCATTAATTACAGTAAGCCTTGGATGACTGAAATTGTGTGTTTAAAACTAAGCAGTTTCGAATGATAAAAGATAACGTAAAAATAAATTAATGTTACAACATAATGAATTCATTTTTAACGTAAATATAAAAGCTTCACGAAATATTCAACTTAATATTAATTTAATAAATGATTACTACTCGTACACAAATGGGGCTATTAATAAATACGAGGACTATAAAGACAAATATTTAATTTAATAGTATAATAATTCTAAAGTAGCCTCTTAGTTGTGGTATTAATTTCCAAATGAATCAAATTATCTGTACTATTACTTACTTACTTACTAAAGGCTGGTTCACAATAAACCGGAAACGGAAACCAGAACGAGAACGGAAATATTATTAAAATAATAATGTATTTAAATGTGAGCATTCACAATTAACTTTCACGTTCCCGTTCCCAGGCTCCGGCAAGCTTTTCGTTAATTGTGAATGCTTACATTTAAATACATTTATTTGAACAATATTTCCCTTCCCGTTTCCGATGTCGTTTTCGTTCCCGGTTTATTGTGAACCAGCCTTTACTGGCTTATAAGGAACCCGAAGGTTCATTACCGCCCTCACATAAGCCCGCCATTGGTCCCTATCCTGAGCAAGATCAAGCCATTCTCCATCATCACATCCCACCTCCCTCAAATCCATTTTAATATTATCTTCCCATCTACGTCTCGGCCTCCCTAAAGGTCTTTTTCCCTCCGGCCTCCCAACTAATACTCTATATGCATTTCTGGATTCGCCCATACATGCTACATGCCCTGCCCATGTCAAATGTCTGCATTTAATGTTCCTAATTATGTCAGGTGAAGAATACAATGCGTGCAGTTCTGCGTTGTGTAACTTTCTCCATTCTCCTGTAACTTCATCCCTCTTAGACCCAAATATTTTCCTAAGCACCTTATTCTGAAACACCCTTAACCTATGCTCCTCTCTCAAAGTAAGAGTCCAAGTTTCACAACCATACAGAGCAACCGGTAATATAACTGTTTTATAAATTCTAACTTTCACATTTTTTGACAGCAGACTGGATGATAAAAGCTTCTCAACCGAATAATACAGTAACAGGCATTTCCCATATTTATTCTATGTTTAATTTCCTCGCGAGTATCATTTAGGCCTATATTTGTTACTGTTGCTCCAAGATATTTGAACTTCTCCACCTCTTCAAAAGATAAATTTCCAATTTTTATATTTCCATTTCGTATAATATTCTGATCACGAGACATAATCATATACTTAGTCTTTCCGGGATTTACTTCCAAACCTATCTCTTTACTTGCTTCCAGTAAAATTCCCGTGTTTTCCCTAATAGTTTGTGGATTTTCTCCTAACATATTCACGTCAACCTCATAGACAAGCAGCTGATGTAACCCGTTCAATTCCAAACCCTCTCTGTTATCCTGGACTTTCCTAATGGCATACTCTAGAGCAAAGTTAAAAAGTAAAGGTGATAGTGCATCTCCTTGCTTTAGCCCACAGTGAATTGGAAACGGATCTGACAGAAACTAACCTATATGAACTCTGCTATACGTTTCACTGAGACACATTTTAATTAATCGAACTAGTTTCTTGGGAATACCAAATTCAATAAGAATATCATATAAAACTTCTCTCTTAACCGAGTCATATACCTTTTTGAAATCTATGAATAACTGATGCACTGTACCCTTATACTCCCATTTTTTCTCCATTATCTGTCGAATACAAAATATCTGGTCAATAGTTGATCTATTGCGCCTAAAACCACACTGATAATCCCCAATAATTTCATCTACATATGGAATTAATCTTCTCAAAAGAATATTGGACAAAATTTTGTACGACGTCAACAAAAGTGATATTCCTCGAAAGTTACTACAGTTAGTCTTGTTCCCCTTCTTAAAGATAGATAGGTACGATTATGGACTCCTTCCATTGTTCCGGTACAATTTCCTTTTCCCAAGAGCAAGTACAAGCTTATAAATTTCGTTAGATAATGCGCTTCCACCCTCTTGTATTAATTCTGCTGGAAATTGATCGATACCTGGAGACTTATAATTTTTCAGATTTTCTATCGCAATTTCGACTTCAGAAAGTGTGGGTTCGGGTATAAATGGTTCAGCAGTTTGTATTTCAATTTCGTCCCGATCATTTCTATTTGGCCTATGTATATTTAGTAGTTGTCCAAAATAGTTTTTCCATCTGTTCATGTAATAACATCGTGGGCTGGTAGAGAAGGATATTTGGAGCCGTTTGACATTGGAAAAGCATGTCCGCTGAAGCGTCGCTTCAGAGCTACACCATTGTAAAAATGCAAACCCCTGCAGATAAACAAGTTTCTTGAAGCTGGAGGCCCGTTTGGAGCCTTGTAACTGTGTTCATGTTTCAAAAAAGTGTAAACAAACTTTTGGGGCGGTAGAGCAGGACATTTGAAGTCATTTGATATAGCGAATGCATGATTACTAGGCACTTAAAAAGCCTTTAATTTCAAGCAACTTGCGTACGTTAGGCACTTTACAATGACGTAGCTGCGAAAGGGGACTTCGGCGGATATGCATTCCTTATCTCAAGCGGTTCCAAAATGTTGTGTCCTATCACTCCACGAAGATTTTTACATTTCTTTTTAAACATTCTGTATCCTGTATATGTTTTGATTAATCACGTTAACCTAACGTGCTTATGCTTTAATAACGGACATGTGCCGGTTTACGAATCAATCCAATTGCACAACGATCTATAAAAAACGATTCCTGTTATACTTGTGTTCTAACTAATTATGTTAATGAAATCTATTAGCTAGTACTCAATTACCAATACTTTTATGATGAATTTATACGTTTACCATGAACATGCACTGGTTTACGAATCAATCTAATTCCATAACTACAATGATCGATACAAAACGATGATAATTAGTACATGCGTTTTAAGTAATCGTGATAAACATATCTCTTGCTAGTATTCAATTACCAATACTTTTATGATGAATTGATACGTTTACCATGATCATGCACTGGTTTACGAATCAATCTAATTCCATAACTACAATGATCGATACAAAACGATGACAATTAGTGCATACGTTTTAAGTAATCATGATAAACAAATATATTTGCTATTATTCAATTAACAATACTTTTATGATGAATTGATACTTTTATCATGAACATGCACTGGTTTACGAACCAATCTAATTCCATACCTACAATGATCAATACAAAACGATGCCAATTAGTACATGCGTTTTAAGTAATCATGATAACCAAAAATATTTTATTAGTATTCAATTATCAATACTTTTATGATGAATTGATACTTTTATCATGAACATGCACTGGTTTACGAACCAATCCAATTCCATAACTACAATGATCGACACAAAACGATACTGTTCTCCAACCAGGAGATAAACCGTGAAATGAATGTGCTTACTATTGCGTCATCTATTGGAGCAAAGTAGATAGATAATATTAGAGTTATAACGTCATTTTAAAAATCATGCGCTCTCCTGCATATGTTATTTCCAATATGGAGGTATTAAAAGACCAGGGGCCGTATACATAGACATTTTTAGCGCGGGTTTCCGGTGGATGATCAGCGTTTTTCGTATTCATAAACCAGTGTTAGCGATAGGATATGATTTGAATTCTGTACAAGTAACCAGTGTATAGCCGGGGCTAGCTTAGTACGCTCGTAGAGCGTGCTGCGAAATGTCTATGAATAGCACCCTAGGAGATTAACAGTGATCTAATTTTGTAAACTAGGGTAGTATAAAAATGTGTTATGGTTTGTGCTTTGAGAGATAGCCAATAGAGATACGAGTACACACGTGTGTGACCTTATGACATCAACATTCATTCAAAGCATCACTCCGCTTCGTTTCATTCCCTGGAGACTTTCTCGTGGTTGGAGTACAGTACCTATTAGTACATACTACGTTCTAAGTAATCGTGCTAACCAAATCTTAGTAGACAGTGTTCAATTATCAATGAACATGTACTGATGTACTGTACATATCAATCCAATTCCACAACTACTAGGCCTAAGTTACATGGAACGTGTGATGCCAACTGTTGAACAATAAATCGATACAAAACGATGCCTATTAGCAGTCTCTTGGCTAATCACGTTGTACCTAATTATGGAAATGCACAGCAGCAGAGCGCCCCGCTTGTTGTTTCCTTGACACACTGCCACGCCGAGCCGCGCTGCTGGAATGGGGTCAAGTGTACAGTGACGTCTACGTCAGACTCTCAAAGCTGATGTTCCGTATTGATCTCGTGGTTTTCCTGAAGAAATCTGCATTGGCGTAACATTATCTGTGGAACTTGAGAGCAATCGATATTCAAAATGGCAATATTTATACACGAGGGCCATATCCGCCTGCACATGTGGCTTACCTCACCGCTACACGGATTAAAAGGAAAGAGTGAACACATCGCATGCATAATAATTGCACGCAGCTGATCACAACACTGTCCTTGGTAGGTTCACCTTCAACTACTCCTGATATTATTATTATTATTATTATTATTATTATTATTATTATTATTATTTTTATTATCCAATTTAATAAACCCTATTTCACCCTGAGGTATATTAGGGTTATAGTTGGTATCAAAATACATATTTTATAAGCAATAAACAATAATACAATTATCATACAAAATTGTGGTCAAGGTTACAATTCACATGAATTATGTACAAGAATGCACCTTAATGAAAGAATGGATCGTTTCATAAAGCCTCAAGGCATGTCTCTATATTTATACCTAATGGTTATAGGAAGAAATATATATATATATATATATATTTATTTATTTATATATAATAGCTATTAAACATGTTATTTTAAAAGCAATAAATAGCTATACTAAGACATGGCTTAAAATTTACGAATTAAATACATTATTTACTAGGCCTAACAACAATTGGCAATAATCAGGTATTACAAGAAATGGCTCAAAATTAGAAATCAAATGCCTAATTAAAATAAAAATTAAAACTAATAGTACAATATTATAGTATGCGAAATTGAAGACTTACAGTTTCATTATAGTTGATTAGAACTAATACGATTTTTTTTCCCCCCGGAATAATTTAACATTTTACAGTTTCACGAATATTCTATTCAAGAAGGACATGAAACACTTATATGATTTGGAGTTGGTAAGTATATTGTTTAACGGTTTGGTAAATGTATAATTTAGAGTGTTCGGTAACAACTCAAGCTCGTATCTTTCACGGCAAAAGACTGGACAATCATATAATACATGTTTGACATCTTGAGATTCCTCCCCACAAATGCAAGTTGCATCGTCTTTAATATGGAATCTATTTATTATTATTATTATTATTATTATTATTATTATTATTATTATTATTAGTAGTAGTAGTAGTAGCAGTAGCAGTAGTAGTATTCATTTATTCATAGTTTTCTGCCAAAGGTTGGGTCCTTCAATGCAAATCCAGCAATCTGCAATCTTCCCTTTTCCGCCTTCCTCTTAGTCTCCGCATAAGATCCATATATCTTAATGTTGTCTATCATCTGGTATCTTCTTTGCTCCGAATATTTTTCCCGTCGGCTTCGGTAGCGTAGTTGGTATAGCGCTGGCCTTCTATGCTCGAGGTTGCGAGTTCGATTCCGGCCCAGGTCGATGGCATTTAAGTGTGTTTAAATGCGACAGGCTCATGTCAGTAGATTTACTGGCATGTAAAAGAACTCCTGCGGGACAAAATTCCGGTACACCGGCGACGCTGATATAACCTCTGCAGTTGCGAGCGTCGTTAAATAAACCATAATTTAAAATTTCTTTAAAAATATTTTTCCCGTTCACCATTCCTCCAGTGATTTCTTCACTAGGCATTTTCTACTTACACAGTGACAATTCCTGATCAGTTTCAGCATTATTCTTCCTTCATCCACTCTTTCTAGCAAAGTGTGTGTGTTTATCCAATGCCTACCCACTTCACTTGCGTGATTCGGGTTCCGCACATTGCGGATAGATGGCAGAGCTGTGACCCATTTTCTAGTTGTACATCACTTCGGCGGGTCCCACTGTACATGATGTGTATCTGTGGAGAGTTATATAGTGTACTAGGGTGAGTGTATGTGTAAGTGTTCGTGTAAGTGTAGTGTCTGGAATGAGTGATGATGATGAAGATGAGGAAGGGAGAAGGGGAAATCCGGTGCCGGCACGTAGCCTACTCCTGTCGAATAGCACCAAGGGGGCCGCCAGGCTTAACGTCCCCATCCGACGACGAATCACTATCAACAGTGACATATGCCTTCTCTTCATATGCACTACGGAGAGATTTGGGATTTAACCCAGGCATATTGGTGCACAATCTAGTGATTAGAAGTTGTGCACCGCCATCTCTCCTAGTCCCGAGGTAGAAATTTTACTTGAAAATTTCTGACCCCGCCGGGAATCGAACCCGGGCAGGCTAATCTGAAGCAGACACGCTACCCCAGAGCTAACTCGGCGGACTCTTTCTAGCAAAGTTTCATTTCTTATTCTGTCTGTCCATTTCACACGCTCCATTCTTCTCCATATTCACATTTGAAATGCTTCTAGTCGTTTCTCTTCACTTAATCGTAATGTCCATATTTCTGCCGCATATAATGCCACACTCCACCCAAAACACTTCACTAGTTCATCAAGAGATCCGAAGAAGATGCTCCTTTTCCTATTAAAAACTTCCTTTGTTATTGCTATCCTCCTTTTGACTTCCTGTCAGCAGCACTACTTAGGCCTACACCCGAAGTATTTGAAGATTTCCACTTGTTCTACTGCCTCATTTTGAATTCGCACGTTTATCTTCCTTATTGTTCTTCCATAACAATGATCTTCGTCTTCTTTATTAATATGTATAGCAATAAACTAAATTGTTTTTTGTTCGATATGATTCAGTTTCGAAGACAACTGCTGTTTATAAATTAAAAAAATCTAGTTTAAGTTACTAGATATTTTTAAAGTTAATAGTCTACCAAAATAATGTCGACTTTCGGGATGTAATATTTTTAAGACTTTAAATATCCACTGACGCCAAAAGAATGCATCCAACGACTTCACAATGCTTTGAAGATCAAGCACCATGAGCAAGGACTGTGTATGACTCGTACTTACATCAACTACGGTTTCCGCGAGAGTCGACTTGCTACAGAATATCGACGTTGGGCGTCATACGATTAAAGAAGATAATGGAACCCCCTACACCGAGATTCGGTCATGTTTGGGGAATACAAACAATTTTTCAAAATCATCTTGCTATGAGGAAGCTGTGCTCGATGGATTCCGCATACCGTAATTTGACAGAAGCTGAGAAACAAATATGTGTTGATTGGTGCACGGAAATGCTTAAACAATTCAATCGAGGCCGGTCAAATTCTGTTTTTGGCTTCGTAACACGTCACTGTTATGAACAGAAAATAAACGGTAATCAGTAAAATGGATCCTGCCAGACGAAGATAAGCCAGCAGAAATCAAGAGCGGCCGAAGTACTGGTAAGAAGTTGGTTGCCTCATTCTTTCGTCGTTCTTGTCCAGTCATATGTTCCACTGGAAGGTCGTCATATGGTTAATGGTGAGTGGTATACCACCATTTATTTATCGAGTCTTGAAAAAAAGTTCGCACAGACGACCTCGAAAGTCATATCATACTCCATGATGACAATGCATTGTCCCTCACTGCGGAACAGACAGTGAACGTTTTGGTCATTTCAAGTTTGGAATTAATGATTCATTCGTCCCAGAGTCCTAATCTGGGCCATGTGCCTTCTTGTTTTCAATCATCAAGAAGAAAATGCACCGATTCTTCTTTAACAACGCTGAAGCTGCAATTGGGGCCATCAGCGAGCTGGTGTCTGAAGTGCCCCTGGTGTAGTGAGTGCAGTGCTTTGATGACTGGATTCACGTCTGTTTAGCGGCCAAAATGCTTATAAACAATGTAAAAATGAATGTAAGTCCATCTTACCTGTGTTACAAGAGATGTTCAAAGTGGCCTCGTTTAGCTTCAGTATACGTTTGTTCTCAAATACTCGAATAATCTCTTCTTGCTAAAGGTTTGAAATTACATGTCGGTTATTTTCTTACACTTTTTGCATAAATTAAAATCACAAAATTCGCTGCAATATGCTATAGGCCTTCAAACAATTATAATACAATAGCTTGCACCACATTACGCACGAATGAGTAATCCCTTCAGTTGCTCAAAGCAAACTGAAGTGCACTGCACGCATGCAACGTCCGATAAACACCCTTGAATTTCGACGCGCACGAGGAGTTTCTGTAATATGCGGGATGTGGTGTCATATGCGGGATTTTTTTTATTCCAGTAGGTTATTTTACGACGCTTTATCAACATTTTAGGTTATTTAGCGTCTGAATGGGATGAAGGTGATAATGCCGATGAAATGAGTCCGGGGTCCAGCACCGAAAGTTACCTAGCATTTGGTCATATTGGGTTGAGGGAAAACCCCGGAAAAACCTCAACCAGATAACTTGCCCCGACCAGGAATCGAACCCGGGTCACCTGGTTTCGCGACCAGACGCGCTAACCGTTACTCCACAGGTGTGCACCATATGCGGGAAGATTCTGCAATAGTAGTAGTAGTAGTAGTAGTAGTAGTAGTAGTAGTAGTAGTAGTAGTAGTAGTAGTAGTAGTAGTAGTAGTAGTAGTAGTAGTAGTAGTAGTAGTTATAATGGTAATAGTGGCAGTTGTAGTACCGGTAGTGTTACTGTTGGTAGTATTGGTAATAAATTTAGTAACAGTGATAACAGTGGCAGCTCGTGGTATAATGTAAATATTTGCAATTAACTTAAGTCTATAATTTTTTTATTCTGACAACAGCCTTCAAACCATGTCACATAGATTTAACTCAAACAGAAAGAAAGACAGACAGACAGAAAGAAAATATGAGGAAAAGGGTTACAATGAAATAGCCAATGAAACATAACTACATATATGTTCAGGATCAGCTATTATTAAATTAATATAAACAACTGAAATGTTTGTAAGCACTTTGTTGTTAGTGAATATTAATGTTTAAGTTTTCATTATTATAATTTGTGGAAGAATTAAAATTAGTACATGTTAGTCGTTCTGCTTCACAGACACCGAGAGACGCTCTATTACCTTTTACGCGGTAGAGATATAGTCCAAGCTCACATAACTTAACAGTTTTCGTACTAACTTCCTAGTTCTATAGATAATACTGTAAGTTTACATACACTTAAATATCTTCCTTGATGAAAACTTAATCCCACTTGAAAATGAAGTTAATTCTATGTTCTTTATACTGTGAACAAGCTTATCGATAATTTCCTGGTTGAAATTGGAAATAACACTACCACAAAGATTAATTTTAAATATAAATTTACAAGTAGGGGCAGTCTCTAGTCACGTGGTCAGTATGATACAAGGTCAATGTTTAAGACAACATAGATGAAACACAAATCAAGAGGCACATATACACAATCTGGAAGTAGATTTTTAAGCATCTTTGTGTTTACATTTCGTATAATTAGGATGTACTACAACAAAAGAAATAAGACGCAATAAGAAAATAAAATAATTATAAAATTAATCAAAGCAAATGGATAATAAAGGCTATTATTTCGTATTAACAGTTGTAGCGTACTATTAGGAACAGTATTCACTGTGGTAGTAATAAAGTGTGCTACGAGTACTGCACCAGAAACAAGAGGGCATATTCTAAGCCCTCTTGACCAGAAAAGATCGACGTGAATGGAAAGTTGTGTTATTTTTTTACAAATGAAATAAAGAGGGCTTTGCCTGGAAGTACGTATAGGCCTATGTATCAAATTAAGTCCTCTGCTGGTTTGTTTTGTAACGGTGAGCAGGCAGACGGCGAAGCACATACTGCGTAGGTTTTTCCTCATGCAATCCAATGCAATAAGGAAAGTCTGGATAAACTGGCTGTAGTCTCTAGTCAAGGCTCTATCTAACAACACATCTTTCCTGTTGAGGAAGCGACTCACGGCCTTAAAGAGAGAAGAAGAACGAAAGTGACCTGTGCTCAGTAAATGAACTTCACACAGACTGGAGTCCGAACTTTCGTGCAGTAGACCTACATAAATTTTGTAGTATATACATATTGAACATTGAGGACCGTATTCATAGACATTCTTAGCGCGGGCTTTCGGTGGATGATCAGCGAACTAACGTTTTTCGTATTCATAAACCAGTGTTACTGATATGATCTGATATGATATGAATCCTGCTTAGCACGCTTGTAGCGCGGGCTAGAGAAATGTCTATGAATAGCACCCTGAAAGTCTAGTGACTTTTTATTGATGAAAATACATATGAAGAAGTTAAAGAATTCTTAAGTGCTTCCAGCTCTCTTTATTCTCATAAACTGATTCCTAGTCATTCGAAAATTATTGTCTTACATCAGGTGTCCTCAACTGACCGTGGCGCTAGTTACGTGCAGCGCCTCGCCTGCTGTGTAGCGATGTCTGTGCAGGCGCACGGACACAGTCCGTTCTCTGTAGTACACAGTGGCGGAACAGAAATGTCAGAAGAAGGGATGTCCGATAGATCATCCACGCCATTGAATTTGTTGTTATGGGAAGAGGCATTTCTATTTGCTGAAAAATCGGTAGTGCCCACGTGTTTGGTTTGTGGTAAAGTCCTGAATAACATAAGGAATTTCAACTCACAACGATATTATTTGATTATGAAAAATATAAGGGAGAAGAACGAACTACTTTCATCCAAAAATTACTAATAACTAATGTGTATTATATTAATAGTAATACCTTAATAGTAATAATAATAATCAACTAAACATTAAACATCCTTTCCCTAACTCTATCGGTACAAAACTAATTTTTGCAATTCGTTATCTTAAAGAGGTTTAATAAGCTCATTTGGCATTTACTATGTTTCTAGAAAGGAAAAATGTTTGTTAACTATAGTGTACAGGAAAACAATATTCTCTTATATAGACTGTAGTTTGATGTAGAATAAGTATTGAACATAGTTTATTAATTTTTATTAGTTTATATTTCTGGGCTTTATTTTCATGTAATAATTTAGTTTACGGTTGTTGAAAGAAGGAATAATTTATGTTAATAATTGAAGAAACTGTTTTAGCTTTAGGAACAAAATGGGTTGTTAAACTCAGTGTATTATTTGGCTGATTTCAACATATTTAATGTGCTCGGTTTGTTTACTAATTTGCCAGAAAAATTAATGATTGCATGTTTTAAATGGGAGTATAATGGTACAGTACATCAGTTATTCATAGATTTCAAAAAGGCATATGACTCGGTTAAGAGAGAAGTTTTATATAATATTCTTATTTAATTTGTTATTCCCAAGAAACTAGTTCGATTAATTAAAATGTGTCTTAGTGAAACTTACAGCAGAATCCGTATAGGCCAGTTTCTATCTGATGCTTTTCCAATTCACTGCGGGCTAAAGCAGGGAGATGCACTATCACCTTTACTTTTTAACTTCGCTCTAGAGTATGCCATTAGGAAAGTTCAGGATAACACAGAGGGTTTGGAATTGAACGGATTACATCAGTTTCTTGTCTATGCGGATGACGTGAATATGTTAGGAGAAAATCCACAAACGATTAGGGAAAACGCGGAAATTCTACTTGAAGCAAGTAAAGAGATAGGGTTGGAAGTAAATCCCGAAAAGACTAAGTATATGATTATGTCTCGTGATCAGAATATTGTACGAAATGGAACTATAAAAGTTGGAGATTTATACTTCCAAGAGGTGGAAAAATTCAAATATCTTGGAGCAACAGTAACAAATATAAATGACACTCGGGAGGAAATTAAACGCAGAATAAATATGGGAAATGCGTGTTCTTATTCGGTTGAGAAGCTTTTGCCATCTAGTCTGCTGTCAAAAAATCTGAAAGTTAGAATTTATAAAACAGTTATATTACCGGTTGTTCTGTGTGGCTGTGAAACTTCGACTTTCACTTTGAGAGACGAACAGAGATTGAGGGTTTTTGAGAATAAGGTTCTTAGGAAAATATTTGGGGCTAAGAGGGATGAAGTTACAGGAGAATGGAGAAAGTTACACAACGCAGAGCTACACGCATTGTATCCTTCACCTGACATAATCAGGAACATAAAATCCAGACGTTTGAGATGGGCAGGGCATGTAGCACGTATGGGCGAATCCAGAAATGCATATAGAGTGTTAGTTGGGAGGCCAGAGGGGAAAAGACCTTTGGGGAGACCGAGACGTAGATGGGAAGATAATATTAAAATGGATTTGAGGGAGGTGGGATATGATGATAGAGACTGGATTAATCTTGCTCAGGATAGGGACCAATGGCGGGCTTATGTGAGGGCGGCAATGAACCTCCGGGTTCCTTAAAAGCCAGTAAGTAAATAAGTAAGTAAGTAAGTAAGTAAGTAAGTAAGTAAGTATGTAAGTATGTTTTAAATTCTTTAAATTATAGGATAAATTTTATTACGTATGTTTCAAATAGAAACACATGGAATCGTGCATAACCAATAGGCTATAAGAGTAAGCTTATAAGGGATGCGAACAACGCTTGAATGACTGTACTGGTATTTCGAGTTTTAAGTATTAATGACTAATAATTATACTCTGTGCTTCTACGAAAGATTCATGGCCTTTTCCAGGTGGCCCCGGTTCGATTCCCGGTCGGGGCAAGTTACCTGGTTGAGGTTTTTTTCCGGGGTTATCCCTCAACCCAATAAGAGCAAATGCTGGGTAACTTTCGGTGCTGGACCCCGGACTCATTTCACCGGCATTATCACCTTCATCTCATTCAGATGCTAAATAATCTAAGCTGTTGATAAAGAGTCGTAAAATAACTTAGTAAACAATTCATGGCCTTTTAAACAATTCATAGTCCTATACAGGGTGTAAGGAGTATAAGTGCCGTCCTTTTCACAGTCGTGGGGGATGGTCTACAGAATCAAAAAAATGTCCATACATCATAGGATCAAAACTTGATAGTTTTCCCAGAAAAAATATTTCTTTTCTTATTTTATTTACGTTATACTGCTTATATAGTTAGTAAAATTATGAAAATAATTACATCAGTAGATATATCTAGCAAAGAGTTAATATTAGTTTAAATAAATATTTGCGTGTTCTATTACATTTTCGTGAAATTAAATAAAATGCATGCTTAAATTTGTTAATATTCTAGGGTGAGAGACGTGGCAACGTGTTCAGCAGGCAGTACTCTGCACAGACGTAAGTACGAGTCAGCTGAGTTCAAGTTCCCTGTCCATAGTTCTACTGCCGAGCGGATGACAGTTCAGTACAGGGTATTCGATAAACAACTTACAATGTAATTCACAGTTTAAGATTATAATATGTTATTAATTTATGGAGAAATTCAAGCGAGGAAAGAAGGATGCACCGTCAACGTTTTCCTCAAAGAAGGTTACCTAATCGGCGAACTTTTGTAGCAGTTTCTCAACGATTATTAGAAACTAGAAGTCTCTTACCCCGTTTCGAAAATCGCACAACCAGAAATTTGTTTAAAAATGATACTGTTTTATGGAAGCGGGAGAGATTAAAATGTTGCATTAGAAAAAAGTTCGTGTGATTTTGTGCAGAAAACCATTATTGTTCAATTTTTAGACGTACAATTAAACAATTGAGCAATATTGTTACATAAAATGTAAATTTACCATAATGTTCTATTAATAAGATTGAAAGTTAGTATTTGCTGTTCGTTTTATGTAAACAACAGTATTGTCATGGTCCGCTCCTGCATTAGAACAGAGCAGCTGTTTTGTACCGGTATGTCTGTACTCGCTTGAGCTGTACTTGTACTTCTAAACCCCCTCCTCCACGCTGGAGCTGTACTGCGTACTTCTAAACCCCCTCCTCCCCGCTGGAGCTGTACTGCGTACTTCTAAACCCCCTCCTCCCCGCTTGAGCTGTACTGTGTACCTCTAAATCCCATCCTCCCCATCCAGCAACGTTGCAAAACGTTTAATATTGTAAACTTTAATAATTAGTTAAATATTGCAATTAGAAAAAAAAATGTAAGGACATTTTTTCTTCTTTATGATATGAATAATCATCAGTTAAAATAATGGCACTTATACCCCTTACACCTTGTATAATAACGAAAATAACGATAGTCATATACCTGTACAATGGTGTTAATAAAATGATTTCTAATTTAGACAGGCTTTACAAAACAAATTAGTCAAGCAAAATCTGAGAAATAATCGGCGTTGCCAATTTAGCTACTTTATAGCTAAATCTATTTCTTTACAAAGCCATTTCCTACAAAATATTGACTTTAGCTAATAGATTCATTTTTAAATACATAAAACCGAAAAGAAGTTGACAAAATGGAAATGTCTTTGATGAAAGTATATGCTATGATGTAGCTGCATTAACATTTTCGGTATAAATGTACCCTATTAAAAACTTTATATAGGCCTAATCGTAGAAAAAATGTTCAGTCAAGTGAACTTTAAGAAAAAATTCAAGAAATTTAAGAATACGATGATGACAGAAACTTTAAATGTCATGTTGTAGGTGCGCTATATCCTGAAATGAATCTGTGCTGTCATTCTTATAGACTTAAAAAAATTGTAAGTATTAAAAGTCATAGAACCAAAGAAGCGAACTCAACCATTGCTTCTGATTTTTCTGGAGGAACTATCAAAAACAGGTGGTACTGAAATATATATATATATATATATATATATATATTTAAAACGATTTTAAGATAAGTGGAGCATTAAAATATTCAGCTTTATTTTTTCCCCCAGTTTAGCAACTTTCAGCTATATTTTATTTCCCTTTAGCCTTATTTTGTACTCGTGAATTGGAAACAATGAGGAACGCCTCCGAAGCGGACCAAACATCAAGCAGTGAGGAAATATGATTACATTTTTAGTTGGTTATTTAACGACACTGTATCAACTACTCGTTTATTCAGCATCGATGGGATTTGTGATAGCGATATGAGGCCGAGGATTCGCCGTAGATCATCTGACATTCGCCTTACGATTGGAAAAAACTTCGGAAAAAATCCAGCCAGGTAATCAGCTCAAGCGGGAATGGAACCCGCACCCGAGCACCTCAGCCGAATGAGCTATTTTGGTGGCGAAATGTGATTATTAAAACACTGTTTTCCTAATGGCTTTCTTACTTTTGTAGCATTAACTTTCGTAAAAGCTAACATTCATAAGCTGAGAAATTTCGAATGAGAAAAATTCAACGAAAAATTGATAGCGGATTTAACGAACAGTTGCGTGAAACGTGTATATTCGAACTGAAGGACCTCCAGATCCGGAAGCCAGGATGTTAGCCACAAGACCACAGTGATAGTCTATGTAGATATTATGCAATTAATTTCTCACTAATTTACATGAAACAACTTTTTCGTAATTATTTATGATACTACTTTTCTATTTTCAAAAGTTTGCATTTAAAGTTGACATGAATCTAGAAGTACATCAGTCTCGCCTTAGTTTGATTAATGCGTAAAAAATGTGTTTATCAAAGGATCCCACTGATCCCACCAGAAATAATATGGATGAATATTTACCCATGATTTCAATTAGTGCTTGCGTCACAATGAAAACAAATTCCACAAATTGCTTAATTCCATGAAACTCCTAATTCCGTGATAGGTTTTTTTCACTGAATGTCACGGGACTGGGTATCTTGCTAGGAAGTTCACCGATGTCTCAAAAGTAGGCGAAAGATGCACTCTTTCCAGAAAGATGTCCGGCGCTATGGTCTAGCGGCAAAGCTTTGACTGACATTCAATTTAGAAAAAGTATCACGGGATTAGGGGTATCACGGAAATAGGCAATTTACGGTAGTGGCTAGAAACAGTTTTTTAGTATACTTTGAATACTCACTTTGCTTACTAGCTAAATAAATGAATAAAAATGAATAAATAAATGGCAAACACGACATAAATCAAGGTTGTACCGAGACTCAAATAAGTACGATAATGAGCGTTTGTATACTTCTAATAAGCTTATGCGAGCAGTGAATAGTATCAAGTTCTACATCTACGAATGAAATATATTTTTCTTGTGCAGATGGATAGGAAAAGAAACATAAAAGTTGTTCTCTCTTACAAATAGGAGATAGAGTGGTTGATACACCGTAAAAGTTCAGCTGCTGATTGAATACAGACTGAAATGTGCAAGACGCGCGTCAAATCTTATTTTGCTTGACAGAAATAACCGATGAATAAAACTTCCTAAAATGAAGTTTTTAGGAAGGCTGTCAGATTTCAAACGAATTGATCATATTATAAGATAGATATACTGTAAAATAAGAACGAAACATATTTAGTCTAGTATATAAAATACAAGGCTATAGACTAATCGCCTTCAATTTTACAGAGGTTGCAGCAAGAGGTACATACAGTACAACTCCAATTCTGCATAAAATCCTTCACAGAAAGAGTCCACCTCTTTTGGTTCACTAAGATCGCAACGATGCAGGCGCACTAAGAAAAGATCCATAATCACGATAGTACCAGAAATAAGTAGGTCTATGCAGTGTTGTGTAACGTAACATTTGCTTTAATACTAAGCACAAATTACATCTTCATATTTATCATATATAGACTATAGGGTGTAAGGGGTACAAGTGCCATCCTTTCCACAGTCGTCGGGGACGGTCTATAGGATCAAAAATGCCCATGCAACGTAGGGACAAACCTTGATAGTTTTCCCAGAAAAAAAAAATTATTTTCTTATTTTATTTGCGTTATATTGTTTATATCGTTAGTAAAATTACGAAAACAAATACATCAGTAGGTACATCTAGCAAAGAGTTAATATTAGTTTAAATAAATATTTGTGTGTTCTATTACGTTTTCGTGAAATTAAATAAAAATGCATGCTTAAATTTGTTAATATCCTGGTGTGAGAGACGTGGCAACATGTTCAGCAGGCAGTACTCTGCACAGACGTAAGAACGAGCCAGCTGAGTTCAAGTTCCCTGTCCATATGTCTGCTGCAAAGCGGATGGCAGTTCAGTACAGGGTATTCGATAAACAACTTACAATATAATTCACAGTTTACGAATATCATATATGTTATTAATTTATGGAGAAATTCGTCGTAAGTCAAGTGCGGCAAGAAGGATATACCATCAACGTTTTCCTCAAAGAAGGTTACCTAATCGGCGAACTTCTGTAGCAGTTTCTCAACGATTTTTAGGAACTAGGAGTCTCTTACCCCGTCTCGAAAATTGCACAACCAGAAATTTGTTTAAAAATGATACTGCTTTACGGAAGTGGGAGAAATTAAAATTTTGCATTAGAAAAAAAGTTCGTGTGATTTTGTGCAGAAAACTATTACTGTTTATTTTTTAGATGTACAATAAAAATTTACCATAATGTTCTATTAATGAGATTGAAAGTTTGTATTTGCTGCTCGCTTTATGTAAACAACAGTATTGTCATGGTCTGCTTGTGCATTAGAACAGAGCATCTGTTTTGTACCAGTATGTCTGTACCCGTTTGAGCTGTACTGTGTACTTATAAACCTCCGCCTCCCCATCCAGCAACGTCTAATATTGTAAACTTTAATAATTAGTAAAATATTGCAATTAGGAAAAAATTGTAAGGACATTTTTCCTTCCTTATGACATGAATAATCATCAGTTAAAATAATGGCACTTATACCCCTTACACTCTGTATATAGATATTTTTCTTTTATGAGCTATATTACAGTATTTTTAGGACTAAAAGAGTTCCTAACAAACGTATACTTTTATTGTGTTCTGAAAGGAAAATAAATAGTATTTTACAAACGGCTATGATAAGAGTCGTACCTGCGGCATAATGGCTGGTGGATTTTACATAAGGTTTCTTTGTTCAGAAGTCACCTTTCGACTTCATATGTAAGTAATTTATTCCAGCTTGTCTTCAGAGTTTGAGTGGAAATTTTACTCCAGCAGGCAGCGACATTATAAATCCCGTGGGAACATTCATATTATAATTACTTACGATATGTTTAAAGTTTTCACCATTTCCAATTCGACGAATAACTTCAGTTTTTGTTGCATATTTAAACACGTCCGCTTGACAGACATCTCTTACCGTCTGTTATGTACTCGATGCCAGTGCCTGAACTGAATTGGCATCATCATTGTTTATTATTATTATTATTATTATTATTATTATTGGGTTATTTTACGACGCTGTATCAACATCTAGGTTATTTAGCGTCTGAATGAAATGAAGGTGATAATGCCGGTGAAATGAGTCCGGAGTCCAGCACCGAAAGTTATCCAGCATTTGCTCGTATTGGGTTGAGGGCAAACCCCGGAAAAAACCTCAACCAGGTAACTTGCCCCGACCGGGATTCGAACCCGGGCCACCTAGTTTCGCGGCCAGATGCGCTGACCGTTACTCCACAGGTGTGGACTCATTGTTTATCAAGCCACGGTACACTTACTAACATTCACAGAGTTTGAGTAAATCCTCGTGAATCACCCTGTATATATAAGTTAAGCTCACTAACAGTACTCGAATTGTTGGCTATAAATTTAAAGGTTCAGATATTTTTACATTCTACAGCATATTACCTCTGATTGAGGTTCTGGCCGATATGTTCAATTTATTGTACATCTATTATCGAGCGGATCTTACCTTACGATATGTGACAGAAGAAGAAAAAATTGTTTGTACACATCTGTAAGTCTGTTTAGTGTAATATGTTACTATCAGCGATGTATGCAATGGATTTTATTTTTTATTTTAGTAGGTTATTTTACGACGCTTTATCAACATCTTAAGTTATTTAGCGTCTGAATGAGATGAAGGTGATAATGCAGATGAATTGAGTCCGGGGTCGAGCACCGAAAGTTACCCAGCATTTGCTCATTTTATGCAATGGAGGAGGAAAGGAACTGGCTACCATACGTATTATTTCCTGGCTTAGTTGTCTCATGAGTAATTCCGTATTGGTATCACTTATGAGCAGACAGTGTATGCGGGATGACTTAAGGAAAAGTGAAGTTGTTTCGTATCAGAGTATATGGCACATGCCGCGTCGTCCGTCTTTTGTGTGCCTGGCGAGTACAGAACGAAGGAACCCCGGTCCGTTCATAGTAATATTGCAACTCAAAGTGTGCAGTTGTGTTATCCTGCTCAAGTATTTAGTACGCGTTGAATAGCGTTGTGCTGATCCATTCATAATTGCGAAGGCAAAACGCTCAATTCGCTCAGAGATACGAAGTGCAATTTATATATTAACGAAGACAATATCGTGTGTAATGTATGTAAAATTTAAATAAAAAGCAAAACAACTCAGGCTATAGAGAAACATTGCAACAGTACATCGTACAGGAAATGCTTTGAAATGAAATCTGATGACCCATCTACATTCTCATCATCATTTAGTTGTGCTGGTCTAAACGAAACGTTTTGCAAAGACATGTGCAACATGATGCTCTGTGCAAATATTCCTCTAAAGAAATTGAGTGATCCCCATTTTAGAGGTTTTCTTCAGAAATTAAATCGATACAAAAACTGTTTAAGCAATAGGCGAAGACGATTCAGCTTCGACAATTTACGAGAATTACATCGTCGTTTACTGCAACGCTAGTAATTCCATCAATGATGACGAGGTATTTGCTATAGTAGGTCATTTTTCTTTTCCTTCTGACTCTACGGAGATGCAGTAACATGTTGACGTCGTCTGTTTACGTTTAAAACCTGTTGAGCCAAAGGTCTGAATGAAAAAAAAATGTAACATATAGTAAATGTGCACCTACATTCAATAATAAATCATCCCGCATCCACTGTCTACTTTTTAGTTTCAAACCTGTCTTCGGACAGTTGGCTAAATAAGAAACAACTACAGCAAATCAGTTTTCATTGTCGGTCGTGGAAACTTATACAAGAATTATTCTTTATTTGTTTACGAAGTTTTGGTTAAATCTTTTTGGGACACACTGTAGATTGCACGTCGAATGTGATTGTACCTCAATATGGAACAGAAGTGCTGGCAGAAGTTTCCTTCATAACCCTCACGTTATGAAAACGTTAGGCACTACTAATAGCATTGGTTACGTGCACAGCGATGACTTTGCGTAATTGAAAGACTTATGTAAGAGTTGTTAGTTCAGTAAATCATTGATTTTCCGAGGCTATTGGGGCGCTTTCAGGCAGAGTACAAGAAAACGCAAGCAAATAAAACCACAAACAAACACTCTTCTCTGATATCTTACTCTATCTAAGCAAGAGCTCTTATGCCGGCGATAACTCAAAAGAAATCACAGCTGTTACTACTTGCTGTGTCTAATATTCAGCATATGGAGTCTAGAGAAATGCAGGCTCAGTGAAATCGTGCGGTTTATTGGTTTACCGTAGGTGTTGTACTTATTTACTTACTTACTTACAAATGGCTTTTAAGAAATCCGCAGGTTCATTGCCGCCCTCACATAAGCCTGTCATCGGTCCCTATTCTGAGCAAAGATTAATCCAATCTATCATCATATTCCACCTCCCTCAAATCTATTTTAATATTATCCTCCCATCTACGTCTCGGCCTCCCCAAAGGTCTTTTTCCCTCCGGTCTCTTAACTAATACTCTATATGCATTTCTGGATTCGCCCATACGTGCTATATGCCCTGCCCAAACGTCTGGATTTAATTTTCCTAATTATGTCAGGTGAAGAATACAATGCGTGCAGTTGTGCGTTGTGTAACTTTCTCCATTCTCCTGTAACTTCATCTCTCTTAGCCCCAAATATTTTCCTAAGAACCTTATTCTCAAACACCCTTAATCCCTGTTCCTCTCTCAAAGTGAGAGTCCAAGTTTTACAACCATACAGAACAACCGGTAATATAACTATAGGTGCTGTACTGGTGATAATTCTGAATTAAAGAGAAATGGTAAAACAGTATTTTTTATCTTGAGTTAATTCCTTTTGCTCCCACTGGAACTTAAGGCATACCTGAAAAACGTACAGCGATCTTTTCGTTATCTTGTGTTTTAACCCCTTTTCACGTTGACGGTCATTAGTGACTGGCAATATATGGAATCTCATAAGTCCACACCTGAGGAGTAACGGTTAGCACGTCTAGCCGCGAAACTAGGTGGCCCGGGTTCGACTCCCGGTCGGGGAAGTTACCTGGTTGAGGTTTTTTCCGGGGTTTTCCCTGAACTCAATATGAGCAAATGCTGGGTAACTTTCGGTGTTGGACTCCGGACTCATTTCACCGGCATTATCACCTTCATCTCATTCAGACGCTAAATAACCAAGATGTTGATAAAGCGTCGTAAAATAACCTACTAAAAAAATCTCATATTCTAAACCATTCCTGCTAGCGGTATGGAAATAGAGATTATTACAATTCACGATGTGTAGAATACAATAAACGCCAAAAAGTGTTCATATTACATAATATTTTGATAAAATGATCACATTTCATAATTTTTTTCCCATATTTTGCGCAATTTTCCCTTTAGATAATATTTCTGTAACTACCGTTGAACCTGGCTTTTCATACATTATGAGACAAACAGAGATGTTTTCCAGAAAACTCTTGAAGAATTCAAGCCAACAATCCCCGATTTCCAAGGGAAGTGGAATCTCTTAAGTCTCTCCGTAGCGGTAATGAATTTTATTTGAGAGCCAAAATAAAATAAGTGGTTACTATTCCACCTTTCCTCATGGTTTCGAATTCAGTGAAAGTATTTTCAGTATTGCCGTGTGTGTAAATCAGTGACCGGCAGGGTTGCCCGTAAGAGCAAAGCCTGTGGGCCGACATTCGTGGCGCCACGCACTTGCCTGCTACAGGAGTCAACATGCAGCGGAGTTCAACGAAGTGTAAAGTTAATTTTCTGAAAACGTGCGAGAATTTGTCTCAGTGTTATAGTTTGTAAAATGTTTCCTATGGCAAATCTGTAAATATCGAATAATGTTACCAATTTAGTTCCTTCTATTGATATACAGTAGAGCGTCTCGTTTAGGCACAGTGAAAACGTAAAGAAAGTGCAGGCAACGTGTGGGAGAGGACGAGCCGTAGGATAAACACGAGGGATGCACAAGGTTTCAGTTACAACATTTATGGCAGAGCATTAATTGAAATTATATTTTCCAAAAACACACAAAACAAAAGAACACAAATTGCATAACTTTATCATACACACATTTTAACAAGCAATTGTACTCGTAATGTTGAAATAATTCAATATAGCACATCAAATTTTGCTACTTATATGATGTTGCTTTCAACCAGCATTTTTACGGTCATAAATTTCTTTCTCTGTATGACTAACATAATATCACCGTCTTCTGTGGCCGAATTAACAAAACTACAGTATATTGGTCTGAAGTGACAACACTATTTCCTAAACATAATTATCCCTTCTCAAAGTTCAATTTATTCAGGTACAGTTCAGAATGAAATTCATGACAGTAAAAATGCTGCTTGAAAACTACATCATATAGACTAAGTAGCGAAATTTGATATGTTATATTGAATTATTTCAACATTACAATTTCTTGTTTGTTAAAATGTGTATATGATAATGTTATGGAATTTGTGTTCTTTTATTTTGTGTGTTTTTTGAAATATAATGTCAATTAATGTTAATTAATATAATTAATTGTAACTAAAACCTTCTGTTAGGAGAAAATCCACAAACGATTAGGGAAAACACGGGAATTTTACTGGAAGCAAGTAAAGAGATAGGTTTGGAAGTAAATCCCGAAAAGACAAAGTATATGATTATGTCTCGTGACCAGAATATTGTACGAAATGGAAATATAAAAATTGGAAATTTATCTTTTGAAGAGGTGGAGAAGTTCAAATATCTGGGAGCAACAGTAACAACTATAAATGATACTCGGGAGGAAATTAAACACAGAATAAATATGGGAAATGCCTCTTATAATTCGGTTGAGAAACTTTTATCATCCAGTCTGCTGTCGAAAAATCTGAAAGTTAGAATTTATAAAACAGTTATATTACCGGTTGTTCTGTATGGTTGTAAAACTTGGACTCTCACTTTGAGAGAGGAACAGAGACTACGGGTGTTTGAGAATAAGATTCTTAGGAAAATGTTTGGGGCTAAGAGGGATGAAGTTACAGGAGAATGGAGAAAGTTACACAACACAGAACTGCACGCATTGTATTCTTCACCTGACATAATTAGGAACATTAAATCCAGACGTTTGAGATGGGCAGGGCATGTGGCAAGTATGGGCGAATCCAGAAATGCATATAGAGTGTTAGCTGGGAGGCCGGAGGGAAAAAGACCTTTAGGGAGGCCGAGACGTAGATGGGAAGATAATATTAAAATGGATTTCAGGGAGGTGGGATATGATGATAGAGAATGGATTAATTTTGCTCAGGATAGGGACCAATGGCGGGCTTATGTGAGGGAGGCAATGAACCTCCGGGTTCCTTAAAAGCCAGTGAGTGAGTAAGTAAGTAAGTAAGTAAGTAAGTAAGTAAGTAAGTAAGTAAGTAAGTAAGTAAGTAAGTAAGTAAGTAAGTAAGTAAAACCTTCTGCATCCCTCGTATTTATCGTACAGCTCGACCTCCTCCACACGTTACCTGCACTTTGTTAGCGTTTTCACTGTGCCTAAACGAGATGCTCTACTGTCTACTGTATTAAGGGGGGGATGGGTGAAGTTTCTATTTCCTATAATTTTTAAGTTAGAGGTTCCATATTTTGTACTCATTCCTTTGCTGTAAGTATTCTTGCATATGTTTCATGACCAAATGAATGTTTTTTTTTTATTTAAATTAAAAAAAAATGCATGTTTTAAAAATCTATCTCATCTTACAAAATTAAAGTTTCGTACACACTCTTTTTATATCTCTGATATGGTTAGAAAAGGACAAAGTATCCCGAATGTTAAATGTACATATCTAAATGGAGATATTTTTTAAAATAGCAATTTAAAAATTAAAATTTTTGTGTCCAATAAATTTATTTTACTTTTACTTTTTAATTTCGAAAGTACTTAGTTTAGCAAAAAATGTTACTGTGTTTCCTTAACCAATGTAATATAGAACATGCAATAGACAAGGCGAAATGTCCTGAAAAAAAAAGTGTGAGAAATCATCTTGAATAGTTCGCATGGAATTCAAAGGCAAGAGTGCAGCCATTTAAATATTGCGTAATTTTTATGCTTCTAAGCGCCGCAGAGCATTGAAACTTGCTCAACATAAGAAAACTAAAATGCGATATATTTAACTGGAAATGACAAAAATTTTACCCGTCTCCCTCTTAATTTATTTAAATATCAGATTTAGAAACGTAAACATGTTGTTTTCAAGAAAAGTGTATTGTTAATTTTCTAATAATATGTAAGAATTTGGCTCAGTTTCTCGATTTGCAAAATTTTTTCTATGGATAATCTGTAAATATCAACGTATGTTCGTCCTTTTTTACGTATTAATTAATGTAGAAAGGTCTTTCATCAAATCATTAATAATATAATTCACGTTACTGGCTCAGCACGTATTTGACGCGCCGAAACAACGACTCTGGTCTATTTTCTTTTTTTCTTCACTCACATTAATAGAGTACTCTTGCTGAAATACAAATTCAATTTGAATTTAAAATATGTATTAACTTTGTGACTCACCTTAAATGTAATAGTGGGATTCGAAATGAAGTGGTCGGAACAAAGAGCCATTGAACAGTACAAACATTTTATATAGGTGGTTTTTCACACTCTTCTGTAACACATACACTGTTTTCAACAAGTAACATGATAGATAACATTATAGCAAGAAAGTTATCAAACTTCCTCACATATTTCTCCGTCACATATCCACATTTCTGCCACGCGTATATTAGCATGTCTTTCAAGTGAATGAAACTGTAGATACACAACAGAATGCAAAGCCCCTATCGTGTAATGTGTCTGGCAAGTTTTCAAAGATCATTTTATGTATGAAATACTCTTCTAGCCTTCGAATTACAATTTTATATTGTCTAAAATGTACAATCCAAGGGTTGCAAAAATCTTGTAGTTTTTGGAGCGGTAATTTGTGTTTTAATTGTCTTACCATGTAAAGTATTGTTAACTCCTTCAAAAGTAAATATAGTGACATCTACCTGACCATTCCAGGAATCCAGAAGTAGTAGTGTGTCTTTTTTAACATCCGGGAGAAATACATCTCTTAACCATCTTCTCACATGATTTTCTGTCAGTTTTCCGGAGCTACTTGCATCGACTACTAGTCGGCCTCGGTAGCGTAGTCGCAACTGCAGAGGTTATATCAGCGTCGCCGGTGTGCCGGAATTTTGTCCCGCAGGAGTTCTTTTACATGCCAGTAAATCTACTGACATGAGCCTGTCGCATTTAAGCACAATTAAATGCCATTGACCTGGCCCGGGATCGAACCCGTAACCTCGGGCATAGAAGGCCAGGGCTATACCAACTGCGTCAACCAGGGCGACCATACCTATGGATTTGGACGGTGTACGTATGAGTGAAAGATGCTATGGATTGCACTAATACTGTATTAATGTGAGTTAAGAGAAAACAAATAGACTAGAGCAGCGGTCATAAGCACAGCGCACCCTCGGGGTAGCGTCTTTTATCTGCGGATAAGACATTGCACTAGCGTGCATCCCTCTCTCTTCTGCACGACGGTGCATATTCAGATACACTTCTTACCCGTTACCCATTTCAGCGAGTGCTGTCGACCACTGGACTAGAGCATTAATGCGAGAGCTGTGATACGGTGTCGCGGAGCTATGAGGATCAGAGTACAGACAAGAAGCAGTACAGGGACATCATTTTATTTTCACTAACATTTCTAATATTAACCTGGCTATATTTTGGATTAACGGTTGAGAACCGGAAACACCGTTTGCTACCCTCTTCCACAACTGGAGTTCGATGATACTGGCGTAAAATACAAACAAATTCCTCTACTAAGCATAGGAGGGAAGAAAAGTAGTTCATCCATTTACGTAAACTAGGAAATATCGCGATTTTGAGTTTGATAATTTTCATAAAGTTTTTGTTTAATCAAAATACAGTACTGTATTAATAATAAGTGTTCTTACTCACGAACTGAGCTATCCATTCGGACGTATTCATTATACAGTGTATATTATACTGTCTACAGCACATTAACATACAATTTAGAGAATGAAGTTAAATTGAAAAATGATCATAATATGGATATTTAAACACATTTTTGAAAATGGTGGCTGTTCATTTCGATACAGGCTTCAGTTCTTTTGTGCATCTCATCGCACTATAAACTATTGCACCTAATTTCAATTATCAGTTTCATCCTTTGTACTAGTAATTCATGTTGAAATAATTCTATACCTACTCTATAAAAGAGTACGTCAGGCCTTACGTACTGTAAATTTAATCTTCACTTCTGCCCGATCCGAAAAGATAAAATTACTCAGACATGCTATCCACTGTCTGTCCAAGTGGTTATGTCGCAGGGTCGTAAAAAGGGGGGGAATATGTGACAGTTAATTACTTAATGAGGTCCTTTTATTTAAGTTATTTTAAACAGTTGTATAATATTACGTAGACGTACAATTCCTAACTTAAATTAATATTTTCAGAAAAGAGCTAAGGCAGCCCAGCCAATAGCCTTTACAGAGGGGCGAGCAGAAGCGGGTGGGGGAAACCGGGATGCGACGTAGACAAACGGACGACAGTACCTGTGCGAAAATATGATTCAATATTGAAAGCTCTTTCGTCACTTGAAACGCGAACATATTTCTGGAACGAACTATACTCACTGACTAGCACTATTTACTATGGTCGTAAGGCGACTTTGACTGCATACGCGGCCTTGGATCTGTGTAGAGGACGATTGGAAGTTTAGTAGTAGAGGGGATAGGAATGAAGTACATTCAAAAACTCAGGTACCGGTACAATAAAAATTGAAGTAAGAATAAAATGGTGTCCCTGCATAAGTAGCAACGATTTTCAAGTCAGTATATTTCTTAAACAAGAAAAAAGCGAAAAGAACATCTATCACCACGTTCCTTAATGAACGAAAATCAGATTAAATATGCATTTTCATTAAATTCAAGCTACAAGATCTGGGACGGTTCCCTTGTGAGCACATTGGGAATTAGATCAATAGCTTTTCCAAAACACGCCATGAAGTATTTCATATAAAACAATTATTATCTCGGAAAGGAAACAAAAACGAGCAAAATTGTATTAAACTTTTTTGTTTGGAATATCCCAAAGAATAAACCCTGAAGTTAATGACATTATTTACGGTTCAACCTGTGTATAGACCAACATTAAAGTGAAAAATCGAAGTGCCTTTCTATTTTATTTGCGGCTTCAGCATTTCTAGATGTGAAGTCCGGTGTTCAGCCGATGTCACGGTTCCAGAGTGGAACTCTGCGACTATCTCAAGTGTCCCCAAGTTGCATTATTTCGCTCTGAATTAACATTTTCACTTGACTCTGAGATCCGGGGTCAAAACTCGACTGGTAGAGCTTCCAACAGGATTTCCGCAATCCGTCCACTGTCCATTAGGACGACCAGGAATCAAAACTGGTCAGTCTACTCAATTCCGCTACTTCACGGACATGAACAAGAAAGTGTTTTATGTACATTTGTGAGTCTTGTCTGCATAGCTAAATGAATTTATATATACATACATAACTGTTGTCTTTCACGGCAAACCCAGCATTCTCCAATATTTCCTATTTTCTGACTTCCTCTTAGTCTCCGTATATGATACACATATCGTAATGTTCTCTATCATTTGATATTTTCTTCTGCCCCGAACTCTTGACCCGTTCACCATTCCTTCCATTGCATCCTTCGGTAGGCAGTTTCTTCTCAACCACTGACCCAACCAATTCTTTTTTCTCTTCCTGATCAGTTTCAGCATCATTCTTTCTTCACCCACTCTTTCCAACACAACCTCATTTCTTAGTCTCTCCATTTCACACGCTCCATTCATCTCCATATCCACATTCAAATGCTTCTATTCGTTTCTCTTCATTTTGTCGTAATGTTCATGTTTCTGATCCATACAATACCACATTCTACACAAAGCACTTCACTAGTCTCTTCCTTAGTCCTTTTTCCAGAGATCCGCAGATGATGCTCCTTTTTCTATTAAAAGCTTCCTTTGTCATTGCTATCGTCCTTTTGACTTCCTGGCTGCAGCTCATGTTACTGCTTATAGTATATCCCAAGTACTTGAAGCTGTCCACTTGCTCTACTGCCTCATATAGAATTCGCCATTTAACCTTCTTTATTTTTCTTGCAGCAACCAAATGTCTTCGTCTTGTTTGCATTTATCTTCATCCCATAGTGCTCACAGCTGTCGTTTAGCTCCTGTAGCATATCCCTTAGTATCGTCTCCTCTTCTGCTAACAACGCCATATCATGAGCAAATCTTATACACTTCATTCTTTTCCTCCTCCTACCTTTACCCCTCCCATGTTCTGGAAACAGTTCTTCACCAAATCCTCCTAGTATATGTTGAACAGAGTAGATGATAAAGGGCACCCTTGTCGTACTCCTCTCCCTATTTCACTTCCTTGAGACATTTCTTCTCCTATCCTGACTTTGACTCGTTTCATATATAAATTACTGAACAGCCTCTTGTCTTGCCAATCCACACTTATTTTCTTCAGGATATCCATCAGTTTGTTCCAATCAACTAGAGCTTCAGAAAAGGAAAAGGTACAAGGGATACAATTGGACTACTACGAACAATCGGCGAAATATACCTAGAGAAGAATAAAGAAATGTATATAGTAGTTGTAGATCTATAAAAGACGTTTGACAGCTCTGTAATGTATGTATGTATGTATGTATGTATGTATGTATGTATGTATGTATGTATGTATGTATGTATGTATGTATGTATGTATGTATGTATGTATGTATGTATGTATGTATGTATGTATGTATAAGACTGAACACACGAATTAGCGGCCCGTTCATTTAGGAGCCTAGTATGCATGTGGTGTGGTTGACAGCTGTTATACCCGTCCCGTTACAGTACTGAAAGGTTTAGTAGGTCAGCCGTGAAGCCCCGTCATGGTGCAGAGTCTTGAACTTGCTTAACTTCAGTGTTGGTAAACCATACTTACAACAGGAGGCCGAATTTTGATTGAACTATTATTTTATGAGTTCCCACTTCAGTCTCGTCAAGAATATGAATTCGTAAGTGGTGTACTTTTGCCACGCTCTGAGAATTTGAGCTATAAACTTTCGTGTAACCGTAAGCAACGGAATGAGCGCTAGTGTATAGAATAACAAGATATATTCGATTATAGTAGGGTGACCAAACGTCCCGGAAATCCGATATTTCTCTCGGATTTTAGGTGCTTTTCCTAGTATCCTTGAAAGTGACTGCCGAGACGCTGATTTGTATCGGATTCTCAGTTTTGTAACGCAGAATTCAAGTGCTCTATAAGTTTGAAATGAACTGTGTTGGATTTCACAGATAGGGTCAAGTAGGGCGAATATGATACAGTAAAAAATGTCGGACTAATTTGATACACCATTAAAATATACCGAAGGCTCAGTTTGACAATTTTTTAAACGGAGACTATGGAAGAACATTTTATACTCTTTAAGGAGATATACTGTATTTAACAAAGTTTAAAATATCATTATCTGCCTTATAAATGTATTAAAAGAGAAGGCTTTGTTTTTTTTTTTTTTTTTTTTTTTTAACTTTGATGTGCTACTCAGTTACTTTTGTTATTGCTCTTGAATGAATGAAGTTAGAAGCATTTTTAAATTTTCCTTGTAATCAGAATAGTGTGAGCTTCATTTTTCTCTAAAGAAAAGCTGTGAATGTTTAGAAATATAGCAGCAATTCGTGCGTTAATGAGAAAGGTATTATGGTAGAAGGGCTATTATGATACACATTTTAGGAATATTATGATACGCTAGAAGGGCTATTATGATACACATTTTAGGACTATTATGATACGCTAGAAGGGGTATTATGATACACATTTTAGGACTATTATGATACGCTAGAAGGGCTATTATGATACACATTTTAGGACTATTATGATACGCTAGAAGGGCTATTATGATATACATTTTAGGACTATTATGATACGCTAGAAGGGCTATTATGAAACACATTTTAGGACTATTATGATACGCTAGAAGGGCTATTATGATACACATTTTAGGACTATTATGATACGCTAGGAGGGCTATTATGAAACACATTTTAGGACTATTATGATACGCTAGAAGGGCTATTATGATATACACATTTTAGGACTATTATGATACTATTATGATACGCTGGAAGAGCTATTATGATACACATTTTAGGACTATTATGATATGCTAGAAGGGCTATTATGATACACATTTTAGGACTATTATGATACGCTAGAAGGGCTATTATGATATACACATTTTAGGACTATTATGATACTATTATGATACGCTGGAAGAGCTATTATGATACACATTTTAGGACTATTATGATATGCTAGAAGGGCTATTATGATACATATTTTAGGACTATTATGATACGCTAGAAGGGCTATTATGATACACATTTTAGGACTATTATAATATTATGTTTACAATAAAAGAAATTGCCCAAGTTCAATTTTATAACTTAAAATAATTTATTACTTCTTGAGGGGTATTTCGTAATTTCAGTTCTTGAGAGATGTTTGAATTGACATGTTAGTATGACACCTACAATACAACACCAGTTTAAAAAATCATACGTATAGACTTATTTTTACTTATTTACTCGACAATTGTCATTCTCCTTATTGCTAAAATGTAACACAACTTTGGAAAATACATTCATCATTATTAAAAAAAAGTATTTTAATTTATTTTAGCAATACAAACGGTTTCATACTATTTCCTTACACACAAATTATTTGGACATAGAGCAATTTTACAGCATTGGCAGTACGATGTTAAAGTTTTTGTAATTTGCATAAATATTTATGGTAAAGAGAGGTCATTACAAAAGTTGCTAAATCTTTGTGAATTTTAATTGATTTCAACCAAACGTTTATAGGTGATACATTAAGCTTTGTATGTATCCTAATAATCTTACTTCATTGATCTGTATCACATCTTACCGACCAATCAGCTTACTTCCAGTTCTTTCAAAAGTATTTGAGAAATAGTTCAGCTGAAACTATTTTTATCTTAAATACTTCCTGATTATCAATTTGGCTTTCAAGCACAACATTCATTATAGAACAGATATATAGAATAAGTGATGTTATACACAATTAATTTGAGAACAAAGAATACTCAGCGGTATTCCTTGATGTTAGTCAGGCATTTGATAAAGTTTGGCATATCGGGGTATTATTTAAAATAAAAAATTTACTGCCACGTCCATTTTATAGTCTACTAAAATCATATAGGCCTATAGAAAATAGATTCTTTCAAGTTAAATTTCAAGATAATGTTACAGCTCTCCATCCCATAACATCAGGAATTCTGCAAGACAGTGTTCTTGGACCAGTACTATTGATCTTATATACTGCTGATCCGCCTACTAGTTTAGACACAACCTTAGCTACATTTGCAGACGACACTGCTATTTTAGCAGTTCATGAAAATCCAAGTATTACGTGACAACATGTACAATGTTATCTGACCCAATTAGAAAGCTGGCTTAAAAAATGGAGAGTTAAAATCAATGAAACCAAAAGTCAACACGTTACATCCAAACTGCGAAGAAGTTCCTGTCCATCTTTACAACTCAATAGTCAAATTATACCCCAAACTGAAGAAGTGAAATATTTAGGAAGACATGAAGTCCAAAGGAGGACAGCAACGACCAAGGAAGGTTTTAATAGAAAAAGGAACATATTTTGCGGAACTCTGTAAAAAGGACCAAGGAAGAAACTAGTAAAGTACTTTGTATGGAGTGTGGCATTGTATGGGGCTACGACGAAGTGAAGAGAAGCGACTCAGAAGCATTTGAAATGTGGATATGGAGAAGAACGGAACGTTGTGAAGTGAACAGACAGAATAAGAAATGAAGCTGTGTTGGGAAGAGTTGGTGAAGAAATGATGCTGAAACTTACTAGGAAGAGAAAAAGGAATTGGCTGGGTCACTGGCTGAGAAGAAACTGCCTACTGAAGGAATGGTGAACGGGAGAAGAGTTCGGGGCAAAAGAAGAAGATATCAGATGATAGATGACATTAAGATATATGGATCATATGAGGAGACAAAGAGGAAGGCAGAAAATAGGAAAGATTGGAGAATGCTGGGTGTGCAGTGAAAAACCTGTCCTTGGGCAGAAGACTAAATGAATGAGTGAATGAATGAATGAATGAATGAATGAATGAATGAATGAATGAATGAATGAATGAATGAATGAATGAATGAATGAATGCATCTAGATCGCTGGCTAACTTGGAAGAAACATATCTGGACTAAACGAAAACAACTAAGTCTTAAATTGAGCAAATTGCACTGGTTAATCGGACGTAAATCACAACTATCAGCAGCAAGTAAATTAACCCTCTACAAAACCGTCCTAAAACCTGTTTGAACATATATGGAATTTAGCTTTGGCGTACTGAAAGCAACTGTAACATCACGATACTGGAGCGATTCCAATCAAAGACACTACGAAGAATTGGCAACATCCTTTGGTACATCAACAACAGATAGGGTAAAGGTTGGTAATATTGTGATACTAATAATATTATGATAGTCCTTTTTTTTACTGAGCGAGAGAAGGACCGGTTTTGTGCAGAAACTTGTCCACGAACATTCCCTTAATACGTTAAAGCAAAAAACCGATCTTCCTCCTCAGTAAAATTGTAAAAAATTCTCAAAAAGAACTATCATAATAGTATTAGTATAACAATATTACCAACCTTAACCTTACATCTACCATGACTTTCACATCCCAACAGTCAAACAAGAAATAACATATTACAGTGTCGTCTATCAGAAACGTTTAAACAATCATCCAAATTCATTAGGAGTGAATTTATTGGACAACAGCACTCTTCACCTGAACAGACTTAACAGACATGCTGTTTTAAATTTAATCTAAAGATTCAAACAGTAATTTCAATTTTAGAAGCGATTTAGGCCTATATGTCAATGAGCTATATTTTGTAACACTTAATTCTTTCATAATTGTTACTTATTGTTCACATTGTTGAACAGATTGTAATTTTGCTGATAAATTTAAAAAAAAAATCTGTACAATATGGCCAGATTAATAACATTTTATCAGAATAGTCCTATAGGTGTATCACAATAGCCCATAGTGGTTTTGTTTTAATTTTATCCATTAGTACAAATGTAATACAAATAAATTTAACTCCAAATTCTTCATACATGTCTAAAGTATAGCATACGATTTAATTTTTTTCAAATTTGTATATGCTTCGGTAGAAAAATTACAGCAAAAGATCGATTTTGTGTATCATAATAGCCTTACTTGACTCTACGTTTCTTACCACACACAAATTCTGAAAGTTGCAGATATACATCTGGAAAATACTCGCGGTTGAAGCCTTCACCATCAGAAGCTAACATTGTAATAATAATAATAATAATAATAATAATAATAATAATAATAATAATAATAATAGTAATGTTTTAATTTTAATATTTGCAATAATTTTTTCTTCAGAGAAAAAAGCCTTCAGAATCAGAAACTAAGTTTGTAATGTAATAATAAATAGTTTAATTCAACTTTACAAATTTAAATCAAACAACACATTGTTTACTGTACTTCCCCTTTTTCTTTCGTATCATTTCATCTTATTAAAAAATATGGCACAGCGTGAACTGTGAAACTTCTTTATCTGACGGAAATTTCAGAGGGATACATTTGGTGACCTTTATTGCTTATTTAACGCCTAGATCAAATGCGAAGTTTTATAGCGTCGAGAAGTAATAAACTAATAAAGGCGAAATAATGCAAGAATTTGCCATGAGATTATCTGACATTGACTTTACAGTGGTGGAAAATATCAGAAAATTGTAACCCAAGCGGGAATCGAACTCACCGGAAGTGCAATGTGGAGACACGAGCTGAGATCGCTGACCTCTAAGCTATGACTGTGTATGATGTGCCATGTTCTTAACATCAATTCTTATTTCTTATCTTCATGCTGTTCAAAATAATTCTAATCCGGAAATAAAGTCGTTATTTGCCACAGCAAAATTTCTAGACTGATTTTAGCTCGTTAATTACTGTACTTTATTAACATGACTACCATAACGGTCATGTTATATCTCTTGCCCTTTTTCTTCGATGACAATTTTTTCTCGTTGTCTTGAAGATTGGATTGAGCTGTGAATTTTTGTAATGGTTCACGTCCCCCAATAACCCGCACGCTACGTTTCCTCACCAAGGTAATTTTAGCGTTATCATGGTCTACTATATTATTTTGTAATTTAGTGTGATGGAATTACTGCAGAGCCATCTACATAGAAAGCCGGAGCCTTGGGTCAGCAACACTGTAAATAACTGTCAAGCGGAGGCCTGCGATACAAAAGAACGCGTTTGTCTTAATGTCATTTTCAATGTAAATTAATGTTATAAGTAGGGCCAGAATTTATAGGCACAAAAAAGTCTGGTATATGCAAAATCAAATCACAAATATGCAAAAACATGCAAAATCAATTTATTTAATATATCAAGTATCTGTGTGATTTCGAAAGAGAAGGTGCATGGGCCATTTTTATTTGTAGAGTCCACCGTCACTGGGATGATTTACTTGGACATGTTACAAAACTGGCTGATGCGTCAGCTGAATGAAGACAGCAATGATTATATCTCTCAGGAAGATGGATCTCCCTGTCACTATCACAACACCGTGCGAGAGTATCTTAATCAAAATTTGCCACACAGGATGAAAAGATGACACGTAAATGAAGTGGCCATCACGATCATCGGATTTAACTCCGTGTAACTTTTTCTTGTGGGGGTTTGTGAAGGATATTGCCTATCGGTCTTACTAATAAAAACCCTATATACAGACGTTTAACTGTCTTATACGTATACAATGAGTAGCTCGTTTATAAGTCGTGTGTAAATTCCTTACTAATAATTACTACATACGTCGTGTATAACAGTATAACTGTTACACAGCTACGTCATAGTTTCGTCATTACTTCGTTACGAAATGTAATACAATATCTGAGATTCTCTATTGCATCCGGTAGAGCGCTCTAGTGTGGCGTGTTAAATATCGATAGTACAACTGGCTCTAATCGATTACCACTACATTTTGGTCAACGAATAGAAGCTACAGCAATATTATTCTAATAATTCTATGATCTTTGGTTTGTTCTTCTGTGGTTACAAGGTAACCATCATCATAAAATGACAGTCGATACGAACAGCTGTTAGAGGGGCGGCCATTTTTTCCCTATATACAACGCTTAAACAAGGGGTTTCGTGTATATAACTACTGCAAAGCAATTCCCATTGTATAGTTACAGCCTGTTTATACGTCCATAGCTTATTCATGGTTTATTAGTAACGTTTTCTGTCTCAACTGTGCATAAGTCTCGTATAAAAACTATACACGGTTTATTAGTAAGACTGTATGTGTCTCCGCTCACCGCTGATCTCCAGGAACTTCGTCACCGGATTACAGCAGCCGTGGCTGTGGTCAACCGTGACATGCTGGAGCATGTATGGGGCGAGATGGTTTACAGCATGGATGTATGCCGTATTAGCAAAGGTGGAAACATTGAGCATCTGTGAGATATGTAACAAAACTTGGAGAGTTTCTCTTTATTCTAGTGTAAACTAATTTGTTATTCGTTGTGTAGTTTAGTAGTTATGAATTTTTTTAATGTTTCACGGACTTATTGTATATGCAGTAAAAATACCGTTTAGAGGTTTATTCGGTTTAATAATATGATATAATTGAAAATGATAATTGAAAGAAATTATAATCATCAAACCATCATTTTCATTAAATCTATTTTTCTATAAATGTAGACTATTAATTACTCATTTTACACACATTTGAATTGGTAAATTTTTTACTTTCTAACTTTTTTCAGCTTTTTAAAATGTTCTTTCCCATTCACGTAATTATTATGGCAATAAACAACCAACGATTTCTCCAGGTTCTCTTCCGTGAAACTTCTCTTATCTGTCAAAATTAGTTTAAATGCTCAGAACGATCTCTCGACATCACATGATGTAACTGTGCATGCTTGTAAGCTTAGTTGTGCAATAAAACGTGTTGAAACTAAAATGTATACACTCCATGTGACTTCATTGTCGCAGGTGTTTAAATACATTCAGTTTTGTTTCTATGAAATCAGAGCGCACTAGCAGCATTGTCGTCGCAGTAATTTCATGACCTCAGCAACAATTGACTTTATTGTCGCAGGTGTGTAAGCCTCAAGTTAAAGTGGAAAACGACCTAACTTATACACTAGAGCAGCCGTGGCGAAAATGTGATCTTGCGCCGAGCCACTGTGTAACATGCAACGTGCATAGCACCTATGGAGGGAGGCGGACACCCGAAGGGGAAGTGAAGCACCTGTCTTGATTTATTAACGGATTTTCATTTTCCTTACGTCAAGCACTTAAATATAATTTTATACAGTACAAGGTTATAAACTAATGTTTAACGAAGAAAGAAATGAATAAGAAAACTTAGGACATACTATCACAACCTGAAATTAACTGTCTTCAGAATGTCTCTGCGACAGAGTTTCAAAATCAGGAATTATGTAACTTACTGCCAGTCGTAGTTGATCACGAAGGTATTTGTCTGTCAGTCTGATCTAATTTTGGTTTTTATTATTTTCATTGTTGAAAATCATTTTTCACAAACGTAAGTTGTAGCGAACATGGCTTCAACAGAGTAAGCGAATGAACGAAGCATCGGATATTTATTTTTTGGCAAAAATTTGAAAAGTTCAACATTTGTCAAATCTTTACATCTAGTTTTCATTTAACATCACATTGTAAATCTGTGAGTTTAAATTGAATATCTAACCGCATTATTCGTACATCTGCTGAAAAAGGATCGAGATAATAATAATAATAATAATAATAATAATAATAATAATAATAATAATAATCATAATAATACTTAACCTTTTAATGTTTCATGAGTGACATGTAGTATAATGCTGTTCTATGTTATACAACCGTTTCCTCGTAATACTTGTGAACAAATCATACATTTAATATTCTCATCATATTGGCAGCAAAGAATCCTACTTAAAATTTCATTTTAGTAGAGGTACATGGTTTCGAGAGAGACATTGCGACGATACGCAGAGACAAACACAAATGGAACGGAGTTGACTCCAGTGAGTGAAAGGGTGGGGGTTAGAGACGGTAGGAAGCAAGAGAAATGCATAGGTATCATTGCGAGCCACAATGTGCTCGCGAGTCACATTTTCGCCACGGCTGCACTAGAGAAAAGTATCCATTGTCGCAGCAATTTCATTCGCCAACAGTAATTAACCAATTATTTATTTTATTTCTTAGATATATTTTTTTTTATTTCTTGCAAATAATTCTTATTTTTATCAGAGAGAAATTTTGAAATTAGAAATAAATCGAGGAGAACAAGGAAAGATGTTAATATACACATTTAAATATGGAAAATAATAATATATATGCATTTAAAATGGAAAACCCTCGAAATATGCATATATGAAAAAGAAAAGTTGCCTTCATTCGAACGTAAAAATAATTATGACTGTACTACTTTTTCAATTTGCCAAATCAATAAAAACACGCAATTGCATAAATTCCGCGGTCTAACGATTATGATGTTAATGAACTTGTTCTATTGTCATATTAATGTCATTATTAATGATGCTAGTTTTTCAAACGCTGTACTCGTATCGTTGTCCTCATTCCATAGCATGGACACAATTCCTTAGAAAGTAAAAGGTTTACTGTATCGCTAACACGCAACACGAACTGCCTAGCCGTTCCAATTTGTTGAATGCTGCTTGTGTCATCGGCACCAGGTGACCCTCACGATGAATTCAGCAGACTCTGATAATGAGTGATAGTCGCCATAGATACGCGAGGTGAAGGCACTTGTCAAACAAAACACTGCGCAGCCACTATATCCTATTCCGTCTCCTTCATTTGTTCCGTGTCTTTAAACTTAAAAAACAAAACACTTGAAACTTATGAGCTTTAAAGAGCTGCCAAATCAGGTAAGCAAGGAATACCTAAACGCATGACAGATTTTTTTGACGTGTAACATCTATCTTCGAGGTGTAAAAGAGAAAAATTGTAACGTTTTGACATGAAACGTTTACTCTGATGTCACTCGTGGCTGGAATAGTAATATGCGTTACAAGAGCGGTATGTTGATGTTTTCATGTTCGAAGAAAAGATTGAAAAAGCGAAACGTAGTTGAGCTTTTTTAATTTCCGAGAACATGAAAACAAACATACCGCTCGTGTATCGTACATTATTTTGTGCGAAGATCGTTTATTACATACCTGAAATAGGAATTTCTAATTAGTTGCAATGAAATCTCCATCTTGGTTTCTGTTCAATGACGGCAATTTTAGAAAACAAAAATATCTCTCTTCAACATTGTTGCTATAAAATGTTTTCTGTGTTTACTATACTCCAGCAGGCCGTGATATACGTCTGTCTTTTTTCCCCCCAGTCTATAAATGCGAACTTAAAACAAACGGTAAGGTTATGTAATGACTTATTTTTCATTTTAATATTTTAACAATATTATTTATATAACATACTGCAGTAATAACATCAGCATCTGGAATCTTGTTGATTTTTTCACGGCTTCCTTAATACTACTTGCATCACGAATGCAATAACTTTAGTGGAGTTGTAGAGTTTACTTAATTTTTGCAAATATTTAAAAACAATAATTAACAGTGCAATTTAGGTGAAATTGCAGTGGTAAGTTTCCAATTTACAATTATTACTATGTTAAACGTCTCTAAAAATAATATGTTAAAAGCCTAAAGCAGTAAAATGAATGTCGCGCTTAAGCGGTAAGAAGAGGGAAATTGTTATGTGTGTTGCGTTGGGAATACTGAATGTGGTATTTCACACTTACCGCGTATTGGTTTTGTGCGGAAAGCAAGCAAATACGCACGATCTCGCACAAACATAATTGCAAGTGGTTTTCCACGCGGTTCTCTATGTAAGGGGAGTATGAAAGGTCTAAGCCGCTAATGTTAAATTTATGAAATTAATTTTCCGTTTTCTCCAGAACTATTTAAGAAAAAGTAATTATTAATAATTTGTAACGGAATATAGGTTGATGTCTTGTATATTAACTGATATTTTTGTATTAAGATACCAGCAAATAAAGTACAGGGACATCATTTTATTTTTACTTCAATTTTTATTGTACCTGAGTTTTTGAATGTACTTCACTCCCGCCCTTTCTACTAATGAAGTTCCAGCTGTCCTCCACACAGAACAAGGCCGCGTATAGTAAACATCACTGAGTTAGTGATTATAGTACGTTCCAGAAATATGTTCGCGTTTTCCAGTGACGAAAGAGCTATCAATATTGAATCATATTTTCGCACAGGTACTGCCCGTTTGCCTACGCCGCATCCCAATTTCCCCCACCTCCTTCTGCTCGCCGCTCTGTAAGAGCTGGGCTGTCTTAGCTCTTTTCTGAAAACATTAATTTCTGTTAGGAATTGGACGTTTACGTAATATTATACAACTGTTTAAAATAACTTAAATAAAAGGGCCTCGTTAAGTAATTAACTGTCACGTGATTTCCCCCCTTTCTACGATCCTGCAGCATAACCACTTGGACGGACAGTAGATAGCATGTCTGAGTAATTTTATCTTTTCGGATCGAGCAGAAGTGAAGATTGAATTTACAGTACGTAAGGTACTCTTTTATAGAGCAGGTACAGAATTATTTCTACATGAGTTACTAGTACGAAGGACGAAAGTGGCAATTGGAATTAGATGCAATAGTCTATAGTGCGATAATATGCACAAAAGAACTGAAGCCTGTATCGAAATGAACGGCCACCATTTTCAAAAATGTATTTAAATATCCATATTATGATTATTTTTCAATTTAACATCATTCTCTATATTGTACGTTAATGTGCTGTAGGCGGTATAATATACACTGCATAATGAATACGTTCGCATGGATAACTCAGTTCATGAGTAAAAACACTTAACTTATTCTTAACACAGTACTGTATTTTGATTAAACAAAAACCTGATGAAAATTATCGAACTCAAAATCGCGATATTTCCTAGTTAACGTAAATGGATGTACTACTTTTCTTCCCTCCTATACCTAGTAAAGTGATTTGTTTGTGTTTTACGCCGGTATCATCGAACTACAGTCGTGGAAGGGGGCAGCATATGATGTTTCCGGTTCTCTAAAGGTATAGCCAGGTTAATATTAAAAATGTTAGTAAAAATAAAATGATGTCCCTGTATTTGATAGCAGTATTTCAAAGCAAGATACAATATTCTTCAAATTAGATGTTAATACGGTATATTTTTAAATATTTTACGGTATCATTATTTGTCTACCACATTAGATCCACATTACCACAACAGCGATATGAATGCGTTGCAACATATTCAGAAATTTAGTTTAAGCAGTTCTTGAGGAAATAGGAAACTCGTGCAAAAAATGTATTTTTTCTTTTTCTTCAAAAATCTCAATAAAATTTTCTGTTTAACAAACGTGAAAACTTCCATGGGTCATTATCCCTTCAATACCAATCAACACTCGACGTCAGAGTAACTAATGCTGCCAACGTAAGCAGTGTAGTTTTCACTATAATTGAAGGCAAACCACAGCCTTCTAGAACGAATATTCATGAGTTATTAAATTTTAACTTTGTGTTCACGAAAATAAAAGAAAAAAGAAAAGTTTTGTAGTGATATAAATAAAAGATAACATTAAAAATACTTATAATCAACTTACGTACATTAATTAAACGTAGACCAAATTAAACATAAAATTCCAAGTATCGATATACCATAAAGTATGAGAAATGAATATTTTTTTTCACAAATACCATCTTTTATACTCCTCTTAATGTGCCTCGATGTTTTTCAGATAATAAGCGTAGAAATATTAATTGTTTATGCGGATAATGTGAATATGTTAGGAGAAAATTCACAAACGATTAGGGATAGCACGGAAGTTTTACTTGAAGCAAGTAAGGAGATAGGTTTAGAAGTCAATTCCGAAAAAAAAAACAAAGTATATGATTATGTCTCGTGACCAGGACATAGTACGAAATGGAAATATAAAAATTGGAAAGTTATCCTTTGAAAAGGTGGAAAAATTTAAATACCTTGGAGCAACAGTAACAAAATATAAATGACACTCGGGAGGAAATTAAACGCAGAATAAATATGAGAAATGCCTGTTATTATTAGGTTGCGAAGCTTTTGTCATCCGAGTAATCTAAACATAAATTTCAATACCAATCAAAAAGTTTCCTATTTCCTGCAAATGATACTATGCAAACATTTGATAAATGAATAGTTTTTGTATGTTATTGAAAATTTATGTTTAGGTTAATCCTATAAAGCTTATCGGACTTTCCAAATATGAATTGTAAAATAATTTTGTGATCCGGTCTGTTTTCAAAAACTTAAAGTTAGACATTATACATCTTGATTGCAGAACTTTTAACACTATATCACTTCGGAATATGTATTATATGTCTTTCTCGTGTTAAATATTACTGTACCTGGTTAACATGTTTCGGTCTGTTGTTGACCTTCTTCAGAACTGGTTGTTGCTGGTCTTAGCGCCTTTTGTTTTGTTTCCTGTGGGGGTGTGTTTGTGTAATCTAATGTGGAGTCAAAGAGTGTGTGTGTTATGAAATTGAGATGTGTGTTGAGAATTTCATTTGGATGTGTTTTTGTGTGTCTGTATATTTCGTATTGTTCTAGTGTGTTTAGTTTCTGGCTTTTTGGTTGGATGTGTAGAATTTCCATGTCTGTGTTGATGTCTCTGTAGGTGTGGTTAGCATTTGTGATGTGTTCTGCATATGTGGAAGTGTTTTGTAATTTTGTTACGGTTGTGATGTGTTCTTTGTAACGTGTTTGAAATGATCTGCCTGTCTGTCCTATGTAGAAGTTATTGCAGGTGTTACATTTAAGTTTGTATACACCTGTGTGGTTGTATTTGTTTCTTTGTGTGTTGAGATGTTTTTGAAGAGTATTATTTGCTCTGTATGCGATGTTGTAATCTGTGCGACAAAACTTTTTTCTAAGACTATACATACAGGCTAGTCACTTTTCCAAATTCGGAGTGCTGAAAGCATGCATTCCTCGTGAAAATCTCCAAACTGAATTATTCTGCAGCATCAAAGGAGTTTCTCTTTATATTTCATCTTAATGAGAAAGTAAAGATTAGGCCAGTAGTGTCAGAGTAGTAAGCTCCGAAACCGGTTGTGGTGCTAGAGACGTCCAGTAGGAGCGTGAACTTGCTTATGTCTGTGGAAGCACCGGAGCACGCAACGAGTTATAGTGGAGCGCTCCGCTCCGTTTAGGCTGTGTCTGACAACGCTGGATTAGGCCTATATCCTGCTGAACAATAATGCCAACTAGGGATTTATGCAGAACCAGTATCGCGCCAGAGTTCTGAAGCAACTCAATCAGCTAAGAGGAATGGAAAGAGCTGTAATAAACTGAGGCGGCACAACGTAATTTCAGTAACTTGACAACCTCTAAGTTTAAGCATTGTACAATTTGATTTTTCTATACTGAAGTCTACATCACTGACTTCCAACAGACTGGATGATCAAAATCACTGATTGCAAAAGTGTTTCCTTTTCTTACAAAATAAATTATAATAAAAGTAATCAGTGCGACGCCCTCCTAAGGAGAGGTCCACGAGCTTTCAGGCATACATTTACGTCAACAGAGATCATGTGCTGAGAAAGGAGTAGTTTTGGTAGAATTAAGTTATAAAGAAAGAAACATTTTGAACAAGTTCATTTATTTTATCAAATTTTACAGATTTCATACATGGTATACAACAGTTTACAGATATATTATTTGTTAGTTAGGCTCGCAGTCGATCGCTCGGAAAGATATGGAAATCGGTTCACTGTGGTCATGAAGTCGCGCAAATACTTCTTGGTACACCAGGTGCGGCCCCCACCACGCAGAGTTCGATCGAAACTTTCACAGTCGTGTACCCACATCCACACTCTTTCGAGCCGTATACAGCGTTCACAGTTTCTACTTCGACTCGATGATAACGATGTTTCTGCGTTACACATTTTCGTTACATGCAACTCCGAAATGCCATCTCTGAGGAACGATCGAATAGACTTAATTCTACGCCAAAAACAAACCCTTTGCGTGACAACCCATGGAGTGCCAAGCATACCATCCGAATGCTGGCCTTAGGCCCACATGCCTCAGTAGAGGTGAACAATTGACCAATCAGTGCAGAGATAACATGTGGTTAGCATGATGATCTTCAGCCATTATATTTCCCAAATTCATCACGATGCTGGGTAATTCGTCCAATACACTCGCCGAAATTTCATGAGAAAATGTCTTTAGTCATGAGGAATTGAATGAACGTTCATTCCCTATACCTAGTCTAATATATGACGCTTTAGATCACGTGACTATGGCGCGGGACTATCCTCTTCTTGTGGCATACAACTACATTTAAGAAGGAAATTTAAAAACTACTTCATTTCACATTCTGGTTACTTGCTATAAGACAACATAAAGAAACACAAGATAAAGTACGTACAACTGTTCGGTAATGGAAGGAGAGCTTAAACATTTATTTCTCTACCAGGAACACAATCCGGGTCTGCTGGACTTGTAGCTATACATGCTAGCCCCAGCGGAAGACCCCTCACCATGCACCTGAGGTAATGTTGTTGTTACTGTGGCTAGGAACACCGGAAATTTCGATTTACAAGTCCATTGACTTAATTCAAGCATGGGCAACCTGTTGAGTCTGATGCAAATGCAGGCGCCGAGGCGGGCAGGTACGCAGTTCCAAGGACGCTTCGACTCTGATCTTTGAAACGAGATTTCGGGTTTGACAAGAGCGCTAGCATCGCTTATTGCTCTACAAGACTGACCGGTTGCCATGGTAACCATGCTACCATTATTGGTGACGCTTTTACGCATGTGCTTTTTGCATATAATCTCAAAACCAGATCATTCAAGGTGTAATTCATGAATAAGGTGTAAAGCCCCAGATCATGAAAACTCATAGGTATATTACTGTGTTAGGCCATGTGATTTCAAAGAATTACTTCTCAGTTTTGAATGTAGTACTATGTCTCTCTCCTCGGGGGTAACTCAGGAATTGACTGTCACTCTTGATTACATATCCTATCAGAGAGGCCATTCCCATGTTATGAAATGGCAACATACAAAAGAGAACTACTAGAACCTCCACTGTCTAAAATAAATTTTTTGGTAACGGAAGTACAGTTGCAAGGTATTACTTCATGCAATTCCATCAGGGTTATAACGTGACGTCTTCTGCAATCGCTAGATGGCAGCGTAGAAAAACTGATAAAAGTTGTTGCTTTGAAAGTGAATTAGGCTGATCAATCCGTTATATGTATGTTATCAGGGCTGTCACATAAAAATGCTATCCCTCCCTTGTTCTCCTTGTATTCCCTTGCTCTCCTCGTAGTCCATTTATTCTCCTTGTTTTCCCACGTTTTGCTGCCTTCCCCTCATTCCCCTTGTCTTTCCCTTCTTCTCATCCTTGTGTATTCCTTGTATTCCCACTGTTCTCCTTATATTCCCATTGTTCTCTTTTTTTACCCTTATTCTCCTTGTCTCTCCATTCTTTTTGTTTTCCCATTGTCCTCCTTATATCGCTAGCCTCTACACTCCATTACTGTTGATTGCTATTGTTTCATTCGACTTGTTATAATATGTAATAACGTGTCAACATGTCGTGATAGTGTAGATTTATTTGTTGGGTACTTATACTATCTATTAGATCTACTACTACTACTACTACTACTACTACTACTACTACTACTACTACTACTACTACTACTACTACTACTACTACTACTACTACTACTACTACTACTACTACTACTACTATTTCTGCTTGCTACTAACACCATCACCTCCACCACCACTAATAAGACACAGACAGGAAGTCAGGTAGGTACAGAGTGACAACAGACCATACTTGTTTTTTGAAAGATAGGACATGACAGGAGCGTTGCGATCGGAAAAACAACTGAATATCAAATAGCGTGGTAGGCCTGTTGCTATGGTAACAACGGTTGAGTTGCCAAACTTACACTTCCCCATGGCGAGTGCTTAATAGCTCTCTTGGCGACATTTATTGTGCACACAGTGTTAGCATTGGTCGTTTCGTCTTTGATTCTCTATCAATTTTTGTATTGCTTTGTTACCTCCGCGTGAATTGTCAATGAATGCTTTAACGTCAGCCATCTTCACGACAATTGCTGGCTTCCATCAGCTGGCAGCGTGATAGTCCATATTGCCAACATGGCACTGTAGTTCCAACTTCGGCCGCTTAACTGTCATGTTCCATCTTTCAAAAAACAAGTATAGACACAGCACTCCGTTCCTGCTTAGAGCACGATGTCATACTTTCACGCCCACTAACTGATAACGAGAGACGTGACAGAGAGCTAGGTCATTTTACATTTTTAAGATTGCCCTGAAATATAATACGAATACAACAATGTTATATTATACTATATTGTATTGTAGACTAGAGCAAACCGTATTTCACAAGAGCAGAACATTCCTCGCCAAGAGTTTCTTGACAAATGATTTAATTCCCACTCCAGTAAGACCGGTACGAGCACTTGGTTTCTGCGCTCTTTAAAATATTTGTTGTCGGGTTATAGGTATATAGGGTAATAGACAGGCTACATAGGCTAGACAGACGGATACAGGTAAGCAGGCAGGCAAGCAGGCGGGAGGCTGACGCAGATAGATAGATAGATAGATAGATAGATAGATAGATAGATAGATAGATAGATAGATAGATAGATAGATAGATAGATAGACAGACAGACAGACAGACAGACAGACAGACAGACAGACAGACAGACAGACAGATAGATAGATAGATAGATAGATAGATAGATAGATAGATAGATAGATGAGTGGATAGATAGATAGATAGATAGATAGATAGATAGATAGATAGATAGATAGATAGATAGATAGATAGATAGATAGATAGATAGATAGATAGATAGATAGATAGATAGATAGATAGATAGATAGTTGAAACGGAGCTTTCGGGCTAAGATGCCGTGGTCTACTGGTGCAGATGTTCCCACTGCAGATGTCTGCCGCAGTAGTAGACGAAACGTCTGGGAACATCTGCACCAGTACACCACGGCATCTTAGCCCGAAAGCTCCGTTTCAACTAGACATCGGCCGTGAAAGCCTGCATGCTAAGATTAGATAGATAGATAGATAGATAGATAGATAGATAGATAGATAGATAGATAGATAGATAGATAGATAGATAGATAGATAGATAGTCTACGAGAATATCCGCAGGCCAATTTTATTTGTACTTCCAGTTGCAATCTCTTCAGCCCTTGAGTACGGTATTGAGGTACAATCCCCACAGCGTCTCCTACAGCATCCTTATCAGTCACAACAAAGCAGCGCAGCGGGCAGGTTTATCACATGATCGCTTTGCTATTATTGTGATGGTTGAGCTACTCCGTTAATAGGCAGAGTCGACCTCAAAGTTCTGGGGCTGAAGGCTTCCAGTCACTGTAGACGAAATTGCAGGAAGTGAGCCTACATCCATTCATACAGAGAACCATGCAAAGCGTGTGATGAGGTGACCTTTGCTTAAAGAGATTGTGCAGTACAGGATGATTCACTATCTGCGCATCATTTTTCAAACCACAAGAAGTTAACTAAAGTTGTTCCCCAACATTTGCTGAGCATGTAAACTAATGTCACTGAATATAATGTGGAGAAACCGCAGTGCGGGACCCCAGCTGTCCGGGGATTTCCGTCAAGCGGGGAGCTTGTTATCGGTGATCCGCCACAAACTATCGACACACCTCATACTATTAACAGAAAATATTACTAAATGTAAGCAGTTAAAATGCCACTTAATGGCCCAAATTACCTGGCTTGTAGATATTATAGACACTATTTTTGTGATAGGAGGACGTTATATGATGAGGAAATATCTTCATTTTCTACAACAGCGTCGTCAGCACTCGCTACAACGTGTATTGGGTAGACCTACACAGTGCATCGGTGCATACACCACGGCGCAGGAGGGAGAGGGAGAACGCTGCCTTAGTTAATGCGGGAGATACTGGAAAGTAGTCAGTAGGCGCTTGTGAGTGGCGTGTGTACATGACGGCCGAAAGTTCAGATAGTGGTTTACGTAAACGACATTTCATACAAGTTGAGAGGATGCGAAGGCATTTCTTTCCCCTTCTACTTGCACCTAGTCCGTCAGCGACAGAGATGTTAGCCGTTACCTCTTGTACCTGCACCTCCCAAGCTGGACACACGAGAAAATAAAATATTAAATAAAGTACTGTACTAAGTAAATAACAAAATACAGCCATACAGATGTTTGACAATTACATATGAAATAAAGGAAACTTTTATAAATACTTAAAGATTAAATAAATCTCATTAACATCTTCAATGTCACGCTCTATAATATAAGCTATTCAAGTTTAAATAATTAATACAAATATTATAACAACAATTCACATTACAAAAAATATAAGAAAGAATTTTAAATTGCTTGAAGATTCTTTTCATCAATGGAGCAAATTGAAAAGTAAAGGTTTGGGAGTTGTTTTCTATTCTCACTGGAAGAAAGGTAATTCGTGGATCTCAACCAAAAAGGGACTTTCGAGCAGTCAGTGGACGCAAGCCATCAAGATGAACTGTAATACAATACCTGTACGTACTCTCCCTGGTAGAACTCTTGACTCAACCCGTTGCAGAAGATGCGACGAGCAAGAAACGCTTCCTCACGTCTTGGGTTTCTGCCATCATGGAGAATTGCTCCGAATCAACAGACATAATACGGTTCGTTCTCCCATCGCAGCTTCAATCCGTCAGAATGCTTCCTATGAGGTTTATGAGGAGGTTGGTTGCATCTCTTCTGATGGCTCTACTAGACGTGCTGATATCATCATAATTGATCGGCAGAAGGATAAGGGTGTCATTCTTGATCCCACAATCCGTTTCGAGATACATGAGCAACAGCCACAAGTCATCTATGAACCTTGTCAGCATCTTGGAGCACAATACCACATCACACACTGGACAGTTTTTGGGCTCATGTTCGGTGCCCGTGGCACGATTCCACTTGAAACTTTAAATCAACTTAAACAATATAAAATTTCTGATGCAACGATTGATGCCATAGGATCTCACGTGTTAAAATCATCCTTAGCTATAATTAGTAATCATTTGTACCCAACAAAATTTTTATTGTAAATGATTTCCTATGTTTTCTTATCATTTATCTTAATGTTTTTTTTTTCTTTCCAAGTGTCACAAAATTGTTTTGTTTACTTATTATTCTTTATGAATTGATTAGTAGGCCGATCTATCGAACCCTTATTTAGGACAAATTACTACTACTATTGTCATCACTGATTAATTTTTATTTGAGTATATTTTAGTGCCGTTCTTACAATATTTTCAACTAATAATAAATTAAATTAAGGAATGTTAGCCTCTAGTATGCAGTTAGATAGGAGCGACACAGTGCAAACTGTCCCATACTGCATGCCGTAGACTAGCAACTAGCGGTGAAGAAAACATTTATCTTCTGCTATCAGTAGCTTTTTAATGTGCCAGTTGGTTTCAACAGCAATGAAAATGAAATACAAACGCTGAGTGTAGACTTTCGAAATACAGAATACTGGTACAAATTTTAAATAATGAAATTTGTCACTGTGTTGAAAGTCAATTTCTCGAACGTTTGTGAAATGGACAGTAACATCTTCCCCTTCATTGATGGTAGAGAGTGTGAGTAGAGGGGAAAGGCCTATCAACCAAACTGAAATGGGGTTTAGGTATTGTACCCCTTAACCCTTCATGGTGAAACTTCAAATACTGGTTGGGACATGTTATCTGGTTGAGGTTTTTTTCCCGGGATTTTCCCTCAACCCATTAAGAGCAAATGTTGGGTAACTTTCAGCGCTGGACCCTGAAATCATTTTGTTGACATTATCATCTTAATATCATAGCAGTTGATAAAGCGTCGTAAAACAAGTCATTAAGAAACCCTTCATAGGAGAAGGATTTTTTTTACAGAAAATATTTCGAGATGTTTAAATTTGCAATAAGATCCTCAATGGGATGACAAAACATAACCTGCAGCGTCACTATGACAAAATGTAATGCTAATGATTACGACAAATTAAAGACGATGAAAGAATCGCAATGATGGAGCAGCACAGCTGAGTCCCAGTGATGCTTTTAAGTCAGACGTGCTCACGTCGGGCGTTTTGCACTTTGAGCGCCCGGGCAGTTGATGAGCGGGCGCTGGAAACTTGCAAATGTAAACAGTGTCGCGCACTCAAGCGTAGCGTAACCAAGAAATAACACTGCTGGCGGTTTAGCGGTTTACTTATTTAGTTAAAGGTACTTTTTCTTTCTGTATTCATTTACTCCTTTATTTATGTCGTTATTTTTTCTTTCTTTCTTTCTTTATTTCTTTCTTTTCTTTCTTTCTTTCTATCTTTTTTAATTCTTTTACTTCTAAAAGCACATTGTTCAAAATGTCTGGAGCATAATTTTGATATTGCCTTTCAAAATTTCTAAGATAAAAGATTACATCTTAACGATTAATTTTAGAGGTACTTTAATAGAAATATGGATAGATATTTTTCAAATGACACAAAATAATAAGTATCTGTTTCAGAGAAAAGTTTCCTACTAATTTAGAAAGAATGTGTGTAAGAAATATCATGCATGTAGCATTAAGAGTTCCGAAGATATGTAACTTTTTAAATGAGAATAAAGGAAGAAATTTAAGTTACGGAAAATAGGAATCAAACTTCAGTGCCATTTGAAAATCCTTTCTCCTAGAGGTTTAAAAATGACGCCAGAGAAGCTAACAAGGCCATAAGGGCGCATTAAATTGTATACAAGTATAATATATTTTTTTCACACATCAAACATTATTTTAAAGCAAAAAAAAATTTTTTTTTGGAGAATTTACTGGTTTTCCACCATATTTAAACATTCTTTTCCCTTGAAAATTCTGTGCACCAGAGTTTTAAAAATGTCGTCGCTGCAGATGACAAGAACAAAAACGCGCTTTCAATTTTCTGTAACATATTTTTCACATATCAAAGTGTATTTTCTAGCAAAACGTTTTTTTAATTTGCTGATATTCCACCATATTAAAACCATCCCTCTCCTTAGAACGAATGTTTATATTTATGTGAAAGGTAAACAATTGAAATCTAAGGTAATCTTTCAAAATATTAGGCCTACCGTGTATTAATGGCTTTGAATTTTGCTAAATATTAAAAAATATATATAAATGGTTTGATAAAATAAATATTTAATACGAAAATTGTTTGTTTCTGCACGTAAAATCACAACATGATTTAAAAATTTTGGGTTCCCATGTAAAAGAAAGTTGACGTTAAAATAACCTTGATAGCCTCCATTACATAAAAAATAAAACTAATGCCATTATTTTTCCCCTTCAAAATTGTGTTCTCGCAAACGCGGCAAGTTAAAATAAAAAACATCCTTTATAAACAGACGAAACTTGGTTTAACTACTAAGTTTGGCAACATTGATTTTTGTCACCAAGGATGAACTTACCCTAGCCAAAGGCGGTGAGATGATATCATGAGGGAAGAATGTGCTGATAAAGACAAAGGAGCCAGACACATAGTGAACTAACGTACACAAATTCGTCTTTTCCACTAATGTGAGATCATATGCCAGGATTTTAATTCTCGGATTCTTTTGTGAGTGGATTGCTCTGTAAAAGCAGTGAAAGGAAGTGCTTTCTGAATAGAAGCTAGTATTTTTCTACTTGATACGGACTGCGTACGATTTGTAGCAATGAATAATGCACTGCGAAGTGAGAGCGTGATATTCGTTGATAATTTAGTAGATAAAACACAACAGATAAAGCATATGCCTCCGAACAGATGGTCGATCGCCATTGTGAAGTTATCTAGACAGAGATTACAGGTGTCAGTTGGTGACAAGAAGTTTTCGCTTGGCCTACAAACTGCAAAACAAATAGCAATAGCAATACATTTAGATAATTTTGCACATATTACTTATCACAATTACCAGGCAATTAAAATAATCGTCATGCACGTTATCAGGAGTTGACGTCATAATTATCAGTTTCTTCTCCTTTTTCTTGTTTCAGGGCTAATGTCCTGTAACCTGTTCGCATACACATCATCTCTACTTTAGTCAATATTACGTTTAGGGTTAGGATTTTTAAGATCTACAGTAAGGTATTTATCAAAAATGACCTAAATACTAAAAAAATACATAAAAATAGGCTTTATACTGTGAATTTAGCATAGTAGAAAGAGAGGTTTTGTATTGTATTTATACTAGCAAAAGGGTGGAAGTGCATTATACAGTATAGCGAAATTTATAAACTTGTACTTGCTATTTGGGAAAAGGAAATTGTACCAGAACAATGGAAGGAGTCCATAATTGTACCTATTTTTAAAAAGGGGGACAAATCCAACTGTGGTAACTTTCGAGGAATATCACTTTTGTTGACGTCGAACAAAATTTTGTCCAATATTCCTTTGAGAAGATTAACTCCGTACGTAGATGAAATTATTGGGGATCATCAGTGTGGTTTTAGGCGTAATAGATCGACTATTGATCAGATTTTTTGTATTCGACACATAATGGAGAAAAAATGGGAGTATAAGGGTACAGTACATCAGTTATTCATAGATTTCAAAAAGGCATATGACTCGGTTAAGAGGGAAGTATTATATGATATTCTTATTGAATTTGGTATTCCCAAGAAACTAGTTCGATTAATTAAAATGTGTCTCAGTGAAACATACAGCAGAGTCCGTATAGGTCAGTTTCTATCTGATGCTTTTCCAATTCACTGCGGGCTAAAGCAGGGAGATGCACTATCACCTTTACTTTTTAACTTCGCTCTAGAATATGCCATTAGGAAAGTTCAGGATAACAGGCAGGGTTTGGAATTGAACGGGTTACATCAGCTTCTTGTCTATGCGGATGACGTGAATATGTTAGGAGAAAATCCACAAACGATTAGGGAAAACACCGGAAATTTTACGATCGATTTCGAAGTAAATCCCGATAAGACAAAGTATATGATTATGTCTCGTCACCAGAATATTGTACGAAATGGAAATATAAAAATTGGAGATTTATCCTTCGAAGGGGTGGAAAAATTCAAATATCTTGGAGCAACAGTAACAAATATAAATGACACTCGAGAGGAAATTAAACGCAGAATAAATATGGGAAATGCGTGTTATTATTCGGTTGAGAAGCTTTTATCATCTAGTCTGCTGTCAAAAAGTCTGAAAGTTAGAATTTATAAAACAGTTGTATTACCGGTTGTTCTGTATGGTTGTGAAACTTGGACTCTCACTCTGAGAGAGGAACATACGTTAAGGGTGTTTGAGAATAAGGTACTTAGGAAAATATTTGGGGCTAAGAGGGATGAAGTTACAGGAGAATGGAGAAAGTTACACAACGCAGAGCTGCACGCATTGTATTCTTCACCTGACATAATTAGGAACATAAAATCCAGACGTTTGAGATGGGCAGGACATGTAGCACGTATGGGTGAATCCAGAAATGCATATAGAGTGTTAGTTGGGAGGCCGGAGGGAAAAATACCTTTGGGAAGGCCGAGACGTAGGTGGAAGATAATATTAAAATGGATTTGAGGGAGGTGGGATATGATGGTAGAGACTGGATTAATGTTGGACAGGATAGGGGACGGTGGCGGGCTTATGTGAGGGAGGCAATGAACCTTCGGGTTCCTTAAAAGCCATTTGTAAGTAAGTACTAGCAATTATTAAAACTGTCGCAATTGGTTTTGAAGTATACATTTTTAATTTTATTTCGCATCCATTTTATCTAAATAAATGTACATAATTTATTTCACCTGATGTAGTTTCCACCAATTGTTCTTTGTTGATCTGTGTTCTCGCTTATTGAACTTATACAGGGTGTTTCCGGGCTAGTGTTGCAAACTTTCAGGGATGATGGGGAAGGGCACATGTATCAATTTGAGATAAGGAACCCTGGTCCGGAAATGACAGAGTCGAAAGTTACAAGCAAAAATAGTTGTGTGGAAATGAAACAATTTTATTCTTCTATGCACCTTATTTATGTGTATTTATCTGTACATCTTACACATACTGTATTCATCTGACGTTGTTTACGTTGTCTACTTACAGTACTCCATTCAGTGCGCTGTCTGAGGGGTGGGGACAGGAAACTACATTAAAGTAATGCAGATAGCGTAATGTGTAACGGACATGGTCGGTCCTGATATGCACGTCTGTAGACAGCAGTATATGCGTACAAGTTGGAGTGTCTAATCGATCAGTCCTAGTGAAATGGAGGAGTACACGAGAGCGGAATATGCAGACATGGTTTTCGAATACGGATGAGCCAATGGGAACAGTAGACAAACTCACAGATTGTATCGGGACAAGTACCAACGTAGGAGACATCCGGCCCATACCATCTTTCCACGATTGTTCCAAAGTTTAAGGGAAGGAGGGCACGTGGTGCGAAATTACAATTCCATTTCCACACAACTATTTTTGCTTATAACTTTCGATTCAGTCATTTCCGGACCAGGGTTCCTTATCTCAAATTGATACATGTGCCCTTCCCCATCAACCCTGAGATTTGTAACACAAGCCCGGAAACACTCTGTATAATTAAAAGCTTAATGTAAGTTTTCAAAATTGAAACTGACTAGTCCACACCTGTGGAGTAACGGCCAGCGCGTCTGACCGCGAAACCAGGTGGCCCGGGTTCGATTCCCGGTCGGGGCAAGTTATCTGGTTGAGGTTTTTTCCGGGGTTTTCCCTCAACCCAATATGAGCAAATACTGGGTAACTTTCGGTGTTGGACCCCGGACTCATTTCACCGGCATTATCACCTTCATCTCATTCAGACGTTAAATAACCTAGATGTTGATAAAGCGTCGTAAAATAACCTACTAAAAAAAAAAGAAAAAAGAAAAAAGAAACCGACTATATTGGAAGGGAAATAAGGAAGAGTTTTAACAGGATTCTTGGATGTGTGATCTGAAATTTCCCCTGAAACGAGAAATTTGGTTCATCCAATGCCGAGACGTCTGGAAGCTGTCATTCGTGCTAATAGCTTGCATATAGGATACTGAAAATACATTACAGAGATCATCTCTGCTTTGTATTCTGGATCCTAGCGGTCGGCCAGATGTCCCAAATTGTGATATTAGTAGTATGGATTAGTATAATGTGCCAATACATTTTCTGAAGTCAGAAAATAGATTTTCTTTTGTAAATAATTATTTTGTGTTATTGTTGTGATTTCTGTGAAAGATTTTTATTTTTCGATTATATTAAGGAATAAACATTTTATTTTCTTAAACTTGTCCATTATACAGATCTTATAGGAAAAACATTGACTGTGCCAATACTTTTTGGTGCCAGTATACTTTCTTTACGAGTAACTTTTTTAATTGGTTACTTTACGACTAACATCATGGCTAGAGACCACAGAATTCCGTATTAACTTCGAAAAAAATCGTCATAAAATATTTCCCGTTTTATCGCTAACTACTTGTAAGATAATCGCAATAACTTCTTATAAATTGGAAACAAATTTTTACTTAAAAAATAACACTATATTACGCATTAGGCGTCAAAATAATGATAAAAAAAGGTTTCATACAGCAATTCAGTCAACAGAAGCACAAAGGACCCAGATATATTTCAACACAGCAGGTGTAAATTTAGGGTAATTCAACACGAGATCTCGTAATCCTCAATCATGGCAACTTTAACATTGAAAGTGTTGGATGATTGTTTCAAAATTATTACTTGCAAAGCAAGAAACGCTACACTGCAATCAGTACTCTTTATGTCCTTGAAGTAAGTCACTGTTTTAACCCTAACTGTGAGTACATTAACATTATCATTTTATCAATATTTATCTGTCTGTACAAACAATGAATATGAATCATGCAACTTGTAATTTTAAATTTTCTGAATCACAAGCTTAAATATTTCTTGTATTTCAATCTTTCAAGTCCAAACATTATTAGAAATTACTACATCCATTCTACGTTTCATGTCATTATATGGAAATCTGTGGTCTCCGCCTATCCCTCTCCACCGCTGACCATGACTACTCATGCGAAAGTAAACAAACCCGTACCTACAGTAAAGTAACAGCAAACCTGTTTAATCGGGTAACAAGTTTCGCTCCCTGCTCATCATTATACGTCTATGCGTAACTTCGCAAGATATGTGCCTGGCATCCTTAGGCCCGTTACACACTTTAAGAGATCTCGCTAGTGAGAAATGTGTTGCGAGAAAGAGGCGAAGAGCCTTTCTCCACTCACTTAGCGAGTTCTCGCTATCACAGATCACACCTCGCTATGATCATCTATGCAGAGAATAATTTCCTGATTATAGTAATCACTCGTTGGGGAAAATATTACAGGTTATGTATTTACGTATAGGCCTATTGTCGTACTTAAATATTATATAACCTGTAAGAATATTGTCGTACTTTACAAATTATGTACGAACGCTACTATGTTGAATCTGAATCTTCAGATGATGATGAAATGGAGTTATATGAACATATTTTATTAATGAAAAAAAAGTAGGCCTAAAATTAAAGCTAGAAATATCTGGAAATCACATTGTATCTCACGAAGACATGGACGAGTTTCGGTCACTGATTTCGATTTGGATGATGATACCACAGTCTAGTACATACAGTACAGTCACGAAGCTTGAGTTGTTGAGGGTACTAGAAGCAATAGACTGTGCAGGTACTATTTCGCATTGTCTGTGATGAGGCGATAGTAGCGATCCTAGTGGTTAGCAACTATCTAAGGGTGCATATTTACTACGTATTGACTTTCGTGACTGTATATACTATATTGTGATGATACGTTTAGGCGTTATTTCAGGTTGAATAGCCCTCAGTTTTTTGCCATTATTGATATGATAGAAGGTTATTTGCTATGTTCCGATTAAAATTATGTAAACTGTTAAGACATAAAGATACATTATTTCAAATGTTATAATTAATACTAGGCCTATTAAATCTCATCAAAATAAAATATAATTTAGCCCTATTTCTTTTCAGATCATCTGATATTTGTCTCCGGATTTCTTCTTTAAATTTCGTCTTTTTATAATTTTCATCCTGTGTATCATATAAATTGGAGATTTATCATTCGAAGAGGTGGAAAAATTCAAATATCTTGGAGCAACAGTAACAAATATAAATTACACTCGGGAGGAAATTAAACGCGGAATAAATATGGGAAATGCGTGTTATTATTCGGTTGAGAAGCTTTTGTCATCTAGTCTGCTGTCAAAAAATCTGAAAGTTAGAATTTATAAAACAGTTATATTACCGGTTGTTCTGTATGGTTGTGAAACTTGGACTCTCACTTTGAGAGAGGAACAGAGATTAAGGGTGTTTGAGAATAAGGTTCTTAGGAAAATATTTGGGGCTAAGAGGGATGAAGTTACAGGAGAATGGAGAAAGTTACACAACGCAGAGCTGCACGCATTGTATTCTTCACCTGACATAATTAGGAACATAAAATCCAGACGTTTGAGATGGGCAGGACATGTAGCACGTATGGGTGAATCCAGAAATGCATATAGAGTGTTAGTTGGGAGGCCGGAGGGAAAAATACCTTTGGGAAGGCCGAGACGTAGGTGGAAGATATTATTAAAATGGATTTGAGGGAGGTGGGATATGATGGTAGAGACTGGATTAATGTTGCTCAGGATAGGGGACGATGGCGGGCTTATGTGAGGGCGGCAATGAACCTCCGGGTTCCTTAAAAGGTAGTAAGTAAGTAAGTAAGTATCATATAAATAGGCCTACGGGTGACATTGTACAAGTTCGATAAGTTTTCTGACTGCAATTATCAGCCATCTTTCCTCATTGTCAATAAAGACAATACAATTCATCGCCACCTGTGATATTACTTCTTCATTTTTTTCTACATTCAATCGTCATAAAGAGTATAATTGTCAAACATCTTTGATAAATGCGTCAAGAAAATTCGCTGAGCTACCGATTTAAGCGAGAAACTCGCTCGAGGTTTTCGCCTCGAACGAGAATCTCTTCCAGTGTGTGGACGTCCATTTGAATCAATGTTATCAATCTTTGAATTTTCTCGCAACACATTTCTCGCTAGCAAAATCTCTTCAAGTGTGTAACGGGTCTTAAGCAGCTAAGCATAACGGCGCAGGGAGAGGAGGAGCTAAGGAGAAAGACACCGAACATAAATGCAAGGAAGGGAAAAGATTGAACAAACGCAAAACGAGTTTCGGTTCTACAGAGATTCGGCAAGCATTAACCGAACATAAGGCTTCTGACCGGTTTTGAATGGTCTCGGTTATTTTAGTTTATGTGCTTCACTTCTACGTAATGTTTGAATGCCTGTGGAGTAGAGCAAAGTTTGTAGTACCTTGATATCCCCTCTCATGTTCGAACATTGCACGACACTAATAGGAACATTATAGGAACATCACTAAATCGTTGACACTTTGTAAATGAACTGCAGAAGAGAGGTTACAAATGTATTTTACCTTGCCATGCATCTCGCACTCGTTCCAGTCTACTCTTTTTAGTTTTTGACTCAATTTTCGGCGGTTCATTTGCACACTTTCTTTCACGCCAAGCTCTCATTTGTTCAGCCCCTAGTTTCGGCATATTTTCTAGCAATAATCTTCTAAAATTATTGTGTTACTCACTGGTTTCGACTGTATAACGTCACAACACTACACAGAAGACGCAGTGTTCGACGGCAGCCCCACTCCCATTGATTTATGCACTAATCTGTGTAAATCGGTTGCAAATCGTAAACATCAACAACTTTATTTACTCGATAACACAACAAGTACACAATCCCTTAGCAACAACAAGCGAAGCTTTCTTATAAAACGTTCGTCACAAAATATTGTTTCATAGCGTTTGACTCGTACCCTGCCTAAAGAAGTTTCAGTGCAAAATGATTGCAGCCTAAGTAGTTAAAATTATTCAATTTGTTCAATAATTTCTAATTATTATTGTATCTAAATATTTATTGTGTAAGAGTAAATAAGAGTTCAAGGACATAGAATACAAACGGCAATAGCCTATCACTCATAACATGATACAAGTTCTTTTAAGACAATTGCGGATACACAGGGAAAACCTAAAATGAAAATTGTGTGTCTGTCTACCTCATGCTTCTCATTTTTGTTTTCATCCTCCATCCTCTACTTCTTAATACGTACCAATGTTCAAATTCTCAAACGATTTTTTATTTGCAAATCTAGTTTTCAGGTATAACTTTCTGTGAAGCTGATTTTGAATAATTTCAAGGAAAAATTGTTCCAGGGCCGAGTATCGAATCTAGGACCTTTGGATAAGCGCACCAACGCTCTAGCGACTGAGTTACCCAGAAACTCTAACACAACCGACGCAATTTTTTCCTTTGTATCCACATGCCTCAAAGTGGGCTGACAAACCGTCAAACATCCAACATTGAGAGTACACAAACTCAGCTCCGGAACAATTTTTCCCTTGAAATTATTCAAATCAGCTTCACAGGGAGCTATATCTATAAGACCAGATTTGCATAATACACGCCACTGTTCGTTAACAGAAAACCACAATTCAAGTCACACAGAGTTTGTGTGCACTCAGTATTGGATGTTTAACGGTTTGTCAGCCCACTTTGAGGTATGTGAATATAAAGGGAAAAATTGAGTTGGTGTCTGGTAAAGTTCGTGGGTAGTTCAGTCGGTAGAGCGTTGGTGCGCTTAGTCAAAGGTCCCGGGTTCGATACCCGACACCGGTTATTTATTTGTCTATCTGCCTATCTATGTCTGTATTTATTATTTATTACTTATTTATTATTATTTATTATCTATTTATTTGCTTTTTATTTATTTACGTATTATGTCTTATAGGAAAGTAGGGGTCCAACAAAGTATCTTCTTAACATAAATATAAATGAAAATTTAACTTATAAATTAATCATAAATTGCAGAAACTCCTCATGTCCATTTGAGTAAACTTTTCAGGAGACACAAAAAAATATATATATATTTTTTTTTATTAAAGCGTTGCTTAACAACAATATCTAGAGTTCGACATACGTAAACTTTAATTTTTTTATTTAGTGTTTTCCGGATAAAAAGATCTGAATTGCTTGGAAATGTTGTAAATTGCAGAAACCCCACTTGTAATAATAATTTTATTTCTCTAAAACAATTTTTAGGTGAAGATTACGGAGTGGGGATTTTTTTATCTTCTAAAGAAATTTAAATGAATATTTAAGCCGAGTAAATGAAAAAAAAAAAAAAAAACGTGACATAAGCATACAACAATTCAAAATCGTGTGAATAGCATATTTAGTTCTTCAAATTTCTTTAAACTTATTAAAAAACAAACGCAAACTGTATTTTTTCTATTTTTTTTTTTTAGTTTCTAAAACATTTCATATGTCCTGGACTTGTGATGTTTCTGCAATTCACTGTAACTTATTGCCGCGGTGAAATGTGCTCTAACTGAAAGGTACGGATATCAAAACCATACAAAAAAACTTAATTTGAGAAAAATTGTGACTTGTGGGGTGTCTGCAATTCAAGATTCAAATATTCATACTAATTTACAAAAGAGGCAGTTATAAAGTAAGAATATGCAACTCAATAAAACAAAGAAAATAAAAGAAAAACATAATAGATATATTTTATAATGAATCGGTATTGACAAAAATTCAGAGATTTAATAAATCATAGGTTTAAATTGAAGAATACCTTAATTTCTAGTAGGACTAAGACAAGGGAAAACTAAGTTATTACAGAAAGAAATAAAGCTGAAATTACTACAATAATTTTTTTTTAAATTTTGTTTCTGAATAAATTTTAACACTTGTATATGATTAATGATCTGAATTTTTGTTAAACAACTTTTTTAACTTTATTGTGTTACTATCGAAACTATGTCGATAACTTTACCTTAATGACTAGTTTCGACGTGATGCACCACTATCTTCACATTTCCTAGTGAGGTCTTGTGCTTACTCCCGGTTTCTTCTTGGTGTCTTGGTGGAGGTATATGGGCAGATGTGGTGGAGTGTTTATAATTGGTAATGTTGTGTGGACTGGAGTGTATTCTGAAATTCAGTTAAGTGTCGAGGATGTGTTATGCTTATGTTTTTGTATATCTATCAAATTCATATTGTTCTAGTGTGTTTAGTTTCTGTCTTTTCGGTTCAATATGCCAGTATTTCCATGTCGGTTTCTATATTTCTGTAGTTGTTGTTGGAATTGGTGATGTTTTCTGCTAGGTGGAAATGTTGAGAGATTCGGTAATGGCTATGATGTGACGAGACATCATGTCGAAACTAGCCATTAAAGTAAAAATACCAACATAGTTTCAATAATAACACAGTGAAGTTACAAAGTTATTTATTTAACAAATATACATATCATTAATGAATAAATTCTGTGCACCGGAGAAGAGATCAATTTCTTAACTTAAGGAATTGAAGTTCCTTAAGGGGAGGTTAACCATCTTATACTGCCAATACGCTAGTGTTAAATTTTCTTATTTAATGCTCCATTTTCTCAGGAACTATAAATTATGGATACAATTTTTAACACATGATGACAACAGTATATTAGTGATATATGTTTATTATATTTAATTAAAAGAATCCAAAGTGACCAAAATTCGTTTATAAAACAATATTTATTAAATCAAATCGCAAATAAGACAAATAAAGCAAACATTTTTAATATCCGATTAAGATGGATATGGGATAACTTGCCTACTAGCAATAGCGCAGAAATCCTCAATTTGATTAAATCAAGATGTAAAAATATTACAAGACAAAATAATTTCAGTAGTATCAATGAAATGCACTCCCTAATATTTTTTTATCAATAAAAAAATATGGGGACGGAGTACATATATAGATAATATGAAAATGAAAGAAAGATTTGGGCTGGTCTGGTTCAGATTGGGGATTTGGAGATTAAGGAACAATAGAGGTAATCTACCTCAAGGTATTTACCCATTATGTGGACAAAGAGAAGATGACATTCATATTGTTCCGGAATGTCAACTACAAAAGAAATTCGAATGAAATTTATAGATGAAAAGTCCCTACTAATGAATAAAGAAATAGCTATAAGAAAATTTATGAATAATAATAACAAAAAGTTACAAAAGCAAAAAAGTTTATATCTCTTTCCGGTTAAAAGAATGAGAATGGAAAGAATCAATAAAATAACTAGAATTAAATGAGATAAGATCTGACAAGAAAAAAAGGATTAGTTTTTAGTATTATCTATAAATATAATAAAATGTATATATTCATAAGATTTAAATAAGAAATAATTAGAAAAAATATGTTTATACGCTTGTTTTGTGTTATAGATGTAGAAGTTTGCATTGAAATACTAATTATAACAACATAATAAAATGAGTTGAGTCTTGCACAAAACTAGACGCAAGTGCAAGATTTTAAAAGAATTTTATTAGATTATTTTACGACGCTTTTTGAACAGCTTAGGTTACTTAACGTCTGAATGAGATGAAGGTGATAATGCCGGTGAAGTGAGTCCGGGGTCCAGCACCGAAAGTTATCCAGCATTTGCTCATATTGGATTGAGGGAAAACCCCGGAAAAACCTCAATCAGGTAACTTGCTCCGACCGGGAATCAAAACCGGGCCACCTGGTTTCGTGGCTAGACGCGCTAAGTGTTACTCCACAGGTGTGGACGCAAGTGCAAGATAAAACATCTTATATTAAATATTTAATTTTAGAAATTGCATTAAAATTGTATATCTATGTGTAAAATTATAAAGTGTGTAAATGTAAGTTTTTTTTTCAATGATTAGGCTATATGTATGTAGTTTTTTCTGTGAACTATAAATAATAAATATCAATATATGTTTATTATTAGTTTGATAAGAAAAAGTATTTTAAATAAAAAATAACAAAGTAAAGTCAATATTATATTAAAATATCAAATATTTCTTTTAAAATTCGTATTTCTTCATAAATCTGCATAAGTTTGCTTAGAAACCTTGTACCTAAAATCCTTTTAAAATTTCACTATGATATCTTCAATAGTTCCTGAGGTTAAGGATCATTAATTAAATAAGTAAATTTGACATTGGCGGTAAGAGGAAGTTAATCTCCACTTAACATTTTAATTAATGGATACATCTTATCAAATATATTTCTTGATCTTGTGATATTACGACTGTAAATAACAAATTTCTTCTAGACCTAAGGGAAGAGATATAAAGTGGAACCAGTTTGAGTATTTTAGGCTACCTATTGATTTCGAAATGGTTTCCTTGTCGGGGTAAACCTTAAAGAAAGATACGGAAATTGATATTTACTGAAATTTCGTAGTGAGGGCGCCTTACCAATCTAAAAATAAGCTCGGCCTGACAACGTTTGCGGCGCCCGGGACTGAAAACAAAGGGGGACTGTCGCGTTGGCAGCGTCGGAGGGGCTGCCAGCCAAGCCAGCCTGTTACCAAGTGCTTCTGAGTGGCAGGGGACAAAAACTGGACCGAAGACCACGCTATGTCAGCGATGTGACAGTTGTACACTTTCTCCGTCAGTTTTAATACGGAGAGCGAATCTCTGTGTCGTGTAAACAATGACTGTCGGCCACTTTCCATATCACTTTCTCCACTTGTCACCGGAAAGCCCGCGATTCAGCGTCTCACCTGGCCTCTTCATTTAAACGGTCCCGCAATACAATGTGCTTCATTTTATGTGTTGCATACAACAGCGTGAGATTAAAGACTCTGCGACAAGACGTGCCGGTACCGAATCTATTAAACGTTCGTGTAAGTGACGCAATTCTAGCCGACTCTTCAGTCCTCACAAAGCTGTAGGTGCCGATAGCATCTAATGAATAATACTTACTTACTTACTGGCTTTTAAGGAACCCGGAGATTCATTGCCGCCCTCACATAAGCCCGCCATTGGTCCCTATCCTGAGCAAAATTAATTCAGTCTCTACCATCATATCCTACCTCCCTCAAATCCATTTTAATATTATCTTCCCATCTACGTCTCGGCCTCCCCAAAGGTCTTTTGCCCTCTGCCCTCCCAACTAACACTCTATATGCATTTCTGGATTCGCCCATACGTGCTACATGTCCTGCCCATCTCAAACGTCTGGATTTTATGGTCCTAATTATGTCAGGTGAAGTATACAATGCGTGCAGCTCTGTGTTGTGTAACTTTCTCCATTCTCCTGTAACTTCATCCCTCTTAGCCCCAAATATTTTCCTAAGAACCTTATTCTCAAACACCCTTAATCTCTGTTCCTCTCTCAAGTTTCACAACCATACAGAACAACCGGTAATATAACTGTTTTATAAATTCTAACTTTCAGATTTTTTGACAGAAGACTAGATGACAAAAGCTTCTCAATCGAATAATAACAGGCATTTCCCATATATAATAATAATAATAATAATAATAATAATAATAATAATAATAATAATAATAATAATCTGTGGCCCTACAGCCCTTTAACGTCCCACCGACCAGCCGGCCTCACGTCCACATGCATAAGCTGAGGTGAACAATCATCCAACCAAAATGGAGGTATCGCGTGGTTAGCACGGTGATCCTCCCAGTCGTTATAGCTAGCTTTTCGTAACCGCTATCTTAGCTTGGGAAGCTTCACGATGCTGAGTGAGCACCGGTCCCATATACTGGCAGAAATTTATGAGAAAATTTCTTCCCCAATGAGGATTCGAACCAGCGCGCATTCTGTAACGTGAGTCCTAGGCAGGATGTCATAGACCACGACGCCACGGGGCAGGACTAAATAGTAGGTGGGTAAAGTGCGTTAAGTCCAATTTTTCACAGCATCGTCTTACATTTAAACTCATTCAAATTCTTAAATTAAAATTCACCTTAAGATATTTTTAAGAAAGGTTGACAGTATTCTAGCAAACACTAAAAGAGGATCACAATACACAAGTAAAAAGTAAAAATACACAAATTAGCATTTTGGGGAACTATTTAAACTTAAAAAATCATTTCTCTCGAAAGCAACTATTATGGAGTTAACGCACTTTTCCGATCCACTTACCTAATAATAATAATAATAATAATAATAATAATAATAATAATAATAATAATAATAATAATAATAATAATAATAATAATATATAGGCTTGCCAACCGTGCCGTATTTCCCGAGACAGTCCCGATTTCGACCATTGCGTCCTGTGTCCCGAAATAATTTGCACACGCATCAAAATGTCCCAATTTCATGGCATATTAGACATTTACAGCTGATTTTCGTTCCTATCATATTGTTGGATTTTGTCTGGATCGCACAGTCTCATACAGACATGTTTCCAGTTTGTGACGAAAAGAAGAAACGATTCTAGTACGAATGTTCAAGACAGAAATTTAATTCTCGTTGATGTGTCAACAGAGTGACAGGTGCAATGATCATACCTACACAAGTTAGAGCAGGTTTGATCACAGACTGTTGGCCTGGGAAGCGTAGTCGGTATAGCGATGGCCTTCTGTGCTCGAGTTTGCGGATTCAATCCGGGCCCAGTGCTTAAATGCGACAGACTCATGTCAGTAGATTTAATGGCCTGTAAAATGACTCCTGCGGGACAAAATTCCGGCACACCGGCGACGCTGATATAAGCTCGGCAGTTGCGAGCGTCGTTAAATAAACCTTTTTTTTTATCACGCCTATAGGGTACTTACTCTGGGCTCATCTTATGTACTTCGACTTTAGTTTGCGCATTCGTATTATGTATTACTTTGTCCACTTGTTCATTTATTGGTTTCGGCGGAAAAATTAAGAAAAAAGAAAAAGAAAACAAAACTTTTTATGACCACTTCTAAGATAGATATAGATATCAACAAGGACAACAACAAAGACCTGTAAAATACTATATCCCCTCAAGTGTGATAAGATCTGATAGCTCTTGTGATAAAATCACATAAACGTCTCTGTGTTTTCCGAGAAGAGTTGTTGGAATCTTTTTGTAGGTAGGTTAGGTTAATTCAGATTACGTTGAGTTAGGTTAGTTTATACTAGGTTAGACTATTAATTACATCAAAACGATAGGTTCCTAGTTTCCAACGAGTTAACATTTCTTTTATCACAAATTAATACTATTTTTCAACTTGTTTTGTGGTCATTTTGGTAATTTTTTTTACTGAATAAGTCGATTGATAAGTGGAAATAATTAGTGCAATAAATTGTCAGTAATGTTTGTATCCCTAATTTTTACTTACGAAAGTTAGGAAGCCTAACAATATAGGAAAGACTGGAGAATGCAGGGTTTGCAGTGAAAAATCTGAAAGAAAAGAAAAGAGCTGAAAACATGCAAACTATTGCACAACAATGGTCACAATTTTAAATGAATTTACGTTAAAGTATTCGAATCCACTGCTACCAACGCAAAAAATATGAAAGTTTTTTTTGTGCGACTGGGTCCTCGAGGCCCACACTTCAACAACTGAAGGGTTTCTTCCTTTTCTTTATTATATTCTGTTTCTTATGCTTTCGTTGCTTACGTTTCTGCACCTAAAGATGACTTCATAACTGATACAACAATTCACGTGCTAAAGTATTTTTCTCTGAGATAGCTTTTGCCGCGTACATAAGAAGCGTACTTCCAATCTACTACAATTTAAAATTGTACTGATAAATGTTTCAAGATGATATGAATAGTATATTTGTGAAACACCATCGTCCTGGACAATGGCTGTTTTCACAGGAAAAGTCTTTGGACTATGGTTGTTTTATGAAAACCACTGAAAGTTTCCACTCCTATAACATAGGACTATGGTGCTTTTTTCACTATAACAACTAATTCAGTAGATGGCGCTTAATATATCAAATTATCATTTTTTTACTATGACTAATTTTTAAAAATCCCTTCATTTATATTATTAGTATTTACTTCTATATTTTGCGACTATTTAATTTTAGTTTAATTTCATATATAGCCTATGGATTTTATATACTACTTGGACTGAAAAAAAAAAAAAACTGATGTCCCATTATTATTTTTCTTATTAACATTCGTCGTTTGTCTGCTTGCTTGTTTGTCACTTTTCTTACTCTGTTAACGTTCATTACCTGTTTGTTCGTCTCTCCTATTTTCTTTTGTTTGCACTCTGATTTGAGGAAGCTCTGATGAATGAATGAATGAATGAATGAATGAATGAATGAATAAACTAATAATTGTAATAAATAAACAAATAATTGTAAATAAATAAACAAATAAGTGTAAATAAATAAATAAAGTTTATTTAAACAAGTTTTGATTAATTTTTATTTATTTTCGGAATGAACTCATTTATAGTGCGTGTTCAATGTTACATGGCCACTAAGCGGTCATGTCGCCACTGTCGTTGTACACAATATAGTCCGGGTCAGCTTACTTCATATCCTAAGGGTGAAACCTAACCATTTTCCCCCATTACTACATATGCTAGTGGATTATAGTAATTTTCTAGTTTGCAGGTTGAATTTTCTTTTGCCAACTTCGTTTCGAATTTCGATACTGACAAATACTACACAAATGGTAGTGATTTTATAATTGGTATGTTGGCAGCCGAGACAAATATCGACAATATTTGTCGGTACTGAAGTTCCATGAAATTAAAATTGTACTACATTTCTGAGCCGGTTAATGGAAGCTAGTGAAATTTGAACATAATAATAATTAATTAATATCAGTACTAATATTAATACATAATAGTTATTTTATGTATTGTGTTGTGGTTATAATTCAAGACTATAGTCAGGTAAGTTTTCGGAGTTAGTACTAATAATTTCATGTGGTCAACCAAAACTTTTTTAGGTTAGGTCTCGTGAGTCAAAACAAAGAATTTCGTATTGCCAGACAAAATACTTGATATGTTGATCTCTTTCCTGTATAGTTTGTCTACGAAAATGTGTTACAAATTATTGAATTATTTAGAATACCTTCCAACATAAAGTACGGTAAGTAAATAAGTCATTTAGTACGTACGATCGTGTGATATCTGCTAACAGTTGGCAACACTGACAAGACGGCAATATTTGCTGTTTAGGAACTGTTCTTATGTGATCCTCACTATACATCATAGGCGATTACGAAGCGAAGGGCATTGAGGAGTTCAAAATATTTGCGGAGGGGAATGACGCATCCGCTAGTTCGTAGAACAAACACCAGTCAATGTACAAGGAATGGTAGTAATTCCGTTGGATTTAGGCAGACTATTTACATATGGTTAATTTTTTTACTTAGTAATTTCTTGTTTTGAAAGTTACCCAGCACAAGAAACAAAATAAAAAATCGCGAATAAAAGCAAATAAAGAACAAGAGTCGCACAAATTTGAAGGCAGCGAATTATAAATCTAAGGAGGCACGAAGACGTAACAATTGAATTAAGTAAGAGCTAAATGAGAACACAAATGATTCACTAGATCACGTACGTCCTATGCAGAATGGTAGACTTCCCGGAAAGCAATGCATTATGAACTTCAAGGCCGAACATCAATGTGAAGACCTACAAAATGAAGAACTAATGAAACCTGACATAACAAAGGAGATGCGACAGGCCGAGCAGCCTTCTGCATGAAGAAAAGTCAAGGCTGTCGTCTGTCTTTGATGTTTACCCAGGGATCTGACTTCAGATTTAAACTGAAGACTTAAATATTACTGGACGATATAGCTCAAGCTTGGTGTAACACATGTTGAATACGTTCTCTTAACTAGTTGGTGATTTTACGTTGTTGGCACGTTTCTTGAACTATTCTTTCACGGCCTTCGGAGTTTCTTCCATAACAAAATTATAGTCATTTTCTCAACTTAATTAATCATAATATATATCACTATCACCTTTCAAATCACTCATAATCGAAAATTTTTAAATTTTAACCTGCTCAGTCTCGAAGGATTTTAACCTCCTCAGATTAAGCAATTTGCGCATGCGTCAGCAGTTCAGAATTCCCAGTACCTGTTCTAATCGAGAATCAATTTCACTCCTTCCGAACGAGTTCCTAAGCACGTTGAAACAGGGAACTGGGAATTCAGAATCGGTTCAGAATCAGTTCAAGTCTTGTTGGAACGCACTACACTAGTTGGAATTACTGCATATGAGCAGGCAGTTTAGAATCGATTCTGAACCGTGCTGGAACAAACCTATAGACCAGCGGTGATCAAAGCGGGTGTCGTGATTACATCGTGTAATCACAGACATTCAAACGGGTACGAGGAGTTTCCTGTACATTGCTGTGTGTTTCATTCACGTACTGAAGGCAAGCAGTGGCGGTATCATGTCGCTCTACAAACTCCGTCTCTACAAGCAACAAACTACTTTTATCTTTATTAACTGCTTAATTATTTCAAGTGAAACAACATAGGCCTATGGATAATACAAACTTGTTCAATACAATTAATTAAATTTAAGAAAAAAATTACAAATTTACTTCTTTAAAATTCGCACAAAAATGAAATTGAATTATTCACAATATTTTTCAAAGCCTTAGAATTAATCAATTCGTTAATTTGTTAATTAATAACTGAGAGTTCAAGTGAACAACAATGCTGGCTGCAGCAAATTAATAGCATTTGCTGTAAAATGCGCGCGAACTGTGCATACGTGGAAGTATGACTCTGCACCGGAAACTTCAACCTTCAATTTAAACGGAATGTTACCCATTCTGCAATTTAACTCTTCATAGATGTACAGAAAAACTTACAGAGACCGCAAATACAACATTAATTAAATTTGAAAAAAAAAATAATAATGTGGAGGTAGCTGACTTTGATATTAAACGACTCAAATTGAATTTTTATTTTATTTCATTTTTTACAATAAAGATTTGTTAATTTTTAACGTGCAACGTTTATGCTCGAAGGTTAAATGAATAAAATGTTACAAAAATTTCAACATCTGATGTAAGTTGCTTAGCAATGTCACACTATTCTGACGTCACTTGTTTAGCAAAGGATCATTCAAATGAAACAGAAATTCCATTGTAAATGCATGTACTGATATGGTAAGAATTCAATAAAGAAATAAAGGAAAAATAGTCATTAATAACGTAACACATAAGCAGTGTTAAATTTACCTCACACACAATCATATTCACAATCCTTATAAACAAGAATCAATTGATTAAAAATCTAAATATTATCACATTAATAGCCAATCGAAAACATGAACGTTTTATGCAATTACAGGAATGTTGTCACTTTTTTAATTAATAATATGATTATATTTCATGTGTGTCATTCCCGGTTGAATTGACTCGGAAGTTACTGAAGGTAGTTCAGGTGAAATCGCTGCACAGACAACAGAAAGGAACGTAATGCAGAAGATCTCTTTCTCGGGTTGATAAAACGTCATTTGAGTAAATATATCTTAATCGGCCTTTACAGCTTCTTTTTCTAAATATCGACATCAACTGAAGTCTGCAAATCTAGTCTAGACAATCTGTAGATACAAAAAACATCCGCCCTAAATAAGGGTTCGAATAGATCGGCCTACATCTATTATCATTGTCAACGAAACAAGTGAATACTACAAACTGAATAAAACAATGACTGTCGAAATAAATTTTGTGTCGGTAGTGCTAGCATTTGTTCTGCGAGTTATTACACGATACTAATCGAAGTATCGACGTGTTCAGTGGTTCGTTAAATTACAGTTAGAAGTAGTTATGCCGGAGAACAAAATGCACGTTGCGTGATGCTCCCATTGTCCACTTCACCCACGCGCACGATAACAATCAAAACTTTAAGTTCAAAAATTCCGTCTTCAAAATGTTGAAACTTTAATTTTTAATTATGCAGTAATGAAAGGTTAGGATGATTAAAAATTAATATGGATTAATCCCAATGAAAAGAACATGAAAGACAAAGTTTAGGGATTTAGAAAAAAAAAGAGAACTCGAGGGAATAACGTGACCAAGACACATGTTACTTCCATTGCAGATTTGTTCCGTCATTTATGATCTTTACGAATATAATATGTCCCACTTTCTCAGAAATGTTTAAAACTTGTTACAATTTTCATACGTCTCGAAATTACTAGGGAGATGATTTTTATGTGCTGAAGAATGTAGATTATTTAATTTTATATGGTAAAAATCCTAAATATTTGCCAAAACAATAAAAATGTTTAGCCAAAATTTGACTCAAGTTCCTCTTCTGTTATAAATTATATAAATTCTTCTCTATGTTAATATTACATGAGAAGGTTATTTATAAAATGACCCTTGTCCATTGTCATAACTTTGTGAGAAATCACAAAAAAACGTTTTTAGGACAACAATTTCTTACCAGCTAGACAAGAGATATTATGAAACCAAAGAGGTAGGGTGCATTTAGAATAAAAAATAGAAGCATTAGAATCTTTGATTCCAAAGCTGCAACTAATATAGCGATTTTGGTGTGGACAAGAATCAGTTTGATTCCAGTAATCACTTTTAACGCAAGATTTTAGTGGATTAGAGGGCGATCTGAAGCCAAATCATCGCTGTTGTATGTAGAGTTGCGTACATTTGAAGAATGCATGAACACAGAAAGCTCATTTTCGATATCAGGTGGACAAGAGATGTTTTGAAAATGAGCTCCTCATATTATGTGATTTCATTGTAGCGTTTATTTTATTTTAGTTCCTAGTTTATTTCTACATTCCTCTGCGATTAAAAACATTTCTGAACTGCAATCGAACACGAGCACTTCTCATTCGGTCCTCAAAATTACTAAACATTAGATTACATCCCCATTTTCTTACTTATGCGTTATTATTTTATTCTATTTTGTATTGTTATTTATCTGTATTTTGAATCTATGTGTATTTTTATATACACTTACAATCAGAGTTGGGCGAGTAAATTACTGTACCTGTACGTATTTTACGTGTAATTTACATTTGAAATACGTAATGTAGAAAACTGTTTATACACAGAATAATAAACCAACATTTATTTATTTTGACAATCTAAACATCAATTACTTCATTCCTTTTAAGTCCTGATAAGAAAAATGTCTGTTGCAGCAGAAAAAAATTTATTTATTTTTTTTTTGTGATTTTATACTGTAGTTTTTACACAGATTATAACATTTGTACATACTTACTTCCATTCACTCCAATACTTAGAAAAATAACAATGCTTTGCTTATTTTCAGTTTGTTGGAAAAACCCCCTAACATCCCAACTAATTTATTTTCGGGGAGGACTGTATATATATATATATATATATATATATATATATATTATAAAACACAACTAATAGTGAATAAACCTAACATTTAGCAACTAATAGTATTTGTTAAATACATTTTGCCAATTAAAATAAAATTATTTAAACTAAACTGTTTTTATTGATTTCCCGAATGTTTTGTTTTTGTCACTTGTGGGGTTTTAAAAATAAACGATTCTAGTGATAAAGACTTTTTTTACAGTATAACAGTTAAAGGTAATTATGATTTGAACATAATAACTCATTAAATGTAATAATTTTCCAAATTTTATGTGAATAATGACTAATCATCAAAGAGTTGGGAAGCATGGCCGAATAGACTTTTTGTATGTCAGGTCATTAATGAACTTATTCTTTCAATCTTCGCTTCCAATGTCATTACTATCTTTGTTGGTCGTAGGCCATGTGTACAGTTCTAAGTAGAAACCTTTCACTTCATTCGGTATGTACTGCAAAATCTTCTTAAGGTATCTATTTTTGTTTAACATTAATTGGTAGCCTCGAGTTATAAGCTAGCTTTGTTAGCAGTTCAAACGGTAAATTTTCATCACAAACTGAACAAAAGGAGACTTCAAATAAAAGTTCTTGGAGGTTTTTTTTACGTATTTTACATTTATTACGTTAATTACGCATTATTTACGCGTATTTTACTGTAATTTAAATAACTTTTTATTACGCGTAAAGTCCCAACTCTGCTTACAATAAATGTAAATAAATAAAATAAATAAAAGATACGTTACAGCATGCTAGCTTGCATGTTTAAAGACCGCTAGGCCACAAACTCTCACACCTTCAATTTCACTAATTGAATTGCCGCCCAGAACAAGGTTGTAACCAACAAATATGAAGTTCTTTAAAAAATGAGGAAAAACACATTGTACTGTACATACTTTTAATTTTTTAGAGCAAGGTTGATAATCAGACATGTGTGCTGATTTTAATATGAGTACAAGCATTACATATAGCGCATCATTAACAACCATTATTCACGAAAAAGTCAACTTGTGAGAAATTAGGGTTACAACCTTGTTCTAGGCGGCTATTAAATTGTAGTTGCACCCTCCAAAATGAGCTAATCTACACACTGTTCTACATCCACGCTTTTTATGATTTAAGATATGTATTTTTAGCATTATTTGTATTTTTGAACCTGGTAATGAATTCAGTTTTTCTTTAACGGACTGTACATCCATGACGGTTTCGGAAAGATTTGTTGATGTTTCTAGTTCTTTATTATGTCACACAAAAAGCCTAGATATAAATATATGAATGTAAAATCGTTTTTGAATAATATTCTTTCAGTAAATCTTGAAGTATCTTAATCGAGATGTATAATTTCTGTCCACTTTATTTACAACAGACGCAAAACTTCAAAATGCTTGGCACAGTATGTTACGGTATTTAGTCACACCGGCATGTTTACTACGGGTAGAAGAGAAAGAGGAACTTCGGGATTTTCCTTTTAAGGAGACTACTTCGTTTATTTGACGTCATTCTATTTTCGGCCAATGAAGTGTAATGAAATTTTGAATTCCAACCAATCACAGTCATAAATCGCGATAATTTCTGCAGCTCGATTTATCACTATCAATTTGCCGTATGGTCGTTATTTTGTTTAGTTAGTATCGTCAACTATTTTCCCGTAAATCGATGAGCATGAATTCATTCTACTAAGTAAAGTGAGAAATCCTACTTCCAAATGTATATCTTCATCTTCTAATTCCATATCCATTGTATCTAAAGAAAATTACACTCCTTCATAACAATAGTTCATTTAATTCATGTATTAATCAGGTTATTTGTAATTATAGTCTACTATAAAATGTTTAAATTAAATTATGATTTCAGCAGATAATGAAAACGTATTTCTGTTATAATAGAAAAAGAGAAAAGCGCAGTACATGTAATTAACTACATTAAAACCTGTATTTCGCTTTTCTCAATTGACATTATTGAATAAATTTCAATTTCTTTATTAAGTAATCATTATTCATCTATTTCGACTTCACAATGTCTGAATAGGTTAAGTATTCATAAATATACGATTATTAACATTTTGTGAGCGAATTTTAAGGATATATTATTTTCATTTTTATTTTATTCGCGAAATAGTCCTAATAAATGTCACTCGAAGTCTGAGATTACTATAGATAAATTCTTGAAGACACTTTAACGAACATTTTTTTCCTTACTGAAAGATTTTCGGCTGCTTTTTTCATATATGCGCACATATGTATATACACTCACGCTCTTAGGTAGGAAATTATTTGGTAGTATTATTAGTTTAAATACAATTTTTACACTGCAAGAAGAGGACTTAGTCTTTTTATTTCAAATTTACATAATATTTTGAAAGACATATAAAAATTAATAACTTTATGGCGTGGTAATAGAACAAATATACAGGATGTCAGACTCAGGCCGTTCATAAATTGTTTTACGCATCACTCACAACACGACTAGGGGTGGACATACAATACTTTTTGTCGTGAAATTCTCTAACTCACAGCGCTTGTATTTTAGATTAAGTAATGATGGAGAACGGCTAAAATAATAAATAGACAAAGGCTCGGTGGACTAGCTAATTGATACATTAATTGATACCATGCGTCTGAGAAAAGAACCAAACATTTATAATACGCGGATCTCTGGAGGATAGTTCAAGACTCTTAACTAGAGTTCCGTGTTCGTATGAATCTTTCGACTGCCTGAGAGGGTTGGATACTCGGTCCTTCCTTACGTATTTTTTAATTTCGAACTTCGATTTCAGGCGATTCTATAACATTCTAATTAATATTACTTTAAAACAGAAATACGCAATCCATCGTAACATCATATTGAACCAGAATGTTCCACTACAGTATCTGTAAAGGTTCGAATTATGCCGTCGGTAATCATTCACGATTCGAATATCTGAAGCTCGTAACAGCAAAAGTAAAAGAGAAAAGAATGAAATGTAACATGTTCCAGCAAGCAAACTACGTCGACATCGTCCAACTCTATGCGGATTGTTATCGATCTCGTATGTCTCAGACCATATGATCTGTCACAGTCTGAATCAACTTTTTTCTTGGTCTACCCAGGTTTCTGACATTCTTATGGTAGTGTCAGTAGGCGTGACATATTCAAAATATATTGAAGTAAATTTTTTAATTGTGTTAAAATTATGTGCTGTCTATTCTTTAAAGATAAGTTGCTTATACTGAATAAAAGAAACAAAATACATTAATTTGGAGGATTGGATATAACTTGCCTATTAAGGAAACGATGTTATAGCAATTATAAGAATCAATAAAACATTTTTCAAAACTGGAATGAACGTTGGAAAAAAGAAAGAAAATAAATAATTAACATAACAGATTGACAGAACATGTTTAACAACGACTAAAATTATCACACGAAAACTTAAATTCGTAACATTCATATGATGATGTCAGTGAACGTTATAATTACTCCTTGTTTCGACTACGAAATCATTAGGCCTAAATACCTCACACATGTGTCGACTGTTATTTGGGCTGCCTAAGCAAAAATGAACGGCTTGTCAGACATCCTTATATACTACGGGAAAAAGTGTGAATTACGTTTTCTTGATTAAGTGCTTTTAAAAATTTATTTACACACAAAAAAACAGGAAAATATTATCTTTATGTGAAATAAAATTCGGTCTAAATAGTCAGGAAGGTATGACCAGAATTTAAACTAATTCAGGAGCTCTTATGATCGCCAAAAAATATTTATTTACATAATACTTCAGAGCATATCTGAACAATCTTTCGTTAAATTAATTCAAATATTTATTAAGATAGTATCAAATTGGTATATAATATTTTGCATTTTATTCTTCACTTAGTAGATATTAATTTTTTTCATTAAACTGCTTGGCCAAATGAAAGAAAACATCATTTGATATTTCCATATTTTGCCGAAATAAATTTAATATATCTTATTTTATATTGTGCCGATCTCTGGTAATTACTAACCATTAATGTCTTTCAGTACCTTCTATTCTAACTTAATACACTATTAAAACTCTACCAACAGCTAGGTCTAATAAAAACTTCTGTCCCGTAGATGAAGAGTGGCAACTGACCATTTGAGCGCACAACACGACTTCCTAGAACGCGTGTGCAACGACGAGATTCTTCTTTTGGAATAGAATGTGAATGTGACCGAGCTGACGCATAACAAAACAATTTTAGCAGCACGCATTGCGTACTGCACGCCCACGCAGCTGTCGTACAACAGCGATGCAATGTGAAATCTGTTGCGGTGTTCATTTCCACGCAACCGGTTCCAGTTTTCTTAGCTTTCACCCAACGAATTGTTAATTATTTTCTTGACATTTCCTCTTGAATAATGTAAAACTACAGCCATTAACACATTAAGAGAATGCACGGGTAGTCTAGATCTGCGACGCCTGTCTCTTTTCATGAGCAGACATGATTCCATTTGCAGCCTTTACAAGTAACACGAAAAATTCGGGTAATAGGTAGCTTAGCTATATTATTATTATTATTATTATTATTATTATTATTATTATTATTATTATTATTATTATTAAACTGGTTAGTTTACGACGCTTTATCGACTGTAATCTAGCATCTGAATGTGATGAAAGTGATAATGCCAGCGAAATGAGTCCAGGGTCCGGCGCCGTAAGATACCCAGCATTTGCACTTAATGGGTTGAGGGAAACTCCGAAAAAAACCTCAACCAGGTAACTTGTCCCAACCAGGATTTGAAACCGGGCCCGCTCGTTTCACGATCAACATGCTAACCGTTAGTCCACAGTGGTGGACTATGTTTTGTTATCGCCATCATCATTATTATGATCAATTTTATTGGTGATTATTATTATTATTATTATTATTAGTAGTAGTAATAGTAGTAATAGTAGTAGTGATAGTGGTGGTGGTAGTGATAGTTGTGGTGGTAGCGATAGTGGTGATGATAGTGATAGTAGTTGTGGTAGTGATATTTGTTGTGGTGATAGTGGTAGTAGTAGTAGTAGTAGTAGTATTAGTAACAGTAGTAATATGCCTAGTAGTAGTAGTAGAGTGGTAGTAGTAGTAGTAGTAGTAGTAGTAGTAGTAGTAGTAGTAGTAGTAGTAGTAGTAGTAGTAGTAGGCCTAGTAGCAGTAGTAGTAATAGTGGTAGTGGTAGTGGTCATGGTATTGTTATTGGTCCTGGTTGTGGTAGTAGTAGTGGTATTGATAGTGGTAGTGGTGGTGGTAGTGCTGGTGGTAGTGGTGGTGGTGGTGGTAGTGCTGGTGGTAGTGGTGGTGGTGGTGGTGAAGGTGGTGATGGTGCATTAGTGGGAAGAGATAGTCTGGAATGCTAGTTATCACAAAGGAATGTGTAACATTAAGAAATATAAATATACAACGCAAATTAATTTTTCTATGTCTATGTCCAATAATATTCTTGCGAAAAATTTTGTTTTTGTTTTTTTTTTTCAAGTGTCCCCCCTAACAGTACCGACATCAATATCTTCATGCTCTTTTTAACTTCAAGCTCCTCAGAGGTAATACAATATGGGAATGATTTATGAATAACTTAATGCTAGTTGACGTGTTCCTATGAGAGATCTTTAACTTTTCTACAATAAAATGACTAAATCTCCTTTCCCAATTTGGGAGTATTGGAAGTTGAAACTGCAGTACGACACACGGTAAGAGAGGAACGGGTACTCATGAGTAAAGCACGGACTTCATTGCCCGCGTTCATAAGTTACCTGCGCTTGGATAGTGTGGTGTATGCCTAGCTTGTGTGATGGGAGAGGAAGATACGGACGTTCCCTCCGTTGTACAGGTTCAGTGCGGTGAAGGACAAAGTTGCACCTTCTTTACATGACAGCGTTGTTGTAAATAAATGCATTGTAACACATCCTTAGAACTTCAATAACATCATACTATTAATAGAATGCAATACTGTACAACAGTTTTCATTTATGATTCACCTATTGGTGCGTCCACAGTTCCATTACAATAAAGAACAATACATTTCCGTGGAGTATCGAAAGAAAAACCTCTTCGCCTATCACTTGGAAACATTTTGAACTGAGAAAATTTGCGTTCCACATCGCAAGATGAGTGGTGCGAAACGAAAATATGAGCTGTCACACGTATCATCTGAGGGCTCGCCATTAACCGACAAAATATCTCTTATTTCACACATTGCTGAAAATCCACAGTTCTTTTTCAACACGGTCCCAAATTTCGGCTTAACCGGTTCCAAACTTGGATGTGGTTTTGCTTCACACAGACTTTGGTACAAATGTTCTACGAGTCGGAGGCCACTGAACATTTCGAGGGTTGACGATTATAGTTGTTTTATTGTTGTGAGAACATCTTTGTAAACATCTTTTATGTACAACAGATACCCATATTTTATTATTTGTGACAGATTTCCTAATGCTGTTGATGACATGATCATAGCACGGGATAAATATCTTTTGCGTAGAGTTGACTCGCATGGAACGTTTCGCCCAGTATATTTCTGCAGAAATGATTTGAAAGTAGCATTTTGTAACTTGTGTAACGGAATATTGCAACATACCATCATATTGCAGAGGTCGTTACAAAACTCTCTCTGAGTAGGCTTTTATGAATTTGAACTTGATGTTGTATCATGTCTGCCAAACAGCATTATACTTTTTTATGCTGTTTAGACTTACAGTGCTTTTGGATGAACAATTTTTCTGTGGCCTTTAAACTGTATATGGCATACGTTGCAAAATATATTTACTAATTGTATAGTGAAATAATCACGGCCAAATTCCTCCACATATTGTAACAACTTCAGTTTCTTTACGTCTGACATTACTGGCACTCTTGTATACAACTGCACGGTCTACACGTGCCCGACCGACTGCTGTACGTATTGAGAATGCGTCGAGACGCCGCCGTACCTTCGCGAGTGATGTGGACGTGACGTCAGACTCTCGGTATAGCCCTTGAGCAGACAACTTGTATCGCGGCAGCAGGCAATGAAAAGGCAACGAGGTCCGCGCTTTACTCATGAGACAAGAATACAGACCTAGTTCCTTCCGGGAACTGAAGTCGAGTCCGGTGGTTTTGAAGAGAAAAATGCTTATCCTTCAGAAAAAAAGCGTAATAATAATTAAGACGATGGCAATAATAATAATAATAATAATAATAATAATAATAATAATAATAATTTATTTATTTAATTAATTTATTTATTTAGAATATTAATGTGCGAAACAACAGCACAAGGCCAATTACAGTTTAGCACAGGTACAAAAAGAAACAAAACAACAAATGATGATGAGAATGAATGATAGAAAATGGCAATGAGATGAAAATACAATCAATATAATAGTCAACATTACTCAATTGACCAAAATGCAACAAAATAAATAGCACAAATAATATTATTAAAATTAGTTCAGTGAGATAATTAAAATAATGGCAATTAAATAAAATGTATTACAAATGAATTAATGAAATCATATAAGTGAAGACAGGAATCATATAATTAATATTGTAAAGTTATGCAAATGACGAGAATAGTATGATACATATCTAACAATGGCATAAATAATAAAACTGACATAAAACTCGAAAAGTATATACTACACATTAAATGGATCCAAGTTCAATCCATGCAAATCAGCATATTTAATACATCTGGAGACCGGAGACAGAGATTTAGAATTCCTATTATAAAACATTTTATGAAATCTTAAACCCTTAGCAGGAATACGAAGACTGATATTGCTTATGAAGGATTCACAATCAATATCACCCTTAATGACTTTACAAAAAAATAAATAATCAAGATCCTGACGTCTGGTAAACAAACTACCGCAATTGAAATATTCGCAATTAGTCTCATAGTTATAATCGGAATTTGGTAAAAATCTATAAGAACACAGGGAAATAAATTTTCTTTGAATATTCTCCAATTTAGCCGAGTCAGTGGAAGTAATGGAGTTCCATACAACAGATGCATATTCAAGCTTGGATCTAACCAATGTATAGTATAAAATTAATAAACACATAGGAGTAGAAAAAGAATAAGTTATAGACCTAATTAGACCAAGCATTCTTAATGAATGGGTATAAATATATTGCACATGATCATGAAAATATAGCTAATTTTGAATCAAGTAAGACACCAAGATCTCTAATACAACCTTTCTTAGTAATTACGACATTACTAAGAGAATAATTAAATTTTTGGGAAGTAGTTTTCCGTGAGAAGGAAATAAGAAAAGTTTTGGATTGATTAATTTTCATTCCATAATAATAATAATAATAATAATAATAATAATAATAATAATAATAATAACAGCATAAATGAAACAGAAAAAGAATAATACATAGATACATAGATATTTCTAAGAAAGTTGTAAAATGACAGTGACTATCTTTTCCGTCACAAAGAAAATGAAGCAAGCGCCAAAACATGCTGCTGGCTCTCTCGACCGGCCTCCGGTGGATTATATTCATGCGATGATGGATAGCTTCTGCAACGGAATCCGGGGCAGACCTTCTCGGCGGAGGACTTCTGCCTCGGACCATTAAGGGAGCTTTGGAGGGCTTGCCGAAGCAGAAGTGGTATATGGACTCTATTGGCTGTAGGGACGGGTCGTTAAGGGGGTTAAGTGGTTAGATCGGTGCGCGTAGAGGATAGGTGGGCACGCAACTCATCCCATATAGGGGGGTGTACAATAGACCTCAGGTCGTAGTGCGTGAGATGTTCCCTCCCTCCTAACAAGTAAAACAAAGCGCCAAAACATGGATTTTTAGGTTATGATAGATTAACATAGGTTTACAGAATTTTATGCATGTTTTGATGTTGGTACTCCCGAATTGCAGGAATGAATAATTGCATATATTTTAGACATAAGGAATTAAATGGCAAAGCTATGTGCAAAAGTGAAATATTCATCTCATCATATATCAAAATGGATATTTTGGATTTATTAGTCATTTGATATACGGGCGCCAGCAGTGTTTCTAAGGCAACAAATGCTGTCATGCAGAGCGATGGGTTAGATCCAGGAACGTCCGTCGGCACAGATACAGTATAGATCTATCAATCGAGCATTAGGTCTACTTCCTTCTGGCTTCTGAGGTATGATTTATACTTAATTTTTATCGGAAGACGATAGGAATTAAAATGTATATACTGGTACGTTACCTCTGACTGAGGTTCTGGCTGATACCTCACTTCACGATATGTGTCAGAGAAATAACAATTACATCTGAAGTCTGATTAGTGTAATAAGTTACTAATCAATAATAATAATAATAATAATAATAATAATAATAATAATAATAATAATAATAATAATAATAATAATAATAATAATAATGATTTATTTAACCTGGCAGAGTTAAGGCCATACGGCCTTCTCTAACACTCAACCAGGAGTATGCAATGGAGGAGGAAAGGAACTGGCCTCCCTACTCCACTATCTTTTAGCCTAGTTGCCATGAGTGATGCCTTATTGACTTCACTTATGAGGTTGAAACTTGTCTTTGGACAGTTGACTAAACAACAACAACAACAACAACAACAACATATCGGTCGATTTTTAAAAAAGCAAAGAACATGGAGAACAATATTAAATAACTAAATGAAAGTCTAAAAAAGGATAGCTGAAAAAAGCAAAGGAAGAAATGAGGAACGGAGGAAGGCAGGGACGAAATCAGAAGGACGAAAAAATAAAAGAGGAAAAGAGGACAAAACGATAGAGAGGAAAAGGAGGAAACAGGAAATGGACAAATAAATACATAAATGAAAGCAAGGAAAGGAAAGAAAAATACGAAGAAATGGAAAAATGAAAGGAGAAGAGAAATTAAAGTACGGAAGACTACATCTAAAAGCAAAGATAAACAAAAGAAGTGAGACTCAGAGAAGAGATTATAATAAAAGAAATGAAACTGAAGGAAGAGAGAATAAGAAACAAAAGAAGTAAGACTTAAGGAAGAGATAATAAGAATAAAAGAAGAGACTGAAGGCAGAGATAATAAGCAAAAGAAGTGAGACTCAGACAAGAGATTATAATAAAAGGAGTGAAACTGAAGAAAGAAAGAATAAGAAACAAAAGAAGTGAGACTGAAAGAAGAGATAATAAGAAACTTAGAAGAAACTGAAGGCAGAGATAATAAACAAAAGGAGTGAGCATCAGAGAAGAGAGTATAATAATAGAAGCGAAACTGGAGGAAGAGAGAATAAGAAACAAAAGAGACTGAAGGATGAGATAATAAGAAGAAAAGAAAAGATTGAAGGCAGAAGTAATAAACAAAATAAGTGAGACTGAGGAAAGAGATAATAACAAAAGAAGAGATTGAAGACAGAGATAATAAACAAAAGAGTGAGACTCAGAGAAGAGATTATAATAAAATAATTGAAATTGAAGGAAGAGAGAATAAGAAACAAAAGTGAAACTGAAGGAAGAAAAAATAAGAGACGAAAGAAGAGACTGAAGGAAGAAAAAATAAGAAACAAAAGAAGAGACTGAAGGCAGAGATAATAAGAAACAAGAAAAGGATAAAAGCAAGAAATAACGAAGGAAAGGCAATTCAAGAAAAGAACGAAGGAAAGATATTATTGTATAAACAAAGGAAGGACAAAGGAAGAAAATAACTAAAGGTACATGAAGAATAAAACGAAAGAAACAATGGGGTAAGGGCAGAGTGAGGGCAGCTGCAATGTACGGTACATGTTAGACTCGAGCGTTTCGCAGCCTGTTGAGAACTGTGTCCGAGTTCAGTCCCCAGGGTGCAATTACCCGAGGGATGGAGAAAAGAGGGCGTATCAGCGACACGCCCACCATGGTCAGGTTGAAACGCATTACTGGTGTTACTGCTACCCGTGATGAATAAGGTCTCCATATACTCAAATCTGATTACTGTACTTCTACTCTGTTTTCCCTTCTATCCGCCCTTCCACATTACTTTGTCCTATTCTCTGTCTTAATACATTCTACTTTTCTTACTACTTTCTTTCGGACTCTATAATATGCTCAAATCTGATTACTTCTACTCTGTTTTGCCTTCTATCCGCCCTTTCACATTACTTTCTCCTATTTCCTGTCTTGATACATTCTACTTCTCTTACTTCTTTCTTTCGGGCTCCATAATATGCTCAAATCCGATTACTTCTGCTCTTTGTTGTGCCTTCTATCCGCCCTTCCACATTACTTTATTCTAGTCTATGTCTTAATGCATTATACATCTCTTGCTTCTTTCTTTAATTTATTTTATCTGTACTTTGCTTGCTTCCTTATTTCTCTCATTTTTGTGTATCTTTTGCCGTTTTCTTTGTGTTGTCTAAAGCTACGTTTCTAATTTTCCTTCCTTCATTTGTTCCCGTTCGCTGTTTCTTTTCTGATCCAAGAACTTAGTGTACAGATCTCTGGCATCCATATAGAGTAAAGCAAAAGAACTGTCTTCAAAAGGCACAGAAAGGGCGCCAAGAGCCATGGGTGAGAAAAAGTGCATGAACTGGGTCAGGGCACTCTAGCGACTAGACAGTAAACATCGAGGGGCTGTGCACTATTTAGGGCGTATACAGGACATAGAGCGTAGTGGGACATAGAGGAACGAATTAAAAGAAACCTACGTATTACTTAAGGGCAGATCACAATTTCAAAATTGAAAGTAGGAAACAGATAACGACAGGAAAGTTTTTTTTCTTTTTAATAGAGCCACAATAGACTGGAATCAGCTACCTGCAGGGCTCTCCTCCAAAAATTAAAAGATTAAAAAAATAACTTAGACTGTTGTTTACTTAATTATTGCGTTAGAGCTTCATATATTGTATTATAATTTCCCTCTAGCCTATTCTGTTTCTGTTTTTGTATTCTTGCTTCGTTTGTATTACTAGAAACAATTTTTTGGCAATAAATAAGCGTAGTGTAAGTGCTCTAAGTATTTGAGTGTTTCGTATGTGTTAAGACTGGTTAAGGTTTGGGAATAATAATTAAGCGTAGTGTAAGAGTTCTAAATAGGTCTATTTGAGTGTTTCGTACGTGCTAAGATTGATTTGGCAATAAATAAGCGTAATGTAAGTGTTCGAAGTATTTAAGTGTTTCGTACGTGTTAAGATTGGTTAAGGTTTGTAAATAAATAAGCGTAGCTTAAGTGTTCGAAGTCTTTAAGGGTGGTATTCATAGACATTTCGCAGCACGCGCTACGAGCGTACTAAGCTAGCCCTGGCTATCCACTGGTTACTAGTACAGAATTCAAATCATATCCTATCGCTAACACTGGTTTAAGAATACGAAAAACGCTGATAATCCACCGAAAGCCCGCGCTAAAAATGTCTATGAATACGGCCCTAAGTGTTTAATATGTATTAAATTGATTAAGTTTTGGAAATAAACGTAGCTTAAGTGTTCGACATATTTAAGTATTTCGTACGTGTTAAATAGGTTAAGTTTTAGCAATAAATAAGCGTAGTGTAAGTGTTCGAAATATTTAAGTGTTTCGTAGTGTTAAATAGGCTAAGTTTTGGCAATAAATAAGCGTACTGTAAGTGTTCGAAATATTTAAGTGTTTCGTAGTGTTAAATAGGCTAAGTTTTGGCAATAAATAAGCGTAGTTGTAAGTGTTCGAAATATTTAAGTGTTTCGTAGTGTTAAATAGGCTAAGTTTTGGCAAAATATAAGCGTAGTTGTAAGTGTTCGAAATATTTAAGTGTTTCGTAGTGTTAAATAGGCTAAGTTTTGGCAATAAATAAGCGTAGTGTAAGTGTTCGAAATATTTAAGTGTTTCGTAGTGTTAAATAGGCTAAGTTTTGGCAATAAATAAGCGTAGTTGTAAATGTTCGAAATATTTAAGTGTTTCGTATGTATTAAGATTTGTTAAGGTTTGAAAATAAGTAAGCGTTGTGTAAGTGTTCGAGTGTTTACGTGTTTTATAAATGTTAAAAGTGGTTGAGATTTGTGTAAGCATTCCAAGTGTCGCGAAAGCGTTTACTACTTTTTTCAGGTTAGTGATAAGGGTGATTTAGTGTGTTCTGAAATCTTTGTGTTGCGTTTTGTACTTACGTTATCAGTCGTGTTCATGTTGCGATTTCGTATTTGTCTTGTTTTGTATTTTTGTAATTCTATTATTATTGTTCTCTAATTATATTGCTTGATTATGTTTTGTATTGGTGTATTATTTTGTATTTCGTTTTGTATTCGTATTTTGCTGTGTTCTTTGTATTCTGTTTGGTATTTATTTTTTGTGTAAATTGTGTTTGTTCGCTTTTATATTGTTCTAATTTTACCACCGGCTATCTGTCCACTCTTAATGCAATAAATAATTCCTTCTCTCTGTTCCTTCTAACAATTATTTCTTCTGCTCTCTTACATTTCTTCTCTCATATCTGTACACTACCTGACAAAATTAACACGTTATTTTAGTAATTCTGATTTGTAAGAAGCGCTTACATTACTTATATGGAGACTGGAGCCTTGCTGTAACAACAGAAATTGTAGTTTTTCACTATTTCCTCGCAGATACACGAGATTTCTATGACTTGCACGACGCATAATTTTAAACTTACTTTACGTGACGAAAATGAGTTCTGCAACAGAGCATTAACAGTCAATTTCTCTGAAGTTTCGTACATATTTAGCCCTACATTTTTCATCTTAAGAGTAGGAACTGTCGATATCTAAAGGGTAACTGTGTTCACTTCGATAGTATCTTAATGTGCTAGCCAAGCGTAACACACAAACAGAGTGACTCACTCTAAAGAACGGCCGTATAAGTACTGTAATTAAGAAATATAGGAGAAATATCGACATACAAAAATCGACAATGTAGAATTTCCTTTATAATTCAAGTAACGATCGTATACAGCCTGGCCTACTACGCCATAACAGAGGAAAGAATTAATTAATATATATATTTCATGAAGTCAGTTCTTTAAACCAGGCAAGAATCAGTGGCCCTTTATGACTGCAATGTATTTCATCTGTGGTGCTACTTACCGAGAATTCTTCAAGAGTGGATAGCGCGTGATATTCTATGCAACTTACCTGAAAACAGAAATAAATATAAATTATGATATGAACAGTTTACGAAGTTAAGACATTAAACATTAATTGTCTACTGTTTCATGTTGCCATGGTTAAAATTAAAAACAGAAATTCTCGAGCTGAAAGGTAGTCGAAGGCGATAACAATTCTAGCATGGCTTCCTCTAAGAGTTAATTAAAGACGAGGTTCCCACGTCGTAGATTTAGGACACGTAAAATAACTGTATCCTTGATAGAGAGCTCCAGTAAAATATTTTTGGTCATTCTCGCCCACGTTAAATATCGACGCTGATTAACCTCTACAGAAGAAAGATCCTTAAGTAAAATACTGTCACTTCCATTACCGCTACCGCTACCAATACAAAGGTACATCAAAAGTAAAGTCGACTGACATAAAAATAAACATACTGCTATGACCTTGTTCTAAAATGAATAAATATGTCATTATTAAATGTAATTTTAAACATTTCGTTACATCAGAACTACAGTGGGTTATCTTGACAAACTGTGGTTTCGAGATAAATTAAGTTTTTAAGTTCGCTTCATTTTGTAGATCAGTGGTGCTTGTCAGTTTCTCGTTTTTTTTGGCTTCATATTATTTCAAAAGTTTGTTTACATATTGCATTCGATGTTCAATAGTAATTTTTATCCTCATTATTTCAAATATGATTTTTGCAAGATATCCCATGTTGTTCTGAAGTAACGATTTACTAATGCCATTTAAAGTTGTTTTTAGTGATTGATTAAATATATTTATTTTATTTATTTATGATTTAACAATATGGATAGTTTAGAAACTAATTTTGAATATGATTTGAAAAAGAGTATTGCTATATCTACCTTAATACAATTTAGATTTAATAATGAGTATTTTCTCCATAGGTTTTCCTATTTTGGCTTTTCTCATTTATTAACTCATGCATTATTTATGGCACTATTATTTATATGTGCTGGAATGGTAATTGATGTTATAACGAATTCGTTTTATAGCGAACTTATCTTTTCAGATGCCTTAACTTCCACTCGTTTATGTATTTATAATTTTGCTTTATGAGGAATGCCTTTTTAGTAGGATTTTATTCCAAGGATTGAATTTTGGAAATAGTATCTTTAAGATAGTCTATATAAAGTAAAGTAATAATTTTAAGTCCCACGCCGTGGTCTAAAGCATCATGCCTGGAGTCAGTCTACAGAATGAACGCTGGTTAGAGTTCTCATGGGAAGTAATTTTCTCATGAATCTCGGTCAGTATATGGGACCGGTGTCTACTCAGCATCGTGATTAATTTGGGGAGCTACGATAGGTAGTCAAATGCAGTTACGAAAACCAACTGTAATGGCTGGGGGAAACAAACGTTACCTCGTATTGGTTGGATAATCGTTCACCTCTAATGAGGCATGTGGACGTGAGACCAGTAGCCGGCTGGTCTGTCTTGGCTTTGCATGAGCTGTCGCGTCACGGATTATTATTATTATTATTATTATTATTATTATTATTATTATTAGTAGTAGTAGTAGTAGTAGTAGTAGTAGTAGTAGTAGTAGTAGTAGTAGTAGTAGTAGTAGTAGTTGTTGTTTTAAAGGTAGAGTGACTTATTTTAGAGCCTTTTATTCTAGGCCATCAAAATCCGGGCCATTCCAGGGAGTGAGGTGAAACTGTGTTTCTTGGTTCCCATTCATGCAGTTATAATTTCAGGCTCAGAATAAATGAAAAAATCAAGTCACTGGACATACGTTACCAGACACTTTTTACGTAAGAGGAATGTTTGAAATAAGAAAATGCTAAGTCGCTCATGTCCTACTTGCACTTCCGTTGCGATTCACAAATGATGAAAATGTGACGAGTTCACCACCACCACCACCACCACCACCACCACCACCACCACCACCACCACCACCACCACCACCACCACGTCGTCGTCATCGTCATAATAATAATAATAATAATAATAATAATAATAATCATCATCATCGTCATCATCTTCATATTCATCATCATGGAATGAACGGTTTTCTCTTCAGTCTTGTGATAATAACAGTATATAGGCTTAGTTTTAAGTTTTGCAAGTTTAGTTTAACACAACTGAGCAAAATTTCGGAAAGACGATATGCCGTATAGTTTCTTCTACTCCCAAGATTCAATTGAAGGGTCCATGGGGAAAAACACGTTCAGTCCAAATTTAGTAATTTTTATATTTTAATTGAATCTAGCAGTTGAAGTTGAGATCTTTAAGATCCCCTAATCATATAGAGGAAAAACTCACTTGGTGCAATTCTGTAAACGCTCTCTTGAAAAATTTGCAAAATGTGATTAAACGTGTTTCTCCCCTGGATCCTTCAATTATAAAGGACTTAACACTCATGTAACGTATATGATTCTTTGTGAGGTCGTATTTTGATACCTGATAACCACACTGTTAGCCAAAATGAACATTTTTTGCTCTATTAATCTAATATCTTACTTGTAAATAGTGGTTATGTTTGATAATCCGTATGATGACAAATATTATGGCATTTAATAATAATTTTTATTTGTATTATCTCTTAGCGTCCGAGAATGTCTTTCAAAACTACTTCGCGGTGTTACTTATTGTTTCTCTGAAACAAGGACATCTCTGAGGCACGTTTATTGTTCACGTCTTGCTGACATCGTGTCATCACGATGACAAAACACGCGCGCATTGCGACAGAGATTTCACAAGTTGTTTTAATAATATAACACGACTGGCTGGCCGCGTATCCTTGGGTGCCTCAGACGACATAAAGAGATCAAGTGACAGTTCAATGAAAACCACAATTTTTAAGTTTGTGCAGCAGTTATTCTGTAAAATTTAATTACAAAACCAATCGCTCTAGTTGCACAAATGGCCAGTCTTCTTAACGAACATCCAAGCTGCAATGTGAACTCAACAACACTCCGCGGTGCTAAGACCCCAAATCTAGGCCTATTCTGTTTCAATTTGTTAAAAACAATAAATAACCACTCAACCCAATCATCATCTGTTTGTCTGTCTCAGTTCTTCCAACAATTCCTAACACCATGCTTACTTAAACGTTCATTCATCCATAGTATATTATATATATATGAATATGAGACACCTAGTTCCGTAAGGGATCAAAATATAAAATGACAATTTTTTAGTTATTGTTATTCATGCATGCTCTTTCCATGTGGTGTTCATTTTGTGAACCAGTAATGTATGTGCTTTAATGCTTGGTTAAAATATCAAATAAATAAGAATCGTCTTCATGGACACTTGTATGAAATTCAGTTCCAGAAAGGCCCAAATCACAATGTTTGCATTTTGAATTTCATTTGTTTCCAGCACTGTCAACTTAACAGATATATACCATGTGGATAAATTCTGTATTGAAGGAAGATACTATGTCGGTAGTAACTTCTTAAGACAGAATGGAGGTTGTAGTATGTGTACATATATTCCTACAAGTAAAGGACCAAAAAGAAAAAAAGACTGCAGGACAACGAAAAAGAAAACATTCGAAATAAGATGGGATACCTATCCTGGACATTACGATCATGTCACTATTCCATGACCTTACCGAGTCTGGAGCCTTTGACGAAATTATTCACAAGTTTCTTATGCCTGGGCATAGTACATTTTTTTTCTTGTGTTGCTGGCTTTGAACAAATAAAAAATATTACGAGAAAAATAGTTTAAGTTACCAGATGTTAGTATGAGGTGATTGAAGAAGCTAGGATACATACTGTACGCCTTTCACTGTTATAATATTGTATAAGGCGGATTTCAGAGATTTTGCAATTGTCACTGATTTGATCAACAAACCAAAGCTTTCGAAAAGGAGCTCGAAAATACAATATAGAGAAATGACTATGATAAAGTTTTCTTCTTGTCATGAACACCAGTTCCACTTCAAGGTGTATTATAATCATCAAGTACCGTGGGAAATAGCAGTTTGCTGAAGGATGTGCGAGGTCGTCATGGTGATGAAAGAAATATTTTGAAACGTGTTGGAAAACCTTGCTATAAAATATCCATATGCAAGGGAAATCTCAAATGTGAAGCTGTGAGATCTTATGAAACTGTTGTAGTTCATGCCTGAGAGATAAAAGATGTCTTTTCATAATCTGAGACAAACTGTGAATGATCTTGATTTTGGTGTTGAACGTGTATAGATAATAGCCGTAAGATATACTATTAAATTACATGAGTCACTAAAACTAATGCAGTTTCCTTTTCCTACCGCATTTGTATTTTAAAAACTTCAGAACTCATAATGAAAACTTGTATTTAAATAAACTGAAACTGAAATTACATACTTTTTCATAATGAAATATGCCTACTCATAATTTTTCTTTAAGTATTAGGATATTCTCTCAGTAACTTTTAATAGAATTTCAGCACATTATATCTGATAATTTGTAAACATATCCAGTTTCACAAAACTCATTTTTTCTCCAAAATACTGCTTCGTGCCTTGGGCCATTATGGAACTAGGTGCCTTAAAAAAAAATATATATATATATATATATATATATATATATATATATATATATATATACAGGTATATACGTGGTGTGTCTACAAAGTTCGGTGAATGGTCTCATATCTAAACGGCAACTTGGCGTATGTGCTTGCGCATGCTCATGGTTCTTCAGAGACTTGGGGAGAATCGATACACAGCATGCAATGCATGTGACTGGCAGTGTAAACAGACTGCGACCAGTTGAACGTAGTCAGTGTGAGAGGACGTGTCACAGCGCAATGGAGCAACGTGTAAACATCAAGTTCGGCTACAAATTGGGTAAGACTGCAACGGAGACACATGGAATGTTGGTGCAGGTGTACGGGAGGGAAGCCGTGAGCAGAAAATGTGTTTACGAATGGTTTAAACGCTTCCGTGAAGGGAAGGAAACAATTGAGGATGAGCCACGTTCAGGTCGGCCATCGGCAAGCAGAACCCCAGAAATGATCAAGAAAGTGCGACAAATGCTGGCACAAGATCGGCGACTGACTCTAAGATCGATTGCGGAGGAATTGGACATATGCAAGGACACGGTGCACACCATCGTCCGCGATGATTTTGGTAAGCGGAAGATCTGCTCCCGATTTGTGCCGCACAAGCTCACAGACGAGCAGAAAGCAAAACGGATGGAAACTTCTGGTGATTTCATTTCCATGTGTGACCAGGATCCATTGCTTCTGAAAACCATCGTCACGGGAGATGAGACCTGGTGCTACCATTTCGATCCGGAATCAAAACGGCAATCGATGTTATGGTGTTCACCGACTTCCCCGCGACCAAAAAAAAGCCGTATGCAAAAATCCAAGGTGAAAACACTGTTGATCGCCTTCTTCGACAACAACGGTATCATCCACAAGGAATTTGTTCCTGTAGGTCAAACCATTAATGCTGCATTTTACCAGTCCGTTTTGAACCGATTGCTACAGTGTACCCGGCCTGAGTTGCACAGGACTGGCAAATGGATGCTGCTCCATGGCAATGATCCTCCGTACTCCCCTGATCTGGCTCCTGCGGACTTCTTCCTGTTTCCCCGCTTGAAGGCGGCCATGAAAGGTGAACGTTTTGCGGATGTGAATGCCATCAAAGATCGTGTGACACCGTTCTGCGATCGATTCCACAGGAGGCTTTTGCTGATAGTTTCCAGAAGCTGTACGAACGTTGTCAAAAGTGTGTTGTAACGGGTGGCGACTATTTTGAAGGGCAATAAGGGCCGAACCCGCCGGATACGCTGTAGCAATCGGTTCGAAACGGACTGGTAAAATGCAGCATTAATGGTTTGACCTGCAGGAACAAATTCCTTGTGGATGATGCCGTTGTTGTCGAAGACGGCGATAAACAGTGTTTTCACCTTGGATTTTTGCATACGGCTTTTTGTTTGGTCGCGGGGAAGTCGGTGAGCACCATGACATCGATTGCCGTTTTGATTCCGGATCGAAATGGTAGCACCAGGTCTCATCTCCCGTGACGATGGTTTTCAGAAGCAATGGATCCTGGTCACACATGGAAATGAAATCACCAGAAGTTTCCATCCGTTTTGCTTTCTGCTCGTCTGTGAGCTTGTGCGGCACAAATCGGGAGCAGATCTTCCGCTTACCCAAATCATCGCGGACGATGGTGTGCACCGTGTCCCTGCTAATGTCCAATTCCTCCGCAATCGATCTTAGAGTCAGTCGCCGATCTTGTGCCAGCATTTGTCGCACTTTCTCGATCATTTCTCGGGTTCTGCTTGTCGATGGCCGACCTGAACGTGGCTCATCCTCAATTGTTTCCTTCCCTTCACGGAAGCGTTTAAACCAATCGTAAACACATTTTCTGCTCATGGCTTCCCTCCCGTACACCTGCACCAACATTCCATGTGTCTCCGTTGCAGTCTTACCCAATTTGTAGCTAAACTTGATGTTTACACGTTGCTCCATTGCGCTGTGACACTTCCTCTCACACTGACTACGTTCAACTGGTCGCAGTCTGTTTACACTGCCAGTCACATGCATTGCATGCTGTGTATCGATTCTCCCCAAGTCTCTGAAGAACCATGAGCATGCGCAAGCACGTGCGCCAAGTTGCCGTTCAGATATGACATCATTCACCGAAATTTTTAGACACACCACGTATAATCTGAACATCAATCCATCGACCTATCCATCCACATGCTAATCCTTAATGTTTGCATCCAGCATCCATCTATCTACTCCACGTCCTCAATAAATCTATACCTAATCCATCCATGCATCATCTACACATCCATCCATTCACCCATGCATCAACTACACATCCATTCATCCATGCATCATCTACACATCCCTCCATTAATCCATGCATCATCTACACTTCCATGTATTCATCCATGCATCATTTACACATTCCTTCATTCATCCACGCATCATCTACACATCCCTCCATTCATCCACGCATCATCTACACATCCCTCCATTAATCCATGCATCATCTACACATCCATCCATTCATCCATGCATCATCTACACATCCCTCCATTAATCCATGCATCATCTACACTTCCATGTATTCATCCATGCATCAACTACACATCCATCCATTAATCCATGCATCATCTACACTTCCATGTATTCATCCATGTATCATTTACACATTCCTTCATTCATCCACGCATCATCTACACATCCCTCCATTAATCCATGCATCATCTACACATCCATCCATTCATCCACGCATCATCTACATCCCTCCATTAATCCATGCATCATCTACACATCCATCCATTCATCCATGCATCATCTACACATCCATCCATTCATCCATGCATCATCTACACATCCCTCCATTAATCCATGCATCATCTACACATCCCTCCATTAATCCATGCATCGTGTACACTTCCATGTATTCATCCATGCATCATTTACACATTCCTTCATTCATCCACGCATCATCTACACATCCCTCCATTCATCTATGCATCATCTACACATTCCTTCATTCATCCATGCATCATCTACACATCCTTCCATTCATCCATGCATCATCTACACATCCTTCCATTCATCCATGCATCATCTACACATCCCTCCATTCATCTATGCATCATCTACACATTCTTTCATTCATTCATGCATCATCTACACATCCTTCCATTCATTCAAGCATCATCTACACATCCTTCCATTCATCCATGCATCATCTATATATCCCTCCATTCATCCATGCATAATCTACATATTCCTTCATTCATCCATGAAACATCTACATATACCTTCATTCATGCACGCTTCATCTACACATCCCTCCATTCATTCATGCATCATCTACACTTCCCTTCATTCATCTATGAATCATGTACATATCTCTCCATTCACCCATGCATCATCTACACATTCCTCCATTAGTCCATGCTTCATCTACACATCCCTTCATTCATCCTTGCATCATTTACACATCCCTCCATTCATCCATGCATCATCTACATATCCCTTCATTCATCCATGCATCATCTACACTTCCATGCATTCATCCATGCATCATCTACACATTCCTCCATTAGTCCATGCTTCATCTACACATCCCTTCATTCATCCTTGCATCATTTACACATCCCTCCATTCATCCATGCATCATCTACACATCCCTTCATTCATCCATGCATCATCTACACATTACTCCATTCGTCCATGCTCCATCTACACATCTCTTCAGTCATCCATGCATCATCTACACTTACCTTCATTCATCCATGCATGATCTATATATCTCTTCATTCATCCATGCATCATCTACACATCCCTCCATTCATTCATGCATCATCTACACATCCATTCATTCACCCATGCATCATCTACACATCCATCCATTCACCCATGCATCATCTACACATCTATCCATTCATCCATGCATCATCTACACATCCCTCCATTCATCCATGCATCATCTACACTTCCCTTCATTCATCCATGGATCATCTACATATCCCTTAATTCATCCATGCATCATCTACACATCATTCTGTTCATCCATGCATCATCTACACATCCCTTCAATCATCCATGCATCATCTACACTTCCTTCCATTCATCCATACATCATCTACACATCCATCCATTCATCCATGCATCATCTATACATTCCTTCATTCATCCACGCATTATCTACATACTCCTCCATTCATCCATGCATCATCTATACATCCCTTCATTCATCCATGCATCATCTACACATCCCTTCATTTATCCATGCATCAGCTATATATTCCTCCATTCATCCATGCATCATCTACACATTTCTCCATTCGTCCATGCTCCATCTACACATCTCTTCAGTCATCCATGCACCATCTACACTTACCTTCATTCATCCATGCATGATCTACATATCTCTTCATGCATCCATGCATTATCTACACATCCCTCCATTTATTCATGCATTATCTACACTTACCTTCATTCATCCATGCATCATCTACACTTACCTTCATGGATCCATGCATTATCTACACATCCCTCCATTTATTCATGCATTATCTACACTTACCTTCATTGATCCATGCATCATCTACATTTCCCTTCATTCATCCATGCATGATCTACACTTCCTTTCATTATCCATGGATCATCTACATATCCCTCCATTCATCCATGCATCATCTACACTTCCCTTCATTCATCCATGGATCATCTACATATCCCTTAATTCATCCATGCATCATCTACACATCATTCTGTTCATCCATGCATCATCTACACATCCCTTCAATCATCCATGCATCATCTACACTTCCTTCCATTCATCCATACATCATCTACACATCCATCCATTTATCCATGCATCATCTACACATCCATCCACCCATACAAGTGAGCGTCCATATGTCCACCCCACTTCCTCAATCAAATCCATACGTCATCCATTCATCTATAGATCATTTACACATCCACCCACCCACATATTCATCAGTAATATATGTATTCACCTGTCCACTCCACTTCCTGAGTCAAATCCAAACATTATCCATCCATCCATTCATCCATCCATCCATCCATCCATCCATCCATCCATCCATCCATCCATCCTTCCATCCATCCATCCTTCCATCCATCCATCCATCCATCCATCCATCCATTTATGCATGTACCTTTCCACATCCTGTCGAAAGGAGCATAAAGTAGATCAGGACGTATAGGTATATAATTGATAATGTTGGGTAATATGTGTTCAGTACTGGGTCTGTTTTAACGTTCTACTCGTATATTGATAAATAACTATTGAAACAAGTAATTACTCAGCTTTCATGTAGTGCAAATCTAACCACCAACGCTTAGTTAAATACAGTCTGATGAAAGAAGATGGGAACTTGTCATGTTAATCCGCTGTGATCATGTCTTAACTTTGCATTATGTGTCGCTGGAGCTTGAGTTAAATTTCTAACAAACATAATGAGTGACCCCGCAATTGAATAAAAAGCATCCGCCGCTTGTGGGTCGAGCCGGAGGCCGAGGCAACGCAGGTTGCAATTATTCCAAACAAAAGACCCTCGCAGTAACCTTCGATTCGACCGGCATAGATTAGGCTACTGACCTTCTAAAGTCCATTTGCGTTATCTGGGGACTATTAGGCCAAATTCTAAAGTTTAAAGTATTCACGGGGAACAAGCTTCCATTGCACCTGTTGGTATAATGCATGTACTCCAGGGGAGAGTGGAGAGGGAATAATAAAATTACTCGATTGCTAGTTGCAGTAACCATAATAGCGAGTTATTGACGCATGCCAAATGTTTTAACTATAGTCAAACAGCTTACTTTCATTTCATTGCACGGTTGGTAAAATTTCCACTCAACCGACCCATTAATTGAAATGCCAAGGGAGAATATTCAATCATTTTGTTTTCTATCGAGGGACAGTTCCTTCAATAGGAAATATTATGTAATGCTATAAAATGTGTTCTATAATTTTAAAAGCATTTTGAAGTTTCTCATTAAAATGCTTATAAAATAATCTTTCCGCATAAAAATGTTTATGAAAAAAGAAATCTACGCTGTACCAGGAATACACAAGCACGTAGAATACGTCACCCAGTTTCCGAAATGAAACTACAATTTCGTTGGTTTGAATGTTTTATTTTTGTTTCGGTTTACGAGTGTAGAGTATGGGTCTATGATAAGATAAGTAATTAATGATGAGCAAGCAATAAATATTTTCTCTTCACATGACGCGACATTTATCTATACATGTGTTCGTGTTGTCTTTAGGAGATGGTCCCTACGTCCAGCTGATCCCTCACCAGGGAGGTCCCTGCATTGTCCATGTCTCGTGTGTGATCAACTGATCAAAAAGAATTATCCCTCTCCTGTGGGCACTGGCTTGTAAGACCCGAAAAGGAGATTAAACAAGGATAAAGAAAAGGAAAATGAAGCAACATTGCGAAATAAAATTCGATGGTCTTCGGTTAAAGGGGGTCAAGTAATTTTTTTTGTGAAATGGAGTTTTGTTCCCCAGGTGAATACATAAGATAAATTTTACAAGTAAGTGTCATCATCATATCTGCATTACGGTATGGCCCATAAGATCCGTTCCACTCCAAATCAAAACTGGTCCCGCCATCTTTTTGTGGGTCTTCCTGGGTTTTCTTCTCCCCACGAGGGTCGTGATTGTATATTGTTCTGGTAATTGATGTTTCTGGCATACGCTGTATATGCTCCCTCCAATTGTTCTGATGCCTTCTTATTATATTTATAATATTATGCACTTTTTAATTCGGATCTAATGTCTTCACTTCTCTTTTTATCAAGTAGTATATAGCCAGCCAAAAACCTCAAAAATTTCATTTCAACAGCCTCAATCCTTCTCTCGTCTTTCTTCCCTAAAACCCAGTTCTCGCATCCATACAGTAAAGCTGTAAAGCCATCACTTTGTAAAACTTTAGTAATGTTTCTTTCCGAACTTTCCTACCTAAAGTTCGACGTATTGTTCCACAAAAATAATTAAAAGCATTTAACTTATCATCTATTTCTCGGCTCTTGTTATAAGTGACGTTACAGCCTAGATATTTGAACGTATTCACTTGTTTTTATGATTTTATTGTTTAGTACAATTTTTGTTCTGATTGGGCAAGATCCTAGGAATGCCATTACTTTTGTTTTATCTGTGGAGATAATCATATTATATTTACTGGCAACTTCATTTAATTTAATAATTGCTATTGGCAGATCATTTTCGTTACGGCTGACAATTACTTGATCGTCTGCAAATAAAAGTGCTGTAAAATGTACATTGATAATATTAAAATACACTGGCGAAACTGGAGGAAGAGGCAACCCTCCTGATGGGGCTAGTACACAGGGAGTAATGATCATATGCTCTGAGATGGCAACTCCATCAAGATCTTACCCTACAAGAGGTTGGTAACCTCTTTAGGGGACATTATCTTATTCAAAGTCTCCAATCAAACATTAGCCGGACAAGTAGGTGTAAAGAATTAAATCGTAGTTCTTTCGGTATGGTCACTATGTAAAAAGGGTTCAAACAGCAAATTGAAATACTGTTGTGGGTAAAGGGATTTGTGTCACTTATCCCCTTTTAGACGTTACACTTTTACTGAGGGAAGGGAAGTAAGTCAGATCATCTCTTTTACACATTAGATTTAAACTGAGTTAAATCATGCGACGTAGTAACATTCTTACCAAATAAGATATTTTTTTTTCGCGATTATATTTTATACTAGTGGCTTGTACAGCAATTGCTGCAAACTAAGTTCATTAGATGTTCAAATAAAAATTTTGCATATTTATTTTCAACGAAGAATACCAGACATTTTGAAAGTTATTTTCTTCCTTTATAATGAAACATACTCCCTCTGAATGTTATTTTATGCCAAATACTTTTTCTTGAACCTATCCACCTTCAGTTTTTGAGTTTCAACGCGAAAACGCAAGTAACAATGATAGGACTATCAGTGGGTTTTTCATGTGGGAGTAAAGCAATAGCCATTTTAGGTCATTGTGGATTGTAGGCGAAAGTTAAAAAAAAAATGTCAGGTTTACTATGCTTTCGAAAAATAGACATAGCATCTTGGTATAGCTGCTGCATGTAAAGCTTGAAATGTAGAAAGTAAATCATTTTATCCTGCTAAGAGATCTTGCTGAAATGATCGGGAGACTACAAAATTTTGTAGGCTTTTCATTTTATCAGTAAGTAATACCTTTTGGTCTTTCCTTACGAACTGAAATTTTTGCGCTCTCTCGACCCAATACTGAAGAGAATGACGCATATATATATTTACACCATACCGCCATAAAGTAGGCCTATATGAAAAAGACCCAACCCCACTTGATTAATAACTATAAAAATATTTGAATTTTAATAACAATATTATTATCTTACGTACGTTTTGTAGTTATATATACTATACAGCCGCCACTCAGTAAATTATAGAAATGAGGATCTAATTTAAGATATTCTCTACATCTACTTATATAACTCCAAAACGTTTCACTTTCATATCATCAATATAGCATTAATATGTATAATTAATGAAATATAGTCACATCATGGCATTAACTATAATAATATTTCATTTATAATGGTAATAATGTCATCAAACCACCTCAAGTTTTGTAGATATTAATATCTAATACACAGCTGTACTCAGAAAATTACAAACCGCAGAATCAGCCCTGTGAATTATTTTTAGTAAGTCTTAAAGTTTTTAATAACCAATTGAATTTGAGCTCTAAATATGTCTGCAATCCTGCAGGTCATGGTCTTCGTGTAATAGCGTATTGATTATTGCAGTGTGTGTGTGTGTGTGTGTGTGTGTTTTTTTTTCTGAAATGCAATTAGTTCTCAAACTGACGAAAGATGGATTTTGGGAAATAGGAAAATTATCTAGGAAACTTAACATTTCAATGAAAATTATTATTTTTCTGAAAAACTTTGGGTTTCAAGCTTGAAAATGAGGGGTCACTTATTAAAATCCATTCAGCCGTTTTCCCGTAATTTCCATTACCAGTTCAAATTATATATATAGATTTCTTGTATAAGAGTTTCAAATGTAAAGGAAATTTGTTTTGAGGGTGTGGGGATTTCAAATGAAAAACAGAAAAAATCAAAGTTTGTCCTGGAAATGTTCACAACATTACCAACTGCAAACACATCCTCACCTCTGCCCAGACACTTTCCCACCAAGACAGCAAGAAAAAGAAACCGGAAGAAACACAAAACCTCATTAGAAGTTTGAAAATAGCGTAAAGTGCCATCAAAACTAATCACTAGGTAAAATACCGTAATATTTTCATTATTTAACACAGTGAAGTTATAAAATTTGTTTACCTAACAAGCTTAACATTATCATTAGTATTGGTATGTTACTAGATTTTATCTCTGTCACTTATTCAGACTGCTTTGTGTAGTGAGAAGTTCATTGTTTGTTATTTTTTAAATAAATAAATTAGAGGTCATCAAAACGTGTCACAATATGGTTATTTCATTCTTCGACACCCACATTATTTCACTAGAAATAATTATTTAAACGTGAAAATAGATACAGGTACATAAGTCATCAGTTTTTTTTTTTGGAGGGAAAAGGGTTAAATCGGTTGTTTTTATAGGTTTTCGTTTAAAATATAGGCCTATACAATCTCAAATTACTTGTCAATTTAATATTTTGTGTGTAAAAACGAGTTATACAATCGTTTGGTGTGTTTTAATTTTTGTAAAAATGATTCACTGATTTGCTGTAAGAGTTCGAAGTTTCATTTTCATTTATCTCAAAACTCATTTTTATGATTTGACCCCCTTCACCCGAACACCATCGAATTAATTAGTCCCAGTTCATAACAAATTTTTCACTATAGTTCATTTAAAGTGTATTGTACTGTCTATTATCACTTTAAAATTGCAGAACTCACAATTAGGAATGAAATGAGATCTGTAATGCTCTCGATGCCGAGATGTTACTGAGAGAGGAGAGATGCGCTACTAATGTTATACTCAACTTCGGCGCCCTCATATCCGTAGCGAAAGGAGGTTGCGTCATTGGGTGTGATGACACAAGTTACGTTGGTTCATGGACTAACTAATAACAACATTAGCACTCGGCTGTGGCATATAGTGTTACAGTAATTATTTCAAATTCTGTCATTTTTGTTTCACCACGGATCTCGGAACGGGTGTCCAAAATCGGTTCGAGTAAAGACGTATTCCATGTTAATAGTATAGGCCTAAACGGTAATTTGGAAAATGATAAAGGACCTCAAATTTTGCGAAATGCGTGAAATGTATGGATAATCACTGAACAACAAGAATTTTGCTCCGACTTAAAACAATGTATCCCTTTTGGTATGCAGGGACGCCGCTAGGGGGGTGCGAAAGGGTGCGCAAGCACCCCATAAAAATCGGAGCACCCCTTTCCGCACCCCAAAGGGCAATTTATTAACAAAATACTAAGCATAAATTATTTTGAAGAACTAAAACAAACAAACAATTTCTTGGATGTGAAAAAACTACGTCCCATAGTGTATCGTAATGGATATGATGAGCAATAATAATAATAATAATAATAATAATAATAATAATAATAATAATAATAATAATAATAATAATAATAATAAACAGATGTATAATATGCGCGTAAGTGCATGAAAGAACATTTTGGATTTTTTATGTACCACATTTTTAAGCTCGCACCCCATTTTTAAATCTCGCACCCCATCCGCACCCCCCTTGCTCTGATCCTGGCGACGTCACTGTTGGTATGGTGTGCGCTGAATACGAAAATTCATCTCTTTTCTTCGTATCACGTAAGGTTTTTAATATATAGGTCTACCATGATTTCACTTTTCGATAAGCACTCACCAAGAAACATCTGGCGCGGATAAAATCTAATGCAATTTATGAGTTTATGACTTATTTTCGGTTTCTTATGGTTTTTGGCATATTCTTTTGTATTTTTAACAAACAAACAGATATTGATCCCTTCTATTCAGTAAATTTCATAACAATTCAAAGTGAGATCTACGAAATGACCAAACAAGGGTGTGGTTTTCAGTATTTAAAAGAAAAGTTTGCCAGTTTAAGTGAAGGCAAATTAAAAGAGAGCATTTTCATCGGTTCACAAATTCACAAAGTTATGGCTGACTCTTTGTTTGAGGAAAAAATTTCCGTTACAGAAAAAATGACATGGCACGCTTTCAAAGATGTTTACTCAAATTTCCTTGAAAATTCTAGAGCAGACAACTACATAGAACTTGTTGTGGAAACCATGTCAAGTGCATATGGGAAAATGGGGTGTAATATGACTCTCAAAATACACTTTTTACAGTCTCATTTGGATTTCTTTCCTCCTAACCTTGGAACGGTTAGCGACGAGCATGGGGAAAGTTTTACTCAAGAAATTTCTGAAATAGAAAGGCGATATAAAGGAAGATCATCATACAGCATCCTTGCAGACTATTGTTGGTTCCTTGTAAAAGACAGTCCCGGGTCTAGTTATAAACAGAAGTCATCCAGAAAATTCTTTTACATGTAAGTTCAAATTCCGAGATTTCTCTCGTTATACGTATGAAATATTTTTATTGTTGTTGTGTTTTAAACTATGTAACATAATTTTTGTATCCAGTACACATTTTTCAAGTATTATGAGGCATTTTGAATCCCTATTGTGTTATAATTTTACCAGTAGCAGTGAAAAAAGATTTTGTTTTTTTTTTTTTTCATAAAATATTCAATCCATTTTCCCCGGAAAATGTTACGTGATTGGGTAATTTGGATTTTAAATTCATATTTAGGTCACACATATTATTAATATATTTTTACTTCGGAGCAATAAAAAAAGTAAAAATTTGTTGTTCAGTGAATCAGAAAGTAACTTATGTATCACATCTGGTCTTGAACAAACACTTCAGGTCTTAACAACGATAGAACATTACCATTTGTTAATATGTATTACGTCTGCCAAACAAAATACGACAAACATTAGTAAGTCCGGATGTAGGCAAACATGAAGTTGCTTGGTTACGAATTCCATCATGACATTTGAGAATCATTTTAGCTACGATGTTGTTTGTGAATTACATTTTTAATGTAAATATAAACAAGAGGATTCTAATGTCTTTATGGCCACTGGCAAATAGTTACAGTACATACGAACACTATTTTTAAAAATGCTGTGTTGCAAGTTTTAGGCTATCTGACTACACGTTTAGTGGACGAAAGCTTGATTTAAAGCAGAGACAGTGCATAAGTTCCTCATCTTCTGTCCTGGTTATCGTATAAAAACACAAAATAAAAATACGAACTATTATCGTTTCCTGGAGGATTGTTGAAATTAATGATAGTAGTGTTATGTTGACCAGTTTGGGTAGCGTGAATTCTTTTTTCATATGACAGCCACAGGTATGCTCTGGAGTAACGAGCTGAAGTTATGATTAGAGCAGGGATGCAGGACTGGTGAGAGAGGGGTGAAAGCATGAGGAAAGCGTTGGTTCCCCGTCCACAGTCCACCGGCGTTGAATGACGCCTCTGTGGCCCGTACGCAATCACATAACACCCACTGAATACAAATACTCTCTCACCAAGTCAATGACGCGGGTGTGGAAGGAAGGGGTGAGTGACGTATTCCGCCTTATGACGTACACCACAATTAGTGCCCACTTCTGCAAGCCTGGATTAGAGGCTACGTTCGAACGTGGGTTCAAATCCCGGTTGGATTGATTACGTGGTTGGATTTTTTCTGAAATTTGCTCCAACTGTAAGTGAAATGTCAGGTAATCTCATGGTAAATTCTCGGTTTCATCTTGTCGAAACACCATTTTGTTATCACCAATTAAACCGAGTTAATGAAAGGAAGGAGCAAGGAACCATGACCTAATTTTAAAAAAGTATAAACCTATTCAAGTCAGTCTCAATAATGTCACGTAATGAAATTCTTGTCTTATTGGACAATTCTTATATCAGGTTATGGTGTTAATACCATAGTAAGATATGGTTACTAATAAAATGCTATGGTTTTGGGTAAAGGGACTTAAGTCACAAAAATAAGTTTTGAAATATATGAAAATAAAACTTCGAACCCTTATTGCAAATACTTTTCTACACAAATACAGGGACATCATTTTATTTTTACTAACATTTTTAATATTAACCTGTCTATACCTTTAGAGAACCGGAAACACCGCTTGCTCCCCCCTCCAAGACTGGAGTTCGATGATACTGGCGTAAAACACAAATCACTCTACTAGGTATAGGAAGGAAGAAAAGTAGTTCATCCATTTACGTTAACTAGGAAATATCGCGATTTTGAGTTTGATAATTTTCATTAGGTTTTTCTTTAATCAAAGTACAGTACTATATTAAGAATAAGTGTTTTTACTCACGAAGTGAGTTATCCATGCGAACGTATTCATTATGCAGTGTATATTATACTGTCTACAGCACATTAGCGTACAATATAGAGAAAGAAGTTAAATTGAAAAATAATCATAGTATGACTATTTAAACACAATTTTGAAAATGGTGGCCGTTCATTTCGATACAGGCTTCAGTTCTTTTGTGCATATTACCGCACTATAGACTATTGCATCTAATTCCAATTGCTAGTTTCGTCCTTCGTACTAGTAACTCATGTTGAAATAATTCTGTACCTACTCTACGTACTGTAAATTCAATCTTCACTTCTGCCCGACCCGAAAATATAAAATTACTCAGACATGCTATCTACTGTCCGTCCAAGTGGTTATGCCGCAGGATTGTAGAAAGGGAGGAAATCACGTGACAGTTAATTACTTAACGATGCCCTTTTATTTAAGTTAAATTAAACAGCTGTATAATATTACGTAAACTTCCAATTCCTAAGAGAAATTAATGTTTTCAGAAAAGAGCTAAGACAGCCCAGCTATTACAGAGGGGCGAGCAGAAGCAGGTGGGGGAAATCGGGATGCGACGTAGGCAAACGGACAGTACCTGTGCGAAAATATGATTCAATATTGAAAGCTCTTTCGTCACTGGAAAACGCGAACATATTTCTGGAACGTACTATACTCAGTAACTCAGTACTGCTTACTATCTGCGGTCTTGGCTCTGTGTGGAGTTGGAACTTCCTTAGTAGAAGGGGTGGGAGTGAAGTACATTCAAAAACTCAGGTACAATAAAAATTGAAGTAAAAATAAAATGATGACCCTGTATAACAGTCCACACCTGTGGAGTATCCTCTCATTGAGATTGCGGCTGATATGTAGGCCTACATCTATTGTCAGGCAGTACATATCACTAGGCGATATGTGTCAGAGGAAGAACAATTGTTTGTATGCATCTGAAGTCTGACTAGTGTAATATGTAGCTAGTCGGCGATGTATGCAATGGAGGAGGAAAAGAACTGGCCACCCTACCCCATTATCTCCTGCACTAGTTGCTCATAAGTGGTGCCTTCTTGGTATTACTCGACCAAGGCCAGTGGAGTCCTATAGCCCGGAGCTCCTGCGTTTGTAATACCGCATCGCAATAGTTCACATTATGCCCGCGGCTCCACTCGCCTTGGTCGAGTAATAACACTTGTGAGGTTCAGACCTGTCTTCGGACAGTTGACTAAACAAGCTGTGGAATAGCGGTTAGCGCGTCTGGCCGCGAAACCAAGTGGTCCGAATTCGAATCCCGAGGTTTTTTGCGGAGTTTTCTCTCAACCCAATATGAGCAAATGCTGGGTAACTATCGGTACTGGACCCCGGACTCATTTCACCAGCATTATCATCTTCATCTCATTCAGACGCTAAATAACTTAAGATGTTGATAAAGCGTCGTAAAATAATCTAATGAAGAAAATAAAACAAATCAAATGCCAGTATTATTTTGTTTTTTGCACAACTTCTTGCAGAATTTAACTTGTATATTCACTGGAGGAACGAAACTCCATTTGCAAAACCCTCTTTACCAGAACACCATCAAATTATTGTATTTCTATAAGTTTGAACAATAAAATTACACAATTATATATTATTATTTTCGTGTACGACAGCATTATAAAACAATTAATAAAGAAATAACATAAGATTTGTAGTTTGATATCATGGTCTATGAAGAAAGAGGTTGCTATGACAACAATGATGAATTAAATACGGAGTGTCCCGAATTGATGTATACACTCTTTGAAATATTATTTCACGCCAAAGAAATGAGATAGAAATACGATTTTTGCGGTTTATGATTCAGAAGGCAGTGGAAAGCATAGAAACATGTTCATCTGTTTATAAACAAACATGGCGGTGCAATTATCGTTCGATGAACGTTAGTGGATACTGAAATGTTATTGGAAAGTGGAGAATATTGTTGAGGTTCAACGACGTTGGAGGGTTGGATTTGGAACACAACCACCAACAAGGTTACCTATCACAAGAATCCGAGACAAGTCTGAAGTCGACGGAACGGTGTAAGATGTGTTGAAAGGGCGGTGCGGAAGAAAGAGAAGTTCCACCGATAACGAGTGTGTTGACGCAGTCATGCAAGCTTTACACAATTCCCGATAAAGTTAATGAGATAATGTTCTCGTGAGATTGGAATCAGCAAATCCAGTATTAATCTAATTTTGCGAGCTCAAAAATGGGAGCTTTATAATCCGAGACTTGTCCACGCATTAAATGAGGACAACCCAGACAGGCGACTGGAATTTTGTGAGTGGTTCTTGAACATGTATGATGAAAGGGAAGATTTTCAAGACTTAATTGTTTGGTCAGATGAAGCCACATTTAAACTTAATGCCACAATTAACTTGATTAATTGTGTATACTGGGCTAACGAAAACCCACACATCTTTCAAGAAAAGGCCGTAAATCTTCCAGGAGTAACAGTACTGTATGGTGTGATCTGTCTTCCAGAGGAATAATTGGGCCGTACTTCTTCGAAGGGACTGTCATGGGTGAGAAATACCTGCAAATGTTGGAAACCACGATTCCACGTCTTAATGATATCTTTGAGAATGAAAATGGGTTTTACTTTCAACACGGCGGGACTCCAGCTCACTTTCATATCAATGTGAGGAATTTTCTCGATCGCACACTCAATCAGAGATGGATAGGACGACGAGGAAGTGCTGCAGAGTTCCCGCCTCGATCTCCGGATTTAACCTTTCCAGACTTCTACCTATGGGGAAATCTAAAGGACACAGTGTACGTCACAAAACCAGAAACACTGGAGGAACTGACAGTTCAGTTTGAATATGCCTGTAATGATATTTCATTAGAAACAATCCAGTTGGTATGTCGCTCTGTTGTATGTCGTTGTTGGGAGTGCACTGTTGCGGAAGGTGGCCATTTTGAACATGTACGGGCTTAAGGAATACAAAACCGCGTAAATTGTATTTCTGTCTCATCTCGTTGCTGAGAAATAGTGTTTCAAAATGTGTATACATCAATTTGGGACTCTCTATCGTTTCATAATGTTTACTTTATGGTACGTTTTAGTTGGCATGGTAATATTTTACAGCATTAGTATAATAATGTAGCATATTGCGCAATATTTTCACTATCTATAAAGACTGTTTATAATGCTGATGTACAAAAATTTTTTTTTTTTTTTTTTTTTTTGTATCAGAAAGTCTGACAACATGCATTTCTGCAAAAATCTCGAAATATATTTTTTCAGCAACGCATTACTTTGGCTAATGTGAAACTAACGCCTAGCCCAGGTAATAATTGATACAGTACTGAACATTGAACAACAAGATACATTTTTTTAAACACCGAAATGAAAAGAAGAGCGATGTTTTTTTGTAGAGCAGCTTTCTTATTCTGGTTTAAGCCTATTGGACTATAAGCGATAAACATACCACACATTCTGAATTGCGAATCGTTGATGGCACACATCACCCAAGAACTGCACACGCCCGTCACGGACGGACTCTGCTTCGTGCCCCGCATTCCTCAGTTTGTCACACTTAAAAGGAATGTCAAGATAAGCAGTTCACATATCCACTTTATCTGCTGAGTTGCGACCAAACAGCTGGTGCTCACGATTATAATGTATGACTGCAGGTAAAACATTCTGTTCTAGTCCAGAACAATGCACACCAACCAAAACTAGTAGGCCTACTCAAGAGGGCCCTTCTTCTTCTTCATTATTATTATTATCATTATTATTATTATTATTATTATTATTATTATTATTATTTTATATAATTTTTTTATTTAATGTTCTGCCCAAGGGCAGGTCTTTCACTACAAACCCAGCTTTCTCCAATCTTTCCTATTTTCTGCCTTCCTCTTTGTTTCCTCATATGAGCCATATATCTTAACCCGTAAGTGGGGAGGTATTTTTCTAGTCACCTAACTGGTGAGGTGGGGATTGCACTTACCCCAGCTTAGAAACTTGTATCGTAGCACTCAGATAATCAAACTGAATTTTTAATTTATATAATAAAGTACTTTAATTTGTTTTAACTAGGTTTTCTTCAAAACTAGGGAAGCAGGCAACATAATAAGCAATGAAAAAGAAAAAAATATCTCTGCACATCCACTGGCGCAGGCTTCTTTTCTTGCAATGGCTGGGGTACTCACAGTCACCATCTCACCAATTACGGGTTAATGTCGTCTATCATTTGATATTATTATTATTATTATTATTATTATTATTATTATTATTATTATTATTACAGGCAAAATATGAAAATTCATACTGAAAAGCATTTCTGCTAACAATATGGGAAGAAAGATTTTTACAATTCACGATATGTAGAATAAAATTACCCCAAAATAATTTTCATACATTATAATAATTTAGTAAAATATTCATATTAAAAAAAAAATCTTAAATTTTTTTTAACATGTTGCACGATTTTTACCTCTTCGTTAATACTTCTATAATTACTAGAGCCCTGTGTTTGGTTACTTTGAATACAAGTTATATGTACATCGATCATACTAGTTTCGTAAGGAAAATAAGTTTGAAGTCAACAGTTCACGCTTCAGTGAACCAGGCAGTCTTCCCTTATGCACCGGTACTGTATATCTGCATCTAAAGTACCTGTGTGTGTAAGTCGGTGAACAACAGGAATACCACTTGGATCTTGGATTTAATAACAACAATAACGAAGTATATATTTAAAGACAGTTTATATGCAATAAAATATAATTGTAATAGGGACAGACGAAACTAATAAAAAATATATATCAGGAGCCAGCCCTTTTATTTTCAGGAGCCACCATATTTCGTGCACATGCAATTAGGTAATCATTCGAGCTAAGATAAAAATATGAAATATATTAAACAATGTTAAATATCTATACTATGCAAACACACGCTCACAGAGATGCTCTGAAGTTATGTAGGACAATATCTTGACATGCGTCTAAGAAATGTAACGATATTAATGTAAAAAGCACATTAGAATTTCTTCCTACAACCGCTTTTGTTAACATTATGCATTAGTCGTAATAACATAAAAAAAATCGAAGTCTTAAAAAATTTTTTAACTCGCCATGGCTACCTGGCGCCCGGAATTTGTCTACCCCTGATTTTTAAATAAGAAAACACATCTAGATACACTCCAGATCTAATAATTAAAGTTTTGGAATTAAGAAATAAAAAAATGTATAAAATAAAACACATTATGAGTGCATGCTTTACAAGTCTTTAAGGGTGGTATTCATAGACATTTCGCAGCACGCGCTACGAGCGTACTAAGCTAGCCCCAGCTATCCACTGGTTACTTGTACAGAATTCAAATCATATCCCATCGCTAACACTGGTTTATGAATACGAAAAACGCTGATAATCCACCGAAAGCCCGCGCTAAAAATGTCTATGAATACGGCCCTAAGAGTCTCTACAAATTACAATGATTGACTGCAAACATTGTGTTTCAAGTGAACAATTTTTCCTACTTTCATTTTCTTCTTTCCTAATGGCTTGCTCACAAGTGAAATCCCCAAATTCCACTTTAGAATCATTGAACTCGTAGCGTCAATGAATTCGAGAAGTTAAAACAAAATGATTCCTCACCTTTGGTCATTCTTTCGAATCCAGTGAAACTCGTCTACTTTTAAGATATAAATTATTACTTGAAACGGAGTTCTACCATCAGTTTTGCTGTGCAATTAATTCATTTCTCCTCTTTTGTTTTGCAACTTCGTGAGTTTTTCATCGTACAGAACTTATACTACTAACTGACAAAATATGTAATATTCTGTATACGGGTTCCACCATAACTTTCTATTGTATTTCTCTACAATTAATATGAAATCCTGTGTCTGTTTAACTAATAATAGAGTTAGAAATTTTAGGTGCAATATTTTGGTCAAAAAGATGTAAAAAGGTGCCTTATTTTAGTTGAAAAAGGTGCGAAAAAAGATGCAAATTTCAAAGGTAAATGTTCATTACAAACAGTACCAAAACCAATTACGTGACATATAAGGACACAAAATTCCTTGAATAAGCTTAGTTTCATCCTCCTTGATAAAAAATGTCAGCTGACTGACCTACGGTTGGGCTCAGCCAATATAGCGGATGATATTGATAAGGAGAGGAAAAGAATTAATCTTTCGTCAATGAAGGAGCAAGCTCAAATTCTTTTTCTTCTTATTCAATAGCTTTCGCCTAACGGTGGTGCGATAAAGCGAAAAGTAATTTGTAGACATTTCACCAAACGGGAGTTCACTGAAGGACAAACTAATTTGAAACTTTTGCCAAACAGGACTGCACTAAAGCGAAACTAATGTGGTACCACACTAAAAACAGTAAATTCTAATAAAAACATTCAGAAAGCAGATTTGTCCATTTATTTAAAAAATCAACAGTAGAATAGTAGATTAAGGTGCCTGAATGGCGTATTTAACAGTAGGTAGAAGCCGCACACGTTCGGTTTTCCTTGTTTAATTTTTATGCGAGTAAATGCTGCAAAGGAGCCAAGGAAAGGAGGAAAAAAGTGCAAAAAGATACTGACATTCATAAAAGATGCTGAAAGGAGCTGGCACTAAAAAGGTGCAAAAAGATGCAACCAAAACATGGTTAGGAGTGTTTATTTCAGGTTTTCTTTGCAAAACAAACCAATTTGGGTATTTTAATAGTAAAAAAATAAGGTGCAGCACCTAAAATTTCTAGCTTTACTAATAACTGCACTAATCCTGATATTAACTTAACTACAAAAAAATAGTCCATTTCTCCTTACTGATCTTAAATATCCACCATTTCTTATTTCTGCTCCTAGATCACACTCCACTCACGTTTATTTCTGCATTCTATTCTTACTAGCATAATTTTATATATACAATAAAATTGAAGAGGTGGATTCCAAACTGGCCTAAGTCTAAATGACAAGTTATGCGAAAAATGACAAAAACTGATAAAATTAATTTGACGTCCTTCGATCTATTTGAAAAAACATATGCAGACACTAAGTTAACACTTAGAAGAGTCTGTTAAATTAATAACCTTACACAATTATATATAGACTTGAAAAGGATAAATTAAAACGTGAATAAAGCGAGTTAAAATCTTAAAAAATGGACTTAGTACACTTTGGAATCCACCTCTTCAATTGCGGACTCCCTTACTCTTCCTACTTAGACGTTTAATTTTTATACTTTACAAGCCATTGCAAGCCATTACCATTGTATTATGTTAATCATTATTACTCCTTAAAAATATCGTTCTTAAACTTTAACTGTCTATCCTATTTAAAATCAGTATACTAACATTTTCCTAACTCCTCCCCTCTCCGCCATTTAAAAAATCTCTATTCCTATTTAACACTTAACACTTCACACGGCTTTACACACCGAGATCCTCTTCTTCCTAATACAGATCATTTTAATAATCTTGCTAAATCCTTACATAAGTTTCAAGTTAGTTCACTTTAGCTTAAGGGGTTAGGTACAGCTTACAGCAGTAAAATTTTGGAAATATTCAATGTTTTTTTTTTCCCTCCATTACTGTATATTGTACAATAATGAAAATTAGTATGTGTAAAACATTGTCCTTCTGCTATACGAAAAAAATATTTTTACGATTAAAAAAAATTACTTACATTTTTTTTTTCAAAATTCAGTTCACTGTGCAGTGATGAAACGTTTCCCACATAACTAAAAAACTATCCAACATTCTGTCATGAAATGTTTTGTGTATATTTATGCATGTCACATCTACAATATGATGCAAGATCACTTATCTACCTTTGATAGATTGTCTGATAAAAAATAAATTCATTTTAAAAAATGGTCAAATATCAGTATTTTCTTCTAACACAAAATAAAAAAAATATATATTATTTATTAAGGAATGTAGTTGAAATAGCATGATATTGTAAACATGAGTTTCAGCAATAAAATAAAAGAGAGAGAACATGAAAAAGTTAACAAGTTTATGAGTTATGAGGGAAACGCTTCATCACTGCACAGTAAACTGCCACCATTTTGAATTTTGAAAAAGAAAGAATAATTTATTTTAAATCGTAAAAATATATATATATTTTTTTTTTCATATAGCAGAAGAACAGTGTTTTACACATACCAATTTTCATTATTGTACAAGGTAGAGTAATGGAGGAAAAAATGTTGAATATTTCCACAAATTTTATTGCTGTAAGCTGTACCTAACCCCTTAATCATTCATTCCTGAACTTCAGCAACACTCATAAGAAACTAAATAAAACTGTAACAACTCCTCACTAATATTATCGCCAGAAAATACTGTATAAAAAGTTACTTGTGTTGTACGGTAGCAAGTGTAGCCAACGTAGAAACTGTTTTTTTTTTATTTTCATGAGGTTAAAAATTGAGTTACCTAGATAATAAAAAGCTATTTAATTATGGAGATTTACTCGTTTGTATTTTATTTGGTAAAATATTAAATATAGAAAAAATTATTAGTCTCCAAAGACTTGCTATAATGATATGAACCTGCTCCAAATGGTTTACGAACAGACATATTTTAGCATTGAAATTTATTTCTATTTTGTCAAAATAAATTTCAGTAGTAGTAGTAGTAGTAGTGGTAGTGGTAGTGGTGGTGGTAGTGGTAGTAGTGGTAGTGGTGGTAGTGGTAGTAGTGGTAGTAGTAGTAGTAGTAGTATTAGTATTAGTAGTAGTAGTAGCAGTAGTATTAGTATTAGTAGTAGTAGTAGTAGTAGTAGTGGCAGCAGCAGTAGCAGTAGTAATGGTTTAATGTTCATGGCACTTGAATTTTATCCATTCTCCTTCTTGTCTCCCAATATAACTGCGAGATTCTCTTTGCAGGTTTGACTTCTAGTAGGTTTCCACATTCTTCCAGATGTGCAGCGTTCATCACTATACTAGGTTTCTTGCATAATGTGCACTCTGGTGATTGTGCTAGATTTAATTTAAACGGATGTGCACGAAGGCCATCATGACCTGTAATCATTCTAAATGCTGCACCGCTGTTGTGCAGAGGAAATACTGCAGAAAAAAGGGGGGGGGTGAAGTAAATCGCCAACTCCTCTATGAATCTAAGTGCATTTACAAACCACTGTAAAGTCAATCTCGAAATACGGAAACAACAAGAACCAAATTTATTGACTTACAAATCGGTAATGTGTTAAATTGGAAAAACCATATTACAGAAATTACTACTAATTTAAATTCAGCATGTTTTTATATTAGATATATGCAAGAGATAGTAAATATAAATACCTTAAAACAATATACTTTGCATATTTCCACTTGGTAATGAGTTTTGAGTTTTGGAATACTATTCTGGGGAAATTGTACAGATAGTAACAGTATATTTCTACTACAAAAAGAGTAATTAGAATAATAGTAGATGCGAAATCTATGAAATCGTGTAGGACCATTAAAAAAAAACTACAAATGATGCGCATGGCTTGTCAATATATTTTTTTATTAATAAACTTCCTCATATGTAATCATGAACACTTTCTAACTAATTCAACAGTTCATAGCATAAATTCTGGGCAAAAATGACTTTCATACTCCATCGGAAAATCTATCGTGCTATGAAAAAGGAATGCGTTATATGGCAGTAAAAATTTTTAATAGCCTCTCTATGGATATAAAAAGCCAAACTCAAAATATAAGACTATTTAGGGCCAAATTAAAGAAATACCTAACTTCTCACGCCTTCTATTCTGTAGGTAAATTTATGACATTCAATAACGCTGCATAAATATTTCTGTCTTGTATTAAGTACCTACCGATAACTAACTCCTTGTGTTGTACTAACATACAGTAAAACTCTACCGCATATATTTCAACTAATAATTAAGACTTTGTAGTACTACCGTTAAGATTTTTTGACATGTTCCATATTCTAGCTGTGAAGCGATGTATGAATACCATGAAAAAATTACAATACAATACAATACAATACAATACGGACAATGTAGCTCAAAATGAAAAATTCCAGAAAAGTGTCCGGGCGGGGACGATCTTGAGAAACAAGTCAACAGAAAATAAATGTCATATTTTGGCAAAATTTTGTTCCTGTTGTGCCAGTGTTTATTGTTGTTGTTGTTATTATTATTATTATTATTATTGTTACTGTATAATATTACTAATTTTGTACAATAACTAATAATAATAATAATAATAATTAATAATAATAATAATAATAATAACAGTTATTATTTCGAATTATTGGATAGTACACCCTCTTTCATTCCTCTTTAATTGTTGAGTTTAGATCTCATTTACAACATTGTATTTTGTGTGTTAATTGCTCTCTGCTTGCATAACTTCAGATTAAATTTTGTTCTTGCAGTTGTTTGGCTTGTTATTGTTGAGTCTTTTGTCGACGTTTATTAATTGTATTATTCTGTAACAGCAACGAGTAAGTTCCACAGAAGTGTGGAGTAATAATTTATAAGTTCCGCTCACAAGTACTTATTGAAATATTATATACAAGTACTTGCCTGTTCGACAAAATAATACAAAAGACTTGTACATTAATTTTATTGTAATACATTATTCGCCATTACGTAATAGTTTAAAAGGAATATTAATCTAGTATTTGCTTACGTCTGAAACAACTGAAAATAAGCGTTTTGTAGATTGATGTGGTATGAAGAATAATGCGAGTAATTTAGGTCTGCCATTCGTAACTAATAGCCCTACCTGGTTGGCAGTGCTTTCATCCGATTTCTAGGTTGTCCTAAAATGTTGGAGAAAAACATACCAGAATACAATAGTAAATCATAGTATAAGAGAGTAAAATCAGATTTTATGCGCGAGTGGGAAGTTCAGCGCTCGAGGCGAGGCCGAGCCTCTTGAATTCTTAATACAAACCAACATTTCTTATTTAATTAGTAATTAGGTTAAAATCTTGTAACAACGCCACTAAAATATACTGAAACTTCTCGGACATCTGTATGGCTGCATGTTATATTCCCTTATGTACTTCATTTAATACTTTATTTTGTTGTGTGTACAGCTTCGGACGGGAGTGCAGGTATAAGAGGTCGCTGACAGACTCAGGGCAAGAAGGGAAAAGAAATGTCTTCGGATCCTCTTAACTTGTGTGACATGTCGTTTAGGAAGAGTGTGACTCGAACAGAGCAAGGGCTCGAAACCTTTCTCTTGCCAGGACTGCGGCTTTCCCTTTCCCCACTCGTCCTGACTTTTAACACCTTCATGTCTTGGTGATTTTCTGTCGTGATTTCTATATCCCTTAAGTGGTAGCTAAATTCTCTAATGTTCCTTCATATGGAACGGCGAAAATTGGAGTGAGAAAAGTGTCCAAAAGACTTTGAGCTCATATAGAAACTACTTCTCAGCTTCAATTCTCCTTGCAAGGGCGCTTTTTCGGGTATTTATTATTTTTGCTCCTCCTTTTCATTCATTCAATGAATAAATTATTTAATTAATGAGTTAATAAACGAATGAAAAAAAGAGGAGACAGAATTAAACGGTAAGCGAAAACGCGTCCTTGGAAGGGGAATTGGGCCTGAGAGGAAGTATCTATGTGAGTTCTTGTCCGGTAATAATGAGATAATGAAGCGAGACGAACTGTGGAAAATTTAGAGTCACGACGTTCATCTTACACTTCTGTTTCCATGATACCACGAGTGACATGGCTTACAGAAGAACTTTTCATGTTAAAAAGTTCCAATTTCTTTTTCCTTGTACAGTGCTCTTCTTTCATACTGCGGCCAACGTACGGCGGCTCACATGCCGGCCGCAGCAGCTCGGACTCCCGCCGAAAACAGATATAATATCCCCGCAGCTGGGATTCCCGCCGCCCGCCCATAGGATTTGCCCATGCTTGTGGTAACAACAGGTTATGTGAGTGAACAGCAGTTGTACTGAAGCATTGTCTAATTTGTTTCGTTCCTGTTTCATGCGTATGTGAAGCCATTGCCTAGTTTGTTTCGTTCCTGTTTCATGCGTATAAATGTACGAGTTTTAAGTGCTAATTACTTTACGAATGTTATCAGTGCTTGCGCAGTTTTCCATAATGCCTCGACGCGATTACACATTACCATAAAGAATTTTTATGGCTGAGAACCAGACTGTTCTAAGTCCAACTATTTGTAAGAAAGAAATCTGTGTTTCATTGTGTTCCAGTTCTTGTTTGCATATATGAATCGAACAAAATTGTAAATATTCCTCTCGATAAGGTTGCTATGAAGCTATTCCAAATTGTTTCATGAAGCTTTGAATGTCAGGAGCTTAAAATAGCTCTCCCGAAAAAAAAAAAAGGAAAATGGACTTGGAATAGTCTGGTTTTGAGTCATCGAGATGTGTGACAACAAACTTTTGTAGGGAAGTTAGAAGGCGACTTGAAACACAATTTCCCGGTTTACCTCTCCCACACAGAGAAACCGTGCGAAGACTTGTGAACAAATTCAGGGAAACGGGGTCTATTCGCGATAGAAAGCGAAGAGTAACACGATCCCCTGATTTAACTGTATGCGATTTTTATTTATGGGGCAAGTCGAAAAATAAAGTGTATGGAACAAACCCCCATACATTGGAAGATCTAAAATAAAACATCAGGCGAGAAATTCATTCAATTTTGGATATTGAACTCTCGAATGTGAATGAAAATTTCCTGAGAAGATGCCAGAAATGTGTGTATGGAGAAGGACAGCATTTCCAAGATCTCTTATAATAAGGTATGTGCTTACTATCATTGTAATTGAAACTGTAACTATGAGAACGTGAAGCGGTAGCGGGGATATTATAACTGTTTCGGCGGGAGTCCCAGCTGCTGTGGCTGGCGTGCGAGCCGCCGTGCGCTGGCCGCAGTGTGAAAGAAAAGCACTGTAGATTGAGTATAGTTGTTTCACGTAAAAAAAATATCGTACAGTTTAATCTGTTGTTAAATATACTTACTTTTTTCCAGGTCACATCACGAAGATGTTAAGTTATCTTGAAACGATAGCTGAAGAAAATAGAACTGTAAACTGAAATAGCTTTCCCAACATATTGAAGGAAACGAATGTTACGAAACCAAGGATGTATTTGTTTTCTTTGTGACATTTTAGGTCTCAGGTCTTCCCAATCAAATTTGCTATTCGGTCTATGGATATGTCATGCCATCGTACTGTAGTAATTCAATTAAATCGCCATTCTGTAGTAAATTTTTCTGCCAAGGTCATCACATTGGCGTTGAATACCATCTGGACATGAAACAAAATATTATTTTAAGACGAAGTTGTTTTAACCACTCGTAGATAAGCATATGTCGTGAAACTTACGAAACTTTTCGGATACGCATTACAACACGCAATGACCTACATGATCGCGTCTTTGTTTTGCTCTAAATATTGCAGTGTAAAGAGACGAGATAACATTATCACAGGAGAGATACGGCGATCCGTGATGCTAGGGACCGCCCAGTTTGAATCTCTGACAGGATTTCCCTGAAATATACATGCCATACCTGACAATCATTGTTCTTCTTTTTCATCATGAGTGCAGTTATAGGTCTATAAGGTATTTCGGAATAACTATTTCTAATTTTCACATGTGATAGAGGGCATGTAATTAGGTTAAGCATTTTCCCTTCATAAAGTAATGTCCGGAAATCTTACCTACGTATCGAGATAAAGCGGTAAAAGTTAAACCTCTTCATTGACCATATTATCGTCGATGGTTGCGTTTAATTTTATCGTCTTTCAGCTATTTCCATTACTATAGAAACAATTTTAGTTCATTTGTTTTCATTATGTCTCTTTTGCATTCGTAGGTCTACAGTATTTCTGGTGGTACGGTAGACAAACTCTGATTGCCTTAATTCCATCAGATTTCATAAATAAATAAACAAATGAACAAATAAATAAATCAATAAATGAACAAATAAATAAATGAATAAATAATTAAATTAATGAATAAATAACTAAATGAATGACTACATAAGTAAATGAATGAATAAATAACTAAATGAATGAATAAATAACTAATTCATTCATTCATAGTGTTCTGCACAAGGGCAGGTCTTTCATTGCAAACCCAGCATTCTCCAGTATTTCCTATTTTTTGCCTTGCTCTTTGTCTTCGCATATGGCCCATATATCTTAATGTCTATTAAATAACTAAATGAATGACTAAATAAGTAAATGAATGAACAAGTAAGTAAGTGAATAAATAAATAACTAAATGAATAACAAAATATATGACTAAAATGAACAACAGGCTAAAAAACCAAATGAATAAAAACATAAATAGAAACTAAATAAATCAATAAAAACTAATTAAATGACTAAGAACTAAGTAACTAAACAAAAACTAAATAACTAAATAAAAAACTATATAACTAAATAAATAAAAAATATCTAAATAAATAAAGAAATGACTGAATAAATAAACAAATAACTGAATAAGTAAACAAATAACTGAATAAGTAAACAAATAACTAAATAAATAACTGAATAAGGAAACAAATAACTAACTAAATAACTGAATAAATAAACATACAAGTAAATAAGTAAACAACTAAACAAACAATCAAATAAGTAAATAAGTGAAAAAGTGAATAAGTAAATGAGTAAATAAGAAAATAAGCAAACAAATGAACAAACACATAAAGAAAGAGATCAATAAATAAATAATTGAAATAGAGTAATAATAAAAATAACAGGTTATACATTTCTATGAATTAAAAATGCACTGGTTTAAAAACGTTGAATTAGCAGACATGCATATGATAGCCTACAGGCCTGCGATGCAACTTACGGCAATATTGATGTGGAACGGCGGAGCAACATCCTCACCGTCATATTCTCTGATACAACACCTACAGGCTAGATCAACATCTTCGAGATAGTGACCAGCTACTTTTCAAGCCGAGGTTCTTTGAAATACTAATTTGTTTCATATCGTTATAATATATACAAATCTATTTCGATACGGAAGGATTTTCAGACATTACTTTATTAAGAAAAATGTTTTATTACTTGCCTCTACCAGTCTAGCACATCTTAAAATTAGGAATAGTTATTCTGAAGCACTCTTTATACAGTAGCATCATTGATATTGGCGACAGCGATGTGATATTTTGAAGAGTTCAGTGCGAGAAGCCTCAGTTAGGAAATATCTTGGAGGGTATATAATAATCAGTCCAATAGGGATTCGAAACCATGCCCGAGCTAGCCTCGCGGCACGAGTCCCGCTCACTAATGACTGTAACACACCCGCCAGTCATTAACTTCTTTCAAAGATTACATGTTTGTCTGGTAAGCTCCGGTGACCCAATGGTTAATTGGCTTGTCTTAGAGTTGAATCCCAGCGAGCTGATCGTTCCTTAAGAGGGTGATGAAAATCCCGTTCAGAATCGATCCCAGCTATGGCCATCACAATCTATCAGGCAATTTTAATTCCCTTACAAAGAAGCCTTTCATGACACCATGTCGGAAAATCTTCAATCGGCAATATTATAATGGAACCAACCAGCCGAACTTAATCTAACCTGTCTTAATCTAACCGAAACAACTAACCTAAGCTACTTGAATCTAACAAACCAAAGAGACAGCCGACCAAATAACACAACTAATTTAAGTTAACTAACAAACGAGACAACTAATCAAGGTAGCCTACTAATCGAGACAAACAACTTAAACTAACAAACCAACAAAGAAACAGAGGCAGCTAACCTATCCTAAATAAATCCAAGCAAGGAAGCAACCAATCAATATGACAACAAACCAATAAACAAACCTTCAAAAGAATCAACCGTACAACGAAACCAAAAACATATCAGTAAAGAGCCAACAAAACAACCATCCAACCAACACAACCAAGACAACTTAACAACTTAATTAACCTAACCTAATCTTACCTAACCAACTAACCAAGAAAACCAACCTAACATGATCTAATCTAATATAACCTAACCAACAACCAGACGTCTAACCAACCAGACATCCAATCAACCCACTAACCAATGCAACTTACCTAACCTAACATCCAGACATCTAACTAATCAATCATCCAATCAACCCACAAACCAAGACAACTAACTTAACCTCACCTATTCTTACCTAACAAACAAACCAAGACAATTAATCTAATTTGATCTAATCTAAGCTAACCTAACCAACTAACCAAGTAAACTAATAAAACCTGAGCTGACCTAATCTAACCTAACCACGAAGCAGTCAACTAATCAACGAACCATCCAACCAACTCACCGAGCAAGACAACTAACCTAACCTGTGTAATATAATTTAACCAACTAATCTAACCTATTAATCTCACTTTACTTAACTAACCAATAAGCCAATCTAACCAACCAACGAGGCAACTAGCCACAAAAAAGTACCTCTAAGACAACCAACGAACATAACAAACCAATTAACAACCTTTGCGACAATCAATCAATCAATCAATCAATCAATCAATCAATCAATCAATCAATCTTTCGACATTTTCAATTAACGAAACAATCAACAACCAACCCCAAACCGACCGACCAACCAACCAACCAACCAACCATCGTTTCAATGAACCAACAGCGGTAGTGCGTTTGCTTACTAATCCGGAATTGCTCTCGGTCGTGGGTACAATGTCCTCCTGGGTGATTACTGATTACTAGTGACCGGATTTTTATGTAATTACATATTATATTCCTTTCATCCTAACGGTGTATAAATAACAAATCTTTGCGAATCTTGTAATTACCATTAATATATTAAAATTTGATACTACATATTTTTACATATTTACCCCACATTACATATTATGGCTTGATATTACATAAATCTACATATTTAGTAGTTTTATTCATTTTTACTTCTTTAAAAGGAAAAGGAAAACTGCTGCTGGGGAAGTTTACAATTTTGAAATAAGCCTTTTTACCTACCGAGAAAGGATATATTTCGGGACGAAACATAACATCTAAGTTCCAGGAAGTAAAAGAGGCACTCACCCCTTACCGCCCACTGTAAATATGAATGAAAAAAGGCAACCTTTCTCATATAACTACTTTGTATTGTAAAAATCAAGGAGGGAATAATCTCATACACATAAGCGGACGACATAGTAGTAGGGTCTAAAGACCTTACAAAGTTAAAAGAAACATTAAATATCATGGTAAAATGGTGCAATAAAAACAAATTTGATATAAATGTGGACATGACAGAAATGATGACACTCAGAAACGGGGGGGGCAAATACCAGAAACAGTAGAAATCGTCATGAGGAACAGAAAATTAAAAATTGTACCAGACTACAAATATCTAGGCTTAACAATACAAACCAGCGCAGATATTGATATTATATATTTTCATGATTTTACATATTTTGGTACACATTCAGCTTATTTATAAGATAAATATGTACATATTTCACACCTTGATATTACATAAAAATCCGGTCCCTAGTGATTACTTGGTTGAGTTTTTTTCCGAAGGTTTTCCTCACTTTCAAAGCGAATCATCCTCCAAATACCATCTCGCTGTCATAAATCATGTCGACGATAAATAACATAGTAGTAGATGATACAGCGTCGTTAAATAACCGAACACAATTAAAAACTAACTAATTAGTAAAGAAATTAATGAATCAATCAAATAACGAAACTACCAACGAACTGATATACCAATCAACGAATCAATCAGCCACATAAACAATTACTGTATCAAGTAATGAACAAGCGAACCAATGTCAACAATGAACTTATGAACGAATCAATACCTCAAGAAAAAAAAAAAACAAGAAAGCAACCAGTCAACCATTGAATCAAATAAACCAAGCAAACAGCTGATTAAACAACCAATTTGCCAACCAATGAATCTACTAATGAAGCAACCGAACAAGATCGAAATTCCATACGAAGCTTAAAATATTATCCTCACGTAATTTGAAAAGTTAGGCATCCCGCAAGCTTCGCACGAGTGGCGTGGGTTGTGATAAGATTCCTCGAATCGAGCGCGGGGGCTGCCCGTACCCTCAGTGAATCACAGCAATCCATTTACCTTTCCTGGAAATCCCCGTTGCTATGGTGTAATCGTCAAAATTCAAATTCGCCTCACATAATCTCCTTGGTAACTGTTCCTAGGATACATACCCGAAAGATAACACTGGCTCGTACCGCGTAGAAAACATGATACGAGTAGTATGCTAATATTTTTACTTAAACAAACGGGATAGACCGTATGTCTCCAAAAATGTTCGTGTTGAAGAATTATTGATTTCCTTCATAACTAAACTTCAAGTCGAGAAGTTCTTCGAGAAACGTGGTATATAATTATGGTAGGCCTACATACGTCCTGTACGAAGACAGAGCAAGAAATGATACACGCAGTGAGGGAAGTGAGACGGTATGCGATGCGCCGGTATGGAATACCGCCACTGGTTTCTATGGCCAGAAAACATACCGTTAATGAAAAACGACATACCGTCACTGAAAAAATGTGATCCATAAAAATTTGTTTATATATTTCTTCACAGCAAAGATTACTACCTGTTTGCTTCGTAAATCTAAACCACAGCCTTCTGGAATTGTATTCAACATGTATTTAGACACGTTTATTTAATAAGTCAACCCCTGGAATGCTTACAACGGTAGTATTTCAAGTATAGAAGGCTGTGGTCTGTAGCTTGTGGTGGCCATTGTTGCCAATTTAGTGACTGTCATTTTTGTTGTTGTTGCATTTTATATTACTAATTAAGTAAGGCACTTTGAAGCTTTAACATTATTTTAAATGATAAGTCTCAATGGACATTGCAAAATAATCTAGCAAATAACTGAGGTAACTTGAAATTATTTTATTAAGAAATTTAATGTGTTGCGTAAGCTTCAAAGATTCGCGTTACTGACTGCACGAAATAATTTATTATATAAATTATGTATGTGTATGTTGTAAGGGAGAGGGTATGCCTCTTTTAAATCGCGGTATGCTAGGGGAAAATCTTGGGGTAGCATACTGCCTCTGGTTTTTTTCCCACTTCCCTCACTGGATACACGTGATGGTTGTATCACTCGCACATGTGGTCTGATGGTTATTTCAAACTCGGCGAGGTCGATGGATTTTAAAAGGCGATAAATTCCTTTGAATGACTTCCAGTGGGAGGAAAGTAAAGCTGTGAGTCTCATGTTGCCAATGAAAGTTCGGGGCAGAAAAATTAACAGATGATAGACAATATTAAGATAGTGGGTGAACAGTATAGAGCAGAACTGGTTTCATGGCTGGTCGGCCGGCTATGCGCGCGGAGGTGGGGGACTCAAGGCTACGCGAGGCTTCTGTTCTGCTCTATACTGTTCACCCAGTATCGTATGCGGAGACTAAGAGGAGAGCGAAAAATAGGAAAGATTGGAGAATGCTGGGTTTGCAGCGAAAGACCTCCCTTGGGCAGAAAACAATGAATGAATGAATGAAAGACTGACTGACTGAATGAATAAATGAATGACTGAAGAAATGAATGAATGAAAGAATTTTTAAATACCATTTGAAAGAGCACATTTTTTGTATCGCTATGCTATACGTCATTTGTTTTATACAGAAGCACTATACTGGGTGTTCAGTTCAAAATGTGTCTTGGCTCGCTGTATGCCGTCATGTGGCTAGTTGATGAGCCTAGAGAATTCAATCTTCCTACACTTCCGCAGCTCAGGTGTATAATCTAAGAGGCAGAGAAGTTGGCTAGCAAGTACGGCGTTCATTCTGAAGAGTACGTGCCGATACGTACGGTAACGCCGGTAGTGGCAGGAATGTGAACTGTTTGGAAATACGTACTGTCGGGATATGGGGAGAGGGTTAAGACGATTACTTACGTATTTGTTGACATTAACTTCGACGGTCAACATGGACACGGAGCATTTGATTTGTGTTGTGGAATGTTACCGTACGCAACCGATGATAACAAATACCCTGCGTACGACTTGCCGTCGCAAAACACAGTTCGAAAGAGGTTATGGTAGCACACAGACCGTACAGACCGCCATCTGTTGCTACGACGTTCAAGTTATACCGTACACGTTCTCAAGTTCAGATTGAAGAACGCCTTAAATAATAGGCAACTTCTCTAACATATAAACTGAAACTCGCTTCAAATCGGTGACCCAACAGTGACGTCATGACACACTTTGAAATGAACACCCAGTAGTTATGGTTACAATTTTAATGTAGATACAGTTGTATCAGTGTCTTTGTGTTATGAAAGTGGTTTTATTGATGAAATAAACATAAAACAAGATATTTCCTTTATCAGAAAATGAAAGAACTGGGTTGTTAATGATGAAGTGTTTCCATCTAGGCCGGAAGAAGAGGGCATGTATAGTAACCTGATTTTTCTCTACTTGATTACTTTTCATAAGGATATCTGAAAAGTTGGGTCTTCGGTGCGAGATCTTCCGATATTGACGGGATGAAGACGAGAATAAGGAAGGAGTGTAGAGAAATGCAATCAGCAGCAACTGGAAATGTTCAAAACTAGTTTGTACTGCGTCTCAGTCAGTGCCAAATTGTAAATAGGGAACATTTTAAACTTATAATTAAATAAATTCAATTCAATGTTTAAACTCAGAGAAACGCCATTTTATTTAAATGAAAGACATCTTCTATGATCCATAACTGTATTTAAAAATATGCTCTATCAGATGATAATAAAAACTACAGGGTGTAATTTAAAAATGTTCTCGGTGACGTCATAATCCGCACAACAATAGTTACAAAGATATTTTTTATCCATGAAATTGTTCCTTTCTAAATAAGATGTTTCAAGTGTCTGAGATTTGTGTTCAAAATTCTTTCATTCAGTTTTAATTACATTTAACTTATGGATTACTTTTGAAAAACTCTATATATAATCTATTTCAAAGCTTTTTTTTTATAATGTATGAGGGTCGCAACATATTTAAAAAAAATGTTATTCTGTTGTGTTTTGATATAGACGAGAAACAGAAGCGTGCAAAATATATGCGTAACTATAGAAAACTAATACTAACATATAGCTGGATTAACAATAACAATATTTAAGGGATATTTTCATGTGTTTATCTACACAGTAAACGTGTTAATTGTTAATAATTGACTGTGGCTAAAAATAATTTTTTTTAAATGACAATAATGTATTGCTAAAAACAATTCTGTTACAATTTCTATTGGTAACATAAGCCTTATACTGATCCTAAGTTTCATCATGTTCTAATGTTTAGTATTTGATGAGGCTAGTACAGTATATCAATAAATGCGTTGTTACCAATTTGAAATAAGGAATGTACTAAATTTATCTTCTTAATAGTACATTCAATAGTACAGTATTTCCCTTCTCCTTCATTATTCCATTTCTCCAGTCTTGTTTATCTCACATCTCGTTTTCAAAATTTATCCACTCACCATAATCTAGACACACGATCACAACACTTCTCAATATTATCCATTCACTCCCATCAAACATCCTCATACTCATCTTCTTTCACTGTGGCTGTTCCTCAAGTTTGGAATTCCTTACCGAGCAATATCAGAGACTGTCAGACATCAAATCAATTTAAGAATAGACTATGGAAATATTTTTTCAAACAATTCTCGTTAACAATAATAGTTGTTTCAAGTTTCTCAATGTTCAGTGGTTATTATTACAGGATAAATATTTAATTTATTTCATAATAATAATAATAATAATAATAATAATAATAATAATAATAATTATTATTATTACTATTATTACTACTATTACTATTTTTTATCAGTGTTTATTATTGTCTCGCTAACATTACTTATCTAACTTTCATTATTTACTTTTACTTTCTTTATTCACTTTCATGTTGTTTCATGATCTACAGGTAGATATTAATGTAATCACTACAGCAAATTTTTTATCCTAATTCCTGTAGCTATAGGTGTTATATAATAATAATAATAATAATAATAATAATGATAATAATAATAATAATGATAATGGCTTTATTTATCCTGGCAGAGTTAAGGCCGTAAGGCCTTCTCTTACAATCAACCAGGATTAAAACTTGCTTACATAGTTGAACATACAACTGGTTCGGAATTAATTGCATACTGATACAATTTAGGTACATAATGCGATCAAAAGAGGTAGTTACATAAAAATTTACCTCATAAAATAAAAATAAACATAGTGGAATACATATTAATGTTGTTAGAAACAAATACGAATCACATAAAAACAGAAGCCGATAATTCAATAAAAAAAATGTACACAGTAAAAATAAAAATAAACACATTAGTATACATATTAGTATTAGATCACAATTAAGTAGGATTTACATAATTAAACCAGAAACCGACAATTGAATAAAATGTACACAAAAAATAGATTAATAATAAAAAAACAACACAGTGGGATACATATTGGCGTTGTGATAAATAAACACGATTTACATGATTATACAATAAAAATAAGAAACAAAAAAAATATATAAAAAAATAAAAAGAATATAAAAAATACAGTGGAACACATTCCATTAAATATTTGCAACGCGTTAGGTCTGGCAACTCATCATAAGATATTTTTCTAATTTACATTTAAAGGAAATTAAAGTTCGGCAGCCCTTGACTTCAGGCGGCAGAGAATTCCAGTGACGAGAAGTAGCAACAATGAAAGATGAAGAATAAAGAGATGATGTGTGGAGTGGTATTTCTAGCGTGTTATATTGTGACCGAGTATTTAAGTTATGATACTGAGAAAGACTGTGGAATCGGACAGATAAGTAAGAGGGAGTAGAGGTGTGCAAATTATACGCAATCGTAGGAATTTTTCCCAAATCTCCCATCACTTTTTAATATCCAGAACTCTGAACCATCGAATAATACCGTTAAATATATTTTTGAAAAGTAATGCTATAGTCTATTAATCGAGTTTATTTTGTCACCTTTTAGGAAGGCTCAAAGAAACTGTAAAAGAGGGAATAAAGAAACATCGATCTAAAGGAGAATTATTTCAGAAGATGAAGGCCGCTGCTAGCTCTTACGTGAACAAGTCGTTCTGCGATCTGAAAAGCCGAGACTAAAAAAAAATAATAATAAAATCCCCATCTCCCGGTACTGGGGTATTGAACGTGGATTTTCCGAGAACATGTGATTCCTAATAACAGCCACAAGAGGGCAGGCAGAGGCAGCACGTTTCTTTGTAAAGCCCTCTGCAGGTAAGAGAAGCGAGTTCCAGGTAAGACCCTGATGCTTACGTAAGGCTTGCAATACGCAAGGTCGGTGTTATTTTCCTTGAGAGGGAAAACCTGTTCGAACAATACGCTTACTGACATATTTCGGGAATTTCCTGTTAGTATAAACACATGGATATTTAACTTGATGTATTCATGATGTTCTCTACTCTTCTCCTTAACCCATTTCACGGATACGATCGTTGCATAGAGCAGCCAATGTCTATTGCCTTCACTAATGCCTACACAATAAAACAGTAGGGCATTCGAAAGTAATGGCAACACTTTCATTGTTACAATTAAATTTATTTAGCATACATACTTCAAATACAGGGTGATTCAAAACCTCTACGACAAACTCTGAGGGGTGATATATCTCACAATAAGGAACCCTTTTTGTTAAAAAAACCTATGTCTTTTGACGCGTCGCTTCGAAGTTACCGTTGAAAATGTTTTTGCGCGGGCGTACGTCAATGTATGCGAATGTGTGCACCCCTGTTTGTTTGTTGAGATGTTTGTAAGAGACGAGCAGGGTTGTTGTTTGTTTACGTATAATGCTCAATACCTTTTCTTTTCAGTTCAGTGTAATCATCAATATTGAGAATGGATGTCTACGCGGTCTTCCATCAATGCGCCGGGGAAGAAGACTCTGATAAAGTCGAGCAAACATTGTGTGGTGAGGGTGATTTCTATTTTGAAACTGTTGTTGGTACATGTGGAGAGCCTTCTTCCGTTTCCGCGGGCCTCCCCATAACACATTACCACGTCGGCTAACTCGGGAAAAGTTTAGACTAGATGGGGCTTGCAAACTCAATAAAATAAATGAACTTTTATAATTTAACCATCTCCTATTGCACATTCTGCTAAAGCGATTCAATGAAAATATAGAAATTTAGCGGCTTTTGCATTACATGTTGGAAACTTTCTATAATTATAATTTCCGAGATGTTGTGGACGTTAATAGCAATACCCTTTGCCATCAAGAATAGCCAAAGCCAAAAAAATCGCAATGTATATCACTATTAGCAGCGTGGAAGCTGAGAGACGTTTTAGTGTAACGAATGACATTACCACTTGTGAAAGAAGAAGGCCTAAGCTTAGTACATTCTTCCACTTGTCCAGTTTAATGCATATTTAAATATCGTGGAACCTACGAAAGTCCCGCTTGTGCTATCCTAATTGAGAAATCATGGCTTTGCTACTGACACATGACTGCGTCCCGCAGCTGAGCTGAACTCATAGGTGAATGAAGTAGCAATTTGGAACCTGTTTTAATGGTAAAAAGTTACATTATATTATTATTATTATTATTATTATTATTATTATTATTATTATTATTATTATTATTATTCTCCACCTGACATAATTAGGAACATTAAATCCAGACGTTTGAGATGGGCAGGGCATGTAACACGTATGGGCGAAACTAGAAATGCATATAGATTGTTAGTTGGAAGACCGGAGGAAAAAAGACCTTTGGGGAGGCCGAGACGTAGATGGAAGGGTAATATTAAAATGGATTTGAGGGAGGTGGGATATGATGATAGACACTGGATTAATCTTGCATAGGATAAAGATCGATGGCGGGCTTATGTGAGGGCGGCAATGAACCTGCGGGTTCCTTAAAAGCCATTTGTGTTATTATCATTATTATTATTATTATTATTATATTATTATTATTATTATATTATCATATTATTATTATATTATTATTTAGGCCTACAAGTAATAATAATAATAATAATAATAATAATAATAATAATAATAATAATGTTTTATTTTCGCTGGCAGAGTTAAGGCCATAAGGCCTTCTCTTCCACTCAACCAGCCTTAATCAATACAATACATACATTTAAATTACAAATATTTTCACTACACTTAAAAGGTTCTCCAGCAATAATCTTCACTACACATTTATTTAAATTTAGATAAATCTGTAAGGTAAAGTAGTATAGGTATAATAACCATTTTCATGTGTTAAATTAGAAACCAGACTAGTTCTAATGATGGCTGACACAAAGCTGAAACTAGTCAACTCGGTAATCTACAACTAAGTTTCTATTTTAACACATGAAAGTGATTGTCATAACTATATTAAGTGATATAAAGTGTTAAAAGTGTATAATCAAAATTTACTACTACTACTACTACTACTACTACTACTACTACTACTACTACTACTACTACTACTACTATTATTATTATTATTATTACTGTATTATTGCACCGTGCATTAATTATTATTTCTCCCTTCCTCTATTCTCTGCTGGCCAAAGCACTTTTTTTGCAAGTCCTTTGTTATACTACTGAGAACACACCCCTCATTGTACCGGTACGTAAAATAACATAAATAGATTAGATTAAGTATAGCAGACTAGATTAAGTAAAGTAGTTATTTAAATTTCTTGTAGTATTTGTTAACAGGTTAAATTTTAAATCTATTATTTGTATAATTTATGTAGGCAATATATTTTATATGTAGGCCCTACTGAATTTATATAGGCCTACAGCAATATACGGGATGTGGCAGAGGAGTTGGAAGATTCACAAATGAAAGTAACAGAGAATATGTAAATCAAAACAAATTTATTACTTCTCGAAAAACTGGCTACATACGAGTATGTACTCCATTCTGATATATTATACATTTAGACTTTCTTGATAAATACGTCCCTCAAATCTAGTCCGCCTCTTTACATGCACTCTTCAGGCTTCTCCCTGAAGCTACATGACGCTCTTACCAATATTTCGCCAACAATGTTGACGATTTATGGACAATGACAGTCTTCAGGTCATCGATGGTTTGGGGTCTATTTATTTACACCTTTGACTTCAGCTAACCCCACAGAAATTAGTCGCAGATGATGAGGTCAGGCGAACAGGGAGGCCAGGAAATGTCGCTGCGCCGAGATATGATATGGCCTGAGAACATGAGGCGCAGAACTTTCATGGAGTTTTCAGCCGTATGAGTCGTGGCACCATCTTGCTGAAACCATACCATGTCTGTTAAGAAGCCTACACAATTCTAGTTGAAGAAATCTCATCAGTATTTCGACGTAGCGCTCAATACTGACTGTCACATTTTTACTTCTCATAAAACATACGGACCTGATGTTTTTAATCTGAAGTTTTCTACCTATCTCAATATGGTTTTGTGGCTAGAAACGGCTCCGTGACAGCCAACATCAAAATGGAGACTAAAGGGGCGCTGGTTAACAACAGATTCACCATTCTTAAAAAATGCGACAACAAAAGCACCACGATTCTGCGCACTCCACGTCTCCATGATTACTAAAATGACATCGAATAAACTGACAAACGTATCGATCCGTACCCGTAACCCGTCCCGCCGCCACGTTGCTGAGTAAACTGCCATCTAAAACCGTCAAACTCCTTTTCCGCATCTTGTATATGATATGTACTGCTCCAATTATGGGCTTCAGGTCATGGGGACTATGTGAAATAAATAAATAAATAAATAAATAAATAAATAAATAAATAAATAAATAAATAAATAAATAAATAAATAAATAAATAAATAAATAAATAAAAAGATAGGTAGTAGGTAGGTAGCTAGGTATAGTTAGCTACATATCAAATAAATAAATAAATAAATAAATAAATAAATAAATAAATAAATAAATAAATAAATAAATAAATAAATAAATAAAACGAAACGAAACGAAACGAAACGAAACGAAACGAAACGAAACAAAACAAAACAAAACGAATAAATAAATAAATAAATAAATAAATAGATAAGATGCACTCGATCAGCTATAAAATTTTTGGACACCGATCTCACAGAAAGGACTGCAGCCCTTAGTACCATGTCTCCCAAAGTTTTCAGCTCCGAGGCTCACTTCTTATTCAGATAGCACTGTCGCGGGCCACATCCATTTGTTAATATAATTTTACGAAAATGTCTGAAGGAACATTTAATTTGTGATTGATTTAAGCTATGTTTTTGTGAATAGGTAATAAGTTTTAAGTATTCAAGAGCTACATACCAATGAACCTATTACGAAAATGTCTGAAGAAAATTTTAATTTGTTTTTATGAATAGGTTTTAATTCAAGAGCTATATGCCAAGGACCTGAAGAGCCAGATAATAATTAGAAGTTGTCCCAGGGAAATACATTATATGTTGAGAAGCACATATATTACGAAAATGTCTGAAGAAAAACAAACAGGTAAATAAATTTTAATTCAAGAGCTATATGCCAACGGACCTGAAGAGCCAGATAATAATTAGAAGTTGTCCCAGGGAAATACATTATATGTTGAGAAGCACATATATTACGAAAATGTCTGAAGAAAAACAAACAGGTAAATAAATTTTAATTCAAGAGCTATATGCCAAGGACCTGAAGAGCCAGATAATAATTAGAAGTTGTCCCAGGGAAATACATTATATGTTGAGAAGCACATATATTACGAAAATGTCTGAAGAAAAACAAACAGGTAAATAAATTTTAATTCAAGAGCTATATGCCAACGGACCTGAAGTGCCAGATAATTACATTATGTCCCAGAGAAATACATTATATGTTGAGAACCATACATATATTACGAAAATATGTGGAGAAAAATAAATAGGTAAATACATTTTAATTCAAGAGCTATATGCCAACGGACCTGAAGAGCCAGATAATAATTAGAAGATGTCCCAGGGAAATACATTATATGTTGAGAACCACATATATTACGAAAATATCTGAAGAAAAATAAACAGGTAAATAAATTTTAATTCAAGAGCTATATGCCAACGGACCTGAAGAGCCAGATAATAATTAGAAGATGTCCCAGGGAAATACATTATATGTTGAGAACCACATATATTACGAAAATATCTGAAGTAAAATAAACAGGCAAATAAATTTTAATTCAAGAGCTATATGCCAACGGACCTGAAGAGCCAGATAATAATTAGAAGATGTCCCAGGGAAATACATTATATGTTGAGAACCACATATATTACGAAAATATTTGAAGTAAAATAAACAGGCAAATAAATTTTAATTCAAGAGCTATATGCCAACGGACCTGAAGAGCCAGATAATAATTAGAAGATGTCCCAGAGAAATACATTATATGTTGAAAACCACATATATTACGAAAATATCTGAAGTAAAATAAACAGGCAAATAAATTTTAATTCAAGAGCTATATGCCAACGGACCTGAAGAGCCAGATAATTAGATTATGTCCCAGATAAATATATTATCTGTTGATAACTATACATGTATTACGAAAATATCTGAAGAAAAATTGTTAATTTGTGATTGCGTTTAGTCACTTACTTACATATGGCTTTGAAGGAACCTGCAGATTCATTGCCGCCCTCACATAAGCCCGCCATTGGTCTCTATCCTGTGCAAGATTAATCCAGTCTCTATATTATATCCCACTTCCCTCAAATTCATTTTAATATTATCCTCCCATCCACGTCTCGGCATCCCTAAAGGTCTTTTTCCCTCCGGTCTCCCAACTAACACTCTATATGCATTTCTGGATTCGCCCATGCGTGCTACATGCCCTGTCTATCTCAAAGTCTGGATTTAATGTTCCTAATTATGTCAGGAGAAGAATACAAAGTGTGCAGTTCTGCGTTGTGTAACTTCATCCCTCTTAGCCCCAAATATTTTCATAAGAAACTTTTCTCAAACACCCTTAATCTCTGTTCCTCTCTCAAAGTGAGTGTCCAAGTTTCACAACCATACTGAACGACCGGTAATATAACTGTTTTATAAATTCTAACTTTCAGATTTTTTGACAGCAGACTAGATGACAAAAGCTTCTCAACCGAATAATAACAGGTATTTCCCATATTTATTCTGCTTTTAAATAGTATTTCTTTTGTAAATGGGTAAATAAGATTCAGCCCAACAAACCTTAAAAGTGAGGTACACTCCAAGTTCATAGAAATATTACTTCCTTTTGTGTGTACGAAATAAAATAATAATAATAATAATAATAATAATAATAATAATAATAATAATAATAATAATAATAATAATAATATGACATGCTGCTTCTCCTGTGGAGACGAAGCGACGACCGTTTCTCGGAGTCGTTCTCTTCCTTACACGAGGAAGCTCCATCGTGGAAGGGACTTCACAACCAGAATGCGTTGCTTGGAAGTCGTTATACTGTTCTCGGAAACACCCCCGCCGCTTCTGCGTACCGAGAAGCTTCAATTCAGCGAGTTCCCGGATCCAGCGAGCGCAGCGCTCTCCATCAGCTGGATTTCCAACTAATCGATGCGAAGTAAGAATTACTTCGAGTATGTGGAATCGTTTTGGACCCTGTTTGTGGAAATGGCAGTTACTCGAAAATGTTCCCGCATTGTGTTCAGAGAAAAGTGAGGCAAAAAAGTGGAACGTGAGAAAGATGAAGTTTTCTTTCTCAATTCATATATAATTTCAATTAAAGTTTAGCAGGAACGGTAACTATTTTAATAATAATAATAATAATAATAATAATAATAATAATAATAATAATAATAATCATCATCATCATCAGAGATGATCGATTTTCGCAATCACGATTTATGCAAAATGTGCCCAAATCCCGTCAGAATAAGTAACTTTATGTTTAAAAGCATGTTAAGTAAGATTACTGTAGATTTTAATCCGCGATAAAATGCGGAATTAAACATAAAATGCGAAATATGTTTCTGCGAAATAAGAAGGAAATTACTTTTTATGAGACATTTTTTCAAATCAAGTTTTCAGGTATAACTCCCTGCAAAGTTGATTTGAATAATTTCGAGGGAAAAATTGTTCCGGGGTCTGATATCGAACCCGAGACCTTTGGTTAAACGTACCAACGCTCTACCAACTGAGCTACCCGGGAACTCTACCAGACACCGATCCAATTTTTGCTTCTATATCCACAGATCTCAATGTGGGCTGACAAACGTCAAGCAACCAACATCGAGTGCACACTAACTATTTTTTAGCATATTCCCCATCGGAATTGAGACATTTGTCATACCGGGGATCAACTTTTGCATCCCTGTGTCGTAGAAGTCTGCCACCTGGAATCGGAACCAGTGTGTGACAGCCATCTTAATCTCTCTGTCACTGTGGAAATGCTAACCCAACAGGAATTTCTTGAGATGTAAGAAACTATGGTAATCGCTCGGACACATACCACTCGGCGCACAATAGATCTTCTACAGGAGTTCCGCTGGGAGGTGTTTCAACATCCACCCTACAGCCCTGATCTCGCTCCAAGCAATTACTATCTTTTTTTACATCCCAAGAAATTCCTGTCCTGTTAGCATTTTCACAGTGATAGAGTGTACAGACGGCTGTCACACACAGGTTCCGATCCCAGGAGGCAGACTTCTACGACACAGAGATATGAAAGTTGATCCCACGGTATGACAACTGTCTTAATTTCGATAGGGAATATGTTGAAAATTAACTCAACAACTGCTGTATCTGTTCCAATATATCTTTTCATGAAATTGCGTTTTCTTTCTCTGAACGGCCCCAAGAAAACTTACTTTCTGGACGCGCCTCATACATGTGTTCAACTGATAACAGAGTTTCAGAATTTATGTATAATGCATTTAAACTTTGGTGTCTATTTTCTCTGTTTAAACATATTACATTGGGGAGATATTTAATGACTACATAGCTACTATAGTATTTTATATTATATTAATATTGCAATATGTCCCTAGTTGCTAACGAATTGTACCCTATATTTAAAATACCTTTCGTTAAAAAAGTAGTTTTCTCTTCGGGAAGGCAGCGAAATTTTTATTTATTTGTTTATACTAATTTTTTTCGCAACAACGAATTTAGTTCAATTGAAATATTTTAACATTAAATTACATAGCAAGAAGGCTGGGCCTAAAAATAATTTGGTAATACTGAATATTTCGTTACACTAGCATTTTACTGTAGTTGTAGTCTACATGAGGCGCGATTTTAAAGTGAGTACCGATAATTAAAAAAAAAAATAAATAAACACAAAATTATTTCAAAATACTTCATTCTCATTGGATTCTACACACCTGTACTTCTCCACATAGTTTCCGCCATTATTGAGGAACGAGTCATAATGGGGAACCAATTTATGTACCCTTCGTCATCTGATTTCAACGAGCAAAACGTCCTGTATCTCCCAGCCAAACAAATCTAAGATTCATCGTGTCATTTGGTTGGGAACAACCCTGACTTGGCGCCAAGTGATTTTTACTTGGTTTTTTCATCTGAAGAAACTATTCATTGTTGGCAGACATTTCGATGACGATGATGATATGAAAGAAGCAGTGCAGACATGGAAGTCGAATAACATTTCACTACTAAATAATAATTATTAATAATTATAAAACAATAACTAAAGCTCATCACAGGTGGCATCATTCTATGACGAAGGGATACAAAACATTGGTTCCCTGTTATGACACATGCCTCAATAATGACGAAAACTATGTGGAGAAGTAGTTTAAGTGTGTAAACTCCAATGAAGATAAGGTATTTTGAAAATAATATTGTTTTTTTTTAATTACCGGTACTCGCTTTAAAAAACCGCGTCGTACATTTGATGCGCTTCATTCCCAGGTAAATTGATTAGTACAGTGTTTCTCAAACTATGGTCTGCGGACCACCTGTGGTCCTCGAGGTCTGCCCTTGTGCTCCTCCAAAAAAGACAGAAGAAAAAATAAAATTCAAACGAATTGCGTATCACATTATAGCTGAAAATCTGAGAGTTTGGAAATGACAGATGGCAATCGCCTTTCACTTTTTCTCCCAGTATTGACATTTTATGAATTTTATTACCCTACTCTTCTGCCGACTTCCCACTCTACTCTCAGCAACAAAAGAGAGATTTAAAGCACTATGAACGTGGTGTTTCTCGCCATCTTTTCCCTGCACATCTGGCACCTGTAACCCAGACAGGGACCACCCGAATTCATAACAGAGGACCAAAGTACCGAATCTTTTCATGTATTTATGACTTTCTTAATAGTTTTGTCGACACCCAGCCTGCACATTGAAACGGTCACGTGCTGTACGTCGTACACCAATAATACAACTCTGAGGTCACAATTTGAACCTTATTTTCCAAGTTAACATGACGAATTTTTATGGGTTCGTGATTCCTTTCATTACGATATTGAAAATAACATTCACTGTATGAAAGAGAACAATTAATTGAACTCTCGAATGACACCGGACTTAAAATGAAATTCGAAGCGGAAGGTAGGCCTATGGTTAATTTCTGGACCTCATCATAAGTGAAAAAAGAATATACTGAATTGTACAATGGTGCTTTAGAGATTATAATTCAGTTTGCTTCTACGTATCTGTGTGAGAAAGAGTTTTCATCACTAACTCTAATAAAAACAAAGTACCGAAATCGATTTGATGTATGTGATGATCTCCGACTTAAGCTTACCAGCATACCTACATTCAAATATAGAAAAACTGTGCAAGAATCGGCAGACTCATCCATCTCATTAATGTTAGTACCAACATTTATTTATTTTTTAGTTAAGTTAAAGATTATCCAAACTCTAATAGCCTTGAATTATTATTATTTAAAAAAATGAATTGTCTTCTATTAACATTAACTTAATTAGTTAATACTAACATAAAATCAATTGAATTAAATCAATTTTAATTAATTAATTATATTTTAAAATATAAGTATACTGGTATTAAAAAATGCTACAAAAATGATAAATTTACTTTTGAAGGGAACAAGAGTAAGGTGGCTCGCGGAACTGTTCTGACTTAAAAAAGTGGTCCCCACTTCAAAAACGTTTGAGAAACGCTGGACTAGTAGGCCTAGATACTCAACATGACCAAAATCCGACCAACTGTTGCGGAGAAATTGCTGTAGGTAGACACAAAGACAGAAGACACTTGGAAACAACGTTTTCGGTACTAGAAATGCTGAAGACTACTTTTTCCGTAGAAATACCGAAATAGAATTTTGCAGTATCACTTTTCTTTATGCGAAGGAATAAATAAAAAACTGTGCTCGGTCGAGCAGTATAATCGAAGGAAACAGTTGATAGATGGAGCAGCTAGCGTCTTCCGTGACTGACCTTCCACAGGCTGCGATCACTTCTCCGTTGTTAGCAGAACTTTAAAATTCGCAATTTTAAGAATCCGTACTAGGCTCTGGTTGTCAAGGTCACCTGTTCTTAGGAAACGAAAGCAGCGCAGCACGCGATACTTGAGCTAATACTGCAATTATGCACTGAAAGTCAACCACGCAGTGCTCAGGCCTTGTTTAAAATTAAAAGCCTGCAGAGATATATATGATTTACAGTTCAACTCAATATTTACCTTTCAAAGAAAGACTGTGATTGTGCAGTGTTATCAACAAATGAATGTGACCTTTCATCTCCAACAGCTGATATATACACGATCTACAGCAGGGATGAGTAAACTATGGTCCTTACTTAGCCGGAGGTATTCTACCATAAATGATTTACAAAGACCTTTCCATCTAACCCGATCTTGACTGATCGTCTTAGTTCCAATCTATTCAATTCCCTCTCCCTTAGGTTGGTATTGCACTATCAAAGATATATGTCAAAGATCTTTTATAAAATATATGACAGTGTAAAGGATTTCCTTTATAAAAGTTTTTTATGTAAGATGTTTTGTAAAATGTAGGCCTAAGTGCATCTTTTTATCTCTTATAAAACATCTGGCTAGTTTAAAATAAATATGGCGAAAAGTAAATATTGGATTCTTACTGCGACCAAAATGCTGATATGAGAATATGAAGCAAATGAAATGTTATACAGGATGTTTCCGAGGTGGTGTTACAAACTTTCAGGGATGATGGCGAAGGGCACAAGTATCAATTTGAGATGAGGAACCATGGTCCGGAAATGACTGAGTCGAAAGTTATAAGCAAAAATATTTATGTGAAAATGGAATTGTAATTTGGCACCACGTGCCCTCCTTCCCTTAACTTTTGGAACAGTCGTGGAAAAATGATATGGCTGGATGTCTCCTGCGTGGGTACTTGTCCTGATACAATCTGTGAGCTTGTCTACTGTTCCCATTGGCTCATCCGTATTCGAAAATCAGATCTGCTTATTCCGCTCTCGTGTACTCCTCCATTTCACTAGGACTGATCGACTGGACATTGCAACTTGTACACATACAATGCCGTCTACAGACGTGCATATCAGGACCGACCATGTCCGTTACACATTACGCTATCTGCATTGCTTTAGTGTATTTTCCTGTCCCCATCCCTCAGACAGCGCATTGAATGGAATACTGTAAGTAGACAACGTAAACGTCAGATGAATATTTTATGTGTAAGATGTACAGATAAATACACATCAATAAGGTGTACAGGGGAATAAAATTATTTCATTTCCACAGAACTATTTTTGCTTGCAACTTTCGACTCGGTCATTTCCGAACCAGGGTTCCTTATCTCAAATTGATACATGTGCCCTTCGCTATCATCCCTGAAAGTTTGTAACACACCTCGGAAGCATCCTGTATTACACCAGTCACATCATCATCATCATCATCATCATCATCATCATCATCATCATCATCATCATCATCATGAATAATCCGGTTTAGGTCCTCCAAGACCTGTTCCGTAAAAATTCTAAAAAATGTTCCTGATCTTTCCATCGTTGTCGTAGTCTTCCCAATTCTCTCTTGCTCATAGGTAACTTTGGAATGCGATGTGGTGCATTCCTTGTATGTGTTTGAACCATTTTTCTGATAACATTTAATTAAACCATTTTTTCTGACAACATCAATGGGGTGTACTTTAGATCTTTTTATAGAATGATGTTCATGATCTGTATTATCTGTTAATTCGCCCACCATAAAGAACGCCAAAGTATCCAAATCCAACTCAATTTCTTCACTTTCATGCATCCTTGTCAACCACTGTTCAGCCGTCAGCGCAAATTTGGACTTTTCAGTTCAGTTTAATTTTAAGTTTTCTAGGAAAGCATAATAAAATTGAAAACTGAACTTGCAATACCTTAACTTAACACATCAGCTCAGTTTTAAGTTCTAGTTCAGTCTGATATTGGAGGAAAGCGAAGCTTAAAACAGAAACTAAGTGACCACTCTGTATGATTTTATTTATGTTTCATACTGCCATTATATGAGCGGGTTGTGCCTTTCAGGGCAATGTTACACGAGGTATGAGAGTGAATTAGGTTTCAAATGTCCGTGAGTGTACTGCCAACGGAGAAGACGGGCTAAAATAATGTATACTTCTTACACATAATTATATGCAGCTGTGTAGTACGTACAATCAAGGTGACCCAACTGGCCGTCTCCACTCCAGTGGCTCGGCTAATTGAGGGAAGTTATCACACGAAACCGTTCCGTGCAATTGGGACGACATGTGACAACTCTTCACATGCGAAGCGTTTCCGTGGCATGAGAGCACGTGCCGTTAAAATGGTACAGCGAATCACAGCAATGACTGATGAGCAAGATTCAGCTCTACACATACTTTATCACCAGACTTCGGATTTCATTGCAAATGCAAATTCTGTCTGCTTTTACATACAGGATGATTCATGAATAATAGTAAATATTTTACGGGGTGCTAGTATGGACTAGTCTGACAAAAAGGTTAATACAAACATGTGTAGGCCCTACAACTTTCAATGCCTGTGGAGATACATACAACTACTTGAATGTTACGCATAACACGCCTTAGAAGTGGCAAGGAGGACAGACAGATGAGTTAATGACTACATTTGATTGCTTATTTTAACAGCTAAATACACTTTCTCGCTCTGTCACTCTTCTAAGGTCGTCTTGTCGTTCTTCTATGAGGGATGAATTATTAATAATGCGAGCGACCAATTCGTCCCTTGTCCCTTTTCTGTTTACTTCGTCAGTAAATCATATAAAAATCTATAGGAGTAAAGTCTGGGGACCTTGGTGGCCAATGAACTTTACCATCGAGGCCGATCTATCGTTCGGGGAATGTGAAATTTAGATGATGTGTGACCTTAAGGCTAAAAAAATGTACAAGGTCTCCATCATGTTGGAAGAACTTGCCCATCCTTGTACAGACTAACTACAAACAGCTGTTTCTCTACAAGCACAGTGTTGCCCTCAGTCGATCCCAGAAGAGCTACACGTACTATTCCTTTGTACGTAGTCAATAGCACGTAGTCATCTGTCGTTCCTTCATACAATTTGTAAGATAGGTTACGCTTAAAATACAAACAGCTGTATCTGCGCACCCATTGAAAACTGGACACATATTTATATGAACTTCTTTACTCATAACAGTCCATACTACCGATCCCCAAAAGTTCGGAGTACGTTTTAAGTTCACTTCTTTCATATGTTAAGTTTCATTATGTTTATAATTGCATATTTGCGGTATTGTTGCATATTTCATGATTTTGACATGCTTCGTACTGTACATATGAAGAAGTGAGAATTATACAGGGTTTTCATTTCAAAACTTCCCAGGCTAAATAACTAATTCTTTAAATTGAATTCAATTTAAACAAAGAGACATCAATTTAGATATTGAAGGGGAAGTCTGAAACCAGGATTAATTGCATTTTAGATTTCACCCCCTTTAGAAATTTCAAGTGGCACCTCTATATTTTTATATTTAATTATGAAAGAGCATTCAATTATTTATACAGCTCATTAATTTATTTCACATCTTTTGTTTTATATCGTTGCCTGGCAACCTCGATTGTTGTTACTGTTGATTAGAGCTGAAGCTACAAATACCATTGAACATTTCTTGTAATAGTTGTGTTCGTGTATTAAATTATTGTAAAATGGTGTATACCCTTCAAGAGAGAACAGAAATCATATTTATTTATGAAGTTGAAAACCGTTGTGCTCGTAGAACTGCGAGATCTTTCAAGGAAAGGCATCCTGAGAAAAACTTGTCACCGATATGTCAAAGATCTAATACGAAAATTTTAAGAAACTGCTTCTGTGTGCAATAAAGCTAATGGCCAACCTAGAAAACTCGATGAAACTTTGCAGATTGAAATACTAGGTCATTTCATTAATGAACCAACCATCTCCATTCCAAAAGTAGCTGCTGTAACAAACATTTCGGTTGGTTCCAAACATAAAGTGCTGAAAATAAATAAATAAATGTTTCCCCTACAAAATACAAAGTCACCAACAGCTTAGCGAAGACGATTTTGATAGAAGAGTAAAATTTTATGAACAGATGTCTCAAAGAATAGAAGATGATCCAAATTTGACAAAAAAATATGAAGCGACTTTTTTCTTAAATGGATTTGTCAACAAACACAATTAGGTACTGGGACATTGAAAATCCTCATGTGTTTCGTGAAGATAATACTCAGTTTCCTCAGAAGATCAATGTGTGGGTTGGAATTTTTGGAGATGATATTGTTAGACCGATTTTCATTGAAGAAAACCTTTTTACAATAATTTAATACACGAATACAATTATTGTTACAAGAAATGTTCAATGGTATTTGTAGCTTCAACTCTAATCAACAATAACAACAATCGAGGTAGCCAGGTAACGATATAAAACAAAAGATATGAAATAAATGAATGAGGTGTATAAATAATAAATTGAATGCTCTTTCATAATTAAGTATAAAAATATAGGGCTGCCATTTTAAATTTCTAAAGGGAGTGGCTGAAGGGTGGGGGTGAAATCTAAAATGCAATTAAGCCTGGTTTCGGACTTTCCCCTCAATATCTAAATTGATGTGTTTTTTTTTGTTTAAATTGAATTCAATTTAAATAATTAGTTACTTAGACTGGGAAGTTTTGAAATGAAAGCCCTGTATGATCACAAGACACAAGACTTAATTTCACAGAAGAACGTATTAAAAGTTTAGAGTCTAATGCTATTAGGTACAGTATCAACATTTCTTCAGCGTACGTATATTTCTGTTATTTGTTGAGTAAATGCTATAATATTTTACTAGTAGCTTCCCCATATGAGTAAGAAATGAACTCGTACAAAAAACTGTTTTTCTTAAAAGTGTCGTTTTGGACTATTTCATTCTCATCCCTTCATATAAGTCTATCAAATATTTTTAAAGTCTGTGCTCGAAAAACTGCTGCAACTTTCTTTATCCCTCGAACCAATAAGAATTATTCTTATTAGCTGAGGTACGTGAATTAACGGTGATCTCTTTTATTCTACTAATTTCACTGCAGTTAAAGAAGTTATTTGAGGCTTAAATCCAAGTGATGCTTTGTCAATTCAACGTTCACAGAGCATTTTCAAAAGCGAAACATTGCAGAGGGACTTGAGTTTAATGAAAGCGTATTTAAAAAAATTACTCCTGACAATATGGAAAATTGAAAAGTGTGGCTTCTCCCTTCCACGACTGTTTATCAATCCTTGAGAAAGTACAAATTTAAACTTAAGTATGACCCTCTAACATGTGCTGGAATATTGAGTGACAAAGTGTACACTGATTTGCAAAGGAATCCTGATTTTAAAATTTTATGCTCCAGGAACATCTGAAAGGTGAAAATGTAAAACTTCTAGAGGAAATTCCTCCAGAGTTTGTTGGTGCTTAGAAATATTGCCCAATCACATCTGTAGACATTGAGAGGACCTTCTCTGCATACAAACTCATATTAACCCATAAACGTCATTAATTTAGTCCTGAATATTGGAGAAAAGTATCATCTTAAACTAAACTGCAAATAAAAGTGCAGCCAACAAGAAGACATATAAGCAAGAGCATCAAATGTGAGTAGGTAGGTCTAAAATCATATAGGCCTACGTTCAGTGCTTATTTTTTTAGCATAGGCTATTTTAGCGCATATTTTCATAATTCTTTAGCTTATTTAAAACATTTTTACAGCGTTATTGCATGTATATTTTGACCATTTTTGTGCGTATACATTAGACGTCCAATCACCAACACCGCAACAAGAGAACACATTCACATAAAACACTTCAACGCCATCCGTAACATTACCGTAACCAATTAGGGCTGCGTCCTATTTTTGTAACCATAATCGAATGAAGAGGGGGAACATTACAATCCGTAATACCGGGCTATTGACAAATCCATAAAACATTTTAAAAATTTATAACTACTAAACTACACAACGAATAACAAATTACTTTGCACTAGGATAAAGAGAAACTCTCCAAGTTTTGTTAATGTGTCCACCTTTACTAATACAGCAAACATCCATGTGGTAATCCATCTCGCCCCATACACGCTCCAGCATGTCACGGTTGACCACAGCCACGGCAGCTGTAATCCGGTGGCGAAGTTCATGGAGATCAGCGGTGAGCGGAGCCACATAGACAATATCCTTCACAAAACCACACAAGTAAAAGTCACACGGAGTTACATCCGGTGATTATGGTGGCCACTTCTCGTCCTGTGTGGCAAATTTTGATTAAGATACTCTCGCACTTTGTTGTGATAGTTTTGTTCCTGAGAGATGTAATCATTGCTGTCTTCATTCAGCTGAGATATCAGCCAGTTTTGTAACATGTCCAAGTAAATCATTCCAGTGACGGTGGACTCTACAAAGAAAAATGGCCCATACACCTTCTCTTTCGAAATCACACAGAAGACATGCCCCTTAGGTGAGTCTTGCACATGATCTATGACTGCTTGGGAAATTTCAGTTCACCATATGCGTACATTGTGCCGATTCACTTTTCCGGAGAGATGAAAAGTTGCTTCGTTGCGATGAGCAAGTAAGCGAAACCGTCTACTTCAAACCTTTGACGAGGTCCTTGCATATTCCAACATACAAAACGATTGCTCACGTTTTGTAAACGTCATTTTTCCACCTGCCAGCTGCCACCTAGCGATAAATCATGTCAACTAAGAGCGGTCGTTTCTTATTAAAAAAAAACTTTCCGTTGGACGCATTCGTGTCGACGGAATGTAGATACCATGCGGATACCAAAGATTATAATATGCTACATAATTGAAGAGGAAGGGTTGATATCAACTGAAACTCTAACCAATCAACAAGATAGACGACTTGTGAAAAAAAAAACTTGGAGAGTTTCTCTCTCTATCGGCATGTCAATTAGCATGATATGTTGCGTACTTTATTTGTTATTAAACTTTAAAATGTTTCACGGACTTATGAATAACCCCGTATAACAAAAGAGAATTACTGCAGTGCTATAATGTGGTTGTACACATCTGTGCAATTTTGCAATATGTGAAATCAAGATGAGCAAACTGGCCGAGTCTCCACTCCAGTGGCTCGGCTGATTGAGGGAAATCATCACACGAAACCATTTGGTGCAATTGAGACGACATGTGACAACTCTTCACATGCGATGCGTATCCGTGTCATCAGACCACGTGCCGTCAAAATGGTACAGCAAGTCAGCAACTACGACTGGATGATCAAGATTCAGGTTTACAGATATTTAATGAACAACATCACCACAAACATTTGCAAATATTTTATGTCTTCCCTATTCGATCTAATTTTCTGTATTCTTTGGTTCTTCTTCGGAAATACATTTCTGCACCTTATATTCTATTTTTACTATTCTTATCGAATATAAATATTCCACTATCATACAAAAGCAGAAACACAGATTTATTAAAATTCAGGACGTAGCTGCAATAAGGGTCCATACTCCAAAATGTTCTGAGATATATAGAGTTGAAATTTTTAAAGCAGTGCACTAAATGCACTAACCAATGAGTATGAAACTGCTGGGTAAGTAGTATTGTGTTTTTTACATAATATAACAGAAATACTAAAAGCATTTTAATCCAATGTTATATATTTGAAGAATAATGTATTAAAGTAATGCATGTTATGGGCCCCTTTTCTGGAGAACGTACTTTCAATTCAAAAATAAATATAAGCTGTGTGTAGTCTTTATTATTATTTATATTTTTACATCAAATACAGCAATATCATTAATAATATTCATTAACATTTTTAGAACTTGAGATATTTTCCACATAACATAGCAAATAACGAACATTTCGAAAAGCTAGAAATGTTTTCAAAACAAAATAACGAATCATGAATATTTAGACTTATGACATTTTTTCCACACAAAATAACAAATCACGAACATTTTGAAAAGTTAAAAATGTTTTCAAAACAAAATAAGAAATAGAAGTTTATCAGGCAAGGTAACACATGATGAACTTGTTGAATAATAAAAAAATGTTTTCAAACAAGGTAGGACATTATTTTTGTTCGTTCCACACCCATATTTTCCACACGATTTCCCTCCTTGTCTCTGTCATCACTTTCACTCTCCTCTTCATCTTCCATAGTCTCGGAAGGTTGGAAAAGAGACTCATGAATGAACGGCTTTCCTCTTTTACATATGGAAATAAGTCTCTGATAGCCTTAACTTTACTTTTCTTCAGTGGAACTCGAGATGCGGATTGAAAATTAGTCTTGGAGGACAGTTTTTCATGTATGAACATGTTCTATAAATAAAAGGCCTATAACAGGGATGAGACGATATTAGCTCTCAATCACGGTAGAAGAGTTCGACCTTGATCACGAGCGCATAGCGCATCCACTACATAGCGTCGTAACATAGACACCAGGGGTGTACATGCATATACATCGAATAAAGGCAGCAATTATTACAATAACTTGCGTTACTAATTTTCTGGCTATGTAATAAGGCTAATTATTCAATTATTTAATATACATGTACATATATAAACAAATCGCAAAGGAAAGGGGATTTAAGAACAAAAAGAGAAATAGGAAAAGTTAATTGTTTGTAAACCATTTTATTGTTAAAAGCAGTTATTTATTATGTAAATACTTCACTTCATTGGTTAGGGGAAACTAATAGGGTCTACCTGCTCGACGCGTGTGATCTCTAAGTACTTTTGAGCATTTGTTGAAAAAATAATAACGACAATATTGATTGAAATAGAGTATATTGATTGTGTTGTTATGAAAATTTAGTCCTTACTCTCCAGTCGTGATTATGTAATGAGTTTTCTTAGAGTGATTTGTGAGATGCACGTAACACGAAAAAACAAATTGATTAAATTATGCTATTGAAGAGCCATCGTAATTTTTGGGGTCAATAATTTAAGGGGATACGTATGATTTTTAAAACTTCCACAATTTTCGGCCAAAATTTTTGAAATTTAAACTATATAAACAGATCTACAATACTATATAATCTGTACATAATATGGTGTCATTAAGTCTAATAGTTTTGAAATTATATATTTTTTTAAATATATGTTATATTCACATCACTAAAAATGCTCCTTGCGTCAAAGTTTTCAAAATTTTTAGTTCATATTTGCTCAAAATCTTGAAAATAGTTATGGGAATAAAAATTAATTAACTTTGGAGATCAGTCTAAATAGAGAGACACAATAAATGTTTAAACTTTATGAATTTACCATTGCAACATATTTAATGTAAGTGCAATATGAATATTCCCCGAAGAAACTTAATATTAATATTTCATACAAATGCTAGTTAAATTTTATTTATCAACATTTAATTGATCTTTGTGAGAAGTTTCAGACCAATATGACAACAACTGTTATGCAAGGAGCTTTTCATTCAGTAAACTGCTTAAAATTTTAAAGTCGAGAAAACAGCATAAAAAATCCTCTCAACTCACACACCGCATGTATGGCCATATTCAAATATAATTACGATTATAAAAACAAACAAAAAAAAAACAAAAACAAAAAAACGTGGATTTTCTTAATTTTTCAGCATTATTTCTTGTCTGAAATCAATTTCTCTCTTCTCCAGAATAATGTCTATATCTGTGTTGTGTTGTGTTTCGTACTGACGTTTGACATTTTTTTTACATATAATATAGTATATATTTTTTACTTATTAAACACTGTACTTCACCATGATGTTCATTATATAAAAACCGAACCTTCTACTTATCATTAAAATCTGTATTGTAATCTCGCTTGCGATCTGTCATGGTCTGGAACGTTGTATGTGCTGTACAGCCTTGTGCTTCAGGCAGAAAAGCTCCGCGCTTATGAAAAGAGCTTAAAAAAGCTCGCGCTCAGAATTACTAGTAAGCGTCGCATCCCTGGCCTATAACATATTATATTAAAATGAACAGGTTTACTAGCATTGTTGTTCAAAATTTCTCAACGAAACTTTATGGGTATAACAAAGAAACTATGGAGAATCGATTTATGCATTCTCCGGAAAAAGGGCCTATGGGGATATGGGCCCTTATTGCAGCTACATCCTCAATTTCATTCTCGTTTATTTTCTTGTTTTTCGTTTTGAAGTTCTATGAAGGGTAGACCTATTTTGCGCACAAGATTAAGATAGGGGGAAAGGTTGTTAAATGGTGCAGTCATAATGGGCAATGTTAAATTTTTAGTCCTGCGGTCAACATTGCGCACAAGTGGAACATACTTGCGGTTACAACAATAATGAAAAGTAAATTCTCTTCACTCTTTCTAAAAAGTACGCATTTTCGGATTTTCAGGTTTAGGACTAGCAAAGCAGCACCAGAATAGTGTCAATATATTGATATTACAAAGGTTCTTTAAAATTTCTTAAGTCAGTGGTTTAAAATTACTAGAGTCGGGCAAACAGCCTCTTACTCCCGCTCGTTCTCGTAGGCGAGACTAGCTGGCCGATAATGCCAGTTCCGAGAATCGTATTCTCGAGATTGGCACTCTCGGGAACGAGGAATACCGGGTCCCGGCCTGTTATCGCACGGCCGACTTATCGTTATGAAATGCGTACACTGACTGCCGGCTTAATTGCCGCTCATCACTGCAATTCGTGACTCTTTCTGAAATATTAATGTTCATGAAGTAATTTAAGAAGGCACAGCAGTGTGGTATGCAATAATACAGCACATTATGATTGTCGACATTCTTACAGAAGTCACACTATTTTAATGAACTATTTATTGCCTTTCCGGAGAAGCAAAATAATGCAGCACTTTCAGCCGTTACCTAGTCTAAAACAATAACAAGTTATGGTTGGAGCTATGATATACTTTCTCGCTATCAGCATTTTGTTGACATTCCATATTTAATTATTCGATAATGTTTTGTATACGCTATAGTAATGGATATCACACGACTGTATTATTATTATATTGCGCGTTCACATCTGGTTGTTTCGTTGTAATGCAAGGGCATCTTCATCAGCATGGGTAATTATTGCGCTGTGTAAGGACGAAATAAAATAATGCTTATTTATATTATTATAAAGGACCAAAGGCTCTGACAAAAGATATTTTTGTTTTCCAACTGATAAAATGCTGAATGTGAAATGGAAACACTTTTGCAAGGGGAAGGACAGAATTACGAAATAGAGTAGATCCTTTCACAAATTGATCATAATTACTTACAAATGCGTTTTAAGGAACCCGGAGTTTCATTGCCGCTCTCACATAAGGCCGCCATCGGTCTCTATCCTGAGCAAGATTAATTCAGTCTCTACCATCATATCCATTTTTATATTAGCTTCCCATCTACGTCTCTGCCTCACCAAACGTCCTTTCCCTCCGGCCACCCAACTAACACTCTATATCCATTTCTGGATTCGCCCATACATGCTAGATGTTCTGCCCATTTCAAACCTCTCAATTTAATATTCCTAATTATGTCAGGTGAAGAGTACAATGCGTGCAGTTCTACGTTGTGCAACTTCCTCCATTCTCCATCCCTCTTAGCCCCAAATATCTTCCTAAGAATCTTATTCTCGAGCACCCTTAACCTCTGTTCCTCAAAGTGAGAGTCCAAATTTCACAACCATACAGAACAATCGGTAATATAACTATTTTATAAATTCTAATTTTTAAGTTTTTTGAGAGCAGGCTGGATGACAAAAGCTTCTCAACCGAATAATAACAGGCATTTCCCCCCCCCCCCATATTTATTCTGCGTTTCGTCCTGAGTGTCATTTACATTTGCTTTATCATAACAACAGAGAATAAAAGAGAGTTATTATTATTATTATTATTATTATTATTATTATTATTATTATTATTATTATTATTATTATTATTAAATTACCTAGTTACTTTACGACGCTTTATGAACTGCTATAGCTATCTAGCGTCTGAATGAGATGATAATGCCAGCGAAATGAGTCCAGGGTCCAGCGCCGAAAGTTACCCAGCATTTGCTCTCAATGGGTTGAGGCGAGAAACCTCAGCCAGGTAAAGGCTGGTTCACAATAAACCGGGAACGGAAACAACGAGAAATAATGTTAAAATAAATATATTTAAATGTGAACATTCACAATTAACGAGAAGATTGCCGGAGCCCGGAAACGGGAACGTTAAAGTTAATTGTGAATGCTCACATTTAAATGTATTTATTTTAACAATATTTCCGTTATCGTTGTCGTTTCCGTTCTCGGTTTATTGTGAACCAGTCTTAACTTGTCCCAAGCAAGATTCGAACCGGAAGCCGATCGTTTCAGTCAGGTGTGCTAACCGTTACTCTACAGCGATTATTATTATTATTATTATTATCATTATATCATTATTATTATTAGTACTGTTATCATCATAATCATTATCGTAATCATTAGGATGATTAAGATTATGATTATCAGGATTATTATGATGGTTATTATTTATTACTGTCTTGTAAGTTATCATTAGGTACAAGTATTAGAAATCTGATTAATTCTTAATTTGTTATTCTCGTTCCTATAACATATAGGATAATTATTATAAACCATATTGGCCTATATAATTTTATATTGTAACATGGCTAGAATACAATAATGATTGTTCTGTAACAATAATTTATAACGTGCACACCAATAGCAAGTGTAGTTTTCTACAGTATAGGCTGGTTCACAATAAACCGGGAACGGAAACGAGAACGGAAATAATGTTAAAATAAATGTACACTATTTAAATGTGAGAATTCAGAATAGTTAATTGTGAATGCTTATCTTTAAATACATTTATTTTAACAATATTTCCGTTCCAGTTCTCGTTGCCGTTTCCGTTCTCGGTTTATTGTGAACCAGCTTTTAATATTTTCATGTTTCATATCATTGTGTTACAAACTATTTTTTTATTTAGTTGTTATAAAAGATAGCTTAATTACTGTAAAGTGTAAACCATCTTGGACTATACGAGTATAGCCTCATTTTCAACTACTGTACCTGTATTAAAATACCATTTAATACCATCCGTACAATAACGAGTTTTCAAGCGTTGAAGGGTTCCGTACAAATTTTTACGGAACAAACGTTTGAGTCATGAGTCCCGCGCTAACAGGTTAACTCGCCGTTATTCGAGAACCAGTAAAAATTTTGAGTTGCCATCACTTTTAAAAGTAATTTCCATCCCTTCTCAACATTTCTCTCGCTTTGACCCCCCATCTGACGTGAAAAACAAAAAAGTTTGCCGCTTACGAGCGGTGAAGTCTGAACAGATCAATCTCCATCGAAGTTAATATTTTTTTTTTTCACTTTCCAAAAAAGATTTTCAGTTCGATTTGTTTTTCTATGCTTTCCTTAGACATTGAGCAATCAATCCAAAAAATTACAGCGCGATTGATTAAGTATTATAGGAGCTACGACATGATATATATTTAAAGAACCGGGAAGTGTATAAGCCAATGCTTCCTATAGAAGCATGGCCCGAGCGATACTGCTTTCTTATCATTACTAGTCCCGCATAGATGTCCGAGACTGTCGGGAATGACCTAGTATCGGTAATCCCGGGACCAAGAGAATCTCGTGTTCTCTATCAATGAGTCATTTGGCTACGTTAGGTACTCGCGCACTGGGCGAGACTGAGGTGATTACGCAACCGAGAACGGGCGATAATATGAGGCAGTCTGCCCGACTCTAAAAATTACTTGAAATATTAAAAATATTTTGAGGTCACTGATGTGTACTGACTGTCTAAGGAAATCGAGAAGCTCGTGTTTTGTGGTGTCAACGGCATGGTGATTGGGCAGATGATCAATGGAGTCAGGTTCTCTTTACCGATGAATCACGCTTCGGTGTACATCCATATTCCAGAAGAATACGCATATGGAGGCGACTAGGTGCAGCAGAGAGACTAAGATAATATGTACAGGAGGTTCACAAATTCCAAAGAGGTGCTATCGTGATCTAGAGAGGCATAATGGCACACAGAAAAACAGACCTCGATTTCCACGTCGAATAGCTGGACGCCTCAATGAGCGACGGTATTAAGGCCTCTTTCGTGTAATCTGTTCCCAACAGTCTGGATTTGATACTCATACAACTACATTCCCAACGTACTGCAACGCATTTCTTAACACGTTAGCAGTTCTAGTTCTTTCTCTCAGAGCTGAAAGCACAGAAATCTATCAGGTGCGGCAGTTGTAATTCTCGGTTCACCTGGGTGTAGTTCTTCTGGATTGCCAAATTCGCGATATCGATTCCAGAATCTTGATAAGCTTATTATGCCTTTTCTAGTATTCAGAGCCCTCGCTACATCAACTTGTGTTTTATCATTTTCAATTATACCAATCGCCCTAAACATGTCATCTTTGGTTAAATTACGACGTTGAGCATCCATTTACACTGTTTTAACGTTTTAATATTTTACACTGTTAAAGTTACCAAACTATTCCATTATCAATAAACTGATATACTAAAATAAAAAAAATCCAATGTAATTTAATTAATTAATTTATTTATTTATTTATTTATTTAACTAGCTAGCTAGCGAGTACAAATTAAAATTATAAAACAAAAATGTTTCTAGCCACTACCGTAAGAGCCAGGCTCGTGTACGGTGTGGTATTAGCCAATAATAATAACATAAAATTTACAAGGACAATTTACTAAATATAGTAAATAACTTAATTCAAACCAATAAATAACACACAAGAGCAAAAAGAAAAGAAGAAAGAGATAAATTGACAATCAGACAGCCAGTTATATTCAATAAAAACATGAATATAGTCGACAGAAATAAAAGGTAAAAAATACACACATTTGTTAATATTATATATCATGAATAATTTTATAAATTTCTTTTTTAAAAGCTTCAATTTTAAAATATTTCAAATTTGGAAAATGGTTTGTAATTTTATTATAAAGTCTTGGGCCGAAACTAGCACCATGTTTAAGAGCTGCACTTGTATGACATTTAGGCTCAATTAATGGAAAAGTAGACTTTTCTTTTCGAGTACGATATTCATGTCGACTAGATTTATGTTTTATTTGATTTCTGTGGTAGTAAGTTAGTAAACTATATTTATAAATTTCTTCAATAGAATACTTTAAAATCTGTATAAATTAAATTTGTTGGGTAATTCATATTTTTGGTTAGACAAATTTTTATTAACCTTCTGTGTAATAAAATTAATGTCAATAAACTAAAACACTGGTTACCATGGTCTCTAGTTGACAGACAAATAAGGTAACTCACTTATGTAATCTCAATGTTTGTGATTTATTCGGGTATACAAAGAATTTTCTATAAAATGTAATCTGTTCTTCAGACAATTTTGATGTGTGCAAATTTTAGATTGAGAGAGATATGTTTCGCACTTTGGCTTTTGCTATTTCATGCATACAGTATATGCTGCTCTGTTTGCCTATGCATCACTTTTGTCGGACATTTAAACGTAGTATTACGCAATACACTGTGACGTAACACTCACTTGGTAGAATGCAGAGCGCGGTAGTTTATTCGTGATTTATTCGCTGTAACGCGAAAACAATTTCAATTACATAAACTCAGATCGCACACTGTGAAAGCTTGTGATTATGTAGGCCTACCTACATATTTCATATGCAATATATTCAGATTCATCTTTCATAGTTTGGTAGAGACAAACATCCAAACGTGTATGTAGTAAATTAATAATAATAATATTACATTTACTTTCGATACTAAACTCACATGGAAGGATCACATTGCTGATATATCTACAAGAGCTCGTGGAAGACAATATTTTGAACAGAGTAACTGGCACGAAATGGGGCTGTGCTACATCAACTCTAAATCTCTCGTATAAAATTTATGTAAAATCTATTATAAAATATTGTTATGGAACACTTATAACTAGGGTACGGATTTTTAGTTCGTTAAGATGTAATTTTAGGTGCCTAAAATAGGCTTAAAAGTGTAGAAAATAGTCTCTAGAGAATTGAAAAAGGCTCTAACAAAAATAATGTTTTCTTTAAAAACATGTTCCAAATCATTAGGAATTCACTTCTAGAATTCAATAATTTTAAATGCTTATACACCGTTCCTACTACCACTACCACCGCCGCTGCTGCTACTGCTACTGCTACTGCTGCTACTACTACTACTACTACTAAAAGTACAAGAAAAACAAATATCTAACGAGTTATAAATAAACTAAACAATTAAATGTGAAAAATAAGTTTTAGATATCAATTCAGTACACAAACAAGTCAAATATAATCAATTTTTACCAAGCTTTGTCCGTTAATGTCCATAATTAGCTTCACAATAAATGCTAATACTTTTTCTAAACTTTCAACTAAAAAGCAATCCCGTCTGTCACTCAAAACAAATTTGTATGCTGAAAATGAACCTTCCACATCCACTGAAGTAATAAGAGCGTATTTCAATTTTGCCATTAATGGGACAGGAATGTTAGATTGTAAATCCGTGTTCTTTCCTGCTAGGAGATCTTCAGTCCTACATTTCTCTGTAGAACTTGCTCCAGTTAATCCCATATTTTACTTACAACAGAACCAGGAACACATTTGGAATTTAAAATACAAATTTTCGAAATAAGAATGGGTGTTTCGACTTATCAAAGATAAAACATACTTAATAGATCAAAATAGGCTTTGTCGTCAAAATAGGCATTTTTAGGTGCTATTAAAATACCATTTTTAGGAAGTTTTAAATGAAACGTGTACTTGCAAGTTTTTATGAACTTATCTTTTAACGATTAAAATAGGTTTTTACCTAAAATCCGAAGTCTACTTATAACTGCTTCAAGCCAGTAAATTCATAAACTGGAACAACTCGAAAATCAAGCAATGGGAATGATTACTGGTGGGGTAATATCAACTCCGATCAACTTCCTACTTTTACATGCAAGTAATATGGACATAAGATCAGAAATTACGAATCAGCTCTTAAGATACACGATAAGCTTACAAGTCTGCCTGATATTAATTACCTTCCTAGTAACACGCATCATGTCCGCAAACTCAAGACACAAGAAGGTTTTTTTACAAAAGATAATAATAGAAAGATACAAACTTGGTATATCCTGCATAACATCAGAATTTTTCCCCCTAAGTAATCCGCTAGAACTACATCATGTGAATTATCACCTAGACTTAACTGAGCAAAATAAGAAAAAAGATGTTTGTGATGAAGTACTACGACTCACTGCATTTGAGACCCTCCAATTGCGATACTCACAAGACCAATGGCTGCATGTTTACACCGATGGCTCCCAAATTGATAAGAACGGAAACACCGGAGCTGAAGCCCACTGCGAACTCTTCTCAGTGTATCTCACCATAAGCCTAAATTCTAAGTAGGATCCAACTTAATTTATATACAAATTTTCATAGAAATCAGTTCAGCCGTTATTGAGTGAAAAGGTAACAAACATACAGACATGCAAACAAGAAGTTTAAAAACTCGATTTTCGGTCTCAGGATAGTTAATTATACATGCTGACACCAATTATGTTTGTAGGAACGAAAATTACCAGAAAAATTTAGGTTACAGTTTTACTATTAGTATAGATTATACCGTATAATATGATACATACAAATTATTATTACAGCTAGTTTATCACTGAAGAGTAGGGAAAACCTGTTAACTTGTATTTGCTAGAAGCAAACCCCTTGAAAGTGCTTACTGGATTATGCAGCAAGGTTGGTTGATGTTTGGATCCTGTGTTTCAAGTCTTGTATTCAATTAGACTTATTATCGAGGAACTCTAGTTGGTCAAGAATTGCACAACCATCTGCGTGAAAACTTGTCAATCTCGGTAATGGCCGCTTTATACAACGCTGGATAAATATTTGAAGACCTAACTTTCTGAAGATGCTAAGTGCCAATTTTTCAAATTTCATTTCATTAAATCTATGGGAGATACATTCATATAATAACATCATACTAAATTGTCTCTGTCCTACTTCAGCTGTAAGTGACTCATTCGTGCTCCAAAAGACGGTGTTGGAGATATTTAAACATGCATTTGGCAGTGTGTTTTTAATTAGTACGGTATCTCAGAAAGTTGATTTTGGCACTTAGCACGTTTAGTATGTTAGATCTTCATTTATTCTCTTGATAAATATGCGGAATGCCTGAAAAGTATTCCTAGAAGCATAAGATAACATCCTATGGCAAATCATAAATCTGTCCATAAATTGTTGGATGACTATTTCTAGATAACGAATCAAGATGGCGGACGTAGAAACAGCTGATAGCTTAACGTTGTGTTGTTCCAGGTTATTTTATATTTCAACATAAAGTAAACAAAATGCTAAGAGCATGTAGGCCTATTTAATCTTCTTCAGACGAAGAAATTATACGAACAGTTAAAAAAATTCGAAGCTTAGAGTATTTGAAAGAAGGGAAATTTATGAATATTAATATACGCCTTATTTATGGATGATGAAAATGTTATTTTGTTATAATGACTGAAAACAAAATTATTTCTATCATAATTATGTAATTTACATTATGAAAGAAGTATGAAATATTATTAGCTTAATTACTGGTATGTAATTATGTAATTCGAACAAAAGTAAACAATAAAGACAACAGCCATTTTGAGTTCAACAATGTCTCAATTTCAAGCACAGCCTTCCTGAGTATACTGAGTTGGTGCAGTGGCAGATTTTGGAACTAAATTATCCATGGGTAATTTACAGGTACAAAGATAAAATTTAGTTTGTTGATTTGTAGGAATCTGAAAGTTTATAAGTTTATAAGATAAATTTGATTCATTTCATAATTTATCCTTAGATATTCCGTGAGTTTGTGGAAACCGGCCATAAAAACCTTTAACGCAAACAAGTCTGAAACCTCAATTCAATTACGACAAAGATGTTGGTTAGTGCACATACACTCACCCTACTACACGACATAACTCTCCACATATACACATCATGTATAGCGTGGCCCGCAGAAGTGATGTGCAACTAGAAAAATGGGTCACAGTCCTGCCATCTATCCGCAATATGCAAAACCCGAATCACGTAAAGTGAAGTGGGAATTCTTTATATACATACATGCATACATACATACATACATACATACATACATACATACATACATACATACATACATACATACATACATACATACATACATACATACATACATACATGTAGCGATTATGATACCTCTTTGTACGTTCTCTTTCTGGTATTGTGTGAGATGCGAAATTCATTCGAGAATCTAAAGTAAATTAATGAACTGTTTCCACATGTCCATGACGCAAATTGCACCTAATTGGATTCGCTCCATCGATACCAATTGAATCAACCCCATCAAACAAACATCTGAGACAGAACCGACATTGAGCAAGATTGACCGTCCTTTAAGAGACTTTAACTCATGTGAAGGTCACTTTTGCGGAAAACAATACACAGAGACATAACGTAGCACGTGTCTCCCCTCGACCACGAAACAAGGTCTCTCCATCACGAAAATTAAAAGCCTGGGAAACGAACGTTCGAGGAGAGAGCAATCCTGTGATGTAGAGGTTTCTCAGTTTGGTAAGGATCATAAGATATTTACTTGTTCTTAGTTCGATTTATAGCGTTTTAAGATACGAATTCAACATTAAGAAACAATGAAACAAGGAGACCAAGAAGTCGGAAGGAAAGGCAATAAATTCGAAGAAATAGAGGGGAACTGAAAATAGTAAAAGAGGAAACGAAACAAATAGGGGTACAGAGAATGAGAAAAATGGAGAAAAGGAAGAAAGAAAATGGGTAAGGATAAAGAAAACAAAACTGAAAGGAAGAAAATGGGGTATAGGGACAGGAAGAAAATGGGACAGAGAGAACAACAAAATGAGATGAAGGGAAAGGAAGAAAATGGGAGAAAGGAAAAGAAAGAAAATTAAGATTTAGGGAAAGGAAGAAAATGGAATAAAGGGAAGAAAATTTGACAGAGAGAAAAGAAGAAAGTAAGACAGAAGAAAGAAAGGAAATAAAGAAGGAAAGGAAATAGGATAGAGGGAAGAATAAAATGAGGCATAGATGAAGGAAGACAATGAAAGAGCAAAGAAAAAAACGGGACAGAGAGGAAGGGAGAAAATGGGACAAAGAGAAAAAGAAAATCAGATAAAGAGTGAAGAAGGTAAGACGGAAGAAGAAAATGATACAGAGAGGAGGAGAAAATGAGACGGAGGAGAAGAAGAAAATTGGTCAAAGGGAAAGAAAGAAAATAAGGTGAACGGAAAGGAAGAAAATTGAATAAGAGGAGGGAAATTGAATAAGAGGAAGGAAAGAGAATGAAGAGAAAGAAAGAACATGAGAGACAGGAGCGAAAGAAATTGGAACAGAGAGAAGGAAAGGAAATGGGGTAGAGGGAAAATAAAACAGGGAGAAGAGAAGAGAATGGGGCAGAGGGAAAGATATAAAATTGGAGAAAGGAAAGAAGAAATTGAAGCAGAGGAAAAGAAAGAAAATGGAACACAGGGTAAGAAAGAAAATGAGATGAAGGAAAAGGAAGAAAATTGAACAAAAGAAGAAAACTGGACAGATGGAAAGGAAGAAATTGAGACAGAGGAAAGAAAGAAAATGGAACAGATAGGATGGAAGAAAATGGGTCAGAGGTAAAGGAAGAGATTAGGATAGAGGGAAGAAGAAAATCATGTAAATGGAATGGTAGAGAAAGGGACACAAAGAAACAAAAAAACAGAAGAGAGAAGAAAAAATGAGACTAGAGGAATATGGAATAGAAAGAAGAAAATAAAACAGAAAGAAATGAACAAAGAAAGAAAGGAACAACGAAAGAAAGGACAGAGGAAGCGGAACAAAATAGAAAGTGAAAAAGAAAGAAATAGGTAAGAAGAAATGCAAGACAATGGGTCTGAGGTAAAAGAAGAAAATGCGGCGAAAAGAAAAAAAAAATGTGAGAAAGGAAGAAAATAGAGCAGTGGAGAATTAAGTAAAAAGAGGACAGAGAAGAAGGAAATGATACTAAGGAAGGAATAAAATAGATAGTAGAGTATAGTGAAAGGAAGACAATCGTATAGGATAGTGAAGACGAAAGAAATGGGACAGAGAGAAGAAAAGAAAATGGGATAGAGAAGAAAGAAAAGGAAAAGAATAACTATTGAGTCAGCATGAAAAGAAAAAAAAAGAAATGGATAAAGGATATGAAGAAAAATAAAGAAGACAGGAAAGGAAAAGAAATAAGGGAGCAAAAGGAAGAAGGAAAAGAAGAATGGAAGAAAATAAGAAAGAGAAGTAATAGCAAAGATATTAAGAGAGATAACTGTGTAGAGGTAATAGAGAAAGAGAGAGGTGAAGGAAGAAATATGGAAAATGCAAAGAGAGAAGAGAAATCGGTAGCAAGAAAGAGAGAGAAAAAGGCGAAATTAAGAAATAAAGAGATCATGAGAGAGAAAGCTAGCAAGAAAGGGTGAACAAGATAAAGAAAAAGCATAAGAGTGAAAGTAATGAAGAAATTGATAAAAATGGGCGAAAGAAAGGAAGTAAAAAGGAAATAAGTAAAACGAAAAAAAAAAAAAAGGCAAACAAATGCGAAACAAGATGATTGAGTTCCCTGTCTAGGTTAGTAGCCTATAATTATTGTTACACGCAATTCTGTATGTGTATTCACTTCGTACAATAAGAACTCGTATTTTATCCGTGCATAAACTTACTCATAAATGAAAGCTCAGTCAAACAATTCTGAGAGAGCACAATATTTCGTCATTGTAGGACATAATAAAAGTTGTAATATTATGGTAAACAGGGATTATAAGTGACTTCTCAGATGAATTGAACGGTAATGTGATATGAAACCACAAGCAAAACGTGGTAAACAATGCTTTATGACATGTTTATCAGTTGTTTAGAAGCGAGTCAGACAAAACCAACTGGAAGAGACAAACAGCTTGCAAGGCAGGAAATAATGGAAGTGAAAGAGACGGATTTCGCAACGTAACAAAAGACGAGAAAGCGCGCGACCTTCCTCGACACTCATGCAACCAGTTTCCTGATACCGAGAGAATATCGCCAAGGTTCGAGATAATGGCAGGTTTATCTATCAAATTCTTTAGTTTGGCACGTGTCAGAAATGAGTGGGTGGGCATGAGAGTGCGATATAGATAGATAGAGAGAGAGAGAGAGAGAGAGAGAGAGAGAGAGAGAGAGAGAGAGAGACTGTTGTGTTTGTTTAAGTGAACGAATGAAATGTTACTGAATTTGATGCTTTAATAATATTGATGATGTTATGCATATATTAATGTTTATGTTCTGTTGATATTTGATGTCGAAATTTTAGTGACACTGATACTACGCTGATAATGATGTTGATATCTTAGTGATATTAATATTATGTTAAATATTGATATTTAAGTTTTGATTAGATTTTTGTTTTGTTTTTTTATGTATGTATGTATTCATTAACACTACAATTGGGTATACACCCGGTGGCAGTGATATATATAATATACAATAATTACAATTACATGAAATAAAATAAAATAAACGTAAATCTATAATAACGATAAGCAAAAGTAAGTCTAATTTATAAGTACTTCTATTTCACCCAACTATTACCAATTTAAATAATTACATATCACCTTAATTAATTACATATCACCTTAATTTATTTACATATCATCTTAATTAATTACATATCAACTTAATAATTACATATCAACTTAATTAATTATATATAAATTCAATTAAGTACATGACACAACTTAAATAATTACACTGCACCTCCAATTACATTTTCAGTCTAATCTTCTCAACCTTTCCTTAAATGTATTGATTTTAAGAGGACCACCCTGAAAGATTGCCGCAGGTAAGCTGTTCCAGTCTACTATTGTGCGGTTAACAAAAGAAAATTTTGCCACGTCCGTTCTTTGTTTTCTACATTTAAACTTCCTAATATGATATGTTATGTTGAGCTGATATTGATGTTAATGTTGGTGATATTGAGTCTGCTGTTTTTATGACATTAATGTTACATCAGTGTTGATGTTTTGATTATATTGATGTCAATGTGTGACATTGATATTGTGCTGATAGTGATTTTGACTCTTAATCATGTTTATATTCTGTTAATACTGATATTGATGTTTTGCTGATATTGATGTTTTAGTAATATTCAGATTGAGGTTTTAATGATATTGGTGTTATGCTTACGTTAATGTTAGTGTTTTGATTATATTTTACACTGATGTTTTAGTGATATTGATATTATACTCGTACTAATGTTAATGTTTGAATGATATTTATATTACGTTAATATTGATTTTTATGTTTTTATGAGATTAATAGCCAATTATGCTTATACAATGTGGAAGTAATAAGTATAACTGTGTAGATTTTTGACAGTTTACTCCTTCGGCAGTGTAAAACAAAACATTCTAATACTTTTCTCAGAAAAAAAAAAACCTTAAATGTTGAAACTCTTTTGCTCGATAAGTATTAATCATACGATTCTGGCTTTTACTCTTATTATTAGATAGAAACTGATAAGGAATTATTTATCCCTTTGCAATTTTAAAATAAAACGGTTTTCTTGCAAATTAAACAAAAAATTAACATGTATCTTTATTTCCCGCAGTTAGAAAATTTGGTAACCTTACTGCAGTTACTAAGTGAGGAATGATACTGTTCAGGCCTGTGTATGTATTTGTAGGTGAACTGGCGTTGCGCTGTTGCCAAACTACGCAGAATTTCACCCTAATTTTCTAATTAACAACGCATATATATATATATTTTTTTTATATTAATGTACTATATTACCCCCTGCAATCACAGTTATATCACTTCTTCCTGTACAGGATGGATTAAAGCCGCTTTCCCCAAACACTTCCTTCCATTTAATTACATTCAATTTACATTTAACTAAACATTCCTTTACATAGTTTGTTCAAAATGGAGACCCTGTTTCTCGATACACAATTCGCAACGTTTAGACATTGATTTACAGATGGCAGAACATAACTCACGATTTTCATCGATTTTCACGAATGACTGTTCGAGCATCTGTTGCAACTGATGCAGATCCTGCGGTTTCTGGGCTCAGGATACCCCTCAGCGAAAAATCACATGGCGTCAGGTCGCATGATCTGGGTGGTTATTTTGTTGTGCCACGACGGCCAATCGATTCATGGAAATGCTGGTTGAAGAAGTCCCTTACTCTTACACCAAAATGAGGTGGTGCTCCATCCTGTTGTCGTATCAACTGTATATCGGAAAAACGAGGGCTATTTTCAAGACATGACAATGGAAAAACAGTTGACGCATGAACGAACATGGTTGCCAACCCACCACTTATTACACCAGATATTCGTTTGTTCACGTTATGACAGCTGTATATGTGTACAAGTATGAAACCTAAGAACGAATATTGGGGAAAGCGACTTTTGACCCACCTTGTATTGATGTTTCGGTGTTAATGATGTTAATGTTTAGGTGATGTTATGTTTTATTTAACGACGCTCGCAACTGCAGAGGTTATATCAACGTCGCCGGATGTGCCGGAATTTTGTCCCGCAGGAGTTCTTTTACATTCCATTAAATCTACATTCCATTAAATCCGACATGAACCTGTCGCATTTAAGCACACTTTAATGCCATCGACCTGGCCCGGGATCGAACCCGCAACCGCGGGCATAGAAGGCCAGCGCTATACCAACTCGCCAACCAGGTCGACTGTTTAGGTGAGATTGATGCTATGTTTATATTAATGTTTGTTGTTTAGTCAAAAGTCCGGAGACAGATTTAAACCTCATGAGTAACACTAATAAGGCATCGCTCATGAGGCAACTAAGCCAGGAGATAACGGGCAGGATTGCCAGTTTCTTTTCCCATCCACTGTATACATCACTGACTAGCAACATATTATATTAATGTTTTGATTATATTGATGGTATGCTGATAGAGATGTTGATGTTTTGATAATACTGACATTATGCTGATATAGGTGTTGTTTTGCTAATACTGTTGTTATGCTGATATAGATGTTGATGTTTCGATAATATTGATGTTATACTGATATAGGTATTGTTTTGATAATATTCATGTTATACTGATATGGATGATGATGTGTTGATAATTCTGATTTTATATTGACGATTTTAAGAGATGGATGATACCGAGTATGATACGATATTCATGTTGGTGCTCGATACCAGACAGAAAAAAATGTTCTTCTTTACCACAGCCGAAAGACATTTCAAGCATTGCAAGTTGTAGAATGTTACGTGTACGTATTTAACAAGCTATCTCAAAATGTGGCATTATTTATACCTATACACTCACACGAGCACCTGGGTAAGAAAAGGTTAAAAAAACAAGTTTTTTTCTTTCATACCTTGGTAATACTCACTGATAGATCCCCCTTTTTTCTCTCCTGCTTTTTTTTACGGCCCTCGATTCTCCTTCCCTTCACAATCTCGTTTCTAAAACGCCAGTCCCCTCTTTTTTAATCTACCTCAGGGAACCTGTCCAGCAAAACGCCTGCAATCCTTGATTAGGCTTTCCGCCACACTTATACACATTAGTGCAGACCTGTTTGTAGATCGCAACACAGGACACTCACTGGCTATTAATAGTGCTGTATTTGTTTGCATGAATCATAAGGACAATCAGCACGTTATGTACAGATTCCGGCACAACAGTCGAAGTTCGATGAATATAAGAATACTTCTTTATCAGTTCTGCAGCTTGAAGTAAGCCATGGCGTGTATTAAAATCTGCTTCCATTTATTTTTTACTGTATTTAACTTTTCTACAAACGTCGACTTCACTGGCTCTATCTACGTTCTCTTCCAATTTCTGTAGTAGCCTATATACTGGGGATCACGTAAGAGTAATTCCCAAAAAGACTAATTTGGCCGTCTCTACAGTGTTGCCAACTAATACTAGATGTCAACAAAAGAGTACAGAATCACACAATGCCATGTACTATAATAATAATAATAATAATAATAATAATAATAATAATAATAATAATAATAATAATAATAATAATAATAATATAGTATTAACAATAACAATGTCTTGCTTATTTACCACATCTCATCTTTATGATGGGGAGGTGTTTTCTAAAATGTTCAATAATTTGGGAAAGAGTATATTTTTCTTCTGGACCTCTCGCACATTATGCTAGTAGTTAGTAGATTAGTGTATGATCTAATATTAAAATGTATTTTGTCTGACAACATGAAATTGATTGCTTTGATTAAACAGTTTACGATTCACGAGACCTAACCTAAAAATGTATTTTTTTTTTAACACGTGAAATGATTAGTATGAATTCCGAAAACGAATGCCACTTTGAAATGTATGCTTTAGAATACTTACTCCACTATTGTAATAAAAGTCTAAACACGAAAGAAATTAATTAAAATGTGAAATGGTATTTCTATCGATTACCAAAGGGCACGTATCACATGAAATATGTTATATTTATTTACACTTAGCCTACCTGACTTTAATCTTGAAAATGTAATCACAACACAACGCAACACATGCAATATAACTATTATGTATTAATATTAATACTGATATTAATCAATTATTAGTATGTTCAAATTTCACTAGCTTCCAGTAATCAGCTCAGAAATCTAGAACAATAATTTGAATTTTCAGAATTTAAACTACCGACAATTTGTGTCACTGCTGCCAACTTAACAGTTATAAAATCACTACCAGTTGTAGTATTTCTCAGTACCGAAATTCGAAACGAAGTTGGCAAAAGAAAATTCAACCTGCAAACTAGAAAATCACCATAATCCACTAGCTTATGTAGTAATGGGGGAAAAAGGTTAGGTTTCACCCTTACGGTATTAAGTAAGCTGAGCCGGACTATAGACTAGTTATCATTCTTAGTCCCCCCGACATTTCAGTTCCTCATTATAGTAAATACAAGGGCATTCGAAAAGTAATGGCAACATAGTGACTGTTTCACACTAAATTTATTTAGGTTATTTTTGGCATGACATACTCCAAATATAGTGCCTTGCAATGTCAACAATACGTTGCCCAATCCTTGGGACTCCATCTGTAATATCATTTCTGGACGTCTCTCTCACTGAATGAGCTAAAGTTCTTTGGTTGTCAGTTCTTGATTTCAATTGAATGCCTCGCTTCCACCAATTTGCAATAGTTCATTGTGGTAGGACTTCTCTCCCATAAGCTTATTTTAATAGGATGCCGAACTGAGGCCTTTTCGATGCTCGAGACTCCGACAATCAGATTCGAGGCTCTCCTGGGAGCCGCGTAACGAAAGGTGAGTTGCTTCGGTTGTTGTAGTGAACAGAGCGTGGGTCATGTAAATGCGAGACATTGCCGAGGTTTGCGGACTTAAGAGAAGAAATTGAAATATTTTTAAAGAAGAAAAAATTAGACGTACCTGAAATGAAAGATGACTCTGGTGGCAAGGCCTTGAATTCCTGTCCGACATGTCTACCAAATTAAATAACCTTTTTACAATACTTGATATGTAAGTTAATTATTTTCAACATATATTTGGCAGTGAAAGTAAAATTTACAATTAATTCCTTAATTGCCATGGCAACAATTCTTGAGCAGGTCTGAAATACTTACAGTACCGGTACTACCGTAGTTTGACAGGTTGAAATACTTACAGTACGAGTTGGAAATGACGTAGCAACCAGCAGAATAGTAACCTAACAAAATTCCCAATCCCACTCATTTTTACAATATTTTAGTCAAATGCTACTGCTTCATAACTATTAAACATTCAAACATTAAATTCCGATACATAAACAAGTAACAAGTGAATAATGAATCTATTGCAAAATGTAGAAATGCAGTTTTGATTTATTATTACCTTTACACTTTTTCACGTATTCCAAAAAATTATTCACTAATCGTAAACTGTGACTTATCTGATCTCGAATGCTTGGAAACCTCGGCCCTTCGGGCCTCGGATTCCCAAACTGCATTTTCGACCAGATAAGACTCACAGTTCTCGAGTATGTAATATACTATAACGTAAGTCTTAGGGGAAACGTTTCACTGGTACCACATTTACGTGACAGAGTCAAAGATTTTAGTCTTAAATGTCCTTGTATCGTATGCAAATAATTTAGAGAATTTCCCGATAGTTAGATTATTTTGTTCGTCTTTGGATCCAGTCAGAAAGGACAATTTTATTAGTCATTTGCACAGCCTGTCTGAGGAATTTAAGCAACGTTTCTCTGGCTTTGATCGAATAACAAAAACGTTTTTACTATTCACTTCCCCTTATACAACAGATCCATTATCCCAGGATTATTCGGGAAATGTTGCTTCCGAACTTATCGAACTACAGTGCAACTCTGCGTTGGAAGATGAGCAAAACACATCATCGATTAACGAATTTTGGAAAGCTGCTGCAAGAACGCGACGATTTTCTAAGTTAGATGCTTTTGTTGTAAATGTGTTTTCATTGTTTCCGACGACTATATTTGTGAAGCTGCATTTTCATTAATGAAATTAACAGTCACATATTCGTAGCAGAATGTAGGATAAACACTTGTTTAATTATCTTCGGTTAATGACGGCTAAGAAAATTAACGCAAACATTCATGAACTTGTTGTGAAGAGAACGCGTTTTTAGCTTTCTACGAAAGCAGTTTGTTCCTCCAAAATGTAAGATGTAAATAAATCTATTTGACGCAAAGAAGTAGGCCTACGTTTATTATTCCGATAAGCATTTTTCCCTTTAACGGAAAGCACTCATTGCATTTCTCTCACATAAATTAATTCATGAACGAAAAGAGTACTTGTTCATACAGAGCTGACTAGTCTTTCAATATCGTGCGTTCACAGGCTTCCCCTACCATCGCGCTGATGAGAACCATTCGGCTACCTTCGGTCAAAGCAGCTATGTCCTTGACAGCAACTACAACACTAGCGGCTCTGCCGGGAGCCTCAGTTCGGCACCCCTGCCCTAAAGCACAGAGTTGCATTTTTTTCCTCTTGCAACTTGGATTTTTATGGAACACCTACTGAACATTTGTTAGGGATGTATTATGTGCTACAAATCAGAAACAGTCACTGTATTTACAAAACATGGTTACTTCGAGACTTCCATGTTGCACACAATATTTATAAAATAATTGGTGCTGTATTACATACTACAAGATTGGTCACTACTAAGAGCATTGATATACAGCATTGTTGCCATTACTTATCGAATGCCCTAGTATAAAGACAAATATTGCTGCAGCTGTCTTTCATTCAAACTGTCGTCTATTCTCTCAGTCATTTTTACTTTTGTCCAATTCTTTGTTTCTTCCTTCTTTTTTCCAATCAGTCTTACTTCTTCCTTACACTTTAACTCTTTCTTCGTTTCTTTATCAGTCTTTCTTTCATCCAGCACCTTTTTTCGTTCATCGTGACATTCCTTACTTCATTCCCTTTTCATCTTTCTTTCAGTTTCTCTCTTCTCTCATTCTTTGTTTATTTCTTTCTCTATCTCTTATCCTTCCTTTAACCTTCATCTTCACTCTTCTTTCTATCTTCTTCATTCTTTATCTTCTTTCTTTCATTATCTATTGTTTCTTCTTCTAACTTATATTCTCTCTTCCATTTTCTCTTTTATCTTTCATTATTCAAACTCTCTCTTCTCTCATTCTCTCTTTTTCCTTTCCTCTCTTTCATTATCTTTCTCTTCTTGCTTCAGTTCTCTGCTCTTATTACATTCTCTCTCTTTTCTCTTTCATTTTCTTTTGTGTATTTTTCATTATCTCTTTTTACTGTAATTTTCTTTTGTTTATTATTTCATTCTCCCTCTTTTCTGCCTTCTTTCATTCTTTATTTTATCTTTCATTCTTCATCCTTTCTTAATTCTTTCATTACCTCTCTTGCCTTTCATTCTCTTTTAGTTTTATTTTAATTCTCTCATCTTTCATTCTCCTATCACTTCCTTCATTCTTCGATTCTCACCTTCTCATTTTTCTTTATTTCATCCTCTATTTTCGTCCTTCTTTCATTCTCTCTCTTGCCTTTTATTTCCTTTTCTTTCTTCTTTAATTCATACTCTTTTGATACATCTTTCATTTTCGCTTCTCCGTCCCATTTTCTTCTCCTTCTTTTCATCCTTCTTACATTACCTCTTCTCTCTTCCATTCCCTTTTGCTTCTTTTTCATTTTTTCTCTTCTCTCTTTCATCCTTCTATCATTCTCTTTCTCTTTCTTGCTTTTACAAATACACAAGTTTCCCGCATCTCTGATCAGAAAAATTTGCTTTGCAATTCCGCATTTCGTATTTGTATTCCGAAAAAAACCGCAGAGGGTTTGTTTATTTTCAGTATCTAAGATTAAAGTGAATTCAGGAAATAGAAACACAAAATGCAGATATAGTATGTTGAAAATCTGCAGTAACAAAATTATTCACAATTTTGTTCTCACAATAGCATAAGTTATGTAACGCAATTACATTGGCAGTATGTCTCCTGAACATTTTTATTACAGATAACAATATTGTATAATACTTAACTATGCCTATAACCGGAAACTAGGCTCTAAGACATTTACATTAATGTCTTTACAAGATTAACGTCTAATTACTTAGGCTACTTACAAATGGCTTTTAAAGAACCCGAGATTCATTTCCGCCCTCATATAAGCCCGCCATCGGTTCCTATCCTAAGTAAGATTAATCTAGTGTAGTCCCTAACATCATATCCCACCTCCCTCAAATACATTTTAATATTATCCTCTCATCTACGTCTCGGCCTCCCTAAAGGTCTCGCACCAAAGAATCAGTCCCATTCCGAGACATATATTGGGGTTTCGTAATAGGCTCTTTTTTTACGGTGATGGGTTGTTAGCACTTCGTCCAACCCCCGAGCTGGAGGATCACCCCTTATCGGCGATTGCTTATTCATTAACGTGTAAATATCTTCACAAAAATAAGAAAAAAAGTAGGAGCTGTAATTGTTCATTGTGGATCCTGAGGCTGTTTTGGAAGTTTGGAAACGAGAAGAATCTCGCCACCACCCAGGATTGAATCCGGGAAATAGTCTTTAGTCAGTTATCATACCAACTCAGATAGGCGATTGCCAACTAATAATATAAGAAACCAAGTTATTTCGGATTGAATAAAATCAAATAGGCCTAGTCTTTAATAATAATAATAATACTGGAAAGTTCAAGGTAAAAGTGGCGAATGACTCACCAGCGCTATCTAGCGGCAGGTTTGTAGGCAGCGAGGATGATGTGAGGCATTGCGCGGTTAACTGTGACATGAGTTTCGTTCTTCAACAACTTACGTGGTGTAAATCGTAAGGATTGTTCTCATTGTTGTTGCACACAATGTCAGGGAAATGTGAATTGTTTTTCTGCATTCTTCCGTAAAAAACACGCTAGGTAAAAGATGCTAGATCTTTCTTCAGATTTACAAAAGTCTGAGATAGACGAGACAGTCCTAGACAAAAGGTATAAAATTAGAGGGACATAGTATATGTACAAAAATTACAAAGCATATTCAGATTACTTTACATTATCAATAACAATAATAAATTTGAAAACTCAGGGGTAAGTAAAAATAAGATGTAAGTGGAAAAGTATAGGCCTACCGAAGTTTAAAATCAACCGTAGGCCTGTTATGTTTAATATTTCGCTTTAATAACAGACTGAAGAGAATTGTTATTCCTTCACTGAATTTAAGAGCTCCTTCTTCCGAAAATATGGGCAAAATATAAAGCACAATGAAAGAACCGCGAAGGTCCCAAAAACGTATTAGATCTTGCATCAAGAAGGCTGCAGGTTCTCTGATGTCAGCCAGAAACGACACGATACTTCTCTACCATGTAATTAGAAGAGAGTGCATCAGCAATAATAGGCCTGTATCACTGATTATGTTAACTGAACCTGTAACTAAACTGCATGAATCTACTTTACTTTCTTTATACAAAATATTTCGTGATAGTTTACCCGTGTAGAAGACTGAAAGTCATGATTTTTTCGAACCAAATAAATGCGCCTTGGGATCAAGTATCAAACAATATTGACTGGAGAAACATTTTGGGGTGTAACGAAGTACAACATTACAATTTCAAGCTATTTGACAAATTAATTAAGTCGAAATATCTAGATAAGCTTTATTTCATAGCTAAAGGCATGAACCCCGCTTTAAAGTTGCTATGGAAAGAATTACATTATAGGTATGGATTTAAATTCTAAATAGTAAGGCTAATACAAGACTGCATAGGAAATCTCTTTTCTGTTGTTCGATCTAAAGATGGAAACAACGTGACTCCAGGCTGCTCGGAGAGCTAAAATTAGGCAACTATGACGAATCATTCGCTAAGCTTTCCTGAAAGAAACAACTGTGAAGTTGACATTAGTTATAGAAAGGAGATATCGAGGCAGCTAAATTGAATTTTTGCAGTCTTATTTAGACAAAACTTTTAATGATGGCAAAAAATGGACAGCATGTAAATAAGGAGAAAAACGTTTGCAAGAGAATGCAAGAACTTATGTTGCAGGTTGGGTGTATAGCTCAGTAAATCATGACATTTGTCGAAGAAATTTTTTCTCAAAATAATGACGTAACAACATATCGCAAAAAAAACTTTTAAAGATTAAAAAATGGGTTTCTCCAAGAATGTTTATTTCCTAAGACAAAATTGTGTTCTGATGTTTTTTTAATTAACAATGTTCTCTGTAAAACTAGAACTGGCGTAAAAAAGAACTATTTAAAATGGTAATGCCCCCTGTTAACATTTCCATTTGCAGTGACTGTGCCAATATCTCCATTGATAAATATTTCAATGTGCTAATAAACAGTTACATCAAAAATAAAATGAGCAGGCAGATAACTAGGAAACGAAATACTTACTTACTTACTTACTTACAAATGGCTTTTAAGGAACCCGAAGGTTCATTGCCGCCCTCACATAAGCCCGCCATCGGTCCCTATCCTGTGCAAGATTAAGCCAGTCTCTATCATCATACCCCACCTCCCTCAAATCCATTTTAATATTATCCTCCCATCTACGTCTCGGCCTCCCTAAAGGTCTTTTTCCCTCCGGTCTCCCAACTAACACTCTATATGCATTTCTGGATTCGCCCATACGTGCTACATGCCCTGCCCATCTCAAACGTCTGGATTTCAAGTTCCTAATTATGTCAGGTGAAGAATACAATGCGTGCAGTTCTGTGTTGTGTAACTTTCTCCATTCTCCTGTAACTTCATCCCGCTTAGCCCCAAATATTTTCCTAAGCACCTTATTCTCAAACACCCTTAACCTATGTTCCTCTCTCAGAGTGAGAGTCCAAGTTTCACAGCCATATAGAAGAACCGGTAATATAACTGTTTTATAAATTCTAACTTTCAGATTTTTGGACAGCAGACTGGATGATAAGAGCTTCTCAACCGAATAATAACACGCATTTCCCATATTTATTCTGCGTTTAATTTCCTCCCGAGTGTCATTTATATTTGTTACTGTTGCTCCAAGATATTTGAATTTTTCCACCTCTTCGAAGGATAAATCTCCAATATTTATATTTCCATTTCGTACAATATTCCCGTCACGAGACATAATCATATACTTTGTCTTTTCGGGATTTACTTCCAAACCGATCGCTTTACTTGCTTCAAGTAAAATTTCCGTGTTTTCCCTAACCGTTTGTGTATTTTCTCCTAACATATTCACGTCATCTGCATAGACAAGAAGCTGATGTAGCCCGTTCAATTCCAAACCCTGCCTGTTATCCTGAACTTTCCTAATGGCATATTCTAAAGCGAAGTTAAAAAGTAAAGGTGATAGTGCATCTCCCTGCTTTAGCCCGCAGTGAATTGGAAAAGGATCAGATAGAAACTGACCTATACGGACTCTGCTGTATGTTTCACTGAGACACATTTTAATTAATCGAACTAGTTTCTTGGGAATACCAAATTCAATAAGAATATCATATAATAAGTGATGAAAACTCCTAAGTCATATACAATTAAATTGTATACATTTGAAAATACGAAAATTGTGCCAATTCATTTCTATTCTAATACCTTTGTAACTTATTAATTTAAAATGTTGTGAGCAAAGCGACTCCAAATTATACCATTGTTTTGCATTTTCTTATTGACATCAAATGCACACCTCTCCGCTTTTCCTCACGTAACCCTGCATGCCGCAAGAAATATATCAATAAATCGAGCCGCTAGATGGCAGCACAGTCACTTTTCGCCGCTGCTTGCAGGAGTGGATCAGGACAGCACGTTTGCACATCTCCTTTTTATGTTAGGTTAGGTTCTTTTCAAACTGAAATGACGAGTGAAACGTACAGTTAAAATTACTCTAACCTAACCTATCCTAACCTAACTTAACATAAAAAGGTTAGGTTAGGTTAGGTTAGAGTAATTTTAACTGTCCTACGCTTCACTCGTCATTTCAGTTTGAAAAGAACCTAACCTAACATAAAAAGGAGATGTGCAAACGTGCGGTCCTGATCCACTCCTTTGCTTGCAATGATAACCAGGAAAGCTTTCTAGTATTATTGTTAGAGTGTATTTGATAAAATGTATAGTTATTTTGATGACACTGTTTATTTTTATTTTCTATTTTTATTCTCTTCTCGCTTTCCTAAAATTTTCTTTCCTCTTCATTCACATTGTTAACTCAACACGACTCTAAGAATTCAATTGAGCTCTTTTACTGAAATCAGTTGGGACGATTCAGAGGACGCCGTGTTATTGCTGTCGAACACAAAATTTTAAGTTGTAAACACGGAAGGGAGCTAATCTCAGTGAACGCGTACGCTATATGTTATCGGAGGGGAAGGTTTTTGTGAAAGAATAAAGTTGCTTCCGCTTCGTCTAATCCTATTAAATTGGCGCTATTTGTCGATATCGCGTCGTTACTAACGAAATAAAAGGAGATAAAATATACAAGATCTTATTGACGTCCATTCCTTGATCTTGCGTGTGGCAATATGCAGAGACAGGAGATCGTTTGCTTCTATCTCAATTTAATCACACCTATAAGTCGGATAAAATGTGGATAAAAATGGATTCAGACCTGTTTTCAGAAGGAATGAGTGGGAACAAAATACGGCGTGAAGCACTGATACGGGAAATAGTAAGAGGAAGAAAGTTTGGGTTCTGGAAATAGATGGATCCATTTTAACGTACAGTGAGACAAAAACGAACATGATAATGTACGAGATTCGAATAAAAGTTGAGAGAATAGGAAATGTCAGAATGGTTCCACATAACTCGTGTTGCTAAATAACTGATTGACAGGGCCGGGTATTTATGGAGATCGTGAAAATCACGACATAATAGATATACAACAGATTTTTACTAATCTTTACTTATTAAGTGATTCTGATTGATAATATGCGGATAAAACAATCGCGGAAAATCGCGAAATAGAGTTCAAATAGCGATATATGGACACATTCGCGAATTATTACTGTTGCGTCATTTTACAGCGAATTTAATATTCTGAGTTTTTTTCCTATTTCTTTTCACTTGAATTTGTTATATATACATATATATCCAAGTAGGCTACATTACATGGTATTCCAGGTGTTCTGATTACATTAGTGAACTCAAAAGACGGAGAATTCAACATTTCACTAATAATTTGAAAGTGTTAATTTGAGGGCTGCAAGTTGTTTTTCGTTTTTAATGAATGTGTGTTAAATACAGTCTCAGTCCAACAAATATTGTCTATTGGCCATAACGCACCTTTAATGTTCACTATTTGGAAAGTAATATTCTTACTGAGTTAATACTTCAGTTCCAAAATAATTCTATTTTCCAAAATTTTCATTCTTCTTCGCCAAGAGTATAAGCCAATCTCCACTAACACCAATATTAAAAAACACAAATGATAAAATTAATCTCCATAAATACCTGTCACTGCTGATTGAGAAGATTTATTATCTTTTGGTTCTTGTGACTTTCAACGGACTAAGATTTCATGGAATTCAACAGACGAAAGTGATTGGCCAAAAATAAAAAACAACAGAAGTTCGGTTCCCAAGTCACCGTTGAATTATATATCCGCTTCTGTTACGTAATGTCAAAGTTTATGGCATGTTGTAGTACGATAAACTGAAGCACTAGTTGTAATAAATGAAAAGTAATTTACTTATTGTACACATTACTACATTTTTTTTTTGTCAACGAGAGTCCTGGAGTCGAAGCTATACAGTTAATAATCTCCTCGACATTTGAAATATTTTTGTTTACAATGATGCTAAAATTTGTCAGAACATGAAAAAATATTTGTCTCCTAATAATTTACTACAGTGGCCTAATTACCACACAACTAATGTAAACTCAATTATTTACAAAATCATATTATAATCAAAATCCTGTTGCCACTGCCTCCAGAGAGATTGTCACATAATACAATACGTTAACATTTATATTAAATACTGGAAATTTCAAAGGGATGAAAGTTTGTACAATATATGTATGGTACCATTTTATTACTGTTCTCGATGGGTATTCAAACTCGTAATGTGATATGATACAGTATTTTACGATACTTACCTATTTAGTTAATCATTCTTGTATAAGTTATATGTTTTGAATTTCATTAACTATTATAGCATATTCCCGTATGTAGCCTACCGGGCACGTTTGTTTCGCGCCGACATAATATCTTATCTGTAGATATCGTCACAGAGGTTCAGTTCTATAGGTCATTTTGAGCATAAAATGTTATGCGAATATCAACCGTAAAGGAGTTACAGCTAATTGGATCCTACGAAAGTAGGAATGATTTTTGAGCAGAGCTAAGAATTATTCGCTTAAAATACACAGAAATGTTAATTCAAAATACTGTATTAATCATAAAATAAACATAGTTCAGTTTGAAAGCAGATTTTCAAATATACCTCCTTCCCCTTCATTACACTTGGCCGCACGGATGTGAATGGCGCTTAGCGTTCCGTACCTCGGCATGACCATCCCCGATAAGCGCAGCTAATAATCACCAGACCTATATTCCCCTTCACCCCCGTACTTCACGTCACAGCGTTACTACAGTTTAGCATATACAGTCACGAAGCTTGAGTTGTGAGGGTGCTAGAAACAATAGACTGTAAAGGTACTATTTCGCATTGTGTGTAATGAGGCGATATTAGCGATCCTAGTGGTTAGCAACTATCTATGGATGCATATTTACTATGTATTGAGCTTCGTGACTGTATATACTAGACTGTGGTGTCACCCTCCGTTAGTTTACGTTCCATTATTTATATTGCGATGCAAGCAACTTCACAGTATGACGTTTAGATTTTTACGAATAACATTCAAACTAATAGTAATCCCCAGACTCACCGGCATTATCACCTTCATTTCATTCAGACGCTAAATAACCTGGATGTTGATACAGCGTCGTAAAATAACCCAATAAAAATCACAGAGCGAGTTTAATACTGAACGCATAGATCAGCGGTGACTAAAACTAGAACTGCAGTGATTACATGCGACAGACAGCCTATGAAATAAGGAGACGGAGGAAGGGTACTTGGCATGAAAACTACAACCAGTGGTGGTTCCTGTACTAACATCTTGATCAATCCCGCGGATAAAAATCTCAAGCTTTGCTGTATCAGTAATGTCACTGCTGTCACCAAGAGCCAGTGAATGATATACGATTTTTTTAACCTTCCTCTTGAATATAATCAGGAATTTTCTAAATTATTCTCTCGATACTTGGTCGAGAAATTCGTAGTTTTTCAAAATTGAAAACTTCTTATGGGCAAGTTATTTAAGCTATTTAAATTATTACTCTTTTGAGAAATTATGTTTTATTAAAAGGCTTTAGAGCACACGATATTTCAAACCCATTAGTTAGCTGACTTCCTTACATTTATTTATGCCATCTTTCTCTTCCTGGCAATGATTTAAGACATAATTCCTGGCGTTTAACAGTTCGTTGGCACATAACACTGTATCAGTTTTTCTACAATATTATTATAAGTAGTTACCCCTCATCTAAAGATTAAGACGATTAACATTGACATACAACCTAATAATTTTATCCTTTTAGGGAGATCTAAAAATATCAATATTCATGCACGTACAGAAGAATTATAGAAACACATACCTAGTGTCAGTAGTAGTAGTAATAATAATAATAATAATAATAATAATAATAATAATAATAATAATAATAATAATAATAATAATAATAATAATAATAATACATCATTCAGCGTGACAATGTTTCTAGATACCCCTAATAAACCGTTGAGCAAAGTAAACATATTACATTTTCTCCGACAGAACAACAAAAAAGTTCTCCTTCTCATTCCTTACGAAACCACCTCTTACTGCTTGTAGAGGCAGAGTTTGTAGAGCTACACGATACCGCCACTGCTTGCCTTCAGTGCGAAAATGAAACACACAGCAATGTACAGGAAACTCCTCGTACCCGATGTGATCACGACACCCGCTTTGGTCACCGCTGGTATAGATAAATGACATACATCATGTCTACTATGGTAATCTTGTAAAATGTTACAACAAAGCATTACACATTTATTTTAGTCTTGAAACTTACTTCCGCACAAGAGTTTTAGTTGGGGAGCAATATCGTTATGATGCTTATCTTTGCGTGAATGAATTTCTGAATTGCACCAAGTTCCTCGACGAAATCTTCTTCGAATTTTTAACAGGTAAATGAAATATTTTCTTGTTCACATGACACGCGTGACAAGAAATATATACGTTGAAAAAAAAATACGTTTTAAAAAACGGATATAATTTAAAAAAAAATATAGTACTAAGTGCGAAACTTAGGCATTCGAAATTATTAAATCAGTAACATAGTCTATCTTTCGTAAGACTCGGCAAATAAAGCTATGACGTCGTGAACGTAAAAACAAATGCCGGAAGCTCACATTGAAAATTGAACACGAGGTGTACATAGTAGATCCAACACTTATACTTTGGTTTGTGACCTTCCTATTCCCCATTATGCATCCCACACAGTTCTGTGCCATAAACGTTGTCCTTCTAGCGATAAAGTTTATGGCTTGCTAATGATTTCGTTCCTAACCGTGGCCACATTCAACGTAACTGGTTAGAACTGCAGTTTTGCCTTTTAACTTGTTTTCAAGTTCAAAAGAAGATCCAAGAACAATTATTTTGGTAAAATGTGGGCGAAGTATGCGATATTCTGCTTCTGTACCTAATGTCTATGTTTTTTTACTGCTCAGAGAATATGTATAAATCTTAGAAATCTTAACACTTTGTCGAGTAGATTTCGAACAGGCGTCGGAAGAAAGATTTCCGTCAAGGACGATCAGTATCTGCAAGTGAAAGTTTGACTGGATCACCATATGGCTCATGTATGTAGAAGCACCAATCGCCTCAGAAAAACGATTGAGGTCCTATGCCAGTGACAGAGCAATAAATAAGATGGCTGAAGAGGAGATCTAATCTCTACAAGATCAGACGAAGATCTTATGCTGACACATCAATATCAGGCAGCATACTTCTCTTCGCTGGTCAATATGAGATCAGTGCAGAAATACCAATGGCCCATTTTGTTCACTGCTGAATTAAGATTCAGGTATATTATCACCTGATAGAAAGCAAACTGTGTGAAGAAAGACTGGAGACAGTATTCCCCTTGTGCGAAGAGGGTGCTTTTCTGTCCACAAGTGATATTGATTAGTCAAGTTTTACAAGTAAAGGTGCGCTGAAGAAGTTAAACTGTAGGGAATCAATCCCGTCTGTACAACGCACGTGGCATCAGAATGTGATTTACAGTTTTCGTTCTGTTATCTCACGTTGGATCTGCGTTCGTGGAGTGTGACACTGCTTCATGTACTTCAAGCGAAAATGTTAGCGAATATATGAAAATATGAGATTGCAAGACAGAAGGGAAGTTTTCGCATACATTGTTTGAATTACTGTACTTCCTCGAGGACAACGAAATTCGTAATAAAGAAATAACAGTACTAAGTATGCATGGTAAATATTAGTTTATACATGAAAGAATATATGTAGTTTAGTCTATGTGTAGAAGATTGCTATATTTATCACTAACAAAAGGAGTTCAAGAAAGAAATACGACATGTCACTAAAATACAAACACTAGTGGTTGCAAGACTATGTAAAAGTAACTTGCTCGTTTGTTTTGCCTTATAAATGTAAATAATATTATAGAAACAAAGAAAGAAAGGAAAAAAGAAAGAGTTAAAGATAAAAGAGAGAATTAAAAGAAAAAGAAGGGAGAGAATGAAAGAAAAAGAGAGAGGATGGAAGAAGAGAGAAAACGAAAGATGAAGGGACATAGAATTAAAGGAAGAAGGAACAGAGATTTAAGTAAGAAGAAGAGACAGAATTAAGGAAAGAAGGAGAAGGGACAGAGAGTAAAAGAAGGAAAAGCGAGAGAGAATTAAAGAAAGGAGAATATACAGAGAATGAAAAACAATGAGACAGAGAATTAAAGAAAGAAGAAGAGGCATAATTAAAGAAAGAAGAAGGGACATAGTTAAAGAAAAAAGGGGAGACATAACTAAAGAAAGAAGAAGAGACATAGTTAAAAGGAAGGGGAGACATAGGGTTAAAGAAAGAGGAGAGACAGAGTTAAAGAAAGGAGAGACATACAGTTAAGAAAAAAATATAGGAAATGAAAGAAAAAAGAGACAGAGAGACAGGGAACTAAAACAGCCAGAATTAAAGAAAAAAGATGAGACAGAAAACAAATGAAACAAGAAACAAAAAGAAGTTAAAGAAAGAAGAGGAGACAGAGTTAAAGAAAGAAGAAACATAAAGTTAAAAAAAGGAAACGGGACATAAGGTTAAAGAAAGAAGAAGAGACATAGAGTTAAGGAAATAAGACAGGGAATGAAAGAAAAAGAGACAGAGAGGTAAGAAACAAGAAGAGCCAGAGTTAAAGAAAAAAGGAGATGAGACAGAGAACGAATGAAACAAGAAGATACAAACAATTAAAGAAAGAAGAACCCAAGAATAGTTGAAAAAGAAGAAGAGCCAGACACTAAATAAAGAAGAGACAGTCCACACGTGTGGAGTAACGGTCAGCGCGTCTGGCCGCGAAACCAGGTGGCCCGGGTTCGAATCCCGATCGGGACAAGTTACCTGGTTGAGGTTTTTTTTCCGGGGTTTTCCCCTCAACCCAATACGAGCAAATGCTGGGTAACTTTCGGTGCTGAACCCCGGACTCATTTCACCGGCATTATCACCTTCATTTCATTCAGACGCTAAATAACCTAGATGTTGATACAGCGTCGTAAAATAACCCAATAAAATAAATAAAAAGAAGAGACAGGGAATTAAAGAAAGAAGAAAGAACAAGAATTAAAGAAAGAAGAGAGAGAATTAAGGAAAGAAGGAGAAGAGACAGAGTTAAAGAAAGAAGTAGAAGAGAAAGAGAGTTACAGAAAGGAGGGAAAGAGACAGAGAATTGACGAAAAAAGAAACAGGAAATTAAAGAACGAAGAAAAGAGAGAGTTAAAGAAAGAAGATACAAAAATTAAAGAAAGAGGAATAGACAAAGCATTAAAGAAAGAAGAATAGACAGAGAATTATGAAAAGAGAAGAGAATCAAAGGATAAGACACAGAAAATGAAAGAAACAAGGAGAAGAAAGTTAAACAAAAAAGACGAAGAGACAGAGAGTTACAGAAAGAAGACAAAGAGACAGAGTTAAAGAGAAAAGAAGCAGAGACAAAGAATTAAAGAAAGAAGGAGCAAAGACGAAGAATTAAAGAAAGGAGAAGCAAAGACAAAGAATTAAGAAACAAGAAACAGAGAGGGAGAATTAAAGAAAGAGGAGACAGAGTTAAAGAAAGAAGAAGAGACAGAGTTAAAGAAAGAAGAGACAGGGAATTAAAGAAAGAAGATACAGAGAGTTAAAGAAAAAAGAAAAGATAGAATTAAAGAAAGAAAAGATGGAGTTAAGGAAAGAAGAAGAGACAGAGTTAAAGAAAGAAGAGACAGGGAATTAAAGAAAGAAGAAGAGACAGAGTTAAAGAAAGAAGAGACAGGGAATTAAAGAAACAAGAAGATACAGAAAGTTAAAGAAAGAAGAGAAGATAGAATTAAAGAAAGAGGAGACACAGATAAAGAAAGAAAAGATAGAATGAAAGAAGATACAATAATAGTAGGCCTAAGTAGAAAAGAGACAGAATGAAAGAAACGAGAAAAGCGACGAAATGAAAGAAGGATGAAAGGAGAAGGAATGAAATAATAAAAAAATACATTGATTGAAAGAAATATGAAAATAGAATGAATGAAAGAAAAGAGAAAAAACGAAGGAAAAATTAAAAGAGGAAAAATAGAAGATAATTAATGAAGAAAGTGAATGAAACAAAAATGAAAAAGGAACAATGAAAGAAAAGAAGGAGAATAAAAAATGTTGGAAAAGACAATGGAAGAAATAGAGAAGGAGAGACAATGAAATAAAGTTGAAACGAGGAAGAATTAAAGATGAAAGAGAGAGAATGAAAGAAAGAATAGAAAAGAGAGTACGAAAAGAAGATAAAAGAGATTTAATGTAAGATGAAATAAAAGCGAGGGAATAAAAGAAATATAACAGTGGACGAATGAAAGAAAAATAGGAAGAATGTAATAAAAATTAAAATAAGAAGAATGAAATAAAGATGAAAAGAGAGAATGAAAGAAGAAAAGAGCAAGAATTAAAGAAATATGAAAAGAGAGAGAATGGGAGAAAGGTAAAAAGAAAAAGACCGAAAGAAATGTGAAAAGAGAGAGAATGAAAGAAATATTGAAAGAGGAGAATGGAAGAACGATGAAAAGAAGAAATATAGAAAGAATGGAAGAAAAATGAGAAGAGAGAGAATGGAAGAAAAATGAAAAAAGGAAGAATGAATGAAGCATTGAAAGAGAGAGAATGGAAGAAAGATGAGAAGAGAGAAAATGGAAGAAAAATGAAAAGGAGAAGAATGAATGAAATATTGAAAGAGAGAGAATGGAAGAAAGATGGAAAGAAGAATAATGAATTAAATATGAATAGAGAGGAAATGAAAAAGATGAAAAGAGAAATAATAAAACAAATATGAAAAGAGAGAATATGGAAAATGGATGAATAGAGGAAGAATGAATTAAATATAGGGGAGAGTCGGGTAGTATCGGACATCGGGTAATATCGGACAGTGCGTTTCTTTCATATACCACCATATGGTAGTATTGAATGACATGGTTACGTTTCTCTATGCGACATCACAGAAACGTAATCATGTCAATCAGGTACTATCATCGTATGGTAGATGAAAGAAACTCACTGTCCGATATTACCTGATGTCCGATACTACCCGACTCTCCCCTAAATAGAGAATGGAAGACAGATGAAAAGAGGAAGAATGAATTAAATATGAATAGAGAGAAAATGGAATAAGGATGAAAATAGGAAGAATGATTGGAATATGAAAAGAGAGAGAATGGAAGAAAGTTGAAAAGAGAGAGAATGGAAGAAAGTTGAAAAGAGAGAGAATTGAAGAAAGGTGAAAAGGGAGAGAATGGAAGAATGAAAGAAGTATGAAAGGAGAGAGAATGAAAGGAAGAAAAGATGAAAAATTAAAGAAAGATGAAAAGAGAGAAAATGAAAGGAAGATGAAAAGTGGCGGTATGAAAGAAAGAAGAATAAGGAGAATAAAAAATATAAGAAACAAAACAGAGATTGAATAAAGGTATTAAAGATTATGAACAAATGAAGAAAAGTTGAGAGTGTGAAAGGAAGGAAATCAGGAATGGAAGAATGATGGAAAAAGATTGGAGGAATAATGACTTAGAATAGTTTGGAAGAAAGAAGAATTAGAATGTAGAATGAAGATGACTGACAGAAAAAGAAAGGAAGGAGGAAACAAAGATAGAAAGAAACTGAAACGAGGACACGAAAAGAAGATTTGAAAGAAAGGAGAAAAGGAAGGTAGATACTGAAACAAGGACACTAAATGAAGAATCGAAAGAGAAGAGGAAAGAAAGACAGAAACAAAGAAAGAAAAAGAGAAAGAAGGAAAAGAACTGAAAGAAAAAATAATGAAAGAAGGAAAAACAGGCGTTGAAAAACAGAATGAAGGAATGAAGCGAAAAATTTAGAGGAAAAGAGAATTAACTGCAAGAAATAGTGATTAAAACGAAAGAGCGAGAGGCAAATGGAGAAAAGTGGAGAAATAAGAAAACGCTACGATAAAGCTAATGAGCAGGTCAAGTCTGCTTTTGCAATGTTGTGAAACACTTGTGTTTTTGTCACTCTACTCCCACAGTTTCATCTGCTATCTGTGACTCATCGCGATTATCTGTTGTTCACCCGAGTTTCAAAGGACTTCGAAATGAATTATTCCGAGATCCGAGAAAGGATTTGAGCACGTAAATCTATGCAAACCTGAAAAAAACACATAAATAACAATCAAGTGAAAGCAAGTAGCCTACTGATTGTTCGTTTTTTAAGTACAGGTGGAGATCTATGCAAACAAATTACGACACCACCTGATAAGATGTGATTTCTGCGTAATGAGGAAATGCGTCAAAAGAATCTTCCCCTCTTACAATCTATGAACCATCGCTGTCTATGAGGATGACAACAATGTTTCTCGCATGCAATAGTGCGAGGGACATCGGGAGAGTGTCAGACAAATCATGAAGAGCACGTCCCACTCCACAGACTGAAGACGGCTCAACTTAGCCATCTTTACGATAGGACGGTGGGGTGAGGAGTGAGAGGAGATGCCCCTATATAGTGTGACGTCAAGTCCATTACCCGTTATTGAATATGAGCGGAAAATAAATGTTTGAATTCACACTATCGCTTATCATGAATATAATGAATTTGTATTTTTATTTGTATTTGTGTTATGTGTGTTCTTTAGTGTTTCCTTGTGATCCTGTTGATCCTCTATTGAAATTAAAATAATTTTCATTGTTTACTATCACTGTTTGCAGGCCTATTTCTTGTATTTCGAGAGGATTTACCTCAGTGAAAATTAGTTTATAATATCAAGATCGTTAATCACATACACCTCTCCCAGCGACGTACAGTAGAGCCCGGTTTCTTCAACCTTTGTTAAATTATAACCGTGTGTTATTCCATTTTAACTGTAAACTTAACAGTTGAAGCATTTCTTCAACTACTGTTAGTACTAACAGGTTGTTAAAACCTATGTTAATTTAACTGCCCAATTTCATGCAGTTAAACCATTTAACTCTCTGTTAGCATAGAAGTATCCAATATGGCTGGTGAGTTAGATGCTGAACTTTTATATCTTGATTATTTAGAAAATGATATCCATGAATACATAAACAGAGGGGTTGATTTCTGTGATTTGACAGACCAGAAGTTCATACAAAGGTATAGGCTATTCACTGCCAAGCCTCACTTTTCGCTTTCAATTTAGATCCGTTTGTTTGTTTATTTTCATTAATTGGTTTATACTGTGAAATAATTTCCAGCAGAAGGTTTCTTTCGAACGAAGAGAAATTAGTCCCATGATTTCTTTTTGTTCCAGTGTATTCCATTTCATAACAGCAATACCAATACGCCGCTCCATGCTATTGTAATACAGACGAGGAAAGAAGCAGAAATCAAATCTGAGAGAATAGAAAGAATTCTATCCTCTCTGAATCAAACAACGGAAACAAGCGAGAATCGCAATTGTCAGAGTTCAGAAAACAGAAGTGAGCTTATACTTGGTTATAGGTTATGGTTAAACTCCAGAATCTCTGGTCCTAACAGAGAGTTAAAAAACAGAATGCTAAAATGTGAAATGTAAAATTGAAGAAACGCAATATTTTTAACAGCAATTCATACTTTTAACTTACAGTTAATTAACGCTATGTTAGATGCATTTTAACAGAGGTTGAAGAAACCGAGCCTAGGTCTACATTTACAACAGACAGCAATTCTGTATCTACAGCGTAATTTACAGCAGCCATAGTTAAGGTTTTAACAAATTTGTTAAAGATTTTAACACAGGAAATTCTGATCTTAACTGAACAAACAGTTTAAGCAATTCTTAAATGTAACAACTGTTCATGAAACAGTTTTTTTTTTAATTCACTGTTAAATCAGTACAACAATTTTAAAAATTGATTAAGTTTTAACATCTGTTGGGTCCACTGCTGAGGAGCTGACGTTAGCATACCTGACCGAGAAACGAGCGGGCACGAGTTCAAATCCTGGTTGTGACAAGTTACCTGGTTGAGGTTTTTCCCCTCAACCAATTAAAAGCAAATAACTTTTGGCGCTGGACCCTGGTCTCATTTCCCTGGCATTATCACCTTCATCCCATTCAGACACTATATACCCATAAACTAACCAATTAAAAAAATTGTTGGTAAAAACTGTCCCAAGCCTTTTAAATCAATCGTTATCTCTCCCTCTTTCCTCAAGAATATGCTATTTCTATGCAAATGTTAATCGTTTCGCCAGCAAAAATGGATTGCACACAACTGGTAATTGCATTTTGACTTCTCTACATGATTAAAAATCTATTAGTTATTTACGTTACATGAGCCGAAATTTTGAGTATGTGATTTCCCCTTGGTAACATAAAATATTTTATTTTATAGGGTACTATGTTGAATTCCCTTACTATTATTTAAATATATTAAGTTGAAGATATTATGCTCAGTTCAAGGTCCACCATTCAAACGGTTGACACTATTCATGAAAGAATCGATACCATTCAACAATCAGTCGAAAAGGACATGGAGAGAGATTCTGTTATAGAAATTAATGTTCCACAAACTAGTTGGGATAATTCCAAGGAATTAACTGGAAAACTGATCTCTACCAAATCAGAGTTAAGCCATAAAAAGGGATATGAATAATTTTGTTCATGTAAAACAACGAACAACGTAAAACAATTGAACGGAAAGGTTATGTTAGCTTATACTCGTATGTTGGATTTGGTAAGTGTTGAAACTTACGTCTATTTGCAGTTATGTATTACAATTACTACAACCTGGTATTACACAAGTTAATGAATTAAAGAGAAGTTAGTTTATTTCATAATAATAAATGTATATTCATATAATAAATGAGTTATTTTATATAAAAATATGCAAGTTGCAATACGCTCGTTACGAGGCCATGTCAACAACCAGATGAATATAGGACACCCTTCACACAAGACACAGTGTTACCACAGTTTAGTATATACAGCCACGAAGCTCAATACGTAGGGAATATGCATCCATAGATAGTTGCTAACCACTAGGATAGCTACTATCGCCTCATCACAGACAATGAGAAATAGTACCGGCACAGTCCATTGTTCCTAGTACTCTCATCACCTCAAGCTTCGTGACTGTATATACTAGACTGTGGTGTTACCATCTATTACAGATCTGGGCGTTAATAATTTAATCGAGTCACTGCAGACTACCTCTTAAGTCCCCACTTCACCTTCCTCGGCACAGACAATAATTGTCTGTATAGGTCCGAAACATAATTATTATGTTTCGGACTTATACGACTAGACAGGTAGGCAAGCATTGCTGAGTGACGAATTATATAAGGCAGGCATCATAGGTTTCGGCTCTCGCTGGTCGCCTAAAAATCCATCATTGATGTACAGTGCCTTACTGAGTGTTTGTTTTTAAAGCGGTGTAAGCGAAAAGGACATGGGAGTGGGGTATCTCCTTGCCTTTTCCCTTCCCCTTTATGCCCAGGGCTGATCTAGTAACTCACATATCTAAACTGTTTTACATGAATTGAAAATGTTTCTGATGGCATGTTTTTACGTTGGTAGAAGATGAGTGGCGTAAGTGGAGTAAATTTCCATTTCCTGCAATATTTTTAAGAACGTAAACATAAGAAATTCGACACAGTGTGAAATAAATGTAGTTTCTCCACTTTTCAGTTGTCACATAGTTACAGACTTCCTTCAATAACACAATAATTATTTCTTCTACAGGTCCTATTTTTGTTCTGTGGTGCAGTCTTATCTTTATTTCTGACCACACTATCCCTATGGGGTTAAGGATGCAGTGATATGATGGTAAACGTAATATCATGTGTCTGTAACTTGCAGCAGCCAATTTACCCACTACATATTTCTCCTTTCTTTCACTTTCTCTTCTATAATTATTTCAACAAGTACATAATAATAATAATAATAATAATAATAATAATAATAATAATAATAATAATAATAATAATAATTTTTAGTTGGTTATTTAACGACGCTGTATCAACTACTAGGTTATTTAGCGTCGATGAGATTGGTGATAGTGAGATGGTATTTGGCGAGATGAGGCTGAGGATTCGTCGTAGATTACCTGGCATTCACCTTTCGGTTGGGAAAACCTCGGATAAAACCCAATCAGGTAATCAGCCCAAGCGGGGATCGAACCCGCGCCCGAGCGCAACTTCATACCGGCAGGCAAGCGCCGTAACCGACTGAGCCACGCCGGTGGCTAATAATAATAATAATAATAATAATAATAATAATAATAATAATAATAATAATAATAATAATACTGAAAATTTAAACATTGGCTATTTTCCGTTGAATAAGAAACATAAGTAAATCATTTTCTTTTTAAATTAATGTCAAATTTCACATTCAAGTTATTAGCACTACGGACCCCCTTCCATAGATCAGTATTTTCGCGGACCCCTTCAAAGTATGTTAGATTTTGGGGTTAATATTAAGTGAATATGGGTAATTATAATTGTTACATTTTCTAAAATGAATTCAATATTAACGATATAGTTTGTTTGTTTAGTTGGTTATTTAGCGACGCTGTATCAACTACTAGGTTATTTAGCGTCGATGAGGTTGGTGATAGCGAGTTGGTATTTGGCGAGATGAGGCCGAGGATTCGCCGTAGATTACCTGGCATTCACCTTACGGTTGGGAAAACCTCGGATAAAACCCAATCAGGTAATCAGCCCAAGCGGGAATCGAACCCGTGCCCTAGCGCAACTTCAGACCGGCAGGCAAGTGCCTTAACCGATTGAGCAACGCCGGTGGCTTTAACGATATATAGGCCTACTCGTAATTGAATTAAAACATAAATAATAAATTAATATATAGCAATGGCCTGAAAAAGCCTTCATTAATATGTTACAGCAGAGTTGATATTTTAAAATGTACAGCAAAACAATATTCTACTTTCAATACAATCTTTGTATAATATTCTTGTACTGAAAAAGAAATTAAGTATAGTTTTACAAGTTTCCCTGCCTCAGTGAGGAATATGGAACATTTTTTGTGCTTAAAATGACTTTATATTTAGGATCAATGTTAGGTTTAATCTCAAGTCTGTCGCTGCATTTATTCGGTCTCTTTAAACAGTTTTGATACACGAAAGAGTAGAAAGTATCTGCACACAAGTAAATCGTGGGAAGTCCACCACTGTGGAGTAACAGTTAGTGCGTCTGACAGTGAAATGAGTGGGACCGGGTTCAAATCTTGGTTGGCACAAGTTACCTCGTTGAGGTTTTTTCGGGGTTTTCCCTCAACCAACTGAAGCAGAATTGCTGGTAACTTCCGGTGTCGGACCTCGAACTCATTTCGCCAACATTAATTCACATATCATCATCCATATAACAGTCCGGGTTAAGTGCACGGTATGGTGTGCTGTACTTGTACAAGAGCGCAGCCGTTCGGCTACCCAACCATTCACAGAATAGGAGTGGTAAGCTCAATAAGCCTCAGGTTGCAGTGCAAGCCTTCGGGTCCCTCCTCCGTACAAAGAAAACAAAGACGCGGGATACGGCATTAAATACTTCAAGGCTCTGAGAGTTCTTTATATCTGTTTAATAACACACTAAGGTTGTTGACAACAATTTGATTGAACAAATTTATAAATTGTACCAACAAGGTCAATACATTTTTGACATTAGGCCTATTACTTACTTATAAATGGCTTTTAAGGAACCGGAAGGTTCATTGCCGCTCTCACATAAGCTCGCAATCGGTCCCTATCCTGTGCAAGATTAATCCACTCTCTCTCATCATATCCCATCTCCCTCAAATCCATTTTAATATTATCCTCCCATCTACGTCTCGGCCTCCCTAAAGGTCTTTTTTCCTCCGGCCTCCCAACTAACATTCTATATATGCATTTCTGGATTCGCCCATACATGCTACATGTCCTGCCCATCCCAAACGTCTGGATTTAATGTTCCTAATCATGTCAGGTGAAGAATACAATGCGTGAAGTTCTGCGTTGTGTAACTTTCTCCATTCTCCTGTAACTTCATCCCTCTTAGTCCCAAATATATTTTCCTAAGAACCTTATTCTCAAACACCCTTAATCTCTGTTCCTCTCTCAAAATAAGAGTCCAAGTTTCACAACCATACAGAATTGCCACATAAAAAATAAAATCCTCCTGAAGGGAGGAAAGAATGTATATTCAAATATTCGCGGACCCCCAGAATGAGATTCGAGGACTTCCAGGGTTCCGCGGACCCCACTTTGAGAACCACTGTAGCCGCTGTAAAGTAATGTGAGGAAAAGAAACACAGTATAGGGTGTATGGGCCACGCGTTTATTCATGTTATTTATTTATTACTTTAATAATTTACATACATTACATAAATCAATTCACAATACAAAGGTAACTGGAAAGCGTCACAATTCCCATGTATTCCAATCTTCCTTTATTTGTTATTGTTTGTACTGCGTATCTGAAAATTGCGAAATGAAACATGAACGTTTCTGATGCCTGAAAGCTATGAAAACCTGCAGTTAGTCATGCATGATGGAGCCACGCAGAGGAAAGTGCTCACATTTCGCGGAACACTCGGCATAGCTTCGTTACGGCACAAAGTTCTCGCTATTCTGAACAGGAGGGGACGGAGCAGGAAGAGTGGGGGATTTACAAACTCAAACACTTTTAGCTATAGAAACATGGATTCCACTACATCGTTATCAATAAATGCTATTTCTGGTTACAATCGGGAAGCGAGTTGAGGTGGGCGTTCCTAAACTCCATCAGTGGAGGGGATGTCGCGTGTGTTGAAATTCTCCACACATGCGATTAAGGAGTGGCCCGCCATCTCTTGGCGATATACAAAACTACTTGTGGCTAAAACGAACATGTGCTCTGGAGGCAATGCAGGTCACTGTTTTCTAGATGCACCGTTACGACTGCAAAAACAGATACGCAACAGAGTTTCCAAGCGACATTTTTATAGAGAATTATTTATGTATGAAATATTCACTTAGTACACCACATTAATCGTGGTATTTTTTTCGAGAATTCATGACAAATGTTATTAGCTTCAAATACAGTAATATTAAATTTAACTATAAATCGCTCATCTATCTTTAGTTTCGACAGCATATCAAGTTTTCTGTGCGTAAGAATCTGTTTTAGACCTGCCGTATGACGCATTTGTGTTCAGTCCTCAATTCACTCAGGAGTTTCCGCAATAACATATGATTTATGTCCATATAGAATTCTAAAGGAACTACAATTTTCAATGGTGAAAAACTTATCCATAATGGTTAAGTAGTTTCTGAGATTATCTCATACAACCACACAAACACTCGTTATATATTAGTATAGATATACAGATGTTTCAGAATTTAACCAAAGAAATTTACGGGGTTGTAGGGGGTTCCTAGATAAGAATTTGAGACAGGGAACTAGGAGCCTGCGGGTTCAAACTTGCACGTAATGGCGTGAAATATTTTTGGGCCAGTACGCCACTGATTGAACCTGCACGTGACATAGTGATACCACAGTCTACTATATACAGTCGCGAAGCTCAATATGTACTAAAAATGCAAACATGGGTAGTTGCCCACCACTAGGATCGCTACTATCGCCTCATCATCGCAGATCTCTCTCCTAGTAGACGACAAAATATGTTACACTTTCGTTGTGTTCTTTTGGAAAAATTAACACCTTCCTTCCATTATTGAAATATTAAATGCATAAAGTTAATTTATTATTTTAATTAAGTATATTAAATTCCACCATAAACTCGAAGATACCTGCAAGAAATAGGTTAATATTATTTTTGTTTGTGCAAAACGAACTGAAATTTACTATAATTGCTTCACTCATTCAAGATTATAGCGATAATTAACTATGAAACCAATAAATATTAATTTGCATTTACCTTTACAACAATAATAATGGAAATATGAATTAATGGAGTAACTTACGTGTACCGGTACTTGTAGTGTAGGCTTACGTAGTTAACAAAGTGGGATGAGGTTAAGCAATAATAATCACACCAGAATTGGAAATAAAACGTGATCAATAAATTTTATTGTAACAGACTTTTTCTACGTCCCTAGTAAAGTAACAAATAAAAATAACAACAAAATTAACAGCTATAATTAAAAACATATCCTTTGAAAAAAAAAGTAGGCCTAAGCAATAATAATCCCACCAGAATTGAAAATAAAACGTGATCAATAAATTTCGTTAAAACAAACTTAATTTTTCTACGTCTCTAGTGAAATATTATTATTCCAATTATTGTATTTTAGCCATTAACATTTTCATTACAACCAATATTCACAAGCATCAATGTGAAATACGCAACGAGCTAGCACTCGATGGAAATACGACACAGTCCAAAGTCGACCGTGGACAGTCTATTGTTTCTAGTTGCTAACCGCTTGGAGCGCTTTATCACGAGATTTGCAAAAAATCACCTCAAGCTTCGCGACTGTATATAGTAGACTGTGGTGATACATTTGGAAATATTGCTATGTCTATGTGGGATAATCGGTAAACATTGTAGATGGTTTCTGTTAGAGGATGAGATCGAAAGTTCAAACTTCAGCAGGTACTTTAACTTAAGGTATGTAACTTGAAACTAGTATTGTAATAACAATAAGTCAGCTCTAGCTATTTTGTAATGTACGTAATAATGACAATAATCCTTTATAAAGATAAAGAAGGAATGTAGTCTGACAAATCACAGTACGTATCAATTAACTTGTAGCTAGTGCACATAAATTGTGCATACCAGTATTCGTTTTAATAGAAAATATTTGAACAAAATAGATCAACTATGTATGTATGTATGTATGTATGTATGTATGTATGTATGTATGTATGTATGTATGTATGTATCCAATGCCTACCCACTTCACTTTACGTGATTCGGGTTCCGCATATTGCATATAGATGACAGGACTGTGAGCCATTTTTCTAGTTGTACACCACTTTGGCGAGTCACACTGTACGTAATGTATGTCTGTGGAGAGTTATGTCGTGTACTAGAGTGAGTGTTCGTGTAAGTGTAGTGTCTGGAATGAGTGATGATGGTGAAGATGAGGAAGGGAGAAGGGGAATCTCGGTGCCGGCACGTAGCCTACTCCTGTCGAATAGCACCAGGCCGCCAGGCTTAACATCCCCGTTTATTTTATTGGGTTATTCTACGACGCTGTATCAACATCTAGGTTATTTAGCGTCTGAATGATATGAAGGTGATAATGCCGAAAGTTACCCAGCATTTGCTCGTATTGGGTTGAGGGAAAACCCCGGAAAAAACCTCAACCAGGTAACTTGCCCCGACCGGGATTCGAACCCGGGCCACCTGGTTTCGCAGCCAGACGCGCTGACCGTTACTCCACAGGTGTCCGACGGACGAATCATTATCAACAGTGACATATGCCTTCCCTTATTATGCATTGCGGAGAGATTAGGGATTTCACCCAGGCATATTGGTGCACAATCTAGTGATTAGAAGTTGCGCACCGCCATCTCCTAGTACCGAGGTAGAAATTTTACATGAAAATTTCTGACCCCGTCGAGAATCGAATCCGGGCCGGCTAGTCTGGAGGCAGACACGCTACCACAGAGCTAACTCGGCGGACAAAAATAGATACATGAGAACTGAAAGAGATTTCCCTTTTCGCCTTCCTTAGAGGAGGAAGTAAGCAACATTAAGGAATTACTGTACAGTAGACCTACAGTACTGTACATACGTACCGGTATAGTAGGCCTATTAAGGAAAACAAATTATTATTCTTTCACTACTTGCTGTCAGTTAGAAAACAGGCTACAGGAAATGTTCAAAGCAACGATCTCCGCCTTAAGTAGATCTACAATATTTTTCTGCAACAAATCAAGTAGGTCTACTTTTTCTGAAGTTTATTTATTCTGGCTTAATCATTAGAAACTACGCACAACGAATTTCATACAACTTAAACATTAAAATGAGACCAAAAAATACTTGCAAATAATAATACAGAACACAAAAGGGTCATGCACTCGTCACATTTGCAACCAAACGCCAGCGCATTTCTAACAAATACCTAACTGAGCTCCATAGGTGTCCAATACGACTGACATGATCTCAGGTGAACTATAATGATCCAATGGCTAGTACTACACAGCATACTCTTGCCGAAAGCATAATAAATAAATACTACAATACGTATTTCGATGGTTCAGAAAATAAAGGCTTCAGATATTTTATCAATAAAATAAGAGATAGGCTATTGCGATTAAAAATTCTACCACTACCTTTCAGCATGAGGTCTGAAGCATTATTCATTACACCAGAACCTCATGTTGATCATTCTGTTCTAAAACAGGTAGGCCTACAATAACGGAAACAAGGAGTGCAGTGGCGTGCTGCCTCATTATTTGCCTGCAATTTTTCAGATTCTGTGAAGTTAAATTTTGAAAACTCAGTTGATTATTTCTTAACAGTGTGGCTCCATATAATTCCTATAAGATCCGAAACCATAGCATACCATTTCACAGTTCAATTTCATTTTAATACTGGAACAGGTGATATAACTCAGATATTTTTTTTTGTCGGAGACCCTGGGTTACTTATATCAAATTGCTTGCCTACAACCCTCTACAACCAGATAAATTTCTTCGGTTGAATTCTGAAACACACTGTAGATAAACATTTATATGCATATCATAGAGTAAAATGATATCCGTGTAAAAAGGGTGTTAATTGAATATCTTTCGCTTGTTGTGCAAGGCCTGCTTAAATAAAGCAGTGTCATTTGTTGTCACTTTTTTATATTAGTATGACTGAGGCGGCATTATTTTAACTCATATCGTTAAATATCAGTCCTATAAAAGTATTCCATAAAACTAGTCACAGACATTTTTAAAGCAATTTTTGTTACATAATATTCTCCTAGAAATCAATAATAAAGGAGATATTTCGATTTATATACTTCAGACTCTTTTACAAATCCCTTTTTAAAGAAAGCATTTTAAATGTCATATAGCCTAAAATCTAAGTGGGACCTAACTTGAATGGTGAATTTGCAAAACGAGTTAAGTCCCGAGAAGTAGTTTTGAGAAAATTAAAGAAAACTGTTTTTAGCCTCGCTGAACCATATATTGTTACAATATAATTTTTTATATGTAAGAGATATGAAAGAGAAATAGTTTTATTATAAAAATTCATACTTTCGTATTCTTCTTCAGGACTTAAGTTGTTCTGCAAATTAACTTCAATCCTGCATCATAATTATTAGGTTACTGACACATAAACATGTTTAACTAAATGTATTTATACCAAAATCATTAAATAACCTTATTGCAATTATTAAACAACATTATTTTGAACAATTTGTTAATCACAAGAGCACAGACAACCCTTAGGAGTGCTATAACGAGACCACAGCTTAGTCTTCTTCGTAAGGAATGTACTTAAGCATTTAACGAATATCTTGAATTTTGGTTTCATTGATAGGGGATAAACCACTGTTTTGGAAAGTGTGGAGAAAGAATGATGCTGAAAATGATCTAGAAGTAGAAAGGGAATTGGTTGTGTCACTCGCTGAATAGAACTGCCTACTGAAGGATGCACTGGAAGGAATAGTAAACGTGAGATAAGTTTGGAAATGATTACAAATGACAACAGACAAAAAACAATTCGTCACCTGATTGCATGATTAAAATTACATATTATGTAAGTTTCTTCAGTACTTGACAGGAAAAACAACTTAAGTCGAAGATTAAAGTCGTTTTACCCCTTAACCAAATATTTTGCTGCTAATAAAAACTATATAAAAGTCGTGGATTAAAGTCATTCTGCTATTAAACGATGCCCTTTGCACACAGTTCAATAATCATGCTCTCAACTCAAAACACCCAAAATGTGGACTTAATTTGTTTTGCAAATTCACCATTCACTTATATTACATATCAATTTTCAAAGCAATCGGTTCAACCATTATCGAGTGAAAAGATAATATAGACAGACAGATAAAAGTTTCAAAAATGAAATTTTCGATCTCAGGATATTTCATTACATATATTAATATCAACTCTTTTTCCTATAGAGACCAAAGATATCTCGTTTTGGCCGTTGGAATTCTATTATAATGATATTTGTTCAGTGTCTATGTTCCTCAGTCATAAGTAAAAATGGGAAGTGCCATGGTGTTATACAGTTTAGATAGGCCTATTGATTCTGATATTGCTTTATTTTTTCACAGTTCGTCTTAACGTTTCGGTTACAAAGGTAAATCTATCTATTTTGTCATTTCTATCTATTTCGTATACACACAAAATTCTGAAGTCAAAAAAAATAATAATAAATAAATAAATAAATAAATAAATAAATAAATAAATAAATAAATAAATAAATAAATAAATAAATAAATAAATAAATAAATAAATAAATAAAATTTGATACTTGTCCATATATTCATTTCCTAAAATAATTTTTGAACGGACTGGGTGTGTTCAGACTTTTCTGCTGATCTTACCATATTTAATTTTTTTTGCCACTATATTCAGATAATGAGGCATTTTCTGTAATTCATCTTTCCTTCAACCAACAAGATTTGATCGTTTGAAAACGCCATCATTATCTATATCTACTGTTATATGGACTAGTAAGAGTTATGAAGGTTACACAAAATACGATAGGAAAAGAAACATTAGGCCTGCTACAGATATTCGGAAAGAGAGTTAAATAAGATAATTATAAAATTCACAGAAATAAAATAAAATAGCCAAAACAGCATTGGCCTATAAGAATAAATGAATAAATGACCTCAGCAATTTGGAGCCTGAACGGATTAAAATCCAAACCATAATGATGAAGAAGAAGAACAAGAAACCATTTTCATAAAAGCAGGTTAATAATAGAAGCGAGTGCAATGTACGGAAATTTTGCGAAATTAATCGCATATTCGTTCTGCTACTTAAAGTTCATTATTTCTGTAACTGAAATTATAATTCAGACGTAACTGTGTCAAAATGACGCGAGACTTGAAAATTTACGAAAAAAAAAAAAAAAAAAAAAGATTTGCGTCATAGAATGGTTGCGCACAATTAATTTTACACATGGTTATATAAAACAAACACACGAAATACATAATGAGAAACAGTACGGTATGTGATATTTCCAAGGCAACAATTATTTTTTATTGTGGAAAACCAAGACAATATGACAATAAAGTGCTAGGACTTTCCACCAACGATTTTGTGTCCTTGTAGCACTTTCCTCTAATGTATGACATGGAGAGCAATTTCCCCGAGTACAGGGATATCCTAAATGACAGTAGAAGGTTTTTCAAATGTGATAACGTCAAGACTCATATTGTTATCAGAGAATTTCTGTCGAAAAGTGAAAACTAGAGCCAGGTTTGAATGATGGAATTAAAATAAGATATATTGGGGTAAATGAGGCACAGTTTTACACCTGCAGGTAATGTAAAACATGTAAATATGATTTCCTACCTTGTTTAAATTGGAATGGTTTTAATATTATACAAACTCAGTGAGCACTTCTTTTTTTATCCTCGTTAAAAATCATAACACTTGTTAGCCTTTCACTTTCTTTTCAACATATCGGTGGGCCAGTTCCCCAGAATTTTGGAATAACTGCCCACCTCCTTTATTTTTCTCTGTGTACTTGCAGTTGTTGAATGTGTTATTGGGTAATAGAGTTGATATTCATCTACCAATTCCTTCAACCCCCATAATTTTAAAATGATTGTTTCTTTATTTACCAGAGTTGTAAGTGAAAGACTCCAGAAAAGTGATGTTTTGCACGTATATCTAGAGCACAAGCTAAAATTGTAAGCCTATATCGAGCGCACATTAATTACCTACAGTAAGTGAGTTGCTTGTAACAGTAAACCGAGAGCACAAATTCGTACGAGCACAGTAGCGTACCTTATTTGAAGCAGCTAAAACATTTTAATACACGCAAAAAATTGAAACGCAGCAATTTGTCTGGGGCTGAAAGTCATGAGTACTCTACATAGTGGGCGAAAATACCATATACAGGTACCCTGTTATCTATATAGATTTAAAATGATTTCAATTGCCTATTACGTATCAGAAACATCCACATGTACTCTTCCATGATCTCTGCAAGATGGATGCAACTCCAGGTCTGCTCATTTTCCGTAGCGTTTGTGACGTGACAATCATGAAGGCATTACGCACAGCATTCTTCAACTCGATGTTTGAAACGTAGCGCCTTTTGGGGACATCCTGCTTTATGATTCGCCAAAGAGAACTGTCTGCCGTGGTAAGATTTGGGTTCATGATGACCGTGTAAGTGTAGGAAGGTTCTCGGATCCCCGGCAAATCCTCCTATCTGCGAGAAGCTTGTTAAGACGCATTTGCACGCTTACGGCGAAATGAGCTGGTGCGCCATCTTGAAGCCACATAATGATAGATGTACAGTTACCCTTAAAAGGAATGAGACGACTCTTGGTCGTCGGAAGTTAAAGTTCTACAGCGCGGTTCACTCGATATCGACGTAACGATATGTAACATGTCAAATACAGCAAGAATTGTTACGAGGACCACAACAAGGACAAGGACCAAAATAAGAATCACGATGAAGACAGCCATTTAAGGCCACGATTTCACAACATAGCTCGGGTCACAAACTATCATTGCTTCTCTGTACCGAATGGCAAATGCCTGCTATGGGATCTACATTCTAGACTGCTGTCACTGTCTTGTCTCGGTAGCTCATATAGTAGCGTGACGGTTCCACTGCTTAACCGAAACGTCTCGTGTTCGATCCCAGGTAAAACTTTTTTTTTATTGAGGTGTAATTCGTTAATCTTCGATGCTACTTACCTATTAGAGTTCTACGAAAAGTTTATTTGGCCATTATTCAGTCTATCATTCAATATGGTATAATTGTTTGGAGTGGAAGTACAAAAATTAATCTTAGTCCGTTAAATTTACTACAAAAACGAATAATTAAAATTTGTTTGAAGAAACGTTTCGATTATCCAACTAAATTAATTTATTCTGAATTTAATGTATTTAATATTGAACAAATTTATAAGTATACGCTGTTAAAATTTTATCATAAAAATCGTAATAAGTTTGTATTACAGACACACAATTATGACACAATACGAAATATTAATTCAACATTAGTAGAACCTAAATGTCTCACATCTGTTGGTCTAAAGCATAGCATAAATTTTGGCCTTCGGTTGTACAATGCTTTAACTAAATTACACCCAGAACTTCTAACATGTAACCCACTAACATACAGCAAGAAAATTAGAAACGTGTTAATATCTTCAATTTGATTAAATAAATTTATAGCCTATGTGTATGAATTAATCAACCTATATTATATTTGTATTCTATAATTTTGAAATATATATTAATCCTACTTTTCACGTGCGATATTATTCTTCTCTAGTGTTAATATTATATTATATAATTCCATTGCAGCTGTAATTATATTTTAGTTCCTATTTTATTTTACTTATTTATTTATATTATTATTATTTTTTATTTTAATATTATATCTGAACTGCGACCGAGCACGAGCGCTGCTCATTCGGTCTCAAATTTTGTTAATACTACTGTATCTTCTTTTTATATTGCTTGTATTATTTTATTTGTATTTCTCTTTGTTTGCTTTTGTAATTATATTTCTTTATTCTGTATATTTGAATTTAAATAAATAAATAAATTTAAATAAATAAATAAATAATTAATTTCTTCAGAGTTCCTAGACTGTCTAATTTGTCGAAAAATATGAATAATTTATGCCCAATTTCTGGGTCTTACAAGTGGGCTGAACCCCGTCAAAAAATAAATCTTACTTAAAAGTTAAGAGTATTCTTCCTGAAACAAAAATCATAAGAAACAAAAAGAGATCTGTCAACTTAAAATCTTGTTCACATGCCATCAGCTTCTATTACAGCTCTAAGTCGATCCGGCATGGATGTCACGAGATTGTGGAATAAATTCTAATCCCCGGCGAGATCTTCCCAGGTTTTAACAACTTGATCCCACAATTCGTCTCGATTTCGAGGGCGTCGGTGGGCATAGGTGTCTATCCTTCTCTTTTTCAATTCCGCCCATAAATTTTCGATGACATTCAAATTAGGTGACTTTGGAGGTCAATTAATGATTTCGATCTCGGGTCTCCTTTGAAACCATCTTTGAATGCTTGCGGCATAGTGCACGGGATGGTTATCCTGTTGGAACAGCAGTATTCCTTTGGGAAAACGTTCTAGGAGCGGAAGGAAGGAATATATTTTCCAGAATGTGCTCGTAAGTTTCCGCATTAAACCGGCCATCGATGCGTTCTATAACGCCAGGTCCATCGTAAGACATCCACCCCAACACGATATCACAGTCTACTATATAGAGTCACGAAGCTTGAGTTTTGAGGGTGCTAGAAACAATAGACTGTGACGGTACTATTTTGCATTGCCTGTAATGAGGCGATATTAGCGATCCTAATGGTGAGCAACTATCTAATGTTTGCATATTTACTACGTATTGAGCTTCGCGAGTGTATATACTAGACTGTGACGATATGCTAAAGCGCCCCGATCTTTCACGTCGGTGCACATAGCGCTGATCATGTCGGAGACCATCCTCACGATACACACGGACAGGACTTTCGTAATCACTCGAGATGGTTGTTTCGTCGGAGAAAATTACATTTCTCCAATCGAAATCCACTCGATTGGTAGCAAAGGCAAGACGGTCGACAGCTTGTGCTTCCCCCAATATTTCCATTTGCGTAGCCCTCCGACTCCTAATACCGCAGTTCCTCAACCTGCTGATCACAGTCTGTTAAGAGCTGGGAAAGTTAGATGCTGCTCTTATTTCGTTAGCAGTCCGAAAGGGGTCCTGTCGAATTGCCTCGAATAAGAGAGCATCCTCTTCCAATGAAGAAATCCGGGAACGCCCAGGAATAGGGCGATTATCGACCTCCCCTAAATTTTGGTAACGATGAACCCACCTCTCGGCTGTACTTCCAGGAACACCGACCAAACGGCCAGCAGATCTAGCCCCATATTCAGCCTCAACTAGAGCTATAACTCGCTGTCTCATGTCACGTCGGTTCACTATTAAGCTGAGAAATGAGGGATGATGATAATACTTTAGTGTAGACAATGACTATTTAACGTGATAAAGAATTATTGAAATAAGGGTCATCTTGCACATTAAGAGTTAATAAATCAACTCTAACTTAAATATTAAATAACAGGATATAACAGGAAGTCCAATTGTTGCGAAGCTAATCAAATTAAATCTAATTACATTAAGTAAACAAACCCAAAGTTATGACACCACATTGCTACAGCTAAATTGTAGGTTATTAACATAAGCATTGAATAGGTCCGTGCTTATGCGTTGGACGACAAAACCATCATCGAAAGTTCGAATCTTGCCGAGGAATGTAACTTCTTGCTTTTTATAATGTAAGTCAGACTTCTAACTACAATCATTCATATTTATTAATATTTATAGCCAACATTGAATTTGTAAAGAAAAGACTTCAGAAATCTCATATGGAATTTGTGATCTGTAGTGACATAAACATAGATTATCTCTCGGAACTTCTCCGTAAAAGTAAATTAAATTCACTCCTTGAAACTGGAAACCTTAGTCGTAGACTCATTTTCCCCACCAGCATACAAACTGAAGTAGCACAGCCATTGATAAAAGTTTTGTACACTGAATTAGATTGAATTCCTATTCGACAGCACCTATAATCAATGGCTTGTATGAACATGATAACCAAATCCTAAGTGTTTCCAATGTCACTGAACAATTTCAAAATTTTAATTAAAAAACTAAAAAAGGGTCGTAAATGCTGTATCTAGTGATTATTTACATTTATGTCTACAAAATGAATCTTGGAAAAACGTATATGTTACTGGTACTGCTGATATTAAGAGTAAATGTATTGTATTTTTCACTTCATTTCATAATCACTTCAGTGGATGTTCTCCACTCAATGTTGTGAAAAAATTAAAAAATAAAAACATGTAGATAATGCAGGGACTTAAAAATCTCATGTATTAAAAAGAAGAATCTATATGTAATGAGCTGCAATGTAACTATCCTCATATTCTTAAATACTACAAGAAGTACAGAGCAATTTATCAAAATTAATGAAAGAGGGAAATAGAACACATTTGAATAGAAAAGCACAAAATCCAGATAATGCAATTAAAGCTATTCGGAATATTATTAAATTTAAACTTGTAGATATCCTAAGAAAGAAAATATTTTTTCATTAAAATTAGTGATTATAAAGTAGAGGATCCCACTCTATTGCAAATTCTTTTAACGTCTTATAGTATATAGTACAGAAATATTATTGACAACTTAAACATTCAAGATTTTGCAAAAGATACTGCAATTAGTTACTTAACACATGCTTTTAATAGTTAGTATTAATATATGTAATTAATCAATAACTGCAACAGTGCTTATTCAGTCAATCATAACATGAATGGAATTGAATGCACATTAAATTAAACACTATTGAAAACACGTAGATAAAATAGTTAAAATCAACTGAAGGGGTGAGAATGAAATAATCCAAAGCCACACTTTTAACAAAAATTGTTTTTTGCGAGTGCATTTATTACACATATGAAGGGTACACGGGAAAAACGATCAAGGTCCATCAAAAATCGAAATTGAGTTAATAATGCTATCTTATACTGGAAAGGAAGTAGGCTCTACTATCATGTGGTCTAGCTAGTAATAAGAAATCATCGTTCTTAACATTCCACTACGTCAATTTCTATTAAATACACACATAACAAAGTATTAAGTGCTTAAACTTTAAAATTCGTTTTTCTCGCAACTTTCTAAAATGGACCTTGATCGTTATTCCCGTGTACCCTTCATATGGGAAAGCTACTAATAAAATATTGCAATAATTACTCAACAAATGACATAGCCTAAGGACTCTAAACCTTTGTAAACGTTTGTCTGTGTGGCTTAGGAATATTTTTTTAATTTCATTTTAATTGTTAGCTTTTAATATATATAATATATGCATTTACATTGTATGTGTGTGTGTGTGTGTGTATAAATACATTCATTAGATTAACGTTTATAATATTATAACTTGTAATTTTATAATTTCTGTGATCATAACACTTAATCTGAGGACTTTGTAAAATTCTATTTGAACGTTATTTAGAAAAAAAAAATCTTTGATATAGACTAAGAATCGAACTCGCTCTATTCTACACAACACACAGAGATCTTAGCGTCTGAGCTATTGCAACGACACGAAAGCTTTACTTTCTGTGCGGAGTGTTGATCTAGTCATGAAGGTTCATTGTCGATTTAACTAGACGATTTACGTATATATTTATCTTTTATTTACGTAATATTATCATATTTTTTGCAGTTTTTGAAGTGAATTCCGGAACGATGCTAGTAACAAACCAAATAGCTTGAATCTAAGTAACTCAATATTCGTTATCTTGTGTATCAGTGCTCTGGTCTCTGATCATGCGCAGTGTTTTACATCTGAGACTTAGGAATATTCAATTGTCTCATTCCTTTTCAGGGAAACTGTACATTCCCCTTTGAATTAAGGAAGAAACCATTCCTTAATATTATGCAGGTAAGTCATATAATTCACAAGACCATCGAAAAATACAGTATGAGCAGATGATATTCTGTTACCAAATTATAAAGTGAGGCGGATTTTGTTCAATTTCTTGAAAGAAATGTGCATTCTCCTTGGACAAGAAAAAAGAAGTTAAGATCTTTAGAACTTCGATGAATTAACATTTATAGGCAAAAGGGACTTTCCTTTTAACCATAATGAGAAGTAAATAAATTATTATTACTATTATTATTATTATTATTATTATTATTATTATTATTATTATTATTATTATTATTATTATTATTTACATTCTATCTTTGGGAGATAGCGAAGAAGCAAGTTGCATGCTTCTTCGCGACGTGTTAAGTCAACATCTGATATCTCACTGGGACGCCACAAATACTAGGGAGTAAAGACCATAGAGGAGTAGGCTATATGTAGATGTTTTGGATCCATAACAGGCAGGTCAATCCATTGTAAATCTATATCATTGATGTCAACGAGAGCGCAAACGTCCTCATAGCCCGTATGCGCTGATCAGAGCACGTAAGGCACGCAGGAACAAGTCACTGGTGAACACAAGGGTTGTACATTACACACTGACGAAGAAGTCGTTCAGTAAGTTTCAGGCTTACTAGACTCTTGACTTCTTATGTAAATAGAAGATGAGGTGATGCTCTTTGTTGGTTAGTGGAAATTATCCAGATTTTCGTACATAAATTTTCTGATTAACGATGTTTCTTACCATTACGATATCCTTTGGTTAAGTCAAGAAAAAGTTCTGTCAGGTATTTTGAATTGCGTGAATATTTATCAGAATTTATAATAGAAAAATAGAAACAATCCAGAACTAGTTGACTCTACATGGATCAAGGAACTTAACTTTCTCAAAGAGATATTCGAGCATTTGAACGTTTTGAATAATTGGAGATCACAAGGAAAGAATTAATTAATTTTTGTCGACAGATATTGTTAAAAGCTTTCAGATGAAGATTTCATTGTAGATGTCACAGATCTCACAGCACATTATAATTCCAACGCCTTCAGTCACTGAATTCCTGTTCAACAGTGTAAAATACTGCAATGTTTTAAAAAATCTCTGGGAAGAGTTACATAGAAGATTTAAAGATATTGACCTACTCCAGCCCAAGTTGGATTTGTTTTGTGATCCTTACTCATCAAACCCAGAAAATATACCAATACGGTTACGATTGAATACCTAAATTGACAAACATCCCAAGTCCAAAATTTACCGAATTCGACTTTTTACCTATTGACAGAACATAATGAAAGTGAGCTACTACGTAGTAAGTATCATGTAATACACAACTTGTGTTTTCATAGGCTATCATTCTGTAAAAAAGAAATATCCTAAGTCCGACTTTAAGCCTGTGTTTTTGGATCATACAAATATTTATTTCAATACTTATAATGCAAGCCTATATAGTTTCTTTGCGGTCCTGAAAAATTTACTTCAATGGATTTGGAATGATAGCCAATTCGGGTCTTCCATTAGAAATTGTTTTGCTGCAGGAAACCACATTTCACCGGACGTAAGAACACTGGGGTCGGCAAAAATCAGAAAAAGTACTTCTGAATTACGCGAGAAGTCAGGAATTTAAATTTGTTTCTAGAAGTGTGATGATGCTCATATAAGTAGCACATGATTATGTAACAGTTAATAACAACAAATAGGCTAATTATAGGCTTCATTATGTAACACTGCTTAAGTTAAAGAGAAGCTATGTTTATTATTTGTTATATCTTACTATTTTATAATTAAATTTATTAGAGAGGTACATGCTGCAAAACATGCTATTATTTCTTGTTTTCTTGTATGAGCGTAACACATTATCTACAGGGACATCATTTTATTTTTACTAACATTTTTAATTATATCTGGCTATACCTTTGGATTAATGGTTGAGAACCGGAAACACCGTTTGCTACCCCTTCCACAACTGGAGTGCGATAATATTGGCGTAAAATACAAGCAAATCACTTTACTAGGTATAGGAGGGAAGAAAAGCAGTTCATCCATTTACGTAAACTAGGAAATATCGCGATTTTGAGTTTGATAATTTTTATTAGGTTTTTGTTTAATAAAATTACAGTACTGTATTAAGAATAAGTGTTTTTACTCACGAACTGAGTTATTTATGCGAAAGTATTCATTATGCGGTGTAATTATACTGTCTACAGCACATTAGCGTACAATACAGAGAATGAAGTTAAATTGAAAAATAATGAAAATATGGATTTTTAACCATACTTTTGACCGTTCATTTCGATACAGGCTTCAGTTCTTTTGTGAATATTATCGCACTATAGACTATTGCATCTAATTCCAATTATCAGTTTTGTCCTTCGTACTAGAAACTCATGTGGAAATAATTCTGTACCTACTCTATAAAAGAGTACCTTACGTAATGTAAATTCAATCTTCACTTCTGCCCGACCCGCACAGATAAAATTAATCAGACATGCTATCTACTGTCCGTCCAAGTGGTTATGCCGCAGGATCGTAGAAAAGTGGGAAATCACGTGACAGTTAATTACTTAACGAGGTCTTTTTATTTAAGTTATTTTAAACACTTGTAAAACACTTTCCTAACACAAATTAATATTTTAAGAAAAGAGCTAAGACAGTCCAACCAATAGCCTTTACAGAGGGGGGAGCAGAAGCAGGTGGGGGAAATCGGGATGCGACGTAGGCAAACGGACGACAGTACCTGTGCGAAATTATGATTCAATATTGAAAGCTCTTTCGTCACTGGAAAATGCGAACATATTTCTGGAACGTACTATACTCACTAACTCAGTACTGTTTATTATATGCGGCCTTGGTTCTGTGTGGAGGACAGATGGAACTTCATTAGTAGAAGGGGTGGGAGTGAAGTACATTCAAAAACTCAGGTACAATAAAAATTGAAGTAAAAATAAAATGATGTCCCTGTATTACTGAAGAGTAGTTTAATTACTGAAGAGTAGTGCAGTGGTAGGCCAATAGAGTTCATTTTGTTCACCCCTTCTTTTTCACTACTACTTCCTGCAGAAAAGATTCATTGGAACCCGTTGGTAGCACGTAGAGTCTTTCATGTACTCTGACCTTGACATCCCTGATTTATGTTGATGACAGGGGTATAGGAACTTTTCGCCCACTCTGTAGATCAGTGGTCGTCAGCACTCGCTGAAATAGGTAACGGGTAAGCAGTGCGTCGTAATATGTCCCGTCGTGCAGCAGGAAGAGGGAGAGAGCATACCTACAAGCAGCCACGAATGCACCATAGTGCAGTCTCCTATCCGCGGGTAAGGACGCTAGCTCGAGCGTGCACAGTGCTGATGACCGCTGCTGTAGATTATATACTGTACATTTATTTTGTTTCATTATTCTTAGTTTCTACAGGTATATGTAGTTGGAATGAATTCTTGGACCGTGAGTAATGGGCGATGATACGAAAAGTATGAGATATGGCGAGTGCATCTGAATCCTTTCAAATGTCATATCTATTGAGGATATTATTTATTTCTATACAGTGGTCGGTTCTTTGAATGATACGAGTTGTATTCCAAACTTAGTATCTCTCAAAAGTTTAAAGATTGACAGTTTTCATTATTTTTTATTTATTTATTTGGCTACAGTGCGTTACAATGTTGAATGACAGCATTGACCTCCAGTCATACAGCTGTCACTCACTTATCAATCTACAATTTACATATACAGGCTATACGTAGGTAGACCTTCTTACATTATTTGCACACATACATTTTAAAATTTACTTTACATGCCTTTTAACTTATTTATTTCCCCTCATTCGTTTTTATCTTACTTTCCAAAATTATGTTCCTAAGGATTTTATTATCTGTTCTTTTGTAATTCTTGATATTTTGGCTAAAACAATTTCATTACTCAAATTTAACCATTCCTTTTTTCATAAAACTGTGTTCACTCCAATCTTCTCGACACATGTTAATAATAGGCTACATGCTTTATATTTTCTATGTCGCCACATAATATGCATCTGTCATTTTCTAAAACCTTTCAATTTTCACACTCTCAACCTAATCCATGTAAAACCAATTCTAGTGTTTCTATTATATATCATTATATGTGGTTCTCGAGTCCATACAGTTTTCAGTTCTCATTAACCGTCCGGTTCAAGTTAAAATTATTGCTCATGAGTGTGGTAGACATGTCATGATATCCCTCATCGGCAGCCTTCAACCGGTCCCTGTACTGTCGTTTTCGTTCAGCTTCCGACATAGGTCTATGTGGTACTCTTGGCTACCCCTTTTCGTGTACATCTCCGGTCGCGGTGGTATTTTGTTCCAATTTCTTGGACATGTTCGACATTTCTATTACTACCCTCACAAACTGGGTCTCTTAACTCTGGTCATTTAACTCATAGACAAATAGTATTTTTATCCACTGACAGCGATGATTTTAAGCTACAGAACGTGGTACTAGTCGCTACAGTATCTTAAGTCACACTGAGACAATCGGACATGAATCATACCGCGGTGCAGGTCCGAGATCCTAAAGACGGCCATTTTCGCCACGCCCCGCTCTCGTCTCTCACGTATCTAGTACAATCAGTTTACATAACATTAAGAAGCGACTTCTTTCCTCTATCCAATTGTAAATAAAATCATGAACGTAACTGTTACAGTTTCCGTGGAAAAAAATGTTTCAAACTTTGTACTTTTTGAGACATCCGAAACTCCTAACATATCCCCTCATTCACACTAGGAGAAAGGTATAATTCTATGTTTAAAAAAATCACCAAAATTCAACTTGTCGGTGTGACATTTTAAGTAAAATTTTCAGTTCAGTTGAGCATGAGTCTCGGTGATTTCTGAAAACGTTTTATTTCCGCCAAAATCTTGAAATAGATGTTTTATATCATCACAATACTTCTTCTTACTTCGTATAATGAGTAAAACAAAAATTGGTGTAGGCTGTATAGGATGGAGATACAGCCGCAAGTTTTATGCGTGAAAACGTCGTTGATAAAATTGCTCTTAAAGTAAACATCAGCAGTGACAATCAACATCCCTTCTTTCCGGATATCCTGAAATCCCGGTATATCTTCGCTGTGCTGGGACTTCTGAAAGTAATCATCTTGTATGCTTTCATAGTAACCAACATAATCTAACGTTCGCTGCCATTGCTTAGACGTGCGCTCCCATTTGCATTGCATATGCCTCGACATTGTGAATTTTCTCATTTCACTCAAATTCACTCGCCAATTTTTCCAATTACAGTTCTCGATCGCCGATTGTTGCTCAATTGAGATTGTAACTTGGTTCGTTACGAATCGTTTGACACCACTGCGAACGTTCTATTCTCGAGTTACACTGCCTCGACTGCAGAGCGACCCGCCATTTCGTACCTCAATTTCCCTCTTCTCACGTACCGCTAGATGACGTCACTCGCTCCAACTCACAGTCACGTTGGATAAATTGATCCTTCGTCTGTCGGTCGCTGTTCACTTAATTGGAACATGTCGTGTAGTTTAGAAATTATAGGTGCAACAAAACTGGCCTGAAAATGTGTCGGTCGACTTTCTGGGACCAAACTGAGGTATTGGACCAAACTGAACTTATAGACGTATTCACTTCAAAAAAAGAATGAAAGTTGTTCGCAATGATGAAATTAACTGCTAAAAGTATTTAAACAGCTTTAAAACACGTAGAATACTACATAATAAATACAAGTACATTAGATGTTAAAGCCTGTATGAATGAACCTAACAAGAAATATTTATTTTATTAAGTTCAATTAAAGTAGAACATGCGATATTTTTAATTGTTACGGTCATAAGTTACATGTCAAATTAGGTTTTTTTTTTATTTGAACAGTTCACAGAAATCAGGTTGTAACCGCCGCCACTACCACCGCTACCGCCACCGCCACCACCACCACCGCCATAACCACCATAATATCTCTCATGCTTTAGGAACCAACTTTCTTTAACAGTTCACACATTTTGATCAACCTAAGATTATTTGAACATTATGGGTCCTATTCATAGACATTCTTAGCGGGGGCTTTCGGTGGATGGTCAGCGAACTAACGTTTTAGCGATAAACTAGTGTTAGCGATATGATATGAATCCTGTTTAGCACGCTCGTAGCGCGGGCTAGCGAAATGTCTATGGGTAGCACCCTAGATGTTTAGGCCTATTTTACTAATTGGTTCATATACAAAATGTTTTCATCTACTTTTTATTACGTTTTTATGCTATTGGCGGATACTTAAGTCATTGACCCATATGAAGTCAGTTATGTAGATCAATTTACCGACAGAGTCGTTGCCCTGGCTGCGCCATAGGAGGCTGGTCTATGCTACACCCGCGATGAAATGAGATGATAATAGAGATTTGTTGGGATGCCGCAGGGGAACCAGAGCTCCCAGAGAAAATCCCTATGTCACCTGGACAACGGGCTTGCCCAACGGAAGTTATAAATAGGGGGATGTGCATGTTCTAAGGCCCCCGCGCTACAGGTTCCCCTGTGGGCCGACTACGTACCTCCCTACAACCTACAGAATCCCTTTACCTTTCCACGTAGGCATCACTGCGGTCCCTCAATCCCGGCCCCGCGAGCTACCATCAGCTCAGGGAGAGCCCACGGTACACAGCACTACCACCAGCAACGAATGACCACACACCACGAGATACAAGTTCGGTGGCGGCCCGCAGCTGACTCAACATGGAAACAAGCCCGAAATATGGGAAAGAAACGGAGATCATAATGATGGTGGTGGTGATGATGATGATGATGATGATGATGATGATGATGATGATGATGAAAGAGTAGAAGTGTATTCTGATGGCGAAATGATTCCGATGTCCAACGCCGAAAGTTACCCAGCAATTCTGCTTGAATTGTTCGAGAGAAAAACTCCGAAATAGCCTCAACCACGTAACTTGTCCCAATGAGGATTTGCATCCGTTTTTTAGTTGGTTATTTAACGATCCTGTATCAACTAATCGGTTATTTAGCGTCGATGGGATTGGTGATAGTGAGATAGCATTTGGCGAGATGAGGCCGAAGATTCGTCATAGATTACGTGACATTCGCCTTACGGTTGGGCAAAACCTCGAAAAAACCAACCAGGTAATCAGCAGCTTCCGAGTGGAGCCCCGGGTCTGCAAGCAAGCGCCTCAGCCAACTGAGCTACGCCGATGGCTCTTTCTGCTCGTTTCACATGCTAACAGTTACTCCAGAGTGGTGGATCACATCCGTCGTTAGTCGGACACCAATCGCTGCTGATACTATTAGCTAAAACTAGTTCAATGTTTCTGCAACAACATTTAAATGTGTTATTCGAGGGTGCACCGCTGGATCTGGTATGCCATATGTGGTTCATGCATAATGGGGCGCCTCCACATTTCAGTAGAGTGGCCAGAGGCTATTTGGATGAGAGGTTACTGCACAAATGGATAGGCAATGTTGAATCAAGCCTGGCCTGCATGCTCTCCAGATCTCAATTCAATGGATAATGTGGCTTAGTTAATAATATAAGACTACACATTACATGATAAGCAAACAGACGGACCCATTAAACCTATATTCACTTTATTCAATTGCTTATCGGTCTACACCGCCTCTTCAAAATGAAAAAATCAATCCAATGGACTATTACCCGTGGGGATATCTCAAGGTCATCGTTAATACAAATCCCGTTATGGACATTGTAATGCTTCGCCAGCGTGTGGACCAAAGTTTCCAGTAGATACATACATGGAATGCCTGAGCTGTTTGAAGGTAGCCTACACTCTACAAAGAATCAATGATACTGCATATGTGCAGACCTGCATTCAGACGCAAGGTGAACATTTCGAGTACTAATTGTACAGTGACGTATCACTACTACTACGCAGGCAAGGTCGTAGCTACAAGAACAGAAGTGGGCTATTAGGGCCATTAATTCCAGCAGAACCTTGAATGGTTTGTCACTCGGGAACGATCGATCATGAGACACATGTTCATATGGATGTTTTGTGTTGATTTGAGGTCTGCTATATACACTCCTGTCATCTCCCACATAAATGCAAATATCCTGTATATATAATTGTGTAGTGACCTTTGAAACATTTATTCGATGTAGGTGGGGTATTCAATTTATACTCTATTTAGTAATCGAAGCTACGCATTTATCATTCCTATACACTGTTTGTGTTTCTCTGTTTGTTCATTTAGATCAGAGCTGGGCAAATGGAGCAAATTAGAGAAGTGGGCGGTTAGACACTAGTGAGTGGCAACAGATAGCGTAATGCTAGTTCTGGTACTGGTCAGAGGTGGATTCATACATTTGACTGCAGTACGACAGCATTTTGAGATTGAACGTGAGATGCATTGTTCGAAAAAAAAAAAACTTGTTGAAATGAAAAACTCCAAATATCTCCTTTAAATCATCAAATAAATGTTTCTTGGGTTTTCTTAATTATTTTAAAAATGAATGTTCTGAAATAATTGATAGAGAATAAATATTTTTCACTAGAAATTTTTGAATTTTTTATTGCAAATATTTAGATATGAACAAGTGTATCTAGATTGCTGTATATATATATATATATATATATATATATATATATATATATAGGTTATTTTACGACGCTTTATCAACATCCAAGGTTATTTAGTGTCTGAATGTGATGAAGGTGATAATGCCGGTGAAATGAGTCCGGGGTCCAGCACCGAAAGTTACCCAGCATTTGCTCATACAGTAGGACTCCAATTTAGAGGAGGGAGTATTTAACTTGCAAGCAGGGTTGGTTCAATTCATGCGACGCTGCTGTCGTGTACACAAAGAATACTCGATACACGATAAAGATATCAGGGAAGAAAGCAAGACTGAGCCTAGAAGATAAACTGCAGGTTATTGCTGCAATAGAAAATAATGAACAAATCGTTAATACATAAAATGTCACTCTCATACTTCTTAATTGCATTTCGTATCTCTGAGCGAATTTAACGTTTTGCCATTATGAATGGATCAGCACAACATATTCAACGCGTACTAAATACTTGAGCAGGATAACACAACTGCACACATTGCGTTGCAATGTTACTATGAACGAACCAGTGTTCCTTCGTTTTGTACGCTGCTGTACTCGCCAGGTACACAAAAGACGGACGGCGCGGCACGTGCCATATACTCTGATACGAAGCAACTTCACTTTTCCTTAAGTCATCCCGCATCCACTGTCTAGAAATGAGGGAATTTCTGTGTCAGGTGAAATACTGAGTGTGAAGGTCTGTGAAATTAATAATAAGCTTGGTGGTAATGCAACATTTAAAGCTAGCAATGGGTGGTTAAGAAATTTTAACCCCTTCAGTCCTGAATTTATATTTAAAAAATAAAAAAAACTGGTCACACAATCATTCTGGGGATCCAAAATTCCCAAATAAATTCTTCACAGAAAATCAAAATTTGATAACAATTTTGAAACCTGGGCCCCCAAAATTTTTAATTTTATTTTTAATTCAGGTATAGAAATGTTTCAAAAATAATATTCTCCACTTCTATCACATTGAATTTTTCGAAATATTAAAAAGTATCGAAGACACTCCAAAAAAATAAAAAAGAAACAATGTACACTATAATGTACATCAGGCCTGAAGGGGTTAAAGCGTTTCATGGCATTCGCCAGATCTCAATACAAGGCGAACAACAAAGTGCTGATACATCACCTGTTTCTCAGTTTGTTGAGGACCTTCATCATGAAATATTATGTCGTCAATTAGGCCTAAGTAAGGCTCAGATGTACAATTGTGATAAAACGAGGCTTAATTGGAAAGCGTATCCCAACAAAACTCTAGCCTCGACTTCAGAACGTTCGGCGTCAGGGTTAAAAAAAAAAAAAGAATCACTTTACTGATTGCTCTAATGCCAGTGGTATCCACAAGCTTCCCCGGGAAATAAAAAATCCAAGGGCATTTAAGAATGTGAATATTAATAATTTACCTGTAGGTACGTTATTATTCCAAAAGAACACTTGGATGAGTGTAAATATATTTACAAATTGATTTGTTTATTCATGAGGTGTGTTCACATTTACGACAGAATAATTTGTCAGAAGAAATAATATTGGTGATGGATAACGCATCTTGTCATTTAAACGTCTGCCTGAAGAATGATAATAATAGTAACATAGTTTGTAGATTCCTACCACTTAACACTACTTCCTTAATACAGCCTTTGGATCAAGGCCGTAATAGAGAGTGTGAAGCGTCGATATGCAAACTATTTTATTTAATGCATGATAACAGAGTATTAAAATATAAATGTCCGTGAGTTCTTAAAGAAATACTCCATAAAAGATGGGATTGATAACATTGCAAATTCTTGGAATGATGTATCCAGGGAAACTATAGAGAAGCTGGAATAAATTAACACCCAATTAATAGTTAAGTTGACTATAAGGTGTCTGATCAATTTTCAGAGGTTATTGTGTAATTTATTTTATAATTATTTTCTCACGGAATAGCCTAAATGATTGAACAAGTGTTCATGGAAATATATTGGTCATTTATTCATTTATTTGTTGAAATTACAAAAAATATATATTTTTATGTTTTATTCTATTTAAAGATTTTTTTATTTTATTTTAGTAAGTTATTTAGCGTCTGAATGAGATGATGGTGATAATGCCAGCACCAAAAGTTATCATTTGCTCATATTGGGTTGAGAGAAACCCCCGGAAAAAACCTCAACCAGGTAACTTGCCCCGACCGGGAATCGAACCCGGGCCACCTGTTTTGCGGCCAGACGCGCTAACCGTTACTCCACAGGTGTGGACTGCTGTATATATTTATGATGTAACATATATTTATGATATGTAAATGGTGTTTCCAAAACCCAAACAGAGGCTATGTTCTCATAAACAGACGGACCAAAATAGATACAATCCTCTTCGCAGATGACCAGGTTCTATTGGTCACTTCAGAAGATGATATCCAAAAGTCAATATATTCATTAAACACATTTGCAAGAGAGATTATAATTGACCATTTCTGTAGAAATTTCAAAGGTTATGGCTTTTAAAGGTAAATATTCAATGAGTAAAATCTGTAGGCCTATTGAAAACAAAATTCTAAAACAAGTGAACATATTTAACTATTTAGGGTACCGTGTTTCATATCAAAAAGAAAAGGATATCGATACTAAAATAACTAATTCTGTAAAAGTTATCGGCATTATAAATTTAGTTTTCAAACCTAATTTAGTAGAGAAACATACAAGATTAAATATGTACAACATTTTAGCACGACCTACTTTAGTCTATGGATCAGAAGCCTGGACTTCAACAAAAAAAAAAAAAAAGTTGTTCAACTTATAACTAACAACGAAATGAAATTCATGAGGAAAACGACGCGACACACACTTTGGGACAGAAAACGAAATACAGGAATTTTGGAAGAATTGAACGTCCAACCTATATTAATTTTTTTTTCAAATCTATAGAGTTAACTGGAAACAGAATGTATAGAGGAGCCAACAGAATGATGGCCAAAGGCAGTGCTACATTACCGCCGTTCTGGACAACGATCTGTTGGAAGACCATTAAAAAGATGACATGAAACCATTGAGATCGCTACAGACCACTAGGTCTAGTGCTAAATTGGATCATGATGATGATTATGATGATGATGATGATGATAAGAATGAACATATATTTAGGCGTATATTGGTCTGATATTCTTAAGATATCAAATAAAAATAAAACTGTAAGTATTGTGCACATTCAGCTGTTTCATGAATTCACTGTAGGCCTACATTTTTATCAATTATTTTAAGAATTATTACTTTAAACTTGATAGGATAGTAATGATTAATATCCTGCACAACAAGAAAATGAAACATTTTTACAAATAGTTTTTAGTTCTTTATTGTAAATATTTAGATTGTAAATATCTGCAAGTATATAAATCGCAAATTCTAAGGAGATACAAGACAGATGAAGGATTTTTTTCCTAAAGAGAAATGAAGAAAAATGGAACCAATTTTTGCTTTGTCAGCTTATCTTGAAAAAAAAAAAAAATATATATATATATATATATATATATATATATATATATATATATATATACATATAAGCCGGGTAGCTCAGTTGGTAGAGCAGCTGGCTACGGACTGGAAGGTGGGGGTTCGATCCCAGGTGGTGACAGGATTTTTTTCTCGTTGCCAAACTTTCAGAACGGCCCCGAGGTTCACTCAGCCTCCTATAAAATTGAGTACCGGGTCTTTCCCGGGGGTAAAAGGCGGTCAGAGCGTGGTGCCGACCACACCACCTCATTCTAGTGCCGAGGTCATGGAAACCATGGGGCTCTGCCTCCAGATAGAGAGATATAGAAATAAAGCGATGAGAGATATAGAAAGAGAGAGATAGAGATAAAGAGAGTGAGAGAGAGAGCATTGAACAGCTTGTAGCGGCAATATGTTATTTGCGGCATGTAATAGAACCTTTTATGCACGACAGATGTCTCTCGGCAAAAATAACGCTCAATTGTCGCCCAGAGTTGAATTTTGACACTACATAACCCAGTTGTTTAAAATCGTCGTTAAAGAAGATAATACAAAATGCCACGGCTATTTATAATATAATGACTATTCTTTCTTTCATACATACATACATACATACATACATACATACATACATACATACATACATACATACATACATACATACATACATACATACATACATACATACATACATACATACATAGTGTTCTGCCCAACGACAGGTCATTCACCGTAAAGCCAGCATTCTCCAATCGTTCCTATTTCTGCCTTTCTCTAGTCTCCTCATATGATCTATATATCTTAATGTCGTCTATGATCTGATATCTTCTTCTACCCCGAACTCTTCTCCCGTTCACCATTCCTTCCAGTGCGTCCTTCAGTAGGCAGTTTCTTCTCAGCCAGTGACCCAGCTGATTCCTCTTTCTCTTTCTGATCAGTTTCAGCATCATTCTTTCTTCACCCACTCTTTCTAGCACAGATTCATTTCTTATTTTCTCTGTCCATTTCACACGCTCCATTCTTCTCCATATCCACATTTCAAATTCTTCTACTCGCTTCTCCTCATTTCGTCGTAATGTGACTATTCTTAGTATTTTGTATTTTGTTGCACAGTGATGATGAATATTGTAAGCCGCCAGGAGAAAGTCTGATGGTAGTTATATAAAAAGTAAACCAATTAGGCCTATGCATATATTATACAGTTGAAACTTTTCATTCTTATTAAACCCTACATGTACCTATTGTGTTAGTTTATTTTCTCAAATACTAATGTTCTAATTATTTAAAATATTTCTATTTCTATCCCATTTAAAGCCTATTAATTTTCGATAAAGAGATATGATTGCTATTATATCCACGCGCGATGAATATCTAATTTGTAATCCGTTTCTACACTAGAGAGCTGACAGCAGTATTTCGTGAGCAAGAGCCGCTGCTCTACGTTCAGTTGCCATTTCCTGATTTAGCTTGCTTCTAATTTAATTTTCATTTTGAGTCTGTTCATTGCTCACATTGTGATCCCACGAAATAATTTCTCTAAGTTACATGCATTATACTATTACATTTTACAACATAATTTCTAGTTTATTATGTAGGAATAGCCTTTAACGCCATTCACACAGTAGATTTTTTTTTATCTGACAGTGCTAGTGTATTGGGCTTATAAGTTAGAGAACCCGGATTCAAATCTCGATACACCTATTTATAGGCCTAACTTGTGTTGGGAAAGCCTGTGGACCAGGCAAAACATTTTCTCCGGGTAAACCAGTTTCCCTGCGACATCTCAAAAATTCACCATCATTCATTACGAGTATAATATAGACCACTGTCCGTGGTGCACTCTGAATAGTCTCTAAGGAACTAAGTGGTCTACGCTTCTCGGCACTAGCGACATCTATGTACCACGCTCATAGAATAGGGGCGAATAATGGCAAAGGTCTTGCCATTGGACACACACAGAAAAGGAGATTTTTTCACTCAATGAACCGCTCATTCTCGCATCAACTAGTTATATTAAAATATATTTCATACTAATATCCTTCGATATACTGTAAATGTATGGTACAATTGGTGTGGATTGGAAAGAGAGGAGGTTATTCAGTAACGTTTATAAAAAACAAACAGGCGAACAGTGAAGATAGGAGAAGAAATGTCAGAGGGAAGTTGAATAGGGGCAGGAGTACGACAAGGACGACCTTTTCAAACTATTCTGTTCAATATCTACTTGGAGGATTTGGTGAAAAACTGTTTTCAGAACATGGGAGGAGTCATAGTAGGAGGAAGAAGAATAAAGTGCATAATATTTGCTGATGATGTAGTGTTGTTAGCAGAAGGGGAGACGATACTAAGGGATATGCTACTGGAGTTGAGTAACAGCTGTGAGCAGTATGGAATGAAGATAATAATGTAAACAAGACAAAAACCATGATTAACGGAAGAAAAATAAAGGAGGTAAACTCGCGAATTTTAAGTGTGGCAGTAGAGCAAGTGGATAGCTTCATATACTTGGGGTGTACTATAAATAGTAAGATGAGCTGCTGCTAGAGGGTCAAAAGGAGGATAGCAATGGCAAAGGGGCACCTTCTGCGGACTTCTGAAAAAATAACTAAGGAAGAGACTAGTGAAGTGCTTTGTGTGGAGAATGGAATTGTATGAGGCAGAAACATGGACATTACGATGAAATGAAAAAAAAAATGACAGGAATCATTTGAGATATAGATATAGAGAAGAATGGAACGTATGAAATTGACGGACAGAATAAGAAATGAAACTGTGCTAGAAAGAGTGGATGAAGAAAGAATAATGCTGAAGCTGATCAGGAAGAGAAAAAGGAATTGGCTGGGTCACTAGCTAAGAAGACACTGCCTACTGAAGGATGCACTGGAAGGAATAGTGAACGGGAGAAAAGTTCGGGGCAGAAGAAGATATCAGATGATAGACGACATTAAGACAAACGGATCGTATGTGGAGACTAAGAGGAAGGCGAAAAATAGGAAAGATTGCTGGGTTTACAGTGAAAGACCTGTTCTTGAGTAGAACACTACGAATGAAACTTTCAATTAGATTCTACTATTGAAATACATAGTGTGTTGTTCATTATTGTGAACAGTTGATCAGAGAATGAAACTTCCACTGTTACAAGATATCAGTGAATTACGATTCTGAACACAGATGAATACATCTTTTCGTCCATCCATTCATCCTGCAGTGAACTACTAATCCATCCTATGATCAATTCATCCACCCACAGACAATATTAATCAACCTATTGGCCAATTCATCCACCGACAGACCTGTTAATGCATGCATTGAACAATTAATCAATCCACACATCTAGCCACATACCTGTTAATCCACCTATTGGCCAATTCATTCAACAACATAACTCTTAATACATCCATGGACGAATTCATTCATGTGCATACCTATTACTCCATAATTAGCCAATTTATCCAAGCACAGGCCTATCAATCCATCCATTGGCTAAATTTATCTACCCACAGACCTATAATACATCCATTGGCCAATTTATCCACGCAGAGCTATTAGCCCATCTATGGAGCAATTAATCCTCCTCCAGACCTATTAATCCACCATTGGCCAATTCATCCACATATGTACCAATTAAACTACCCATAGCCCAATTCATCCACACATATACATCCATTCAAGGTCCAATTCATTCACACACATACCTATTAATATATTCATTGGCCAATTCATTCGTCCACATACTTACTGAACCATCTATTGACCAATTCATTCTCCCCAGATCTATTAATCTATCGATGGCCCATTTGACACATACAGACCTATTAATCCATCCATTAGTCCATGGATGTCCAAATGCCTACAGAACCAGGAGATATTGCACGTCCAGCATGCTCTGCTAAGGTCAATAGCTTTCCATTTAAAATAGGAAAAACGACTTTAAAGAATATGCGTTGCGGGTTGCTTACGCCAGGGGTTACCTCGTATGAGTTACAATTGGATATCTATGCATTAGTCAATTCAACTGCTCACAGAAATACTGATCCATCTATTGATCAATTAATCCACCTAAAGACCTATTAATCCATCACTGACCAATTCATCCACCCACAGATCTATTAATCCATCCATTTACGAATTCAGCCACACATATACCTATTAATTCATCCTTTGATTATCACAAAGATTTTGATTCACATATGCTTTATTTCTTATCTTTCTGGGGGAATATTGGTATTATTCATTTATGTTACAAGACTATAGTAATGTTCCACGGATCCAAACAAATAAAAAAGATATAAAAGAAAGCTTAAAATAAAAAAATCATCCACGCACAAACCTACTAATCCTTCCACTGAACAATTTATAGAACCATTGAGCTATTAATTCACTCGTTGGTCAATTTAACCACGCACATCTATCCGTTGGCCAATTCATCGACACAAAAAAGCTAGTAATTCATTCATTGGCCAATTTATCCACGCAAAAACCTACTAATCCTTCCACTGAACAATTTATCGAACCATAGAGCTATTAATTCATCCGTTGGTCAATTTAACCACGCACATCTATCCGTTGACCAATTCATCGACACAAAAAGCTAGTAATTCATTCATTGGCCAATTTATCCACGCAAAAACCTACTAATCCTTCCACTGAACAATTTATCGAACCATAGAGCTATTAATTCATCCGTTGGTCAATTTAACCACGCACATCTATCCGTTGACCAAATCATCGACACAAAAAGCTAGTAATTCATTCATTGGCCAATTTATCCACGCACAAACCTACTAATCCTTCCACTGAACAATTTATCGAACCATAGAGCTATTAATTCAACCGTTGGTCAATTTAACCACGCACATCTATCCGTTGACCAATTCATCGACACAAAGACCTAGTAATTCATCCACGCAAAGAATATTAGTCAATGCATTGACCAAATACCTATTAATGTTGACCAATTCATCCACGCACACAAATATTAATCCATTCATTGATCAACTGAACCACCCACAGAGCTCTTAATCAATCAATTCATGCTCCTTTGAAGTTGTATTGTCACACAGTAGTCGTATCCACAGTTACCGTTGTACGCGTAGTACAGCAGAATAACCGCAGCCTCTCTTCTATTTGCGCCGTAAGGGAAAAGCCGCATATTACGTAACTACTCGTACGTGCAGTCTCCACTGTCTGTGGTCAGGAGAACCAAATAAAGTCGCCGCTGTGACGCTGTTCTCGCATGGGCGGTGCCTGTTGTTAGTTAATATTACATTATTTTGTAGTCAGCAAAATTTAGAAGTTCGCGTGGAAAAGAGACGAAAATAAATATTGGGGGAAAGAAGTTAAGCTAGTAAGGTTAGAGATCACGAGAAACAGCAGCTGAAGAGGCTTGGGAGGGATCACAGGGGAGCTGCTTGGCATTTTGAGATATGACAGGGGGGGGGGGAGGGAGCAACAAGCACTGGAGAATGGAAATTATATAGTAAGAAGAAGCAAAGGAATAGAAAGACAGACAAAAATAAACAGAGAAAGAAAAGAGAGCAATAAGAAGTGGAGAAAGCATGGAATGTCTGACAAAAATAAGAGGAAAGAAATAATATTGAAAGAAAGGGAATTGTAAAGAAATGAAACGAATAGGGTAACTGGATTAGAGGTGGAGAAAAAACCCAGAGAGAGAGAGACAGACAGAAAATATAAAATAAAATAAATAAGGCAAGGAATGAATGATTGAGATAAAATGTGATGTACGAGAAAGCACGTAGGCATAAACAAAACGTACCAGAAAATTATAGTAATCGAATCCCTATAAATGCCTGAAACGCATATACCGTTCGTGATTGTTATTGTGTGCGTGGCTTGTATTGGAAGGATGTCTGGAATTTGAAATAGAAGTTTGATTTTTTTTCATGTCCGTCTTCATACTCCCTGCATTTAAATTCAACAAAGTGGAGCCTTTTCGTTAATTACTTCATAAACGCTTCCTAATTACATCAGGTCAAATTAACAGACAACAACGCAATTGACAGTCGAAACGATCTAGGCTATCAAAATAACTCAGTGAGGCGTTTGGTTTTAATGAATAATAGTATGTCATTTCGTTACAGACAACTGGATTCATTTGGATATTAATTCCACAGTTAAGTGCTTTAGAATTAGACTATGTTAAATTAACTATTTCTGTCTTTATACTCCCCGCATTTATTAATGACCACCGCCATTTGTGTACGAATAATATATAATACCGAAATCACAGATTTATTGTTTTAATACAGCCCCTTTGTACGAAGATATAAAACACTGAAATAAAGAAGAATCAAAATAGATCATTCATTCACTATACATCACCATTATTGTTAGAATAACTTATACAGTATAAAGAGACAACATTTCGGATAGCTTGGTGGTTTCTTTCAGAAAATGCTGCGATACACATAACACGCCATCTTACAATATAAAACATGTTGGTGGATCCTATAACATAATAAGCAGACAGCGGAAGATGAAGAGAGTGGGAGAAGGAAGACAAAATTAGGTGTAAGAGAAGAATTCGGAGAAAAGGCATATAGTAAAAAGGAAGGTAGACATGCATACATACACACATTTCACTGGATGACTGAGTAGTTGAGAAGTTATGAATATCGCATCTCAAGTCCCTTTCATTGCAGTATCCATCTGGAATCTCGCACATTCTTCTATGGACCTGTTCTTCGTAACAATACCACAACAAACGGTGCAGGTGGGTGTCATGTGGAGGAGCATTGACCGCAGAGTCGTTGCCCACGCCTGGTGGTCCGCGGCACGAGTCATCAAATACAGTACCTGCACACGACCTTGTGGCCCAGCTGACCGCTTCCCGAGCTTGCCAAATCTGTAGTGGCTGAAGGACCGTACTTCTGCAACTCCTCTTCCCATTACAGTAGAACTCGGTTATAACAATATCCAAGGGACCTTGAAAATTATGTTGTTATAAACGAGTGTCGTAATAATCGAGATTCACATTATCAATCTAGTGACGTGGAAAATGAAAAATAACAAACTTAATTAGACTTATTTTGGATTTATGTATTGGCTTTTAAGCCTACAGTGAACATAATAAAATACACGTAGGCCTACAATTATAAATACAGTATTCTGTATGAAAACAGTTTGTTCAGTACTCACCAAACTACTTTACATAAAAGTGAAGTAATCAGTCATTTTACTCTGTTGTCTTCTACTTGCCCAATATACACTTTCTAGGGCTAAATTACGTTCTATGTTCACAATTTCAGTTGCAATTTCACTACTTCCTTCCCTAGCTTCATAGAACATGTTCATAATTCTAATGACTTCTAAAGCGTCAGTCACTTCTTTTAGTGGCTATACTGCGTTAAAATGCGTGTACTTAGTGAAAACTTCCTGTCGAAACTGATCTAATACAGCAATAATTCGGGCAGGTTACAATGGGGTGAGGAATCCGCCTGCATTCCAGAGGTCTATGACAGAAGGAGACTGTAAAGAATTTGTTAGGGTTAGATTTCAACAAAATATTTATTAAAATACTTTGGTTCTTAGAAAATCTTATTCCAAGCTGAGGTTGAAAATGACGTTACATGCGAGGTAGACGCATATGCGTTTGTCGTATTAAGCAAGGTAGGAAAGCATATGTCTTATGGGAAATTAGTTGGGACCACAAAATATTTGACGTTATAGGCGAGGCGTCGCACAAAACGTGGACGCTATAACCGAGTTCTACTGTATATACTTTAAGAAGGTAGTTTAGTAAGCAACTTCTGGTACACTCCCTTTTCCGTCCATTAATTCGTTTACTGTCGCTTTTGCTTCAATTATTCGGAGAATTTAGTGAAAAACTGTTTTGAGAACATGGGAGAGGTGATAGTAAGAGGAAGAAGAATAAAGTGCTACGATTTCCTGATGATATGGCGTTGTTAGCAGAAAAAGAGATGATGCTAAGGACGTGCTACTGGAGCTAAACGACAGCTGTGAGCAGTCCACCGCTGTGGAGTAACTCTTAGCATGCCTGACAGTGAAACGGGGGGGGGACCCGGGCTCAAATTCTGATCAGGACAAATTACCTGGTTGAGGTTCTTCCGGAGTTTTTCCTCAACATGTTAAGAGCAAATGCTGGGTAACTTTCGGCGATAGACCCTGGATTCATTTCGCTGGCATTATCACCTTCATCTCACTCAGACGCTAGATAACCATAGCTGTTGATAAAGTGTCGCAAAATAACCAATAAAAAAAAGCTGCGAGCAATATGAGATGAAGATAAATGCAAACAAGAAGAAGACCATGGTTTTTGGTGGGGAGGGGGATAAAGAATATGAATGAGGCAGCAGAACAAGTGGACAGATTCATATACTTGGGGTGTACTATATGCAAGCAGTAACATGAACTGCTGCCAGGAGGAAGTCAGAAGGACGATAACAATGACAAAGTAAGTTTTTAATAGAAAAAGAAGCATTCTCTGCGTACCTTTGGAAAAAGAATTAAGGAAAAAACTAGTCAAGTGCTTCGTGTGGAGTGTGGCACTATATGGGGTTGAAACATGGACATTACGACTAGAAGACTTTAAAATGTGGACATGGAAATGAATGAAGCTTGTGAAATGGACAGAGAAAATACGAAAATGAAGATATGCTAGATGGAGTGGATGAAGAAAGAATAATGCAAAAATTGATCAGGAAGAGAAAAAGAAATTTGTTGGGTCATTGGCTAAGCGGAAACTACTGTTCGGGGTAGTTGACGATTTCAGATTATAGACAACATTTAGACATATGGATCGTATGAGCAGAAGAAGAGGAAAGTGAAAAAGAAGAAAGCTTGAAAAGATTCTGGGTTTGCACTGAAGGACCTGCACTGCGGCAGGAAACTATGAATTAATAAATGAAATTTCATTTATAGCAAAAATCTACGAAACAATTAACTTCACCAAACGGTCATCAGTCATCACAGTAAGCGGTCTAACAACTTTTTATCATCACTATGAAAGTACACAGAGAAAGTATTGTGACGCTTTGAAGTAGGCCTACTTATTAGATTTCGAGATTTTAGCGGAAATATACGTTTCAATATCCCCGTTACCGAAAAAGCAGTTTTCTGTCACTATGCATACAGCAATTTCCTTAAACTATTGTTTTTTGTTTTTTTGTTTTTTTTGTTTTTTTGTTTTTTTTTCATATTCAGTGTGCACGAATTAACTTATCTCAAAATGATGCATATAAAATGTAGTCAAATAGAAATAGAGCAGGAATGGATGTAATGGCAGAGTAATTATATCATGTCTCCATGTTAACTTTAGGATCAGTGCACTCATTAGAACCAGGTACTCAGCTAGTGAAGCCGTTAGTCCTGCCCTATGAACTATCAGTTTATTTATTTCCTCTGTGGCTAAATTGGCGTTTTATTAATAATAGAGATGAGTTTTTAAGTGAGGACTCAGTTCATTATCATAATTAAACTTCCTCTCTTTCATCATCATCATCATCATCATCATCATCATCATCATCATCATCATCATCATCATCAACTCCGTTTCTTTCCTATATTTCTGGCTTGCTTCAATGTAGTCTGCTGCGGGCCGCCACCGAACTTGGACCACGTGGTATGTGGTCATTATAGTTGGGGACAAGCCTTGACGTCCTTTTTTCCCCTGGAAATAGCAAGGAATCCTCCCCTTCCTACCATTTACTTAAATGCATTCACCCTCATACCAACAAAGGAACATTACATTAAGGAAAAATGCGGAGTTGACAAGTATCGAATAAAAAAGTGGTAGGATGACACAGACAATTTAATTGCGTGATACCACCACCTGACCACAAAGGTGACAGAATTATCATACACTATGGCGGAAAATCAGGGTTCGTAGATGAAGCTGTGTTTTGTGAGCCATAGGAAGGACAGATGCTCCAGCTGACTATCATGGCAGAGTGAATGTAGTAATTTTCGAAAATTGGTTTGAAAATAAAATTTACAACAACCCTATGCAATAGTATTTGATAACGTTTCTTACCACAGTCGAATCCTGAATCCTATACTTCAACCTCTTTGAGAAAAGATTCCATTCTACGTTTCATGCAAACACAAAATTTCAGTTTCTTATCTGTTTCTATACTATCTGCTAATTTATTTTTTATGTTTCCATTCTTTTGCTATAAATGGTTTCTGATTAAGTTTATTTATTTTTTACTCTTTACATGTACTTTCATATTTTTGCTTCTAATAAACTTTAATTCCTAAATATCTTAGTCGTAACAATCGAAGGGTTCTTAACGTATTGTACTCGTATTTAGCTAAGGACGTAGTAGCCCTGTGAAATCTGACGTTAGGCACGTGTTACTCAGGGACATCATTTTATTTTTACTAATATTTCTAATATTAACCAGGCTATACCTTTGGATTGACGGTTGAGAACCGGAAACCCCCTTCCACGATTGGAGTTCGATGATACTGGCGTAAAATACAAACAAATCACTTTACTAGATATAGGAGGGAAGAAAAGTAGCTCATCCATTTACGTAAACTAGGAAATATCGCGATTTTGAGTTTGACAATTTTTATTAGGTTTTTGTTTAATCAAAATACAGTACGGTATTAACAATAAGTGATTCTACTCACGAACTGAGCTATACATTCGGACGTATTCATTATGCAGTGTATATTATTCTGTCTACAGCACATTATCGTAGGCTACAATTTAGAGAATGAAGTCAAATAGAAAAATAATCATAATATGGATATTTAAACACATTTTTGAAAATGGTGGCCGTTCATTTCGATACAGGCTTCAGTTCTTTTGTGCATATTATCGCACTATACACTATTGTACCCAATTCCAATTACCAGTTTCGTTCTTCGTACTCGTAACTCATGTTGAAATAATTCTGTACTTACTCTATAAAAGCGTACCTTGCGTACTGTAAATTCAATCTTTACTTCTGCCCGACCCGAAAAGATAAAATTACTCAGACATGCTATCTACTGTCCGTCAAAGTGGTTTTGTCGCAGGGTCGTAGAAAGGGGGGGAGGAATCACGTGACAGTTAATTATTTAATGATGCCCTTTTATTTAAGTTATTTTAAACAGTTGTAAAATATTACGTAGACGTCCAATTCCTAACAGAAATTAATGTTTTCAGAAAAGAGCTAAGACAGCCCAGCTACCAGCTCTTACAGAGGGGCGAGCAGAAGCGGGTGGGGGAAACCGGGATGCGACGTAGGCAAACGGAAGAAATTACCTGTGCGAAAATACGATTCAATATTGAAAGCTCTTTCGTCACTGGAAAACGCAAACATATTTCTGGAACGTACTGTACTCACTAACTCAGTACTGTTTACTATGACCGTAAAGCGACTTTGACTGCATACGAGGCCTTGGTTCTATGTGGAGGACGATTGGAAGTTTACTAGTAGAAGGGGCGGAAGTGAAGTTCGTTAAAAAACTCAGGTACAATAAAAATTGAATTAAAAATAAAATAATGTCCCTGCATAAACTACTTTCAGGCAGGGGGATGAGGCGAGGACGTTAAGGCTTGTTCTCAAATATAGTTGCTGGTGGTAGTGCTATGTACTGTGGGTTCTCCTCTGGATTCAGAACCGGGGTTGAGATACCACGGTGACGCCTATGCGGAAAGATACAGGGATTCTGCAGGCAATAGGGGAGTTCGGAGGTGGCCCGCAAGGGAATACTGTATGTAGCGCGGAGAGAGATCGTCTGAAACATCTGTAATTGAAGACATTTTCTGTTGTGACATTTTTGAGTGCCATTTCCAAATTCTGAAAATATTCTTCTATAGTTTCCTTAGAATTAGTTTAAGGGAAATTCACAATCGGCGCATTTTGCAGCAGTATTTATTATTGTTGTCTCTTCAGCAGAAGAGAACACACATTGACCTCTAGTTTTCCTACCATGTTTTCCTTCAAGTTTGTTATTTATTGTAACCTATGATAATTTATAATACCGCGATGGTTTCTTCTCGAACATTGTGTCATCTTTTACCTTCTCAGTGGCTTCATTCAGTTGATGATCGGTATAGTTTTTGTATGGTTTACCTCCAATTTTATTGATGTAGTCAAGTATCATCAGAAAAAAATATATTGAAATAAAATAATAGAGAGCGGCGACTTTGAACTCTATCAACGTCGCCCCATTGTGACGATTAATCTGACCCCACAACACACTTGAAATTATTTCTGACTAAATTCGACATGCTGAAACTGTCATTTCTTGGTCAAAAACTGTAGAAGATATGACATGTCATCCATTATAAATGACCATGCATTTTATTTAGTACTTCCATTTAGACGTTCAAAGTTTTCAGCAATTATTTTTCATTCACAATTCCGGCATTAATTTCAGGTCAGAATTTAGTACCCAGCAAATGCTGCAGGCAACCATAACAACTCACTGTCGTTTGAATACAACGTTCATGTAACCGTTGTTGCAACTAGATCGGATCCGTTTTCACTGGCTCCCTCTTAATCTCCTTAAGTTTGGCCCTAAGAACAGGGTATCAAAGTCACTCCACTTTACTACTTTTAGGTCGTCTATGTTCATCAAGCTCAAGGACATAATTTCCTAGACTGGCACCCCGAGGCACATTAAACAGGAACTTAATAGAGACGGGCCGCGTGGGAAACCAGTTCATCTTACACTTCTGTTTCAGTGCGCCGGAGTTTACAGAAAGACATTATCAAACACGGATCGAGTTCGCGACACTGCTTCAATTTATATACCAAAAGATTCTCTAGTACAATGGTTCCCAAACTTTTTCAACGTGCAACGTAACAGATAAATCATCGCTATGTTAAAATCGGCAACACTTTGAAGAGAAAACCGCCAGGATCGCCACTTGTCCGCCGTAAACGAACACGAGATGGCAGTACAGTCGCTAATGCAATTCATCATCATCATCATCATCATCCTTCACGAATTAGGCCTCTGTAGACCTGTTTCGGCCCCATCTAGCAGTCTTCTTAAAGATCTTCCTGGTCGACGATGTCCTCTGGGTTTATATTGCATCATAATTTTTGGGATTCTTGAATTTTCCATTCTTCTTACATGATCTAGCCAATTGAATTTGTATCTGCTGATTTTTTCTTCTACTGACTCTACTTCTAATTGTTCTAAAATTTCTGCATTCCTTTTTCGGTCTAAAAGAGTATATCCTGCTGTCCTCCTCAAAAATTTCATTTCCGTTGCTTTGATTCTGTTCATGTCTTTTTTCTTTAATGACCAAATCTCGCTTCCGTATAAAAGGGTGGGTAATGCTAGTGTATTATATATTTTTATTCTTGTAGATTTTTGTACTAATTTAGCTTTTAATGCATTGTTTATTATTCCTAGAATTTGTGTAAATTTGGTAATTTTCTTGTTCACATCTTTTTCATTTTGATAAGATATTTCAACGCAATGCAATTCAAATGGTAATTATGACGTGACTCCTTATGTAAAACTAGATGGCAGCGTAGTAAATGTTGTTAACGTCAAAGCCTATAAGGCCGACCTATCTGTTACATGAGGGGCCTACAACCAGAGCGGACCAAGTCCACCAGTGGTCAGTTTGTGGATTAATACAATTTCGGATGAAGAAAACTTAACTTTATTCATTGCTATAACAAATAAAGTCCACAGAGGGCAGCATTTCCTATGGAAGATAAAGGTTGCTAAGCGTGAGCCATGAACTTTAAGACTCAATTTCTCAGAACTATTCCAGACGGACTTGGTCCACTCTGGTTGTGAATCCCTCACATATTATGTGATCTAGGGTGCAATCCACTTTAGAGCAAGACATTTATTTGCGACCCCCCCCCTTCACTGGCATTTAATTCCATTCAAAAATACAAAATACCTGTAAAATCGAAAACGACAATTTTACTCAACTTCTAATATACCGATAAATGCAAAACGAGAAATTGGAATATGCAAAACTATTTTCCAATTATCTTTGGCGTCTTAGACTGGCCTTTCTTGCTGATATATTTTTCGAAAACTTAAAACACTTTCAACAATAGTTTGCAAGGCCAGGATGTTGACATAATAATAGCCAGAGATACATCGAGTGATTTGCAAGGAAGCTTGCTTTTTGGTCGACATCACTTTTCGTTTTTGCGTGCACACAGTTAAGCTTGCACAGTTTTAATAACAGTTTTTTATATATTTTCCGGAAGAAACTCAAAACAAAATAAATACGACAGTCACAGATGAATACTGAATTTGTTTTTAGGCAATTGCACTCAACTAGCTGAAATTCAGTATTAAGAAAAGACTCATTGAAATATGTAGGCCTACTTATTGATGGAATATTCAAGCGATACTTTTTTCTTTTTTCGCAGAGCTTTGACCAGTTTTGGATCAAAAGAAAGTAAGAATACCTCGAGATTAAAAGGAGTTTTTGAATTTTTTATAGCGTTTGCAAACTCATATTCATGCAAATTAAGTTTCTCGCCATAATTGTCATCGTAATAGAAGCGAACAGGCCTTAAAATGCTACCATTGTGTGTGTATGGAATATAGAGTTTGAGAAGCTACCATCTCAAACACAGGCATAGTTGTCACATTAATTATTTTTTACACAGCTACTGAAACAGTCTTTTTATTTTCATGTTCAAAATTGTTTATATTTCTAAGTACAAAATAAATGTGCTCTTAATAAGGCGTTTTTTTTTTAATTTTGTAAACCATGTCGCGACGCCTCTCTCCTCTTAAGGTGAGAGGATAGTATTTTTTTTTTTATGAAAAATGAGGAAATTTTCAGAGAAAAGAAATTTTTCTTTAAAATACTCCGTGATATTTGTGGAATGCGTAGCATAATATTTTGTGGGTATTTGTGCCCTTATCAGGTGTTGATACGCCATTGTTAAACTTCCTGCGTTATGGATTTTTAAATCACTCGCCGCCTTTTATTGTTGTTTCCGGTAAATTGAATTAAAAAAAAAATATATATATATCTTTAAAATACTCTTTGATATGTGTGGAATGCATTGCATAACATTTCGTGGGTATTTGTGCCCTTATCGGATGTTGAGACGCCATTTTTAAACTTCCTGCGCTATGGATTTTTAAATCACTCGCCCCCTTTTATCAGTTTACTGTAACTTCATTTTTTTGCTACATTGCTAGACAAAAATGGATATAACTTCTGAACTATTAAAGATACATGAATGAAATTTAGAACAGACATTCTTTAGACTATTAGGAAACTTTTCTCTGTAACAGAATTTTGTTAATTGATTTAATTTTAAAACTACGTCCGTTTGTTTCCAAGAAAGGAATTCAGAAAAGTGTTATTAAATTTTAAATGTTTATTTTACAAACGTAGGGACTAATATCAAAATTCTGTTACAGAAGTTTGTAGAGCATGCTTTTGCAAGTACATTGCAAAAACTGGATGAATCTACTTTTAAAAATGGTTTAGATATATCGGGTTTAGTAAAATCGTGCATTGAGTATATTTTTTTCAAATCTGGGCCCCCAAATAATTTTTTTTTCAAAATATTTATTTTTGGTTGAGTTACTACAGCTATGAGCTCTCTACATACAAAAAATTAATATTTTACACCAAGTAGGAAAAAGTTTTAAAAAATACCATCCTCTCCCCTTAACACAACCCAGGGGGTCACGACCCACATTTTGAGAACCACTTCTCTAGTGGAATTCCATGCTGTCTTCTACATTTTCGTTGACAATAAATTTATAATCCGGATTAGCCCTTTTTTTTACTTGGTTAACGACGCTGTATCAACTACTAGGTTATTTAGCGTCGATGAGAGTGGTTATAGCGAGATGGTATTTGGCGAGATGAGGACGAAGATTTGTCATAGATTACCCGACATTCGTCTTACGCTTGGGGAAAACCTAGGAAAAACCCAACCAGGTAATCAGCCCAAGCTGGGATCGAAACCGCGCCCGAGCGCAACTCCGAATCGGTAGGCAAGCGCCTTAGCCGACTGAGCTAAGCCGGTGGCTATCAGGATTTAAATTGTTATGTATCCAATCTAGTCACGTGGTGACCAATTCTTCCCGCACGTTAACAGTTTGTTGAATCAAATATTTATTATTACATTAAAACAAGACGGTTTCCACCGAGACTGATAGAGAAAATTTATAAATCAAAGGCATGCGGGCAGCGGAAGAGGTTAACAGCTGCTCTACACCGACAATAAAATGCTTAAATGAGACTACTTACAGTTACAGCAGTTTTATGTTACCGCGTGTGTCCGCACGGATGCAGAAAAGCAGCAAACATTCAACATCTCACTTACCTGAAACAAGAAAACATTTTGTAACGACAAATATTCAGTTTAAGGGGGGGAGGGACATACACCTTTAAGTATTTTTAAGTAAGCATACTAGAAGTACAACTAAAAGAACCAAGTAAACTTGAAGTTTTTAACGTAATTAAGAACATGAAGAATAACAGAGCTCCTGGTGAGGATCTGATAACAGCAGAGCTGATACAGAAAGGTGGAAAGCGTCTCTGGACCTACATATATGAATTAATATTAGCGATTTGGAACAAAGAAGAAATTCCTGATGAATGGAGAACAGCCCTGATATGCCCCATACACAAAAAGGGCAGCAAGCTGGACTGTAACAATTTCCGAGGAATCTCGCTGCTGAATGTTACATATAAGATTTTTACAAATATAGTATCTAATTATATTAAAGCATATACAGATGAATTCCTGGGTGAATATCAGTGTGGTTTTAGGCAAGGACGAAGTACAACCGATCACATATTCACAATCAAACAGTGTTTAGAGAAGACAAGTGAATATAATATCCCCATACATATGTTTTTTATAGACTTTAAGCAGGCATTTGATAACATGAATCGATTTAAAATTCTGGAGGCTATGAGAGAATTTGGTATCCCTACCAAATTGGTAAATTTAACAAAAATAACCCTCTCCAAAACATATAATAAGGTAAAGATACAAACAAAACTATCTGATAAATTCTTAACAGTAAATGGGGTGAGGCAAGGAGACTCCTTATCTACAATTCTGTTTAATATTGGCCTTGAAAAAGTCATTAGGAACATTGATATAAATTTTAATGGTACCATATTTAATAGGACCAGACAGTGCATGGCCTATGCGGATGATATTGTGGTCATGAGTAGATCTCTTGGAGTGCTAAATGAAATAGTAACCCAAATTCAAACAGAAGGAGAGCACATGGGGTTAAAAATTAATAAAGAGAAAACTAAATATATGAGAAACATAAGACCAAGTGGCATTTGTAATAAAGATATTATAATAAATGGACAGAAATATGAGGAAGTAGATTCTTTTAAATATCTAGGAGTTCTAATTACCCAAGAAAACACTGCAGATGCGGATATGAGGCAAAAAATTGCTGGGGGAAATAGATGCCTGAGAGCCCTTAACAAAACTTTGAGAGCAAGATGCGTAAGTAAAAAAGCAAAACTTACATTATATAAAACAGTCGTAAGACCAATTGTGCTTTATGGCAGTGAAACTTGGACTCTGTCGAAGAAAATGGAACAACAACTGATGACATGGGAAAGGAAAATTCTAAGGAAAATCTATGGTCCTAAATATGAGAATGGGCACTGGAGGATTAGATATAATACAGAACTGAAAACTCAATATAAATCTCCAGATATTGTTGCTGAAATCAAAGCCCGTAGGTTGGAATGGTTAGGACATGTAATCAGGATGAATGATCAGAGAATACCAAAAAAGATTCTAAATACAAAACCAGAAGGCAGGCGCAATATTGGCAGACAGAAACTAAGATGGTTGGATGAAGTGGAGGAAGATTTAAGGACTCTAGGCATGAGAAGATGGAGGCAGAAGGCTCTGGTTGGACAGGAATGGACCAAGATCCTAAGGGAGGCCAAGGCTAGACTACAAGGGCCGTAGTGCCAAAGAAGAAGAAGAAGAAGAAGAAGAAGAAGAAGAAGAAGAAGAAGAAGTAAGCATACTGAAAGATTGGTGAAATTCCGTTAATAAATCTGTAACTTTGAAATTTTATGTGCTGAATATACACTACTTTTGAAATTGTATATTATTTTCATATTTAGTGAAAGTATTACCGTTACGGGTTATTAGAAATGAAGAGTTCGCGGGAAAAACGATGAATGTCAGAGTTTTCTTAAGGTTGATGTCATTATCTAATTCAACGGATCACTGCGAAATTTAATGTTGTTCTTATGAAAAATGGTAAAAAGGAGAATTATCACCACGAATACAGTAATCCTTTCCTTTATTTTCTATAGAAACAGCACTACATCTTCAGTTATAGACTCAATTAGATCATTATGTAATCCTTAATAGAAATGTGACATTCATCGTTTTTCCCGCAGCTCTTCAAATACAAAATGACGCCCGTAATGTGTGTTTAGTTAAACGGTTTCCCTGACAAGATTCTCATAATAAAGTGAAATGCCTTCCATGCTTTATCCGTAACATTATCAACCTGCTCTCCCCCCAAAAAGTTTGGAATTTAAATATACTCCTACGTATTTACAACATTGTTCTTGGGGAATTACAACACCACTGAATTCGTAGTTTAGACTAGTTTCCTCTCGGGGTTTACAAAATGTTATACATTTACTTTTAGAACCATTTATTTTAATCCTATGCATTAAGGCCCAGCTATATATTTTATTGAATAGCAACCACATTTGAACTATTTCCAATATTTCTATAGACAATGCAGTCCTCTGCAAATGGCCTCATATTTGAATAGTTTGGAATAAACAGCAAACATTCTTCGCTACATGCAAAGCCGCTGAAGCGTCTGCTCACCGTGTGAATACAAAGCCTGGCTCTAACTCTACCGCCCCTCACTTGGTTCATCCGTCTCCTGTTGCATCTGTCGCAGTTTTTAGCACATCCGTCGCCATGTTTACATGCGTCGGCGACCTTCAAGACCGTGAAGTGCTTGTGTAGGACACACAATTACCAGACCGCCTCGCTCTTCAAAGCCCAGCGTCACACATCATTTATCTGCGATTCATAACGCGTATTTATATGTCGTACAAAGTAGCAGACGCTGCCATTGAATTTCAGCGTTAAATTGTGGGTCTAAAAATATACTAGGCTTCATAAAAATACATTACATTTTTTATCTTATTCCTTCTAGTTTTGTAACAAAGAATAGCTAATTTTTTACTCCAATTTTCACCGTAGTCCCCAAGCCTGATTAAATAAGTCTCAACGTCATACTAGTTTCAGAGCAGCTTCTACATAATCATGAGCGGAGTTAAAAAAAATTCATTAAGGGGTGTTCCTCATGCTGCAACTTTTGTGACCTGAAACTACAGCTGGGCTACAATTAAAAATGTTTGTATTGTTACATATTGCATATTGTATTAGTTCATTTGTATGTATAGTAAGAAAAAATTTATTTCGGAATATGTAAATAAGAACTTTCTTGTGTTAAATATTATTAACGTACCTTGTTAACATGTTTCGACCTATTTTCGGTCATCTTCGGAACTGGTCGTTGTTCGTCTTGGTCCCTCTTGTTTCCTGTGTGGGTGTGTTCGAAGTGTAGAGTCAAAGAGTGTATGTGTTTTGAAATTGAGTTGTGTGTTGAGAATATCATTGGGGTGTGTTTTCGTGTGTCACAACTCAATTTCAAAACACATACACTCCTTGACTCTACACTTCGAACACACCCACACAGGAAACAAGAGGCACCAAGACCAACAACGACCAGTTCCGAAGATGACCGAAAATAGGTCGAAACATGTTAACAAGGTACGTTAATAATATTTAACACAAGAAAGTTCTTATTTACATATTCCGAAGTGATACAGTGTTAAAAGTTGTGTAATCAAGATGTATAAAAAAAAGTTATATTTGCAGTAGGCCTAAACAATAGCATTAGCAACCTCTGGTACACTGACGTTCAAAGATATCTGAGCCTACTAATCTATAGTGATCGGTAATTTGTTGGTGTGAGCCTTGATCACACATCGTCGTTGTTCGTGCAATAACTCTTATGTACAAAATTTAACATTTTTCAGTAGGAAGAGAAAACACATTTATTCATCCTATGGCAGCCGTATATAGGAGACTGTGATTTCTTACATTTTCGAAACAAAAAAATATAATTAATTACATATTGTAGATTTTATTATTTGCTGTATTACTATTTAAGTTATTTAATAGAGCAAAAATCTGAAAATCGATAAATATGTCACATAGGAGTTATTGCAGGAACAACGACGATATATAACAGATTGCTCAGCATTATAGGCTTTGACGGCAACAACTTTTATCAGTTTTACTATGCTGCCATCTAACTACTGCATAAGAAGTCACCTTATAACTCTCACTTGAATTGCATGGAGCAACTGTACTTCCATCTAGCGGTCGTCCTCAATCGACGGTAGCGATCCTGCTGGTTGTTCTCTTCCACACATTACCGTTTTTAAAATGGGGATCGCCAATCAATTATACAGAGAGTTGTTTTCGATCTCTGGAAACGACTTTGAACGACGTCCTGTGCGTCAGAAGTCACACGGCAGGTGAACTGTGGCGAGAGGTGACAGACCAGTAGTGAGTGATCTCATAGTCAGAGTGCACGGTGTCTCAAAGCAGCAATGCCCAAGAAAATCGAGCCTTTTTAGGAGGGATACATTACGATCCTTTCCGATGCCAAGTACAGTTACGTGAAAATCATAGGAGCCTGCAAAAAACGTGGTTTCGTTATTTTCAAGAAGGGCATCTTCTGTGCACTTATTAAGACTGGCAAAGCTCTGAAGGGATTAATTCCAGAGGGGGAAAAGCGAGCAAATCCATCCCCTCGCCACAAGCCGCACCCCCCCCCCCGAGATGATACATATGAATAGGGCTAGGAAATAAATGAGATATCATTTATTTTCTCTGAGACATCACAGACAATGCAGAATGCAATATAAACTCCGTTTCACTTCAACACGAGACAATATATCCTATATTTATTTTGCATTTTTTTAAATTTTTTTTCGGTCTTTTATTACCTATTGATCATTTTTCAGTAAATGATCAACTTTTTGTTCATTTTTGCTATTTTATGCTTTGACTGAACGGACATTTCTTACGGTGTAGTCCATATTTGATTACCTACCGTAGATTGTTCACGCAGTTCGATTCGTCATACAGGAATTTACCTTATGGTTGCATCAGCCTTGACTCCTCATTACGTGTGTTACGTAATTTCCTCAATTCAACGCAACAGAACAAAAATATTGCAGCCGTAGTGCCTGCAGTCAGCATATTGTATCTCACAAGCCAAGACGCAAAAACGCCGAAAGTAAAGCAACCGGCGATCCATCAAACTCGAAGCCATACGTACGAATGGCGAAGACTCTTTACTGCAATGCCGAATAAGAAATAGGCCTATGTCTAGCAATTTCAGTTCTTCCTAATATTTAAATGTGCAATGGTGTGATTTCGGAGACATCCTATAATAATAATAATAATAATAATAATAATAATAATAATAATAATCATAGTGTCACTTGAAGTGAGAAGTATTACATTGAAATACAGTATATTGACATGGCTTATTAACCCTATCCAGATTTACCTGCCATTTCATTTCCATTCCCACAGTGAAATGAATCTGTGATCAAGATTGTGCCTTCAGCATAGTACGAAAGCCGCGTCTGTGCCACCATGAAGGCGGCCCGATCCCCGACTAAAAGCTGGTTCACAATAAACCGGAAACGAGAATCGGAACGAAAACGAAAACAGTAAAATTGTTAAAATGTGTGCATTTAAATGTGAGCATTCACAATTAACGAAAAGCTTGCCGGAGCCCGGAATCGAGAACGGAGAGTTTGCCAAGTTTCAACTTTGGCGTTCACGTTTCCGATCACAGCCCACTAGATTCATTCTATTGCCATCTGAAAGCTATTTTGTCGTCGTATATTTTGTAGCAAGAAGACCGTGACATAACCTATGCATTATTTTGTTCTGTGCTGTGCATCATGGAGCAAGTTTTATTTGATGAGATTCTAATATTGAGTGTTGAGGAAAATCCTCACGTTTACGATAAGAGGCGCGCCTCGTATAAAGATGAGAAAATGAAGGAGAATACGTGGCTTTCAATAGCTGCATCTTTGAACACCGATCGTAAGTGAATCATATTTTATTACTGTATTGGTTGTATTACACACTACATATTCATGCTTCAATTCAATAACTACTGTTGTGTTCATTTTTGTTCTATTACAAATGTTTCTTCTTTAATTATTTTATGTTATGGTAGACTTAAAATAGTTTGTGATAATAAAGATGCATGGGTATATTTATAGTACCATTGAAATTTTGAAGTTGGTTAACCTGTGTTTATGTTGGCTGCCTTGTACTCATGAGAGAACGCCATTGGTCAATTATACACAACTAACATCAGAATGCGTAATATCGACTTTACATATCGTTATTGACATACATATCAATATGCATAGTCGTCTACGTTCTCGGGTTATTGTGAATAAAAAATTTTCATATTCACGTTCTTTGCTTCTCGTTTTCACTCTGGTTCTCGTTCCCGGTTTATTTTGAACCAGCCTTTAATCGTCAAGGAATTTGTGGTTGTCAAAGCAAACGTTGCAGAGGGTATTCCCGTTTTCCTCTATCATTCCACCAACACTCTCCATCTCCCCTCATTTCATCTATATCTGCAGTAGTAAAAAGGACTGAGGTGAGTCTTCGAGGTAGTATGGGTTTCCAGTGCTGATACAGGGACTCCGGATCCTGGGGCTTATCAGGCTACTTGTATGCGGACGGGACCTGGCTGTCTCAGGGGTTGAACAGGATGGCCTACCTGTCAGCGTCGGATTTACGAATACCACCCACGCCACCTGTCGGACTTTGACAATCAACGCATATATAGGGCTAACAATGGGGCGAAGCTTGTCTAAAAGTGTCCGGGGTCAAGCCAGCTAGCCAGCCAGCCAGTGCTTCCAAAATAAGACAAAGATTGCATTCTTTTGTTCATCGCTTAGCAACGTCCTATCAACAAGAAGATTCAGAATCATGTGCACTTGCGTTTTCCCATGGAAAACAATTTCGTAGGTGAGGGGGATGATGGCAGCAGAGAGTCCGGAAATCAATAACGAGGCGGCGAAAATGACCACCAGTACCAACAAGTGATTTTATTTATAACGTTAATAATGAAGATTTACCAGTACTGCGGGAAGGGGGAAGGACGGAGACCTGCGCAGATAACGAACCACGAGATAAATGTCTGTATAGTCCGGATCAGCTTACTTAATACGTGAAACCTAACTATTTTCCCCCTATCACTATATATGCTAATGGATTAGAGTGATTTTATAGATGTCAGATTCAATTTTCTTTTACCAACGTTATTTCGAATTTGGAGTACTAACAAATACGAAAACTGGCAGTTATTTTCTAATTGTTATGTTGTCAGCAAATAATTTTGGTTTTCAGTAAAGACAACTGATGAAAAGGAAGTATAACTAGCCTTGTGAAATTAGAACATAATCAATAATTAATTTAGTAATACCATTATTAATATTAATATCAATATTTAATTCAGTTGCGTTGCGTTGTGATTTTAATTGAACACTATATTCAGGTAGGCTAAGTGTAATATGAAACATGCATGTGGCTAATGGACAGAGGAAATAGCATGGTAGCGATTAAAGAGTATGTAATTTAACTTAAAATACATAGTCTATGTACATAACAATTTTAAGTAGAGTATGCATTTGGAAGTGGTAATCTGTTTTCAGAATTTCTACTAATCATTTTACGTGATCAAACAAAATATATTTTTAGGTTAGGTTTCGTGAATCGTAAACTGTTTAGTCAAAGCAATGGATTTGACGTTGCCACACAAAATACATTTTAATATTAAATCATACTTGTCTATTAATTACCAACATAATGTGCGAGAGGTCCAAGAGGAAAATATGCTCTCACAAACTATTATTGAACCATTTAGAAAATACTTCCCAACATAAAGATGAGATGTGGTAAATAAGTAAAAAATCAAAACATTGCTATTGTTAGTATTATAATAATAATGTTAATAACATTATTATTATTATTATTATTATTATTATTATTATTATTATTATTATTATTATTATTACTACTGTTTCAGTATGGCATTGTCACTTTACTCTCTTTGGTGATATCTAATATTTGTTGGCAACACTGAAGAGACGACTAAATTAGCCTTTTAGGAACTACTCCTACGTGATCCTCAGTATAGAAGGGTCTATATGCAAACGCTGCAAAGGTTCAGGACGTAGTAAATCCAGATTTAGGTGATGGTTCTATTTGATTTGTCCTTCTATTCTTTCACATGTTATTTGTGTGTTTTTCTGAGTATAAGACATAGGAATTTAAAATTGTCATAACAAAACTAAAATATAAAAACAATGAAGAAATAACTTATTAATTGGGATATGTTTAGAAATTAGCAGGCTTCGACAATTTGTAAAGCAAGAATACATCAGGCTTTGATTTACAAACCATAAATGATATTCTCTTGTTATACAAATATAGAGATCTCAAACATATTCATTCATTCATTCATTCATTCATTCATTCATTCATTCATTCATTCATTCATTCATTCATTCATCCATCCATCCATCCATCCATTCAGTGTTCTGTCCAAGGGCAGATTTTTCACTGCAAACCCAGCTTTCTCCAATCTTTCCAATTTTCTGCCTTCCTCTTTGTCTCCTCATATGATCAATATATATTAATGTCGTCTATCATCTGATAACTTCTTCTGCCCCGAACTCTTCTCCCGTTCACCATTCCTTCCAGTGCATCCTTCAGTAGGCACTTTATTCTCAGCCAGTGACCCAACCAATTCCTTTTCCTCTTGATGATCAGTTTCAGCATCATTCTTTCTTCATCCATTGAAACACAGATTCATTTCTTATTCTCTCTGTCCACTTCACATGTTCCATTCTTCTCCATATCCACATTTAAAATACTTCTAGTCGCTTCTCTTCACTTCGTCGTAATGTCCATGCTTCTGCCCCATACAATGCCACAATCCATACATAGCACTACACTAGTCTCTTCTTTAGATCTTTTCTCAGAGGTTCGCAGAAGATGCTCCTTTTTCTATTAAAAGCTTCCTTGACCATTGCTATCCCCTTTTGACGTCCTGGCAGCAGCTCATGTTACTGCTTATAGTATACCCCAAGTATTTAAAGCTGTACATTTGCTCTATTGCCTCATTTAGAATTAGCAACTTTATGTTCTGCATTTTTCTTCCTATGATCATGGTCTTTGTTTTATTTTAATTTATCTTCATCCCATACTGCTCACAGTTGTCATTTAGCTCCAGTAGCATATCCTTTAGTATCGTCTCCTCTTCTGCTTACAACGCCATATCATCAGCAAACCTTACGCAATTTATTCTTCTTACTCCTATTATCACTCGTCCCATATTTTGAAAACAGTTCTTTACTAAATCCTCCAAGTAGATGTTGAACGGGGTAGCTGACAAAGGACATCCTTCACGTAGGCCTACTTCTTTCCTTCTGACATTTCTTCTCCTATTCTGAGTTTGACTCGTTGTTTATATAAAGATTACTGAACAGTCTTCTCTCTTTCCAATCCACACCAATTTTCTTTAGGATCCCCATCAGTTTATTCCAATCCACTCTATAAAAAGCCTTTTCTAAGTCCACAAATACTACATACACTTCTTTATTCTTCTCTAGGTATCTTTGATCGATTGTCCGTAGCAGTCAAATTGCATCTCTCGTACCTTTTCATATACATGTAGGCCTATTAATCATAAAAATGGCGAAATGGACTGAGCGAGTTTTGGGATCAACCACTTCAATTGTTTGTATGCATTTATGTTACTAGTCAGCGATGTAAGTCATGGAGGCGGAAAGGAAGTGATCACCCTATCCCATTATCTTCTGGTTTAATTGTCTCATGAGTGATGCCTTACCGGTTTCTGTTATGAAGTTCAACTCTGTCTTCAGACAGTTAACTAAAGAACAACTAATATACAACAGTACAAATACACTTATAATCTTCTATAAATGTGGCAAATGAAACTGAGAAAATGTTTACAACAGCAAAGCATAACAATTACTTTGAAAAAGGTCAGCAAGAAATTCATATAAATGGGAACCCAATTTATATATTTCTCTCCAGAAAATGGGGCAATCAAATAGAAGATGATGAGCAGTCTCTAATGCTTCGTTACACTTGCAGAGATAATATTAATTTTCGTTATTAATATATCTTTGGAAATAGGAAGCAAATTTACCATGACCTGATAGAAATTAAGTAAGAGTGTAGTTGGGTGCCAGAAATTTACATTTAACCCGATCTGAAACCGTGGAGAAGAACAGCTCTTTTGCTAACGATCCCGATGCACTATTTCTATTTATCCAGAGGTTATCCTACTTCATCATATTCTGTCTTAGTTGTCCTTTCATGAACGAGAATGGACACTTGGAATAGGCATAATCTAAAGAATACTTCCTTCCATAATGTCTGACAGGCGACGTAAACATTGTCGGCAGAGAGAGACAGAAGGATAATTCCTATTGAACCAATGGCAGAGGTCTCATTACACGCTTATCTTGAAGTTGGGCGGTCTGACGCGTTCTACCCCCGCCACTTTCAAGACAAGCGTACAAAGAGCTCTGCTATTGGTTGAATAGCAAATATACTTCTCTCCTCCTCTGCCGGTAATGTTTACATCGCCTATCAGGCATTATGGAACGAAGAAGATGCTGCTGCTGCCTTGGCAAGCTGGCCAGTCTTTTCATTGCCGTTGGTTGCAGCGTATACTATATAACGTCTTTGGTTGCAGCATGTCCTCATACCCATGTGAAAGATGTATGTCAAAGGAAAACTAGAAACACTAATGTCACTGGCAACATGACAAAGGGAATAAATTGATGCGAAACCAGTAAAACGTATGAAGGAAGCATGTGTAAACACTAAAGTCCAGTGTTTGGTCACATTAAACACAAGTTAGGTATGCAGTGACTATACTGGATGATTCACGAGGAGAGTTACCGGCACTTACGGAGCATATTTCCAAAAGACATTTTCAGCAAAAAATGTCATGTAAACATGGATCCTATTCTCAATATTTTCAGAGTTACACTAATTTGAAATTGTTTGCAAAATACCATTATTCTTAAGTTTTAAGAGTAAAAGAATATTACACATAAATAATGAACTATCATTTCTTTAATTAGCTAGTATTATAAAGCTAAAAGTATGTTATGAATTCCATGGTTGCTTCGTACAGATTTTTTAAACTACAAAATTACATTTTTCTTACGCACTTATCACAACATTGTTACAAATCAGATCACTCTGGTAAATTCTTCAAGACTGTACATTAGAATGCAGAATTAAACTGTAAAGAATCAAGGTTCTAAAGGCGTATGATTTGTAACAATTGTTGTAGTAAATGCGTAAGAATGATGTAATTTTTAGTTGAAAATTGGAAAACAAAATCTGTATAAAGCAATTAAAACCACATTTTTAGCTTGAAAACACTAGCCAATTAAAGAAATTATATTTCTGAATAGTTCATTCTCTATTTATAATATTCTTTTACCCTTAAAACTAAAGAAAAAGGTATTTTACAAACAACTTCAAATTAGTGTAACTCTAAAGGCGTATGATTTGTAACAATTGTTGTGGTAAATGCGTAAGAATGATGTAATTTTTAGTTGAAAATTGGAAAACAAAATCTGTATAAAGCAATTAAAACCACATTTTTAGCTTCAAAACACTAGCCAATTAAAGAAATTATATTTCTGAATACTTCATTCTCTATTTATAATATTCTTTTACCCTTAAAACTAAAGAAAAAGGTATTTTACAAACAACTTCAAATTAGTGTAACTCTGAAAATATTGAGATACATATATGACATCTTTTGTTCACAATGTCTTCGGAAATAAGTTCCGTAAATGGCGTTAAATCCTCGTGAATCACTCTGTATATTCAAGGGTACGGAAAGGAGTTTAGGTACTTCCATTTCTCTCGTGTCTTACATGGAGGTACAGTTGGTTGACACAATAAATTGTGAAATAATTTTTACATATAGTCTAGGCCTATACAATAAAGTAGGTATATTATGTAACAAAAAGCTCCAAAAATTATATGACAAATCCCAACTTGAAATTAAATTTAAAACAAACGCGAAACTATATAGAATTGCATTAGATCTGTATATTTTGGTTTCGATGTAATTTACTTATAACGATCATGTTGTAAAGTATTTTCAATTTAACATGTCTCCTCTTTATTAGACAACGCTTGTATGTAGAAACATGTAGTCCATTCAATCTGAAAATGTAACTGGTACAAACTGAAAATGTGGAATGTCAGAGATGTCTACATCGTCATACTATTAGATGGCAATGTTTCGCGATAACATGACCTACCAACTTTCCAGTTTATTGTTTATTGTTAATAAAGTAACATTGACAGAAATACAATCTTAGTTCTTCCCTGGAGTAAAAAAACTCGTGCTCAGGGAGATATCTAAACACAAAGTTAAACACAAAGATAATTTTTTGACACAAACTGGGTCAAGAAAAAAAAATTACAGGAATAAATTAAATTTAAAAATACAATTTAAATTTTAACAATTTAAGTCATACAAATATATATATACATATTAAATCAATATATATTCTTTAAAAATTAAATTCCTAACGCTATTTTTTAAATTCCTGATACTAAAATTTTCCAAATTTGAGTATTTATCAATTATTTTATTGTATAACCTTGGACCAAAGTAGGTACCATGGCTCAGAGCTGTGCTTGTGAAACACTTTGGTTCCTCTAGTCGTATAAAATCGGATCTTTTAGTTCCATATTTATGATGATACAATTTGAATTTACTACGGTTTTCATGTATGAAGATTAATAAGGCAATATAATAAATCTGATTGATTTTCAAAACATTAAAATCAGTAAACAAAAGCTCAGATGAGTAATCAATTGGTTTATTAAGGCATATTTTAATAATTCTTTTCTGAATAAGTATTAGTGGAGTGAGATTAGAATTACAAGCATTTCCCCACCCTAAAATTCCATACTGGAGAATGGATTGAAATAAAGCTAAATAAATGAGACGTAAAATATTAATTGGTAAGTATGACCGAAGTATAACAAAGATATAAATTGTTTTACGTAATCTATTGCATAAATATGTAATATGTTTGTTCCATCGTAAGTGTTGGTCGATCGTAATGCCTAAATACTTAACTTCTGAGGATTCGGTTAATATGGGACATTCACAATTTTGAGAAGAACAATCTGAATGATGAATTTTGAGCCTAAAGGAAGATTGAGGAGATTGAAGACCACTGGACCTTAGTGAAAATATAACAACAGTTGTTTTGGATGTGTTTAAGGAAAGAGCGTTTGAATCAAACCACTCTTTAATTACCTGTAATCCATTATTCGCATTAATATAAGTAACTTTCCAAGATTGTTCACCAAAAAGAATTACGGTATCATCCGCATATGAATATAGGATATAACCCCATTATATTTGCGTAAATCTGTTAATAACAAATCATTTATATAAATCAAGAATAAAATTGGACCAAGAACTGTGCCCTGAGGGACCCCTACTTTTATGTTTTGAGTAAAACTAAATTCATTATCAATTTTAGTTACTTGATTTCTGTTATTCAAATATGACTTAAATAAACTTAGAACATAACCATTAATGCCTAAACAATTTAATTTCTCTAATAAAGTATCATGGTTAACGGTATCAAATGCTTTTCGAATATCCAAAAATATATCCAAGCATTTATTCCCTATGTCTAACTCACATATGATTTTGTTTGTAACACATGAAATAGCGTCATCTGTGCCAAGTTTATTTCTAAAACCGAATTGATTTGAAGAAAGTACGTTGTATTTGTCCAAATAATTTAATAGACGACTTTTTATGCATTTTTCTAAGAGTTTAGATATACATGAGAGTAAAGATGTTGGTCGGTAATTGTTCATGCATTTTTTATCTCCTGATTTGAAAATAGGGACAATTATAGCATTTTTCAATTTATCTGGAAATTTAGCATGTAAGAAGCACAAATTAAATACATGAACAAGCGGTTTAGCCAAGAAAATACTGAACAGTTTAAATATTTTGGAGGGTATAGCAACTTCACCAGGGCTTACGTTATTTTTTAATGAGGAAATATGTTTAATTATTTTATTTTCTGTTACAGGGAACAAAAACATAGAAGACTGTAGTTGTTTCATATTATTACAAAAATTACCACTCTTCCTAGTTCTTATACTAGAAGCAATTTCAATGCCAATATTTGAAAAATAATTATTAAACTCCTGAGCTATTTCAAATTTGTCCATAATTAATATACCATCTTTATTATACAATTCCGTAATATCGTCTTTCACTTTCGGTTCTAAGTTAGTTGCCTCTCTAATTGTCTGCCAAAAATTTTTAGGTTCACTTCGATTGTTTTCTAGTTTTTCGGAATAATAGCTACATCTGTAGTTTCATATGGCGAAACTCATACTGCCTTAGCTGCTATAACGTTCCTTATGAGAATTAGAGCATTTGCATTGCAGAGTGCAAATATTATTACGATACAAAGTTGGGGAGTGCTTTTTACAAAATCGAGGAAAACTTCGATAAACGAGCAGAGCGAGTGTTTCAATTTCCGAGATTTTGTAATGCACTTCACTAACGTGTATTGTACAGTATTTTTGCAAGAAAGTAGCCTGTATTTGAAAATAATATAAAAAAAATAATACAAGCATATAGTACATTCAGCGCCAGCGTTTCTGGCGTGTGTCCATAAGTAAAAATCCAGTCAGTGAGCACTTGTTGTCAGTGCAGCTGAGAACGGTACCACTCAAATACACGTCACGTCAGCAATCTGCCAATTGTCAGTCTTATTGTCCACTGACTGCGGTAAAAGCAAGATACTTGCATATTGCGTTTCTGGGGTGTGTCCTTGAGTACTTTGCCCAGTCAGTGGCATCTGTTGCCATTTCGGCTGAGAGAAGTACCACCTCCTAGACAGAAGTCACGTAGGCAGTCTGCCAATCATAGTTGCCAGCTTTCTCGCCCACACACTGCGACAAAGATAAGATACTCGCTCTCAACGTTCCCACTACTTATTTCACAAGCCAGAAACGGTGGCTTTGGTTATACCTATGTACGTACATTAGACTATGAACAGCTGACTGATTCTCAGCAAGAAGTTTGTCATGGGTGTCGGCAGATGGTAGGAGTAATTTTAATTACAACCCTAGAGCAGTTATTTGTAATATTTCAACAACTCTGGCAACTCTTAATTCAGTAAAATCAATTTCCAATAGTGGCGGCCGTTTGCTGTAACGACGAAAACCACACTATCGTGCAAAAATGATGTTTACACAATGCCATTGTACAAGGAAGTTTTCTTTTAATGTACTTTTCTTAAGATGACGGTTTAGACTTTTTCAAGCGATATAGGCCTACTATCTAAGAACATCATGTTGCACAAGACCTTATAGAACAATGACCGTGAAGCAACAAATAAATTTGAAAGGAAAACTGTCTGTTCAGAGTCTGCTTGAGAAATACTATGTTTTGTGTGGGTTGTCCAGTGCTTCTGTATGAAATATAGTTTTTCTGCTTTCAGAACTGATATTTACTCCATTCGAACTGAAGTATTCACTCCAAACTCTTTTATCAAAAGGTTAACTTCCAAACGTTTGACTTATAAAATACTTTTTTTTTCGTGATTAACTGTCTTTTCACAAATCTTACATAACAAAACTCTTCCATCGGTTGAAAACACATGGGGACCAAATTCATTAACGTAAGCATGAAGTTTACTTTTCAATGGTTTACTGAATTTAGGCATTCTAGGCTAACCGATCTTATACCTTCTATCACACGACGATAACTGACTATTCCTCACAGGGTGCGAATTAACGGGGCGGATGAGGGGATTTCCTCCCTGTTGGAAAGTTATCCCCCTCTCATAAATTCATATTAACATCCCTGCCAGGGATAACTTCTATCCCCCCCCTCACAAAATATAATTGCTGATATGCAAATGAGGTAGTGAATATTCAGAAAGAAAGAAATCCTGAACTGATTGTAAGGTGGGTTAGGTGGAGAGTTGTTTATGAAGTAATAGTACGATTAAATTTATAGTAGATGTTGACAGCTTCAATCAGCTTAGGTTCGCTTAGCGTTAGCATAAACGAAAAGAACTGAAAGCGCACAACTCTGTTATCAAGATACTTCATACTTCACTATATTAACCGAAACTGAATGTACTAACTCTTCAGCCTCGTGTTGAGCTATACTCTGTGCACTGTTAATCTGATTCCAGTGGGTGAGTGACCAAGCGCTGGGCTCTAGTAATCACCATAGATGCCGACGTCGGGGGAGGCAAGGCATTTTCTGCCCCCCCCTCAACTTACAGAGCCAGGGGCGTCGCCCCACAATAAGTTTAATAGGAGGTTTCGCCCTTCAAATAATTCCAAGAGACATTCCTCATGATAAATACAAAATAATTAGTTTTAGTTTGAAAGATGAACAAGAACATAAACCAAAAATGATTATTTCAAACCGTAGCCATAGGGATGGCCAGTTGCAGCAATGAAAATGTTTGTGACTCAACTCACAATTCCCCCTCCCTTTCTTTTCTTCTGCATTTGAGATCGGTGAAACACATGATCCAACTGTGACACCACTTCTTTGTCTATGGTATAATTTTTTTCTCAATTAAGTTCAAGCTTTTCAGCGATCGAACAATAATGGCCATAAGTCATGTAGAGCCCGGATGTTTGGCAAAATGCCTTTTTTACTGGATGGAAGTAAATCATTATTTTCAACGATATGAGTGTGATTTGAGATAAATAAAAGTGATAGGACCAATTTTTATTTTGCTTATTTTGCCTTTTTAAGGTGTTTCTTATTAATTCAATAATAAATGCCTTTTTTGTCATTTTATAGCAATATTTATTGTTTATTTGCAATTTTCTAATTATTGTAATGTAATGTATATGCAATTTAAATATATGAAACAATGACTCCCTTTACCAACAATAGTAAATAAAAGTAATTTATTTCGGTGCTTAATGTGCTAATAATCGTGCTTTAATACTATTGGTGTAATATGAATAATGATAGACAATCCACTGTTACAAATATGACATGTCTTCACGATACAAACAATCAGCTTTATAATTTTAAATATTAAGCCCGTTCTCATATAAGTTGTCACGTAGCATTTTCAATTGTTTGTTTTCATATTTTCAAACCTTACTGCTACAATTTTGCGCTACACATGTTTATTATTGCAGGAGGAGAAAGAAATTTGAGTGAGGAACGAGGGTGTGAATTAAGATTTCTGATGAGGGGGGGGATATAATCCTAGATAGAAAATACCATAGGCCTACATAAAATTATTATTATTCTCATTCGATACGGCTCAACGCTTGGTCGCACTGAGTTGCTTGTCTTGCATCTTGATCATAATAATAATAATTATATCCATGAGCAGGCTTGAGAGACAAGATGTGTAATTCCTAAGTTATTGATTGTTGTCAGCTTGCCGGTGATGATAATACATCAATATTATTTTATTTTCTTATTTTATACTGTACTTTATAAAGTATACTCGTATTAAAGCAATTATATTTTGTGAGGGGGGGGATAGAAGTTATCCCTGGCAGGGATGTTAATATGAATTTATGAGAGGGGGATAATTTTCAAACAGGAGGGAAATCCCCCCCATCCCCCCTCCGTTAATTCGCACCCTGAGAGGAATAGTCAGTTATTGTGTGATAGAAGGTATAAGATCGGTTAACTAGAATGCCTAAATTCAGTAAACCATTGAAAAGCAAACTTCATGCTTACGTTAGTGAATTTTGTGCCCATGTGTTTTTAACCGATGGAAGAGTTTTGTTATGTAAGGTTTGTGAAAAGATAGTTATTTTTTAGTAGGTTATTTACGACGCTTTATCAACATCTGAGGTTATTTAGCGTCTGAATGAGATGAAGGTGATAATGCCGGTGAAATGAGTCCGGGGTCCAACACCGAAAGTTACCCAGCAGAAAAGATAGTTAATCACGAAAAAAAGTATAAGTCAACATGTGTCAACTGCGAAGTAAAAATGTGAGTTATGTTGATATAATTTAAATTTATTGCTGAAATATAGTACGCCTTTTAAAAATTTATAATGCCTTTTTCAAAATTTATTGTGCCTTTCTTTTACGTTTTCATTGCCTTTTTTGCTTGCCTATTTTAACTGTTATAAATGATAAGCAGCCGGGCTCTAGTCATAAATATTACCAAGCTGAAGTAATAATACGGTTACTAACAGTTCAAATTATCAGTGTATTCGACTACTTTGCCTAATATCAGTTAACAAATTATTATTATTAATATTCAACATTTTTTCATAAACAATATTTGTTTTTTATAATTCAAGTTAAAAATAACATTACTTATATCAACATTCGGTTTTAGTGACAGTTTTCGTGATGATCATCGTCGACGTAGGTGTGTGCTTGTTCCTCTGATGCATGACCGTCCCCTCCCTTTTAATGCATTACATGGGCCTACGAGTCCCGCACTTACTTGCAATGTGAAATACCGTGTTAATTTGAATTGTAATATAAAATACCGTGTTAATTTTAAGTAATAATTGAAGGGTACACGGGAATAACGATCATTGTCCATTTTAGAAAGTTTCGAAAAAACTAATTTTAAAGTTTAAGCACTTAATACTTTGTTATGCGTGTATTTATTAGAAATTGACGTAGTGGAATGTCAAGAACGATGATTTCTTATTACTAGCTAGACTACATGATAGTACTTATTTTCCACTATAAGATAGCATTATTAACTCAATTTCGATTTCCCGTGTACCCTTCAATTATGTTTATTTATTTAAATTATGTAAAATGGTAACTAATAATGCACATAAATGTTACAATGTCATTAAATTTTTTATTCTCTTGAGTATAAATATAAACTATTCAATTTTCGATTTGTAACCCTGGAGAATTAAATATAAACATTCACATATTAAATTCTGTTTTCATTTTACTTCTAAACCGTTGTCAAGATTTTCACTGTTTAGGCCTACATTCACAATATACTACGAGGTGCATCCAGGAAGGAAGTTCCAATGGCCGATAAAGAAAAAAAAAATCAATAAGTAAGAAATACTTATTGAACTATTTACAGATTCACTGGCTACTTCTCAACATAGTCACCACCGTTATTGAGGCATTTATCGTACCGATGCACTAACGTTTGTATGTCCGTGTCATAAGAGTCTGCCGCCAACGTCTGGAGCCATGAACTCACTGCCGTCAGTACCTCAACGTCGTTGTGGAAACTTTTTCCTGCCAGAAAACGCTTCATAAGACGGAAGGGATGAAAGTCACTTGGCTCGAGGTCGGGGCTGTGGAGTGGATAGTCGAAAATCTCCCATCCAAACTGAAGCAACAGATTCCGTGTGGCGTTGACTGTATGGGGTCGTGCATTGTCGTGCAAACGTGTAATGCCTCTTATCAACATTCTACGTCTCTTGTTCTGGATCGTCCTCCTCAGATTTTGGAATGTCTGACAATACCACTCAGCATTAACTGCCTCCCCTCGCGGTAAAAACTTGCACGTGAGGACACCACATCGATCCCAGAAGAGAATGCACATGCATTTTTTTGACAGAGATTGTCTGCTTGAATTTGGTCCTCACAGGTGAACCACTATGCCGCCAATGCATGGATTGTTGTTTTGTTTCTGGTGTGGCATGTGACATCCATGTTTCATCCCCACTGACAACATTGACGAGAAACTCGTCACCTTTCTCTGCGTACCGCTGGAGGAATGTCAATGCTGCGGCCGACGTTTTGTTTTGTTTTCATCTGACAGCTGCTTTGGCACCCATCTTACACAAATTTTCCGAAAACCAAGCCACCTGGAGACGATTTCGTGCAGCAGTGAGCGAGACATCTGAGGGAATTCCGAAATTGTGGAGTGCCGGTTCTGCAAAACTGCTTGCCGCACACTTTTCATCAGTTCTGGCGTCACCAGGGACGGTCGGCCACTACTATTTTCGTCGTGCACATTGGTTCGACCTTCAAGAATTGCCTACACCATCGTCTGACCAGACTGTCGCTCATAATGTCGGGTCCATACACATTGCACAATTGGCGGTGGATCTCTGCTGGAGATTGCTTCTGAGCGTGTAGAAATCGGATAACTGCACAATCTCGAAGTTGGCGAGAGACAATATCAGTGCAGCCATTTTCTCCTAGCGCTGTGCAATAACTACTACCGTCACAAGACTGAAAGTGCACTTAATTATTCCCATATCTTACCCTCTCTCTACTGCTACGCATTCGCATTCTCGTCCAACTTGCTATGCAATCTCTAGACGCGATTGGAACTCACTTCCTGGATGAACCTCGTACCATACTATGCTCACTGCGCACATTATTTTTACAGTTAACACGTTGTTTTGCTTTTTCTGTCTTTATTTACTGGATATTTGTAGCATATTTTCCTCTTTCCACCTTGGTTTCGTTGCTGCGATGGCTCTGGAAATGCGATTCCACAGGGAACCATAGCATCTTTGATACTCTTTTGTAGATATGCATGTTGAGGCTTCTACCTTTCATATGTGGCATAATTAGTTCTTTGGCCAGCTCTTTGAGAAATATTCTCCTCTTAGATGACGTCTTACCACAAATTTCTGGATGTTGGCTTTCATATATCAGAAATATATTTACATAGGTTACATCCAACATGTTGTAAAATAATACACATGGCCATCTCTTTGTTTTACGTAGCGTAGTGTAATTTCTCGTCTTTTGATGAAGACAGTCCACACTCCCTTTAGTCTTGTTGTAATAAATATTAATTTCTGGCTCAACACAAATTTATCTTTGTGTGTTGTACTTAGATACATTACTCTCTTGTTCTTCTTAGGAACATAACTTGAATTCGACTTCACTGTGGGCACACAAATTTGGATTAAGGTTAAATCCAGAGAAATCGCAAGCAATCGTAATGGGACATAATCGTCTACGAAGCACTCTTGATAGTAGTACTATACCACATATAATATTGAATGGGATTATTGTTAAATACAGTGAAACCGTTAAAAATCTTGGCATTTTTATGGATAGTGATCTAAATTGGAATACTCAAGTAACACACATTTGCAAAAAAAATATTTTCTCAACTTCACTCCTTGTTTCATATGAAACACTTAGACCACTTAGTCTAAAAAATAATCTTATTCAGACGCTTGTAATGCCCCATTTTGATTATTGCGATTCCTTGCTAACTAATGTAAGTTCACTCTTAGCTGAGAGACTACAACGTGTTCATAATGTGTGCATACGATTCATCCACAATACTCGTAAATTTGACCATATAACGCCTTTCCTCCAGTTACTTTCATGGGTGGTCTGAAGGAACGAAGAACAATACATTCACTGTCTCTTCTGTTTAGAATCATGCATACTTCTACTCCGAAATATCTGTTGTCGCGCTTTCAATTTCTTACAACTGTTCGAAACCGACATCAAGCACTTCTTTCTATCCCTCATCATAGAACGTCTTTATACTCATCTTCCTATACTGTAGAAATACCTCGCCTCTGGAATTCGTTACCTAATTATGTCAGGGACTGCCGGACTTTATCACAATTCAAAATTAAATTGGAAAATTTTATCTTAGTTAATGTTTTTTAGGTATTGCTAGAAGTATTGATTTGTGTTTTTTTTCTTTTTCTTTTTTAACCTAGATTAAAATTGCAAGTTTCTTGTTTATGTTAGTTAATTAATTAGGATGGAATTAATTATGATACTTAATCACTCATTTAAAGTTTGTGTGACTGCAACCTGTATATTTTTGTGTGGCTTTACTTTGTAGTGTTTTTTTCTCTCTCTCTTTATTTCTTGTGTAGCTTTATTTTGTATATTATAGTGTATTTTTTTTTCTGTTTATTTCTATTATTGTATTTGTATTCCTGGTGTTGTGGAAGAGAAGGCCTGATGGCCTTAACTACACCAGAATAAATAAATAAATAAATAAATAAATAAATAAACTGTTCAAAATAAAACTGCAATGAACGGGAGTAGTAGTGGCAGTAAAACTAACAGCTCATGTTCATCATCGCTGTAAGGACAACGAACGGTGAGCATGCAGTGAAAGGGAAAAGGTGGTGTAGTTTTCAACCATACTGGGTCAGCCGTTTCCATGGGTACTATATGAAAACTCAGACTATGTTGTATTCTGAAAAATATTTCATGACAAACCAATTAAAGTTGTCTCAGATTTCTGTGCAGAGTACTGTTCCCATCTCACCCAATATTTGAAAGATGTCGGCGTCTACAGCCATCACTCATCATCATAGCACTCATTTTTAGTTCAAATAAAGATCCATTAATTTATTTTGCAGGAAAATGTATAGTCTGTATTATTCCCGGATACATGAACCTTTAATGTAAGTACTACTCCTTCAGTCTCGCTTTGCCTCATATTACAAGTCAGGGCTCGAAACTGCTATAGCTGATTTACGGTTACGAGCTTGAAGGTATCAATTTCTTCGCTATCTGTGAAGACCACGTAGCGAAGATGTTTGTGTTTGTGTGTAAAATCCATAGGGCTCGCTTCTGCGCAGACTGCAGCGCTGGACGGATTGATCTTGAACTGAGACTCTGACCTGCACCACCCTGAGAGCTGTTGCGATCAGCTCACGTGGCCCAGCCTACGGACGCTCTTCAATACTGCTCTTGCAGCATATTGCTTGCCTTGCTATTGCTATCTGCGATTCTCTTTCAAAATGTCAGACCTTGCATTATCTTATCTTTCTTTTTTGTACCACCACCACCACCACCACCACCACCACCACCACCACCACCACCACCACCACCACCACCACCTTTCTCGTCAATAGGAATTGTGTACGAAAAATAGATGTTAATTGCAGCAAACCTGAACGCAAAGAAAAGTAATATGTAATAACTAAAGATTAAGGGCACTATTCATAGACATTTCGCTAGCCCGCGCTACGAGCGTGCTAAACAGGATTCATATCATATCGCTAACACTAGTTTATGAATTCGAAAAACGTTAGTTCGCTGATCATCCACCCAAAGCCCGCGCTAAGAATGTCTATGAATACGGTCCTAAGTATTATTGGAATTTTTACTGTAGCGGACGACGCGAGTGCATCTAGCAAGCGAAGTGCTTCTGTCTGCTCACGCGAACTCTTGTTGGTAAAATTACGCGTAACAAACCATAGATCAATTTAACAATTACACTAATAGCTGTAATTTATATTATTTACACTATGTACACTAGAATATCCTATTTTTACTATCTACACTATATAATAAAGAATGTAGGCATACATTGATCAAACGTTATTTACACTATTATGTACAGTGTTGTGGATTGTAATGCAAGGCACTTTATTTCATCATAATATGTACTATTGCGTACTTATTTTGTATAATAGTGTATAAAGGACTATCAGACTTAACTACTTTAATAAGCCGATTGTCAAAAAGACTACTTTTTATCTCTAGAATATTACGATCTTTCTTCAAATATAACATATGTTGAATATAATTTGTGTGTGTGTGGGATTTAATCGATTAATCTAGCCGATTAATCGATCAATTTCTGTTGTAAGATTAATCGATCAAAAATATTTCATCGAATAATCGAGTCGATTAAAATTCATCGGTTTTATTTGATATTAATTATTATTTTGTTAATGCAAACTCAGACTAAAAACTCCCACAATATAAGTCTCTCAGAAATTGCTTACTTCAAGGCACAATAGTGCCGTAACAGCAAATCTTTTCACAAACACTTCAGAAAGAGATGTAGATATGAGGATAGTGACCTGTCTACCCTTATTGAAAGTTGAAACACAATGCGAAACCTTATTTAAGTTTTATGATTTTTCAAGAAAACTTTCACCTTGTTGTCAGCTCGTCTTCCTAGCATACGAAATACATATTTTCTGGGATTCGCCTTCCTCATCCCTTATCCATGGCTACACTTTGTGCAAGAGAGAGTAACTATTTTCTTCTCCTTCTAAAATTTTGTAAACCGATGACAATAGGGACCAGTCTGCTGTTTTGTTGCAGTTTCTTTACTGAGTTTGTAGATGAAGCGTGTGTTTAATTTGTTAAAGAAAAAATCAGATTTCTGCGGTCTGTGAAAAGTGACATTATGAGAATTTGAGAGGTAAATTCGGTGAAACATTTGGATTTAAATTGAACGATCGTGAAGAAGTGCTTGACAGAAAAAAAGTTTTTTCGTGTTTAGTGATGCAGGAAACATTGTTACTAAGCGTAGAGTGGCACTTAATTCGGAGCATGTGAATGCACTCATATGTTTAAAATCATGGATGAAGCAGTATTAACTAGGTGAGTCTTCATACTTTTTGTTATTTATGTTTGTTTAAAAAATTCCCGGAGAAATTGATACAATACATTATAATTGTCATAATAAATATGTTAGTAAGTAATTAAAATAGTTGTTTTGTAATATAACGATACAATATAATATACTGTATATTATACAGATATACATTATTTAATACTTATATTTATCACCGAACACAAGTGAAATTTAACAATAATTGTGTATTACAGTATATTAAAACATTTTTTTCAAATCGATCAGAAAGCTCAATTAATCGATTAAATTCAAATGGTTAATCGATTAAATACTTTGATCGATCGACAGCATTAATATATTTCGTCACAGCATTTCTTACATGTAATGATGGACATTTTCAATAAAATTATACGGTGCTACCATTAACAATCATTACAGATAACACTTCTTTGCAGTATAATTTATTAAGACTGCCCTAATCCCACTAGCTATTTCCCCTCTTGCAGCTCAATCCATCGTCTATTTAATACTTACCCTACCTTGCTTTTGTTATTCATTCTATTTTAATATGTCAATTAGTCCATTATGTTTATCATTTATTCAATACAAATTGTCTTATTTAATACTAAACTGTAATTGAAGAGCTTTCTCCCAAAATGAGCCAAGTCCACAAAAATAAAAAAGACGTTTTGCTGTATTTCTAGTATATTATTTGCAATCGTCAGAGATTAGCTGTATGTTTTCCCTCGAAACTCACTTCCATGAAGTAAATATCGAGGCAGAAATATGACGATTTCATGCAAAACAATTTAAGTCCATAGCTCGATTTCCATCGGAACACTTTAGCATTTGCGCAGGAAACAGAAGTCTTTTGCATCTTCACATTTGTTCAGGAAACGGAAGTTCTTCGTGCATGCGCATTTGTTCAGGAAACAGCTAAGTATCAAGATGGCCGCTGCCAGCCAAGACATAGAGAACGACAGAGGTTTTCATAGTGACAAATCGGAGGTTATAAGTAGGACTCGGAAGTTTATGAGCTAAAAATCACAGAAAAATGACCTATAAAATGACCTTAAATATCGGAATATATGATATTAACATTAAAAAATGATCGTGATTTTAATAGGAAAATACAAACAAAATAATATTATAATTCAATCTGTGGAAAATACATTCTCAATGAACTCAGTAACTAACTGTTTGCTTTGTTTTACTTCGGAACTTTTAAGTCTCACTTGTGTGATAAAATATGCTGACTGCGGGCACTGCGGCTGCAGTATTTGTTCTTGCGTTGAATGGGGGGAAGCATGTAACACACGTGGTCAGGAGTCAAGACAGATGCGAAGAAAAATTCTTGTAAGACGCAATCGAATGCGTAAGCAATCTGCAGTAGGTTCTCGAATATAGACTGCGAGTACACCGTGAAAATATGTCCGTCCATAAGCACAAAAGGGCAAAAATGCAACAAAAAGTAGAACATTTCCTAAAATATGACCAATTGACAACAAAATACCGAAAAATGCAAAATAAAACTAGGCACTATTAGTTCGTCCGTGATGTCTCAGAAAAAAGGTGAAATTTCATCAATTTCCGAGCCCTGGTTATAAGTGAAATAGACACTGGCGATTCGAATAAAATTATCGGCCGGAAGTTATGCAGGAGACAGCAAGCGAGTACGTGGTGAGTCAAAGTTCCGCGTACTGCTAGAAGTTTCTCTCTGTTGTCAGATGTTCGCCGTTGACCCTAGGGCAGTAGGTAGCATCTTGTTGCATGAATGCCGAGGTGTATGATGAGAATTTTGTATAAATGCTAGGTATAAATTTATTGTGTGTTTGTATAAATTGTCATTTAGACCTATCATAAAGTAGAATTAGGATATGAATTGTAAATCACTTAATTATGTCTCATGTTTAGTCAATATTTCATTATATGTAAGCTTGTTAATGTGCATGAAAATGATTTTTATATTTAAGTGTGACTATTATTATTAGGCCTACTATTTTTGTCATTGTTTCATTGTGTATTTCACTTCTGGTAATGTGGAAGAGAAAGCCTCATGGCCTTAACTCTATCAGAATGAATGAATGAATGAATGAATGAATGAATGAATGAATGAATGAATGAATGAATGAATGAATGAATGAATGAATGAATGAATCAATCAATCAATCAATCAATCAATCAATCAATCAATCAATCAATCAATCAATCAATCAATCAATCAATCGAAGGAGCATACACAGTTTTTGTCCTTCCTGTCAAATTACTGAAAATGGATTTAACTCGTTTTGAGAGAAAACTGTTCAATTATTTAACTCCCAGAATTACATGTAATCAAACACATCTACATTTTGCTATATAATAATAATAATATAAATAACAACAACAACAACAACAACAACAATAATAATAATAATAATAATAATAATAATAATAATAATAATAATAATTGGAATTGAACGGGTTACATCAGCTTCTCGTCTATGCGGATGACGTGAATATGTTAGGAGAAAACCCACAAACGATTATGGAAAACGTGGAAATTCTACTTGAAGCAAGTAAAGAGATAGGTTTGGAAGTAAATCCCGAAAAGACTAAGTATATGATTATGTCTCGTGATCAGAATATTGTACGAAATGGAACTATAGAATTTGGAGATTTATACTTCGAAGAGGTGGAAAAATTCAAATATCTTGGAGCAACAGTAACAAATGTAAATGACACTCGGGAGGAAGTTAAACGCAGAATAAATATGGGAAATGCCTGTTATTCGGTTGAGAAGCTTTTGTCATCTAGTCTGCTGTAAAAAAATCTGAAAGTTAGAATTTATAAAACAGTTATATTACTGGTTGTTCTGTATGGCTGTGAAACTTGGACTCTCACTTTGAGAGAGGAACAGAGATTGAGGGTTTTTGAGAATAAGGTTCTTAGGAAAATATTTGGGGCTAAAAGGGATGAAGTTATAGGAGAATGGAGTAAGTTACACAACACAGAATTGCACGCATTGTATTCTTCACCTGACATAATTAGGAGCATTAAATCCAGACGTTTGAGATGGGCAGGGCATATAGCACGTATGGGCGAATCCAGAAATACATAATATAGAGTGTTAGTTGGGAGGCCAGAGGGGAAAAGACCTTTGGGGAGGCCGAGACGTAGATGGGAAGATAATATTAAAATGGATTTGAGGGAGGTGGGATATGATGATAGAGACTGGATTAATCTTGCTCAGGATAGGGACCAATGGCGGGCTTATGTGAGGGCGGCAATGAACCTCCGGGTTCCTTAAAAGCCAGTAAGTAAGTAGTAAGTAAGTAATAATAATAATAATAATAATAATAATTATTATTATTATTATTATTACTATAATACAGTGATAATAATAATAATAATAATTATTATTATTACTGTATTATAGTAATAATATTTATTATTATTTTTATTATTATTATTATTTTATTATTATTATTATTATTATTATTATTATTACTACTACTACTACTACTCAATTGTTTTCTGTTTTACTGTTATATATTTGCTATGCACTTTTTTATTGGTTGAGTAGAAGAAAAGGCCTTATAGTCTTAGCTCTGCCAATTAAATAAATAAACATATATAATGTAAACTGTAGGAAAGATCAATGGAGTAACAGTTTTTAAGACTAGAATACACTGTAAAGAGTCTATGATGTCTAGTTTTGAATCATGAATAGAACGTCAACTGCAGCACAAACAAGACGCAAGTGTTAAACGATGGGAAACTAAATATGATTAATTGTATGTGTATACAGTAGTACTCGGGGTGGTGCATTTTGTAAACTGTGTAAAATGCATTTAAAAATGATCTTGAAGCTCTTAAAAAACAGGTGGGATATTGGTATCAGTGCCCTTTAAAACCTTTATAAAAGCTATTGGAAGGCGCATTAGTATGATTAAATCGGCAAGTAGGGACCGTATTCTGTCCCACGGCGTACGGAAATAAAGTAAGTTGTTCATAGACTATATTGGCGTGACGTCATATTTGGCGCATGTCACAGGTATTATCAGGGAACACTTGCAAAACTAGCGTTTTAAACACTATAATTTCGCAACTTGTTGCATAAATAGTTATTATAGTTTAAGACAGTAAAATTAGATTTTATCCGCGAGTGAAAATGTAGCGCCCGAGGCGAAGCCGAGGGTGATAATTTCCACGAGCGCATACAATTTATTTACGACGCTTTATCAATATCTTAGGTTATTTAGCGTCTGAAAGAAATTAAGGTAATAATGCCGGTGACATGAGTCCGGGGTCCAGCACCGATAGTTACCGAGCATTTGCTCATTTTGGGTTGAGGGAAATCCCCGGAAAAACCTGAAACAGGTAACTTTCCCCGACAGGGAATCGAACCCGGACTACCTGGTTTCGCGTCAAGACGCGCTAACCGTTACTCCACAGGCGTGGACTCCGCTTGCTGTACAAAGCCACCTTAAGTGATCGCAGAGTTATTTGTTTTCATTTTATTATATCAGCCTGATTGAGGTGGCAAGGATATAAAGTGCATTGTTATTTTAAAACTCATTATCTAGTTAAATATCGGTCCTATAAACATTTTGCTTAGAATAAAACTTGTCGGAAACATTTTAAAGCAACTTTTGTTATGTAATATTATCGTAAGTATCAATAATAAGCGACATATTTAGATTTATTTACTTCAGTCTTCCCCTAATTTCCCTTTTAAAGAAAATATTTTTAATGCCATATAGCCTAAAATATATATGGGACCTAACTTATTTCACACACCAATTTTCGTAGAAATCGGTTCAGCCATTATCGCGTGAAAAGGTAATAAACACACAGACATACAAACAAAAATTAAAAAAAAAATACGATTTTCGGTCTCAGAACAGTTCATTATACATGCTAACAGTAATTATTTTTGCAAAAGCGAAAATTACCAAAACAATTTAGGTTATTATTTTATTATTAGTAAGTTAGAGATAAGAAAAATTCTAAGCAAATAACAGCTGTAAACAAAGTAAATGTTTAGGTGATACAGCTAAAGACAGACTTACAGGGAAACGAACTGAGGGCGACTGACTCATTGAAGGTCTTCAATAAGCAGTAACAGATATTACTAGGAAGCCAAATAATTGACAGTTTCAATAATAACTAACTTACTTCAGTAGTTTGGGCATTTTGTGGTTTGCAGCCAAACCCATAGATCAACAGAATTTATCTTTCTCAGAACTGATCCCTCTCGTAGGCCGTCACGCCCTTGAGAGCGCACCCATGTAACCACACCCGCTTTATTGCAAGATATTTCGAACTGTTACAGCAAACGAATCATATGCCAGATAAAAAAGAAATGTCGAATGAAAGTAAAGGTTCAATGTATGAAAAAATGAAAAGCGCAAGCTAAGATTCAGTGCAAACAGAAATGATGATCGCAAGTAAAAATACGACGCAAGAATTTGAAGATCACAAACAAAAATATTCAATACAAAAAGTGAAGATCTCAAGTAAAGATAGAACAGAAAAAGTGTCGATCGCAGTTTAAGATTCGATGTAAGGAATGAACATCGCAAATAATGACTAGGCTTCGAGACTTCGGACCCAATAGAGCAGTTCAGTGGGAAATCCGCATAACGGCGTACTGAGTATAGTGGTAAAGCGTACAGTGGGTGGGGGTACTGTAGAATGAATGCCAACAAATATGCAAAGGAAAACGCGAAGGTTGTGATGAATAATTTGGTGTTCATACAAACCCATTTTCAAACTGTGTCTGAAACTATTACAGGTTAGAAAAGTCAGAGCAAGAGATGCCTGAAGCCGTCAAATTAGTTGAGGAAATGACACAGAGAATTAATGAGACACCAAGTACACCGGTTACTGAACGTGTAAAACAGAAGTGGAAATCAATTTTATGTAAAAATAACGGATATGGAACATTGTGTAATATAAAAGCAAATTAGTGGACATAGGGTCACCCAAGAATAAAGGACAGTTTCTTAGAGACTGCAATGATGTTAGGTTTTTTCGTTTTGCCCCTATCACGTCATCCGACGTAGAGTGCAGCTTTTCACAGTACAAACTTTGGCAGATAACCGAAAAAGATTTACGTTTGAGACACTGAAAATGTATCTTGTAGTACATTACAATCCGGTACTGTAACTGCACTTCCTAAAGACAACCAATAGGATAAATGAAGAAATTAAAATTGCTACATGTTTATTTCCACCTTTAACAATGTGTATAATTAAACATAAATGCTTATAAAAGACAGGAGAATTAATGCTTTTCACATTCTTTTGACACTGTCATTGTGTAATGTGCATTTACTTTCAGAATGTATATATGTGTGTGTTCCCCCATACTACCGTACTCTATTCTAAATAGCAACGTTGTTATCTCAACACATTTCTACCTTTCACTACCTGCAGCGAGTCAACAAGCTATAGTACATGCACAGTAACTGCCTATTGAAGGATGCAGCGGAAGGAATGGTGAACGGGAGAAGAGTTCGAGGCAGAAGTAGATATCAGATGATAGACGACATTAAGATATGGATCATATGCGGAGAAAAAGATGAAGGCAGAAAATAGGAAAGATTAGAGAATGCAGACAGAAAGACTTACCCTTGGGCAGATCGACACTTTGTCCTGTTAAATTATCATTAGTAATGAGCCGTCATGAAAGCGGTTTGCTAAGTGAAAGAAAGCTAAAGATCAAGAAGAAAGTATTACGAAAATTCCGAAACTCTGAAATAAAGCCTATATAGAAATTTTTCAGAGTTTTTTCTTTAATTTGCATCGGTTTGACAGTTCAGAAATATCGAAATATTGTGAAAATTTTGCAAGTTTTATAACGGACACCATATTTCTGTAGAGTTGATATCTGAATGTCATCACTTTGTTGCACCTCTGAAAGTAAATAATTATGAAATTTTTTAGAATATTGTGAAGATAATAAAGGTTATACAGACCTTAACATTCATAACTTATACAGTTAAGTTTCATGAGAAGTGAGAATATTTTTCCAGCATTCTTCAATATAGAAATTGCTATGAAAATTTTTCTGACATTGTTTGTGACCACTATATCAGGATACGTTCATTTTCAAAATAAAAATTAATAAAATATGAATTAAGAAAACTCATGGCATAACCAGGCTTAAATAATTTAAGCTTCATGAGTGTTTAACACTAAATTTGGCGGAGACTGATTTTGAAGACATAATTCACGATCCTTAGCCTCCCCCCCCCCCCCCACCGCTTAAATTTCAGAAAAGTTCCTGTTTAGAGACTATATTTACGGGAAGAGTGTTAATAAGTTTGTTACTGTGAGTGAAGGTCGACCATGTGTTCAACATCAAAGAGGTGAGTTAATTATTATTATTATTATTATTATTATTATTATTATTATTTAGCGAAATTTACAATCTTGTAATTACTATTTGGGAAAAGGAAATTGTACCAGAACAATGGAAGGAATCCATAATTGTACCTATCTTTAAGAAGGACGACAAGACTAACTGTACTAACTTTCGAGGAATATCACTTTTGTTGACGTCGTACAAAATTTTGTCCAATATTCTTCTTCCATATGTAGATGAAATTATTGGGGATCATCAGTATGGTTTTAGGCGTAATAGCACAGTCTAGTATATACAGTCACGAAGCTCAATACATAATAAATATGCATCCATAGATAGTTGCTAACCACTAGGATCGCTACTATCGCCTCATTACAAACAATGCGAAATAGTACCTGCACAGTCTATTGTTTCTAGCACCCTCAGAACTCAAGCTTCGTGACTGTATATACTAGACTGTGGTAATAGATCGACTATTGATCAGATCAGTTTCAGCATCATTCTTTCTTCACCCACTCTTTCCAACACAACTTCATTTCTTACTTCGTAAAATAATGTATCTAAAATTATGTAATGCGGTAATTTATTTCATGTACTACGCACATAGCGTAAACGGCCGAAGAATGGTCGCAGCTGAGAACTGTTTCCATGCTCACAAGATTGTCTACGTGTACAAATTCTTCTTTCTAAACCGCAATATGAGACGTTGATTTCCAGAAGGAAGCATGACAGAGCGCGATATTTTAAGTCCATGTAAATTATACCTGTGCTTCCCGACGTATCTCTCTGTATTGATGAGGAACCTACGTAGTACAAGACGCATGCGCACGGAAACAAGAGTGTTTTTTTTTTATGTGAAACAAACAAGACTAGCACTGATTTATAGCATCTTTAGATTCTTTGCCAAGGCGTCTTGGCTCCTGTTGTAAGGGAACAATTGAATCAACAGCTGTTGCTAGGATACGTGGCTTGCTATTTCTAACGCAGAGATCTGCTCTTTGGAGCATCTTCAGTAAACGTAAACAAGCAAGAAGGAATTAAAACGAGTAAAATTGATGTGTTAATTATCAGAACAAAGACAGTCTTTTGTAAATAACATTATATACACAAAGTTTGAAAATTACAATACATTTTTGTGAAACTTTGACACACCTATCTGTCTATACTTACTGGAAGTCAACCATGTTCAGATTATGAAGGTCTGCATTTTAGTTGCAGAGAATATGCCCTTGTACTCAGATTGTTGAGGAGAATGTAAAAATTGTCTACCCTTTCAATTAAAACGAATTCTCATACAAACATTGGTCCTGCCACATTTTGACTATTGCGACATTCTACTAATAGATTTAAATTCTAACTTAGCCCAGAGATTGCAGCGCGTTCATAATACCTGCATACGTTTCATTTGCAACATTACACCTTCCCTTGAAACGCTCCAATGGGTAAGATTACAGGACCGAAGATATATCCATTTACTAATTTTCCTATATCGCATCATCAATGCTTCGCCTAACTATCTCTCAGTGCGTTTTAATTTCTTGTCCTCTTATCACAGCCTGGGTACTCGTTCTAAAAATGACCCTTTATTATCTATGCCTTGCCATAAAACAGCTCACTATTCTTCCTCTTTCACAGTATCAGCAATTCGTTTCTGGAACTCCCTACCCAGCTCCCTCAGAAACTATCGAACGATATTGCAGTTTAAAAGTAAATTGTTTAAACACGTGACCAGTATTCATGTTTAATTCTCCTTTGTGTGTATGTGTGTGTATAAATAAATAAATAAATGAATAAATAAATAAATAAATAAATAAATATATATATATATATATGTAATTTTTCTCAGTGTTGTATAGTTATAATTTACTTTGAATTTGTTATTCTTGTAATTTGTAATATTGGTTCACTTACCGCTGGTATATTCATTGAATGTAACTTCGAGCTTTATATTATTTTGTAATTATTATTTAGTATGTTTGCATTAATTTACTCAATTTGTGCTTGTATGACTGTTTAAGTTTTTTTATTAGTGTTCTTTAAATATTAGTAAAACTGTATCAGCTTCTTTCGTTCCTGGCTAAGTGGAAGAGAAGGTCTGATGGCCTTAACTTCGCCAGAATAAATAAATAATTATTATTGTTATTATTATTCTTATTATTATTATTATTCTTATTATTATTATTATTATTCTTATTATTATTATTATTATTATTATTATTATGATGTAAAATCCTTGTCAAAATATAATTTCCCTGTCTGTAGTGAAATGTATGAATATTGACGTGAAACATATTTACTCGAGAAAAATTGTAGCGTTTTGACAAGGGAGGTTTATTCTGACGTAACTTGTGACACCATAAAAACAGAAGTATAAGACGAACTTCGTATTTCGTGGTTTTTCAAGCGGTCCGTGTCGCTCCACTCTTTACTTAATGTTCCTAAGCCTACATTCTTGTTCGATGTCTTCTATAATGGGTGGTATGCACAAAGTTGAAGTAAATGCTATTGCTAAGGTTTTCTTAGTACGTACTGCGACACCACGACAAGTGACGGGTATAATTAAGTATAATGTATGACATTCTTAAATGCTCTACATAAAAAATCGTCATAATTTCTTTATTGATGTTCATCAGCATGAAACAGTTCTTACCCAACGATAAGTATAAAAAAATAACAAATAAGTGGCGTTTCTAACGTAAATAAATGACCATCGTTGTTGAATTCGGCTACTTGAATAATATTAGTCCAAATGAATTCTGATGCCTAATTCAAGCTGTTTTCCGTGATAGTGAATAGCTATTACTTTTATTATAAATTCTGTCCATTCTAAGCTTTCAAAATCAAAGGGTATTTCGTGAAAACTTATCTGTTCGTAAATTTTTATGAAATATGGATCGAACAGCAGTTGTTGACTACACACAGCCACTACGCTTTCAGACAATATTGTAACATTAATCCAGAGGTGGGATTTATGTTCATAGCAACACAATACGCTCAATCACTTGTTGCCTCTATAACAGCAAATTCATGTTCAGTGCTGTGTCGGTGATGTTATGACAGTGAAAAAAGAAGAAAGCTTTGTACAATCCGACACATTTATCTTTATAATAACCTAGTCATCAAATCGTCACTATATACAAAATTAGCAAAGTAATTAATGATGTTAAACGAAACAAATAGGCCTACTACTGCCTAGTAGCACACAGTTCTCAATGGTCATCACTAGCCACTCATTATACACTTCCCACAGTAAATTATCACAATGACAGGACATTTATGAATTTTTTTGATTGCTTGATGAAATTATTTGGATTATCTGAGAAAGTCTTTATTCTTAAAGTGTAATTTTTACATTTGGTGAGGATTTATTTAAGGATTAAATAAATATCATCACAGGCAGGATGAGTGTATCTTATCGAATAATTATTAGAATAAGAGCGAGACGGATCGCGTGGAATGATGCTATTTTTATAGTTGATTATTTAACGACGTTGTATCAACTACTAGGTTATTTAGCGTCGATGGAATTGGTAATAGCGAGATGTTATTTGGTGAGACGAGATTGAGGACTCGCCACAGATTGCCTGATTTTCGTCTTACGGTTACGTAAAACTTCGGAAACAACTCCACCAGGTAATAAACCCATGCGGGAATCGAACACACGCCCGAGCGCAAGTCCGGATCGGCAGACAAGCTTCTTAGCCGACTGAGCTACGCCGGTGGCGAATGATGCTATTAAAGAAGGGAAAATGGGGGCAGAAACATAGGTACGCGATCGCACGTCCTTGCATGGGAATTTGGAGCTGTGAGGAAGAATCTATGTGAGTTCCAAGCCTTTTGGCCACTTGTCTCACTCCATTTTTCACCGTTCCTAAGAGGGAACGTAAGAGAATTTTGAAATGGAAAAGCCGAAAATGGACATCATCCACGGAGGGAGGAATGTCGCAAGCATGACAAGTTAGCAAGGCAGAGTCTCCATAGAAATTGAAAAACCTGAATCATGAGAGGGGTCGTCGCTATCCTCATTAGACAAGAGATGAAAGCTATTGCAATAGGCATGTGACGGTCCAACAAGCGAGCCCAGAAGCACCCAAGTCGACACACGGAAATCAAGGCTCCGATTCGGAAAATCTCGAAATTAATAATCATCATCGTCCTTGCAGGTATTAGGCCTAGTTGCCTGTTACGGTCTCCGTCCATCTTTTCAGGGGGCGTGCCAAAGATCGTCTTCCATGTGGTATATAGCGAAGAATTTGTCTTGGGAGTCTGGAACGGTCCATTCTATTGACATGGTTAAGCCATTTTTGTCTATAGTGGTTGAGATGTTCATAGTTAGGTGTAATTTTCAATTCTTTTGTAATTAGTTCATTCCTTCTGTGGTCAAGCAAACTGTAGCCGGCAGTCCTCCTTAGAAATCTCATTTCCGCAGTTGTTAGGCGTTGAACATCTGAGTTTCGGACAGTCCAGGCCTCATACATGAGGACAGGTCTTGCTAGAACTTTATATGCTTTTAATCTGGTATGTTTTTGGGTTTTCGTGATTGTGAAAACCTGGTTGATGGTTCTTAAGGCTCCATTAAAATGTTGAATATTTTCAGATATATCAGTAACAGGTAAATATGTAAATGAGTTTACCTGTTCTAACATATGGATTCCAATGCATATTTTACTCCTAACTGGCTGTTTACCTTGGAACGCCATAATTTGGGGAAATAAATGACTGGGGAAATTAATGACTGGAAGTATGTGGAACAATGACCCAATTCTTTTAGAATTCATCCTGACATTTTTGTTAATGCCTTACAAAAACCATGGAAAAACACAGACAGGATGATTTACGTCCCCGTTTCCACTTAATTTTACCTTTTACAGTAGATGAGTTGAGGTCTGGTACCCTTGTGAATGTGCGTTTGTCAGATTGCCTGCAAAAGCCTCTTGGCGCAAGCGTGCAGCTTCGAGCGCTTTTTATTTGGCATTGCCATATACAAACGACATGTCCACATATTTTCGTTGCTTTAATCGTTTTCCATATCGACTTCCATCATACCAAAGTACAGGCACAACGGCAATTAGAACAAGGGAGAGAAACGAATAATTGAAAGGTACGCGAGACGTGTGAGCTCCAACTCTTTAGGCCACTTATCTCAATCTGTGTGTCACTGTTCCAGAGAAGGAGATTAACAAAATTTTGTCGGACAAAATATCCCAAATATGGCCGTTACTTACTTGGTATTACATTAATGGAGGAAGAAAATTCGGAACAAGATCACGCAACAGCAGGGCAGGACATCCTAACATTTAGGCGCCGTAAATGCTCCTTATTCGTGTCAGAAAACTGTGAGAGGGGAAAGGGAAGAAATGAGCATGCATATAAACGAACAATTCATTTGCGGTACCGTACTGACTAAAATTTATTTTCTGCTTATACATGTTACATTAATAAGAGTTATTAATTTGTATCCTTTATGTTATGTTGCAGGTTGCATTGCCTCGCTGCCTCTGCGTATTGAAATGTTGCGGGTGACTTTGGCGCGTTCCCATTAAGAAAGATGCGCATAAAATAACTTATTATAGAAATAGTAACGAACATTTTTCCCGAATAGGTGTCCACTTCAGTGTTTCGTGTTAGGAACAGAAGTTGAATTAAATTACTTTATCTCGGAAATGACAATGTAAGTAAATTGTGTTGACTTTAGTAGTACGTCAAAGTAATGGATTCCGGCAGTTGCCCGAAAGGGAGGACATTTCCCTCCTCAGAGTTCAAAATTCCCTCCTACTGGGATATTTCAAATGCATCTAATCTAATTCAGCTTAAGTTCAATTTAATAAATATCGGTACTTGATTAAAATGTATTAGGTCCCTAACAGTACTTATTGTTTATATTAGTGTATAATGTTTACTCTTAACACTTTGATCAACTGTTTGAAAACACGCTGTATTTATATTAACACCGAAAGTTATGAATGCACTAGAGCAGTTGTGTCCATTTAGTGAGTTGTGATACAAACGTGACTCGCGAGCATTGATCACTGTAAGACGTAATGTTTCCTCCCTCAACCCCTTCCACTACCTCCTGCATGACAGAGGAACGACAATAGGCCTATCAGTGGCGCTTGTACCTTCGCAATGTCTCTATAGAAGTTGTATTCTTCTGTGTCGATTATGAAGAAAAGAAACTTCCATTCCGAGTGGGAGGAGACATTTTCGTTTGTGAGTATGAAATACATACTAAATGCGTCATTTGTCTCAAGGTTTTACGTGGCTTTTCAAAACCAATATAAAACGCCATTATAACATATCACTCCCAATATTTTGATTTAAGGGGTAAGCTCTACCTACATCAACATAATTATTATTATTGTTGTTTATATTATATTAACTTCTTTATAACATTTCTAATGTTATATAGTTAACTGATGTGGAATACGAATGATGATGATGATGATTATTATTATTATTATTATTATTATAGTTCTATCGCTTGTACCATAGAATATATGTATTCGTCAAACTATAAGTGTGAGCTTTTTTTTTTTCACAGATGAAATTGAAATCAAAATACAGGATACATATACTGGAAAAGAACCATTTGGCACACTTATAATGTCTATCAGATATAACGCCAGATTTTGAAGTTGTTTTTGCTCGAGTCGATGAAGATTAGGGAACAATAATGGTTAAAAATATGGTAATTTTTACATATTATATTAACTTCTTTATAACATTTCTAATGTTATATAGTTAACTGATGTGGAATATGAATTATTATTATTATTATTATTATTATTATTATTATTATTATTATTATTATTAGAGTTCTATCGCTTGTACGATAGAATATAGGCCTATATATTAATCAAACTATAAGTGTGAGCTTTTTTTTTCACAGATGAAATTGAAATCAAAATACAGGATAAATATACTGGAAAAGAATCATTTGGCAGAATTACATGTGGCTGAATCAGATGTAACGCCAGATTTTGAAGTTGTTTTTGCTCGAGTCGATGAAGATTAGGGAACAGTAATGGTTAAACATAATTTTTACTTTATATATATATATATATATATATATATATATATATATATATATATATATATATATTCATTATTACGTGTAAATACTTTGTGTGTGTATTGTAGAGGTGAAAATAAGACTACAACGTTCTATACAACTTTTTCTCAAAACCTTTAATTCCAGAGTTTCAGTAGATGGCACATACGTCGTAGCAACTGCATAGGCATTACTGTTATCCCACACATTTGGTGTGGTATTGTGGGGAATCAGTTACTCGGACCTCGAGTTCTACCTCCGCGGTTGAATGGGGAAATCTACCGCGAATTCTTGGAACGCGAACTGCATGGTCTGCTACCCTCTTGCAACGCGAGTGAACTTATGGTTTATGCACGATGGTGCTCCTGCGCATTACTGCCGCAACGTAAGGGCGTATTTTAATGCTGCGTATCCAGGTCAATGGATAGGTCGCGCAGGGCCAACTCCTTGGCCAGCCAGATCACCGGACATGAACCCTCTGGACTTCTACCTTTGAGGCCGCCTGATGTCGTTAGTGTATGCCTCTGCTGTACCTAACGTAGAAGTACTACAACAGCAAATTGAACATGCGTGTGGAATTGTTCGTAATGAGTTCAACGGGCTTTGTAACGTTCAGAGATCACTAAGGCGGCGAGCACAGGTATCTCTTCAAGTTGAGAGACAGCACTTGAACAAGCATTACACTAAGAATTGTGCAAATGTGTAGTCTAGAAGAAATTGCTTTACATTCTTTAATGTGTTTGGTTTTAGTTCACAAAACTGCATAAGTGGACTGCCGAGGATATGGATTTAGTGACTTCGGTTATTTTTGTATTAAAGTCCAAATGCACTGTACGAAAGTAATAATTAATTTATATTTGGCGTGTTATCCTTTCTCTGTTTGGGAACGCAAGTTCCACGAAAAATGGCGTTAACTCTGGAATTAAAGGTTTTAAGAAAAAGTTGCATAGAACGTTTTAGTCTTAGTTTCATCTCTACATTACACACAAAGTATTTACATGTAATAATGAATCACCCTGTATATATGTAGGCCTACATCTATTATGCAGTAAATCTCACTTGATGGCATGTATCAGAGGAAGAACAATAAATTGTTTGTATGCATTTTAAGTCTGATTAGTGTAACATGTAGCTAATCGGCGATGTATGCAATGGAGTGGAAAGGAACAGGCCATCCCACCCCATTATCTCCTGGTATAGTTGCCTCATAGGTGGTGCTTTTTTGGTATCACTTGTGAGGTTCAGACCTGTCTTCGGACAGGGTACTTGGGTATAAACCAAGTTATGTACACTGAATTATTATTGATTGAATTGATATAGGAACGACGTAATTAATAATTATTTAATAACAGTTCATTGGTATATCAAAAGCTATATTACACTTTGGGTCGCTTATGAGAGTAACATGCATTATATTCATTTTCAAATAAATGTCGATTGTGTTATATTAAAAAAAGTAACTGTAGAGAAATATTTTATGTAAATATATGTTATTTATGTTCATAAGTCTATAAATATACAGCCATCGGTAACAGCTGAATGAAGCAATCCACTACGGCCACACTACTCATATGTGTTTTGTATCAGCTACCAGACACCGGAAAAGCAGACAATAGCCTACTCACGCCCGTAACTCCTGCCGTCAGGCTTGGGTTCCGGCGCAGCTGCAGAGCAGGTTAACATTTAGGACTGGCCATTCAGATCGGGTTTTATAAGCCCAGTCCAGGCAAGACCCTAGAATGAAGGATGAGTGGAACAGAGAAAAATTCTCTCCGGCACCGGGATTTGAACCTGGGTTTTCAGCTCTACGTGCTGACGCTCTATCCACTAAGCCACACCGGATCGAATCCTCTCAGTTTACGTTCCACCTCTTGGGTTCCCTCTAGTAGCCTACCCTCATGCATTGCATCATAGATGTATGACAGTGGCACAATGTCCATACATGTGCAGAGGTGCACTCGTTATGAGTGACTAAGTGGCCGGGATACGTCGGATCATACATCTATGATCAGTGCATGAGAGTACAGAACACATTACTGGAGGATCATAATGTGTAGCGATGACGAAATCCAACATCACATGATCTGTTCGTAAGTGTAGAGCGTTTATTAAAAGTAGTGGTTGTGGTGGTGGTGATGGTGATAGTAGTAGTAGTAGTAGTAGTAGTAGTAGTAGTAGTAGTAGTAGTAGCAGTAGTAGTAGCAGTAGTAGTGATGGTGGTGGTAGTAGTAGTAATAGTAGTAGTAGTAGTAGTAATAGTAGTAGTAGTAGTGGTGGTGGTGGTAGTAGTAGTAGTAGTAGTAGTAGTAGTAGTAGTAGTAGTAGTAGTAGGTATCATAATAACAATAACATGGCCTTCTCCACAGTACTTTGGTTCACCGGCACATTTACCAGGGCGGTACTTCACCGAAAGTCGTGGAAGATTATAGTAATGCTATAGAGTTATTTATGACTGGGGAGGAAGGGTTATGATCCTTTGTAATTTGTACTAATCAAGCATTCACCTCAGGCGACTTTGGATGCCCCTTCCGAATACAAGCCGGAAGCGATGATCACTACGCCATTGTACTCAATAATAATAATAATAATAATAATAATAATAATAATAATAATAATAATAATAATAATAATAATAATAATAATAATGATTTGAGATGGGCAGGGCATGTAGCACGTATGGGCGAATCCAGAAATGCATATAGAGTGTTAGTTGGGAGACCAGAGGGGAAAAGACCTTTGGGGAGACCGAGACGTAAATGGGAGGATAAAATTAAAATGAATTTGAGGCAGGTGGGCTTATGTGAGGGCGGCAATGAACCTGCGGATTCCTTAAAAGCCATTTGTAAGTAAGTAAATAATAATAATAATAATAATAATAATAATAATAATAATAATAATAATAATAATAATAATATACCGATAAGATTTGCTAATCTTTTAATTATTCTTTTAGGTTCAACTTGCCAAAAATAGCTTAAAATTAGATTAGATACGCATGAAATAATAGGAGTGAATTTTGAATTCCGATGAGGGGGATGTCCCCCTATCCGACAACTGTCGGAATTTCTCACTTTTTAATACAAATGACACTACAACTTATTTACGTTGTCATTTTCGAGATAAAATTGGCCTAACTAAACTGATCCATATACCGTCTTCCATGCTAGCTGCCATATTTGGAAAATCATAGCCTGCAGAGTGCACAATGGGCTTATATGCGACTAAGTGCATGTATTCTTCCCAGTTCTGGCCCTCGAAAGCAAAGTAAAAAATAACGATTGAAAAGGAAGCTCAGCCAACAGTTTATTAGAAACTGAAGTTGCCAGTCACACAGACATAATTACGTATGGTTAGTTTACAACGCTCGGACACATCTGAAAATTGATAATGTGAAGAAACGTCAATTTTAGATTCCAATAACTTCAGAAATATGAACATTTAACCTTTAGGATCGGTCATTTCTTGTTTCCGGAAGTGAACATACCAGCTAAAATAAACTACCACCACCACCACCACCACCATTATATGGATAACTTAATTTTATCAATGTCATGAAAGTTTGTTTCAAATGCCAATAAGTTACAGTAAAGACTATCGTGTTTAGTACGCGGGTTTAACTGTATTATATCTGTCGCCATCATTCTGTGCTCGCTGTGTTGTTAACCTCGCACGCCGTTGCTCTGGGTAGAATTCAGCAAAGCACATATTTCACCGCAGGACAACACACTCGGTCGCTAATCTGGGAAGATGAGAGTGCGTTGGCTTCAAATTCAATCCCCAGCTAACAGCCATTCATTTGTACACAGAGGTTGTTCCACATCGTCTTCTTGTAGTAAACACTATTATTATTGCCTTTAACATTAGGGGTCGGGTTTACATACCCAACAAATCTTTCGAATTTGTAACAAAAAAGACATTGAGTGGCATGTTTCTTACATTAATTCAGTCTGTTTTATTGCGACATTTAGGCCTATCCATTGAAATCATATGTATATGACAGCGAAGACTGTCCGCTTAACAGATCTGGTAAAATAAATATGTCACAGAAATTACACATTTTCTCATCTTGCGTATTACGCGTTTCGGAACAATGCAATTCCTTCATCACGAATGGCATAATATTCGTTTATAGTTTGTTTTATTGAACTAGGGGAAACCCGGGCAAAGCGGATAAGCTAAGAATAAACAATGCCACAGGCTATATTTTGGTGCTCCCGAACTAAAAACTTCATGACAATGGTTGTGACACATCTAAAAAACAGCAATTCGTTTCCCATACCTATGGACAGTGATATGATTTGAGAAAGAAAATACAGTTAATTATTCGCTTTGCCCGGGTACACGTATAGCCACCTGAGCACGACTGATTTCACTTCTTCGTCCGAATCGAAGCGTTGGCCTCCTAGGAATTTCTTCATTGGTCCGAAAAGGTGAAAGTCAGATGGTGCGAGGTTCGGACTGCAGGGTGAATGATTGTCGCCTCAAAGCCTCTGACAATGGGTGGTGTTGCATAAGTAACTGGGCGACAGGAACGTGCTTCGTCGGCGGCCCTCTTGGAAAAACCTGTACCACATGGAGATGTTGATAGGGTTCAGGCAATCAGCATCATACATCTCCAACATATCCCTGTGGATTTCACTCAAACTTTTTCGTTTTGCTCACAAAAAACGAACTACAGCTCGCTGCTCTTCATAAGTAGAAGATGCTAGCACAGGCGCCATTTTTACTCAGTAGTTACCGCTCGTTCCGCCAGGGTGAAGCCTGATCGAGCCATTATCAGAGTTCGTGGATAAACAGAGTAGCGCAATCACCGAGCCGGCCGCCATTGTTATTCCTTTTCAACACGCTAGGGATAGGAATATTTAAAGTAAAACTCAGATATTTTTAATTTGAAGGGCAAAAACTTCTAAAGGACCTTCTTACATTTTAGAACATTATTGTCAGTCAACATACTAATGTATAAAAACTTTATTTAATAATTATTACAGCATAAATATACATTTAAGTGTTCAATACGCTCCTTCATAAACGTCACAGTTATAGGTATTACAGCAACATGCATTTAATAAATTACAAGTAACAAATGAAAACAACAATGTTGCAAATAAAATAACAATAAATCTAAACATTTCCAACTGCATTCCTCGTGCAAACTCTCCGACTTCCGCATATAAGTGGACACTATACTGAAATTTCTCGAAGTTCATTAGTTTTAGGAGTTCACAAAACTACCATACTTACGAAGCTAGATTCACCACATTTTGATTACTAGTATATCTGCTTAATAGTGACAAGTGTACAAAATTACATCCGCCTATGATACGTGGTTTGCATTTTATTAATTTTATTTTATTAAAATATTGAACCGCTTTATATAAAAAGTCGCTTGTGCTACAGTTGACATTATTCTTAAGTGATTTTCACTTATATGGCTCCTTACATACATGGAATCAAAGCTTACTATAAGGTTTTGCTGTAAAATTAATAAGTGAATTAAGAATAATAATAATAATAATAATTTTAATTTTAATAATTTATTTATTTAATCTGACAGGATTAAGGCCATAAGGCCTTCTCTTCCATCCTACCAGATAGCACATATAAATACAAAAAAGAAATACAAACATTACTAGAATTTTTTATTATAAAAAATAAAAAAAATTAATAGTCATAAAAATTCCTAGTAATTTACCCATTCGCTGTACAGAAAATTCCAATAGTAATGTTTGTTCCAATGTATATAAAGAATCTTATAAGTGAATATCAATGAAAAATAATGTAAATTGTGACGCAAGGGACTTTTTGCATTAAGCAATACACTATATAATTAAGTTATTAATAAAATGCAAATCACTTATCATAGAGAGAGACGACATTTTGTACATGTGTTATTATCAACCAGATATACTAGTGATAAACATTTTGTGAGTTTAGCTTTAAAAATATGGAAGTTAGTAATTTCAGTATAATGTCCCCAAGAATACACCGATGTGAGATTTGGTCATTTTTGGTAAAAAAAAATCGTTTCTTTGTTTTTATCTCTAAAAATTAATTTATGATCTAAAGATGCCCTGTGCCAATTTTCATGACCATACGACCGGTCTGTCAGCTGTTTAGGGTCCCATTTTTAAAAGGCTGCGGGCTCTGACTGTTAATTTAAATTCTCCGTCCACGACCTCCACTCTGAATTCTGCGACCATTTTGGAAATTACGCTCTATTTCATACATTATTTATTATATTAGATTTCCGATTGAGCCAGTGTATCTTCTCGTCTTCATCATAGAATCCAACATGTGTTAGACCTACTTCAAAGGCTGCTTTCCTTTAAAAGATATTCAGTTACAAAGGAGAGCACAACTCTTATCTAAAGGAAAATTCCACTTGTTCCTAGTAGCCATAACAACGTGTTTTCCATGCTTGGGTTTTGTTTGTGATACAAGAAATATTTGCAAGTTTCTAACAGTTTTATTGTTAGTGTTATAATAGTGTCTACAGTCCATAGTGACTTGTAAATAATATTTATCTATTATAATGCTTTTATAAGATTACATAATTTTTTTAGTCATCTTTATTTACTAATGTAGGTTAGGTGTGCACAGCGTGGTAGTGTACTTAAGGATAAGTTCTGTATATAATATGCTAGTGCTATATGTTTCAAAATGCCTAGAAAATAAAAAAGACAGAGGCCTGGTTCATTATTATTATCCAAAACTTTTGAAGTCAATTTTCTCCACTTTAATTTTCTTAAATTTTGCATTGCTAAAAATGCTACTCGTTCTACAGATTCTGTACTAAATGCATGATTTTTTGTAGAGGTTTTTTAATATGTTCTTAACAAAACTTACTATCAGTATTATACCTAACACTCATTTTTGTTGTTGTTGTTTAGTCAACTGTCCGAAGACAGGTTTGAACCTCATAAGTACCACCAATAAGGCATCATTCATGAGATAACTAGGCCTGAAGATAATGGGGTAGGGTGGCAAGTTTCTTTCCTCCTCCAATGCATACTTCGCCGATTAGCTACATATTCCACTAATCAGACTTCAAATGCTTACAAACAATTGTCCTTCCTCTGACACATATCGTCAAGTGAGATGTACTGCCTGATTATATATATATATGCATATCAGCCAGAAGAGGTATTTTTTAATATTAATTTTTTTACGCTCGATTTGAATTTTTTCTGTTTTTACACTTTTAGTGCATTAAATATTTTTAATTATTTTTTTAGTAAAATAAAGAGGGAAATTGTATAGTAAGTTTCATTTCTGAAGGTCTGACACGTATGTAGACAAAAATTCTGGCCAAAATAGTAGCAATTTTTGAAAACCTAAATTTACGCAATATTTTGGGGCCCAAATTTTGAAAAAATAAATATCAAAATACAGTCATTCATTAATCTCACAACGTATGCTCGCTTAGGTAGCGGATCGTTCCTTTTTATATTTATAGTCACTTCTTTCCTTTTCCCTTATATCTTTCACCTTGTCACAGAGAAAACAAATGTGCGCATTTTTCAGTTCTCTGTGAACAGTTCTGAACACAGCAGCACTGCATTTTTTCGCATTTAAATTACATTCTTTCCCTATACAACTGTATACTGCATAGCTCGCACTGGACTAACAATGGCGGATTTGTCGGCATTTGCCGGTTCAAACAATTGCGGTACTCTGGATATCCACGGACTCTGGCCATTATTAACTGTAGCGCAAGATTCAAATTAACTATCTGCCAACTTTGAACGTTCTAAGCAAAACAGTATTACGTAAAAAATTATTGTGCGTTTCTTTCCGATCCTATAACAGAGTATTCACAGAATCCCAATGATTGCGTTAATCGTATTTGTTTTTATTGTTTTGTATTTTACTGTTACTTTGATATGGTAACACTCAACAGATGGCAACACGGATATGCCTTGGTGACTGCAGCATCTAGCGAAGACTTATACAACTTCGTGTTACACTAAAAATGTTAGATTTTCCCATCGATTGTACCTCAAACAAAGACGTATCCATGAATAATAAATAAAGAAATGAAGGCGTTAAAGAAGTTTATGATAACGATATTAATACCGGGTATGATACTTATGATGATTGAGGTGATAATGATTGTGACTTGGATATGTTTCTATGTATGTCCTGGGGAGGATAAGGTGGAGGGGACGAGAAAGTGACAGATAATAAATTGAAGTCTGGACATAAAATGTCTGTAAGTGCCAAAAGAGACAAACCGTAGAAAACAGAGCTTTCTTGTTCAACTAATAAAATCATACAATTTACACATCTATGGGAGAAGATAGGCTTTAAAATACAAGGGGACTTACATTTTTCTCGGTGGATTGAGCCAGGAACATAGACCATTTTTTTTGGAAAAAATAATGTTCAACGATAGTGGCACTTACAACATTTTTTATGTCCAATCTTCAATTGAGAAGATGCAGCAGAAGAGGATGAGACTTGCAGCTTTAAAGGAACTTGTATCATCTCGGAGAGTGCCCTGAAGCGTTACCATGGAAACATTAATGATAAATGTGATAAGGAGGCCTGGACTACAGACTACATTCACTTCTATTAAAGCAGAGTCGACGTCCGAACTCACTCTGATTAATTGAGAGCGTTTATTTCTATCTCACCTGATTGGTATTCACACCGAGAAACTGACTTGTTGAACGGTGCGGGTAGCTTGGTGTTACATAGGGTGTTTCAGATATAGGACAAGAAAGTTCAGAATTGTATTTTTAATACCTAGAGAAGAAAAATAGGTGACGTAGATTAACATGAGTTTGTAAGTCCTCATTTTCTGGGTTAATATGATCATCAGAAATATATCATTATCCTGTAGAAGAAAGGCGAACCTTAGAGCTGCGTTCATCTGAGAGAAATATTACATTGATCTTAGTCATATGCAGAAAAGTTAAACTGGGTCCCAATCATAAAGAATATGGTAAATTGTGTCTGTAATCCAAAAAGATTATAGGGAATTTGAGTCACAGCAACTGACAACAGTAGTAAAAATTTATTTTCTTCTTCGGCCAACCTATTAACTTTACCCATGGAACACCGCAAAAATTATTTCAAACATACCGGTGCTGATTTAACAGTTGGAACACAACGAAATTCAATAGCTAGTCATCTATGTCAATTTTTATTTAAAACCGTTATTAAATTCATTAAAGTAAATATTTAGAACAGACTTTTACAAATTCAAACTTACAAATTTCTCCTTTTATCATCAACATTTTTTCTCTAAAAAACTGTTCCATTTCATTTTTACTTTTACTCCGTTTCCCCGTACTAGGCCTATTATTGTCAGCACATTTCGAACTGACGGATCAAGGTCACGTACCAACGCACAAACCATGCACGAATCACTGAGCTAAAAACTGTGAAATGAAGCACTGGTAATCCTGGCTGTCCCAGCTGACTTTAGTTGAGGAGAATGGTCCAAGAATGGGGTGCGTGGCAAATGCAGTCCATTGCTTGACCTCGACCCGCCAGCTCGAAATGCACTTAGTATAGTTAAAATGTAGGCCTATAATTTCGATTGAAAATCTTTCAATACGTTATTGAAGTTAGAAATTTATGAGTTACGTTATAAAAGCATGAATTAAGGCGGGAATAGAAAGATTCGCAGCTATTGATTGTTCTATTCCTAGAAGCAGAAAATTCAGACCAAAGAGATGGATGAAATCAGGAGCAATGCATATTTCGAAGATATTATGTGAACTATTCAATTTTATCCTCAATAGATTGTTGTATCAACATGAAGTTTTCGATGAAGCAGTTCTCGACGTCATCAGAAGGTAAAAATGTTAGGCCAAAAAAATCGGGGTAGGCTGTACCGGAGAGATGGGCGTAAGTTCTGTGCCTGAATATGTTATTTCAGATGGGATACTGATTGTAAGTTACTGTATAAGAAAAAGAAATGCACTCACATTTAGTAGGCAAATATAATTGTATTTATAACAGATCGCCATCTTTTATGCATTGAGAGTAAACATGTCAGTTGCTATTGCCACCAGCGTTCTCCATCGTTTCCTTCCTGTTCTTCATACCGTTTTTCCCATTTGCATTGCATATGCTTCAGCATCGAGATTTTTTTCTTCATTCAAATTCATTCGTGAATGTTTAAATTTAATTTGTCGACTGCTGATTGTTGGTTAATTGAGATTATAGCATGGTTCGTTACGAATCGTTTGACACCACTTCGAACGTTCTATCTCTTAGCATTCTCGAGTTACACTGCCTCGGCTGTTGCGCGACCCACCAATTCATGCCTCGACTTTCCTCCTGCCCGTGTATCGCTAGATGACTTCACCCGTTCCAACTCAAGGTCGCATTAGATACATCGATATTTCGTTTGTCGATCGCTATTTATTTTATTGGAATATGTCTTGTAGTTTAGAAATTACAGGCCTGAAAATGTGTCAGTCGACTTCCTGAGATAGTACCCTAGTACTGGACCGCTTATACACATATACACGTCAAAAATATTTTAGATATTTGCCACAGACTATTTTGGTATATGTAACATATTTGCAACATCCGTTTGGTTGTACTCAAACTAAACGAACACGATAGCCTATATCGTAATGACGACAGTGGTATGTGAATAAATGATGGCGAAATAAATCCGCGGTCCAACGCCGGAAGTTACCCAGCAATTGTGTTTGAATTGACTGAGGAAAACCCTCAACCAGGTAACTTTCCCAACCAGGATTTGAACCCCGAAGTGGCTCTTTTCATGGTCAGACGTGTAACCGTTACTCCACATCGGTGTACCTAGTACATTTTGAGTTGTCTTGTAAACGACGTGCGGCAATAAAATAGTGCACAAATTTTCATAATTAAAAAAAATACTATCGGGTTTTCAAAAACATTAAAATTGCTTAGTGATGTACGCTAGTGTATAATTAGCATGCCAATTTTCATTTCTAAAGCATCTGTAAATTCTGAGAAAAAGTGGTGAAATATCAGTAATAACGCTAGCGAAAGGTGTACTATCCCCTCTTAAACTGCTGCATACGCCGTATGCAATTATGCATGTCTGTTAATTCAACATTTGTAAATCGGTGCATTTTATTAATAAGAATTAGATCTGACGGAAATTATATTGTGACATGAATTGAACTCAATTGAATTTCAGGAAAGGGGCCCTACGACCCAGCATTGCGACCTACAAAATCTATTGTGCTAAGCCTCGAACTGGGAGCATTCCCAACCTACACCGACTGACTACCTGGATGCTCAGAGAACCTTAGCATAATCAGCTGATGTGGATTGGAAATGCATCTGGCGGAGTCTAGGCAAATTGAATTCCGACTAGTTGCCGATCCTGATCTGATTGGTAAACTGAGTTCCGGAACTGGGTAAAATCATCATCATCATCATCATCATCATCATCATCATCATCATCATCATCATCAGGCTTAGGATCCGAGACAACTTAAGAATGAAGTGAAGTTAACAGTGCAACGGAGTATAGATGGAGTGAGGTGGAGCGGTGAGTTTTGTTTACCTGTGCATTAGAGTACAATCCGGTTCGTGATCAGAGGTACAGTAATCTTCCGTTTCTTCCTACGAAACGAACTCAGACCATCACAGTGCATTTTCAATTCATAGTGAACAGTTTTTTTAGAACTAGTTCTGCAGTGCTTGGGAAAAGTGACGTAAGTCAGTTTCCACAAACCTTTTTTGATAATTTATTGACAACTTACACTGGTTTATGTCGATTTGATTTTTTTTCTGTATGAATTATTGTAATGGGAGAAATACCTACGTATTTTTTTCCAAGCGAACAGATGTTCCGTAAGTTGTCAATAAATTATCAAAAAAGGTTTGTGGAAACTGACTTGTGTCACTTTTCCCGAGCACTCAGAGTTGCAAGTACGAGTATGTACTACATGATTGTTCATTGTAACGCTAACGACTTTAATGTCGCCGAGGGACATAAAAACTTGTGAGGTATGTCTCCTACTTCATTTTCAACCATCACTAGATTGTACTATTAACAGTAGAATATAACGCAGCACATTGACGTCGTTGTTTACATTCACAGTATGTCCACAGTCTAGTATATACAGTCGCGAAGCTCAATACGTACTGTAGTAAATATGCAAACATTAGATAGTTGCTCATCACTAGGATCGCTAATATCGCCTCATTAAAGGCAATGCAAAATAGTACCGTCACAGTCGATTGTTTCTAGCACCCTCAAAACTCAAGCTTCGTGCCTGTATATAGTAGACTGTGGTATGTCTGTCTACTATGTTCAAGGAACTCTATAGTCAAGTTGTGCGTACATTGGTTGCTAAAGTGTCCCAGATCCTAAGCATCATCATCATCATCATCATCATCATCATATAGCTTCCAAGAAGTTTTATCACGGATTGGCCCGTTCCGGTCTCACATTACAGGTCGAGAAGTCTCTTCAGTCGTCTTTTAGCGTTTCTTGTACTCGCCGGGGTGTATTTTTTGTGGGGCATCCTATTGACATGTTGTATCCACTTTGACTTATAATTTAAACATTGTTCAAAGGCTGATGTAATTCTGAGTTCTTCCAAAATATGTAGTCTACACATTTTCTTTTTAGTCGTTCCATTAATAACCTGCTGTTGTTCTCAAATATTTCATAGGTTACGTTCACGGTGCGGCGTGCTGTATTCGTACAAGGGCGCGATCGTTCGGCGACACACATCACCACAGAACAGGAGTGTTAAAGCTTGCTTGCTTGCTTGCTTCGTCCATCCATCCATCCACACACACCATTCACCTACCTATAAAAACATATGTTGCGCGTTTAATTAGCTTACAATTTTTCTCTTGCTACGTTCTTTATTTCCACAGCGATGTACTCATTTGTTCATCTTCTTGGAAGAGACAGTACTTCCATCGGCCCGCACTCTCCCCCCTCGGCGTGCCTTCATACACACGTCAAAACAGACAGCAACACCACCATTGCTTTTCGGTAATCGTTCCTTGCGCGAGCTATACCTATCTACCTGCCTACGTACCTACCTAAAACTGTGTAGGCCTACACATCTTCCAGTGCCCAATACTATAGATTTTGAAAATTAATTTTAAACATTTATTTATTATTCACTTTTTTATTTATTCTTTCTTTCTTTCTTTCTCTCTCTCTCTTTCTTACTCTCTTTATTAATTTCTTAATTTATTTATCATTTATTTATCTATTTACTTATTTATTTCATTATTTTCCATAAAAGAGTTAAAACCATAGGACTTTTCGGAGAAAGAAAGAAAGGAAAAACAATAATTAAAACAGAAAATAATAATTAAAACAGATAAAATTACGGTAAATTAGTACCAATGTAACCCACATACATTTCATCTGAATTTTAGGGACAGAGGTTTATTAAAATTCTTTGATATATCTTTTAGAACACCTTAAATCATTCATATTTTTAATTTCATCAGAGAAACCATTATATATTTCAAAATCATAGACCATATAAGTTTCGCTGAAACTTGTTAAACGATGTGCTGGAATATTAAAATTATCCTTAAAACAAGTGTTGTAATAATGAAAATCATTATTTCGATAAAAATGATTCTAAGTAGAATGTATTAATTCCATAAGCTTACTTACTTCATTACTTGCTTCCTTATTTATTTATTTAATCAATAACTAATTATGTTCTGTTAAAAGTTATTTTAGACAAAATCAAACATTTTTTCTTTTTGCGCGCACGCACACGCACACACGCGCACGCGCACGCACACGCACACGCACACGCACACGCACACCAAATTCCCTTTCATGGCAATGAGACTCCCATTACATAAAATATGTGTATCTAATGCCTACCCACTACACTTGCGTGATTCGGGTTCCACATACTGCGGATAGATGGCAGGACTGTGACCCATTCTCAAGTTGCACATCACTTCGGCAAGCCACATTATGCATGATGTGTATCTGTGAAGAGTTATGTCGTATATTAGGGAGAATGTACGTGTAAGTACAGTGTCGGGAATGGATGACGATGCCGGCACGTAGCCTACTCCTATCAAATAGCACCAAAGGGACTGCCAGGCTTAACGTCCCCATCAGACGGACAAATCACTATCAACAGTGACATATGCCTTCTCTTCAAATCCACTGCGAAGAGGTTTGGGATTTATTGGTGCACAATTTAGTGGTTAGAAGTTGTGCACCGCCATCTCTCTAATCCCGAGGTAGAAATTTTATATGAAAATTTCTGATCCCGTCGGGAATCGAAACCGGAGTGGCTAGTCTGGAAGCAGACGCGCTACCGCAGAGCTAATTCGGAGGACTTCCACGGAATCGTGTAGGATCATTTTATAAAAACTACAAATAATGCGCATGGCTTGGCAGTATATTATTTCATTAATAAACTTCGTCTGTAATCGTGAAAACTTTGTAACTAAATGAACAGTTCATAGTATAAATACTCGTCAAAAAATGACTTTCGTCTAACGAGGTCTGCATCTTGCGTTATCTGTACGTTTCCACCCCACGACCTTCGTGAGCTGGTGATAACAAGCAGGGGGCCTTGAAGTCAATAGTTGTTACTGACTACAGCAAGTCGGAAGATAAGGTACTAGAGATCCCAGGTGTCATTCCAATCACATGTACAAATTTTCTCGTTTGACAGGAGACGTAACAGACATCACAAGGCTACAAAATATCATCAAAAAAATACAGCCTACAGGGAACATAATGTAACACAAACTCACCATTCCCCGTTTACTGGCGCTTTTACTGCCTCTTCAAGAGAGAAATTATTGTGACATTAAAAAAAAAGAAGCAATATTTCCATGTAATTACACACTTTTAGCACCCCTGATACCGAAAAGGTGGTTTTTGTGTATGCTGTCTGTCCATCTGTCTACTAACAGCAATTTATCCTCAATTATTCGTACGATTTTGTTCATTTTGAGTTTCTACAAGTCAATTTATCACACAATTATGTGCAGAAAATATAACAATTCTAGCAAAAAAATAATGGACCTTTATTTGCAATAAAACACGCAATGACAATCCAGTTCAGGAATGTTTTCAGTCGGTTATTTAACGAAGCTGTATCAACCACTAGTTTATTTATCGTTAGTGAGATTTTAGCGACCGGCGTGGTAGAGGGCTGGCCTTGCATTCGGGAGGTCCGGGGTTCGATCCCAGGGGTCGGCAATTCTAACTGAAGTTTTCCATGGTTTCCTCAGTTATTTCCAGGCAAATGCCGGAATTGTACCTCTTGAAAGTCCGGCCATGGAATCCTTTCCTTAATCCTTTCATATGTGCGAGTGAATGCTGTGTAATGTCTAAAATGTTTGTGTTGTATCGGAGGTGGCCCTGGCATTGAGCTGATCCCTCATCCGGGGAGGCCGTCCATGTCCCTGTGTGGTCAAAAAAGTATGTATGTGATCCCGACAGGTCGCGGCCCTGTAAGGCCCGGGTGGCGTGGGACGTGTAATAAGAACCTAAAAGGGAGAGGTTAAACTAAGGGGGAGGAGAAGAAGAAGAAGAAGAAGAAGAAGAAGAAGAAGAAGAAGAAGGAGAAGAAGAAGAGATTTTAGCGAGAATGTAATTGACAAGATGAGGTCGAAAATTCGCCATGATTACCTGACATCCGCCTCAAAGTTGTGGAAAATTAAGAAAAATAAACCAAACCAGATAACCAACCCAAGCGGGTACCGAACCAACGTTCGAGCGCACCATCAGTTCAAACACGCCTACCGCCTGAGCTACGACGGTTGCCAACACTTCAATAACCATTAGATTACTATGATAGTTCGTAGAATAAAAAAAATAGGTGAATTTGGCATCAAGCGAAAAAAAAAGTTTTTTTTCAAAAAACTAGTTACATAAATTGTTAATATGACAGTGAAATCAGCTAATGAAATTAATTTTGAGTTACACTGAGCTTAGATTTTTGGTTGTATGAACACCAATCCAAAATCATTTCGTTTTTATCTGAGATCAAATTTAACCACCAAGTTTTCTCAGTTGAAACTGGTTGAACTCAGTTTAGAAGATAAATAATTCTTTAAAGAAAATAAAAAGAGTAGATAAAGAAGAGCAGATGCTATTTTTGCAAGTAAAATGGTGAGTGAAGTCTATTATAACTGTATGTATGAAAGGTCTATCCTAGAATTTCAGGTGTGGTTACAAGGCAAACTATGATAGCCTACTTGTGTGTTAATTTTTGGTGAAAATGATATTTTGCGGTATGTTATGCATTCTGAACGTATCTTTATTCTAACTAAAGCAAACATACATGTTATCTTTATTGTAACATAATTACTATGATTTTTGTTTTGTTTTCGTTATTTTTAAATGCATAATTGAGAAGGAAGATTCAGTGGTGATACCGTCAGAATGAGAATAAAGAAAAACTAATCAATAAACTAAAAGCCTAAGGATTAATGATAGATTTTGGTGTCCTGAATTTGGTGAACTGCCGAGGATCATAACTTCCTAATGATAAGATGATTGGGTTGTTACTGGAATGAAGTTTCTGGTAGAAGTGTCTTGTAGCTTGTAGAAGAAGAGTGTGGAGATAGTCAACCTGTAGATCTTCATGGACTTGTATGTTGCTGGTAAACCAATCGCAGGCATGGATGATCCGGAGAGCTCTGTTTTGCGTTGTTTGGAGTGGCTTGAGGGTAGTTCGAGGTGCATAAAACCAGGCAGGAGAAGCATAAGTCAGAATAGAAAGAATTAATCGTCGATAAAGATTTGTCTTTTGTTTCAAGCTGAGCACTGGAGATCGTAGTAATGGATAAATTTGAAAGGTCCGAGCCTACTACTACAGTAGTGGATTTGATATGTTGTGTCCAGAGTAGGCGTTTGTCAAGAATGACTCCTAAATATTTAATTTGATCAAAATATTGTAGAGACTGACCATATAATGTAAGTTTTATTTATTTATTTATTTATTTATTTATTTATTTAAATTCAAATATACAGAATAAAGAAATATAATTACAAAAACAAACAAAGAGAAATACAAATAAAATAATACAAGCAATATAAAAAGAAGATACAGTAGTATTAACAAAATTTGAGACCGAATGAGCAGCGCTCGTGCTCGGTCGCAGTTCAGATATAATATTAAAATAAAAAATAATAATAATAATATAAATAAATAAGTAAAATAAAATAGAAACTAAAATATAATTACAGCGGCAATGGAATTAAGTATATAATATAATATTAACACTAGAGAAGAATAATATCGCACGTGAAAAGTAGGATTAATATATATTTCAAAATTATAGAATACAAATATAATATAGGTTGATTAATTCATACACATAGGCTATAAATTTATTTAATCAAATTGAAGATATTAACACGTTTCTAATTTTCTTGTTATATGTTAGTGGGTTACATGTTAGAAGTTCTGGGTGTAATTTAGTTAAAGCATTGTACAACCGAGGGCCAAAATTTATGCTATGCTTTAGACCAGCAGATGTGAGACATTTAGGTTCTACTAATGTTGAATTAATATTTCGTCTTGTGTCATAATTGTGTGTCTGTAATACAAACTTATTACGATTTTTATGATAAAATTTTAACAGCGTATACTTATAAATTTGTTCAATATTAAATACATTAAATTCAGAATAAATTAATTTAGTTGGATAATCGAAACGTTTCTTCAAACAAATTTTAATTATTCGTTTTTGTAGTAAATTTAACGGACCTAGATTAATTTTTGTACTTCCACCCCAAACAATTATACCATATTGAATGATAGACTGAATAATGGCCAAATAAACATTTCGTAAAACTCTAATAGGTAAGTAGCAGCGAAGATTAACGAATTTATAAATTGTTTTACGAAGCCTCTTACAAAGATAAGTAATGTGATGAGGCCATTTTAAATTCTGATCAATAATGATACCCAGATATTTGACATACGTGGCTTCTTTCAAAGGTGGACATTTACAACTTTTGGGATCTAAACAATTTTCACTGTGTATTATTAGTCTATATTTATCGCTAAATTTTAAATTTTGAACACTGGCAGCTGTTAACGAAAAAGGAACTAAAGTTGATTTAGATATATTTAAAGAAAGGAAGTTGGAATTAAGCCATTTTTTAACAATGTTAGCACCTATATTAGCATTTCTATATGCTTCCTGCCAAGAAAAACCACTGAAAATAACTACTGTATCATCCGCATATGAATATATAGATCCATTAAATGTTTCTAAATTTATATTTAGCAGATCATTAACATATATTAGAAATAAAATAGGTCCCAAAATTGTTCCTTGCGGTACACCTATATCAATATATTTGTATTCGCTAAATTGATCTTCAATTTTGGTCATTTGCCTTCTGTTACTAAAATATGATTGGAATAATTTTAAAACTATACCTCTAACTCCAATAGTATGTAGTTTGTCCAAAAGTAAATTATGATTGATAGTGTCAAAAGCTTTCCGTAGATCCAAGAAAATACCCAAACATTTGTTTCCGATATCTAGTTCATTGATAATTTTTCCAGTAACATTAATAAGAGCATCATCAGTAGAAATATTATTGCGGAAACCAAACTGATTTTTAGAGAGGATTTTATGTTTTTCTAAATAATTTATTAATCTATTCTTTAAACATTTTTCAAGCAATTTGGAAAATGTTGGAAGTAAAGATATAGGTCTATAGTTATTTAAATTATTTTTATCTCCAGATTTGTATATTGGAATTACTATGGCACATTTCAAAACATCTGGGAATATACCTTGCACAAAACATAAGTTAAAAGTATGAACCATGGGTTTTAATATATATTTGATAATAATTTTGAAAGTATTATTCTTAATTCCATCTATACCAGGAGCAACATTATTTTTAACTTCTTAACCAAAATAATAATTTCATCTTCAGTTACAGGGAAAAGAAACATGGAGGAAGCTAAATGTTCATCTTGTGTCTCATTTTGTAGAGAAGAGTTAAAATTTGACTTATCAATGTTAGAAGTAACTTTGTGTCCTATCTCTGAAAAATAATTATTAAATTCGTTTGCAATCTCTTTTCTGCAATTTAATATTTTACCCTTATAGTTTTTTAACTCCTTGATTGGCTGTTTATTTTGTACATTTACATCTGTAGCTTCATTTATAACTTGCCAGAATTTTTTAGGTTCATTTTTGTATCTATCAAATTTGGATTCATAATATTTAATTTTCGTTTTTCGAATGATAAGAGTTAACATATTTCTATATGCTCTGTAGTAATTTTTTAGTTGTACGTTACTTGGATTCTTTTTAACTTTTAAAGCAATTTTGTCTCTTGTACGAATAGAATTAATAATGCCGGCTGTGATCCAGGGTTTTATTTTCTTGGATTTATTAGAAATGTTCTGATTACTGTTTATAATAGAATGTTTATCTATATACTTTATGATTAAATTGTAGAAAATTTGAAAACAGGCATTGGCATCATTACAATTATAGACCGACTCCCAGGTTTCTTTTAGAAAATCTGTAATCAAATCAGGATAATTAATTTTTTGCATATTTTGTGATGAGAGAGTAACAGACGGCCTGGAATTGTATTCATTGTTAGACATTTTTAATAAACTAAAAACAATATAGTGATCGGTAATAGCACTAGATAGAACGCCAGGTATGAAGCTATAATTATTTTGAGTTTTTAGAAATATATGGTCGATGCATGTGCCAGAAATTATTGAAGGCCTAGTGATGGCATTTAAATAATTTACAAAACCATATTCATGGAGAACATTCATATATTTACTGCCAATTAAATCTATACTATTTTCTAATATGTCTATGTTTATGTCTCCAACAATAATATGGTTGCGACAACCTTCTAAATTGGATAAATACTGCTCTAAATTGTCTATGAAATCATTTTTATTGTTTTTAGGGGATCTATAAATGGCGGTGAAAAAAATTTCACTCTTATCAAGCTTAATCTTAAAATGAAGTGAATTACAGTGCTCAATTTCAGCTTCTATTACACTAATATCAATGCTATTTTTAAAGTATATTACTATTCCATCGCATTTATTGTATTTATTAACTTTTACCAATTTATTGTATCCATTAATATCATAGCCAAAATCGTGACATAACCAAGTTTCCGTTAAAATGATAACGTCAAAATCATGAGTGAAGCTTTGTAATAATGCACATAATTCCAGGAAATTTCTGTTTATGCTACGTATGTTTAAATGAATAAATTTACTATCAGGTTTTCTGGTACACTTTGTAAAAATTATGGATTCGCACTTGTCAGGGTTGATTTGTATTCTCCAACACAGGAACCATCGTTCAATGAAACTCACATGTCTTTGAATGGCGGCAATAGCTTCGTTTGGATGAGATTTGGTGCAGTAAATTATGGTGTCATCAGCGTACATAGATGTTGTTAAATTTATTTATACACGCTTTTAACCAACTTGAAAAGGGGTCACAGTCCTGCCATCTATCCGTAGCATGCGGAACCTGAATCACGCAAGTTAAGTGGGTAGGCATTAGACACACACATTTGTGGTCATATCGCGTGTTTAGGATGTGTGGGTATATCAATATGCAGTTTTTACTTTTGTTGATTTCTTCTCTATGATTTTATACCTTCGTTAAAACTTTAAATGCTCGGTCCTGAAAAACTGAAAGGAATGACATAACACATTTTACCTGGAGCCAAAGATATTGTCAATAATACATACCTATTGCAGCTTACGTAATTGTCAGATTTCAAGTTATTTTGTGTTTTCATTATACAACTTCAGACTTTTTCAATCTTTTTGGAATGACTTTCGTGGAATTATAGCCTGCAGCGATTTGTTTCCAAACATCCTCCTTTTGTTTGGTGTTATTTAAGGTAATAGGTGGCTTTGAAAACAGATGGTAGGCCTATTCAGAATGTTACTGTTGCCTTTCTTTCCAAAATGTCTTTCTCAGGTTCACAAAGTGTATTAAGACTGTAGTAAACCCCTGCGGTGGCTACGTGGTCTAGAGAAACAGACTGTCACGTAGACGGCCTAGGTTCTCTGGTGGACAAGGTCGCAGTTGGGGTATTTCTCGGAATCTGTATTATTTTCAAACACTCTGTAATTTCTTAGGACCTAACTTTAGGAAAATGTGTTTCAAAGCAAAGTTAACCGATTTGCTGAAGAGAACGAGAATAAATAAATAAATAAATAAATAAATAAATAAATAAACAAATAAATAAATAAATAAATAAATAAACAAATAAATAAATAAATATAGTTCATAATTTATTCAAAACATCAAAGCTACATCCTGTGTCCCATGAGTGGGGCCCGATAGAATGCAATCCATGGAAAAATCGACATTTCAGTTTTACTGATCCATTTAAGAAAAACTAACTTGTACCACTTTATGCAGGCCACTTTCTGTGTATGTGTATGTGTATGTATGTATATGTATGTATGTATGTATGTATGTATGTATGTATGTATGTATGTATGTATGTATGTATGTATGTATGTATGTATGTATGTATGTATGTATGTATGTATGCATGCATGTATGTAGGCGTGTACTATCGCGTTTTCATCAAATTTTATCTAAGTTTGATAGCAGCGTAGTTGATGAAGAGTTGTTAAATAAGCGATTTGAAATAAAAGCAAAGCAAACTCAGCTGAAGAAGCAGCTTGAAAATAATGGCTGATGAAGTGAAGTGTGGAACTGTTATCGCGGCCGAAGGTTCTAATCAGAGACCTTGAAGAGTGCCTCCTATCTCTCCACAAAGCAAATACTGGTAATGTCTGTTGTTATGATGAATTGCTAAACGTGGAGTCATCCACGAACACATGTTCTCAGGTTTTCGCGTATACTTTTTTTTGGAAGGTTGAAGTAGTAATTTGTTCTGTACACTTATCGCACTCGATAACAGTGGAATAAAAGGGACATGTTAACCGTGTGGATTTAAAAATATAGGGATATAACATTACCAATAGAAACGTATGTATAAAGAATTGAAACTCGAATCTTATGTAATTGGCCATGTAGCCTATCGTGTGTTCATTTCAAAACTTCACACCTAAAATAATTTTAGACGTGCAAGAGACATCGTCGGTGCTACGCCAAAACCCGAATCTGCCAATTTGGCGGTTTTCACCTGAATACAGTTTTGGGTTCTCTCTTGGTCGTCCTCGCTCTGACAAAGAATGGTTGTAAATCATACATGCATTTCTACGTATCTGCACAAAAACGTTTTACCACTCGAATTCACGAATGTAACGCTTTCATTAGTTTGGAATAGTAATTATTTCTGAATGTTTCGTGAAATTGTCACTTTCGTAATTTTAGCGTAGTATGTTTTACTACATTTCATTCTTTTCTCGCCAGATTGCACTGGTACACGTTTTCCCCAATTTTGATATGTAGACTCGGCAGTATTGATCCAAGTTAGGGAAGATAGCTGTTTCTTTGTTAACTTCAATGGCAGATCTCGAAAAATACTTTCTACGGGAAGCAGAATCTCATTCACCAGATTTATTTATTTATTTGCTAATAATTGTAAATGTAATTGTAATTGTAGATGAAAATTAAGATCCCCTGGATGGAATGAATATTTCTGACGAGAATGGAGATTATGTACCGTCTGAGGACAATAATGATTCTTCTTCTAGCAGTGATTCATGCACATAAAAAGGAAAATAATGTTGTAGGTTTAAGGAATTTGTATGTATTAGAATTCTATCCAATACCAAAGAAACCAAAGGAACGAATTTGTAAAAAAAAAAAAAAAAAAAAAAAAAAAAAAAAAAAAAAAAAAAAAAAAAAAAAAAACACGTAAGTCGCCAGATGAGATTATAAGATGAATTGTACTTACGATTTCGAGCTGTTGAACATGCTGGTAGGCCATTGGTGTCGTCTCCTTGTTCCTGTAGTTTAAGGTAAATGAAGACCGAAGAAAAAGAAACGGAGTGTGACTCAATCCACTTTAAAGTTGAGAAGCAAACAAAGCATGTTCCCGTGAATGTACTCGAGGGCTGGACTGGGCTCAAATAATTAATTAGAGGTGCAAGATTGAAGCAAACGCCATTCTGTGTACATGAAGTGCAGTTCAGCGACTTCTGTAATAAAATTTTACTTCATTTGCCGAACATCTTAAAGGTGTTATTTCTTGGAGAAAAGTATGTTGTCTTGAATTTTGAAAATTGGAGAATGGGAAAGTTGAAATGCTTATAAGACTGATCATAAAGGGGAATTCGAGTCTGCTATGTAGCTAGTCGGCGATGTATGCAATGGAGGGAGAAAGGAACTTCATTATCTCCTGGCTTAGTTGCGTAATTAGTGGTGCCTTTTTGGTATCACTTGTGAGGTTCAAACTTGTCTTCGGACAGTTGACTAAACAATCTTATTAAGGAAACGTAGAGGAAGACGTAGCAACGAAGAATCCAAGCTTCCAAAAGCCTATCATAAGGAACGCTCCATTTCTCTAGCCATCTTTTGGAGATGTACCAGAATTTGACGATACCCAAGAAGTACAACGAATTCCACTCAAATTGAATGGATCTGAATAAAATGAGGGGCAATTTGAAAGAACATGATTTCAGTGAATAATCAGAGTATTATGATGATTGTAAAATTAACGTACATTATCCTACATTTCACTGCATTTATGTATTTATTCATTTAATTTGTTTATATTTAATTTATAACTGAAATAAATGAATTTAACACATTCTATTTACTTTCCCAATATCTCACAGATCTGCCACCATTTCAAAGTCCGCAACGCCAAAAAAACGAAAGTGCAACTAGAACCTAAAAAAAAAAAAATCAATATTTAATCAACAATTACGGATCAAATTAAGCGAAACATTATGGAAATAAAAAAAGAACATTGTATAATATTGTTAAAATAATAATGTACTTAAAAAATTTAAATTCCAATTTTTTCAAGATAAAATAAACTTCAAGTACGTTTTTCTCAAAACTAACATTTTACAGATTCGTGGTTTTGGCGTGGGACCGACGACATGATTTTGAGAAAAATTGTAAATTCCATTAAATCACTCTGAAAATCTGCATAATGTATTTAACGTATCATTAACAAATATGAAATAGGACTGTAATACGCTTGGCATGTCTATAATCTTCGTACTCGATCAATAATGCAAAAGTAATCAAACAATTTTCACGATACACATTGCTTAGGGTACGTACAAGACGGAGTCTGGCTGGTTACCGAACTCGTCGCTCGTAACTTAGCACTAGCTGGTGGTTGGCCAGAAAGTCGTGGTGATCAGAACGAAGTTTGTTTGCGCCTGCCAGTCAATGTAGCTGAGCTTATTCTGCTTTTTCAAAATTGTCTTAAAAAACATTAACAATTTGTAAAAGTTCCAAGATGGATTGTATTGGTCTTCAGGTTCTCCTAAACGTACCTTAGATATTTTGACATTTTCAGTATGGAAATAACTACGTAGGCCTAAATAATTCCAGTTTTCTGGAAAGCGTCATAATAAAACCCTTTCATTAAATACCATATAGTTCATTCTGATATACATAGTGCACTGATAAAATAATATGTATTAACTGACAAAAGGTCAGCACCGGTAATCATAATGTTTCTAAAATCGTCACTTTCTGTAAAATATCAACTATTCATTTACAAAGTTATTTATTATTGGTACCCATGTCACACCACCTTATTCTAGTACCAAGATCAAGAAAGCATGGGGCTCTATCTCCATGCCCCCGAAGTGCCTTTATGGCATGTGAAGGAGCTACCTTTACCTTTATTAGTATCCATTTTAACTCCTACTTCATCTCACAATTTCACAATAAAACCACACATATTTCAGATCATATACTCACAAACACAAAACCAAAGGCATGGAGACAATACGTTTGTTTGAATCCAACTGTTTAACGAGCACTGCTTTCAACCATAGTACGACCATCGGTCCTAGAATTTATAACAAATTAATAAAGAAATACGCACATCTATTTACCTCCAACAGTTTGAAATTTTAAAATGTATGTAAGCAATTTGTTATGAGTAGACACCAGAGAAAAAGTCATTCGGATGTGAAGGTAACTACAACGCGAGTAGTTTGTCTCGTCAGAGGGTTGTTGTTTATGTAAGCACGGTAGGCATACTAGAGGCGCGTGCAGGCAAGAACTGTTTTCGAATCGATGATTCAGAAAGTCCCTGATATTTTGTGGGTACTTTTCTACAAGCCCTTTAAAGTGAGGATTGTCCAGCGTTTTGAATGGAATATTGCAGGACATACATCCTGGCAAAAGTCATATTTCATATTTGAGGCGGAATTTGAACTTGAACTGTTATTTTCTTCTAACATAGAGCAACATTTTTCAAGTGTTTCTGTATATTACACCGATGTTCTATCTATTGTTTTGTTATCTTTTTTAATGCACAGATACATAACCGACATTTAATTGTTTCACCAGTACCACTACTAAAATGTGGACACCATATTCTTGTATTAAAGAATACACCCTATGTTTTTTAACATCTGTCTCCGGCATTATGATCACTTCAGTGAACACAAATGAAGAATATGGTTACGTATATCAATATTCTCTGTTCACGTACGGACGAGGACTGACTGAGAACACAGAGCGGCAGTTGTTTTCGTGTTAGCGTGGTGCTCTCTGCGGACGATACCGTGTTGTAGCTACCTACTTGGGAAACGTGCACACCTCATGCCATAATCTATGCGTACAGTAGGCCTACTTGTAAAACGTAAACATGACTTTTATTTGACTTTTTTTCTGATGTTTAGTTATGAGTAATGATTAATTTTTTAATTTTATTATATTGTAATTTATGCGTCTACATTTATTATGTAATGTATCCTCCTCTGAGCACGATAGACAGACAGATAGATAGATAGATAGATAGATAGATAGATAGATAGATAGATAGATAGATAGATAGATAGATAGATAGATAGATAGATAGATAGATAGATAGATAGATAGATAGATGGTCAGCGTGTCTGGCTGCGAAACCAGGTGGCCCGGGTTCGAATCCCGGTCGGGGCAAGTTACCTGGTTGAGGTTTTTTCCTGGGTTTTCCCTCAGCCCAATACGAGCAAATGCTGGGTAACTTTCGGTGCTGGACCCCGGATTCATTTCACCGGCATTATCACTTCATATCATTCAGACGCTAAATAATCTAGATGTTGATACAGCGTCATAAAATAACCAAATAAAATAAAAAATAGATAGATAGATAGATAGATAGATAGATAGATAGATAGATAGATAGATAGATAGATAGATAGATAGATAGATAGATAGATAGATAGATAGATAGATAGATAGATAGATAGATAGATAGATAGATAGATAGATAGATAGGCAGGCAGACAGAGAGAGAGAACATGTCCCTGGCTCAATCGCAACTGAACACATTCGTAAATCGTCATTTTCAATCGTTGTCAATGGTGAATAACTTTTATATTTTGCGCTAACAACTGTTTGAAAAACACTAAATAAGAGGTGAAATATTTGAACGAAAAATGGATTTTCAATTGCTTTTAATGATTACCACTAGGGGGCTGATTTTAGAATATTTGCATGTCTTATTCCCTAGTTGCAAATCAAATGCTATCTTTATATAAATGCGTTTCAAGTTATTTGAAAATAAATATCAATATTTTATAGTGCACATTTATCCATATTTCAGGGATTAATGCATATTTCAGCTTTTAGCACATATAAAGACATATTTTGTTGTTTTTAAGCATTCTAGTGCTTAAACCAAAATTAACACGGAAAATTAGAAATAATAATAATAATAATAATAATAATAATAATAATAATAATAACAATAAATTTTATTTTACCTGGCAGAATTAAGGCCTTACGGCCTTCTCTTCCACTCAACCAGATCTATAATGAATATAAATGCATAAGTAATACCTACAGAAGAAATGCAGACATTGAAACACATTACAGATATATTTTATCTATTGCAATGTGACAGCATGTAGAGAGTACTCTGTTATCGGTGAATCATTATGGGCAATTTCGCGGCAATCAACAAAGCCCTCTGATGTTGAAAGGAGTTACTCATCATTTAAAAAGATTCTTGTGTGTGAACGAAAGATAAAGTTTGTTGCCTAACAATTTGGAAAAATATGCAACTCCAGCAGAAATAAATGCAGTTATGTCTCAATATTTTTAGTATCTACAGTATGTACAACAGGAAAATCATAAATAATGGCAAATTGCTTACAACAAAAAGTCCCCCCCCCAATTTTAACACTGTATATTTTGTTATTTTAGTACACATATCCTGGGTTTTAAGTGCATAGGCCTACAAGCATGCATATTTTGGCGTTTTGTAGTGCATATGAATCCACCTCCTAGTTATCACTGAATGAATAAAATATTTTATCCACAACTGGTATCTAAAGTGGTCTTTATTTCATTGTCCTTAGCAACCTAAACAGTGACTTTATTCACAGCACTGAATTAATAGTAATTTATGAGACAAGTTCGTAAAAATTCTCTTATTGGCACGAGTGTGTGTTATACAATGTTTTTTCTACGATAGCACAAATTTCCATTAAATAAATATTTCAAGTTGGAGAGGTTATAAGATCACAATGTCATGGCCATCTAAACTCAGAACTATTAAGAAGTAAGTATCCATGGAATGGCAGCCTGTTTTATTCATGTTCAAGATTTCATGGCCGTCTAAACCGGCCGTAAATCAAAAAGCGGTTAGAAATAGTTCAATGATAAATCTTGTTACAATGAGTACTACAAGTAACTTCAGAATAATAAGGGCTAAAATGTAGATATGAATGTTAAATTTGTTACTTATTTGTGTTACGTGTAATATTTAAGTAACGAAAGATCGAGGTAATGCATTAATTTCTTACTGAATGAAGTTTACATTGAATATAACATTTTCTTTGGCAGTGCGTAAAATGAATAGCAGTGCCTAAAGTGATCACTTACTTTTTTAGGAACTAGTATTTTTAAAGATTCACTTTAGGTACTGATAACAGTGGGTAAAATGCAACTTTACGCACTAACGTAGAAAAAAGCTTTTAATTCACTGCTGAGAAATAAAGACATTTTCCACGACAACCAACACATTAGCAACCATAAAATCCATACATTCATGCATTTATAACTTCTTCACAAACAACACATTACAAAGAAAAGGCGTACAATTTAGAATTGAATTTGGATAACAATAGCATTGTATGGGGCAGAAACATGACTACGACGAAGTGAAGAGAAGCGACTAGAAACATTTGATATGGAGAATGATGGAGCGTGTGAAGTGGACAAACAGAATACAAAACGTAGCTCTGTTGGAAAGAATGCATGAAGAAAGAATGATGCTGAAACTGATCAAAGAGTGGAAAAGGGATTGGCTGGGTCACTGGTTGAGAAGAAACTGCCTTCTAAAGGATGCACTGGAAGGAATGGTGAACGGGAGAATAGTTCGGGGCAGAAGAAGAAGAAATCAGATGATAACGACATTAAGATATATGGATCATATGAAGAGACAAAGAGGAAGGCAGAAAATAGAAAAAGACTGGAGAATGCTGGGTTTGCAGAGACAGACCTGCCCTTGGGCAGAACACTATGAAAAATGATGAAATAAAATATAGATACCAGTAATGGATAAAATATTGTATAGCACATGAGCGTAAACAGATTTTTACTATGTATAAATTACTATATCATCTTCGTGAGGTCGGCCTGGTTGGAGCAGTTGGTATAGCGCTGACCTTTTATGCTCGAGGTTGCGGGTTCGATCCCGGGCCAGATCGATGGCATTTAATTGTATTTAAATGCGACAGGCTCATGTCAGTAGATTTACTGGCATGTAAAAGAACTCCTGCGGGACAAAATTCCGGCACACCGGCGACGCTGATATAACCTCGGCAGTTGCGAGCGTCGTTAAATAAAGCATTTTTTCTTCGTGAAAGCGTTGTTGCGTGATATTAATTGTCGAAGGCTTGTATACTTCTGATGAAGTAGATTTATTCCTTGCTTTCTCAACCTCCGTGCATTGACTGTCCTCCCCCCCCCCACTCCACCTTCGAGCGCAGTCCTGTATCTGTCTGACTCCAAGCAATGAGAGGTGATTATCTGATAAAGGATGTGAAATGTTAGGCAACGATTCCAGTGGTTTCTTTATACAGCTTTCTGAATTTTCAATGAAAAAAAAATACTTTCTGAAATAGCAACAAATAGGTTATACAATACCTCAAAATGCCAAATACACTAGCCTGGACATTCAAAGTGAAACACTCCTAATTCATATAAATGCTGAGACAGCTGTCGAAGCAATAATGGACTAATGCCTCCAGCTTTTTTTGTAGAGAATTTTATCAGCCAGAGGTAATTTTCCTAAAGTTAGCTTCTTTTATAGTTTTCTTTTTCTGTTTTCTGTCTTTTTAACTGATGTAAACACAATCCTTGAACCCACAGTCCTTCGGACCAAACAGTAGAGACATTGCGTGCCTCTACCTCTTGCGTCGTCCAGGCCGGCAAACTGAAAAAAAAAAACCTTCAGACCAAAATTTCAGGCTAAAATAATTATTTTTTACAATTAATATAATCCGCTCTGATTCGGCAACAGTATAAACTGGAAGTAGATAAATTTACATCCCCATAATATTTACCTTACCTCTATTGAGGTACTGGCTGATATGTGCCTACATCTATTACCAGCCAGTACATCTCAATTGACGATATGTGTTTGCATACATCTGAAGTTTGATTAGTGTAATATGTAGCTAGTCGACAATGTATGCAATGGAGGGAGAAAGAAACTGTCCACCCTACCCAATTATTTCCTGGCCTAGTTGCCTCATGAGTGATGCCTTGTTGGTGTCACTGTCTTCGGATAGTTGACTGAAGAACAATATTTTTCTGCAGGCTGAGTGTGTGTTCTCATTAAATTATCTTTTGATAAGTTTATTTATACACGCCTTAACAACTGTGGTCATATCGCGTGTTTAGGATCTGTGGGTATACCAGTAGGTCATTTTTACTATTGTTGAGATCCTGTTTCTATTGTGTGCTGTAGATGGCTTATGTTCATGTATTTGATTTTAGATTTTGATTAATATTGGTGATTAAGGTGGTGAAAAATCATGTTATGTAAATGTACAATCTGGCATTTGCCTTTGCGACTGAGGGAAATCATGAAAAGCTCAGTCAGATTAGTCATACACTGGGTTCGAACCCGGGATCTCCCGAATGCGAGTCTCAAACGCTACTATCTGAGCCAACCATTATTACCACAAAATTTACAATCCGGACAGACTATATTCTGCCTTCAACGGCAATTCTTCTGTTACATTTAGAAGTAACGGGGATGATAAATATGTAATCAGATTAATGAAATACTGTAACTTACTATTTAATAATACTCATATAAACATTTTACACGAGGCAAATATAACCTTAATATATCTGTTTCTAAACAGTCTGTACTTTTCGCGTTTCTGAGCTACGAAATGATCTATGACAAGTTCATTGAAGTTCAGTGATGCCAGCAACCACTTTAAAGTTTATCATATTATATTTAAAGTCTACAAAGTCGGCATTCTTTGATTATATTCCGCGTATACCTACATTTTCACTCCTTTCAAAGCATTGAAGCGCTGTTATGTTTCTAGAATGGTTATCGGAATTATCACAATGATCCGGAATAGCTTGATAGTCTCTGGTCAGAGATTCAGTGAATTATTTTCATGTATATTGTTTAGCAAGGTTTAACAACATCCGATGCATTTGAAACATCTGTCCTGTTGCACAGTACGGTCAGTTCATGATATAATTATTCAAGAGTTTTGTTTAAACATGTTTTGAAGTTACAGGAGCTTCACAAAAAGACGTATCACTTTTAAATGATTATATTCCAGCTGTTACAATAGATACATAGGTGGTTTTAGTATTAAAGTACGCCTGAGAGTTGGATATTTGATGCTATTTTCAATATGAGACTCTTCAGCGACTATCACCATATTCAATCGTTGATGAAAACTACCCACTGCTTCTTCGAGAGGTCCATAATGAATTCCTTGTACAGTAGTTTGAATGTTGGCTTTCAATTATTCAATTGTGAGGGTTATTCTGGTAAGGTCCTTCAGAAATTCCCATAAATAATATTCTCAAGGATTTAAGTGCGGTTAATAGGAAGATCAGGTCAAACCAAGACCATGAAATAGTCCTTGATACTAGAAATGGGAAAAAGCAACTGGTTATTTCCATAATTGGTTATTTTCATAAAGTTAACCGTTTTAATTACTAGTTATTTTTGATTACCATTTTATCCTGATAACCGGTTGTTTTCATTAATAATCGAACGACTACCTGACTCTAGTCTTGAATTGTAATCAGAATGCAACACATAAAATAACTATTATGTATTAATACTAATACTGATATTAATTAATTATTACTACGTTCAAATTTCACTAGCTTCCAGTAACAGGTTCAGAAATCTAGTACAATTTTAATTCCATTGAACTCCAGTACCGACAACATCTGTCTCAGCTGCCAACATAACAGTTACAAAATCACTACCATTTGTAATATTTGTCAGTGTCGAAATTCGAAACGAAGTTGGCAAAAGAAAATTCAACTTGCAAACTATAAAATCACCACAATCCACAAGCATATTATGTAGTAATGGGGGAAAAAATGGTTAGGTTTCACCCTTACGGTATGAAGTAAGCTGACCCGGACTATACATTATATCATTTTAAAGTAGATATTACAAGCTAAAATAATACGTAACTCTGAAATGAATGACCAACAGTGCGTATATACAGAGAGCGGGAACTTACCTTTGGAATATTAGATCACCAGAAAGAAACGTTCGTTACTCAGCAACTTTATCAGACTGCATCCAATGGAAAACACAAACTGAACTGCCACCAACTTGAAACGAGTCTTCAGTACTGCCTACATTATAAACCAGCGCTATCTGCTAAATTTAACTCATAACTACGTCAAAATCGAGACTAGGCCATATTGGGTATTAGGCCAATAAAATATAATTTTTTCGAGGGATGAACAAGAAAAAAAAAATTCAAGAGCTAGCCCCTTTATTTTTAGTAGTCACACGTTTTGTCCACACATGCAATGAGAAAACCATTCGAGCCAAGATAAAGATAAATTTACGGCAATATATTAAACAATATTAAATATCTGTGTAATGCAAACACACGCTCTCAGCAAGCTCTGAATCAATGTAGGTCAATATCTTACTTGAGATGCCCAACAAATGTAACGATATTAATTTAAAAAGCACATTCGAATTTCTCCACACAACCGCTTTCGTTAATATTATGTATTAGTCGTAGTGACATAAAAGAAATCGAAGTCTTAAACAATTTTGAACTCAATAAACAATTCAGGTGTCACAAAGGTTTTTAGTCTTCATGGCTATTTGATACCCGGAATTTGTCTACCCATGATTTTTATAATAAATAAAACGTATGTAGATATTTTATATCGGATTAAATCTTGGAATTAACAAAATGAAAAAAAAAAAAATAAATAAAAAATAAAAAATAAAGCAATAGAACAAGTTTCAAAATTCAGTTTCCTAGGTTGCGAAATAACATTCACAACAGAAACAGATATAAATAATAAGTTAAACAAGTTTAATTATATAACAGGAACACTAAAAAGAACGTTGAAAAATAAAGCCAGAAAAGACTCCTTAATAAAATTATATAAGACGATGGCAGTTCCTACAATCACTTATGGATCCGAAACATGGACAATGACGGCACAACATATAGCTAGAATACAAGCTGCTGAAATGAAATTCCTCAGGCCAATAGCAGGATATCAAAGGACAGACAAAAAACACAATACAGAAATAAGACAACAACTAAACGTAGACGAACTAAATACAACAATAGTGAAATACAGAACAAGTTGGGAAAACCACTTAACAAGAATGACGGGCAATAGAATACCAAAAGCAGCATACAATTACTCACCACGAGGAAAAAGAAACTTAGGAAGACCTAAGAAAAGATGGAGGCAGCAACAATTTGGAGCCGGAACAGGCTAATGGAAGGCCTAAACCGTGATGTAGAAGAAGAAGAAGAAGAAGAAGAAGAAGAAGAAGAAGAAGAAGAAGAAAATGTAAATGTCAACATAAACTTAAAATAAAACAAATTATGATTGCGTGCTTTACGAGTCTCTACAGATTACAATCAACGACTGTAAACATTTAAGTGTTTCGAATGAAAAAATGTTCCTTCTTTCTAATAAAATAAATTTTCTTCTTTCCTATTGGAGCACTCATTTCCAAGCGCCGGATGCTGTCAAGCTAAAGGCACTCCATACATACCTACACTGTTGAGGGTTACTTGGAGGCTTTAGGTAACCAAACGCAGAACTCTATTCATAAATGACACCAATAAGGCATCACTCGAGGCAACTAAGCCAAGAGAGAATGGGGTAGGATGGCCAAAAATCGATTATTATTTAACGAGGCTGTATCAACTAGCTGTTATATTCTCGGATAAATTGGTGATAGCGTGATGCTTATTTGGTAAATGAAACTATGGATTCGTTATGAGGTTACCCCACATACGCTTTGCTTTACAGTTGGGGAAAATTTCGGAAAAAACTTAAGGGGACACTCAACTTAAAAATTGGAGAAAAAGTGTCATAGAAATGAAAAATTAAATTTCTACACTAATTTATGTGACAGAACTAAATCAATACGCAGAATTCTTCCCCTATTCATTGAGAAGTCACAGTCAAATGCACAAAGCCAAAAAATAAAAAATGATAATTAAAAGTAATATTTCAATTAATGATTGATTAAAAATTGAAATATTTTTTATTTTGAAAAGTATTGGATCTAATGAGCTGAGATATTGCATGTTACTTTCCATGTGTATATTAAACGTTTTCTCCAAATTTGAAAAAGATTGGTCAAATAGGAAAAAAGTTCCAAAATATAGTTGAGTGTCCCCTTAACTAGATAAATAATCAGCCAAGAGTGAATTGGAGAATGCACTCGGGCATGGCTTAAGAGCCCTGTAACTTCTAAGCTATTGCAGTAGCCTATTATTCAAGCACTAGGACCACAGGGCTGCTGTTTCTGCGTGTCACAAGCTGTTAAAAGAAGCTCACTTCAATAAGCACCAAGAAAGTCATCCGAAGAGCTGTATTGATTCCAACAGCTGACCTTTGTGCTAATACAGCTCTATTTGTGACCTTTATTGTTAATTCGACAAGCTTGTGGCTGCTTGGAGCGGCATTACGAATCATCCACATCAAAGCTACAAGTCCTTTCATGCGTACAGCGCGCGCTACGGGTCACGGGTTCGGTTCTCGATTGCTCACATGGAATAATCGAGTTTTAACACGTACAATGACTTCTTTCAAACTCTCGTGTTATTTTGCGATCTTCTTTTTTATCGACTAATTAGTGTATCTCAAAGCATAGGAGCAGAGTGGTTATTGGATTATTTTATCACACAGCTGAAAATAAACATTATTTTTAGTGGAGGTTAATCAAATTACGAACGATCGCATTGCTATAGAGAAGTTACAAAATTTCCACTGTCGGATTTTACATGCTCTAATCATAAATCAATCACACATAATAACAATAGAGAGCCCAGAGAGATAGCTCAGTTGCAGGACACTAGATCGCAATAGGGAAGTCCTGGATGGGGGAGGGGAGGCAAATCTGATCGGAGTTTTCAATTGTTTCCTAGATCATAAAATAAGAAGAAAATTAAGCATTTAAAAGAAAAATGTCGGACTGTTTCCACTTACAGATTTTTAAACTCTTTCGCAAGACTTAAGGCTCGGCCACACAGAAAGAGAGCTACAGCGGCTATCAAAGTTGCTCTTTAGTTATACATTGTTATTTATTAATAGGGCTATTATTAAATAATTTCGAGGGAAAATTGTTTCGGAGCCGGTTATCGAACCCGGGACCTTTGGCTGAGCGCGCCAACACTCTACCGGCTGAGCTACTCAGAAACTGTAACCGACACCGGCTCAATTTTCCCCTTTATGTCCACATACTTCAAGTCGACTGATTAGACGCCAGAACCCAACACTGAGTGCACACAACCTCTGTGTGGCTTGAATTGTGGTTTTCTGTTAACGAACAGTGACGTTTATTATGCAAATCTGGCTTTTAGGTATAGCTCCCTTGAAATTATTCAAGTTAGCTTCACAGGGAGCTACACCTCAAAGCCGGATTTGTAGGTCTATTATTAATTTATTCGTTACGTTCAAATTTCAAATAACACTCTCTAGCAACTTTTGTTTCATGAACGTTGGCAGCCTTTTCCAAAAGTAAACGATGCTGTCAATGTAACAGCTGGAAAGTAACTGGCAGTTGTAGAATGTCAGTACCGAAATTCGAAACAAAATTGGCAAAGGAAAATTCAACCTAACAACTACAAAATCACTATAATCCACTAACATTTAGTAATTGGGGTAAAATGGTTAGGTTTCAGCCTTACGCTATAAAGTAAGGAGACTCGACCTATAAATATCTTCTATTACCCACTCTAGGAATAGAACCACGGACCGCTTGACTCGAGAGTGCATACACCATTCACGGAGTCAAGGTGGAGGACTATAATATAATGTGAAATTTGTAACAGAGATAAAGAATTCTTTGTTTATCTTATACAAAGCGGTAATCAAGACTTAAAAATAGGAAGTCACATGGTAAGAAGCGGGCGTAAACAAGTGAAAGGAGAACAAACGGAGCACAAGAGCGAACAGGCTTGTGTTAACACATATCTGCAACAAATGAGGCGAAAGATAAAAGCAACTGCGTATAGTTCAGCCACAAGTGTCGGCAACATTGTATGGGAATTCAGATAACAAAGCAAATTCCTGCGTCGACTAAGGTCATGGAGTATAGGGACAACACAGGGACGTAATAGGAGAATTGAACACGGATGCTACTTCCTCCTACACTGTGTAACAAGTGAACGAAGTTCGTGTTTGAGTGACTAATTTGAATGGAAGTTACAAAATGGAAGGCACACTTTTAAATACCACATTGTATGCACATCACAAGGCTTCATTACCACACAGTGAAGATAATCTTCAAAGAACCATTTAAACTGTAAACATTACTGCAAAGTATTATAGTTTAAAACACACACAGGGAAATGGGTATCACGAAAACGACAGTGCCATAAGAAACCTACCTATATAACAATGAAGAAATAACTTATAATCAGTAAAACTAGAGAACATGTTTTATGGTTACAAAGTCAAAGCACAGTCCAGTATATACAGTTACGAAGCTCAATAAGTAATAAATATGCATCCATAGATAGTTGCTAACCACTAGGATCGCTACTATCGCCTCGTTACAGACAATGCGAAATAGTACCTGCACAGTCTATTGTTCCTAGCAACCTCAACAACTCAAGCTTCATGACTGTATATACAATACTAGACTGGGGTCGAAGCTTGATGTTCTCTTGTTTTACAAATTGTCAAAGCCTGCTAATTTCTGAACACGACCCACTTATTATACTCGTAAGTTAGTATTTCTTCATTGTTTTGTACATAGGTTTCTTGTGGCAATGTTAAATTTCTATGTCCTATAACCCTGAAAAATACATATATATATATATATATATATATATATATATATATATAATTTGTTTATTTTACGACGCTTTATCAATTGCCATGGTTTCTAGTAAAGGCTGGTTCACAATAAACCGGGAATGAGAACCAGAGTGAAAACGAGAAGCAGAGAATGTGAATATGAAAATTTTTGATTCGCAATAAACCGAGAACATAGACGACTATGCATATCGATATGCATGTCAATAACGATATTTAAAGTCGATATTACGCATTCTGATGTTATTTGAGTATAATTGACCAATGGCGTTCTCTCATGAGTACAAGGCAGCCAACATAAACAAGGTTAACCAACTTCAAAATTTCAACGGTACTATAAATATGCCCATGCATCTTTATTATCACAACCTATTTTAAGTCTACCATAACGTAAAATAATTAGAGAACAAACATTTGTAATAGAACAAAAATGAACACAACAGTAGTTATAGAATTGAAGCATGAATATGTAGTGTGAAATACAACCAATACAAAAATGAACACAACAGTAGTTATAGAATTGAAGCATGAATATGTAGTGTGTAATACAACCAATACAATAATAAAATATGATTCACTTATGATCGGTGTTCAAAGATGCAGCTATTGAAAGCCACGTATTCTCCTCCATTTTCTCATCTTTATACGAGGCGCGCCGCTTATCGTAAACTTGAGGATTTTCCTCAACACTTTATATTAGAATCTCATCAAATAAAACTTGCTCCATGATGCACAGCACAGAACAAAATAATGCATAGGTTATGTCAGGTCTTCTTGCTACAAAATTTCCGACAAAATAGCTTTTAGATGGCAATAGAATGAATCTAGTGGGCTGTGATCAGAAACGTGAACGCCAAAGTTGAAACTTGGCCAAATCTCCGTTCACGATCCCGGGCTCCGGCAAGCTTTTCGTTGTGAATGCTCACATTTAAATGTACACATTTTAACAATTTTACCGTTTTCATTTTCGTTCCGATTCTCGTTTCCGGTTTATTGTGAACCAGCCTTAACGTCGTGCATTACAGGGGCTATGTTCGGCTCAAGTTTGCCGAGAATGATGAAGTTCGATATTCGCCAATGTAGAAGGAGGAGCCCTATCGTGTTTGTTACAACTAGTTATAAAAATATTCGCTGTTCTCCACTCATGTATTAATCGCTTGAGAATTTTAGCACATATCTTGCGATTAGTTTTTCATATAAAACGAGACGAAATTTTTAATTGCCTCTACTATGTTCGAACATTGCAGGACACTAGTTTCTAGCATCTAAGACTTGGATTCTAAGTGAAATGAAGGTGATAATGCCAGCGAAATGAGTCCAGCACCGAAAGTTAATCAGCATATTTTGCTCTTTATCGGTTCAGAGGAAAACCCCAGAAAAATTCTCCTCAGAAATATTTCGTTGGAAGAAGTGGAACGTTGAAGTTTGCAGCAAGTCTATGAGCAGAATATTCAATGGTAAAAAGCAGGATTAATCTGATTTCTTTATTGCAAAAAAATCTATTTATTCCGATTTTAATGTTCTCCAAATTGAATAAATATATGGCTCCTACGAAAGACCTTTCCGGTTTCGAACACATGTAATTTACATTCTATAAATCTGAGATGCATGAAAATAGCACTAATGCAATGGGAAGAAAAATAAAAAAGTTTACTTGTGGTAACATTGTTTTCCTAGGATGCGTATCCTATCAACGCCGGCCGTGAAAGCCTACATTCTAAGATTGTTTTCCTAGTTGGTATGACTGTCTCATAATAGCGCATATAAACAAATGTGTTCATTGTTGAGGCGAAATGGCTGCTATAGAGGACAGAAAAGCTTGATTTTCATGTGAATCAGTCGGTTATATTAATGTACAACGGCATTACCGAACAAAGTCTGGTGCAGATCCACCCAGTGGGCCTACAATCCGTAAATGGTACACTGATTCTAAGGCAAGATTCTTTGCAAGGGGTTGCCATTTCATCCGTACCGACTACAGTTACTGCAAGCCCTAAAACCAGAGGACAAAGTGCTACGAAGAAATTGCTGCATAAGTATGAAGACTTTAATTGAAAACGATGATGAATTTATTCGTTCCGTGGTGTTTTCTGACGAAGCCACTTTTCATCTTTCTGGTAAGGTGAACAGACAGAATCTGGGGGTCGGAAAATCCGCGTACATAGGCTTGATGTGTGCATGTTACCAAGGGGGACACATTGAACATCTTTAAGGTAAGGAACTGAACTTTTTGAGTTTCTGTTCCCATTGGTACTATTTTCACGCACCTCAGATTCATAGAACGTAAATGACATGTGTCCGAAACCGGAAAGATCTTTTGTAGGAGCCCTGTAGGCTATATAAATATACATACAGTGTTAAAATATTATCATACAAGTCGTCATAAATATAAAGAAGAGCCACATTTTTTGTAAGGTCACACTTTTAGAATCGCAAATACTGTATACTTTTTAAGGTATGTTCTGCATTGGAAGTAAAAACTTATTTTATTAATAACAGAAAAAAAATATGTTTCCCTGTGTTTTAAATCCAACTTACAAAGCCTGTCAATAATAGCGGTAAGCACAACAAAAAAGAAACAAGGCCGAGCAAAAAAGTGACTGACAGATTATTGACCTGATCAATTTTTGGCTATTAAATTATGTAACTCCGCTCTTTGGCTGCTTAATGGACACTCAAGTGCTCAGCCATGATGTCGTGACGTAGGCTAGTTAAGCCGTCCCTCGTGTATCTTACTTTTATTAATCTCAGAAGCGTTGAAGACATTTCGTTTTACAGCTTCATACAGAGAAAACCACATCACAACCACCGGGAAAATTTCTGAAGCTCTTTTTATAAGCTTAATAAATCACATTTATTGTTCTTTTGTTGTTCACTGATGGCAACAGAAACCGCAAATGCTTGAAAATATTATTATGGCGACAGACTGCTGTGTTTTATCCACTACAACAACATAGCAGCGGGATTGTCAGTTGCAAAGCAGCCTTAAGATAAGAACTGCAGGAAGAGTAAAGTTGTAGAATGGGATATTCCGTTATGTTGTAATTTCGAGTGTTGACTACCTCGTTCTCGCGTGATGGCCTAACTGCGTTGTTTCCGATTTTAATGCGTTTGGCAACAAGTGACAATCTGCGCACAAGTGACATTTACGAGAGTGATGCGCATGTTCCTATCCCCATGCTCTTTCAGGGACACAAGAACGCATCAAAATTGACAAAAAGAAGTTCCTCTTCAGTTTATCTTGCTTTAAGCTTCAAGATTAATGTGTCCAAGTTTGTTTTTCGATCTCGTTTTCTGGCGTCCTAAACTTCTCTTTCGCGGGAATGGAATTATTATTATTATTATTATTATTATTATTATTATTAGCTCAGTCGGCTGAGGCGCTTGCCTGCCGATCCGGAGTTGCGCACGGGCGTAGTTCGATTCCCACTTGGGCTGATTATCTGGTTGGGTTTTTTCCGAGGTTTTCCCAAATTGGATGGCGAATGTCAGGTGATGTATGGCGAATCCTCGGCCTCATCTCGCTATCACCAATCCCATCGACGCTAAATAACCTAGTAGTTGATACAGCATCGTTAAAATCAACTAAATTATTATTATTATTATATTATTATTATTATTATTATTATTATTATTATTATTATTATTGAGCCACCGGCATAGCTCAGTCGGCTGAGACGCTTGTCTGCCGATCCGGAGTTGCGCTCGGGCGTAGTTCGATTCCCACTTGGGCTGATTACCTGGTTGGGCTTTTTCCGAGATTTTCCCAAATTGAATGGCGAATGTCAGGTGATGTATGGCGAATCCTCGGCCTCATCTCGCTAAATACCATCTCGCCATCACCAATCTGATCGACGCTAAATAACCCAGTAGTTGATACAGCATCGTTAAAATCAACTAAATTATTATTATTATTATTATTATTATTATTATTATTATTATTATTATTATTATTATGTCTTATGCGTGTGAAGTTAGTACAAGTCGACTGACTAGCTAGTCCACAGTGATGATCATATTTATGTCCATAGGGTGTTCGGAGTAAAGGCTAGCACGTCTGACCGTGAAACTAGTAGGTCAGGGTTAAAATCCTGGTTGGGACAAGTTACCTGGTTGAGGTGTTTTCCTTCAGCCCATTAAGAGCAAATGCTGGGTAACTTTCGGCGCTGGACCGTGCTAGCATTATCCCATCTCACTCAGACGTTAGATAACCATAGCATTTGATAAGCTTGAAGCTCGTAAAATAATCAATTAAAAATAAAAAATACGAGTTAGTCTTGCACTTTCGTTATAAACAAGAGCGTAAGCAGTCACCATGGAAAAGGGCATGTTAATAATAAACTGCTACAGGCTTTGTGATAAAAGTTTATCGGATTCTACATTGTGAATTTTTAAAGAAATTAGATGTAAGATTTAATAAATTGAATTTTTATAAATTAGTGCACTGGGAGATGTTAAAGTAACTTAGGCTACGTACCTAGTTAGGCGAGGAAGTTTATGCGGATAAAGTACATAGACCTACATTGAGGATCATTGTCCTTCGTATCCCGCCATAAAAATTGGGTCGAAGAATTTAAGAGAGGAAGAACGGAGATCAAAGGTAACATCGTGTTGGAAGACATGTTTCTATAGAAAATATCGATGCCGTGCATGGCATGGTTTCGGAGGATTGACGAATTGGGCTGAAACGTACGTACATTAGAGACTTAATGATAATAATAATAATAATAATAATAATAATAATAATAATAGTAATAATAATAATAATAATAATAATAATAATCCGTGGCGCTACAGCCCGTGAAGAGTCTAGACCGACCAGCCGGCTGCTGGTCTCACGCCCACATGCCGAAGCAGAGGTTGACGATCATCAAACCAGAATGGAGGTATCGTGTGGTTAGCACGAGACTTAGAGACTTAGCAAATTTAATGTGAGTGTGTGTCTACAGTATTATTATACTGCGGTGTATCTCTCACATCATAAATAACGATTTTAGTATCAAAAATTATCTTTAATTGTAAGTAGAAAGAGATAAAAAAGTATTTAAATTTCTAACTTCCTAAATTGCATATTGTACTTGATTACTATCTATTGATGTATTATTTCTTACTTCTCTCTATTCCATATTATGCACTTTTTGAAATTGTTTTCCAGACCTATATCACAGTCTAGTACATACAGTCACGAAGCTCAATACGTAGGGAATATGCATCCGATGACAGTTGAACTTAAGTTGCTAACCATTAGGGTCGCTACTATCGCCTCATCACAGACAATGCGAAATAGTACCGGCACAGTCTATTGTTCCTAAAGCGCTTTCAGAATAAGAAGGCATATGGCCTACGCCAATCGGGTGCTAGCAGCGGTACGATGTTGTCACACAGTGCACGGTGTACGAGACGTGGAAGACAGAGACAAAAGATAAGGACAGAAAATATCAGTATCAGTCGCTGCTGGGTATAGCGAGCGGACGGGTCGAGACTTGTTCCTTCATTGTGTGTAATGTTTAAATACAATTACTCTTACTGAAGTAATTTTCATCCCAATTTTTTTTATTCTTCGCTTCACAGATCATTAGATCTTAGAGTCACTAACTTGCGAAATAAAGTGACATATGTAGAAATTTACTATGCTAATGTCAGACAAAGAATGTCTTAATTTTAAAAAGGAATGCTGCATATTGTATTGCACTATCTGACATGTGGAAATTTTCTCCTGAAAAAATTGAGGGCGAGAAACTTTATCCAAATGTTCAGACTTCCTTGTACAGCAGTGCTCAATTTATTATTATTTCTCCAGAGGAAAGATGAGATAGAGTTTGTTTGTAGAGGCAGCCTACGAATCTAGCGATAATAAAACGTAAACATGTTTGTAGAAACGTAATTTAGTATTGATACTGAAGTTGAAAAGTAATTTATTTTTCCTCTGCTAAATGAAGCCTATAAAATTTAATTTAATTCAATTCTCTAGCTTATACCTTACTTAGGGTCCAGGGTTCTATATTCTGGTTATGAATCTGGCTATAATGCAACGTAAGCATAATAATTATGTAGTCATACATATTTCAGTATTCATACTGAAACTGTAGATTATTTTATTTTTCTCTGTAAAACTAAGTCTATCTAATTTAATTTTATTCTCTAACTTTTACGTATCTAGAGGTCCAAGGTTCTATATTCTGGCTAAGAATCCGGCTATAAGAATATAAGCATATCTGTTCATATGTAAGTCTAATTCAATACTCATATTGAAATTGAAGATTACTTTCTTTTACTTTGTTAAATCAAGCCTATCTAATTTAATTTAATCCTCAGGCTTATACCTACCTAGATGTCCAGGGTTCTGTGTTCTATCACTCTGGCCTGTGGCATATCCTACGAGTGAAGGTAGTTATATAGAAGTGAATATGAAAACCGCAACCCAATAATATCGTTAATACGAGTATATTGAAGGTAAATTTGTATATTAGAAAAACGTATAAAATGTAATATATTATATATATATATGTATAACGCGAAGTTTTTAAAATAGAAATTGAGTTTTGGAATTGTAAAATCTTCTCGTTTCTAGCATGCCTGTATTTATTTTAAAAGTGAAATGTAATTAAATTGCTTATCTTACAAAGATTTTTAATGCTCTTAAGGAAGAACGTTGTTAATACTCTTCGTATAACTCATCGAAAAAGAGGCAAGGGTGTATATGTTTACAATATCAACCAAATATCTCATACGTTTAAGCAATATTTCGTCTTATACCACGTATAATATTGCAATGTAAAGTGAAAATCGTATCTGTGGTTATTCTCAGCTTTCTTCTTGCTTTCCACGTTCTGTAATAGCCCTGCTAACACATACTACTACTATAGTCCATTTAAAATATCGTACGATGAAGTAATACACGGTTCTAAAAATCGTCCAAATTAACACGTTTGTTTTGCGTTATTTTCCAGGAGAGGTAAATACTGGTATACCACCTATTTGAATTGTCTCTTTGCTCTATCCCAGAATACAAGATAACGTATGTACTTCTAAACTACACACCTCTGTAGTCAGATTCTTTGTTTGTAAAAAACTGACACGCACTACATCATAAATAGTATATACAGAAAATAAAATACTCCTTGCCTGTGAGTGTAGAACTATCTTTTTGCGTATAACAGATGAAACACCAGAGCCACTTGGAATACCTTCAAGAGACATTGTTAAAGTAAGTTACACTCTACACAAGAGAAAAAAAAATCCATGTCTGAATTTCAAAATAAACAGAATCTATCTTCGTTTACAGAGAGGGACTTCAGAGCAAAATATGCTGTATATTGTAGGTTGGATATCTCTGTTTAGTCTTAAAGCGATAACACGCGAACCAGTTGACATATAATTGTCATTCTTGTACTGTTGAGTTCAGAATTCGTGGCTCTATCGAATGGCACAGCTTAAAATTCATTCCTAGCCATAAATATTGTGCGCGCAAGAAAGAAATTAATACGCGACGCTTCAGCGAGACTTCGCGACGATTTAACTAGGCAACACCGCTTCACTGTCACTGGCTAGTCGAGATAGACCGGCCGGAACTAGCTCCGACTTATATGCCTTCTTATTCTGAAAGCGCTTTAGTACTCTTAGTTGCTAACCGCTTGGAGCGCTGTATAGCGAAAAATGCAGAAAATCACCTCAAGCTTCGTAACTGTACGATCACAGTCTAATATATACAGTAACGAAGCTTGAAGAGATGAGGGTACTAGGAACAATAGACTGTGTCGGTACTATTTCGCATTGTCTGTGATGAGGCGATAGTAGCGATCCTAGTGGTTAGCAACTATCTATGGATGCATATTCCCTACGTATCGAGCTTCGTGACTGTATATACTAGACTGTGGTATGATATTAGACTGTGCCTATATGATCATCTGTTATGACAGGCGGGTATTAAATTAAATTTAATTCACGAAATGAAAATAAATTGTAATTGTAACTAGTAGATACCTGGGAAAAATGAAATTAAATACAATGGAAACGGACCTAATAGAAAACAAACCACTACTCCATAAATGTATGTGGAAAATATTACAAGTAAATTGCGGGTGGAGAAAAGAGAGCGAAGGAATGTGTAGTAGCATATCATCATCATCATCATCATCATCATCATCATCATCATCTTGAAGGGGATACGTGAACCCTCCCGCGTAAAGTTAATCCTAGTCAGCTATTACGCTAACCCCCAATTAGACGCATTCCGACACATGAGTTGACTCTGCTAAGGTTCACTGCCTCTCTAGGTGTCATATAGGCATCCCACATGTCCCTAGACTAGGCCCCTCCTGAAATCGTGAACCAGTGATCGGAGAAATGCTGTTCGTATGAATATCGAATGAAGATCAGCCGATATGATGTTAATGCCTAGTTTGAGGAGAAGGGAGAAATCCCGTCGTAGCTTCTTGGTACAGGCTATTGACAAGGAATGCAACTTATCGTACCTATTAAACATTTTATTCGCTAATCAAATAAGTAAGCATTCGGTACACACTTTACTAATAATAGATCTGTAACCGAAATTTTTCTGGTAATTTTCGCTTTTAAAAAAAATTGGTGTTAACATGTATAATTAACCATCCGGAGACCAAAAATCGCTTTTTTGACATTTTTCTTTGTTTTTATGAAATGTGTTCCAATCTTTCTCATATTTCATCCAGTTTTTCCTCAGTAAGTACACAATACTTTCATTCAATACTGACCCAGTTTCTATAAATATTTAACGAGGTTGCGTATAGTGTTGACATGTGGAACAGTAACAATAGAAAATCTTCTTGCAAATCATGTTTTTACCTTTCCGCAATCACTCTTTTCCGATAAGTCTCTACCATGAAAATCCTTTGCTGTAATGTAAATTTTAAATTTCTGTGGTGCTATGTGAACGAGCTATTCTAAATACTATACTAACACAATCAGAAGAATAACACGCAATCTAATGTCAACACAGCCACTCTAACAGATTTACTGAAATGGACTATCGAGCATTCGAGAGATGGTTTGCCGCGGGTTGCTAGGCCGTCGTGCCGGTCGACCTGTATTATGTAAACGAACGCTCTGTAGAAGACACCACGCGATTGTGCCTTGCTCTACCGAGAATCATGGCAGACAGCACTCAGGCTCCGCTGCCTGCTAGAGAAGCAGTAGTGCTTGTGGTGTTTTGAATTCGATTTGTGTTTCGTTCACTCAATGGAGAAGTGTAAGTTAGACATTAATCATTTCGGGTAATGTTCTGTGAGAAAAGATTTTATACGTTAACGTTAGGAGACAGGCCTGTGCTGTATTTGAACATGCTAAATAAAAGTCTCATACCGAAACATTTCTGCCTGAAGGCAAAACAAAATTCGGAGACTTAATAAGAGTGAAGAAGAACTGAAGATCGTTTTTGAAACAACTATGCAAACATTTCAGTGGTTCGAGCAAGAGAAACTAGCATCGAACGGTTTGATGGACATGCCAATAAGAGAGTTCGAACTTACCAGGGTCGAAAAAGAGAAAACAGCGCTGAACGTTCTCAGAGAATTAACAAACAACGAGAGCGTATTGCTAGAACTAGACAGCGTAGACGAGAATTAATAGGCCTACGCATATTAATACGTCTGTTAGTATTCCATTACGATCTAAATATCCATTAATGCTCATTTTAATGATATTCAAATAAGTAAGACGGATAAAATGAAACGCAAAAATGGGGTAAAGGACCAAATGGATTAAGTATGTTGTCTGCTGGAAACGTTATTTCTGATACACAAGATCCCCCACAACCATTTAAAGACTTACTTATAGTAGTACATCCGTTATCAACACACGTTTTAAATAATATAAGACAGTGCAATACATTATTCTAAGTGGTCCCGTTTCTTGACAAAGTCTTCTTCCAGCTAAAAGAGCAATCCTCAGTTCTTACAAATATATTCTGTTTCAGACGCTGTTAGGCCTAACGTAATAACAAGCTTAAAAGTAGAATTAATTGAACAACTCCAGAGTGTATTGCATGGTAATTGAACGGGTTACATCAGCTTCTTGTCTATGCGGATGACGTGAATATGTTAGGAGAAAATCCACAAACGATTAGGGAAAACACAAAAATTTTACTTGAAGCAAGTAAAGCAATTGGTTTGGAAGTAAATCCCGAAAAGACGAAGTATATGATTATGTCTCGTGACCAGAATATTGTACGAAACAGAAACATAAAAATTGGAGATTTATCCTTTGAAGAGGTGGAAAAATTCAAATATCTTGAAACATAAAACTTGGTGATTTATCCTTCGAAGTGGTGGAAAAATTGAAATATCTTGAAGCAATAGTAACAAATATAAATGACACTCGGGAGGAAATTAAACGAAGAATAAATGTGGGAAATGCCTTTATTATTCGGTTGACACGCTTTTGTCATCCAGTCTGCTGTCAAAAAATCTGAAAGTTAGAATTTATAAAACAGTTATATTACCGGTTGCTCTGTATGGTTGTGAAACTTGGACTCTCACTTTGAGAGAGGAACAGAGATTAAAGGTGTTTGAGAATAAGGTTGTTAGGAAAATATTTGGGGTAAGAGAGAAGAAGTTAAGGAGAATGGAGAAAGTTACACAACGCAGAACTGCACGTTGTATTCTTCGCCTGACATAATTAGGAACATTAAATCTAAACGTTTGAGATGGGCAGAGCATGTAGCACGTATGGGCGAATCCAGAAATGCATATAGAGTGTTAGTTGGGAGACCGGAGGGAAAAAGACCTTTGGGGAGGCCGAGACGTAGATGGCAGGATAATATTAAAATGGATTTAAGGGAAGTGGGATATGATGATAGAGAGTGGATTAATCTTGCTCAGTATAGGAACCGATGGCGGGCTTATGTGAGGGCGGCAATGAACCTCCGGGTTCCTTAAAAGCCATTTGTAAGTATTATTATTATTATTATTATTATTATTACTATTATTATTATTATTATTATTATTATTCTATTGGAGTTGTTTTCGTCTATTCCATACAATCGATATATGCGTCAACCTATCTACACGTATAATGGACAAAAACCTCTTGGCAGAATTACATGTGGCTGTATCAGATATAACAACAGATTTTGAAGCCGTTTTTGCTCGAGTCGATGAAGATTAGTGAGCAATAGTGGTTAAACGTAATTATTACTTATTATTACACACACACACATATACACTAGGTTCTATACACTGAATTATTGACTGAATTGACATAGGGATGACGTAATTAATAATTAGTTAATTCACAATTCATCAATATATCAAATTCTATACTGTTTAAACACATTACACATTGGCTCACTGAAGAGAGCAGCTTGCATTATATTCATTTTCAAGCAAATTTAATGTGTATTATGTTATATTTAAAAAATATTTTAGGAATAATATTGTATATATATATATATATATATATATATATATATATATATATATATATTTATATATAATTTATGTTGACTATTACAGTTTTACTACGTCATACTACTTTTTACTAATGAAACGGTACGAAAGGACGTCTTTCAACCAATCATGGCTGCTTATCGCACAATTTTATCACGTTCCTAGCATTTGTTTACTTTTATCACTTCCCTAGAATTTGTTTGTTTTTATCACTTCCCTAGCATTTGTTTCTTTTTTTAGGTTATTTTACGACGCTTTATCAATATCTTAGATTATTAGCGTCTGAATGAGATGAAGGTGATAATGCCGGTGAAATGAGTCCGGGGTCCAGCACCGAAAGTTACCCAGCATTTGCTCATATTGGGTTTAGGGATAACCCCGGAAAAAACCTCAACCAGGCAACTTGCCCCGACCGGGAATCGAACCCGGGCCAACTGGTTTCACGGTCAGACGCGCTAACTGTTACTCCACAGGTGTTGACTTTTGCCCCGACCGGGAATCGAACCCGGGCCAACTGGTTTCACGGCCAGACGCGCAAACTGTTACTCCACAGGTGTGGACTTTGTTTTTTGTTTTTTTTTTTTTTGTTTTTTTTTTTTTTGTTTGTCAACATTGCAAACTACAAATTCTTCACGGTACTATAAAACATGCTTTGTGATCGTCATTTGTTTCCCGCGTAGATAGTCGACTGAAAATGGCGCCTCCGATCAAACATTTTGGTAAAGGTAACATTAGTGAAATAGAATTTTAGTAAATCAATTAATATCTATTTTATTGTATTAAAGTACTTTATTTCGTCTAATCTTTATATACTTTCTTCTGTTTTTATCACCTTCCTTTCATTTGTTTCTTTGTTTGACAACATTACCAGCTGTAAATTCTTTACGTTACTATAAAACATGCTTTGCGACCTTTATTTGTTACCGCATAGACAGTCAACTGAAAATGGCGGCAGCGTTCAAACGTTTTGGTGAAGCTGACATTAGTGAAATAGAATTTTAATAAGTCAATTAATATTTTATTGTATTAGAGTAGCTACTTTATTTCTTCTAATCTTTATATACTTTCTTCTAATCGTGTAATAGTGAATTAAATCCCACTCGAGTTTTGATTTTCTTTAGATAAATCAAAACCTCTAGTGAGATTACTGTTGATAATTCGATAAACAGCAACTGTCAACATCTATTCTAAATGAAGTAATCCACCTCTGCCACACTATTTGATTTGTATCAGCTACCTCTCCATCCCCACTCCTCAAACCTTGAGTGAAGTATTGCGGGCTGCATTCAGCAGTGATTCGGCGCTACCTATTGGTTTGGACACGCCTGCATAAGAGGAAAGTTAAAAAGTAAAAGTGATAGTGAATCTCCTTGATTTAGCCCGAAGTGAATTGGCAAATCGTCAGACAGATAAAAAGCTTATCATAACTTCTTTCAGAAGGAAAGAAACAAATCAATGGCAGTTTTGTATTTGTAATTTTAGTTATAGTTGAAGTGGCTGTGGTACAGACAGTTCTCTTAACATCTGGCCATGGAAAAGTCGAAAATACAGAAGAAATTTCTGAGTCTTTCGTGCGAACTGTTCATGACCAGGCTTTGTGCAATTTATTCTCTCAACACCTGGCCAAGCAAGCAGCGGGGATGCCGGGCACGCTTGTGGGCCTGGCCGTGAGATCGAGGAAGGGAGCGTGCGGTTTCCTTTTCCGTCGTATCATTGCGCAATGCTACTTCGTAGTGCTGCAGAGCCACGCAATGCTTAAACTAGGACACAAACACCTCAACATTGAATACTCAGTGCATTTCAATTAATTTTACGTAATTACCACGTTGGAAAGATTTAGTTACGCATATGTACAGACTTTTCTTCGCCATTTTAAGTTATTTATTTTAATGTAAGGGAAAATTGTTTTTTTTCTAGAAATAATTGCAACATCGCAGTAAATACAGTAGTATCTGCTGCCAACGCAAGGAAATACCCCTTCTCCGCAGCAGTGAGCAAGGTCCGCACGGGAACCTGAAGAAATAAATGAATAATTCATTTCTAACTTGTAAATATCACTAAAACCCCAGATCACATATATAACAGATTGCTCATCCCTATATTAAAATCGGTAGCATTTTGAAGAGAACTACCGCCAGAATCGCCACCCGTCCGCCGTAAACGAATACGAGATGGTAGTACAGTCCCTAATGCAATTCAAATGGGAGTTAAGATGTGACTCTTTATGTAACAACTAGATGGCAGCATAGTAAATCTGACAAAAGTTGTTACCGTCAAAGCCTATAAGCCCGAGCAATCTGGATATATATGATCTAGCTAAAACCCATCTTCTTCTTCTTCGCCCCCCCCCCCACCCCCGATGTCGCATAGCTCCTAAACGACGCGTCAGAGAATATAGGTTGTTTCACGAAAAATGATCTTCACTGAGAGATCTATCACTCGTAGTAGGTCGCAGAGATCCTGACTAACTGTGTATACGGTATAACATTATAATATATAAACAAATTTAATATACAGGCTTACGCAGGTGATATTGTTATAACGGTGAAAAAAAAAAAAAAAAAAAAAAAAAAAAAAACATGAAAGTATTACTTAGAGTTTTGTCAATGAATCAAAAGACGCCAGTTAATTATCAAGACACTCAAATAATATAACACAATGAAGGTAGACAATTACAAATAGGCCTAATAGAACAATTTAAATAAAATAATAAAACATTTCGGTACACAATCCTCTGCAGACCAACGAAACTTTTTTTTCATAATAGCGGATACTTCACTTTTCGTCATTCACCCATACGAAGCCAGTTGTGTAGACCAATTTACCGACAGAGTCGTTGCGCAGGGTGCGCCATAGGAGGCTGGTCTACGCTACGCCAGCAATGAGATGAGAAAATAATGGAGATTTGTTGGGACGTCACAGGGGAACCGGAGCTCCCCTATGTTACCCGGACTACGTGCTTGCCCCACAAAAGTTATAAATCGGGGGTACACCGGGGATCGAACCCAGGTCCGCAAGATTATACAGCCAGGGCTCTAGTAACTAGACTACTATGGCGGTTAGAACAACAAAACTAACAGCTTACAAAACAGTAGTATTACTTGTGCTTTTATATTTAGTAAAAACGTGGATCCTATCATAAAGAATCAGCAAAATATATTTATCAATTCTGCATCAAACTCTAACCTTATCTTTCTTAATTGAATTTAACACACTTTTTCCATCAATTTCTTCAACTGGAAAAGAATGACTGAAAATATCCATAAATATTAACCAAAATATTTTAATGGCTTCAACAGCCCCTTTGTATCCAAACACCACAGGCCAAGCTACACATGACATGAAAGTTTTGAATTGTTGAATCTTATGACCTTCGTATTCAATAGGTATAATAACTGAATTTTCCATTTTATATTTGTTATTAGAATTGCTAATTGCAGTCTTAATTTCAATATCTATAGCCATATGGTCAGCAATACCACACTAGCTCACACTTATCTTGTAACAGTCAGGGTCCAGACCTGTTATACAGTTATCAATACAAGCCAAACCTCTTGTAGGTAAAGTATTAGCACACTACAAACCTAATGATTGTAACATATATTCTAGCTAGTTGGTGATAGTTGACTCAAATATAATATCAATATTTAAATCCATACATAAAATAACATTCTTAATTTTACCACGTAAAGTGTAAACATATAGTAGAAATGATTCTAATGCATTAATAAATTGACCTGCATCTGAGCTTGGAGATCTATAGCCGCACACAATCAAAGTTTTTAGTAACAGGTAATATTACAACGGCTAGTTCTAACACTTTCTCAAAATAAAAATTTCTAATATGAAATCTATCAAACAAAATATTTTCACGCGCAAAGATTACTGTACCACCTTGTTTATTTTCATAGTATACTTTCTTATGGACTACTTTTATGGGGTAATAGTTCTCATACTAATAAGGTACTTATGTTACAAAAAAAAGCCATTAGAATTATAACTAACTCATCAATGAAGGCACACTACAGACCGTTATTTGTAAATGAAAAAATATGACTGTAACATCACTTTATATTTATCAAGCCCTAAATTTCGTCAAAGAAAATTCACATATGTTGACACATAGGAATGATGTTCATATATACAACACCAGAAACCGTGACCGTTTTGACATACCTAAGTGTAGGCTAACTAAAAGAATGAATAATTATTTTATTATGTCTTTAAAAATAGCAAATAAATTTCCGAGATATCTTTTTAATCTGGAAAGGAAGTCTTTTAACAGACTTGTCTCTGGTTGGTTAATCAACAAACCATTTTATGAAACTAATGAGTTTTTTAATGTTGACGTTGTTGAGAGTTTTTGAATTAATTTTATTATGTTGTGTGCTCTGACTGTATAACACTGAATATACTGAACATTCCTATAGAAAATATGACCCAGTACATAATTAAGAGGAGTATAAAACTCCACTTCACTGTCTTTCAACCAATGTTCACAAATACATAGTATATTATATGATGGCTATAGGGAACCACGCAGGCCAAGTGTTGTTAAAGAAAGGAAAAATCGAAATTATATTTTCAGTGATTCTGTATTCATGGACAGGCCTACATGGAGAATCCTAAAAATCAGTGAACTGAGAAATTTGTATAAATAACCAGATATAGTAACATTGATAAAAAGTATAAGACTTCGATACCTAGGCCATATTCGACAGCGAGGCTAGGCACTTCTCTCCAGAAGAGCAATGGAGAAGAATCTAGAGGAAAATGGCTACTTGGTAAACCAAAATGGAAACCCCAAGTAGACAACCACCTCCAAACGCTGATAGGCTATCAAGACGGAGATAAAGAGAATTCCTGGAGAGCTTCAGTGAATGGGGCCAAAAACTACCTCCGGTTTGAGTAGCCTAAAAATGAATTTAATTCATATAATACACCAGGTTCCATAAAGATTTGAGGGGTTATAAAACTTTATTGCAAGTAAACTATTGAACTTACGTTAATGAAACCAGACCAGAACGAGAGGGGAACTCAAAAAGTTTTTTTGACACGAATGTTCAATGTTTAATACATTGAATTCCATGGCTGACACGGCACACATCCATACGATAGTCTAGTTCTTGCCACACTCTAATCAATATGAATGTTTCGATAGTTTAACCGCTGTGATGATACGCTCTCTTAGGTCTGCGATATCACGCGGAATCGATGGGACAAATTCCTGTCTTTGATGCACCCTACAAGAAGTCACACAGTGTGAAGCAGTAGCAGCAGCAACAGAAGTAGTAGTAGTAGTAGTAGTAGTAGTAGTAGTAGTAGTAGTAGTAGTAGTAGTAGTAGTAGTAGTAGTAGTAGTAGTAGTTTTACTTTGCCTGGCAGACTTAGGGCCATAAGATCCTTTCTTCCACTTGAATAATATACATGAAATACATAATTATGTAATAGAATACAAAACAACAGAAAATAAGATACTTTAGAGATTACATAAAATATAATAGAAAATTATAAATAGTCAATAAAAGTCATATAATATAAGGAGAATATACAGTAAAATAAAGTAGAATTTTACATATAATCAAAATCAGTTACTGTTCTCCAACCAGGAGATGAACCGTGAAAGGAATGTGCTTACTATTGCGTCATCTATTGGAACGAAGTAGATAGATAATATTACCGTTATAACGTCAGTTTAAAATCCATGCGCTCTCCTGCATATGTTATTTCCTGTATGGAGAGATTAAAAGACCAGGAGATTAACAGTGATCTAATTTTGTAACTAGGGTAGTATCAATATGTGTGTATCAATGTTATTGTTTGTGCTGTGAGAGCTAGCCAATACAGATATGAGTACCCACGTGTGTGACCTTATGACATCTTATGACACAACATTCATTCACAGCATTACCCCGCTTCGTCTCATTCCCCAAAGACTTTCTCGTGGTTGGAGTACAGTACATAGTATAAGGGGAATACAGTTCAAAGTATTTACAAAAAATGTTCACATAGTGTGTATGATGATTAAGTGGTTCAAACTCTTCACAGATACCTTTGATGACTTCCATAATGGTTTCGATGACTTCTGCAATACAACTATACAGATGTTCATTTCTATGGCATATATTCTCTTCTTTGGCATATAATCGCTTATTGAGCTTCCATGATCTCTTCCTTGACTTTTACAATAACTTCGATGACCTCTATAATCGCTTTGATGACTTACGTAATCAACTATAAGGTTTCTATAATGTTTTACTTTGTTTCTATGATGTTTCAGATTGTTTACAGACAACGAGTCAAGTGTTACAACGTGGAAAGAAGATGGAGGAGTGTGTAGTGTATATATAGCTGCTCTCGGGTGTTTGATTGACTGACCCGCGGCGCACAGCTGGACGCGTCTTTGATTAATCGCGCCGGCCGCGCTGAGTAAGCCCAGTGACCTCGATCCATGCGCACAAAAATGCGTCCAGCAGCTCGCAATTCGATCTTCTCAGCATGCGTGGGGTGAACTGTGTCTTCCACCCTTGTTCTCACTAACTATCTTATTTATGTTCAAGTTACAGAGCTAGTGTGACACCATACTCAACTCTTAGATCACTTCCAAGAGGTTTTGAGACTGTGCCAGCACATTTTCGCTACGTAAAATATTAAAGGAATGAGCTAACAAAATGCAGTTTGGGGACTAGGAAAATTGTATTGTTATATCAGGGTTATTGTTCAATTGAGGGGTTATGAAATATTGCTCAAATTTATGTTCTGAAAGAGACTACAGTAGAAACAAATATGAAACAACATTACATACTACGAAATAACTTTTACCGACTATTTCATTACTACTTTACTTGAGGTACAAATTAACTTAACATTCTGGTATCTTTTTAATCTATGCTAATAATAAATCTGTAACCAAAATTTTTCTGCTAATTTTCGCTCTTTCAAAAATAATTGGTGTCAACATTGTATAATTAACCATCCTGAGACCAATAATCGCATTTTTGAAATTTTCATTTATATGTCTGTCTGTCTGTCTGTCTGGATGTTTGTTACCTTTTCACGCGATAATGGCTGAACTGATTTACATGAAAATTGTAATATAAATTAAGTTTGTTCTAACTTAGATTTAGGCTATATGGGATTCAAAATACTTTATTTAAAAGGGGGATTATAAGGTAGGCCTGAATTAAATAAATCGAACTATCTTGCTTATTATTGATTTTTGTGAGAACTATTAGGGGAGAGTCGGGTAGTATCGGACATCGGATAATGTCGGACAGTGCGTTTCTTTCATCTACCACCATATGGTATTACCTGAATGACATGGTTACGTTTCTCTATGCGACATCACAGAAACGTAACCATGTCAATCGGTACTATCATCGCGTGGTAGATGAAAGAAACTAACTGTCCGATATTACCCGATGTCCGATACTACCCGACTCTCCCTTACATAACAAAAATTTCTTAGAAAACGACTTCCGATAAGTTTTATCCCATGAAAAATTTTGATAGGACTGATATTTAACGAGATACACGAGTTTTAAAATGACAATGCGTTTTATCAGTGCCGCCTCAGACTAATAGGTTATAATGAAATGAAAACAAATGACTTCGTCTATAAAAGGCCTTGTGACAAAAAACGGAAGCTATTCATTTAACACTATTTTATACAGATATAATTGTATGATGGGGATATATTTATAAATGTTTACAATATCAACATACAGAAAATGTTTATGTCTTTGTATGAAGTAATCTCAGAAGCTACTTAACCAATTTGGATAATTATTATTTCACCATTGGAATGTGTAGTTTCTCTAAATGGGCATAATGTTATATGATATTACGGTAACTCCTGAGTGAATCGAGGACAGGTAAGATTAAAATAGATCCTTACGTACAGAAAACTTGATATTATGTCGCAATATTGTATTATTTAATTATTTAAACTTTATTTGGTGCACATAAAATACTCTAATTTTATACCCTTGAGTTCATTTTTTGTCGTCAGAGCATAAATAGTATTTTTAAGAGTTTTGTCGTAGAGATGAGTATTTTCCCAGGACCAAAAATACAGCATATATGGAGTAAAAATTAATATTTTACCTATGAGCTCACTGGAGCGGAGTTATTTTACAAAGTGTCACGAAATTGTGTTCCTGTGCTCATAATTTACCCATATTTGTTTCCTGTGTTTCTTAAAATAATATTTATGTACCACATTCATTTTCATCTCAGAGAATTAAGCTATTCAGAGAGCATGTGAGAGACTGCCGGACAATATCAAAATTCAAATTTAAATTAAAAAATCACATTCTAGTTCATGGAATTGCTTGTTGAACACCTGTCAGGTTGCGCAACTTCGGCTTAACCCATGACATATAGTAAATATTGTAACTATGCTGTTGTAAAATTGACAATTAATATGTAATGTATTTATTATTATTATTATTATTATTATTATTATTATTATTCTTGTTGTTATCAGTTATCACTATCATCATTGCTATCTCTGTTTTTCTTTCTATTTTTTTTCTTGTATTAGCTCGATGAGAGCTCTATAGTGTTCTTTTGACTCTGTTGACCCTCTATAGGGCTTTAATTTAATTTGTATTATTTTAATCAGCGTCTGTATTTCTTTTTTGTATTTATATGTGCTATATGGTAGAATGGAAGAGAAGGCCTTATGGCCTTAATCCTGTCAGATTAAATAAATAAATAATAAATAATAAAATAAATTAACGAACAAAGAGAGTGTATTGATTTAGTATGCAGTAATAGTACCTACGTTAGCTTAGCATTCCATTATTTTATAATCCAAATATTAACTATGCTCATTTTAATTGTGTTAAAATAGATAAAATGAATAAACTATGCAATAAATGCAATGCAAAAAATTGGGTAATGAGCCAAGCAGATTATGCTGCGCTGTTGTAAAAGTTGATCCTCCTGAGATTCAAGAGCCCCCACAACAAATTAAAAACTTACTTATCAGAGTACATCCGTTATCAACACACTTTCTAAATAATATAAGACAGTACAACACCTTATTTCAAGTGGCATCGTTTGGTGCAAAAAAAAAAAAAAATACATACAGTCAATTCTACGCCATCATTTAAAGTTTAAGCATAGGCTTATCATTTAATTGGAAATTTCTTTAGCTTAAGAGTAAGAGCCGTCAGTTCTTACAAATATATTTCATTTCAGACACTGACTTACCGTAACTGTCTATTAGGTTTAATATAATATCAATCTTAGAAGTATAGTTGACTGAACAACTCCAGAAATTATTGTATGATAATAACAGTTAAATTCATAGTTTTAAACACAACTTTCGAAATGATTCAGAAGCAAACGATTTACAACATACAAAAAGCTATTATTGACTAAGTAATTACAAAACTGTATTTAGATTTAAGTCAATATTTATTTCTAACAGCGAAGTGCATGGGTATGGCTAGTCAGTAATACAATTTTACTCTGTCTTTTGAGTTTGAGATTTTCAGCAACAAACGTGTTTCTCATTGCTTCGAGCACAATCAGAATAATGTTTTGGTGGTATATGAGAGACATTAAACCACTTCATGGTAGCAATGTTAACGTCTTTTGCTGCCGCAGTTTTTTAATATATACGTTCAGGATTAGTTTTACCACTCGTGATAGTGTCCTCTATTTTGTTTTTTGTTTGTTTGTTTGTGAATGTTGCGAGTTTTGTCTGAAGACACTCATACTTTTAGCCACTTCAGTCTACTTCAGTCCCTACCTAAATCACTAAACGCAGCTAATTTAGTCTCCAAACTGATATGTTTTCTTGTTACACCTGGAATCATTAAGAACCAACACTCGAATGTGAATGGCGCCGGGGCAGGAACCATGAAAAATCCTGCTAGGGGTCACGCGCCCTTGAAGCAGGAAGCGTTCTGTTGAAACACACTCCTTGCATAGAATGCCAAGATAAATCAAAGCGTATAGGCCTACCTATATTGTAATGTTTTGAAACCCCTCAAAATCCACCACCTTCGTCCTAGTTTGAAAACTGTCACAAACATACTAAATGAATTGGTTATTTGAGAAATCACACAAGTCCAGAACAAGGTTATTCTGTTTCTGACATTAACAGACGTAAGTTATTTGCACGTTTGCAGGAGAAAGTAGATGTGTCCGTCCCTGAAGAGGATGAAATCAAAAGATTTTATGAAGATACATTTTCCTGGCCTAGTCATACTGTACATAACAAGAGATGATGCACTGAGGCAGTGCAACAACTTTAAAACGTTTTAGCATTTTTCTTTACAGTTTGCAACATGAAGTATAAAATACATTTGTACTAAATTTATACTTAAATGGATTTTGATCTCATTAGCTTACATACAAAATAAATACAAATTATTATAATTTCACAGCAAATATGTAATGTATTTCAGAAGCAACACGTCATATCTACGAACTCTAGGGCAACGGCAACCTGGCGCTCTCAAATATAAATTAAAGGTAGTTTTAAAATATTTAGAAACATTACCATTCTTATAAAAAATTCATTCTAAAATCATAAGAATGTACATCCTATATTTATAAGCTGTAGAGAGGTTTATTTTTTGTTTTGTTTGCAATTTTCTCAAAACTTACAGCTAAGGACGTGTGTGGTCTCTCAAATAACAATTCAATTATACATTACAAAATATTTTGTATGGTAAGTGATTGATAGGAGACTAAGAAATTGTTTCCTGATATGCCATTTTCTATTATGTAGGCCTATCGCATGTTCAATTTTCTATTTACAAATTAATTTTAAATATAAGCTAATGGCCTTTCTGCTAAACAAAATATCATCTTGTTTTAAGCATTCCTTTGTGTTCTATAGTGTCAGTGAAATGTGTTACAGAGTGTCAGTGAAATGTGTGCTAAAGTGTCAGTGAAATGCGTCATAGTGCCACTACAGGGAATGAGATGAGAGTAAAGTGAAAGACTATTGAAAATTATGTAGGACCTATACATAATTATGTAGGTTGTGTTGTAAAATTAGGTGTTTTATTTTATGTTTTATTATTATTGTGTTAAATTGTATTGTGTATTCTTATTGTATTGTGTATAAAATTGTATATGTGTTGTAAATTTTATTATGTATTGTAAATTTTATTGTGTATTGCTTATCATTTTAACTGTGTATTGTTAATATTGTATATACCACTGCCACCGGGTGCTTGCCCACTTGCAGTGTAAATAAATACATACATACATACATATTGAATGCACTTTTAGGACTATATAGTATTTCATAATCTGAGAAATGTTCAATTTCGGCTTCCCCTTCAAAATTTTCTAGAGCTCCTTCAGGGGAGCAGCGTAACCCGGAGTGAGACTAGTGGCGAACAGGCTTGGAGCTCACATATTTAGTTTTGTACAGCCCCCAACCCCTTGCAAGGACGCGTTTTGCGTACCTTTTAAATTTTCCTCCCAATTCTCCTTCGATTTTTCGATTTTTCGAGAAATGTTCGCCTTTGATCCACAATTACTTAAAAAGTTGTTTATTGGTATAATTAGATTTTCTTCATTACCTACAAAAATTGAAAACTTTACATTTATTTTATAAAATAATTGTTATTGGTGGTCATTTTGGCTAACATAATATCTTCATTGACATACTTCAATTGAAAAACTGGTAACGTTGTATCACGTAAACGGTTAAAAGTCATACTCTGAAGGTAAACAGACTATGTTCCACTGTTTAATAAATTCAAAATAACTGATATACAGTAGATCAGGTAAAGAAAAAATACAAAATTTCGAACATTCAATTTAATGTTTTACCACTGTGAAGATGAGACATTGGTCCCTTTTGCTGGAATTCCTTAAAATACTCGTACTGGCTCAAAGAACAAATTTGTTTTGCAATTTTTTACTCGCATCTTAAAGAAAACGTTCGTTCTTTCGACAAAACAAATAGTATAACAAGCTACAGAATTGTCCCATTATAACTCTATTTCGCAAAAAGTATTATATTAGCCCTTTAAACACTTGTGGACTAACGGTTAGCACATAAAACCGGGTGGCCCGGGTTCGAATTCTGGTCGGGGCAAGTTACCTGTTGAGGTTTCTTTCCGCGGGTTTCCCTTAACCCAATATGAGCAAATGCTGGGTAACTATCGGTGCTGAACCCCGGACTCAATTCACCGGCATTATCACCTTCATTTCTTCAGACGCTAAATAACCTGAGATGTTGATACAGCGTCGTAAAAATAAACCACTAAAAAAAATTAGCCCTTTCAACATATGACAGTCGATATTATAGAAGTTTTCGTTTTTTCGTTGCTAGGAAACAAATTAATCTACTGGAGAATAAAATTTGTGAGATGAAACGCGCTAAGCCGCAAGTCAGCTATTAATACGTCATTTTGGCTCTGCATTCAGTGCACGTCCTTGGCCTCCTTTCCACCTTGGAGTCCAGGTTCGCTCCCCACTTTCATCAACAAGGGACACATTTGCTTAAAACCGCTTTCATATTTCGCTGTTATCTCTCATGCTACAAACTCAGTAATTCAAATGTTACCAAACCGTTATTAGCGATAATGTATGTACAGGAGATATCAGCCGCTGTGAATGACATACTATGCCCATTAAAGAAATTAATCCCTATCAATCAATGCCCAACAGAGTGCAGTCTGCTGATCTATAAACCTATAGAGTGTGTTGTTACCCATCCGAACGAGGGTGTGAGTTCAAAAATATTAGCAGAGGTTGAATGAACATTTGTAGTTAAAAACGATGACCATGGAAATTAGACGAGAATTTAACAAAGCGACCAGTGTGGTTTAAGGGTAGCAAGTAGGACTTATGATCCGAATATAAGATACAGCATGGGTTCGAATCTAGCTTATATGATTACTTAGTTTTCCAGAGTTTCCTCCAATTGTAAGATTAATATTAGACAATTCCATAGTGAATAATCGGAACTGTGCACCCAGAATGCCGTAAAGTTCACATGACGTCGTTTAATAATCGATTAAAAAATAAACTGCACAATTGAAACTGTACATAGTTTCTCAACATTCATACTACTCATGTAATACTAATTATAATTAACGTCAAGAGAACAGACTGTGTAAAGGACTTTGGGCCTCAATAGAATATCAATCATTCAGCAAAATACATAGTCCTCTGTATATTAAGCCACGGGACATACAGAAACGCTGCCTACCACAGGGGCCTATCGTACGCACCGAAGTTCAAGGACGTTTGTCAGGGGGTTACATGCGTGTAGTTTACTTCAGTTTGGTGTGAGCTATTGAAGGAATCATTCATTCGTGCATAATGTAGTAGAAACTATTGTGTTTTTTTTTTTCAATTCTTCGATAACACTGAAGAGATTAGCTACTCATTCGTGCGTAGTGTAGTTCAAATTGTTATGTCTTTTCTAGTTGTTTGAGAATGGTAGTCACTTGACTACTAGGGTTTCCAGAAACATCAGAAAAAATAAGGAACACTCAGTATTGATTGTGTATGTGTATTTAGTCACACTGCAAATGGGTATATACCCTGTGGCAATGGTAACTAATTACACTCAATAATGACAATTAATAATAAACACAACTTACTTACTTACATACTTACAAAAGGCTTTTAAGGAACCCGAAGGTTCATTGCCGCCCTCACATTAGCCCGCCATCGGTCCCTATCCTGTGCAAGATTAATCCAGTCTCTATCATCAGACCCCACCTCCCTCAAATCCATTTTAATATTATCCTCCCATCTACGTCTCGGCCTCCCTAAAGGTCTTTTTCCCTCCGGTCTCCCAACTAACACTCTATATGCATTTCTGGATTCGCCCATACGTGCTACATGCCCTGCCCAACTCAAACGTCTGGATTTTAAGTTCCTAATTATGTTAGGTGAAGAATACAATGCGTGCAATTCTGTGTTGTGTAACTTTCTCCATTCTCCTGTAACTTCATCCCTCTTAGCCCCAAATATTTTCCTAAGCACCTTATTCTCAAACACCCTTAACCTATGTTCCTCTCTCAAAGTGAGAGTCCAAGTTTCACAACCATACAGAACAACCGGTAATATAACTGTTTTATAAATTCTAACTTTCAGATTTTTGGACAGCAGACTGGATGATAAGAGCTTCTCAACCGAATAATAACACGCATTTCCCATATTTATTCTGCGTTTAATTTCCTCCCGAGTGTCATTTATATTTGTTACTGTTGCTCCAAGATATTTGAATTTTTCCACCTCTTCGAAGGATAAATCTCCAAATTTTATATTTCCATTTCGTACAATATTCTGGTCACGAGACATAATCATATACTTCGTCTTTCCAAACCGATCGCTTTACTTGCTTCAAGTAAAATTTCCGTGTTTTCCCTAATCGTTTGTGTATTTTCTCCTAATATATTCACGTCATCTGCATAGACAAGAAGCTGATGTAACCCGTTCAATTCCAAACCCTGCCTGTTATCCTGAACTTTCCTAATGGCATATTCTAGAGCGAAGTTAAAAAGTAAAGGTGATAGTGCATCTCCCTGCTTTAGCCCGCAGTGAATTGGAAAAGCATCAGATAGAAACTGACCTATACGGACTCTGCTGTATGTTTCACTGAGACACATTTTAATTAATCGAACTAGTTTCTTGGGAATACCAAATTCAATAAGAATATCATATAATTCTTCCCTCTTAACCGAGTCATATGCCTTTTTGAAATCTATGAATAATTGATGTACTGTACCCTTATATTCCCATTTTTTCTCCATTATCTGTCGAATACAAAAAATCTGATCAATAGTCGATCTATTACGCCGAAAACCGCACTGATGATCCCCAATAATTTCATCTACGTACGGAGTTATAATAATAATAATAATAATAATAATAATAATAATAATAATAATAATAATAAGGAGCATTCTAAATTAAATGAAGCATGGTCACTTAAAATAACATTTAAAGTAAATCTAATTTGTATCTTAACCCTAAGTTCGAACTAAGGCCCACGATAGTGACAGGTTCATACCTGCACAAGTACCTTTCGGCACTACACTTATTTCGCTGTCAACTCACTCACTGCACTGATTCTATCCTGATTTCACTAACACTTCTAACCATTTCACTGTTCAAATACTTTGCACAGCCACTTGACTGAAACCAACACACTTCACTTACACAATAGACTTCACTGACACAACACACTTCCTCACTGATAGAACACTTCAAATAACAAGATATCAATTACACCCTTTAAATAGTGTGTATAATATACTACCGTCTATTAGTAAAGTCCTTAAGCCTATTTTTAAATACATTTTTGGTTATTGGTAAAGCTTTTAGTAAGTCTGCAGGTAAAGCATTCCAGTCCCTGATAATACGATTGAGAAAAGAAAACTTTCCAGTAACTTGAGCTTTGGTGTATGTTTTCAATCTCGCTTATCCATGTTGTCCTTGAACAGACTAAAACACAATTAAATGATATTAAATACTACTGTTGAAAATTTAATAATCAAAGAATAAATTGTACAAAATTAATTGAAGATGTACTCCTTACAAAATATGTACGCCTGAGAATACATTGTTATAAATCGGAGTCAATCATAATATTTTTCTGGAGAATGGATTTCTTGTAACAATTGTTTGTTTTGAATTATTAAGTCATGAAATACAACATAATCCCCATTGAAAAAGATTTCACAATAAGCGCTGATTTTATTGTCTTCATATGCAACTTAGTTTCTTATCAGTCCACAGTGAGTTCATGCGGGAGAACAATCTTACAACATTTGCATTTGTACCAGGGATACACATAATTAACTATATAACGCAAAGAAGACGAAGACCATGGTTATCGGAAGAAAACTAAAGAAGGTAAACTTACGAATTCGAAATAAGGTAGTGAAATAAGTGAACAGCTTCAAATACTTGGGTTGTGTTATAAGTAGTTACATGAACTGCTGCCAGGAAGTTCAAAGTAGGATAGCAATGGCAAAGGAAGCTTTTAATAGAAAAGGATATCTGAAAAAATAATTAAAGAAGATACTAGTCAAGTGCTTTCTATGAAGTATGGCATTTGAAATGTTGATATGGAGAAGAATGGAGCGCGTGAAATGAACAGAATAAGAAATAATGTTGTGCTAGAAAGGGTGGCGTGGGTGAAGAAAAAATAATGCTGAAACTGATCAGGAAGAGAACAATAAATTGGTTGGGTCACTGACTACGAAGAAACTGTCTACTAAAGCATGAATTGGAAATGGGCAGGGAAGAAAATTTCGGGGCAGAAGAAGATATCGAATGATAGACAACATTAAAATACATAGATCATATGCAGAGACTAATAGGAAGGCGGAAAATAGCAAAGATTGACGGTTTGCAGTAAAAGACCTGTCTTTGGCAGAACACTATGAATGAATTAATCAATTTTTTAAAATTTGGGACATTTCATCAACACTTCTGAACAGATCCACCCAGATTTCATGTAAATACTTTGATTGAAGAATTTAATTAAATTTGCATACATTCTTCTTTGGAATTCGGAACGTTTTTCACTTCACATAATCTCATCAAACAAGCGAGATTTAATAACGTTTGTTCTGGTAACAGTTTGCTCCATAGTATGACCTATTTTAAGAACATTGTATAAATTCAGTGCCACCTCCATTGCCAATGTAGCGAATCCCAATGTCACCAACTGTGATGGGGACTGGTGTTTATGATAAAATAGCAGTTGGTATTCCCAGTTTTGCTTATTCAATCACTAATTTTTAAATAGGGACAAAACCATGCCCCCAAGACCTCTTTCGGGAGAACGGGATACATTAGCGAAAAAAGGGACGTTCCCGTATTTTACGGGAAGTATGAAAACTCTACTGACCACGTCATTCACCGTAGTGCCCCTCTCTAGCAGGGATGAGCCGTAAGTCAAATTCTCTGCTTCTTTAGCCTTGCCATTGGTGCACCATGGGAGGAAGTGGGCTACAGAGCACAAGTATGATGATTGTAGTGATTAATGAAGCAATGTGTAGGGGAAATGGGAGTAAACCTACCACCGAACATCGTCCTTCTCCTCTATAAATTCCTCATAGATCCACCAGTATTCGAACCCGGATTACCAGTATGGAAAGCCGATGCTCTAGCGACTAAAGGTGGGCCGCGTATTGATTACATGTCACTTATCAAAATGTTTGTACTTATTTAACAGTCTGCACTTCCAGTAAATCTACAAACATAGTGCATGATAGACACTGGCAGTTGAACAAACAAAAAACAGTTGCCACCGAGAACTGTAGAGTAAGTGTAGTATTGCCAGTTGTAAATTTCTTTACTGTTAAGTAGTAGTCAATAGGGCTCTCTGCAAAACGGACCGAGGAACATGTAGCTATTATTTTCTCTACTCTATATTCTATGTAGAGAATATTTATTAAAAATCTTCGAAAGTGGTAATGATAAGTGATTAGTTATTACCCTAAGAATGAAAAGTTACTGTATTTAAAGAAAAAATGTATTTGTTCTACACTCACTCACTCACTCACTCACTCACTCACTCACTCACTCACTCACTCACTCACTCACTCACAGTTTTCTGCTAAGGGCAGGTATTTCACTGCAACCCCAGAATTATCTAATCTTGCTTCTTTTCCGTCTTTCTCTTCGTCTCCGCATACGATCCATTTATCATAATGCTATCATTTGGTATCTTCTTCTGGCCCAAAATTTTCTTCCTTTCACCTTTCTCCCAGTGCATCCTTCAATAGGCAGTTTCTTCTTAGCCAGTGAGGCTGACAATTTATTTTTCTTTTCCTGATCAGTTTCAACATTATTCCTTTTTCACCCACTCTTTGCAGAACAGCTTCATTTCCATTTTACACACCCCATTCTTCTCCATATCCACATTTCAAATACTTTTAGTTGTTTCTCTTCACTTCGTCGTAATGTCCATGTTTCAACCCTATACAATGCCACAATCCATGCAAAGAACTTCACTAGTCTCTTCCTTAGTTCTTTTTCCAGAGGTCCTCAGAAGATGCTCCTTTTTCTATTAAAAGCTTCCTTTGCCATTGCTATCCTCTTTTTGACTTCCTGGCAGCAGCTCATGTTACTGCTTATAGTGCACCCCAAGTATTTAAAGCTGTCCACTTGTTTTACTGTCTCATTTCGAATTCGGAAGTTTACGTTCTTTATTTTTTTCTTCCGATAACCATGGCCTTCGTCTTGTTTGCATTTATCTCCATGCCATACTGTTCATCTTATCTATTTTCAACTCTGAAATACGCTTAGCACAACTGTCATACAGCAATTTTAAAAGCCTTTAAAAAAAACTGCTTATCTTGGTATGGAAACCACACTTCCACACTATTTATTACTGTTCCATTCGATGGAAACTTGTTTCCTTTCAATGCATGTTTTCTTAGTTCAAGAAATAGGTGACAGTGTGAGGGCACTGGCCCTGGTGAAAATGAGGGATAGTCAATTAATTGAAAGCCAATTTCATGAATTTCCTGCAATGCAATCACTAGTTCAATCACGAACTATAGTATACTGATCTGAAGTGGCAACACTATTTCCTAAACATAATTACAGTACTGTAGTTTTGTTAATTCGACCACAGAAGACGGTTAGTCATAGAGAGAATGAAATTCATGACCGTAAAATGCTGCTTGAAATACTGAATTATTTCAACGTTACAATTGCTTGTTTGTTTAAATGTGTATATAATAATGTTATGCAATTTGTTTCTTTTGTTTTGTGTGTTTTTGAAAAATATAATTTCAATTAATGCTCCGCCATAAATGTTGTAACTAAAACCTTGTGCATCCCTCGTGTTTATCGTACGGCTCGTCCTCCCCCCAGACATTACCTGCACTTTACGTTTTCACTGTGCCTAAACGAGACGCTCTACTGTAGTTCAACTGATGAGAGACAATCACATTTTGCCACGCAGGCGCAGGACGGTTATGCGTAATCTATATCGCATCCTCTGCACATTGGTATAAGTGACGTTCTTCCACTCAGCAGATGAACGTTGCCTCGATCTCACATAGCCTTGCCGATGCGACTTACGCAGTCACATTTCTTGGGAGTAAGAACTCGCCGTTTATAAATTGGCTCGGGCGCGCGCCTTTCTCACTTCGTGTAATACATTTCCATTGCTGTAACAGTGACATTTAAAATTTTAAAGTAATCTTCAAATAATAGTTATTATGTGTAACAGGTATATAACGATATACACAAAATAAAGTACCGGTAAATAACGATAAATATATTTTATATTCAGAAAAATTCAGAGGATGCGACACATCACTCGCATCCATGCACGCTACGCAATGTTATTAGTAAAGATAGGAATTTACCCACAGAAACTACAAGGTTAGGTACAGGGACATAATTATATTTTTACTTCAATTTTTATTGTACCCGAGTTTTTGAATGTACTTCACTCCCACCCCTTCTATTAATCAAGTTCCAACTGTCCTCCACACAGAACCAAGGCCGCATATAATAAACTGTACAGAGTTAGTGAGTATAGTACGTTCCAGAAATATGTTCGCGTTTTTCAGTGACGAAAGAGCTTTTAATATTGAATCATATTTTCGCACAGGTACTGTCTTCCGTTTGCCTACGTCGTATCCCGATTTCCCCCCACCTGCTTCTGCTCGTCCCTCTGTAAAGGCTAGTGACTGGGCTGTCTTAGCTCTTTTTTGAAAACATTAATTTCTGTTAGGAATTGGACGTCTACGTAATATTATAAAATTGTTTAAAATAGCTTAAATAAAAGGGCCTCGTTAATCAATTAACTGTCACGTGATTTCCTCCTTTCTACGACCCTGCGAAAAAACCACTTGGACGGACAGTAGATAGCATGTCTGAGTAATTTTATCTTTTCGGATCGGGCAGAAGTGAAGGTTGAATTTACAGTTCGTAAGGTACTCTTTTATAGAGTAGGTAGAGAATTATTTCAACATGAATTACTAGTGCGAAGAACGAAACTGGTAATTGGAATTAGGTACAATAGTCTATAGTGTGATAATATGCACGAAAGAACAGAAGCCTGTACCGAAATGAACGGCCACCATTTAAAAAAAATGTGTTTAAATATCCACATTATGATTATTTTTCAATTTAACTTCATTCTCTATATTGTACGTTAATGTGTTGTAGACAGTATATTATACACTGCAGGTTGTCGAATAAAAGTTACAATTTGTTGACTAGTGTTATCCGACATATTATTTTCTTTAAAAATTGAATAATGCAGAATCTGCTAAACTTTTTATATTACCAACCGTGGTGTAACTATTTAACAGGCATTTTTTTTTATAGTAACCGCCTTCTCTTTCGTTTATAATGAAGGTCCAAGGTAAAGCATATAGGCTAATAACATCAATAGGTCTTAATACAAATTACAAACTATTACAGATATAATTTTCATTTGTAAATGTATTCTGTTTAAAGGAACTAGATAGTGTAGAAAACAAAAATTAATATCTTCCGTTTTTTATTGTAAAGAAATTCAGAATTTCGTATACATTAAATATATATTGTTTTTCACAAGTATTCTTTTTATCCAAAATAAAATTGGTAGGGCATTAATTTCAATGTCAGTAAAATGTCTTAAAATAAATCTCTACTTAACATTTACAAACAGAAACCGCAGTTCCACAAATTTCTCACACTTCTTAAATATTAAAGTGCGTACGAATAGTTTAAAATTTTCGATTAATGTAATGAAAGTAACTACTCAAATATAACTGAATGAGGATGTAAAAATTATTTAGTTTGTTTTTCACGTGGTAGAGATTATTATTATTATTATTATTATTATTATTATTATTATTATTATTATTATTACTATTATTATTATTATGTGATAAAAGTTTAAAACCTGAAAAAAATTCAAAACTTCATAGTGTTAAAATATATTTAAGAAGACAGTGTATCTTAAATACGCTCTAAGGCTATTTGGTAGTGATTTGCTTCTATGTTATATATTACAGAAATACCTATAGCTACAATAGAGAGAAACAAACAAATATAACCTAATAGGCGTATGCAAAATCAAAATACTATAATTGCTCGGTTTCTTATGTAAGCCTATGACAAACAGGCAGATCATTTCTAAATAGATACAACGAACATAAGCAATACATCAATCATAACATAAATCGAATTACGTAGAACGTATAATCAACGCCAATCACTGTTACAACAAACACATTACAGAAATATCTAAACAATAAACAGATACAAACATACTTAATGTAACCTAATAGGCGTACACAAAATCAAATCAAACTAGATACAGCGAACATACTAAAGCAATAAATCAATCATACAATAAATCGAATTATGCAGAACATATAAACACCAACCATAGTCACAATAACATAGAATGAGGCATGGAATTACTACATGTTGCACCGAAAAGTCAACAATTAAAGACGATATATTCGAACAATAATCACGAAATATACAAACATACAAAAACACACAAACGTTCATACACTTTATGCACAACTAAATTTCAAATCATATACACTCTTCGATATCATAACAAAAAAACGCAAAGGAATCCCCACCACCACACACAGAAGAAAATGATACTGAAGACGTAAATCTGAAGCAATAGTCATTAACGAGAAAACAAACCAATTCGAAACGGCAATACGACGTATGTATGATCTAGCTAGGGAATCGTCCAGATGAATTAGATATAGAAGACAAAGTAGCCGTATTAGAAGATGAAAAAGGATTTAAGGGAAGAAGATAAATAGCGCTTAGGGGAATGAAGAATGGAAAAGCAACAGGAGTTGATGGAATCTCCACTGAATTAGTGAAATGCTTGGGTGAAGATAAAAAGGAAATTCTATCATTATATAACGAAATATATGAGAAAGGCGAATGGCCTGAAGATTTTACGGAGACAGTGTTACTCTCAATACCGAAGAAAAACAATGGCAAGAAATGTAACGAGTTCAGGACTATCAGCCTGATATCTCACTCGGCGAAGATTCTCCTGTGAATATTGAATCGAAGATTATATTCTAAGATGGAAGAACAGTTGTAAGAAGAGCAGTTTGGGTTCAGGAAGGGAAAAGGTAAGAGAGATGCAATTGGACTGCTAGGAACAGTCGGCCAAAGATACCTAGAGAAGAATAAAGAAGTGTATATAGTATTTGTGGACCTAGAGAAGGTTTTGACAGAGTGGAGTGAAATAAAATGATGGGGTTCCTAAAGAAAATTGGTGTGTGGATTGAAAAGAGAGAATGCTGTTCAGTAATCTTGTATGAAACTAGTCAAAATCAGGATAGGAAAAGAAATGTCACAAGGAAGAGAAATAGGGAGATGAGTACGCCAAGGATGTACCTTTATCACCAACCTTTTTCAACATCTATTTGGAGGATTTAGTGAACTGTTTTCAGAACATGGGAGAAGTGATAGTAAGAGGAAGAAGAATAAAGTGCATAAAATTTGCTGATGATATGGCGTTGTTAGCAGAAGAGGAGACGATACTAAGGGATATGCTACTGGAGCTAAATAACAGCTTTGAGCAGTATGGGATGAAGATATATGCAAATAAGACGAAAACCTTCATCATAGGAAGAAAATAAAGAAGGTAAACTTCCGAATTATAAATGAGGCAGTAAAGCAAGTGGACAGCTTCAAATACTTGGAGTGTACTATAAGCAGTAACATGAGTTGCTGCCAGGAAGTCAAAACGAGGATAGCAATGACCAAGGAAATTTTCAATAGATTTTTATTTTTTTTATTGGGTTATTTTACGACGCTGTATCAACATCTAGGTTATTTAGCGTCTGAATGATATGAAGGTGATAATGCCGGTGAAATGAATCCGGGGTCCAGCACCGAAAGTTACCCAGCATTTGCTCGTATTGGGTTGAGGGAAAACCCCGGAAAAAACCTCAACCAGGTAACTTGCCCCAACCGGGATTCGAACCCGGGCCACCTGGTTTCGCAGCCAGACGCGCTGACCGTTACTCCACAGGTGTGGACTTTTCAATAGAAAAAAGAGTATCTTCTGCGGACCTTTGGATAAATACCTAAATAAATTAAATCTCTGATTTTCCGCCACTAAGAATTCATTACGAGCTTATGGCTAATTCTAAGTCATTGATTCAATATACAATAATATGCTAACGTTTTACGTGGCCAAAATGATGCCCAGCATTCACAGGTACCTAATACACTCCAATGTTGCTAACAACATTTATGCCATTTCATACAAAATACAGGGCAAATATTGGCAAATGAAGAAAACATATGATCTGTAGATATAAGTTTCGTTGATCATATTGGGTTAGATCAATGACGATACAATAAACTTACTGCAGGGGAAATTGAGGGTGTTTTTGTCTCCTAAGTTGGTGAGCCACCAAAATATCGTTATGTTGTGTATGGCAAACAAGGGGGGACCAAATTAAGCCCTCACTGTGATCTGATGATATGTCCCCTCCTCTTCCCTTATTACTCACAATTACAACACAGTGCCTTACGCCAGAAAGCAAGCTTACTAGAATAACTTTACTTCAGTTCGTATCATTTCGGATTGCTCTTCGTAGCCATTTTTCACACATTCATTAATCACACAAGTTTCTAGCAGTATTTAGTAAACCAGTATACATACTGATAAAATAAGAGACCTGTAAGATTTTGTAGTCTCCTGATCACTTCAGCAAGATCTTTTTGCGGGAAAAATAGTGATACTGTCCTTTATATTTCAAGGCAGTTCACGAAACATACAGCAGCTATACGAAGACGTTATGTCTATTGTTCGAAAGCATGGCAAACCTGACATTTTCTTAACTCTCACCTGCAATCCGCAATGACCTGAAATAGCTACTGCTTTACTCCCACATGAAAAACTCGCTGATCGTCCTGATACTTGCGTTTTCGCATTGAAACTCAAAGAACTGGAGATGGATGTGTTCAAGGTAGGGGTATTTAGCATAAAAAACCAGTAAGAGGAAAGAGGTTTAAAGAGATATTTTTGACAGGGTTATGCTTCATTGAATTATTACGTTGCTTTGAATGTTACGTCTTCCGTGGAGTACGAATGTTTAATTATTATGGAAGAAAATAACTTTCAAAATGTCTGGTATTCTCTCTGGAGAATAAATCTGAAAAATTGTTATTTATTTATTATTTTGCTAATAATTATAACATAACATATATTATATATAGAAAAAACTTTAGCTCGCCCCTGAAAGAGGAGAGCTCGTGCTCAGGGGCGGATTCCTGAATTGAAATTAATAAGTATACAATACAATTTGTCTTATGTCTACTATGCAATTATAGTATATAAATTTAAATTGACAATTTTTCAATTTTTATAAAATCCATACGTAACTTTTTTAATTTAATAAGTTACTAGAACTATTAGAATTGGCAAGATTAGGATATTTAAATATAAATTTGTTATATATTCTTGGGCCTAAATCACTACTATAATTAAATACTATAACAGTGTTGCATTTTGGTTCAAACAATCTTAAAGAATTCATACCTTTTGTTTCATAACTATGAGAATACAATTCAAAATTATTTCGATTTTTATGTATGAATTTTATTAATACAATATAATAAATGTCTTACGTTAAGTACATTAAAGTCTGAAAACAAATTTTGAGATGGAAAATCAATAGGTTTATGCAGAATTTCTAATGAATTTGAATTTCTAATGAATGTAGTTCGCAGGATTTGGTGCACAAACCACTAGTAACGAATAAAAGCGTCTGTCGTGATTAGGAGCGGATTGCCATTTCGTATCTTCGAGCTCAAATAAAGACTCATTAATCCTTTACTTAAAATAATTAAATATCATGGACACCATCCCCGGATAAATGGACTTAAGCTATAGACAGTCGACTTGAACAAAATCTGACCAATAAAATAAATAAATCCGTGGTGCGGCAAGCCATACAGGACCAAGACCGAAAAACCAAGTATTGTCGTCACGCCCACATGCCTCAACACAGGTGAAGTATCATTCAAGCAGTAAGGGAGTAAAGTGTGGTCAGCACGATGATTCTCCGAGGAGTTTATTTTAGCCGGTTTATGAAGCCGGATTTCGTTACTCACTGTAGGTCTCCATATTTATCACAATGCTGGGTGGCCACAGGTCCCAGATATTGGTCAATATTTCATGAGGCAAATTCTTCTCCCATGGGGACTCGAACCAGCGCTCATTTCGTATAGCTACTTCAAGGCATAACGCCTTAGACCACGCAGTTACAGCGAGAGACAAATCAGATTAATTAGTTCTGGATAAATCGCTGTACATATACAGAAGACATAACTAACGCCACTTTTTTTCGGTAAAGAGATGATGAAAACGTGTTGTTTTTAAATTTAGAAACCGACTTTCTGCTTTACATCGATACTTTATCTGATATTTTGCATTATGACCAGACTGTGGCCCAGGATCACCGATTCGCGAGACTGAAGTTTGGAACGCACGGAGCATACATGACATCATGACCCATGGAGTGCGATGGCACTGTGAGAGTACACTTGGTGTCGTAAGAAATTACATTACAGCCTTTCTGATTCTGTTTGGTGTGGGTCCTTGCAATCACCACACGTACTTGAGATCCTGTGGGTAAACATGTTTATTTTATTTATTTTCATTTATTTATATGATTATTTATACATGCATATTTGTGTTAATGTTAATTTCGCTGTTTCATAATTCACACTACTGAAGAACATGTCGAAAATTAAGAGCATCAAGCGTTCCCTTCAGAATTAACTTAACTTATAGAGAAGTTAGGAAAGAAATATGTTCTTAGTAAAGGAAAAAAACATACTGAATTTTGCAAATTGTTAAAAAAAGTATAAGGACAAATAGAGCTCGAGCAGTGTAATAGCAAAAGGTATATGGAAAATATTTAATTACACAGACTTTAACATCAAAATCAGACATAATGTAATTTTCTACTATATTTTATGTAATTTGTAAGATATTTTCTTTCGTGTTGCTTTGTAATCTAATTTTGTATTTCATGCATATTATTGAAACCTGGTTGAGTGGAAGAGAAGGCCTCATGGCCTTAACTCTGCCAGGCAAAATAAACATACTACTACTACTACTACTACTACTGCTACTGCTACTACTAACTAACTACTGCTACTACTAACTAACTGCTACTACTACTAACTAACTAACTAACTAACTAACTAACTAACTAACTAACTAACTAACTAACTACTACTACTACTACTACTAACTAACTAACTACTACTACTACTAATACTACTACTAACTAACTAACTACTACTACTACTAATACTACTACTAACTAACTAACTTACTACTACTACTACTACTACCACCACCACTACCACTACCACCACTACCACCACCACCACGACTACCACTACCACCACCACCACGACTACCACTACCACCACCACTACCACCACCACTACTACCACCACTACCACTACCACTACTACTACTACCACCACTACTACCACTACTACTACCACTACTACTACCACTACTACTACCACCACCACCACCACCACCACCACCACTACCACTACCACTACCACTACCACTACCACTACTACATATAATATGAAAAAGAATTTCATCGAGATTTGTGTATAACGTTGGTACATGCCAACATCCCTTTCAACAATATTTCAAAGCGTTTCTTGAAAAAAGTTTTCTTTTGATACGTTGCGAATGTACCTTGTAATTCAAAGCATTAAATTGTGAAGAAATGTTTTTCTTTTCCGCTCACACATAAATGATTATTTTATGTTGTTAAAACTTGTACGAGTACAATATAATGTAAATTGAAACATGCAATGTCAGGCAATTATTTTTGTACTAGAGATGCACTGTATAGGTCTATATTATATTCGTAAACATGAACATTTATTTTGCGTCCTACTGTGACTGAGCGTTTACTTGCTGAGACTTGGACCAACTGCAGTCTCACTCTCCCATTCCCCTCGACCTACACAACACAGTGGTCAGTGCGTTCGTAACTTAATGCGTTTGGGTACCCTGTCCGCACTTTGATTATGACAAACATAATTATCAATAGAATTCAGAGGATCACGCAAACCACGTCGAAACTAGTCAACCAGGTAATTTACCACCAAAATATACAATATTAACACAGTGAAGTAGTTACTGTATTACTTGTTCAATAACGTTCATCAGTGATATAAATAATAGAACTCAAAATAATAGAACAAATTACCTTTTAAACTGAATTGCTTTGCAAAAGTTGAGTTTTTTTTTTTAAGGAAGTTGTAGACAGATATAGTATAAATTCAACAAAATGGAGTTGCCAAGCGGCACCACGAGGAGGAAAAAGAGAGTGGGAACAGATTTAATGCTTAATGAGAGAGATAACTTCAAAATTATTAGGTTTGCTACAAATGCTAACAGCGAGACTGATGATTTGAGAGCGATCTGCAAATTGCGAAGACTGCTTTCAGAACGCGCACCACAGGTGTCAAAACGTCAGAGTAGAAGATATTGAATGACAGGACTGGAGTTCAGGTATCAAAAATTAACGACTCCGTGGGAATTGCACTGATATATTCGAATGCTTGACGGCTTGACTTGGAATTGTTCACCACGATCAGCAGTGCCAAATAAAACATAAATATTAAAGACAAGGAACACTGAGAAAATTCATGCAAATTTCACAAAGTATATCTGCCGAAATGCAAAGTTATACAGGTGGAAGGGAACCTATTACATTAATTCACAGAGGTAATAGATTAAGTCAATACGAATAAGTTTTGTGAAATATGTTTTTTGATACATCCAATAGTTTTGAGAATACGAAGTGTAACTTGTTGTAACACTGCAAACAGTAGCAGTGCTCCTTGAGGCCATTTCTCCACAGTGGACGTGAGTGTAACTCTATCATCCACTCTGGAAGACTTGCGAGAGGAGAATGTAAACAAAAACGTCTCATCAGATACGTTTCGATCAAATTACTGTAGAGCGAAACGTTAAGTAATCAATGAATTAATTACACAAATTGTTTGGTTTTTAACATTCTTTATTACGATATTAGGCCTACCTCTTTGGCTCTAAATGTAATACCCTGAAACTTATTTAACATTCACAGTATCTGTCTACTTCTTTGCGTTTTACGTACCGGTACTTATAAAATAGTAAAGAATGTACATTCTTATAAAACAAAACTATTTCCATTAATGATTCCTTTATATTTGATGTAAATTCAAAATAACATTTTTATGAATAACTCAATCTTCACTTAAGTTACTATCTTTGAAGAAATGAAGAATAAATTAATTAAAAAAGTAATTGCTTAATATTACTGTAAACTTAATGTGTCAAGTGTTACGTATATATCTACAGTAATTTGATCGAAACATATCTGATGATGCATTTTTGTTTACATTCTCCTCTCGCAAGTCTTGCGGAGTGGATGATTGGAGTTACACTCACCTCCACTGTGAAGCAATGACCTCAAGGAGCACTGCTATTCTTTGCAATGTTACCAACATTACATTTAGTATTCTCAAAATTATTGGACGTATCAAAAAGCTTATTTGACAAAACTTGTTCGCATTAACTTGACTTTTACCTCTGTGAATTGATAGAATAGGTTCCTTTTCACCCTGTAGTATATTACTGTTGTTATTATTATTATTATTATTATTATTATTATTATTATTATTATTATTATTATTATTATTATTATTATTACATTAACAAATCGTCTTCAACAAGAGTGAATACATAAACGTGAGTAAACAGTGTTTATTCTGTATTTCGAAAAGGATTTACACAGTCTGGTGAAACTAACACGGTGTGCAGAGGCTTCTACAGGACGCTTTACGACTAGTAACTCCCGTTGTAAGAATCAATTCTATTGGCCATTTTAAGCATAAAATGTCACATGAAGATGTGTCCGATTATCATTAGTTTGAAAGTTATTTGTAAAAATCCAAACGTCATACTGTAAATCAGGCTTTGGAGTTGCTTGCATCGTAACTAAACGGTAGGTTGCGCTGTGATGTGAAGTAAGGGGGGAAAGGGAAAGATAGATCTGTGACCAAGTGCATCTAAGTGGGAGGAGGGATATTTGAAAATCTGCTTCCAGATGGAGGTATGTTTATTTTAATATTGACACAATATTTTGAGTCAATAATTCTCTGTATTTTAAATTAATAATTAATAATTCTTAGTTCTGCTCAAAATCACTGCTACTTTCGTAGGATTCAATCAGCTGTAACCCATCCTCATATGACATTTTATGATCAAAATGGCCTATAGAACTGATTCCTAAAGTGCAAATAATTAGTTGTGAATCAGTCTGTACATTCAACATATAATTTCAGACAAGAGATGGCAGGACAATCATGCTCAAAAACAGACACACATTGCTACATTGTGGCAATAACAAATCGTTAGCGAGGAAAGGTGTTTCAAGAGATGAGGGCGAATACTGTTTCTGTAATAAAAAAGACTGAGGCAGCGCGGTGGAACTAAAGCAGTAGGCCTATGTGGAGACATCATGATGTACTTACTATCTATTAAGTCGAGAACCAGAGAACAGCGAAAGGAATAGCTTCACACTGCTACATTGTTAGGACACATAGTGACTATTGTGATTAAGTATCTTAATTATATCCTAGTTAATTAATAAGGCTAAGATATTGATGAATATGAACAAGAAACTTTCAATTTTAAACGTAAAGAAGAAACACAAATCAACACATCTTGCAATAATTAAAAACCATGGTAAAAGACAAAATTGTCCAATTTAATTTCGAATTGTGATAATGTCCGGCAATCCTTGAAGTCATTAGGTAAATAATTCCAGAACCGAGGTAGGATAAGGAAAGTATTTTCGTGATATAGGTATATTCGTGATAATTTTTGCAAACGCTTTCAAGAACATGCCTATTGTAGAAAATAATTCTAGGCGTGTGCTAGTAATACTGCATTGTTTCACGGAGGGCGAAACATGATCGAATCCATCTTAGCCTGTTTGTGCTGGCCATGACAGATAGTTGTATTGTGTGTTGCGTATTTTCTTAAGAATTTCAGTAGTTTTTGAACTGTTAGTAGTATTGAAATGATTACAGTGCACATATTTAAAGTAAGAAGTCCATACTTGTACTATACTGTAATACTTGAGTTCCTCTGAGTGTACATATATTTAGATTACATTACTGATGTTAATGGCGTCAATTAAAGCTTAGGAAATGGATGCGACTTCTTAGCTTTCTTCTAGTGAATGTGATGGCGGCCGAACAAGCCTCAGTATTTTGGTCCATAGCAAGGTTTCTGTATCTTTGCCAGAAAAACGTATTTGAAGAAAATTATTACCCATAAATCGTACTTCAATTCTAGCTATTTTTTTTATTAATTTGGTGCCTATCACGAAATTACCTACCCTATTTTGATTTTAGGTCTAACATAGGAAAAGAGAGAATTAAATACAGGAAATATGGTGCAATCAATTTATTGCAGCCGCCAAAATGATGAGAGAGCAGAAAGTATCTAGCTATAACACTACAAAAAAAGGATGTGTCATGGAGTTCACTCAAACATTTCATGAGCAGAAATGATGGTAATGGAAATCAGACTCCAAAATTAGGAAGGCTTTTTGCGCTTACGTCTGATCTGCAAGTACAGCTGTATATTAATTATACGAGGGTGGATCGGAAAGTAATACACAATGAATAAAAAAAACGTTTAATAGGTAAACAAAAATAAAAAACTACCCAAATGAACTCACATCTTTCAGCTACTTTTCTACATAGGCGCCAAGTTTCTCAACACATTTCTCCCATCGTGATACCAGTTTCAGTATACCCTGTTCATAGAAGTCCGTTCGATCGGAGTATAACCATATGCGGACAGTTGATTGCATTTCTGTATCGGTCGCAAAGCGATGGTCGGCTAGGAATTTCTTCATGGGACCAAACAGATGAAAGTCTGATGGTGCAAGATCTGGACTGTATGGTGAATTCTGGAGCACCTCCCAACCAAATGTGTTGATTTTCTCACGAACAGAAGCCGCAACATTGGGGCGAGCATTGTTATGAAGAAGTGACATCGTCAGCATTAATGTTACGGCGTTTGTCACGAAGGGCATGACGCAACTTTACCAAAGTTTGAATGTAGGCTGCAGCATTCACAGTGGTCTCGTGTTTAGCAAAGTCCACCCACAAAACACCATACATATCCCAGAACACTGTCACAAGCACTTTCTTTTCAGATTGCGTCAATTTGAATTTTTTCTTTGCTAGGAAAACAGCATGTTTCCACTCCATAGAGGCCTGCTTTGTTTCGGGCGTGTAGTGGTACGCCCAGGACTCATCACTAGTGATAATTTCTTCCAGAAAGTCATGCCCTTCTGCAGCGTAACGCCTTAAGTAGTTCAAGCATGTCACCATTCGCTGGCCCTTGTGGTCGTCTGTCAGGTTCTTAGGCACCCAGCGGGCACTCATTTAAAAAAATTTCAATGTGTCATGCACGATATCGTACTCCACACCGTATAAAATGTTGAACTGCTGAGATAAGGTTCGCAGTTAGATCCGCCGGTCTTTCAAAATGCCTGTGACATTTCGCTGGGTTGCAGCTGTTACCGACCACCCTGAACGTGGCGAATTACAAAGGTTCTGACGGCCGTCTGAGAAGAATACGCACCACTTGGAGATATTGCTACAGTCCATACAGTCTTCCACGAACAGCCACACATGTCCCTGAGAATTTCATTCGTGTTATGTCCTTTAACCCACAAAAATCGCACAACACTTCGCTGCTCTTCACAAGTTGACGATAGTAACATGCGCGCCATCTTTGTTGCGTTATTCACGCACACGCTTCTCTCGCTAGAGCTGCACATGCAAAACAAATTGTGTCTGTAGTGAAAACTTCAAACTATCTCGGTGAAATGTCAACATCCCAGCTGCAATACCAACGCAGAAAAAGTAAGTGCCAGTAAATGATGATGGTTTCATTTTAAACAGAGATATAATCTCACAATAAGGGCTCCTAAAAATCTTGGTGCTAAGAACTCACAAGAGTCGTAAATGTGTTTGTTTCATGTTTTGTTCTTTGTTTAATGTTTTTAATTTTATTAGCCCTAAGATATTGTAACTTATATACAAAATAAGAATGTAACTTTACTATTACAACAACAATAATAATAATAATAATCACTTTCTACAATTTAATTCTATACACTCTCGCCAATGGGATTTCCACTCCACACAGTAACACAGTATTCGTTATTGCACTCCACAGACGACAATGACAATTTACTTGGATTATTGAGAACAACAATGAACTGTTAATTTTAACTAATGTTCACAAAGCACTATTTACAAATCAGAACTGCCAGTTCTCAGTTCACAGTTCGTTTGCCTTGGCTAGTTCTTCTAGCTCAGTCACTCAAGTTCACAATATCTCGAACCACAGACCGTCAGAGACAGTCCACTGAACCTCGAACTCAGGTCCCCCAACTGCGGTCCACTGCACTCGAACTCAGGACTTCGGACGCTCGCACAGCTGCGGACACACTCAAGTCGGACTCCGGTCTCGAAGCTGGCTTCACTGCTACACAAGACTGGCTGGCTTGCTGTTCACCGACTACAACAACACTGCAACTAACTAAATTGCTCAAGTTCACTCGCGTGTCGTAATTTATAACCACACCATAGTTACGAGAAAGTACGATTGCTCGAAATTTCCGGAAGATGCCACTCTCGAATTATCTGGATATCTCCCCTCTCTGCCGCGGTCGCTCTCTCTCCTCTCCTCTCTCCGCCACAGCACATGCCCCAGGAAGCAGATGCGCGCGCAACCCGCCCGAACCACGGCCGACCTAGCCCTTCCTCCGCCCGTCGTGAGATCGAATCTCACGTGGCCGTCACAATATTTTAGAGACTGTTGTCTGGACGATCTCTTATTTTTACATCAACAGTCCCTGTAAAATGTTAAAATTAACCAAAATAGGCCTATCTCTACATAACGGTTATAAATGTGTTTATGTTTCATATTTTATTCTTTGTTTCATGTGTTGTTCTTTATTGAGCTTAATATATTTCAAAGACAGTAGTCTAGAAGATTTTTTTTGTCATGAACAATCCTATGAACTGCTAAAACTGATGAAATATTCTATATCATTGAAATACATTTATAGGCTAGCATAAATAACATATCATCAAATAGTTTAGTGTTTAAAAACACTATTGTGAATATATATAAATTTACAGTACGCCTAATATGAAATAACTATGTATTCCTTTTATTCACGAAATTGCCTTACCACTATCACGAAATTAGATACCCCTATCACGAAATTACCTACCAAGCACGCACATTTTCAATCCTATTTTCTATTAATAATTAAAATTAAAAAAATAGAAAACACACCTGTCTGTTATATATTTTGTTACAATAATGCCATAGAAATAGAAAAATATAGTATCATTCCCAAAATGCGGAAAAACTAGCTATAATATTAAACATAACACGAAAATATCTTTCCTTACCCTATTTCTACAGAGTAAGATGATGAGTATAAAGAAGTACTATGATGAGGGGTAGAAAGAAGTGCTTGATGTCGGTTTCGAAGAGTTGTAAGAAATTGAAAATGCGATACTAGATAATTTGGATTAGAAGTACCCATAATTTTAAATATAAGAAACAGTGAATGCATTGCTCTTCGTTCCTTCAGACGTACCCATGAAAGTAATTAGAGAGAAGACATTACTTGGTCAAATTTACGAGTATTACAGATGAATCATATGCACACATTATGGACACGTTGTACTGTAGTCTCTCAGAGCGAACTTACGTTAGTTAACGGGGAATCACAATAATCGAAATGGGGCATTACAAGCGTTTGAATAAGATTCTTTTAAAAATAAATGGTAGAAAATCTCTCTAGTGATAAAGACTGTTGTCCACACCTGTGGAATAACGGTTAGCGGGTCTGGCCGCAAAACCAGGTGCCCCGGGTTCGATTCCCGGTCGTGGAAAGTTACCTAGTTGAGGTGTTTTCCGGAGTTTTCTTTGGGTAACTATTGGTGCTGGGCCCCGGACTCATTTCACCGCCATTATCACTTTCATCTTATTCAGACGCTAAATAACCTAAGATGTTGATAAAGCATCGTAAAATAACCTACTAAAAAAGTGATAAAGACTGTTTATAGACTTGGTGTGCAAAAAAATAAAATTTAAAAACCATCTGGAGGAACCTCTAGGATTTTCTAGGTGAATTCTCGCCCACGTTAAATTTCAATCTCAAATAATAATCTCTACAGTTGAAAACGTTGTGAAATAGAACACTATTATCACTATTACATTATAGGAAAATATGTTTAAACTTTAAACTGTGGTGGCTTTCTATTGCCCACAGAGAATGCGCAGACTCATTATATTGCCCCTCTGGCCCCACAAGAGCCAACTACGATCCCTTCGGTAAGAGGCCGGAAGGTTGGTTATATAATTAGCTATTACCGGGCTCTGGGCTATAATCATTATTTCATCTGCAGTCACACTAATTATTTACGAATTTCCGTGTTATTCCAATTTCATCGCTTTGCGAGCTATAAAATTGAAAGATTTTAAAGTGTTGCAATAAAAAAAAATTGAATATGAGTTTTTCATCGAGATATACGTTTTTGGCACCTCTGACATCTAGAAAGTCGCTTTCGACGTACCTTCATTCTACTTCTCTATCTGTGCATAGAAGTTCCTCCTAAATTCTGCAGTGCTTGGGAAAAGTGACATAAGTCAGTTTCCACAAACCTTTTTCGATAATTTATTGACAACTTTACTGGTTTATGTCGCTTTGATTTTTTTCTGTATGAAATATTGTAATGGGAGAAATACTTATGTATTTTTTTTTCCAAGCGAGCAGATGTTCCGTAAATTGTCAATAAATGATCAAAAAAGGTTTGTGGAAACTGACTTGTGTCACTTTTACCGAGCACTGCAGAATTAATAGTCGGTTTCTGTTGATATTCAGAATTTACTAGTCTGTTTAACAGTAAATAATGCACGTTAAATACACTGGCGTGCAAACAAAAACCGCTCACTTGAAAATATTGTAAAAAAATAACATTTCAGGGTGAATTGCTACATTACAGTAAAAAGAGCATTGTTGTGGTGTAATAACATTACATTTAAGGATATTTTCCCACATTAATAAGAGCTTTTGAAATTCTTTTAGAGGAAATGTACATGGATTGATTACAATTCATCTGAGGGGCTTAAAAAGCCTCTCACTTTCTTGAGCGTAATCTTTGCCATATATCGATATGTTTTCATTGTTTTATCGTTTCTCTTATGTTTTTCTGTGAGGAACATTGTTAACGAATATTTATTTTGTAAATTCGACATTGAATTCACTTTCCAGAATGCCGCTGAGAGCAGAAGACGTTGCAGAATCTATTGCACTAATTGACGATGGTCACAGTTTGCGATACGCTGTTGCTGCTGCCATAGGTGCGCCATACTCAACGGTTAAGGATGCAGTAAAAAGGTTCAGAAAAACACGAAGTTAATCTAGGAAACCTGCATCTGGCCGAAAACACAAAACTACTGCCCGTGACGATCGATTTATAGCGCTGCAGATTTTGAGAAATCGTCATACAACGGCAATTGGGTCCAGAACACAAGGGGGGTCAATATAAGTGTGTGGACCGTTCGCATACGTCTTCGGGAAGTAACTCTAAAATCATGCAGACCTGCAACAGCTCCAGCATTGACCACAGATCATCGAGCAGCCCGGCTTCAATTTTTCCGAGAACATGCAGAATGGACAATGGTGGAATGGGGGAGAGTACTATTCTCCGACGAGTCCAGATTCTCCCTGAGATCACCAGACAGCAGGAAGAGAGTTTGGATGCGAATTGGAGAGCGTTATGCAGCTTACGCTTTCTCCGATAGAACAGCATTCAATGGAGACTCTATAATGGTATGGGCCGGTGTCTCCATGGAACATCGAACAAAGTTGGCCAAACAGTGAGAAAACGGCTTTCGGCGGACACGTCCTGCCTTTTATAATTTTTCACTGTGTCCAGCAGGCATTTCAATTACTTTTTAATTACCCGCCATTTAATTACATTCATATTTATTTTGCTTTTTGTCGTTAAAAGTTACAATAAACGATAAACATTTTTAAACAGATAGTAGTGTCATGTGAGTAATTGAGTATGTTATTCAACTCGGTGATTACCCTATTCCCTTGGTCCTTGCCTTGCTTCACAATACAGTATAACTCCGGACTACACGAGAGATAGTGAATGGTTTCTATAATTGCGAGATGCGAGGTCTGCACACCTTGATTTTTCTGTACCGACGCATATTGTAACAAGATTTTGCGGTAGTGTTACGCAATGCGTAGGAGCTCTCGACAAATATAACGAGGTTTAGTTTGCAGTTGGACTTGTTGCTAGGCAACTGCAAAAGCTTTCCGCTTTGCGAATGTTTCGCACAATGATTCCAGTTCATGTTTACCACAATTGAAAATCACAAATTCGTGATAAATTCAGCATGTTTAGTAAAACCAGCAATACAGGCTAGTACCATCCAGCATTTAGGCTTTCATTTATCAGGTTTAACTGAAGATATTGTTGCAGTTCAAAAAACAAAACGCGATTAATGTGGTCTTAGCACCGAATAAGAGCAAAAGAATAGAAAATAAAACTTCAAAAAGGATTCTACTGTAATCCATGTATTTTAGTTACACCTCGACCGTTTTTGATAATGTTGGGAAACGAAATGAAGGAAATAAAATTAACCAAAAAAAGACTGAAATGATCTATTTCCATTGTTGGTAAAGTAATTAAAAACATAGATGTTCAAAACATTATTTTCTATCTTCATCTTCAGAAGAAAACAAATGAATGCTACCAACACGAAGCGTACTTTGTTTATATACACTTTTACACGTTTCACAACAAAATAAGGTCCATTATTTTTGCGAATCATGTTACATTTTAGAGTAGTTTCTTTCCATCAAGTGTTAATGAAAGCCATTCATAGTACAAACTTCGTAATTCACAAAGGAGTATTGATGCACAGGTTAGACCGTCGTTATAAACAAAAGCGAAAGTGGTTGCCATGGAAAAGAGTATAATGTTTGGTAGTTACTCCATATTTGGTGATAAAAAGTTTAGGCGAATTTTTAAAGAAATTTTGTCGATTTATAAAATCAATTTTGAGTCGGTGATAAAGTATCTACTTTTGAAAGGATTGTCCGGTAAGGAATTTATGTGAGTACGGTTGAAACATTGAAGGATCATTTTCCTTCGTACACTACCATAAAAATTAGGTTGTAGAATTTAAGAGAGGAAGAATGAATGTCAAAGATGAACACCGCTTTGGAAGGTCTGTTTCTGAGACCACTCGAGAAATATCGATGCCGTACAAGACATTATTTTGGATGAACCACGAATTAGGCTAAAACCTATAATGACTCTTAACGTTTCCTATGAACGTATTTTTCAAATCGTACGTCATAATTTCGGTATGAGATAATTATTATATGGTAACTGTATTCCTAAATGTCTGGACGCTGCTGGCCAGAAACGACTGAGTGTGACAGTTTCCAAGTCGCTTTGCAATCATTCTTTAGATGATTCTTGTAACTTTCTGGATCGTATTGTAACCAAGGATAAACATGGATCCAACATTACGATCCAGAAACAAAAGAACAATCAAATTGCTCATTTTGTTTGGCAGTTCCATTAATTTTAACAATGTTAGTTACTTCATAATAGCCCTATATAATTAAGTTAAAAGCAATGTTCTTACAACAAACTACGGAATAATGGACATTTCTACAGAATGACTCCAATGATATAGTACAGGGCCGAAGTAATAATTATAACTGTGCAGATTATAAAAAACTTATTCCTTGGATAGAGTGCAACAGAAATACTAATACCATATTAGTTCCAAATGAATACTTTTCTCAGAAAAAAAATAATAATTTTCTCCTAAATGTTAACACTGTTTTATTCAAACCCGATGTTTACTATTATCATCAGAGAAAACTAATTAGGAATAATTTATAGCTTTGCAGTTTTTAGATAAAATGGACGTTTTTCTTGCAAATTAGATAAAAAATATTAAATATTATCGTTATTTCCTGTCATAAGGAAGTCTGGCAACCCTGCTGCGGTAACTAAGGAGCGGAATGCTGCTGTTCAGACCTGAGTTCGTGTGTGTATTCGTAGGTGAACTGGCGATACACTGTGCGTTGTTGCCAAACTACGCAGACTTTCAGTCTAATTTTCTAATTAACCGTGCACTTAATTACAAATCGCATAATAGTATTTCGATGGCTCAGAACTAGACTGTTCCAAGTTAATTTTAGTATTTTCTTTCAGGAGAGCTATTTTAAGCTCCTGAGATTGAAAGCTTTATGAAACGATTTGGAATAGCTTCAAAGCAACCTTATGGGGAGGAATATTTACAATTTTGTTCGATTCATATATGCAGACAAGAACAGGAACACAACGAAACACATATTTCTTTCTTATAAAAATTTGGACTTAGAACAGAGTGGTTCTCAGCCATCGATATTTTATTTATTTTGGTGTATTCTACAGCCCCTTTCAACCTGCACAGTTGCGTCACTGCCATCCTGTATAATGAATATTTGAAAAAGGCTCCTGCCCAATGTAAAATTATGTAGGACTGGGTGCATACAGAATGAACTGTAAGACATAACGTCATTAGTTTCAGGGAGTTATTCTTTGAGACATTTCAAACAAAAAAGTTCAACACAATTTTCCTCATTTTTGCTTCCCTTTCAAGATAAAATTGTTTTATATTAAACATTTCATAGCGTTTTCTTGGGAAAGTCATGATTAAATTCCCAATATTCTGAGTTAATTTACGAGAGCAATGTATTATGGGAATTGAAAGAATTTCAGTTTCGTCCTTAAATATCCAGAAATTTGATCCGAACAAATGTTACATTTTAAAATTCCTTTTCAGGACGAAAAGATATATTTGTTCGGGTCAAATGTCTGAACATTTAAAGCACAAAACGAATATTATTTCAGTCATTTATATAATGATCTCTTGAATTGACTAACCATATTGAGAATTAAATCAATGACGTTCTCAAAACACGCTATGAATGTTTGATATAAAACAATTTTTATCTCCGTAAGGAAGCAAAGATGAGCAAAGTTGTATTAAACCTTTCTGTCTGAAATATCTCAAAGAATAACCCCTTGAAATTAATGAAGTTAGTTTTGGTTTACCCTGTATATGTGAGCAGAATGTGCTTGAAGGAGGAGAAGGAGAAGAAGAAAGAGGACGAGGAGTCTACTACAATGTCTTTAATATAACTGAATGAGGAGGTAATGGTAAAGTGGGAGTACGGTGAAGTTAGTGATTAATGGTTCAATTACAAGGACAGCGATCCTGGCATGGCTCATCTATTGTAAACTCCTGCATCTTCGCATCTCAAACTCGAGTGATTATTTGGGTCACCAAGTCCACGGATCGACGACCTCTCTCGAAGCGCAAGAGCGATATATACCAACTCTGTGGAAATCTTGTAAAATTTGACAGTACCCATAACATGTATGAATGGGGAATGAATTCAAAATATCTCATTTCGATATCACAACTAGAATGCGATAATGATATCTATAACATGTACAATAGGAAGCATTTTTATTGATTTGTGTTATCAATTAATTGGTCACATATGAAGTCTCTGTTGTGTCTTGGAGGTTCTGACAATTTCCATGACAAAATCCCTTAAGGGCTTAGGTACAGCTTAAAGCAGTAATTTTGTTTGGAAATATTCGACATTTTTTTTCCTCCATTACTGTATCTTGTACTGTAATTAAAATTTATGTATGTAAAACACTATCCTTCTGCTATATGAAAAAAAAATTAGAATAAAAAAAATATATATATATATTTTTTTTTCAAAATTCAAAATGGTGGGAGTTCACTATGCAGTGATGAAGCATTTCCCTCATAACTCACAAACTTGTTAACTTGTCTCTCGTTCTCTCAACTTTTTTTATTTTGTGTTAGAAGAAAATACTGATATTTGACCATTTTTAAAATGAATTTATTTTTTATCAGAAAATCTATCAAAGGTAGAGAAGTGACCTTGCATCATATTGTAGATATGACATGCATAAATAAACACAAAATATTTCATCACAGAATGTTGGATAGTTTTTGAGTTATGTGGGAAACGCTTCATCACTGCACAGTGAATTGAATTTAGAAAAAAAAAAAAAAAATGAAAATAATTATTTTTAAATCGTAAAAATATTTGTTTCATATAGCAGAAAGACAGTGTTTTACACATGCTAATTTTCATTATTGTACAGGATACAATAGAGTCATTCCATGTCAAATCGAACACCTACGAAACATGACAACTTAATATTTGCTCCAATTTTTTTTATATATTCTATTAATGAAATTAAATAACCCATGTGTAATTTTTTCGGGCTGACACAATTATTTAGTCATTTATTAAATGTTACATTTTCCCTAAATTTGGATGCAACGTATTATGAAAATGGTTATACTGAAGATTCTATAAATCGTAGAAATTTCGTATTTATATCATTTTAAAGTGCAATAATTGCAGTATTATATACTAATTTTTAGTGTTAAATCAAAATATAAAATGGCCCCCTTTTTAGGGAGTTATATTTTTTAAATACGTTTTCATATATCAGGGACTTACTTCTAAAAAGGGGAAAAAATATCACTATATTCTTTGAAATGTTTTACGTAGAATTGCGTTGGTTTTAGAACTCTATTCGAATCAGAAGTCGCTGTGCAAATAATTTACTGATGGTATGTTCGGGTCGGAAGGCTCGGATTGAGTGAGACCGCGCGCCGGAACATACAGCTGCGACAGCAGCAGCGAGAGTGACTAATACATTATCAGTGGTGCGGTGTTACTTTACGTAAATAAACAGATAACCTCTAGTTCTAAAAGCACGTAATGTCCCTTCAACACTTAACAGTTTCCCTTTAATTTATCTAACAATAATTCCTAAGTCTTTCGAAGTAGGTATCGTGTTGTGTTGTGTGCATGTCAAGTCAAACACCTGTATACGAAACGTTACCATTTAGTATTTGCTTAAATCTTCTAAAATATGTTGTGCAGATCAAAATAAAAGGTCTGTAATTTTTTCTGGGATCATACTTTAAAATTTTACTATTTATACTCTTTTAATTATATGACAAATTCATCCACGACGCAGTATGAAAATGCTCATTGTTAAGATTCTATGCATCATAGACGTTGAGTGTTGGTGCCATCTGAAATGGGAAGAAATGAACTATTATATTAATTCTTTTTAAGTATAAGTTGAAATACAAATGGGGTTGTTTTAGAGGGTCAGTTTTTAAACATAACTTAATATTTTTTTTATAACAGCTTACTTTAAAAACCCATAAAAATATACGCACAATTTATTATATTTTACATAGAACTACGTTGGTTTCAGATTGATTTCGAGTAAGAAATAACTTTAAAAATAATTTTTTGAAGATGTGTTCGCGGTGCGCCAGTGGTGCTACGCATACTGTATCGAGTGACAAGAATCTGACCTTGGACAAAAACATTAGAAAAACATTTCTAATATTGCTTTTAAATTTTTTACCATTAGTGAACACAAAAAACATAGCAATATTTTCTACTCAAGGTACCACCAAGCAAAAGTGGTGCGAGGTACCTTACAACTTCATTCTTTTGTTCCACTGACAAAATCTCAGGCCATGATAAAGAACTATTCCCTTCAAAGTGAGAGCAAAGTGGTGGGCATTAAATAGAATTGATATTGGTTGTAGTTGATTAGTTTTAAAGCCAGTGTTGTGTAAACTGTAGTTATTTTCACAAGTGTATATTTTACAAAAACAATATTTAAATACAGTACTGTGTTATGTAAATTACGTAAAAGAGTGATATTCTGACCGTGGAACAGTGTAAAGTGGTCACACGACTCTCATCCGGAGCTGCACCTGCACATCATCTTGCAACAGTACTTATGCAGCCCGCGACCTCAAGACGCGCAGCTTGGTGAGTCATTTAATTATTCTTCAATGGCTCGAAGTAGAGTTCTGATTTTTTTAAGAGCGGTTAAAATAATTTCAAGGTATTTAAGGATTTTTTTCTGTAATTTTAAAGTAAGTCGCTGCCATTAAAACATATTTTTATACATTTAAATGTTTTTTGAAGCAAAGTTAACAAACTTATATTTTTATATTATTATGCGAAGAATAAAGTGTGTACTGTCACCTTCAAATTCAGACAAAGAGCAAATCTCTGTGATGATTGTTAGTGGAGATAATCACGTTTAACAATAATGATGCGCGACCTATTTCAGAATCTTTGATAACACATATCTACTACAATAATCGATATAAAACATGTATTTATTTTTTCAATCCATAGAATGTGTAAAATTTGTTTTATCTAAATCGGAGACATGAAAGTCAATTCCAAGCTAAATTTGTGGGATTTGACGTGGAATGACTCAATAATGGAGGAAAAAATGTTGTATATTTCCAAAATTTTACTGCTGTATGCTGTACCTAACCCCTTAAGACTGGCTGAACTAAGATTTCCGGAAGAGATCCTTAAATAGTCCTTAAATATATAAAATTCGAGAAGTCTGATCCCATAACCAGGATAATAAAATGAAAAATCTTGACTTGTGTTTTTGGCGTAGAATTTACGTCTTCCTCCTCACTACTATGAGGAGGAGGATAACACGGGAATTGACCATCACAGAAAAATGCAACCCCCCCCCTCTCGCCACTAGTGATTGCAAATGAAAAGACAAGGGAAATACAACGAGAATATGAGGATCACAGGGAGGACAAGGGGAATACGACAAGAAGATGGGGAGCACAGAGAGGACAAGGGGAATATAAGCAAAACAAGGAGAATACAAGAAGAACAAGGGCATAAAAAGCGAAAAAAGGGATACAAGAAGAACAAGGAAACAAGGGGATACAAGAAGAACAAGGAGAATACACAGAACAACGGGATACAAGGATAACAAGGGCATAAAAGGCGAACAAGGGGAATACAAGCAGAACTAGGGGATAAAAGGAGATCAAGGGGATACAAAGGTAACAAGGGAGATACAATGAAAACAAGGGGGATACAAGGAGATTAAGGGGCTGCAAGAAGAACAGGGGGATATAGGGAGAACAAGGAGGATACAAGGAGAACAAGGTAGATACAAGGAGAACAAGGAAGATACAAGGAGAACAAGGAAGATACAAGGAGAACAAGGAAGATACAAGGAGAACAAGGAAGATACAAGGAGAACAAGGAAGATACAAGGAGAACAAGGAAGATAGGAGAAGAAGAAAGATACAAGGGGAACAAGGAAGATACAAGGAGAACAAGGGATACAAGCATAATAAGGGGGATAAAAGGAGAACAAAAGGGATATAAGGAGAACAAGGAAGATACAAGGAGAACAAGGAAGATACAAGGAGAACAAGGAAGATACAAGGGGAACAAGGAAGATACAAGGAGAACAAGGAAGATACAAGGGGAACAAGGAAGATACAAGGAGAACAAGGGGTATAAAAGAAGAACAAAAAGGATACAAGGAGAACAAGGAAGATACAAGGAGAACAAGGAAGATACAAGGGGAACAAGGAAGATACAAGGGGAACAAGGAAGATACAAGGGGAACAAGGAGTATAGAATGGAGAATGAGGGGAAGACAAAGAGAATAAGGGGAACACAAAGAGAAGGAGAAGACCAGAAGAACACGTAGTTCTACGTAAAGATACACAGAATAGTAGTGTTGCAACTGTCAATTTTTTTTATTGATTTGTGTTACGTTCAAGTAGCTGGTAACTCCGCTGTATGATAGAGATTGTGATGATTTTTACGACGAACGACTGAAAGAGCTAAACTTTGTGGAACCGCTCTTCAATAGTCCTGAAAGATAAGGTTTCAATATGAGTTTAATCTCGTGTCCGGGATAAGACAATGATAAATCTTGATTTATGCTTTTTGGTTGTGGCCTTAGTCTTGGAATAATAGACGGACTTGTGATCTACAGTAAGGTGGCTCCTGTGCGTGGTCCAATTAGGTCGATTAGGCCTGCCTGGTTGAGTTTGAGAGATTTTTCGCAACTATAAGACAAATGTTATGTGATCCCATCAGGAATCCTCGAACTTGTCGCGCCAAAATACAATTTCGTACTTACGAATACATCACTATTGGATATCCACATAGTTGACACGTTAGTTTTGTTTTACACGAAAGCGCCGTGGCGCTCTACTCTCTCTCTCTCTCTCTCTCTCTCTCTCTCTCTCTCTCTCTCTCTCTCTCTCTCTCTGTAATCACACTCGAGAAACTCTATTACTAAATATTAATTTATGATAATGAAATGTAATAATAACGTTTTGTATTTAAAAAGTTGAACATTTAAATAATGATATACATATATTCATGAGGTACCCAGTAACTGAAGAGAGAAATGATTAACATCAAATAATGTAATGCCCGCGCATTACAAAAAGGACTGCAACTAGCCCTCAACTACAAGTTGAGACGTCTGTCCACACGGGGTAAAATTGAAGTCTATTATTAAGAAAAAAAAAGAAATAATAGATAAAATGAATGTAGGAACATTTCGGCAAAACATATTTAAACCGAGCTAGTTGGTTCAGAAGGTAGTGTTTGAAACTCGCATTCGGGAGGTCTTGGGTTGAAACCCCGTGGCCGGCCAATCTGACTGGGATTTTTCATGGTTTCTCTCAGTCACAAAGGCAATGACGAATTGGAAATTTACATATCATGATTCATCACAGCCTCAATCACCAGTATCATAAACATTAATCAAAAATCCAAAATCAATAACATGGACACAAGCCATCTACAACACACAACAGAAAACAGGAACTCAACAATAATAACTGTCTACTGGTATACCCACAGATTCTAAACACTGCCACCTACTATCTCATTATAATTAAATTAACATTATCATTTTCAGTAAAGTCGTTACTTATTTATTCAAATAACTTAACAGTTCATCAGTGATTAGAGTGTATTAAAAATGAAGAACTATCTCACTGTCTCATTTGCCAATTTATACTACGTGAAGAAAAAGGTAGGTACTAAGAATATTTTAAATCTATACTAATAATAAAAAATTTAAACTATGGTTTATTTAACGACGCTCGCAACTGCAGATGTTATATCAGTGTCTCCGGTGTGCCGGAATTTTGTCCCGCAAGAGTTTTTTTTACATGCTAATAATCCACTGAAATGAGCCTGTTGCATTTAAACATACTTAAATGCTATCGACCTCGGCCGGGATCGAGCCCACAACCTCGAGCACAGAAATCCAGCGCTATACCCATTACGCTATACCCATGACTACTAATAATAAGTCTGTAATAAACATTTTTCTGACAATTTTCGCCTTTTCAAAAATAATTAGTGTCAACATGTATAATCAACCATCCTGAGACCAAAAATTTTTGTTTGTACGTCTGTCTGGATGTTTGTTACCTTTTCACGCGACAATGGCTGAATCGATTTATATGAAAATTGGAATATAAATTAAGTTCGTCCTAACTTAGATTTTAGGCTATATGGCATTCAAAATACTATATTTAAAAGGGCATTATAAGGGGGCCTGAATGAAATAAATCGAAATATCTAGCTTATTATTGATTTTTTGTGAAAAATATTACATAACAAAAATTTCTTTAAAAACGATTTTCGATCAGTTTTATTTTATGCAAAATTTTGATAGGACTAATATTTAACGAGATACACGAGTTTTAAATTAACATTGCTTTATATCAGCGCCGCCTCAGTCTAATATTATATAATGAAACGAAAACAAAATGACTTCGTCTATAAGGGGTCTTGCACAACAACAAACGTAAGCTATTTTTTTATTTTATTTTAGTAGGTTATTTTACGACGCTTTATCAACAGCTTAGGTTATTTAGCGTCTGAATGAGATGAAGGTGATAATGCCGGTGAAATGAGTCCAAGGTCCAACACCGAAAGTTACCCAGCATTTGCTCATATTGGATTGAGGGAAAACCCCGGAAAAAACCTCAACAAGGTAACTTGCCCCGAGAGAATCGAACCCCTGGCCACCTGGTTTCGCGGCTAGACGCGCTAATCGTTACTCCACAAGTGTGGACAACGGAAGCTATTTATATAACATTATTCTATACGGATATAATTGTATGATGGGAATATAATTATAAATGTATATCAGTATTAACATACAGAGAATGTTTGTGTGTTTTTATGAAGTAATTTCAGAAACTACTTAACCGATTTGGATAATTATTATTTCACCATTGGAATGTCTAGTTTCTCTGGATGGACATAAAGCTATATGCTATTACCGTAACTCCTGAGTGAATCGAGGACAGGTAAGATTAAAATAGATTCTTATGCACAGAAAACTTGATATCCTGTCGTAATAGGATTGATTATTTAAACTTTATTTGGCACACATAAAATACTCTAGTTTTAAACACTTCAGTTTCTTTTTGTCCACAGAACATAATAATATTTTGAAGAATTTTGTCGTAAAGACTAGTATTTTCCAGGGAACAAAAATACAACACATAGGCCTATGGAGTAAAAATTAGTATTTTACCGTTGAACTCACAGGAGCTGAGTTATTTCCTGCGCTCTTAATTTAACCATATTCGTTTCCTGTGTTTCTTAGAATAATATTTATGTACCACATTCATTTTCATCTCAGAGAATTAAGGAACAACGACTACGCTCATACCGCTTGCGCCACCCAGGACGGCTAATCATTAAATTCAATCGATATACATTTTAACCAGTAAAGATGTTCGCTAGACAAGGAAGTCATTGCTTAATCAGGTAGTGACAGACATAGCATGACAAGAAACAAGTTCAGCACATTTATCTGAGTCATTTAAGTGCAAAAATTCACAATACATTTTTATCAGATATCAATCAGACATAACATCTGAAGTATGATTAGTGTAATATGTAGCTAGTCGGCGATGTATGCAATGGAGGGAGAAAGAAACTGGCCAGGCTACCACATTACAGTATCTCCTGGCTTAGTTTCCTCATAAGCGGTGTCTTGTTGGTTTAATTTATAAGGTTCAGACCTATCTGCGGACAGTTAACCAAACAACAAACAACATTACTGCCTTCCGACCCCATTAAATGGGTCTATGGATTGAAATTTTGCCACCAAGAAAAAGATATACAAGTCGACTCACAGCATCAGAGATCAAATTCCTACGAATATATACTTTTCGAGTCCACACCTGTGGAGTAACGGTTAACGCGTCTGGCCACGAAACCAGGTGGCCCGGATTAGAATCCCGGTCGGGGCAAGTTACCTGGTTGAGGTTTTTCCGGGGTTTTCCCTCAACCCAATATGAACAAATGCTGGGTAACTATCGGTGCTTGACCCCGGACTCATTTTACCGGCATTATCACCTTTATCTCATTCAGACGCTAAATAACCTAAGATGTTGATAAAGCGTCGTAAAATAACTTTTCGACCATAAACAGAATAAGGACATTTTGGAATAAATTAAAATTTAACTATTAGCCTGTAAGACAAAATTTTTAAATACAAATCCAAATGACTGCACAACACGTATCCTAAAATATTCGAGAGTGAAGAGATTGCTTTAATATCAACCAAAAGAAAAACAATGACTTGCTCGCCCTCTGAAAATGCTCGTAAATTCATGCTGAGACAAATCGGGTCATTGGACCGAATTATTATTATTATTATTATTATTATTATTATTATTATTATTATTATTATTATTATTATTATTATTATTATTATAGGTAAAATATACCTCCATTAATTTTACTAAAATCACTACATTTCATAGGTAATTATTTCAGTATAAATTCAATCATAGATATGAATATGAACAAAAACCAGTTTTTTAGTATGTAGGGATCCTGAAAATGTGTATTTCCGGAAAAATTTCGGAATGTAATTGCTTCGGCATCATGTTAGCTTCATACTTAATATTATAGGAAAAGTAAACATGTTTAGATAGTACTTGTTCCCACTGCCACTTAACCAGTGTGATGGATATATGCAGTTCTTGTTCTAGGTCACAGGTTACGATTTGTTTTCCCACGAGTCCGCTTGATTAATAGACTTATGAGTCACTGCAATTGCAATCACTCGCCCAAGGTTCTTGTGTTAAATTCTAGTCAGATATATCTCCACAACTTTTAATCCTTAACTTTCTGTGAACACCCACAAAAACCTTTATCTAAAAACTGATGGAGGCGTGAGACTATTGGAAACTATTCCAAGAACACTGAAACGGAAAGCTTTCACAATATTGGAGGAAGACATTTCGCAAAATATCAGGCGATTGCGTTACAGAGCGAGTCTCTACAATAAATGAAGTCAGTCAGTCATTTGTCATTTGTTTATAATTTGTAATAAAACATAAACATCACCTCTATTCTCCTCTTCTCTTAATAAAAAGTGAAAGTAAGCGAAGCCACGTGATAACTAATGTATATCTTCGCCAAGATGCTGCTTTCAATTGGTTTGACATAGTTAATTTTCCTGTTTCTTGAACTCTTTTCAGGCCTTAATTTGGTGAAACAGAAACACCAATAATTTCACTGTTCCTTGAAGTTATTGTGCATTAGGAAAAAGTATGTCATCCATCGTCTTGAGACTCATTTTTCCGTAAGCATGGACTTCATGATTAATTAATTTTAAATAATTAATGTATTACTTCTGATTAAGATTCTGGCTGATATGCACATCTATTATCAGGCACTTGATATATGTGAGAGGAAGAACAATAATATAGCCTATTCTGCAAATCTGGCATTCAGGTATAGCTCCCTGTGAAGCAGACTTGAATAATTTCAAGGAAAAAATTGTTCGGGTCCGCATATCGATCCCGGGACCTTTGGCTTAGCGCATCAACGCTCTACTGCGCTCTACCATCACTTGTTAAGTTCAAACCTGTCTTCCGACAGTTGACTAAACAACAAGAATTGAATCGTGTAACACAAGAGAGGCACAAAACCACTTTTTTTGGAAATCAAATAAAACTGTCTACATTGTAGGAATTGTGTATTTAAACATGGATTTAATAGTCTGCATAAACATTTTCATACTTATGATTCATTTATGAATTCAGAATAGTTAAAAATGATTTTTCAAGTACCAAAATAAATTTATAAAAGTGGACATTTTGGGTCGTTTTTGTAATTCGATACTTTGTACATACAATTTTCTCATTATAATGGAATTCTGGTCTTCAATGAAGTTTTATGGTAAATGAATAAAGAAATCTTAAAAATGAATCCAATTGCCTTATTCTATGTCACATTTACACACTTTACAATATTTATTCGGTTTCACTCTCAGATTATACATTTTCAGCGGACTGGAGTGATTTAATGTATTCAACAACTTCTGGTATTTTCTTATTTATATCTTGCAATTTTGCTAAATTTGTAGGTATTATAGAAGTGTAGAGAGATTCATGTGGAATATCAGGTACAGCATTTGGTTTCATATGTATAAAACGTGAAGTTACCATGCTTGACATGGTTTGTGAAACCTTTACTTCGTTTTCATTGTCAGAGCAGTACGTAAATACATGACATTCAGAAGTTTTATTTTTTTTTACCAATTTTTACAACTGACTTTAAAGAACTTAGACAAATGACCTTCAAAATCTCTCATGTCAAGCCATATCATTAAAACATAAAAATGTTCCCGAATCATATTTTTCCAATTCATGTCCCTACTGTTGCACTTCTTCCTTCTTTCTTCTCAATATTTCTATCACCTTAAAATATCTGTCACATGGTTAAAAACTATGTCCTCTGATAGAAAATTGACTCACTACCTTACTGAATCTGCCGATTTTTTTATTGATGAAAGAAATGCAACCATAGAATGGTTTTTGTTTTGGCCAACAGCGCCATCACTGAAAAGAAACATCATTATGGTATTCTATCCAATTTTTCATTCATTAATATATTTGCTTAAGGAACTTATTACTTCATTGGCCTTTTTCTTTGCCTCTGTTACAGGCCAAAAAAACACAGCTAACTTTCTTTTTTGTTTTACCACTCTAGATGCTAAAAACATACCAGAGCTGTCTTATATAAAACATTCTTTTAGGTAAAAGCACAAAGTATAACATTTCTGTCTCATCATTATTTTGGGCCTCTTCTTCATACTTTGCAAATTAGAGTAAAAAACTTTCAGTTTTGATTTGTGAACTATAAGAATCTTTGGAGCTTTTCACTTACTATTTTGTTTTTCTCAGCATTAATTTGGACCTTCTTTCGATACAAAAGTTGCAAATATCTGTTTTTGGTCTTCTAAAAGAATGATTAACTTGTGACATAAATTTTCAGTAAATACCTATGTTACCTCAGATTTCACTTTTCCTACTTCAAGGGTTTTTAAACAAGTTCAGTATATTTATCTGGGTCATTTAAGTGCAAGAATTCACAATATATTTTTGTCAGATATCAATCAGCCGTTGTCTTTTGATTTTTCCTAATGTTACATTCTACATGGAAAGTATCTGATGATTATGCCGCCAATCTTAATTAAAGCACCTTCCACTTTTGCTCGAGGCTGTTTCACAAACTGTTTCAAGCTTTTCAACAGTACTTATATATTCTTCACTTCGAAGTCTGCTTTTTCTCTTTTATTCCGAGTCCATTTTTCATTTCGATTCTTTTTTCTTTTTTTGCCTTAATCTTACTACAGTCATCATCTGACGCATTGCTAGCACACGAAGAATCAGCCATGATTCCGAGGTGCATTGCACAGCGATTATGCTACCACATAGTTCGAGTTTTGTACAACAGCTTGTACGATTCTTACACTGGCCTAACTCCAGTCACTTGAGCCCGTCTTCGAATCCGTAGAACTTTGTAATGCTTAATTCATGTAAGTATAAGCGTTTGGAGTTGGGCTGTTATTTTCATTACGTAGATGCATGAATGGAAAATGAATTGTTTGCGCATGAAAACTAAAAATCGCATAAAATGAGAGTTGGGCCCCGCTTGGAACCCGGTATTGAATTAATGTATGTGCCACCAGAATTTTGAACAGTGATAGTAGGTTCATAATGAGCAAGATTTTGCGTTATTCTTAAAAAAAATAGAGAAGGAATATGTCAAACGAATTCTAAATACTACGTTATAAAAACATAATAGGCTACACTTCACTTCAACGACTATAAATCCATTTACTTCAACCGTAACTTCATTAATAATAAAAATAATAAATAAAACTCAAGAAATAAATCAGACGGAAGAAACAAACTATTTAATTCTTAGCGGTAGAAGATGAGGGTGATGATTTAGTTACCCGTAAATACAGTATAATTATGCGTGTAAAGTAGGTTAAATGTGCAATGACAGTAAAATAGGTGCTTGTTTCTTTCAGGAGGTGATGTTTCGGTCGTGACTCGAATGTTAGACCCTCAATAGAGAAGGAATATGTCAAACGAATTCTAAATACTACGTTATAAAAACATAATAGGCTACACTTCACTTCAACGACTATAAATCCATTTACTTCAACCGTAACTTCATTAATAATAAAAATAATAAATAAAACTCAAGAAATAAATCAGACGGAAGAAACAAACTATTTAATTCTTAGCGGTAGAAGATGAGGGTGATGATTTAGTTACCCGTAAATACAGTATAATTATGCGTGTAAAGTAGGTTAAATGTGCAATGACAGTAAAATAGGTGCTTGTTTCTTTCAGGAGGTGATGTTTCGGTCGTGACTCGAATGTTAGACCCTCAATAGAGAAGGAATATGTCAAACGAATTCTAAATACTACGTTATAAAAACATAATAGGCTACACTTCACTTCAACGACTATAAATCCATTTACTTCAACCGTAACTTCATTAATAATAAAAATAATAAATAAAACTCAAGAAATAAATCAGACGGAAGAAACAAACTATTTAATTCTTAGCGGTAGAAGATGAGGGTGATGATTTAGTTACCCGTAAATACAGTATAATTATGCGTGTAAAGTAGGTTAAATGTGCAATGACAGTAAAATAGGTGCTTGTTTCTTTCAGGAGGTGATGTTTCGGTCGTGACTCGAATGTTAGACCCTCAACAAGTGTGACACTGTTCCGCACGGTCGTGTTGGACGTGCCCTTGTTATGCTCTGCTCTTGCACGACCTTCGACAAACTATAGCACAGTATACAGTTCAGAGCAGAGCAGGGCAGAGACTGAAAGAGAGAGGAGCACACGGCGTGATGTGTATTCTTCCTTCCGGGAATCATCCGCAAGGCCGTGCAAGTATCACGGATTCGTCTTGCAGCGACTATCACTATACACTGGGTGACCTTCTGTCCCTGCAAATGCATCTCATAAGAGTTGCACAACTTTCGTTCACGCCCTGCAGGCTTACAGGCCTAGTACAGGGGAACTATAATTACATGCTTAAAATAAACAGTGGAAACAATTTTTTCGTAACGAATCGTACATGCAAAACATCAAAAAATTCGGAGCTATACATCGGCTGCATCATCACGAAAAAGCAGAAAGAATAAGTTACCAATCTCCTGGAAAAATATTACAGTCACACAAGTACCATTTCAATTGTCTTTCCCTGATAATGGAGTAGACACATACGTCCTGAATATAGACCCCCCGTTCCCTGTCATTCCTTGATAATCGTGCCAATACATAAATCCAAGAGACAGGATACCTCTCCACTGATACTGAAGTCGATACGTAACTCCAACAGATAGGTTTCCTGTTCCCTGCCTTTTCCTGATAATGGAGTCGATATACAATATAACTCCAATAGATAGGTTTCCTGTTCCCTAACTTTCCTTGATAATGGAGCTAATACATTGCTCCAAGATACAGGTTTCCTGATACTTGCCTTCATCTGATAATGAAGTCGATACACAACTCCAATAGATAGGTTTTCTGTTCCCTGAATTTCCCTGATAATGGGGCAGATACATAACTCCAACAGATACGTTTCCTATTTCCTACCTTCCCCCGATAGTGGTGCCGATATACGACAGCGAATAGGTTTCCTGTTCCCTGCCTTTCCCTGATAATGGAGCAGAACCACAACTCCAGCGGATAAGTTTCCTATTCCCTGCCTTTCCCTGATAATGGAGCAGAACCACAACTTCAGCGGATGTTTCCTGTTCCCTGCCTTTCCCTGATAATGGAGCAGAACCACAACTCCAGCGGATGTTTCCTATTCCCTGCCTTTCCCTGATAATGGAGCAGAACCACAACTCCACCGGATAGGTTTCCTGTTCCCTGTCCTTCCCTGATAACGGAGCAGATACATAACTCCAACAGATAGGTTTCCTATTTCCTACCTTCCCCCGATAGTGGTGCCGATATACGACAGCGAATAGGTTTCCTGTTCCCTGCCTTTCCCTGATAATGGAGCAGAACCACAACTCCAGCGGATAAGTTTCCTATTCCCTGCCTTTCCCTGATAATGGAGCAGAACCACAACTTCAGCGGATGTTTCCTGTTCCCTGCCTTTCCCTGATAATGGAGCAGAACCACAACTCCAGCGGATGTTTCCTATTCCCTGCCTTTCCCTGATAATGGAGCAGAACCACAACTCCACCGGATAGGTTTCCTGTTCCCTGTCTTTCCCTGATAACGGAGCAGATACATAACTCCAACAGATAGGTTTCCTATTTCTTGTCTTCACCCGCTAGTGGTGCCGATATACGACAGCGAATAGGTTTCCTGTTCCCTGCCTTTCCCTGATAATGGAGCAGAACCACAACTCCAGCGGATAAGTTTCCTGTTCCCTGCCTTTCCCTGATAATGGAGCAGAACCACAACTCCAGCGAATAGGTTTCCTGTTCCCTGCCTTTCTCTGATAATGGAGCAGATACACAACTCCAACAGATAGGTTTCCTGTTCACTGAATTTCCCTGATAAAGGGGCAGATACATAACTCCAGCAAATAGGTTTCCTGTCCCCTGGCTTTCCCTGATAATGGAGTAGATACACAACTCCAGCGGATAAGTTTCCTATTCCCTGCCTTTCCCTGATAATGGAGCAGAACCACAACTCCAGCGGATAGGTTTCCTGTTCCCTGTCTTTCCCTGATAATGGAGCAGATACATAACTCCAACAGATAGGTTTCCTATTTCTTGTCTTCACCCGCTAGTGGTGCCGATATACGACAGCGAATAGGTTTCCTGTTCCCTGCCTTTCCCTGATAATGGAGCAGAACCACAACTCCAGCGGATAAGTTTCCTGTTCCCTGCCTTTCTCTGATAATGGAGCAGATACACAACTCCAACAGATAGGTTTCCTGTTCACTGAATTTCCCTGATAAAGGGGCAGATACATAACTCCAGCAAATAGGTTTCCTGTCCCCTGGCTTTCCCTGATAATGGAGTAAATACACAACTCCAACAGATGGATTTCCTGTTCCCTGTCTTTCCCTGATAATGGAGCCGGTACATAGCTCTAAGAGATAGGTTTCCTGTTCTCTGTCTTTCCCTGATAGTTAAGTCGATACATAGCTCCAAGTTATAGGTCTCCTATTCCCTGCCTTCCCCTGATAGTGATGCCGATACATAGCTCCAACAGATAAGTTCCCTGTTCCCTGCCTTTCTCTGATAAAGAAGCCGGTATATAGCTGCAATAAGTCGGTGGCAAATGTTCTTGACATCATTGCCACTTCTGTAACAACGTCATATTTTATTTTTGGTCCACGAGAAACATTTGCGTTTTACGAATACACTCACCCCTGCCACTTAGTAGCAACGCCGTATTGTATTTTTTGACCAGGGAAAGCACTCGTCTTTTAGGGAAAGCCTCGTATTTTTAAGAGTGTTTTTCTAAAATTTTTCCTACACCAAATATGTGGCGTTGCTGCCAAGTGGCGGTAGTGTGCTGAACATTTATTGATAGGTTTCCTATTTCTTGAGTACAATTCACAAATGAGGGGCTTAGATTAAAAAGCAGGTAAGTGACGGAAACCTAGTTTTGAGGAAATTACAGTTAAAATTCTACATGCAATGAAATATTATACACTAGTTTGGTGAAATGATGCCCATATAGCAGCACTGCACAGTGTGATCACTTACCTGATTTTATCCCAAAGAAACATCCTTTTGGGCTATCACAACACACACTTACTTCATTTTTTAAATAATGTCACTTACCTGCTTTTTGTTCTAAGCCCCTCAAATGTTAATTGATATTTGTTCATAAGCAATACAAAAAGTAAAGAAATACGTAATTTAGTTAATAAATAATAACTATTGAAAAAAATGTGATCTAACGTCAATTGCATACAAAACTTTCCTATGCAGAAGCATTTTTGTAATAATTTGTTTACAATTGAAGTATGTAAATGTGCAACATACGAGGAACTAAGTCGTAATAACACAATTAGAAAATCACTGAAAGCAACACCCGTCTATTTTTCTTTTAAATAGTACTAGTTTCATTCTTTTTCCAAAACACACAACAATTTAACGCTGAATTACACAAACTCAGACTACTAGCATCTATCTACAGTTAGACCACTCTATAAAATACAGTTATTTTAGGCCTTATTAAAATATTGACAGTGCTTATTATTTTGAATCGACAGAATAATCTTGATCGTTATTTTGTGATCACTGTTCTGCACGAAAATATACAGGCGCATGTCAATTGTTAATGTGAAAATTATTGCTTCCTACTGGAAGACAATAGAGGACTGTGACAACATTCTTTTTTTTTTTTTTCCTTTCAGTTTTTCTTTTTCTTTTCGGTTTCATTTTTCTTAAACTAAGTGATACAATGCCCGAGGCAGGACTTGAACCCACAACCATTCGGATTAAGCGGTAGAGACATTCTATGCTTATACCGCTTGCGCCACCCAGGCCGACTAATCATTAAAATCATTCGATATACATTTTTAACAGTAAAGATGTTCGCTAGACAAGGAAGTCATTGCTTAATCAGGTAGTGACAGATATAGCATGACAAGAAACATTTGTAGAGCTGAAAATATTTTGTGAAGGAAAGCTAATAAACATGGAGGGAGAGAGAGACGAAAGCTACGATCGTAAAGTTTACGGCACGAAAATAAACAAGAAGCGTGGTTTATAGGTGGCCGTGACAATGCCAGCGACAGCAAAAACAGCAGAAGGTCACTCACACAGCTGTGGCCTGGCATGTCCACAATCCTTACTTCAATTGACTGTTACATCATCATTACTTCAACCAATGCTGTTATGGCATCTTTCTTCTTCTTTTTATTCTTCTTCCGTTTCTTGTAGGCCTTTGATCTAACAATTTAAAATTTTTGCTGTCAATGTAATTTCCATGCTCAGAAATTAGGTGACCAAGATATTAAACTCGGATAGGCCTACTAAACTTGCTCTATTCTACTCTTCCAACTTCTATTTTTACTCTGCTAAAATTTCTTCTGAAAAAACCCCATACCTTTAATTTTGTGAAGGAGATTTCCATGCGGTATCGCAATTTCATTTACGTGAAAAGTTGTCCATTGTAAATCATCCTCTGTTTTTCAAGCAGAATCTGATTATACAGAGTGGTTCCGAAGATCGCACAATATTATGGAAGCTAGTTTCGATACCATTGCAAAGAAAAAAGTTCATTTACGTGTGTCCGATTTTGAATAATTTTGGAAATAATCACAGTTCTTGTTTCCGTAATACAGATTCTTGTGAACTTCGCTCGAGCGTTTAGAATTGTACAGTACCGTATATAAGTCACACTGCTTGGAATAATGAACAGAGCATTCTATAAACATTTACATTGAATTGCAAATTGGATCTATCGCTGACAATTTTGTTCGATTTATTACTAGTCTAGGCCTACGTACTACGTTGACGCGCCCAGTTCACTCTCGGGCGACTACGTGCATTGCTGTACAGATGCCGCATTATGTCTGCTGCATCGTCCGCTAGTCCCCTTATCCCTGATTCTACGTTGGCAATGTAATCCTCAATCGGTAGACGGCTAGGGACCCCAAACGGATAGTCGTGAACAGTGAGCTCTATACTAAACTGGAGACACAACTCAATGCTTTAGAAGCGTGACGCGAATGCTGAGCGCCTGAGCGTATTGCTATCTCTTTCTAAAATAGTGTTGTCCTTGTCTCTCTTGCAATGAATGCTATCGTACACAGTAAGTGTTTTTATTGTCTATTGCCCATTTCCAACATGAACCTCACGAAAGATTGAATGAAGCACATTAGTTAGAAAGAGAGAGTAATATCCTCTTCAACATGGCGTCTACAGTCACACTTACAGACAGAAAAGAGCATTGTGATAGTGTCTCCTGTTTACTATAGAGCTGTCCACACCTGTGGAGTAACGGTTAGCGCGTCTAGCCGCGAAACCACGTGGCCCGGGTTTGATTCCCGGTCGGGGCAAGTTGCCTGGTTAAGGTTTTTTCCGGGGTTTTCCCTCAACCCAATATGTGCAAATGCTGGGTAACTTTCGGTGTTGGACCCCTGACTCATTTCACCGGCATTATCACCTTCATATCATTCAGACACTAAATAACATAAGATGTTGAGAAAGCGTCGTAAAATAACCTACTATAATAAAAAAAAAACTATAGAATTCACTGGTCGTGAACCACTCAGACGATCAACTTTCACAGGGTTAAATACAAAGTGAGGAAATTACACCATTATGCCTAGCTGTTGCATTACCAACAGACCACGGACCTCTAGCCCGGATAATAACAGATACTTTAAGAAATTTATAATTCAACCAGTCTAATTTTTCTAGATATTTAAATATTTATATCTTCATAACTTCCATGTTCACGTTCAACTTTTAGAAGGCCATTCATTTATTCATTCACAGTGTTCTGTCCAAGGGCAGGACTTACACTGCAAACTCAATATACTGCATCTTTTCTATTTTCCGTTTTCTTAATCAATTTTAAAATCGTCACCTACGCTATTTACAGTTCATTTTATATTTCAGATGTGTCTAGTAATATCATAAAATAATGTTATAAATTTTCAATCAAAGACACAACTATCTGCAAATGTTTATTTGCTACATGAATATAAGGTATATAAACGTTTTCGCCTTGTGGGGCATCATCAGATATATTAAAATTATGTGATCTGAACTTAGATTAAATTAGATTTATAAAAAGCAAATACGAACAGTGTGTGATACATGGTGATAAAATTTCATGAGTTATATGTATACTAATTGTAACAAGAAATAAGATAAAATGATGAATTTCAATGTAGTGTAAATTCAAATATGATTAAAATTGGAATTGTGTGTACATATAACTCATGTTAGTCTACTTCAAATCATCAACACTCCCACTACACCGAGACATATACAATTCTTCCATATACACACATCTTAATTAAACACAGTAATTCAACAACGATATGCATTGTAAAAGATAGATTTTTTAGATCTAAAGGATCAAGGATAACCACTATTTGCATCGAAACTAGACAACATTTAGATTACAATCAAGCAAAGTACTCTATATGAATGATAATTCATACGCACATCACAATCAACCTACAACATCGATTACTGCAAACTTCGGTATGATACACAGTTCTCCAAGACGTGTCATTTTCTAAACATTGAATAACTATAACCCAAGATTTTATCCATTTATTAATTTTAACATGATCATAATTTGCATAACATTATTTGACAAATTTGTATTATAATGTAACATGAGTTATATGTACACACAATTCCAATTTTAATCATATTTGAATTTACACTACATTGAAATTCATCATTTCATCTTATTTCTTGTTACAATTAGTATACATATAACTCATGAAATTTTATCACCATGTATCACACACTGTTCGTATTTGCTTTTTATAAATCTAATTTAATCTAAGTTCAGATCACATAATTTTAATATATCTGATGATGCCCCACAAGGCGAAAACGTTTATATACCTTATATTCATGTAGCAAATAAACATTTGCAGATAGTTGTGTCTTTGATTGAAAATTTATAACATTATTTTATGACCTACGCTATATCAACTTTCCTAATCACAATTTTATCAGAAAGCAGTTCCTAGTATAGTATTTTCAAACATACAATCCTTTTTATTAAATTAATCTCCAACCATTTATTCTTGCTGACTAACATACGAGTAACTGCTGGTTACATGATAAGTAATATTTCTAGAAATCTCGTACATTGACGGAATTAGAACGCACAAGAATGTATCATTCATTTCCAAGGATGAAATTTGTTATACATCTTGATTACACAACTATTAACACTGTATCACTTCGGAATATGTATAAGACTTCCTTGTGTTAAATTCTAACGTACCTTGTTTACATGTTTCGACCTATTTATGGGTCATCCTCAGAACTGGTCGTTGTTGGTCTTGGCGCCTCTTGTTTTGTTTCCTGTGAGAGTGTGTTCGTGTGGTATAATGTAAAGTCAAAGAATGTGTGTGTTCTGAAATTGAGTTGTGTGTTGAGAATTTCGTTGGGGTGTGTTTTCGTGTGTCTGTATATTTCATAATGTTCTAGTTGAAATTTGTTGTGTGAACCAAAACTTTCGACGTGAATTCGTCTTTAATCCTGGCACAATTCTGTAGCTCCAACGCAAAATGAGTAGCAAACTTTCAAAACCTGACTTGTCTATTTTCAAAAAATAGACTTCAGATGCCAAAAACTTACATCTCTGCAATGAACAAAACATTTTCTGTGATTAAATATTAAAGATTTTTTTTTGCTATAGATTCTTATCAAATTCACCATAGAAAAAAATTCATTTATTAGAGAGACACATATTTCTAGCATTTCCTAAAAAGTGACATGTCAGGTTTTGAAAGTTTGCTCCTCAAATGTTATATGTTGTGATTTTCAGGAGCGAACCCAGAACTTCGATCATGTAACCCACTAACATATAACAAGAAAATTAGAAACGTGTTAATATCTTCAATTTGATTAAATAAATTTATAGCCTATGTGTACGAATTAATCAACCTATATTATATTTGTATTTTATAATTTTGAAATATATATTAGTCCTACTTTTCACGTGCGATATTATTCTTCTCTAGTGTTAATATTATATTATATAATTCCATTGCCGCTGTAATTATATTTTAGTTCCTATTTTATTTTACTTATTATTATTATTATTATTATTATTATTATTATTATTATTATTTATTTTAATATTATATCTGAACTGCGACCGAGCACGAGCGCTGCTCATTCGGTCTCAAATTTTGTTAATACTACTGTATCTTCTTTTTACATTGCTTGTATTATTTTATTTCTATTTTCTCTTGTTTGTTTTGTAATTATATTCTTTATTCTGTATATTTAAATTTAAATAAATAAATAAATAAATAAATAAATAAATAGACATATGCATGTCATCTTTTGCCACAATAAAGATATTATCAGGATGTACAATATTTCGTAAAATGTTATTTTCGTCAAAAATTAAAATACCTATCAGTATATCATCTTTTGCTTTGAAACCACATAATTGACGAGAAAATCCAACATTATAACATAACACGAAGTTGAACTAGTCTGCGTCAGGTATTACACATGTCAAAGCCTATGCGTGCTGTGTAATCTACTTCCAAGTAAATAACCAAAAATCAATTACAAAAAATATATTAAACAACGAAAAAACCATAGCCCTATCCCATCCCTCATGATAAAAATAACAATAAAATACAAAACAACCAAACAAATATTTATTCACGCAATCAACGTATTCTGTGAAACTCCTGTAATTTCTACCTAAGCACGGAGATGTGTACATGCCAAGGGGCAACATTTCCGGCAATGTCAATTGATGTCAATGTTGCATTTTGTGTTTATTCTATTAACAGGGCTTACAGAAGTGGGAGTATGCCTTACCTACGAACAGCGAGGGAATTATTGCCTGAGAAACAGGACCAAGTAACCTCACTACCAACCCATCGATCACAGATAGAAAAGTGGAGGCTTCTTCCTTCTCAGAGAAACGGGTCCTGTCATGTTTGTCTTTGTCTCAAGCAGTGAATTTTCGTTTGAAATTTTGTTCTTGTCATCTTTGTCACGTGACTTAACCAATTCTTCCTGTAAGTTGACAGTTCATAGTCGATGGACCGAACATGATGCTAAACAAAAGTGGGTTTGTCAGAAGATGTGAGAGAGATTCTACAAAATCCGAGGGGTGCGGGCAGAAAAAATAATTTAACTCCTACTGCAAACAGCGAAACAAGTACATGAATGAGTAAGGATTATTTATACGTTACCGGTTGTGCCCACATGATCGCAGAATAGCAGCGAACATCAACATCTCACTTACCTGAAACAAGGAAACATTTAACAACACTTGAGCAATAAATATGTCTATAGGGTGTTTCAAAATTGATGGTCAAGATTTAAGGATGTGAATTAGTATAAGCAAGTAAGTCTCAATCAACCTGAGTCTACACATGAGTCGTTTGCGTAACAATGCAGTTTCTCTTAAGATCCGCCACTGACTTGTTTGTTTATAAGCATGATAATTCCTTTCTTTTATCCCTCGCACAGCGGTATGAGGCCGAAACTGTATTCTTTCGTAAAGAAAAGACCATGTGCGGAGCGATGTTGCATGAGTCTTGTTTATATCCATGTGTAATTTTCACTCTAGAATTTTTACCACTACTTTGGAACACATTGTATAAATGTAATTTCTTAAAATATTGCACCCAGTAGTCTCTAATATTCTATAGCTATCTATTCAATCTTCTTAATCTTGCATTACACCTCGGAATGTATCACAAAATTAATTTTACCATAGAAAAGAGTTAATTCTGTAAATATTATTACATTTGTTTTATATATTTCAATGCATAGTTCTTGTGAGGCTTCCACGAATTCGGTAGTTATCTTGAACTCGTTTATTCAAGGCCGTATGATACATCATTATACAGACCAGATCAGCAAATGATTGAATAGTATGTTTCCCGGTCGCTGGATTGGGAGGAGAGGTTCTGTGAAGTGGACATCACGGTCACCTGACCTCAGCCTCATAGACTTTTATATACCGTAAAATAATGAATGATAATCAGTCAATAAACTTGACTTTTATTAACGGATTAAATTGACCATTAATTTCAATATTTAATCAATCATGTTCTAACAAACCACGGGTGGTCATCTTCAGATCTATAAGAATCATTTCATGATGAACACAATAAACTTAACATATGATGACATGTTGCTATCATATTGCATTTATAATTACATTTTAAAACACATTCACGTAGAAATCAGTAACTGTGTAACAATTCTATCAGTACAAAACAATGAAAAACAATTTAAACAACGATGTACAGTGCAGAGCAAGTATGTGTCACACAAGATAATGATTAAATTGAAGTATTGAAGTAAATTACATTATGTCCTGTTTGTGATAACTGAATTTAAAATGTAAACCATTTTATTGTGTTACATCGTATTTATTTACAATCCATGATATTCGTATATAGCTGCACAACTAGAATATGGAACATGTCAAAAAAATCTTAACAGTACTACAAAGTCTTAATTTATAAACACAGTCTAGTTGAAATATATACAGAAGAGGTTTACAATATAGTCTACTAGAACAACACAAAGTTTCAGTATCAATTTCATGAAGCGTTGTTGAATGCCATGAATTCTCCTACAGAATAGAAGGCGTGAGAAATTAAGTACTGTTTTAATTTGGCCCTAAATAATTTTATGTTTTGAGTTTCATTTTTTATATCCATAGGGAGGCTATTAAACATTTTTCTGCCATATAACGCATTCCTTTTAGATAGCACGATAGACTTGCCGATGGAGTATGATATTGCTGTTTAAATTGTTTTATATGATAGAATTGCTACACAGTTATTGATTTCTACCTGAATGCTTAAAAATGTAACTATAAATGCAATATGATAGCAATATATCATTATATAGCTATTAAGTTTATTGTGTTCATCATATAGTCATTCTTATAGACCTGAAGATGACCACCCGTGGTCGAAAACGTTTGTTACAACATGATTGATTAAAATAATTAATTAATGATAAATTTGAATCATTAATATAATATAAGTTTATTGAATAATTAACATGAATTACTTTACGGTATATAAATCTAACTAATCTGGAAACATGTCTTTAAAACTACTCATAGACTTTACCATATGAGGAATTTTGAAGCCTGAGGTGTATGCTGTGAAAATCCGGGATCTGGATCACTTCCGGGAGAGGATAACCACTGCAATGGCTTCTCTGGATTGTCATATGTTGAAGACAATTCAAGGAAACATGATGACATGTCCGAGGAAGTATGTTCAGATTGGTGGAGGGTATGCAGAGTACATTTAGAATTAAGCAACTATTGCATGCTGTTCATCAACTTCATTTGATTTCAGACTTTAAACCACCCTGTATCATTAACAAAGTAGCGTTAAATTTAGAATTCAGACGTTGGCTATAATTACATCGGTAATTAAATCGTTCTTCCACTTCCGATATTGAATTTTTAGCGTCGCTTTTCGCTCCGCGTTTACGGTTACAGTCTTCATTAGCAGCCATCCTCTCTTACGGTCGCAGCGTTAGCTTTTCGTGTGTTTAATGTCCGTAACAATTTGCAGTTATGCGTCTAGATCTAGTATTTGTAAAATAAATTTTGTGCTCTTACTGAAATTATATAGGTCTATACAATAAACATGCACAGGCTACAACTTACAAATGACTCCTAACACCTGAGTGCGACAGCCAGAGAGGGTCAAGTTCGATCAGCCGACTGCTGGTCCCATCAGATACACACTTGAAATATGCAGTACTAATTCGGTCTGAGGTTTAGAAAGGTACAGTACTAATTCGGTCTGAGGTTCAGAAAGGTACAGTATGCCTACTAATTCGGTCCGAGGTTCAGGAAGGTACAATACTAATTCGGTCCGAGGTTCAGAAAGGTACAGTACTAATTCGGTCCGGGGTTCAGAAAGGTACAGTACTAATTCGGTCCGGACTATGCAGGTATAGACAAGTTATATATTTATCAAAGAGACTGTTAAGTATATATTATGAACTAACTGTCGTATCGAATCCTACGTTTTTATGTTGGTATAATATCGATACTGGCATGTTTTGATGTTGGTAGTGATACTTATTCGAACTGTTTTCATAATTAGGCGCGGTCGTACCTAACTGTCATTTCAGTGACTGGTAAACATTTTTTGAATTCGTAGCTACGACAGAAAGAACGACAAACAGTTGTGAATTATCTAACATCTTTCAATTAATAGACGTTCTAAAACGAATCCAAATTGAGACATACATACAAATTAGAAGTCCAGCAACAAAAGAAGATCAGACCAATTAAAGAAAAAACAATATATTAGAGACGAAATTGCAGAATTTGTATATAAATCAATAAACAGACTCCAATATATAAAAACACTGTCCTACAAATTTTTTCCAAAAACACAGCTCCTAGTATCACTGACTACTCTGAAGTTTAAGAAGTTTTGACTAAGATTCATATATATATATATATATATATATTTTACGTCGTGATAATCAACATTTTTAACCATGCCTTAAGGAAGGGGCAGGCAATTTTGTAGTTTGCTGTCTCGAGTCACGAATTTATCCGTCACTGCCATATGAAAGTCCTAAATCTACATAGAATGGGAAGGAAAACGTTGGTCTCCAACCAGTACTGCTCTATTCTCGATCCGGGACCGAATTAGTACTGTTAACTTATTGACCCGGGACCGAACTAGCAAACTCCGGACCTACGTCCACATGCATCAGCAGAGGTAAACGATCGTTTAAGACAGCCATTTTCAATTTCAACCGGTGTGCTGGTGTGCCGCGAGAAAATAAAAATAGTAAATGTTTCCGTAACAAAAATTGGAAAGTAAAACTGAAAACAGTAGTAGAAAAGTGAGTCCACAAGAGTGAATATTCAGCGAACGCGGCACAAGTTAACATTTAGTAAACCCATTCCCTCCTAAAACCCTGAAAATTCCCCCTTGTTTGGAAACCACTGGTTTAGATTATATAGGTGCATTTTTACAGTGCATCCAACTTGCTTTTTTCTGCTTTTTCCTTTATTTTTCTCAAAAACTCAAGTGAAGTTACATATCTTGTGATAGTGATTTTTCTCGAGTGTTTGACATTGTTTTCTTCTGGTGCAAAACGTTCTTTTATCACCAGAACCACTGGCGAGAAAGGAGAGTTTCCTCTTTCTTTTACATTAGATGATCATCCGGGTTTTCATCTCATCGTTTTGCCTAGCATGGACAAGAGTGGAGTCATTACTGTTTTTCGATCGATGAGCGTTGACTGCAGAAGGGTCCAAAGGCCAGACACCACTTCCTCGAAATACACTCAAAATATTGTCTGGAGTTGACTAATTGCTTTTTGCCATGTTTGAGTTACTACACTGAATAAATCGTATCTATTTAAATTTTTTTCTTATTTTCACGCATGTTTGATGCATTGAGTGACCCAAAGACACAAACATTCAAGTGCTGCAATATGTGCGTTGTATCATGAAGAAACATTAGAAAATAGAAATCATTTTCTCTTGCTAAAACTAAAGTTTTTCCAGATAAATGAGATGCATGATATTCAAAACGTATTAAGACATTTATGTACACTTAAATGGCTAACATTTTACTTCGAAACGAATATAAACTAGAAATGAATTTAAATTTGACGCGCAGCCCAGCCTGCTAATTATCTCGTTGCAATGGTATAAAAAACTTACCCGCAAGGTAAGATTAAAAGCTTCAAGTGAAGTCCTTATTTTTCTCTACAAAATATATACCTACGACCATCTTTTGAGAAAATTTGGAGGCTCTGAATTATACAGTGTGTTTTAAAAATACAGGGCATAATTTCAGGTATGTATTTTGTATTTCCCACATGTAGACAATCAAAATAGTTCATTACAACATGTGTCCGGAAATGCTTCATTTCCGAGTTATGGCCTTCACAACATTGAAATTCACCGGAACGCTTTTCTTTCCGCAGGTCGTTGTCATTACAGAAGATGTTCAAAATGTCCACCTCCTGCTTGAATACAGACCTCACATCGATGTCTCATTGACCTGCGAACACGATCCCAAACTCCAGGAGTATTGTGTATGTCCTCAGAACATGCCACAATTCGATTCCGAACGGATTCCAAATCAGGCACCGGAGACGAATAAACCAATGATTTTAAATGGCCCCACAAGTAGAAATCGAGAGGGTTCAGATCAGGTGAGCGTGGAGGCCAAGCAATTGGGCCACCTCTACCTATCCATCGATCAGGAAACCTTCGATCCAAGTACCGGCGAGCCGTACGACTGAAGTGTGCAGGAGCGCCATCATGCAAGAAGTGAATGTGTTTGCGATTGATCAGTGGAGTGTCTTCTAAAACATGAGGTATGGTGTTTTCCAGGAAGTTTGTGTACGCCTGCCCCGTAAGTCTGTTTACAAGTACATGGGGTCCAACTAATCATACATCGATGTGAGGTCTGTATTCAAGCAGGAGGTGGACATTTTGAACATCTTCTGTAATGACAACGACCTGCGGAAAGAAAAACGTTCCGGTGAATTTCAATGTTGTGGAGGCCATAACTCGGAAATGAAGCATTTTCGGACACATGTTGTAATGAACTATTTTGAAATACATACCTGAAATTATGCCCCGTATTTTTGAAACACCCTGTAAACATAAGTACTTACAGATTTTCAAGTTTGTTCATCTTATTTTTCTCGTCAAATTTCTGATAGTAATTGGAAAAAAACTACTGCGTCATAACTTATGACTTCTCTCATTTCAAACTTCCAAGAAACCGCTTTGCCATGGCTACCAAACGTACAACAACAGACATCTGCCGCTGACTTGAGAAACTGACAGTACAGGCACTTTGATCCTCAACTAGTGCCCGATCCAGAACTAGTGATCTTACCCTATCATCAAGTGAGATGTATTGCCTGATAACAGGTGTAGGCCTACATATCAGCCAGAACCTCAGAGGCTAAGCTGTGTGATGAATGGATTTAACGGCTGGAGAAAAATTAGTTGTGTGGCGGATGATGGAACTACCTTAACCTGGCACCACAATCATCACACAACTCATTCCATCATGAGTGCACAAACAGTCTAGTTGGGCCGAAATGCTTAAGGATGCTGTATGTCCCGCCCGATAACATCTATAGACCTATCTCTCTACGCTTACGACTTTGTACACGAGCCGCCAATGAACTGTCTAAATATTATGCCAACGATCAAAACACATAAAAATTCAAGGTTCCGCACTAGACTGCCTGCAAAAACTCCCAAGTCTCTTCTGAGAATGCCAGAAGACGTAACAGATTGAAATCCCTGACTCTGCTGTCACAACAGAGCATGAACCAAGTACCGGTACCGGTCGAACTAACTAGTAGTAAGAAAAATGCTAGCGTTAACAGTACAAGTTACAAAATAGGATGTAGGCCTACTAATAGTCGCAAAGTGGCATTGCAACAATATAAATGTCGGTTGTTGGGCTGGACTGTGTCTTTCTCGCGCGGAGTGGGGATAACTTTTAACAACTTCATCTCGTGGTATTATTCTTGGTAGAGTTCTGTATTTATCTTCAAAGTAAACTCTTCCCTACATAATGAATGCTATGAAAATTCGTGGTATACTTGCTGGAATATTTGCGGGGTTGTTCATAGTAGGCTACACTTCCACACAAAGCGTTCCCCCCAAGTTAGTAGCGACTCCATACAGTACCGGTAATAATGTTTGTGGCTTCCAACATCGACTTTATCATATTTGACCCTTTATCTTGCGTTTATGTGAAAAAAAAAGTCCTGTGAGGGTGGTGATGTTAGTGACTGATTGAAATGATGATGACAACATGGCGAAAGACAAATTAAGATAGCGATGATGATTACTAGTGCGTTCATGACAATACAACAATAACTGTAGTGTAGACGGTGGCGATTCTGGATGTGATGATGGCAGTAAAGATAATAACGCGTATTATAGTAGAAGGAAAGGTGGAAAAATGAGTTTATTGATGGACGGTGATAATACTAATTAACAGCGATAATGTTATAGATGGACAGCGATTATGTTGTCGATGGACAGCTACCATGTTGTTGATAGACAGAGATAATGTTGTTGGTGGACAGTGACAATGTTGTTGATGGACAGCGATAATGTTGATGGACAATGATAAAGTTGATGGACAGCGGTGATGAATAGTGATAATGTAAATGACGAACAGTACTAATGTAGATGACGAACAGTGATAATGTAGATGACGAACAGTAGTAATATATATGACGAACAGTGATAATGTAGATGACGAACAGTAGTAATATATATGACGAACAGTGATAATGTAGATGATGAACAGTGATAATGTAGACGACGAAAAGTGGTAATGTAGGTGACGAACAGTAGTAATGTAGGTGACGAACAGGGGTAATGTAAATGACGGAGAATGGTAAAGTAAATGACGAAGAATGATAACGTAGATGGCAACCAGTGGTAATTTAGATGACGAACATTGGTAATTTAGTTGACTAATAGTGGTAATGTAGATGACGAACAGTGGTAATATAGATGATGAACATTGGTAATGTAGAGGATGAACAGTGATAATGTAGACGACAACAGTACTAATGTAGGTGACGAACAGTACTAATGTAGGTGACGAAGAGGGGTAATGTAAATGACGGAGAATGGTAATGTAAATGACGAAGAATAACGTAGATGGCAAACAGTGGTAATATAGATAACGAACAGAAGTAATGTAGATGACAAACAATGGTAATGTAGATGACATACAGTGATAATGTGTGATGAACAGTGGTAATGTAGGTGACGAACAGTGGTAATGTAGACGACAAACATTGGTAGTATAGATGACGAATAGTAATAATGTAGGCTTAGATGACAAACAGTGGTAATGTAGATGACAAACAGTGATAATGTAGGCTTAGATGACAAACAGTGGTAATGTTGATGACATACAGTGGTAATGTGTGATGAACAGTGGTAATGTAGATGACAAACAGTGATAATATAGATGATGAACAGTGATTATAAAGTTGGTAGACAACGGTATTGTAAATTATGAACGGTGTTAATTTTGATGATTTATATAGATAATTAGGGAGTGGATTGTAGCATATTTACCATACTTTATTCCTTAGTTCAAAATCATATGCTACCACTACAGTATTTAAATTCGTTTCATAAGATTTGCAAATAAAGGACGGGATAACTGATGGGGTAACGATAATAACAGTGATTATGGAAATTATAGAAGGCCCTTGATAAGGCGATGATTATGATGATTATGATGATATAGATAAATAGATATAGAACCTAATAAATTAAAAGCGTGCTGATGCGTCATTACTTCATGAACTAGCACGTAGCAACACAGAGACACACCCACAGTAGCAAGTTCCCTCCCTACAGCGATGGAGACTGAAAAACTCAGACGTGAACGAGGAAACCGGATAGCTGTTTCTGACACTGATTCCAGTTAAAGATGTATAGAGGCGTCAAACAGACGAAGCTTCTAGTTGCTAGAGGCAAAGGAGATTTCTCAGGAGGCCGCATTACCTGTCAAACAAACACGTGCGGCACTTTCTGGCATTGGGCTCCCGGCAAATTTAGCATCTAGGTATTATACACAATCGTTTATACATCCCCAACGCCTTCACCTGGGCTGTCTAGTTACATTGATGGCGAAGGTGTGTTCAAGGATTCTCTTAATGAATGACGTGAAGAGATTCAATTGTATGGAAACAGTACAGAATTCATAGTGTTATAAATAGAGAATGGGAAATGCATCGATGTGTACTGCCATTGCTATGGTCGGTGAACTTGTAATGGGAGACGCTGTTATGACAGTGGCGCCACATTGTATAAAGTAATAAAAGAGAAAGGAAGAAGTGTAAATTTAAAGGTGCACGATGTAGTGTCCTTGCAAGGCCTCATGACACTCATCTTAACATTTATGTGAGCTCCTAACCTAAACGTCACTTGTCTCATTTCGTTCATACTGTCCCATTTAAGGGACTTATTTTCCAGCGTATTTTGTAATAGTAGTAGTAGTAGTAGTAGTAGTAGTAGTAGTAGTAGTAGTAGTAGTAGTAGTAGTAGTAGTAGTAGTAGTAGTAACAATTTCTAATAGTACACACTAACAATTATAGAATATCATATTTTTCGTCGATACAAGTTTAGCGGTTCACAGTTATTTGATAAGTGATATCTCTTTCTATTTACTTACACCAAAGCCACAACTTCAAGATGAACTAACTGATTGCGTCATAGCAGCGGCATGCGTTCGAAGAAAGGTTTTGCGATTTGCCTGCAATTCGCCAAAAGGCAGTGACGTTAATGTGTGGGAGATAACGATTCACTGATGTTCAAATAAACTGAACCAGGTGGCTTCGAAACAGTAATTCCTGTTTCTTGAGTTCGACAACCTGTATTCATAGATCATATTCTCCTTCATAAACCTCATACTATCTTATCAAATCATCAAATGATCATCAAGAATCGTACATCTGACATCATTTGTATAAAATAACAGATAACTAATAACAATACACAGACTCTTACAGAAATTTCTACAGATAACTAATAACAATACACAGACTCTTACAGAAATTTCTACAAAGATACCGGAATCTTTTCTATAATATTACTGTGCACTTCCATTCAAGCATTATGCCTATTATTATTATTATTATTATTATTATTATTATTATTAAGCCTAAAATTAAAATCAGTTGAACAGAGCAGGAAATTAAATCATACTTAAACAAATAATATGGCGAGTTAAATAACCTTGGAAAAAAAAATATACACCCATAAGTCTATATGTATAAATACACATGTGGGGTTTATAAACTGTGTGTTTTTCTGGGTATTGGACAAAGGGATATAACATTGCTATAAGAAAATTACGTATAAAAACAATTAAGAAATTAATCAGTGGATCATGTTTAGAAATTAGCAGACTTTGACAATTTGTAAAACAAGAGAACATCAGATTTTGACTTAGTAACCGTAAGTCAAAACCTGATGTTCTCTTGTTTTACTAACTGTCGAAGCTGCTAATTTATAATCATGGCCCACTGGTTAACTCAAATCTTCATTGTTTTTATATAGTGTAAGTTTCTTACGACAACGTTAATCTCTGTGTCCTAATTAGGCTATATCCAAAAAACACGCGGTGTATTATATACCGGGTTTTTATATAAAAAATTCCTAGTCTAAGTATTTATTTCAATTAATTTTAATGTAAACATCAAACACGTCAATTTAAATATTCAAGAGAAATTTCGAAACCAGTATTAATTGCATTTGAGATTTCATTCTCTCACTCTCTTTATAATTCCACATAGTGCCCCTATATTATGGTACTTAAATTTAAAAAGATATTCAATTGTTTATACATATAATTCATTTGTTCTAACATCTTTTATTTTTTATCGTCGCATGGCAAACTGAACTGTTGTTATGAAAAAAAATCCTACAATATTTTTATTTTAGGTAATTTTCTAAATTTACACTTTTTCTAGATCTAAACAATCCACCGTTATTTCCTCACTCATTTAGATCAATACTCCTAACAACTTTTTACGATTCTAGTTTTGTCTTGATTATAGTTTCTGTTGATTATATGTGCTTTGATAAGTATTTGAAAACTTGTTCAAAATGTGCTCCATTGTTGGCTAGACAGTAATATAGCCTATTTTGGGACTCCCTTACATAGCATTGCCAGCACCAAAAACATATACTGTATAAATAATCCAAAGTTTGGCTTTAATTTATCTTTTATCAAGTTTTTCATTTTTTTCTATAAGGGCCATATTCTCAGTAGTGTTTTAGACTGTGTTTAATTAAACTACTTGAAATTTAATCCATATTCCGTATTTTCAACACTATCGTAAAGGTATATTAATTTAAATTATAGCTTAAACCTAAGCCTTGAGGTTCTGTGTTTAAACCATTCATTTGGTAATCCTTTATTTCTGATTAATTGTTCATTACTGAAATTATGTTAATTTTAGTTAATAAATTATTTATTTTATTTTGTATTTAACATGAACATTTTACTTACTATCTGACAAATTAAATAATATTAATTATGCAAATCTAGTCTTTCAGGTAAAGCTTCCTGTAAAGCAGATTTGAATAATTTCAAGGGAAAAATTGTTCCGGGGCCGGGATCGAACAATTTTTCCCTTGAAATTATTCAAATCTGCTTTACAGGAAGCTTTACCTGAAAGACTAGATTTGCATAATATATACGTCACTGTGTACGTTAACAGAAAACCACAATTCCAAGTCACACAGAGTTTGTGTGCACTCGATGTGGGTCTCTGGCGTTTCGTCAGCCCACGCGAGTTGTGTGGATATAAAGGGAAAAGTTGAGACGGTGTCGGGTAGAGTTCCCGGGTAGCTCAGTTGGGAGAGCGCTGGTACGTTCAACCAGAGGTCCCGGGATCGATACCCGGCCCCGGAACAATTTTTCCCTTGAAATTATTCAATATTAATTATATTCATATTATTGCATTATGATGATGTAACAGTAAAAACAAAAGACTAAAATCATGCAGTTTGATTTCTTGGCTCGTAAGCATAACTGGTTTGAAATAAAATATAATTTAATAAAATGAAAAAGAAAACAAGGAAATGGTTTAAACATTTCAGGAAAGAGGAATGCAAATTAATTTTATAATTAGTAAAGGAACGGAAGTTACTGCTCCACTACACAGAGGAAATCTTGGGTTTTGATAAAAATCTTGCTTCGTAATGTTCATATCTTCTCTTGTAAATGGCATGTTTATATTATACCTCTGTGATAATACTGTTATTGGTTTAGAAAATTCATGTATCATTTTACTTACAGTATTTTGATATATGCCGTAATGGTCTCCAACATTTAAGGCTGGTTCACAATAAACCGGGAACGGAAACGACAACGAGAACGAGAACAGAAATATTGTTAAAACATATGTATTTAAATACATTTATTTTAACAATAATTTCATTCTCGTTGTTGTTTCTATTCCTGGTTTATTGTGAAACAGACACAACAACGAGAACGGAAATATTGTAAAATAAATGTATTTAAATATATATACTTTAACAATATTTCCGTTCTCGTTGTCGTTTCCGTTCCCGGTTTATTGTGAACCAGCCTTTATTTGAACATTTTCAGGTGTATAATATCTGAAGGCAGAAAAAAAATTGTCAACTGGAGAAATAGCACGATTTATGTTTGTAGGTGATTTTATTCTGTCTTCTATTTGATTTAACACCATGTCTATAATAACTTTATGGAGTGTAAACCTAAAACTCACTTTTATTTCAGTCATTGAAAATGACTACTCTTGGTCTAAAGGTTCTTGTCCTGGGTAAAATTCTTACATCTTTACCTTGAACTTCATTCAAAATCTCCATGAATTCCTACATCATACATCACTCACAATAATACCAATATTCTTCTGTAATAAACTATTCGCCAGTAGTTTATAGTAAGAAATTTAAACATTTTGCATAGTTTAAACTTGATGGTTTAATCAGAACTAATGTTTAAACCAAGAACGGCAGCTGAACTGAACTGTTTTTTTTTTTTTTTGCATAAAACCGTTTAAAGTTAAAAGTCAAAAGCTAGTTCAAACTGCCATTGAGAATATAGACTTTAGTGTAGGTAGATCGAATAGAGACGTTACACTACAATTACCAGACGTTTTCCCAGGGACGGTCCCCGAATTTTGCTTTTTGTCCCGTACCAAATTACCGTCCCCGCAATGTCCCCGAATTTAATAATTTGTTCCGAATGGTCCCTGGATTTTCACTATTAATTATTATAATTTTATGAAAATGCTGTTGAATATCTCAGAGCCTGGGATATTCACTCACAAGATAAAATACTGTGGAAAGTAAATAGCTAAGATCTCCTATAGAAAGAAACAAAATTGAAGCGACAGTACATTCTTTTTCTTCGAAGTAGACGAAATTGACCTGGATGAAACAATTTATTCGATGAAACACTTTGCTTGAGGAAATACGTGACCAAACAAAATAGCAAAATGTAATGAAGAAAATGCTGATATTTGCTCAAAATCTACTAAACGTTTTATATATATATATATATATATATATATATATATATATATATATATATATATATATCTTGATTACACAAAGTCTAACACTATATCACTTCGGAATATGTATTTATTTATTTATTTATTTAATTTCTTCCTGTAACCACTACAGGCTGCCATCGACAAAGAGTACCATGATACAATAGAGTAAATGCCTTGAGGCTTAGTGATAAATTGTTGTTAGAGTGAAAAATAAACAATTTGAATTATATTGAAACACATGATATTGAACGAAGTAACGTCAAGGAGATGCGAATTAGTCATAGTCCATATGTATGATGCCTGAAAATAGCTATTGAGCCTTTGAGTGCTGCAATTGTTAGATCTCTTAAAATACTTTTATGCAGGCCAAAAGATTTACAGAAGTCGACTAGGAACCGGGGTATGGTCCCACGGGCTCCTATCATTAGTCCCGTAATGACGATGGATTCCAGATGGCATTTGTCCTTATAAAAACTGATGGAAGGTTCATATATATTCATTTTTTCCTCGTGTACTTCTTCTGGCTGGTGTTCGTGCGATTCGAATCTCACAGTAGGGTCTATGATGTAACCTTCAAGAGAAGGAGGTTTAAATGCAATTATGTCAATTCTTCGATTACTGCCCTCACTGGATATGCCTGTACTTCTTCATATACTGAATAACCTTTGTTCCTTAAGGCAGTTGTCTTACTCGTGTTAAATTTTACAGTACCTGGTTAACATGTTTCAGCCTGTTATGGGCCATCGTCAGAATTGGTTTGGAGCTGGTCTTGGTGCCTTGTGTTTCCTGTGGGGGTATGTTTGTTTAGTGTAATGTAGAGTCAAAGAGTGTGTGTGTTCGTAAATGAGTTGTGTGTTGAGAATTTCATTTGGATATGTTTTTATGTGTCTATATATTTCATATTGTTCTAGTGTGTTTAGTTTCTGGCTTTTAGGTTGAATATGTAGAATTTTCATGTCTATGTTTATGTCTCTATACATAGCACAAGAAAACGGATACAACCATAATATAATAGACAACATAATAAGAAAGACAAAACATAATCATAAAAACATAAGAATACAACACAAACGCATGAACACAAAAAATACATCACACTAACATACGAAAACAAAAATACACACAAGGTTGCAACCTGATTCAAGAAATTAAATTACAACATCGCATACAGAACAAATAATACTCTACAAGAACATCTCAACACACAAACAAATACAACCACACATGCGTATACAAACTCAAATGCAACACCTGCAATAACTTCTACATAGGACAGATAGGCAGAACATTTCAAACACGTTACAAAGAACACATCACAGCCATAACAAAACTACAAAACACTTCCACATATGCAGAACACATCACAAATTCTAACCACACCTACAGAGACATAAACACAGACATGGAAATTCTACATATTCAACCAAAAAGCCAGAAACTAAACACACTAGAACAATAGGAAATATATAGACACACAAAAACACAGCCAAATTAAATTCTCAACACACAACTCAATTTCAGAAAACACACACTCTTTGACTCTACATTACCTTACACAAAAACACTCCCACAGGAAACACAAACAAAAGGCGTCAAGATCAGCACCAACCATTTTTGACGATGGCCCATAACAGGCTGAAACATGTTAACCAGGTACTGCAAAATTTAAAGCGAGAAAGACACATAATACATATTGCTAAAAGTTTTAATTTTTTCTCAGAAAACAATAGGTCTATCCTGTGATCGAACTAGCTCTGTGTCTCCTTGGAAGTAATGTTTCAGTAGAGAGAGTTTTTCTTCAGTGAACATGATATGGATATCTCAAAAATTCAGAATGAGTTTTCAAACTGTTCGAGTCATGCTTGCTATCTTAATCAACTTCAACATAACCTGTCATAAATTTATTGCAAAACTGGGAACCAGGGAAGACCAGCCTAAAAAAATCACTCTTCTAAAAATACCAGTAATTTGAGTAATAAAATAACATGAATATTTTTCGTAGAGTGAGTATTTTAATTCTTTAAAGTGTGTAAAAACAATACACGTGAATGGCAAAGTAACAAATGTTAAAAGTACTTTCTTTTTTTTTCACATTGGTATCTGTTCCCGGGAATAGTATATATATGGTATATATATCGTAACGTTACGTTACACGTCAGAACTATCGGTAGATATGGTAGAGGAAATCGGAGAACATATTGGGAATCGGCGATTCATTTTGTATCTGTTACTTTATTATTGTATTACAAAACAGTTTCTTTTTTTTTAATGCTACTGAAAAACAAATCCGTGTATCTTTGTTCTGTTAGATGAGCATCGCCGAGCTGAAAGTGTAGGATGAGAATACGTTAGTTATGTCGTTCGGAACACAACTCAGGTCGCACGACCAGTTGGGGATGCGCCCACGTGGCTGTAGTTTAAGGTGTGAGGCTAGTGAAAGAGAAGTTCTCAGAGGTGATTCAGCATCGCGCCATTCAGAACGCAGAAGTGTCTGCAAAATGAAAGGCGAGAAGTAGAAACAGACGATACAGTAAAACCTGGGTTGTACGTAACTGAAGGATGATGATTTAGATTACAACTCAGAACTACGTACAAATAAATCTAAGGTTTGAATATAAGATATATTCGAATGACTAGAAATCAGTTTAACAAAACATAGACAGCTGGGAACACTTAAGGGAAACGGATACCTCCTATATTTACAAAGTTAAATTTTCAATGTTTTGGTACACTCAGCTCCTATAACCAATTGAAGATACAGAGCTAAAATTTTTACAGGCTATTTCGCAATGCTTTCTGTGTCCATTAAAACATTTAAGTTGATTTTATAATCATAAAGTTTCCCACTGATTTTTTCCTAAATGTCCAAAATTTGACATTTTTTTTATAATTAAGACTTTTTTCTGTCAGATTTATTTTTCAATTCTCATATTTTTGCATTTAATTCAAAGGGCATCACTATGACAATATGTGGTAAAAATAATTTTCTATCTGGAATAGATTTCACACTGAGTGCACTCAAAGTTCGAAAAATGCCGAAAGAGGTCAACAAACGGGGACGTAACTGGTTTGGCTTGCATAAAGTTACAAAATTATTGAAGAAGGACACTTGGAGGTAGAGTTGAACGCTATTATTTTAGAATATTACATTTAAAGTGTTATTGCACATAAATCAGATTATCTTTTTAAAATTGAAGCCACTTCGTTGTATTTGGTCCCGTTAAGGATTTTTCTAACTTGTCCAAGTCCATTTTAATCAACAGAAAGTGACTAGAATTTTAATATTTAATATAAGTGCACTACGTAGGCACTATATTTAATAAGATTTTTTTTCATTTACGAACTCAGACTTTTAAGATACTTTAATTGAATCAGTCATTTGAGAAAGGGCTGACTTCCATGTTTTTCCAAAATTGAGTTTTCTATGTCTCTATGTTCCTAGATGGTAGACCCATCTATTCGGTATGAAATGGGCTCAATTTCGCAATATATTATTGGAGAATCAAACTGTCTCGCACATCGTTCATTTTATAAATAGCTCAATTCCTGGAATGGGGATCTTTCTAAACTGAACTCACCTGGTTAGAATGTGTGCTGCATTAGTTGAAACTCAAAAGTTTAACAAAATAACTCATTTCTTCCCTCTTAGAAGGCACTCAAGTAATGCTTGCGACAGGGATTTTGGTTTGATTAATAGATCAATACGTAGGAAAGATATGAAATATTTCGTTAAAGAATACGTTTCAATTATAGTGCCAGCTACAAAAAATAATAGGTTTGTAGTGACTTTGGTGGAAAGTGATGATGTTTTGGGTGTTAGTAAATGGTGGTCTAAATTTTACAGAAAGACTGTAGTGGCAACTGAAACAATAAACAAACAATGTGATCAAAGAATCATGTTTCAGCCTACTTTGTTCAATCAGTTTGAATATTCTTTTGAACACCCTGGACAGGTAATTGCTTCAAGATACATTGCTGGTCTTGAACAGTATGCTTATACATTTGATCTAAGGTTGACAGCTCCATCAAAGGTGGTTCAACTTCCATTTAATTAAAAGTAATACATTGTAAAAGAAAAGATATTTTTTCACTCTACTGAAAATTTTACTTTTTGTCATTGAGCCCTTTCTTAAATGACTGATTCAATTATTATTTTACACTAAACATGTTTATCACAAGTCCCTTGCATTTTTTTTTACCTCAACTTCTTTTACAAGTCTAACATTGTCTTCTAGCAAGTAGCTTCTCCTTTCACTTTACACATGGTTACTAACAGATACTGAGTGATCTGCAATTGTTTTCAAATATTTGGAAAATGTCACGTGAGAGAGAAGATGAGGTAACATGTAAAGAAGGAGCATATCGGCTCTGTATTTGCCTGGGCCGTGTGAGTTTGCTGTCTCATTAGTACGAGTCCGTAACCTTGAAATAACTTATGTAAAGAGGCAGGGATCTTTACTGTAACATGACCTGTATATTTATCCCGCAGCTGACCTTGAAGGTTGTGTGAATTATTATTAAAATGTATTCAAAGTCACAAGACAAATCTTGTAAAGTTAAATGAAACTTTATTACTAGACCCTAATGTTTGATCACACTGAACTACAAGTTTAGTGATAACTGCAACGGACGATGCGGCAAGGACCCAACTACTGATACTGGGCATGTATAAACTTGTATAATCAGCTCACGAAAAAAGTTAGTGTCTTCATCTACAATACACCGTTTTAAGAAATGGTGGTTGTTTATAAGAAAAATATAGAGAATTGTTTATTATTTATAAAAAGAAATCGGCCTATATAGTAAATTAGAATTATTATAAGTCGGCCTCTGTCGCGTAGTCGGTATAGCGCTGACCTTCTGTGCTCGAGGTTGCGGATTCGATCCCGGCCCAGATCGATGGCATTTAAGTGTGTTTAAATGCGACAGGCTATGTCACTACATTTACTTGCATGTACAGTAAAAGAACTCCTGCGGGAGAAAATACCGGCATACCGGCGATGCTGATATAACCTCTGCAGTTGCGAGCGTCGTTAAATAAATCATAATAATTATTATTATCAAAACATTGCACAACTTACACAACAGTAAAAAACTATAACCTATGTTACATCCTCTGATTGAAGTTCTTGTTGCCCTGAGTGGCTCAGTTGGTATAGCGCTGACCTGTGCCCGAGGTTGCGGGTTCGATCCCGGCTCAGGTCGATGGCATTTAAGTGTGCTTAAAATGCGACAGATTCATGTCACTAGATTTAGTGGCATGTAAAAGAACTCCGCGGTACAAAATTCCAACACACCGGCGACGCTGATATAACTTCGGCAGTTGCGAACGTCGTTAAATAAACCATATATATATATATATGTATATATATATATATATTTTTTTTTTAAGCTCTGGCTGATATGTACCTCAATTATCAGGCACTACATCTCACTTGACGATATGTGTCAGAAGAAGAACAATATTGTTTGTATGCATCTGAAGTCTGATTAGTGTAACATGTAGCTAATCTGCGATGTATGCAATGGAGGGGGGAAAGGAACTGGTCATCCTACCACATTATCTCCTGGCCTAGTTGCCTCATAAATGGTGCTTTTTTTGTATCACTTGTGAGGTTCAGACCTGTCTTCGGACAGCTGAGTAAACAACAACTACCTATGATCAGACGTAAGAAACAATCAATTTTACGAGATATTCAGCAGTCTCTTTAAATCCATTAAGGCTATAATGAATGGCTATATAGCTACATTTTAACATTTTCTAATGAAAATGTTCTTCTTTTTTTTTTTTTTTGTTAGACAAAGTTCGTATTTCGGGATACTTATTTCAATTTTATAAGAATTTAGTAATACCTACATAAAATGTGCATTGGCACAACCCTCGTCCACCAAAATATACAAATCTTTATAAAAAATGTAATCGAGTTAGGTGAGGTGGGTTGTGTTGTGTGTTTATGATGTGGCTGTATGTTTCAATTTCCTATACACTCTTTGGTTACCCTACTTCACGTACAAATTCATTTAACATTCACACAATATTTTTGAAATCAGTAATTGTACACTCTGTATGTTGCTTTTCAGTTTTTCAGCAACAAATGCATTTCTTATTGCTTCGAGCACAATCAGGTGGTTCGGTGGTATAGGCCTACTACAGGCATTATAGGCTACCACTTCAAGTTAGCAAATGTTATTTAAGTCTTCCACTACAGCAGTTCTCAAATGTTTACATTCAGGATTAATTTTATCACTTGCGACACAGTCCTCCATTTCCTTGCGGTTCTTTATGAATGTTGTCAATGTTGACTGCGCAAACATATATAGTGAGGCTCAAGTAAGAGCAGTTCCTAAAAGACTAATTTGGCCGTCTCTTCAGTGTTGCCAACTAATACTATATATCACCAAAGAGGGTAAAATCACAATGACATGTACAATAATAATAATAATAATAATAATAATAATAATAATAATAATAATAATAATAATAATAATAATAATAATAATATACTGTCGTGCTTATTTACTTATTTTATTAGGTTTTTTTTTTCTAAATTGTTAAATAAATAATTTGTGAAAGAGTAGGCCTATATTTTCCACCTGAATCTCTCGCACATTATGTTCGAAATTAGTAGATTAATATGATCTAATATTAAAATGTGTTTTGTCTGACAACATGAAATTCATTGCTTTGACTAAACAGTTTACGATTCACGACACCTAACCTAAAAAGTTTCATCACCTCAAATGATTAGTACAAACTCCGAAAACCGAATGCCATTCTAAAATGTATGTTTAAGAATACTTACTTACTCCTAATAATTTTGACATTTTAGTTATAGGCCTAATTGCTGTCTCCGTTCGCATTTTCTAGTGATCACCAAAGTACATGTATCACACCACATATTATATTGATTTACACTTATCTGACTATAATCTTGAATTGTAACCACAACGCAACACATAAAATAACTATTATGTATTACTTCATAATTCTGATATTAATTAATTATTAGTATGTTCGAATTTCCCTAGCTTCCAGTAATCGGATCAGAAATCTAGAACAATTTAAATTTTCACAATTTCCACTACCGACAACAGCGGTTCCTGCTGCGAACATAACAGTTAGAAAATCATTACCAGTTGTAGTACTTCTCAGTATCGAAATTCGAAACGTAGTTGGCAAAAGAAAGTTCAATCTTCAAGCTAGAAAATCACCACTAGCATAAAGTAGTAATGGGGGAAAATTGGTTAGGTTTTACCCTTAAGGTATTAAGTAAGCTGATCCGAACTATACCTAATGCCACTTCAGTCTACATCAGTACCCTATCTAAATCACTAAATGTAGCTAATTTAATCTCCAAACTGGTTTGTTTTCTTGTTAAACATGCCATCATTAACAACTAACACTCGAATGTGAAAGGTGCCAGGCAGTCAAGAAGACAGTGACAGAAACATAAAAGCAAATCTTGTTAAGGGTCATGCGCCCTTGAAGCAGATAGAGTTCGATTGTAACACACTCCTTGTACAGAATGCCTAGATCGGTCAACAAAAGTATGAAAAAGGGTAGATGAAATAACGGGAAAAATCTTCATAAGGGCGATACCAAGTGGAAAGTGAAATATTGAACACCAAACCAAGTAAATTAAACAAATTATCATAATGTTTGTGTCGCTCCATTTGAGTTTCTTCAAAATTTTAATGATGGATGAAACATATTGAAAATATAGGAAATACGGCGGAACCAATCAAATTTTATCATTGCAAAAGGATTTACCGTTATAACGCTTTTCGTTCTACGGAGGTTCGATTGTACTATATTGCCTTAAAATGGGAATGACACTCGCTCTAGGTCCCGGAACTACACGCATACATCATTTTCTTTCAGGGATAAAGTGAACTAGAGATTAACAATGATTAAGAAAGCAAGACTAACAGCGCCCGCAAAGCCGAAAACCCGCACGACAATGCTGTAGCCTATACTTCGCGTCGTTGACATAAAAATGCTTATGAGTGTTTCGAGACGTCGAGATTGATCACTCCCGAAGTCCCGAACGTCAAGCAGCCTTGAATCGCCACAGTTTATACCTGACTAAACTTTTATCTACTTTGGCAACTGTTATATATATATATATATATATATATATATATAAGTATAAACAACCAAGTAGCCTATTTGAAACATCATCTCTACCATTCAGTGTATAATAATCCGATCCCCACTCTTTATTTAATTACTAAGCCCTTATTAAAAGGCTAGCAATTTTCCTTTCATATGTTTGAGATCAAGTGTGCAGTCTCAAGTAAAAGATATTAACGTTATATTTTATGTTTCTTAGAAATGCAAATTTATTTGAGAATGTTTTTTTTTTATTTATATAACCATAGGTAATACCATATAATAAAACCAGAACAATTTCATAACTAAGATACTGTTCTGTTTTGTCTTTTTGTCTCATTTAAACATTTTTAATGTTATTTATTTCAATGATGTATGTTATTCAAAGTTACGAAAACTTTCCACGCCGACCAAATGCTATTTCGAGAATGATGAGCGAGACTCAAAGCGCACGAGAATGACGAGACGAGACTCAAAAGACAAATGCAACGAATAGAGCGAAGTAATTAGTATGAAATTTACAATAATGTTGTTGGCGTCATATGAGAGTACCAAGTGGTTGACATAAATGTTGTCATACTCTCTATGTGTTTTCACGTTTGTGTATAAAGCCAAATGTGATAGAGTTAAATGCTGCAATAAACATTTGTTTTACTGCGTTATAAAAAGTGTGAAAATGTAGACTATGTTCCAAGATGAGCTACAGTAACACAGAACGTAAGATATAACGGTATTCTGACAACTATCCATTCTTTATTATAGACATATAAAAAGCTAAATGACTTTTATAAACCTATAAAATCGTAAAACATACACCAGAAAACTATTTATTATCATATACATCTAGATTACACAACTTTAACACTATTTCACTGACGAAAATAATTATTTATGTTGGCCACTTTCAATTGTTAATATTAAATTAAGTTTTTGTAACTACCTAGTTGACTGGTTTCAGCTAATTCTGAAGATGGTTCCTAAGCTGAAACTAGTCAATTAGGTATTTATTTTCACTTTCTCATTATATGAAGTATAAAGACAAAGTCGATTGATGCAGCTAAAAAAATGACAAAATCTCTCTGATTGTGTGATTTGCAATTTCCAGATTAGGTAAGGTTGGGTTTAAGGATTAAAGAAATAATATCATAGGTAAGATGAGTAGGGCCTACATGCCAGTGTCAATGGACAAATGAGATAATACAAATTTAAAAGAGAGGTGAAAACGCGTCCTTAGCGAGGGAAATTGGGAGTGAGAATAAGTGTCTACGCGAGCTCCAAGCTTTTGGCCAACTGTCTCACTCCGATTTTTACAGTTTCATTGAATGAACATTAGGAAATATTCAAGAATAAAACCGAAAATGGACGTAACCTAATAGCTACCATTTGAGGGGGGAGACTGTGTGGAAAACATTGAGGCATTTAATATAAAATGAAATGAGACGAACCGGATGGAAAACTGCGAGGTACGAATGATTGTTAAAGGAGAAAAATTCGCTCCCGCGCCGGGGATCGAACCTGAATCTTTGATTCTACGTACCAAGCACTCTAACCACTGAGCTACGCCGAAGTTCAATCCCCGGCGCCGGCGCGAATTTTTCTCCTCTATCAATAATTGTTACCATAACATAAATTCTGTAGGACCAAAAAATTAATCTTTATGTACGAGGTACGAAGTTTCCACGGTACCACGAGTGGCATCAGCGTAAACCTTTCACGTCAAATGTTAAAGTTAAAGGGCCATATTCATAGATATTCTTAGCGCGGGCTTTCGGTGCATGATTAGCGAACTAATGTTTTTCGTATTCATAAACCAGTGTCAGCGATATGATATGATATGATATGATATGATATGATATGATATGATATGATATGATATGATATGATATGATATGATATGATATGATATATGATATGATATATGATATGATATGATATGATATGATATGATATGATATGATATGATATGATATGATATGATATGATATGATATATGATATGATATGATATGAATCCTGTTTAGCACGCTCGTAGCGCGGGCTAGCGAAATGTCTATGAATAGCACCCAAAATGTTTTCTCTCTTTTTTCAATGAATTTAGTCATTTGACGTTAAAAATTAATTTCGAGACTTTTTCAGAAACACGATTTCAGTTTAAGTAGCAGTAGCAATAGCACCAGCAGTAGTAGTAGAAGCAGTAGTAATTTTACTTAACTACGCCTTAAACTACAGAGTGCATTCAACGTGGATGAGAAATGATCAAATGTTTTTCTCAAGTCCTCTATCAGAGACAAAATTCTTTTACGTATGACACGGAAGCCATAGGCTTACTTCCAGTTCAGAGGAAGATATGCTAGGAATTTTATCGCCCTTTAAAATCCATCATCTTTGCTCAGTTTTGGAGTCGCAAACTCCGAAATTTTGATGTAAAGAGTGAAAGTGATATAACTGTGCAGATGGAAGAGGCCAATAGCATACATTAAAAAAATAAAAAGCCCATTATGCGTTTTGTAATTAAGTGCATGGTTAATTAGAAACTTAGACTGAAAGTCTGCGTAGTTCAGCAATAGCGCATCGCCGGCTCATCTACGGATACACATATGAATTCAGGTGTGAAGAGCAGCAGTCCGTTCCTTAGTTATTGCAGTAGGAATGTCATGCTTTCTAATGATAGGAAATAACGATGTGTTAATCTTTTCATTTAATTTGCAAGAAAACAGTCAATTTCATTTAAAAACTGCAAATGGATAGGTCATTCCTTATCATTTTCTCTAATGATAAGAGTAAAAATCAAAATCGTACTGATAGTAAGCTTATTTATCGAGTAAAAGTGTTAATATTTAGGAAAAATTATTTCTTATGAGGAGAAAAGTATTTATTTGGGATCAATATGATATTATAACGGTTTATTGTACTACATCCAAGGAATAAGCTGTTGAAATCTACACACTTATATTGCTTCCACCCTGTATAGGTACATTAAACACGCAACTCGTTGCAGAATAAGGCAGTTTTCGAATAGAAGTCATAGGCCTATAACACAAACTAATTTATTTAAATATGCTTCAATATTCTCCACACTTCACCTTTAAAATAACTGACATTTCTGTTCCCTCTTGCCTAGTGAAAGTGTATATTTGACTTTGATACAGTCTCCCTTACTTGTGACGGCTGCGCGCTTGGTGCTCTATTTCTGCAGACAAATGTAAACAGCCACCCACGGACAAAGCCAGCAACTGATTTGTGCTGCTGTTTCGCATTTGGCAAACGAGGAAAAGAATTTTATTGGCATTCCTTACAATTACAACACAAACAGTCACGTCATTCGTTCATAATGGATTTTCCTGTAACACACACACACACACACACACACACACACACACTCACTCACTCACTCACTCACTCACTCACTCACTCACTCACTCACTCACTCTTTCTCCCTTTCTCTCTTTAAAGTAGGCAGACGTTACTTGGCACTGGAGAAAGAAAGGCGTGACGTTACAGTAACAACTCTTCATCGTATCTTATAACATGCTACTCTGATTTATTGGTTCTGTTCGCCTACGAAAATCACGTGAATACCCATGAAACTATTTTTCTTGTGATGATAGTAGTGGCAGTGATACAGTTAAGCTGCTCCTGCCGCAGCCGAAACCATAATCACCTCCTCCACCACAGCGATGCTCATTGCTGTTATTGCTAACACGATCATGATTGTTATTGCTAATGTGATGCTGATTGTTGTTACTGCAAATTTGATGCTGATTGTTGTTATTTCAAATTTTATGCTGATTATTGTTACTGCTAATGCGATATTTATTATTATTATTATTATTATTATTATTATTATTATTATTATTATTATTATTATTATTATCATTATTATTGCGAATGCGATGCTGATTGTTATTGGCGGCGCGATGCTGATTGTTATTACTGCAAATGTGAGGGTGCTTATTCTTACTGCAAATGTGTCACTGATTGTTACTGCTAATGTGATGCTGATTGTTGTTATTGCAAATTTGATGCTGATTATTGTTACTGCTAATGCGATGTTTATTATTATTATTATTATTATTATTATTATTATTATTGAAAATGCGATGCTGATTGTTATTGCCAATGCAATGCTGATTGTTATTACTGTAAATGTGATGGTGACTGTTCTTACTGCAAATATGGTGCTGATTGTTATTGTCAGTGCGATGCTCATTGCTATTGCCAGTGTGATGCTGATTGTTATTACTGCAAATGTGGTACTGATTGTTACTGCAAATGTGATGTTAATTGTTGTTATTGCAAATGTGAGGTTAGTTGTTATTGCAAATATGATGCTGACCGTTTGTTATTGCAAATGTGTTGTTGACTGTTACTTCTATTGCGAAGTTGATTATTGTTATTACCAATGTGATGATAGTTATTATCAATATGATGGCGATTGTCATTACCAATGCGATGTACATTGTAGTCCTTGCGAATTCGGTGTATATTATTGTTATTGCGAATGTGATGCTGATTGTTATTACTGCAAATGTGATGCTGATTGTTCTTATTGCAAATGTGATGCTGATTTTTGTTATTTCAAATGTGATGCTGATTGTTATTGTAAGGGAGAAGAGGACACATTAGGACAAATTGAATTTTTTACATAAACACACAATTTTCATTAAGTTGCCGGTACTGACAGTAGAAGGCAGTCCTTCTGATGTACTGTCTGCCATTTTCCTTCCATTTAATTTATTGGGTGGACTCGGTTGATTAACTTGTGTTGAAATACTTAGAAAGTATTTTTTTTCGAACTTCGTAAGGATATTCTGACAACATGAAAGTTTCAGAGACGAGTGTCGTTATATAATATTAGAGCCTAATGAATTCACTTTTCGAAAATTATTGTAGATCTCTAATATTTATTTATTCTTTCTTTTAATAAATGGTCGTACTTGATAGGTCACGTGGGGCAAATTTTAACAGTTCCTTTGCGGAACATTTGAACAATTTTCAAAACTGCTTCACAATATTAATTTAACAATACCGTGAAAAAAGTTTTAAAAGTTTAATATATCAAATTTATTTATGATATTATATTTGTTTTTAGGACATAATATTGTTCGGACATACATAAATAAAAGAACAAGCATGAATTATTCAATGAAGTTATTCAGGAAGCAGTAAGGTCTGCGAGTGAAGAAGCAGCTTGAAAGTATGACGTGTCTCACACGTCACTATTTTACCAAATGAAGAATTTAAGAATGCTATGACATAGGTGGAAAATATGGTTTGCGATACACGAATCAACAGGTGTTCAGTGAGAAACAGGAGTCTCAATCAGTTAATTTTATTATTAAATATACTAAGGTTAATTATGGCATGATACATGACTTACACAAATATACGTCAATTAGCAATTATGATTATGCTTGTCATTCACCTTGCAAGTACACCGAAGCATGGAATAATAACAGAATTGCTGGAATTGACTGACTTTAGAATTCATAAAGCTACATGAAAACTCAGAATGAGAAAACATGAGAACACCAGTCTGTCAAGAGGTAGGTACATCTACAATGTCAGGTTTTTGTGCAATTCTGCAAGACATAGTAGCCGTTGAAATAAATGACACCGAGGACATTTTTTGCTGACGTAATATGCAACAAAGGAAACTAAAGTTCTCTATGTTGGACAAGTGGAAGAGGTAGATGGTCAATATCAGGTTTATGCAGAGGTTTCGACAAATGTGGAACTTTGCATATCCTAAAACTGAAGACTGCAGTAAGACAGATAAAAGTTACATTGTCATGAAATTCACAAAACCGGATAATTCAGGAGGAAGTGCTCGCTCTATGACAATGAAACACAATGTGGACTTCAGTAGTTTTAAAGAAAAAATAATGTAACTATAGTAGTGCTCTTTATATGATTTTTTTTAACGTTAATTAGTTCTTTAACTGATGATTTGTACATTGTTCATAAGTTCCCCATATTTGTTCAAAGGTACCCCATACATGGGATACATGGAACAGTTTTGAACATGTTAGAAGAGTTTGTTCTGCATTAATTTACGTTTCAGATACATGCAATTTCTGCAAATCATCGTTGTTCCTGTAATAACTCCTATGTGACACATTTATCGATTTTCAGATGTTTGCTCTATTAAATAACTTAAATAGTGATACAGAAAATAAAATATCCTATATGTAATTATATTTCTTTCTTTCGAAAATGTAAGAATTCACAATCCCCTATGTACGGCTGCCATAGGATGAATAAATGCGTTTTTCCTCCTACTGAAAAATTGTATATTTTGCACATAGGAGTTATTGCAGGAACAACGATGAAATATAAAAATTCTGAGTCGTTTATTAAGCAATGTCTTATAATTCTGTGCCATTTGAAGTTCGAAAAATTGATAATAAATATGCATAAAAATGTAAGTAGAAAAAACTGTTCAAATGTGCCCTCTCTTCCCCTAAATGCGATGCTGATTGTTACTGCAAATGTGATGCTGAGTGTTGTTACTGCAAATGCAATGCTGATTTTTGTCACTAATTTGATTCTGAATGTAGTTATTGCAAATACGATACTAATTGTTATTGCAAATGTGATACTCACTGCTGTTATTACCAGTGATGTTGAGTGTTGTTACTGCCAATGCGATGCTGAGAGTTGTTATTGTCAGTGTGATGTTAAGTGTTGTTACTGACAATGCGATATTGAGTGTTGTTATTGCCAATGCGATGCTGAGAGTTATTGCCAGTGTGATGTTAAGTGTTGTTATTGCCAATGCGATGGTGAGAGTTGTTACTGCCAGTGTGATGTTAAGTGTTGTTACTGACAATGCGATATTAAGGGTTGTTATTGCCAATGCGATATTAAGTGTTGTTATTTCCAATGCGATGTTGAGTGTTGTTATTGCTAGTGTGATGTTGGGTGTTGTTACTGACAATGCGATATTGAGTGTTGTTATTGTCAATGTGATACTGAGTGTTGTTATTGCCAGTGTGATGTTGAGTGTTGTTACTACCAATGATATGCTGAGTGTTGTTATTGCCAGTGTGATGCTGATTCTTGTTACTGACAATGTGATATTGAGTGTTGTTATTGACAGTACGATGCTGACTGTTGTTACTGCCAATGCGATGTTGAGTATTGTTATTGCCAATTTGATGCAAACTGCTGTTATTGTCAATGCGATACAGACTACTCTTATTGCCAATTCGATGCTGATTGTTGTTATTGCTAATGAGATGTTGAGTTCTGTCACTGTTAATGTGATGCTAATTCGATTTAGTTATTATTATTACTAATCTGACTGACTGTTATCACTAATTCGATGTTGATTGCCGTCATTACCAAATGTGATGTCGATTGTTATCGCCTATTATATTTTATGGTATAATGACAATTATTAGTTATTACTGATATTATTAACATTATTATTGATATTATCAGGTTTATTTTAACAAATTTTATTAATACCAACAACATTCATACTATGAATATGATATGAAATACATTATTATTGCTATAATTATTGTTTGATATGGATTATGACGTCGATACTTATGTTTAATTTCTGTGTGATTATCAGTATCGTGAAGCTGTAATGAGCCCACGGATTTAGAATCCTGCTGTAACCGGTGGCATCGCTGGTACTGCGGCATCGGACTTTGGTATTGCGACACAAGTGGGCAGGGGAAACCATTCGTCTTGTTGTGGCAGCATTGTGCCCAAGCCTTGAATTTACTCCATATATCACCACCACCGCATTATTGGCTTAGATCTGTAGTTCTGAATTTAGAATGTAAGGCGTTCATACAAATCCAGGAAATTTACATGAACTCCTATAAAAAAAAAGTTTTAAATTAAGTTTTTATTTTATCCAGCCTTAAAATCCTCAGTTTCATAATAAAATTACAGTCGACCTGGTTGGCGAGTTGGTATAGCGCTGGCCTTCTATGCCCAAGGTTGCGGGTTCGATCCCGGGCCAGGTCGATGGCATTTAAGTGTGCTTAAATGTGACAGGCTCATGTCACAAGAGTTACTGGCATGTAAGAGAACTCCTGCGGAACAAAATTCCGGCACATCCGGCGACGCTGATATAACCTCTGTAGTTGCGAACGTCGTTAAATAAAACGTAACAATAATTAATAATTACAGGAATCATTTTGAGAGTGTTTATCACAGTTAAGGTTTACCAAAGGAACTGACAGAGATCTGATATTGAACTAAGCTACTGTAATAGAAAATTAAAATTTAGGCACAATAAATTTCCTACTCTTCTATTATCATGTGAATAATATTTATATCCATGTTGAATCTTTCGTACACTACTTTTAACACTTGAATATAAATATTTGATTAAATGGCGATCTTACTCGTGTTAGCTATGTAAGCATGTGCGGCTTACAACTGTTTCGGTGCTACTTTACACCATCCTCAGAGCCTTCTGTGTCTCGGCGTCATCTCAACTTCGCTGCCTGTTGTGTGGGTGCGTTCGTGTGATGAAGAGTTGAATCAAATAGTGTGTGTGTTCTGAAATTGATCTGTGTGTTGAGAATTTGATTAGGGTGTGTTTTAGTGTGTCTGTATATTTCATATTGTTCTAGTGTGTTGAGTTTTTGGTTTTAGGGTTGTATGTGTAGGATTTCCATATCTGTATTTATGTTATTGTTTGTGTGGTTGGCATTAGTTATGTGTTCGGCATATGTAGATGCATTGTGTCCTCTGGTTATTGCTTTAATGTGTTCTTTGTATCGAGTTTGGAATGATCTGCCTGTCTGTTCAATGTAGAAACTGTCGCAGGTTTCAACCCGCAAACTTCAATGGCCAGCATGGTAACCCAAGAACTCCAAGAATGACCGCAGAGATTGTAACAGAACATTTTGAAACTGCGAGGCATATGGATTGTGGAAAAGGTTAACAACCACTGGCTTATATTTTGCGAGCTCATGTTTCCGTTCTCCATCTCTGCCTCGCATGCAAACACGCACAGATTGAAGTCTCAACTTCTTTTGAAGTTGGATTCTAAAAATCACCAAAACTTGTTCAGTCGTTACAGTAGATGTTGCGTGATCTTCTGAAGCCTGGAGACATGAAAGAATATAACCCGATCAGAGGTCTTTGTTCGCTATGCAATCCTTCCAATGCTAATTCCAAGGACTGTCAATCTGTCCTGTTTATTGGTACTTTCTGCTCCGATAATGTGGACTAAAGTGTTACGAAAAGGCATTAGAATCACTGCAAAGAAAAGAAGGAATAGCATTAAAAAAATAGACAGACGAGTCAGTACGTTACAAATTGCAGTGGCAACCTATATTTTTTAATGAGTCGCCTAAAGCTATCACCGCTAGACGGTACGGGGTGAGCAAAATAAAACTGGCCCGCAGAAAATATATATGAAATATATGAATTTATATGTATAAGACTGACGCGGAAATGACTCTGACAATGCAGGAAACCGTGATTTCGATGCAACAATGGGTTGTTGTCACATATCCGCGCATGCGTATCTCCCGCATGCTCTGCCCCGAGCTTCGCTGTGTCATTACGTTTGAGTGAGTGAGAGGAGCAGACGTGTTTAGTGACCAGTTGAATGCAACACAAAATGGTGCTCACGATAAAACAACGCGTATTCATTTTCAAGTGTTATGCGAAGCACAATTCATGGAAAAGGTATGCGGAACTGTTTGCGCAAGAGTTTCAGACTGGACGTGTTTTGGCAAAACCTCCAGCAAAGGCTACAATGCAAAACTTAGTGGCAAAATAGCGTGAAACGGGCTCTATATCCGAAAAGAGTTCAAAAACCAGAAAATATTGCTCGGGCCAGTTTTATTTTGCCCACCCTGTAGTATTAACCAGGTGCCAGGTGTTCGCACAAGTGAAACAAAGTAGCAACAGTTGCAAACTAATGGTACCTCTGCACGAGTCTATCTTTGTTAGAGATAGGAATTTACCCACAAAGACTACAAGGTTAGGTATGCATAGTGTTCGTTGTTGAAAAAGAGAGTGAGCGTAGCTAGCAATGCAAGTGCATGTTAAGGAACTCTGCCGTGGTACAAGCAGGATGAGATTGTAGCTTTATGTGGTAAACCAATCAACGAATCGCAGTGAAATGTAAACAAACCAGTTGCCGGAGCCCAATTCTGAACCCTACGCACGAGAAACATATCCCCATTCAATTGCTGCGATACAAAACACATTTCAGTTGCTTCACGTAATTCATGACGTCACGATAGTCTAAGCACAACTAATCTAATATTCTCATGTTTGGTATAAATTCATACCTTTAATCATTGTAGAGCAGCGCTCCGTTGTGTGAATATTTTGGGAAAGAAGTCTAGCAGCAAAGGATATTCATAAAGAAACGCTGCCCATGTATTGTGAGCATTCCCTTCACGTTAAGTTGTCTACAATTGGGTGCAGAAGTTGTCTGAAAGATGGACAAGTATCAAACACCGGGGATGTCGGCCTGTTACGCAGCCAAATTGAGGCCTATCTTTCCAAAGGGGCGAAATGCCAATTTTTCGAATTTTATTTTATTAAATCTAAGTGAGATATACCCATAAAAGAATATCATACTAGATGAGCTCTGTCGTAGTTATTACTGTAAGTGACTCATCCACTTCGCCGTAATGTCCTTGTTTCTACCCCATATGATGAAGAATTCTATTTTACGAAATGCATGAACCGTACATTAAGAGAGTGTCTATGGATCTCTTCTTCGCAGAGAGTTTTATATTTATTGGGTATTAGTATCAAAATTCTTCTGGTGTTTGCTTTTATTTGCAAGGTGCACAACTGAGCATATCTGTGCAAACATTGTGATATGATTGAGTTCTACGGATGTGAAAGTGAAATTGCTGGAATGACTAAGCAGCGACTCATGAAGGCGTAGCTATTCAACGAAGATAATCAGACAGGCAATGTAGCCAACATAAGAACTTGAGAACTTTGCTATAAATTATCTTAAACAACAAGCTTCAATTGTCCTGTTGACCATAATTTGATGCAAACCTACAACTTCAGGTGTATTAGCAAATCTTGGACTTCAATTCCCGCGTGCAATTTTGTGCAAGAAGAGGAACTGAACTTTCCAGTAAACATTGTTACCTTCAATAGAAGTACAGAATTATTAAAAGTCAGGATGATTTGGAAATCGTTAATAATTTCTTGATAAAAAAAGATTTGCACAGTCCTAAAATATAAAAAATCATGTCATTCATAAATAAATATGATTTAGACATGTAGAAAGTGGTTAATACAAACTTAAAATACCATCGCCATTTTCTGCTTTAATTACAAATAACTCACATTTTAGGACCTATACAAGCTTCAGAGAAAAAAATATGTACTGTGTTCAAGATTTCCTGAATAATTAATTGCTTCAATTTATAACAAGGCTGCATAAGCGAAATTAGTGTCTAACGAGACACAGACATTATTTTGAAGAATAGGTACATGAGAAGAGAACTAAGAAATCGCACGTTAATAGCTCGAATAGCTTCAATTCGGTGCGTCTGAAACGTTGTCAACGAACTGAATGAGGCAACTGAACATAACTTAGATATCATGATATTAAAGTCAGTCTTCTTTTAATGAAATTGTGTTTTCATTACCATACAAATCGAAATAATAAATTATTTTTCAGATATGGGAGAATTTTCTGACTTTTGAACAACCCTACATACAGAATGTCTGAGAAATAACAGTAGAGTAAAGAATGTGCGAAACAAATCCACCACACAATTTAGACCATTGGTTCCTAAAGTGTGGGTCACGACCCCCTGCCTTCTGTGGGGGTCGTGTGAAGAGCTCAGGGGGGTCGCGAGATGAATTTACAAGGTAAAACCAAATACATCTTATTAACAGACATTTATTTTATATTTAGAAACAAAAATAACGAACATAAAAATCAAAGAAAGTTTCAGTAGTTATAACATAAATAAACAAATAAGCAAACAAACAAACAAACAAACAAAAATAAATAAATAAATAAATAAATAAATAAGTAAATAAGTAAATAAATAAATGCCTCCTCACGAGCTAAAACTCAAAGTAAGAGCTCTACGAATAACTAATTATGCTACTACAGGATCTTATTTCATCTCGAATAATCTGTTATAAAACAAGACTGAAAATTCATTAATGCAAAGATACATCTTACAGGCCCGTGTAATCGATGGATTGAACTTAAATACTCTTTTTATACCGCACACATCGGTACTACTCATTCCATCTGATACAAATATAAGGGGTATAAGTGCCATTATTTTAACTGATCATGTCAAAAGGAAAAAAAATGTCCTTACAATATTTTTATAATTGCAATATTTAACTAATTATTAAACTTTTCAATATTACACGTTTTCCAATGTTGCTGGATGGGTGGAGGGGGTTTAGAAGTACACAGTACATCTCAAGCGGGTACAGACATACCGGTACAAAACAGATGCTCTGTTCTAATGCAGGAGCGGACCATGACAACACTGTTTACATAAAACGAGCAGCAAATATAAACTTTCAATCTCATTAATAGAACATTATGGTAAATTTACTTTTTATGAAACAATATTCCTCCATTTCTTTATTCTACGTCTAAAAAATAAACAATATTGGTTTTCTGCACAAAATCACACGAACTTTTTTTGTAATGCAACATTTTAATTTCTCCCGCTCCCGTAAAGCAGTATCATTTTTAAACAAATTTTCGGTTGTGTGACTTTCGAAACGGGGTAAGAGACTTCTAGTTTCTAATAATCGTTGAGAAACTGCTACAAAAGTTCGCCGATTAGGTAACCTTCTTTGAGGAAAGCGTTGACGATACATCCTTCTTGCCTCACTTAAATTACGACGACTTTCTCTATAAATTAATAACATGATATTCCTAAACTGTGAACGACATTGTAAGTTGTTTATCGAATACCCTGTACTGAACTGCCATCCGCTCGACAGTAGAGCTATGGACAGGGAGCTTGAACTCAGCTGACTCGTACTTACGTCTGTGCAGAGTACTGCCTGCTGAACCTTGCCACGTGTCTCACGCCAGATTATTAACAAATTTAAGCATGCATTTTTATTTAATTTCACGAAAACGTAATAGAACACCCAAATATTTATTTAAACTAATATTAACTCTTTGCTAGATATATCTACTGATGTAATTATTTTCGTAATTTTACTAAAGATATAAGCAGTATAACGCAAATAAAATAAGAAAATGATTTTTTTCTGGAAAAAACTATCAAGTTTTGACCCTATGTTGTATGAACAAATTTTGATCCTGTAAACCGTCCCCGATGACTGTGAAAAAGACGGTACTTATACCCCTTACACTCTGTATAGTTAAAATTCAAAAGAAGGCAGTTTTATATACTTTCAGCCTTTTCAATGATCACCAGTAAATAAAAGGGATAGACTTTCGACATAATCTACTATAACTTATATGTTGCTCTCTCAAGAGTTCGATCATTGGACTCATTAAGTATTGTATCTGAAAAGAATGAGTTTGTTGTTTGTGGTTACTATGAAATTTATGAATAGATGAATAAAGTGCATTGATATGAATTTAATAAAGTTTAAGATTCGATAAAACCGCATATGCTACGATGGATACTACTAAGTTTATACAAAATTTTGTGAAATGCAATTTCTTATATTCTGCAAGAGATCTAATAGCTCCAATATGGTTAACCGCTTAAGAAGTGTTACTGGGGTAACATTTCCGCACATCAACACAGAACTACAAATTTATTAAGTTAGTGACTGTTTTCATCGAGACAGGACTGGCTCCGCTTCGTAATTGCTTCAAGACGAAGTGTAGCCCAACAGACTCACTACAGCAATGAAAAAGACGAAGGGTCAATAACGAGAAGACGTCATACGTTACTCGAGGCCATTCGGTTTTTGCTGGGTTCACTTTTAGACGACGTAATTCAATACATAATGGCAACAAAGTGTAGATGTCATGGACGTGGACAGAGGACATGGAAGCACAGATCTGATACAGCCTAGGCCTACAAGATGTAATTCTTTTCTTGGAACTTACACTCTCCTCAGATGTAGAATTCTCTGTCCTTTCAGAAATTCAAAACTTTAAGGAACTGCGGTACGTCCTACCTCAGAAATTCCAACCTTGGCGTCTGTAAAGTCACATCTCTTTTTCGCAGTTCGCACCAATCAAGCATTCTGAAGATAGAGGAACCTAGACAGGAAACCGATTCTATCCTAGTCGCCATAGCAACAATCTAAATGAAATATGAATTAAAGCATCATCTCTTCCTGACTAGTTTAAGACCATGTAGCTATATCTACATTTATTTGCTAATAGAACAATTCTGTATGGTAATGTAGGAGTCATTTAGAAAACATTCACTGTCCCTCCTCTTAACATGGTTCAGTCAATTCTTGTTTGTATTCACTTACAGTACATTTAAGACAGAATCCTTGTTCAGTTCCATCATTATTTCAATATTTCTTTTGTGGTCTCATTAATTTGGTATAACTTGCAATAGGTCTCATAAATCTCATTTCATGTTTTTCTTTAATTGTCCAGGACTCACTGACGCCTTAAAGAGAGATTCGTACACAGTAAATCCCCTGCTATGTTTGTCTGAAGTGCAATGAAGAGGCTGATAAATTAGCTAAGGACAGTTTTACCAAATATCTTCCAAAGTATCAATCTTTAACATAGGTAACGAAAAAGTCTACTCAACAAAATTGGAAAAAAAAAAAAAAAATTAATGAAACCACCAAAGCATGAATGGTACATTAACAATGAAAAATACATAGGTCATTTGAAAATTAATGGCAACATTGCTAGCATTGAGATCCCCTAGCGATGATTAACGTAAGCTGGAGTGGTGCCTGATATGTGCTATGCTGTCCATAAGTTATAAGCAGGGCAAATCATTTGGAGTATTATAAGGTAATGTTGAAACGTAGTATATACGAGTATAATCCAAGTTTAATGAACTGGAACCGAGCTACTCCATTGACAAAGCAGAAATACAGTTCAGTCATCGGAAATTACACACAACTTATTACAAAATTATTTGAGAACAAATACATGTATTACATAGTTTAAGGAAATATATTGGCCTACATGTATAATATACATTTCATTTCGAACTAAATAATTGAATCCGTTTTTTTTGAAAGGACATGTCACTAATTTCCATCGTGTGAAATTAAGGAAATTCTTAAAAAAATAATCATTAATATATTAAAAGCTCTTTTCAAAATATCACATAGATATATTATTAACAATCAGAAAAAAAATAGAATTCTTTAATCTCTTAATATAGTTTTTTTGTTGATTTCCCAAAATTTACATCAATTGACTGACGCCCTTAAAAAAAAGAGACAAAGAAACATAGGCTTATACTTTCTTGACATCGAAAATGTTACAATATTACACATTAAATATTAACAAACATAAACCTTATAATCTTATGTGATTTTTTTATAGTACACAATGAATATCATTTTCAAATTTTCCATTGAGAACGACACCCTGTTACATGGAAGAAAAAAAACTTAGGCCTACACAAGGAAAAACTGCATTTCACGTTAGCTGACACAGTCGCAGCATACTTGAAATTAGACACGGCACTTAAATGTACATCTTCAATGACGTCATTAGGATGTGTGTTCGATAACACATTTGAAATTTCATTAAATTTGCTACTGTATATCCACTATGTTGAAGTGAATATGTGTATAAATTCGGTCCAGTACTAGAATGCGATCCCAGGACGTCGACCGACACATTTCACATTTTCAGAGGAGTTTTGTTGCGCCTATAATTTTATTTCTATACTAAACGACAAATTCAAATGAAGTATAGGGTGACTGACAGACGAAGAATCAATGTATCCACCATAACCTTAACCCTGCGTTACTCAGGTTATAAATATTCTCACCATTGCTCAGGTGGGGTTTCACAAACCCCATTTTAAATGACTAATATATTTTTCCGAAAGTTTCAGAAATCAGATAAACGCAATTAAATATACTATTCTTAGTTAACTTAAACAATTTCTTAAGTGAACTCTTCTGGATGTGATTGACAAGTATACAGATGCACAGAGTACACACTAGCTCCATCTCTTAGATTTTCGTTGAAATATACGCACCGGGGTTTACCACACCCTACCTGAGTAATGCATGGTTAAGTTGGAGTAGGTGACGTCATCTAGCGATACGCGGGGGGAGGGGGACTTTAAGGCACGAATCACGAATTGGCAGGTCGCGCAGCAGCCGAGGCAGTGTAACTCGAGTCTCAGAATTCAATTTGTTATCATAAGCACGTTTGTGTTTAATAGTACTTACATGGCACTTTACGTTAAACTCCTAGGCTAACGTTCACAAAATTTACGGCATAGCTTATCGTTTTAAATAATAAACACACCATCAAATTCTGAAATACGTGCTCTTAATTTTGTATACACTGTACTTGTTCTATTTTTCGGCAAGAAATGTGCACGAACTCCTGACTGACATTTGAACACTACTGCACTGTTGAGTGTTTAGTTGTTTATACTCTGACGGAGCAAGTACTGTGCAGGTTCTGAAATAATTTTGCAACAAGTTGCGTGTAATTTTCATTGACTGAACTGTACTCCTGCTTGATCACTGTAGTAGCTCGGTTCAAGTTCACAACTACTTTCGCTGTATGCACAATATTTCACCATTACTTTATCGTAATACAGCGAAACCTGTCTAAAGCGGCCATCTGAAGTTATCTTGTAAAATGGCCGTTTTATCAGGTGACCGCTTGATTAAGGTTGCGGTTTTTATGAATCAGCATGAAAACACTTAATTTCATTGACGTTTTAGCCTTGTGCGCGTACAACAGTCGTGCATATTAATATCAGCCTCTTCCATTCTTGGCAACTAGCATTTTCAAAACTCGCTTGCAGTACCTCAGTTTAAATGACTGAATAGTACCTTGTTCAAGGGGCTGGAGGTGTGATGTCGTATTTGTAGGAAGAAACACCAATTTCACGGATCACATTGCGATTTTGTCGTTTAATCTTCGAATTGAAATCGCATAGCCAATTCTCAAACAATGATGATGCCATCCAAGCTTTATTGTTGGCAGTCCACTTCACCCCCAATAAGCCCATGTCAACATTTTTCAAACATCTCGGTTTCAATGATTTCCCTATCATTAAGAGTGATTCTTTTTCTCCTGCAGCATTACAAAAAACAGCAGGGTTATTCTGCCTTTTGCCAACTTCTCCCCTTTACAGTCTTTTTTCTTAAAACTTAAAATTTTGTTAGGGAGGGCTTTGAAAAAAAAAACCTGTATGCAAAGAAGAAACATCAATGAAAGCTGGTCCAAATAGAGAAAGAAAGAAAGAGGAGGAAAAAAAATAAAAAAATTCGAATGGTTAACTACTGACCTAAAACATAGTGTGACGTTTTCGATAGAAAAAGTCCGTGTTTCAATCCTTTAAAAACGAGTAAGAATTTATAGCTGTGCAGGGTCGGAGTGGAAAGTGACAAAAGAGTCATAAACAGTAACCAACTAACCCCAAGATATGGCGGGTGTACTGTTATACGCTTAGCTATTGTCCCCTGTCCTCTAACCATCGAAAAAATAGGTCAGATAGTATCCGTGAAAAGATTTTTTGTTGGACAGTGACTGTTATAGTCAGGTTCCAATCCAAATAGACCCCGGCCGCTGGTCGGCGCATGAGGTGGCCGCTAAATAGAGAGAGAATTTGTATTGATCTTATGGAAAATCCAATTGGTTCCAGAGAAAATTGGCCTTTTGGCCAGGTGGCCGTTTAAATGAAGTGACCGCAAAGGCAGGTTTCACTGTATTCCAAATCCCTTGCCCTGGTTATAAGTTACGATCTCATTTATACTATAGACGCAGTGATTTTTAATAATAAGACTGTTATTTGCAACGCCCTAAGGCCAAAAATTGTAGACAACAGCACGACTCACGCAAAGTTATATTTGAGCCGTTCAGAGCAGAAGTGGTGTAAGTCAAAAATGGGTAATGAGAGTTAAAGTAAACATTTTGTAAAATACAGCACGAAGTAGCAGTTAATATTCAATTTATTTAAATTATTAGTAGTCAGTGGATAGCACAAAGGACACGTTAATTGCTACTTTGCTCTGTATTTTACAGAATTTTTACTTTAAATCTCATTACCCAATTTTGACTTAAATCACTTCTGCTCTGAACGGCTCATTTATTGTTGTTTATGATTATGAAGATCTATTAACCACTAATTCTGTTCCAGTTGGAATGCTCAGGTATGCTGCATATTACAGTCACTTTTTGTAACAGCATTCATAATCAGGAAAGCGCTGAAATCTCTTGAATACCCACCCAACTGTGCTTCGCAATGGTGCTCGTCGTCACGTGGCTACCCAAATGGTTAATTTATTTAACAGGTGGAACTAAGAAATTCTAAAGCATTCTGTAGCCTATATTCTCGGGATTTGATTCCTGCAACTACGACATTTTCCCTAAGATGAAAGAACCACTAAGAGGGATACGCTTTAGAAATAGACAGGCCATTATAACAACTGTAGAGCAGTCAATTAGAAGCTTAGGTAGGGCAAAGTGACGCTGTGGATGGCATTCGTCACTTTCCGGAGTTGTGGCGATGGGTGCATGAGATTAGAGAACATTACTTTTGCTTTTTTGCTTTTGAGGGCCTCTCCACTTTTCAGTGGTTACCCTTTATTCCCATTTTCCATCTGCGTCTGTCATTCCAATCCTGCTCATTTAGTCCCCTATCATTCATCATCCTAAATATTCCAGCCCTCCATGAATTTCTAGGCCTTCCTCGTTTCCTTCTACCAGCTGGAGACCACTGAAGTAGCACGTTTGGCCACCTCCCCTCATCCATCCTTCTTACATGACCATACCACTGAAGTTGTCTATTCTCAATTCTTGCAATCACCGATTCTTCCATGTTCATTATCCTTCTAACATCCTCGTTTCTTCTCTTTTCCAGCCTGGATATTCTAGCACCTCTCCTTATGCCGTCCATTTCAACTGCCTGTATCTTACTTTTTTGGCCTTCCGATAGACTCCAACCTTCAGCCCCATATGTCAATATACTTTCCACTATAACCTCAAGAATTATCTTTTTTGTTTGCATTGTTATTGTCCTGCTCCATAGCACTCCATTCAACATCTTTATTGCTCCTCTACCCTGCATTATCCTATAATCTATATCCGCTTTACAATTTCCAGTCTCATGCAAAACCGACCCCAAATATTTAAACTCCTTCACTATTTTAATTATTCCTTGGGGCAACTTTATATTTCGTCCATCTCCACCTATCACCAGGTATTCGGTTTTACTCATATTAACTTTCAGTCCCCCTGCTTCATATGCTTCAAGGAGTTTCCTTACCATAAATTTTGCATCTTCTCGACATTGCGCAATTATCACTTCATCGTCTGCAAATAGCAGCGAGTGCACTGTCTCATTTCCAACTGGAATTCCCATTTCCTCGACGTGAATTATTCCACTGCTTCAGTATCTGCTTACTTTTAAGAACTGTAAATATGTCAAGTGAATAAGAAGATTTGATCTTAGAGTGCTGCCACACTTCCTGTGTATATCAATCAACTCAGCAGGGTCTATTCTATGATTGGTGAAAATTTTATATGTTTATCTGCTATAGTTGTGGATATAATTCAAGTTCTTTTAAGTAAGTTAGGACATACGAAATAGCGGGAAAACTCTACCAAGTGTCCTTAATGATAAAGCCGGACGATTAGCCAAGGTATTACGTCTTGAACCGACGCATGCCATGTGCGGAGTGCGAGGCCCGCCTCGCACAAATCCGGACTACATGAGAGATAGTGAGTGGTTTCTATGGCTGCGAGGTGCGCAGACCTCGTATCTCGCAGTTATAGAAACCATTCACGTGTAGTCCTGTGCACCCCGCACGTCGCATGCGTCGCGTCGGTTCAGGAAAACCAAGGCTTTACTGTAAAAAATTTGCGTTGCTGTTGCTGTGAATATCCGAATGTTTTTAACCGGGTAATTAGTCCACGCCAAAGAGCAGTCTCGAAACACGAGTCCCGCTCGTTACTCTTAGTACATGCCCATAGTCATTAAAGTGTGCAAGCATATTATGCAATGGACATTTGAAAGAACGCTCATTCTTAGAAGCTGAGGAAATGTCTCTATTTATAAAAACATACCTAACTTAATGGAAAATGTCACGGCAACGAATAAACCGCACAGAGGATAGCAGGTGAATCAGTATATGCAAGGCGGCTGGGAAAGCACACGTCACGTAACATTCATGAAGTCACTCAGGCGACCTGAATCTCTGGACTTCCAATAAAGTGTCAAAAAAATGACTTTTTCTCTAAATAGAAGCCAACATAGAGTAGCATTTCTACAATGAACGTCCATTCTGGAGCCGGGAATCGAAATCACAACCATAGAATGAACGCAATGTTAAGTTACACCTTAACAATAAGTAATCCATAACTAAATATTGTAAGTACTTAATTAAGTAAATAACTAAATAACTAAGTAAATAAGTATATAACTAAGTAAGTAAATAACTAAGTGAATAAATAAGTAGATAAACAAAGAAGTAAATAAATAATTAAGTAAATGATTAAGTAGGTAAATAAATAAACAAGTAAATAAACAATTAAGCAAGTAAATAAATAAGTAAAGAAGTAAATAAGTAAGTGTAAATAAATAAGTAAATAACTAAGTAAGTAGATGCATAAATAAATAACTAAATATATAAGTACATAAATAAAAGACTAAGTAGGTAAATAAATAAATATGTAAGTAAATACATAAATAATTAAGTAAGAAAATAAATAAATAAATGAATATATAAATAAAGAAATAAGTAACTAAATATATAAGTAAATAAACAAATAAATAAATAAGGAAGTAAATAAATAAATAATCAAATAACTAAATAAATAAGTGAATATATAAGGAAATAGGTAAATAACTAAATAACTAAGTAGATAACTAAATAAATAAATAAGTAAATACCGGTAACTAAATAACTAAGTAAGTAAATAACTACGTAAGTAAATAACTACGTAAACAACTAAATAAGTAGGTAGGTAGGTAAGTAGATAGATAGATAGATAGATAGATAGATAGATAGATAGATAGATAGATAGATAGATAGATAGATAGATAGATAGATAGATAGATAGATAGATATAGATATAGATATAGATATAGATATAGATATAGATATAGATAGATAGATAGGTAGGTAAGTAGATAGACAGACAGACAGACAGACAGACAGACAGACAGACAGACAGACAGACAGACAGACAGACAGACAGATAGATAGATAGATAGATAGATAGATAGATAGATAGATAGATAGATAGATAGATAGATAGATAGATAGATAGGTAAGTAGATAGACAGACAGACAGATAGATAGACAGATAGATAAACAGATAGATAGACAGACAGACAGACAGACAGACAGACAGACAGACAGACAGACAGATAGATAGATAGATAGATAGATAGATAGATAGATAGATAGATAGATAGATAGATAGATAGATAGATAGATAGATAAAAACAGCCACTGGCGTAGCTCAAACGCTAGCGCATTTGCGTGTTGTTCCGATGTTGTGCTAGGGAGTGGGATCGATTGCCCATAAGCCAATTACTTGATTTTTCGGAAGTCTTCCTGAACGATAAGGCAAATGCCAGGTAACCACATTTCAAATTTTTGGCCTCGTCTCGCTACCAGCAATTCTATCAATATTAAATAACCTAGTAGCTGATATAGCGTCGTTAAACAACCTACTAACATAAATAAACGAACAAACACACACAGAGCCAACAAACAGCGTACCGTATTCTAATGTTTTCTTGATTGATGCATTGCATGCACTTCAGTATTTATGTATTGTGATTTCCCATTACAGGCTTCTCAAGGACATGTTCAAGCTGCGAATCCCCGCCGACTCAACCCGGAAAACAACTGCTATAGCGAATCCGGCAGTAAATAAACGTGACGCTAAATATGCACGTCGCATATATTGATATGGCACTAAAAGAAACAACATAATGAATGCTGGGACTCAAACTGCCGTTCTCTGTGCCTTGGTAGTTACCATGTTCGTTAGAAAACAGCGGGTTCAGTGAGTCACACCCTACCCAACCCACAAGGGTGGACTTTATAAAAGCTGATAAATATGTTTTGATGCTAGGCAAGCCTGTTAATAATAATAATAATAATAATAATAATAATAATACTGTAATAATAATGGGTCTAATAATAATAATAATAATAATAATAATAATAATAATACTGTAATAAGAACAATAATACTGTAATAATAACAGTAATACTGTAATAATATTTACTAAGTATTAATACTTAATGGGTATAGAGTGTTAGTTGGGAGGCCGGAGGGAAAAAGGCCTTTGGAGAGGCCGAGACGTAGATGGGAAGATAATATTAAAATTGATTTGAAGGAGGTGGGCTATGCTGACAGAGACTGGATTAATCTTCCATAGGATAGGGACCGATGGCGGGCTTATGTGAGGGCGGCAATGAACCTGCGGGTTCCTTAAAGGCCATTTGTAAGTAAGTAATAATACTTACAAATGCTTTTAGAGAACCCGGAGGTTCATTGCCTTCTTCACATAAGTCTGCCATCGCATCGGTCCCTATCCTGAGTAAAATTAATCCATTCCCTAACATCATATCCCACGTTCCTCAACTCCATTTTAATATTATCCTCCCATCTACGTCTCGGCCTCCCCAAAGACCTTTTCCACTCCGTTCTCCCAACTAACACTCTTTACACATTTCTGGATTCACGCATATGTGCTACATGCTTTGCCCATATCAAACGTCTGGATTTAAAATGTGCTTAATTATGTTAGGTAAAGAATACAATGCGTGCAGTTCTACCTTGTGTAACTTTCTCCTTTCTCCTGTAACTTCATCCCTCTTAGCTCCAAATATTTTCCTAAGCACCTTATTCTCGACCACCCTTAACCACTATTCCTCTCTCAAAATGAGAGTCCAAGTTTCACAGTCATACAGAATAACCGGCAATATAACTGTTCTATAAGTAATAACAATAATGATAATAATAATAATAATAATAATAATAGTAATAATAATAATACACTGAAACAGAATGTACTATTAAGAGAAGAAGTAAAGAAATGTTTCTGAGCCACTATTAGCAATTAATGGTTAGGAAAAGCTCATGAGAATATCGCGTAAATATTATTGTTATTATTAAATAACAAAGATCATCGTTTCAAATCGTATTATGTCCAAGAATTTATTTTTTCTACAGGAATGACGAAAAACTGAATTGCTAGAAAACTGGACAAGTTTTCATTACACTACACACAACCACTTTTAATCGCTTATTTCACTGTTTGCAAATGTGAAGGCCTCAAACGATCACACTCTACAGCACGAAATATTAAGTACAATTAAAGCAACAAATTCAATTTCGTCCACCGGTAGACTTAATATGTTTTGAAGCGATGCTTCTCTTCATCCTTCTGTATGTAAGTAATGTCAACCTTGTAGGTCTTATTAACTCTCTGTAATTACGCATGTCTAGTGTAAGCGTCAATTTCGCGTCTATGTCAAAGCACAACTGAGCAACATTATTTAATATACATATTTCAGTCAACCATGGACTATAATATACACTTCCAAGTAGATTATGTACATATGCGGACTTCTCTTTTGTATAAGAATAGACTCGTTCACATTATAGCTTATTGAGATTACGTAAGCATTTTCATGGCAACCGAAGTCTTTTGCGTTCTACCAAATTCTGTAATTCTTTTTTTTTATTAATGTAGACTGTCTCTCTTTTGAATAATAGGTCGGAAAACAAACATTCGCGAGATGACAAAAGTGAATTGTTTTATGAGGCTTAAAACGTATAACCAGACTGTAAGTGCTCTCCATTACACTCACTGTTTAATTTTTTCACTTTGTGAACGACCTTGCGTCCTTTACTCCAATAGGCCTATAAATACCGCCCTGGTTTTTTTATTTTGTTATTTAACGACGCTGTATCAACTACGAGGTTATTTAGCGTCGGTGGAATTGGTGATAGCGAAATGAAATTTGGCAAGATGAGGCCGAGGATTCGCCATAGATTACCTGGCATTTGTCTTACGGTCGGGGAAAGCCTCGGAAAAAACCCAACCAGGTAAACAGCCCAAGCGGGAATCGAACCCGCGTACGAGCACAACTCCGGATCGCCAGGCAAGCGCCTTAGCCGACTGAGCTGCACCGGTGGCTCTTCCCTGAAGTTGAATGGTTCTCAGTGTAGTTCATTGACAAATAGAGTTCTGCGTTTCATTACTTTGAGTACAAGTTAGGTGTAGGCCTACATGGATCATACTACCTTCGCTCCCCGCTCCGTTTCACGTGTTCACAACTGCTTATTTGTGTGTCTGCCTCTGTATGCACTGAACAATGAGAATAGTGCTTACATACAAAATATATTACTGCCACGTGGATTTAATAACAAACTAAAAATGTATTTAAAGACAACAGAAGATTATTCTCATAATAAGTAACACGCATCTAGATTTAGAAACTTTCTGTTTTATAATACATTTTTCATTCAGAAAGTAAAAACCAATGCTCATTATTTTTCTCCTATATACAGAGTTCTGAATATTTAATTACACTTTTTAAAATAAATAGACTTTTTTTCAAAGTGAAAGTGAGTTTAGCAGTCAATAATGTGACAAGTTATTCAAAGGATTGAAATTTGAATATTCACAATGGGAAATGAGTTAAAAATGAAATATGAAAAGTATATTTCCGCCCTGATGTTTGAACTTACTTTCATTTAGAAATTATTGTAGTTTTTTTGTCTGCATATATTTTCGTCTCCAATGCTAGATTGTAAAAGTTAATTATGAATACCTGTTTTACACTCGAACATTGTAACCGGACACAACCTATGTACCCTAGGAACTAGAGATGAACAACTATCGAGAAAACGAGACTAACAGCGCCTGCAAAGCCGAAAACCCGCACGACAATGTTGTATACGTCGCGTCCTTGACGTAAAGACTGGTTGAGTCTTCCGAGACTCGATCTTGATCATCTCCCGAAGTCCCGAAGTCAGCAGTTGTTTATACCTGACTGAACTTTTATCTACTTTGGCAACTGTTATACTGGATGTTCAGTTCAAAGTGTGTCACGGCTCGCTGTATGCAGTCATGTGGCTAGCCGATGAGCCTAGAGAATTCAATCTTCCTACACTTCCGCAAAGGCGTATTACCTATGTGCCAGATAAGTTGCCTAGCAAGTACGGGGTTCATTCTGAAGAGTACGTACCGATAGGCCTACGTACGGTAACGCCGGTAGTGGCAAGAATGTGAACTCTTTGGAAACACTTACTGAGGTGAGTTTTTTTTACTGTCGGGATATGGGGAAAGGGTTAAGACGATTACTTACGTATTTGTTGACATTAACTTGGACGGTCAACATGGACACGGAGCATTTGATTTGTGTTGTGGAATGTTGCTGTACGCAACCGATGATAACAAATACCCTGGGTACGACTTGCCCGCGCAAAACACAGTTCGAAAGAGGTTATGGTAGCACACAGACCGTACAGGCCGCCATCTGTTGCTACGACGTTCAAGTTATACCGTACACGTTCTCAAGTTCAGATTCAACGCCTTGATTAATAGGCAACTTCTCTGACATTAAAGCTGAAACTCGCTTCAAATTGCTGACTCAACAACAGTGACATCATGACACACTTTGAAATGAACACCCAGTATATATATAAACAATCAAGTAGCCTATTTGAAACATCATCTCTATCTTTCAATGTATAATAATCCGTTCCCCAGTCTTTATTTAATTACTAGGCCCTTATTAAAAGGCTAGGAATTTTCTTTTCATATGTTTAAGATCAAGTTTGCAATCTCAAGTAAAAAGATATTAATGTTATGTTTTATGTTTCTTAGAAATACAAATTTATTTGAGATCTGGGTTTTTCCTTTTATATATATATATATATATATATATATATATATATATATATATATATATATATAAAAGCATAAGTAATATCATATAAGTTATTAGAACTTGAACATTTTGATAACTAAGATACTGTTCTGTTTTGTCTTTTTGTCTCATTTAAACATTTATGTTATTTATTTTAATGATGTATGTTATTCAAAGTTACGAAATCTTTTCAAGCCGACCAAATGCTATTTCGAGAATGACGAGCGAGACTCGAAAGGCAAATGCAGCGAACACAGCGAGCGAGAGCGGCAGTTAGTTTTGTTCATCCCTACTATGAACACATCTATGAATGAATGAATGAACGAATGAAAGAAAGAATGAATGAATGAATGAATGAATGAATGAATGAAAGAATGAATGAATGAATGAATGAATGATGGAAATTGCAATAATTAAATAAAATAATCGCAGTAAAAACAAAATTATTTACATTGACTACTTGCTTCTTGTTTTGTTTCGACATGGTGACTGTCTTACTCACTGAACAGCAGACCTGAATTGTTTATTTACTCTTAATTCTTAATACAGAATACATGTGTCTAGGATTCAATGTCACTGACCTATACCCTACAAGCAACTACAGTCTACACTGTTGCGGTTGCTTGGTGATTCTAGGTAACTAAACACAGGAATCTACAGCCAAATTAACATAACAAGCGTGACTTGTGGAAGTACTGATATATATTTGGTCGGGGATCCAGGCTAAAACGCTGTTCCCCTTGATGTTGGAGGAAATTCAGCGCTGTAGCTGTCTTGCCACAAGAACAGCATCATTTTTATCAAGTGGATAATACTGTAGTTACTCCAAGGTCGCCTGCCCAGTGGCAGTTGGGCTGGAAGCACGCCAGGCGCGTCGGATTCTGCGAGGCACAATTCGCATAATAACCCTTCCGCGTTACGGTGCTTTGCTAGTAATTCGCTAGGCTAGTCTACATCGATCTGTCGTCTTTGAAATTGGGAGACAACGTGTCGCAGTTTCTGAAAAAGGGAAGGCAGACAGTCTTACAAGGGAGGGCTTTCAGTAGTGCCCTTGTTGCCAGAAAGTATTAATGTAGATTGATTTAAGGTTCCTGAAAACGATGGTGAAGATCTCTCGTTTCGAAATTGCATATTCGTAGAAATTTTAAAAATCTGGATTGCATGTCATTCTTACGCGCAGCTTGCTCATAACTAGGGACCGGATTTTTATGTAATATCAAGGTGTGAAATATGTACATATTTATGTAAGAAAAATAAGCTGAATATGTACCAAAATATGTAAAATCATGAAAATAATATCAATATCTGGCAGGTATAAGATAGGTAAGACTCTCCAGTTGTGATTTCACAGAGCATCCGACTTTTTTACCGTAAACTTGACACATTACTATTTTTCCATCTGTAATGAAAGCTTCTCCATCGCAATCCATAATTTTTTTTTGTCGTTAGGATTGAAGATACAGGGGACATTTTAGTTAGTTAAAAGCAGTAGATAAACTCACTTGCACTGTATACTGTAAATACTAAAACTAGAGAACTGAGTGAAATGAATGACACAACAGTACTGCAAGCACTGTTTCGCTTTACTGGATTAGGAAAAAATAAGAGATATGGGACACATGCATTTTGGCTGGTCCCTATAAGAAACAAAGTACCTACTGAAACCTCAAACTATAGGCATTTACAAACTTTTGTTTCAAAAGTGACATTCCAGTCTCATTCAGAAGGATAGGATTATTCCAGCCGAGAACCTTACTTTCCAATTGCTCGGAAAATCCCATTTCCTATACGTCTACTAAATTTAAAGTAAAGAGGTCAAGCAATAATCTGAAAAGCTATTTATTTTATTCTTTCAACATCTTTCCAGTTTGTTCCTTCACTCCAGCTTCTTTTCAAAAGTCGGCTACTTTATTGCGGCTCATGTCAGACTTGACACGGGTTTTCCCTGGAAGGATTAGGAAGAGGATGGGAAAGGTTGCAAATTGCATGGGAACGGCTTGTTAATACGTGTGCGGAACAATTCTAGTTCGAGACAAATCATATCGTCCTCGATCCACTCCACCGCATGAAAGCAACGCTACTTTCTGAGTGATTTTTACAATACTAGGTAGTTGTATGAGAAAGGTTGCCTTTTGTTCACTCATATTTACAGTGGGTGGTATGCGATGAATGCCTTTATTACTTTCTGGAACTAAGGACGTTATGTTTCTTCCCGAAATATATCCTTTCTTGGGTAGGTAAAAAGACTTTTTAAATCTGTGTATTTCAAATTGTAAACTTCCCCAGCAGAAGTTTTTCCCCCCTTTTAGAGAAGTAAAAATGAATAAAACCTCTAAATATGTAGATTTATGTAATATCAAGCCATAATATGTAATGTGGGGGGTAAATATGTAAAAATATGTAGTATCAAATTTTAATATATTAATGGTAATTACAAGATTCGCAAAGACTTATTATTTATGTACGGTTAGGTTGAAAGGAATATAATAAGTAATTACATAAAAATCCGGTCCCTCTACTTGCAGGGAACACTAGAGACCAGGAAACTACTTTCTTCCATCCCTGTTAGGAATCTAGAAGTGGAATATGTTCAAATTTGCATTTAAAACGAAATGGATAATATTTAGGGTAAACTCACCCGTTATGTTCACACATGATAGGCTAATTCGGGTTCACCAAGAAATGTTCAGGACACAGCATCTTTTCACAATACAGGCATCTTATAATTACTTCTTCTTTAGATTCATCGACACGACAGACACTATTTCCCCACACAATAGTGTTTGAAGTACATTTTTGAAGGAATTTATTTTTCTTCCTGTATTGTATCCACGTTTTTGCCAAGCATATATTAACCCTTTCTTACCTATAGATACCATATGGCAATAATTAACTTTATAGCATTTATATACTTGTGTGTTACATATGAAGGTAAATTTTGCTGGATAACTTCTATTTCAATACATTTTCATCAATATAGTTTTGTTTCAAATGTTGCCACTCCCGTAACTTGGTCACTGAATTGGTCCTAATACAGCTATTTGTTTCAACATGGATTGCTTGTAAATTTAATTTGGGTTAGAAAGGGTTAACATGTCTTGTAGGAGAGGACAGAAAAACTGATGGTAAACAACTGAATGCAAATGTGAACATATTCTACTTCTAGATTTCTAACAGGGTTGGAAGAAAGTAGTTTCCTCGCCTCTAGTGATCTCTGTAAGTAGGTTACGAGCAAGCTGCGTACAAGAACGATATGCAATCCAGATTATTGCTGTATTTTCACAAATATGCAATTCCTAAACAAGAGCCTTCACCATCGTTTTCAGGAACCTTAACATACAAACACTTTCAGCCAAATCCATCGAGCCCTTCTGAAAACTCTCCCTTGTTAGTGTGAAGGAAACCGTGAACGGCATACTATCGATTCGCTATTAATCCTTGAACACACAGCATGTTAACATAATGGGTGGAGTGAATAAAATTTAAGTAGATACTGGTAGTATGGAATTTAGAAATCTTCTACTGTTTGAGTCAGAAGATTATGCAAGTAATGAAAACCCACCTTGGATTTTTTCAAATACTAAGCACCATTCAATATTATTCAACAAATCTCTACAATCTATGATTGGTCAGTCAAGTGGAATAAATGTTTGCAATGACTCCAAGGTTACTCTTCTCACCCCCTTTTCTTCACCTGAAGACGCAGACAGAGCCAATCTATGAAACGTTATGAATTAGGTACTTAAAATAAGCAATGGAAAAAAATCCAATCTATACTTCTTTTCTACAACATACCATTGTTTTCTCCTCGTTTTAGATCAAAATTATATTAGCCTTATCAGGAATTTAGGTATATTTCTTTTTTTAACAGAACTATAAATCTCTAATAATAGTAATAAACGAAATAAACAAGATTACAATGGTGTAACTACAACTCACTTTAGAACCAAATTGAAGTAAGTCCACTTACTACAATTTGGCTCTAATAATATTTTATAGGGAGGAAAATGTAAGTCCACATATGCTATTTTAGCTCTTAGGTTTTGGCTAAAATGTACACAACGCGTAACTGAAACTATCCTAAATCAAATTCATAAGGAATATTGGAGTAAAAACAGGTCCTAGGATTGAAAACGTTAATTTATATCATCATGTGTCACGAGTAAACTAGTACAACGGAGCAGACCAAGAGATTCAACAAGGGAAAATATGAGGACACAAAGTAATGTGTATTCTTTTACAATAAAAACTGCAAGCCATTATAGTCGAGAACGAACAAAGAAAAAATATTTGGGCAGTCATCTTAACATATCCAAAATGTATGCACTTTACGTTGATGAATGTAAAGCTTCCGGAGTTAAAGAAGCTAAGAAATGGCTATTTAGGCTATCTCTAATGAAGATTTAAATTAAGAGTTCCACCAACCAGATGTTGATACATGTGATACATGCGATCTTTACTGTGTACAGTTGCATGATGCTTCAACAGAAGAAGAGATTAAAGCCATAAAAGAAAAACAAGATATGCATATGGAAGAGGCAAATATGAGGTACTGCTTGAAAAAGGTGGATAGCGAAACTGCAAAAAACAATGAAAAACACACAGTTATAATGGCTGATCTGCAAAAGTGCTTGCCCACTCCATACCTCATAAATTCACAAAGTTTTTACCTCAGAAAACTATGGACACTTAACTATACAATACATGACCCAATTTCAGGAAGGTCTTGGTGTATGCTATGAGATGAAGTGACTGGAGGGCGAGGTGGAAATGAAATGGCATCTTGTTTCTTAGCCTGGACAAATGGAAGTATAAAAGATAATGAAACGGAAGTCTTAACTGTTTGGACCGATAATTGTGCAGGGTAAAACAGAAATTTAATGATGGTAATGATGTATATGTGGCTCCTTAACAAGAATAGTAGTCTGAAAGAAATTAACCATAAATTTCTCATAAGAGGTCATACCCACATGGAGGTCGATGGAGACCACAGCATAATTGAAAGGTCAAAGAAGAGACTTTCAGGTATGTCTATATTCACATGCAATGACTGGGTGAACTTTATATTGAAATGTAAGAAGTCGCCTTTTATTGTGAAGAGAATGCAGTTGAATAATTTTAAGAATTTTCACTCATTGATGAATTCCACTTCCGCTCCTCTTATTTCTAGGAACAAAACTCTCAGAATGAAGCATTTTTAATTTCCTCAGCAGTGTAGCTTCAGTTACGAAAAGTTCTGATGGAATTCTTTTCTATAAAATCGAATTTGGAGGAAACTTTCAATCACTAGATTTGAGAAGAAATACAAGGAAACTATGAGAATACCCCATAACTGAACTCCCACAATTGAGGATTTTCAAAAAGAAAATCGGCACACAGAAATACAGAGATTTGATGATTCTTATGCAGTGAATTCCAGAGGAATACAAAGCGTACTTCAGGGACTTGCCACATGCTGAAGGAGAAGAAGACTTCCCGTACTGGAGAACAGTTCAAGTGGACTCTGAAACCTCTACAGTTTGTATTTCTTTAATTTCACTGATTTTTTTAATGAAAAATTAAAAATGGCTATTACATCATATATAATTTAATAACATTTTGTTTTTGATAGCTTTAGGGTTTAGACAGTGTTGGGTATATTGTTAATTAAAATAGCCTTATTAATATAACATGTGGTTTCTGTCACTTATAACAGCTACTATAGGTGTGTAAGACATAAAAAATAAGTGTAGCCTAATTGAAACCCATAAGATGAATTTGAATGTCTATTATATTAAACTACTGTTACTTGTATTTTGATACATGAATAAGAATTTAAAATATGACTATTTTGTATGTGAATAATAAAATGTAAGTCCAGAAAGTATAACTTATATTTAGAGCTAAAATAACGCAAGTCCATTATTTCCAATGTAACAAACCGATGGAAAATAAAAGGTGTTGATCATGTAAAGAATAAGTAGTAGTCTATACAAGATAAATATGAGATTCATAAGAAACGAATAAGAGCGCAAAAATAAAAAAAAAAATACGAGAATTTTTTTGTTTTTAGGCTCTCCTGTAAAATTATTGTTTTGCGACTTGCGTCACTCTAGCTCTCAGGTACAGATTTTACGAAATGATTTATCTAAATCAGTTTTTCTTATTTGTGACTCGACCAAAATTCTATTCCTTATTATTGCTTTACTTAAATTTTCCTGCAGGTGACATAAAATTCAGGACCATGTCTCTTCATACAATTCACAAAATTTTAATTGAGCCGTTCAGAGCAGAAGTGGTGTAAGTCAAGAATGGATAACGAGGGTTAAAGTAAACATTCTGTAAAATACAGCGCAAAGTAGCAATTAATATTCAATTTATTTCAAATATTAGTGATCAGTGGATACCAAGAAGGACATATTAATTGCTACTTCGCACTGTATTTTACAGAATCTTTATTTTAGACCTCATTAACCAATTTTTACTTACACTACTTTTGCTATGAAGAGCTCAATTAATAGATTAAAAGTTTCATATTATGAAGAGTTTACGACACTTCAGTACAACAAAATAATTGTTTAACAACATTTCCTTCTACTGAGGTCAATTTCTAGTGTTTTCCGTATCTCGCCTCGTATTATTTGCCCTTCGCATGACTCTTTTCTCTGGAGGAAAATGCGCGCTGCTGTAAACACGAACATTTACTCGTCTACTCTGTGCCTAGTAATTACATTTTCATGTTTACGTGCTAATGAGACAAATGAGTAGGTGCTGAAATAGTTACAGCCATTGTAATGCGATGGACATAAACATGAAAAATGTCACTATATTAAATTCTTTTCTATTTTCTCATTAATGAACATGTTGTAATTATTTTTCTTTCTTCCATTGTTATGTTTTACCCCTCCCTGTTTTTTTACAGACCAATTTTGGTGTATATAATATTTTGACCAAGACTAGACAGACACTCAATTCGGGACTCTCTGGTAGTGTGGTCAGCACGGCTCAAGGCCACTGCTGAGAGAACACAGAACAGCATGGCAAAGGACCTAACGCCATGTCCCATAGAAGGAAAATAAATATTTTTGCCCTAGCTGGGAATCGAACCACGGGCTGGTTTTACGATTGCAGGTTAAGCATATCGAATGAAATTAAAAGGCGAATCAAAACAGTCAATGGAAGCTTTTATTATCCATACGAAGACTATTCATATAATAAAGTCCGTAGGTATGAAGCGCGCGCAGTAAACGACATAGCGACGTCGTCTTTGCAGTCAATGTTGTATGATTCAGTTCCCTTCGAGCAGTGGTACGGAGAGGATTGTGCGACTGTTTATTCAGTGCTAAACGTGTTCAAAATGTGTGTTCTGAGAAGCCCTCCAGCTGTGAGATACGTTCGGTGGCACGATTTCTTGTGGCAAGAACTGTAAAGCGGCTGAAATCCATCATGTTGTGCTGTGGGGTGTGTTTTTTTACAACACCCGCCAGCATACTGCGTACTGTATCCGAACTTCAAAATTTAAACTGAGAAGTGCTTGATCACTTTTAATACAGCCCTGACTTGGCACCTAGTGTTTACCATCTTTTCATGGATATGAAGACGTGGCTTGTTTCACAGCGCTTTGACGGTGACGAAGAGTTGCAATTCAGCGTCGTAGGTTGGCTTCAGTTACAGAGGGAGACTTTTATGACTGCAGTACTAAAAATTTCATTAAATGCTATGACAAGTGCCTCAGTTTAGCCGGAAACTATATAGAAAAATAAATAAAAATTTGAAGTTTCAAAATGTAGTAAACAAATCCTTTTTCACAGAATAAAATGGAAGTTATTTTAGGAATCGTCCTCATAACATCTAAAATAATAATAATCCTGTGTAGAACATTATAGTAAGACCTGTCTTACAATATGGATTTAAGACATGCGTGATGAGCTGATGACTAATGAGTGGAGGCATTAAAAAAATTGCAATTGCAATAAATGCTATAAAAACAAGAAGCGTGCTTTGTCCTCCCCTTTTCAGTTTTCTTTACATTTCAACATAATTGCAACCCTTTGAAGACAGTTTCATTTCGTCGCTGCGCTTCTAAACTCCGCTTGCATACTTACTTACTTACAAATGGCTTTTAAGGAACTCGAAGGTTCAATGCCGCCCTCACATAAGCCCGCCATCGGTTGAGAAAGTTTTGTCATCCAGTCGGCTTTTTAAAAAAACTGAAATTTAGAATATTTATAACAGAATCACCGGTATGTTACCGGTTCTTTTGTATGATTGTGAAACTTGGACTCTGACTTTGAGAGAGGAACAGAGGCTAAGCGTGTTCGAGAATAAGGTGCTTAGGAAAATATTTGGGCTAAGAAGCATGAATTTCCAAGAGAATTAAGAAAGTTATATAACGCAGAACTGCACGCATTGTATTCTTCACCTACCATAATTAGGAGCATTAAATCCACATATTTGAGATGGGCAGAGCATGTAGCACATATGGGTGAATCCAGAAATGCTTATAGAGTGTTAGTTGGAATGCCTGAGGATAAAAGACCTTTGGGAAGTCGAGACGTAGATGGGAAGATAATATTAAAATAGATTTGAGGGAGTGGATATGATGCTAGGTACTGGATTAATGTTGCTCAGAATAGGGATCGATTACCTTGGAGTACGTTGTGAGTCCTGAGAGTATAGTATATTATGCTATACTTCATACATGATTATGATTTAAGATGTAGGCTATGTGCAGAGACCAAAAGTATAGTATAATATACCTGCATGTGTGTCCTAACTGTAACCTGCAGAATTTTTTCAGCATTATTCCTCATGTCAGTGATTTCTTTTTGAAGTGCAGAATTATATTGAACTTTAAAAATAAATTAACTAATATCTCAGGAATCAGGAGGTTAAACACGAACGTTCATTCAATGTTATACTGTTATACCAAAATGGAACGTCCTCGTTGTGTAAATTTTAGTTTAGTTTTTCTTTGTTTGTGTCTTTATTCGACAACATAATTTAAACTTTTCTTGCAGTTTTTCTTGGGAAAGATAAATGCGGTAGCTTCCCGTTGCTTTCCGCACTCCACTCTCTCTTTCGCATCTTAAAAGATACCAGGGGGCCCCAACATGGAGGTGAGAAGAGTAGATTTGACTAATTAGGCGTTCCGGACTTCACCGAAATTCACTGGAAGGGTTAAATACCAGTTTATCAGGGCTTTTGGCCCGATCAGAGACCGGGAAATAGCAAACGAAGCTTTTAATAAGAAAAGAGCATCCTCTGCAGACCTCTGGAAAAGGAACTGAGGAACAGACGTGAAGTGTTTTGTGTGAAGTGTGGAATTGTATGGGGCAGAAACATGGACATTACGAAGAAGTGAAGAGAAACAACTGGTAGCACTTGAAATGTGGATATGGAGAAGATTGTAGCGTGTGAAACGGACAGACAGAATAAGAAATGGAGGTGTGTTGGAAAGAGTGGGTGAAGAAATAATGATTCTGAAACTGATCAGGAAGACAAAAATAAATTGGTTTAGTCACTGACTGAGCTGAAACTGTCTACTTACTGTATGTACTGAAAGGAATGGTGAATAGGAGAAGAGTTCAGGGCAGAAGAAGATATCAGATGAAAGATGATAGTAATATATATGGGTCATATGCGGAGACAAAGAGGAAGCCAGAAAATAGGAAAGATTGGTGAATGCTGGGTTTGCAGTGAAAGACCTGCCCTTGGGCAGAAAACTATGAATGAATGAACTGAAACTATACTTATTTAAGTGAACAGTGTAATATTGATCAGGCATGTCCATTACCATTTACGAAATATATCTAATATTCATTTATCTCTCTCAAATATATAAAATAGCAAAACAGAATTTAGCTAATAAACGCTATTTCTTCAAATAATTAATGCTATAAAATGTTATTTATAAAATCATTTTTGCTATAAACACGTAAAAATTAATGCTACAGTTTCACACCTCTAGTACTAATGAGTAAAATTGGCAAAAATTAAATCGACAAAGGCCTATTTAAGAGGAAAGTCCTGAGATACATCTTCGCAGGTGTAAAAGTAGGCTATCAGTAGAGTGATGAATAAATGTATAGTCTGTATGATGATGATGATGATGATGATGATGATGATATAAAAGTATATATTTCGAGTGTTTCACGGATAAAACACGTTTCCAGCATCACTGATGCCAAATAGGTGGTTTTGCACAATCTAACACAAAGTCTAATCTAATACACTCACGGGAACATTCAAGATAATGTCTCTTCAAACAAAGCAGTGTTTATTGTCCACACTAATTAATGCCCCTAAGTGTATGTTCACCTCAGGCTGTTGCTGCTCTGTTGTGACAGTTGACCAATGTTTCGTTGATCATCTGCAGCCCTAAAATGGAATCTACACACAGAGTCCTCCATATGACGCCAAGGCACTCCCACAGTGCACCTGTCGTACGCGCCTAAGTTCAAGGAAATTTGTCGGGCATTGCATGGGTGCAGTCCTCTTCAGTCTGTTGTGAGCTATTGAAGTGATTACTCATTCGTACCTTATGTAGTGCAAGCTACTGGGTTCTTCTAATTTTTTAGAACGTTGCGTACTGCAAGCTACTGTGTCTTTTTATAATCAATTTCTGAGAACACTGAAAAACCTTACTCATTCGAGCATAGCATAGCAGTAGTGCAAACTATTGTGTTTTATCTAAACTATTGTATTTTTTTCGATGTTTGAGAATGATGTAGCCTACAACATATTGCAGCCAGATTACAGTTTCTGCTTCGTTCGACTCGGTGACAACGATGTTTCTGCGTTACACATTTTCGTTGCATCCAACTCCGAAATATCACCTCTGAGGTATAATGGAATAGTTGTATGTATTGTGCACTTTCAGTCTATCAAATTCTATACTATAGAAAGTTCAAAAACTTTCACACGTAAAAAATTAGGACATTTTGCACAGTTAGTGGTACATGAGAAACAAACACTCACTGTTGTACAGTAAATCGAGGAAATAAAACACTCTGTAGTAGCGTACTGAAAAATACTGCAGAAGAAACTCCGTTTGAAAGAAGTGTGTCTTTTTGTGCGACGGAATGTGGCAGTAATGGATTTTATTTAACTGAAAATAACGCTGGCATGTATACATTTTAAATGGAAGAGTCGAGTGAAAACGGCGAGATTCATGCAAAGAATATTTGAAGAGTAAAACGCATAAAAAATAAACTGTAGAAAAAGAAATAAACCAACCACCAAAGAGTAAACTAGCAAATGAAAACGCTTTGCAATTAAAAAAATAAACACATAAAGTAGAGGTTACCAGGGATATCACAGAAATGTTAAGTACGGTAATTTAGTGAATGTATGGATGTACTTTAATATTTCGTACATTACGGTTGGATTGAAATATAATTATGTAAATTTATCATTATGGGATAATACCGCACTATAGGGACTCCTACACACATGTCACGGACCCCTGCTCTCTGTAGCTAGGTATACTATCGAGGACGAAACGTATAGTTCATTCAATATACAAAAACATTTTGTTCATAAATTTTATGCGAAACGAAAAATGAGTGTCACGAAAATGTAACATGCCAAAGAAAATTTTTTACGAATAAATAGGACGTACGAATATAGAACATATATATAAAAGATCTTCTTCTTCTTCTTCTCCTTCTTCTTCCGAACTGAAGTTTGGGTATAGGCCTAATTCCCGTTCAGTGACTACATTAATCCACTTTCGATGTGGTCGTCCGTATTTCTGTGCCCACGTGAATTGTAGTGAATAATCTTAAAAGGCAAACGATATGCTGGCATCCTAAAAATATGCTGCCCTCATTTTTCTTGATACTTATAGACTTCATCTGTCATTTTTATTCTATATTCCAACAGTTCCTCAGATCTTCACTTCTGATATGACCTTTCAGTGTGACGCCTGTTATGGATCGTATAAATATCATTTGTGACGAATTTATTCTTCTTTTATAACAAAATTTTCGCGCAGTGTCCAACATTCGCTGCCATATAATAGAGCTGGTTTCGCTATTACGTTATGGAATCTCAGTTGAATTTCCTTTCTCTCTTTTTTTTTTTTTCAAAATTCCTTCGTAATATTCCAATTAATCTGTTATATTTGATCAAATTTTTCTGGACATCCATTTGATCCATCTATACAAAAGATGGCATGATCAGTTTGGAAGCTCACGTGCAGCTCACGACAGGAAGCACTTGACTGTGAGATCAAACTAACCTTCGTATATGTAAGATGTGTAATCGGAATACGAAGGGAACTTCTTGATTTGATCTGGAATGTGCACGCGAAAATAAATCCGCTAAGGATCACGCTGGTATTGCATGACAAGTACGCGCATGCGCAGTTTGATCTCACAGCCAAGTGCTTCCTGTCGCGAACCACTCCTCAAAGGTCTGAAGTCTATCGCATGAAGAAGACGATATAGTTTGTAATTTCCCATTCGATGTACGTGTTTCAGTCACCTTTGTATATATTTTCTACTCTATCAATATACATAATAGGAACTCAGTTCTTTAAAAAAATCTCTGCATATATGAATGTGTGTATCAAAATGTTCAGAATGCTTAGTGCAATTTTCCTAATGAAATTTACAGGAAAACTCTACAAGCTGTAAAATTTATGAAAACATGGTAAGAACTACTTCATTTTTCGCGAATGAATTCATTTGTTTTTGCAAATATTTTTAAGCTGGTCATAGGCTATGTAGAGATTCGAAGGCCGTCAAAAGTTGCCTTTGTTGTAGGTATTTAACCCAATCGTCTCTTTTGACGAGCTGTGGTTACGCAAGATTTACTACACTAACATAGGCTATTTTACAGTAAAACATCTTAATCAGTAAGAAGGCCTACATACTTTCGGCATAGCCTCTGATAAATTCTGCATAAAAATCTTACATAGTTACTTTTTATCAGTTTTTCAGAGTACACTTCACATTCTCACCTCTGATTGAGGTTATGACTGATTATGTAGGCCTACATCTATGTATTATCAGGCAGTACATCTCACTTGACGATGTGTCAGATGAAGTCTTACAATTGTTTGTACACATCTGAAGTCTGATTATTCATCAGAACTACTGTATTCAGCGATGTATGCGTTGACTAAACAACAAACAACAACTCCATATTCATCCGCAAGTTGGATATTAAATCCGAGCGCACGGAATTTAAATGGTTTAAACGAGTCCATTGGATTAAATATGAACAAATGAAAGTAGGTTTACAATGTATTAAAACAGTTGAAAGGACTTCCTGAACTAATTCGATTTGCTATCATCACGATCATCGGCTCAACAACCCTTTAAGGATCCTAGCTTTCCGCAGAATCTTTTGTCATTCCTGTCTGATTCTAGCCTTAGCCATACAATTATGTATTTAAACTATCTTAGCATCTTCCATCACACCATCCTCCCATCTGTCTTTTGGTCTTCCTCTAGGTCTACTACTTCTTGGATTAGATAAGAAGTCTTTCTTCGCCAGTCTGGTTTCCTCCATCCTTATCTACTGCATGTCCAGTCCATTGCAAACGACAATCTTACGAAATGTCACAATATCAGGCTCTTTGTACAAATCATATAGGTTAATTCATTATTATACCTAACTCTCCAATCATCATTAACTTTGGTCCATAAATGGACCTTAAAATTTTCCTTAAGTCTTCTTATGTCCTATTTACTCATACCCCTAGCTTTAGATGCATATAGCCTCTAGCACAGGCCTAATTAATGTCTTGTAGATTCTTTCTTTACTTCGGAGAGTTGGTACTTTAGATTTTATATGTTTTAAGAGCCCATAGTAGCATCTGTTAGCTGCAAACTCGCTTTGCTAAATTTAATTAATTCTTCTTTTACTTCTTCAAGTAATATAATTTGTAGAGTCCAAGGTTCCTATAGTACATATTATACAATGGCCCCTATGTATAATATTATACACTGACACACATTATTTAATAGGAACTAGCTTAATTATTTAAAATAAATCCTGCTTGTAATGTCTGTACTGAAGTATTCAATAGTGCAATATTCAAAGTGAAATTCACAGGAAAACTCAGTTGCATCCTGAACCAATACATCTTATAACCTCATATGCACATCTGTCCATCTCGCCTTTGCTATGGCAGTTTCAAAATCGTAAGAACAAATTTTAAAGAAAGTTTGGATTTATCTTCCAAATCCTGTGCTTAGCTATGGAATGCTCTATGTCGCCTTCAGCAATGTTACAACAATACACAGTGTTATGATGAAAGTTATAAATTGACCGAAACAAGGCAAAATCAGGCAACACACATTTCGAACAGTTTATACAAAGAACTACTGTTTTGTAGATATGAGATAGTGATACCGTAAACGTTAAGATAAATGTACATACCGTTTTTCTTTTCATTGAAAGATATTCTTCCTTAAGATTACTTCATAATAACCAGCCCATTAAAGTTCAATACACATTGGTTATCTAAAAAATAGGTTTTTCACAAATCTTGCATCGTGCTGACAATTTTGAAAGAATTAAAATTTGAATGATGGAAATACGTAAGTTCGATGTTTTAAAACTGAATGCATTTTTGACGACATATTGCCGTCACGTGCTACTAGTAGAGCATATTGTTAACTTGTAAACTTTGTGTTATTATTTCATTCTTACTCTAGCTTATCTCTGTGCTTGTTGTCTACTTTCATCCCTAATTCTCATTTCCCATGTTTCGCTACTATATAAAATCCAGGAATAACTATTTTTATGAAGTTATATCATGGGATGAAGTGTGATATGATTTAAATAAATAGTATGCGTTCCTATTTTTATCTTACTAATGATTTATTTGATTCTCTATTTGCGAAATAGTCTTCTTAAAACTCACGAGAGGTTTTCATTTCCTTTCAATAAATTCAAGAGCACTTGCCCATGTCAACATTAACATAGCTTCAAATCACCTTCAAGAAGCATTACACAACATATACCCTCAGCTTGAAAACTGACACATCGCTACAGAGCTACAACAAATGAGAAGCAATGAATTTTCTTCGTGTCGTTCTGCTAATCCTCCATGCATAAATCTTGTAACTAATGTAATACCATGGAAACCAAAGGTTGAAGCTGTAAAATATTTTGGATTGCACTTAGATCGTCGTTTACTATAGAAACATCATAATATCAAAAACAAACAAACTGACCCAAGCAAGATTCACTAAATTAGATCCACTTCTCAACAAAATATATGCTACTCTACACTTCTCTATTATGATCTCTATTGCTTTACGTCTGTCGGGTATGGAACGGAGCTGCAATAAGTGAAATCAAACGCATCCAGTCATTTCAAAATAAGATCTGCAAATCTCACTCAGCTCTCTTTGTTTTGTTCGGTCAACTACATAGAGAAACTGATATTGGCACAATCAAACAGTTTATTAATTCACAAGCTAAGAAGAAGAGGTTCTGTAATAACTTATCAAACGTTTCAGGCGCCGTTCATTACTCTCTCAGAAGTAAATCTAAATTTCCCACCATAATCAAGAGCAGACTTCCCACGGGCCTAATATTATAATCAAAATCGTCATCATAATATGAACCTAGCATGTATATAGGCCCACTTATTAACAATTTTTTGTTCATCGAGGAGCCAAAAGCAGGCTGCCATTAATTCAATATCATACAGTGTGTATTTTGCATCTGTTTACTAAATGAACTGATCAATCAATAAATTATTTTAAAAAATCAGAGTAGCCTGTATTGGAATGGCAGCCGCAAGTTTTATGTGTGAATACGTCCTGATAAGATTGCTGTTAAGATAAACGTCAACAGTGACAATCAACATATCTTCTTTCCAGATACCCTGAAGTGTTGGAACTCCAGACAGTAACCATCTTGTATGCACTGAGAGTAAACATGTCGGCTGCTACAGTAACCATCGTACTCTATCATTTGCTACTCGTTGCTAAAAGTCCGCTCCCATTTGCACTGCATATGCCACGACACTGTAATCTTTTCTTCTTCACCACTCAACTTCACTCGAATTTTTCCAATTTAACTTGTCTCTGTTGCTCATTTGAGATTGTAGACTGGTTGTTACGAATTCACGATACCACTGTGAACGTTCTATCGCTTTACATTCTCCGGTTACATTAGCTCGGCTGTTGCGCGACCCGCCAATTCGTGCCTCAAATTCTCCTCTACCGCGTATCGTTAGATGATGTCACCCGTTCCAACTCAAAGTAACGTTGGATACAATGATCTACCGTTTGCCAATCGCCGTTTACTTCATTGGAATATGTTGTGTAGTTTAGAAACTATAGGCGTGACAAAACTGGCCTGAAAATGTGTCGGTCGATTTTTTGGGATGGCACCCTAGTACTGGACCGAACTAGGGTATTTACATCAAAAGAGCGCTTGCCCTCGTGAACTTATCGACAAAATGAAAGCCTCTTGTGTACCTATGGCAATACAGCTGAATATGAAACAAAAGAATATACTCAGAAGTCATTATCAACCACTAATATCCTTTGACAGTCAATTTTCAATAAAATGAAAGCCCTTTATGTCGCTATGGAAATATTTCTGAATAAAAAAGAGTAATATCCTGAGAATTGATTACAAACCACTAAAATCTTTTCACATTCATATGACTTTAAAACGTCGATTTTCGTAAACAGGAAAAAAATATTATAAATTATTGCAATAATGGAATATATGATTTATGTAAATTTGTCCACAATTAGCTATATAATCTGTTTAAATCGTACAATGTATAAATAAGTCAAATACTAATATCTTATTTCCAGAATTACAAAGATAACTCTACTATTTAAACAAGAAAACGAAAGTTCAATCTCTTATGTGGGTTAAACGCTACAATAGTTAAGTCTTCTGAATAAGATTTAAAGAAAATACGACAAAAACGGCAATGTATTGGGACGGATAAAATTACACTCATTATTAGGGAGGGGATTCATATACACTTTCCACACCTGTGGCCGCGAAACCAGGTGGCCCGGGTTCGAATCCCGGTCGTGGCAAGTTACCTGGTTGAGGTTTTTTCCGGGGTTTTCCCCTCAATCCAATACGAGCAAATGCTGGACCCCGGACTCATTTCACCGGCATTATCACCTTCATTTCATTCAGACGCTAAATAACCTAGACGTTGATAACAGCGTCGTAAAATAACCCAATAAAATAAAAATAATAAAAAAAATATAGGTACAGTTAAAAACGACAACATATGCACTGTCAAAATAAAAAAAAAACTTTTCAACTTTAAGCAATTTAAATTATACATACAGTAAAAATATTCAGTCAAAACTTTGTTTATTTCTGCTGGAGTTGCATGTTCTTTTAAATTGTTAGGCAACAAATTTGTCATATTATATACACACAAGAATATTTTTAAATGATGAGAAACTTCTTTCAACATCAGAGGGCTTAGATGATTGTCGCGAAATTGTCCACAATGATTCGCCGATAACAGTGGACTGTCTCTATGTCGTCATATTGGAATAAATAATACAGTATCTGTAATGTCTTTCAATGTCTGCGTTTCTTCTGTATTTCATTTTTGCTGATTTTCCGCGTCCTCAACCTTGGGTCAAGCACTAGAATGCTTAAAAACAACAAAATATGCTTTTATATGCACTAAAACTGAAAGTAAATATGCATTAATCCCTGAAATATGCATAAATATGCACTATAAAATCTCGACATTTAGTTGCAAATAGCTTGAAACACATTTACATATTAGTAGCATATAATTTGCAACTAAGTAATAAAACGTGTAAATATGCTAAAATCCGCCCCCTATTCATTATTCATAAGTTGAACCTTACTGCTGCAGTATTTATCTGGAGAATGAGTAATTTCACATCCTTAATGCAGACGACTGCAGTTGGTGCAAAGAGTCCGAATTATGGAGATTTACTCTGCTAATCGCCATATTCGGCTCCTTGCTGTAAGTACAGGTTTCCTCTGCGCGTACAAAACAGCATTTTCTCTGTAGTATCGTCTCAGAATTAAATATAGTGGGGAGGGATGTATTTAGAACACGCTAAGTACAGAGCGACCTGTTCAAATAAATCATCGATGTCGTAAGGTTGACAAATACTGTATGTACTTGTTTTCACTATACGTTTGACAGGTTTCACAGTTATTCAGTTTTTTTTATCTACTTCAATTCCAAAACAAGCCATTGTTTGAAACCTTTCAATTTAAAGCGCCACATTGGGTGGTATGTGAAAAATCTCTGGTACTTTCTTACATCAATTATATTTCTTATACCACTTATCATAACCCCATACTAACGGCTCTCCAACAAACCAATTCAGATGAAACACAGTAATTGCATTATAAATACTTGTACAGGTATGTGCTATGTATTCAATACAGAGATAAAGGAAAAATAATCATTAATAATACAACAAATAAATTGCTTTAAATTTATTTCACTCACAAATATTCACAATCCTTATAAATAAGAACTAATTCCTTAAAAATCTATGGGCCGATTTCACCAAGCTTATTTAACTTTGTCACTTAAAGTACCGGTACCTATTTCTAATTGACACTTAAATGGACAATACGTTACACTATCACAAATTGGGTTTTAAGCTCTCATTAAAATATTGGTCAATATTTGGTCACTTAAATAATTAATACTGCATTAAGGAGAGTCTGTACACCGAATTGTGACAAAAAAAAAATGAAATTTTGGTTTTTATCGTTTTTCGGTAGTTTAATATGTGTAAAATGATAATATAATTTCATTTCTTCTAATTGTCAACTTTTAGCTCTAATTTCAGAAAAAATATTGTAGTATTTCTTAATGCAAAAAATGTTATCAATGGATTTTTTTTATTTCCAACCGCTCAGAGGAATTTTAAATTTCTTTAACCGGTTGTATACATAAAAGTATGTTACATATGCCCTATTTTTTCTACATTTGTATCTTTAATTACTTCTGAGAAAAATGCACCCAAAATTGAGAAATTTAACATTCCAAGATATGGAAACTTTGACACCATTTTTCTGAACCATTTTTTTGTGACATTGGTACACTTTTCTCAGAAAGTATTGTACCCAGAAGGCTGAAATTAATATAAAATTCAATGTGATGACATTTTACACAGCAAGTTAAAAAAATTAAGTTTATTTCTATCTTCAGAAAAAAATAAAAATATTTTGCAGTCGTTTTTAATGCAAAAAATTGTTATCAATGAATTTTTTTTTGTCAACCGCTCAGTGGAATTCTAAATTTATTTACCGGTTGTATACATAAAAGTATGTTGCATACGCCTTATTTTTTTCATTGTATCTTTTATAACTTCTGAGAAAAGTGTACCCAAAATCTAGGAACTTAACATTAGTAAGATACGGAAGTACAGACTACCCTTACCGACTATAATTTTCATCATGGCGAGGACAATGATGGACTTGACATTTGAAAATGATTTCTCACCAAGATAGACGAGGATAATTTGTTAAAGAGAAAATTATTTTAATATAATGGACGAAACATATTTGCAAATGCGGTTTAGGTTAAGCAAGACATAAGCTTTGTATATTTTGAATAGTACAGAAGATGATTAAAGAATTTCCAACTGATAGTCAAGTACTTCATAATATTATTTAAATGATACATTTATTGAAGAAACGTTTAATCTATCTTCGGCTGACTAAAATACGGCAACTAAAGTAATATGAATAACATATTTATCATTTCATTTTTCATTTAGTGTTCTGCTCAAGGGCAGGTCTTTCACTGTAAACCCAGCTTTCTCCAATTTTTCCTATTTTGCCTTCCTCTTTGTTTCCTCATATAATACATATATCTTAATGTCGTCTATCATTTGATATCTTCTATCCCGAACTCTTCTCCCGTTCACCACTCCTTCCAGTGCATCCTTCTGTAGGCAGTTTCTTCTCAGCTAGTGTCCCAACCAATTCATTTTCCTCTTCCTGATCATATATTTATCATGTAGGTCTAATATTACGTTTGAAGGTATTAGAATGGCGCAAATCGATTAAGTATTTCCATCCTGCTTGTTGCGTGATATTTCCTTGCATTTACTTTCATATTATCCCCATTTTGTCTTCAATATTGCTGAACATATTGGGGTGTGGTTTTCTTGCATTGAAATCTCTTTCTACTTATTTCCAACCTTTCTTCTTTTCTTCTAAAGTCTACCCATCCATCTTTTTGTTTTCGGTGATTGTAATATGTTTTGAGGTTAGCGCTGTTTATGACGACATTTTCTTGACGTAATAAATAACAAATGAACTGAATATGTAGGTCACTGTTTATTAACAAGGCACATGGCCTTCGGAATTACTATTTTACTATGATTCCGAAGGCCGTGATGACTTAATTAAAAATTAAATTAATTCTCTTTATTTTAAATAGGTATTAGTTTGGCTAAATGCAAACGAATGAAATACGATTTAACTTCCGTATTTAAGTTTAATTACAATTATTTAATTGTGGATAAGCATAACCCCAAATATCATAGTAACACCAAAACGAGAGCATAAACGTTTAACGCAATTACAGCAATTTTATGAATCCCCTGGCGATTTTTTTTTACGGAAATCAACATCGTTTATTAATGCTTTCAGGTTAGCGTGGGTACCTACTCGTACATCCACATTATCTTTTCATATTATTTTTTAATTGCATGAGGGTTTATTCCTCTAAATATATATTTGTTGTTATTATGTAATGACAATGTCCATATCAGCACTCGTTATTTTATGACAATAAAGAATGTTGAACTTTGAATCTTGAAGCGTTACAAATCATAACGCAAACATCATTCAGTGTTCTCCATCCGAATACTAGAAGTATAAGAAATAAGACTGATGAACTCCTTGCACCCTCAGATTCCGAACATTTAAATCCGAATGTGCTACCGAACACCATATGAAACAAGAAGAAATATTGTCTCTCTCACTGGAAAGATATAAATTAGGTGCTAGTTACTGCAGACAATCTCTTGAGGATGGAGGCGTGAGTGTATTTCTCAGATCTGATCTTATATCTGATATCTGATCTGCCAGTATAAATAAAGAATTATTATTATTATTATTATTATTATTATTATTATTATTATTATTGCTCCTCCAGCTTGGGGGTTGGGCGAAGGGCTAACAACCCATCACCGTAAAAAACAGCTTGTTACGAAACCTAACAGTAAGCCTCGGAATGGGACTGATTCTCCGGCACGACCACAGCAAAGGAAAAAGATGGATTTGAGGGCTGTGGGATATGATGGTAGAGACTGGATTAATCTTGCTCAGGATAGGGACCAATGGCGGGCTTATGTGAGGGTGGCAATGAACCTCCGGGTTCCTTAAAAGCCAGTAAGTAAGTAAGTATTATTATTATTATTATTATTATTATTATTATTATTATTAATTTCAAAAATATTCATCTTTCACATTTTTGCAAAGACAGCGATTTAGAAATTTGTGCTGTTGAATTAGCAAGTGAAACATATAATTTCATTATAATATATCTATGTAGAGCACCATATGTAGACTATGAAAATTGTATCCATTTATCGGAAAAGATACTGGAATACTTACAGAAACTGAAACGTGAATGCATTATTTGCGGAGACATCGATGTCGATTGTCTAACAGAAAGCAATAGGAAAGATCAACTAAATTCATTGCTAGCATCATTCGCTTTAATTTACACAGTACATTTTCCGACCAGAATACAAGGGATTCAGGTACTGCAAAAGGCAACATATTTATCGGAAAAGAAAGAATAGGTATAGATCAAACAACCCCAATAATTAATGGTCTTTTGGATCATGATGCTCAACTCCTAAATATAAATATTAACATATCATCAAAAGATCAACTAAAGTGGGATTCAGAAATATAAATAGGGAATCATTAAATAATTCTGAAATAAATCTTAAAACTGAAACATGGAATCAGTATATAGTCAAAGTCATACGAACAGTAATTTCAACGAGTTTCATAAACATTTATAAATATTTTTGAATCCAGTTTTCCTGAAGAGTATAAAAATGCAAAAATATGCAACAATAGATGGAGATATTAAAATCTCATGCAAAACCAAGAGATCATTATACATACAGAGCAGAAATAATAATATAACAACACTATAAAAATTATTAAAAAACATTACACAAAGTGATCCAAAAAGCTAAAGAATTACACTATAATACAACAATACAAAACTCTGATAATAAAATCAAAACAATTTGGAACATAATTAATAAGGAAATTGGACGATCAAAAAGTAAAGTAACAAATTATACTCTCATATTTAACAATACAAAAACGTCAGATCCAAATGAAATTGCAAATACAGGGTGAGTAAACGTATGTTTGTAAAACGCGTGAGCGTGCTCCTGAATCAAAAATAAGAACAATTCCTTATATCAAAATTTTCCGGAAAATGCTTATTTATTGGAGAAATTAGTACTAGTGAGTTTTGTTTTCATACATAAGTACCTGAGCATATTATTGTGTTGTTTTTGTTCTGATTTTGTACCAGTGTTTGTTTACAAACAACACAGTGACAAGACAGTAGTATATTGTTTCTGTTTTGATTGGACGCGGTGGTCCAGTGCCTTGGCCACCCAGATCACACGACCTTACCCCATTAAATTTTTACCTTTGGGTTACTTCAAGGCTGTCGTCAATGCAACACCAGTGAATGATGCAGAGGAGCTATTGAAACGTGTTGAAAATGCATGCCAATTGATTCGTGATGACAACATGGTGTTTGAGAGAACTCACTAGTCGTGTGTACGTCGTGCTCAGGCATGTGTAAACATTGAGCACCTTTTGTAAACGTTAAATGAAAAGTTTCCAAACATGTACTGGTGACAACAAAAAATAATAAAAACAAGTATGGCCATTTCTCAATAAATAAGCATTTCCGTCAAATTTTCATATAGGGAATTGTTCTTATTTTGATCCAGAAGCTCGTTCACGCGTTTTCCAAATATACTTATGACTCACCCTATATATTTAACAAATATTTTCTTACAATAACTGATAACCTTAACAACCCCCAAGATAATATTACTAACAGTTAAGACTCTTTAACACAATAAAAAAAAAACAAAATTCCCAAATATTTAAATATTTCCAACACACAAACAAGAAATAATTGCTATTATTAAAAATCTAAAGTCAAGAAACTCTTCAGGTTATGATGAAATAATAAGCAAAATATAAAAGCGAGTTCACATATTATAGCTGGGACACCAAGTTATTTATGTAATTATTCAATGTTCAATGGTATATTCCCCGAGAGATTAAAATATTCAGTGGTTATTCCTATCTTCAACAAGGGAGAAACAACGTCTCCAGAAAATTACAGACCCATATCACTTCTACCAGTCTTCTTCAAAATCTTTGAAAAAGTAATGTATAAAAGATTATATCATCGTCTAGAAAGATACATTTCAGTCCCAGAACAGTTTGAATTTAGGAAAAATAAATCCAGGGAAAATGCAACATTTAGGTTAACTGACAAAATTCTGGAGCCAGTTAATAAAAAAATTACAAGTTGGAGAGATTTTCTGTTATTTATCCAAAGCATTTGACTGTATAAATCATAAAATGCTGCTAGACAAACTAGATTATTATGGAATTAAAGGCATTGCACACCAATGGTTTCACTCATATCTCATAGATAGGAAACAACGTCGAAATCAATACAACTAAGAACTCTATCTCGACATGGTGAACTATTAATAATGGAATTCCTCAAGGATCAATATTAGGTCTCCTAATTTTCTAGTGTTCTTAAATGATCTTGCTCCTCTAATAAAAGATCTCATATTATTTGCAGATAACACAAGTATAGTAATTACAGCCAATAACACCAACACATTTCAATCTTCAACTGAGAAAATTCTCCTCAAAATATGTGATTGGTTCTCAGTCAACAAATTAGTATTAAATTGTAACAGAATTAACATAATTAAATTTAAATCCTGTCCAAATTTAACCTCGCAAATTTCAAGCGCAATAATTAACAATAGGTTATAATAGAAACAACAACAACCAAATTTCTTAGCTTAAAAATCGATGTGTTAAATTGGAAAAATCATATTAGAGAAATTATCCCCAAACTAAATTAAGCATGTTTTGCTATTAGATCTATGCAATATATAGTAAATATAAATACCTTGAAAACAATATACATTGCATACTTCCACTCGGTAATGAGTTTTGGAATAATATTCTGGGGAAATTCTACAGATAGTAACAGTATATTCCTACTACAAAAATAGTAATTAGAATAATAGTAGGTGCCAAATCTAGGGAATCGTGTAGGACTATTTTCATTAATAATTATCTTTCTCGTATGTAAATTGTGAAAACTTTGTAACTAATTCAACAGTTCATAGCATAAATACGTGTCAAAAATGACTTTCAAACTCCATCGGCAAGTCTATCTATCGTGCTATCAAAAAAGTGCGTTACACGGCAGTAAAAATTTGTAATAGCCTCCCTATGGATATAAAAAATGAAACTCAAAACAAAAGATTATTTAGGGTTAAATTAAATAAGTACCTAATAAATTTCTCACGCCTTCTATTATGTAGGTGAATTCATGGCATTCAACAAAGCTTCATGAAATTGGTACTAAAACTTTGTGTTGTACTAGTAGACTATATTGTAAACCTCGTCTGTATATATTTCATCTAGGCTGTGACTATAAATTAGGACTTTACAGTAATATTAAGATTTTTTTTTTGTTTGACTTGATCCATATTCTAACTGTGAAGCAATATACCAATACCATGGAATGTTAATCAATACAATACAATACAATACAATACAATATAATACAGTACAATACAGAGGCTTCGATTTGTCAAAAAAGTAAGACGTTTTCCTGTAATCTCCTTCAGTTTCTTGTTTATATACCATTCTTTGAATCGTTTGTAATATATTTCATAATCCTTCTTGGCTTTTCTGGTAATAAATGTAATGTGGCACTATATACAGCTTTTCGAATTTTAGACAAGTTACTCAAAAACTCTTCAATTTAGATTTTTTTATTTGACCATATTTCACAATTTTCAAAATGCTTTTACATACAGCAAAAATGGTGACAATACCAATGCTTGTTGATTTTGCGTTCTTTTAATGTGGTTACTAAAAAACGCTTTCGTGCAAAAATATCTTAATTGCACTCATTATAAACTGTGACATCCTCAACATGATAAACTAAATTATTATGAACTGCGTGAAATAGTATGAGAAGCTATTTGTCGTCTTCATGGCAACCCATTTTAAAATTTATCTCTATACAAAGTGTTCATTAAGTATGGAATATTACTCATAACTTCTTAAATTCTAATTTTACAACAAAAAAAATGTTTGATACAAAAGCTGTTGGAGATAAACCATACAGTACGATAACAGTGCCCGAAAGAAGTTATTCAAGCATCCAGGGCGTAACAGAAAAGTTTATTTTTTAAATGGATCTTATTTTAAGATCTACATACTCCAAATCTCAATTAAATTTTACGTATGAATTCGTAGAAATTTTACTCATTCACCCGTTTCGTGTCTTTTAATTATTTGTTAAACTTGTTTCATGTACTTCAAACTTGAGACAAATAAGTGTGTAAAATCATGTTGAAGGAGGCCATAAAACTAAACAGAACACTATCACTAAGCAAACTTTACAACAGATGCTCAAAATGGGAACCATTCATAGCCAAACAATGTCCCAGTCCATCACGACAACCGTTCATTGTAGATATGAGATGGAACAGATCATGTAATTGTGAAAAAGACAATTTACTGTTTTCGTGATAGACAAGGACATTATTTGGCTGTGAATGTTTCTCATTTTGAACATCTGTTGTAAAGTGTGTGTGTCTAATGCCTACCCACTTCACTTGCGTGATTCGGGTTCCGCATACTGCCGATAGATGACAGGACTGTGATCCATTTTCAAGTTGCACATCTCTTCGGCGGGTCACGTTATGCATGATGTAAAGTTTATTTATTGATAGTATTTTGTTTAGTTTTATGGCTTCCTCAACATGATTTTACATACTTATTTGTCTCAAATTTGAAATCCATGAATCAAGTTTAATAAGAAGACACGAAACGAGTGAAAGGGTAAAATGTCTAAGCATTCATATGTAAAATTTAATATTGATTCGAAATATGTAAATCTTAAAATAGAGTGAAATTAAAAAAATAAAGTTTAGTGTCATACTCTGTTTGTCTGAATAACGTTTTTCGAACACTGGTATCATATTGCATGGTTAATCTCCAACAGCCTTTGTATAAAACTTTTTAAGAAGTTATGAGTACCTATTCCATATTTAATTAACACTCTGTATAATTCCCATCAATCTCCATTTAGAAGCACTTACTCTGATATTTCTTGTAAAAAAGGCAACGAAAGATCTTTTACGCACATCACACAAGATATTTATCTGTTTGAGATTATCTATATTGCTACGGTTTTTTTGTTGTTATGGAAATGATTAATATTGAGGGAATGATTGAAATTTGACCTAATACCGCTGTTATTAATAATTAGAAAGCAGATAAGAGAAATTAAGAAACTTGAGCGCGATACGAGTAGACAGAGGATTTTTCCATTCTTGGCAGAGATGTTCGTTGCTAATAGTAACCAGCATCGCATTACATAATGATTACAGCATCCCTGCAGCTGTTTTGGACGTGGTTCAAATCTAACAATAAGGACGACGATATGTTTTTGAGTAAAATAAGTGTTCGTGACACATGAAGGGATTGTTTTTAATGTAACTGCGGAGACAGATTCAACCTGGTGCGATCCGAACAGCTAAACATTTGAGACTTTATTCGAAGATAGAACAAAATAAACATTCCGCGCTTTCTCACGACCTGTAAGTAAAAACAAAGAAGTGTCGTTAAGATTACGCATTATTTTTGTCCTTACAGTATTCACATATTTCGCAAAATTCAGCTTCTAATACTGCTGCTGCTGCTACTGCTACTACTACTACTGCTGCTGCTGCTGCTGCTGCTCCTGCTGCTGCTGCTACTACTACTACTACTCTACTACTACTACTACTATTATTATTATTATTATTACATATAAAAATCATATCTTCCTGAAGTGGGAATCGAACTCTACCGCTACATCCATGTGAATAAACTACGTATTACGATGACTCCCGTTTAGACGCATTTCCAGCCAACACCGGCTGACAGCGCCAAGATTCGCTGTGACCCAGGTTTCATGCAAACAATCCCACATGTCCCTAGGTCAGTCCTCCGCACTTAGTAAGAATTACAGTATTACAGTTTATAATTTACTTTCTTTATTTATCATTTAAAAGGCCCTGCGTCGTATCTGCATGGTCTAATTCTAAGACGTCATTCTTTACCGATACACTAGCGTTGAGGAATAAGCGCTGGTTCGAGTCTTCGTGGGAGAAGAAAGTTTATCATAAATGAAGAAGAAATATGAACTTATGTGTATGTGAGCTCCAAACCCGTTGCCCACTTATCTCACTCCGATTTTCGCCATTATATATGTAGAAACATTAGAGAAATTTGAAGGACAACGCCAAAAATGGTGCATAAGTTCGTAGCGTTTTTGTCTCGCGTGTTGGTACTCCGGTTGCTATGGGTTTATTTATCGATTATCATTTTTTATTTGAAGTTCAACTGTTGTGCTCGAGTTTACATATTGAAGTTTTCATTTTTGCAGATAGTGAGTGGAGACGTGGACGCTAGAAAATGGAGTGTCAAGCGGAGAAAGTGGAACATTTCCGACATACCCTTCGTTTTGAGTTCAATAGAGAGGCGAAAACAGCGGAGGCGGCCAGAAACATTTGCGCCGTGTATGGAGACAATGCCATCGGACAGAGCACGGCAAGAAAATTGTTTTCTCGTTTTAAGGAGGGTCGTTTTGACATTAGCGACACTCCACGTTCAGGAAGACCTTCTGGGTTTGATGAAATCGTTTAAACACATTAATCCACAATGATTCGCATCAGTGTACCCGAGAACTGGCAAATGTGATGAATTGTGACCATTCCACCATTGTGCGACATTTGCATTCAATGGGCAAGGTTAAAAAATCAGGTGTATGGGTACCGCATGCTTTAAGCCAAAACTACAAAAATCAGCGAGTCGCCTCGGTAGCGCAATTGGTATAGCGCTGGCCTTCTGTGCTCGAGGTTGCAGGTTTGATCCCGGCCCAGGTCGATGGCATTTAAATGTGCTTAAATGCGACAGGCTCATGCCAGTAGATTTACTGGCATGTAAAAGAACTGCGGGACAAAATTCCGGCACACCAGCGACGCTAATATAACCTCGGCAGTTGCGAACGTCTTGAAATAAACCATAATTTTTTATGGCCATATGTGCATCTTTGCTTACTCGTCATCGATTGGCTCGTGAACAATATCGAAGTTTCCCATCCAATAGAGTTACTGGTGACGAGAAATGGCGTCTTTATGCTAACATAAGGAAAAGAAAGGAATGGTTGAGCCCGAACAAAAAAGCAACTCCCCGTATAAAGGCCAGCGCGCATCCACAGAAGATAATGGGGAACTGTGAGGGTGTGCTGTACTACAATTTCTTCCCGAGGTGTAATCATCACTGCCGACATTTATTGCCACCAACTGAGACGTCTTGCACACGCAATCCAAGAAAAACGACCAACAAGACTGCGTGAAGTAATGCTACTCGACAACAACGCCTGTCCGCACTCTACTAACCTGACATAAAACATTATCCAGGAGTTGGGTTGGGAAGTCATTCCGCACCCACTTTATTCACCTGCTTTTCAGATTTTCACCTTTTCCGCTCTCTACCGAACAACCTTCAAGGAATTTCCTTTCCTGACGAAAATGCACTCCGAGCATGGCTTGCAGACTTCAACTCAAAACTTCGCGATTTCTACAGAAGTGGAATCGAAAAACTACTCCAGCGTTGGCAGACTGTTGTAAATCGTGAAGGAGAATGTATTGTTGATGATTAACTTCTTTCTTATGTGTATCTGATATGCCTAATAAATTTATGAAAAAAAAAAAAAAACGATACGAACTTATGCACCAACCCAATAGTTACAACATGGAGAGATGGAGCACGACTGGACAACCAAAGGCAGGATCGCCAAAGATGTTAAAAGCCTGAACGAGCGGTCCGAAAATAAAGAGAAAATCTTCATTAAGGCGGTTTGTACGTAACTTTATATGGGTAGCGGAAGGAAGCAAACGCTGTGCGCATGCGGGAAACAGACAACTTTCTACCTTGTATTATACAGGGACATCATTTTATTTTTACTAACATTTCTAATATTAACCTGGCTATACCTTCGGATTAGCGATTGAGAACCGGAAAAACTGTTTGCTACCCCCTTCCAAGATTCCAGTTCGATGATACTGGCGTAAAATACAAACAAATCACTTTACTAGGCATAGGAAGGAAGAAAAGTAATTCAACCATTTACGTAAACTAGGAAATCTCGCGATTTTGAATTTGATAATTTTCATTAGGTTTTTGTTTAATCAAAATACAATACTGTATTAAGAATAAGTGTTTTTACTCACGAGCTGAGCTATCCATTCAGATGTGTTCATTATGCAGTGTATATTATACTGTCTACAGCACATTAGCGTACAATATAGAGAATGAAGTTAAATTGAAATATAATCATAATATGGATATTTAAACACTTTTTCGAAAATGGTGGCAGTTCATTTCGATAAAGGTTTCAGTTCTTTTGTGCATATTATCGCACTATAGACTATTGTACTTAATTCCAATTACCAGTTTCGTCCTTCGTACTAGTAAGTCATGTTGAAATAATTCTGTACCTACTCTATAAAAGAGTACCTTGCGTACTATGAATTCAGTCTTCACTTCTGCCCGATCCGAAAAGATAAAATTACTCAGACATGCTATCTACAGTCCGTCCAAGTGGTTTTGTCGCAGGGTCGTAGAAAGGGTGGAAATCTCGTGATAGTTAATTACTTAACGAGGCCCTTTTATTTAAGTTATTTTAAATAGTTGTATAATATTACGCAGACGTCCAATTCCTAACAGAAATTAATGTTTTCAGAAAAGAGCTAAGAGAGCCCAGCCATTAGCTTTTACAGAGGGACGAGCAGAAGCGGGTGGGGGAAAATGGAGTGCGACGTAGGCAAACGAACGACAGTACCTGTGCGAAAATATGATTCAATATTGAAAGCTCTTTCGTCACTGGAAAACGCGAACATATTTCTGGAACGTACTATACTCACTAACTCAGTACTATTTACTATGAACGTAAGGCGACTTTGACTGCATATGAGGTCTTGGTCCTGTGTGGAGAACGATTGGAAGTTTACTAGTAGAGGGAGTGGGAATGAAGTACATTAAAAAAAAATCAGGTACAATAAAAATTGAAGTAAAAATAAAATGATGTCCCTGTATATTAGTCATATTTAAGGACTTATTAATTTTATAAGTTATTTAGTGTTCATATTCAAAGTGAGCGAGAAATTCTGTGTGGATTCTTCAGTCATGAAACTGATCTTTTACGTAGTATAAATCTAGCTACAGCTTTACTTCCTTCCTGAAGGAAGTTAGGCTGCGGATTTTAACGCTCTTTAAAATCCTTCGCACTCAACCGGGTTTGAACCCACGAACCTCGGATCCCAGAACTAGTATGGTAAGCACTACACCACCGAGGACGATTTTTAAAATGATTTGGTTATGTAAAGTTTATTACACTGTCGTCCAGGACATGTTGCCAATTCATCGTAAGCAGATGATATTTTGCAAGAGAAATCGCAGCGAATTACTCGGGTCTCCCTCCGGCGTCAACACTGTACTTGCTGCCTCTTTGGGGCAAGCGAACATTAGAACTGGCCGCGTTGCATCGCAAAAACTCAACACGAATCGTCGCCGATATAGGGGAAGGTGTTGTACCTTGGGTCATTCATCATTTCTCTGCCGTCTGTGTTTTGAAAAATGAAGTATTACAATCAAGTTACATATTTGTACACAAGACTCCTCTCACAAAGCTTGGTGATCTTCAGATACAGTGGTTTGCTTTCTTTGTGAAGAAATTTGTTTTTGATTTCAGAAAGTATTTTATTTGTAGTGTGTTCTTTATTTTTTTTACGGGGCTGTGTTATAATTCAAGACATTTCCAATAGTAAGGTAAGATCTTTGTTTCTTTCTTGTTCGAATGGTATATTAGGTTATTGTTAGAATATAACCTAACTTTTGAAACATGATGTTCAGTTCACAATGAGCAGTAGTTGTACCTCGGTCCACTTGAAGCGTTGTACCTTGGGTCGACCCAAGGTACAACATTGAACTGATGATGAGCAGAAGTGTACAAATTATTATAAATTATTAGTTAATTTAATATAGTTTATTGCTCAATATGTTGGAAATATTATATCGTCATACTTTTATTTTTATAGAACCATGCCAAGAAGCAAGAATGGAAAAAAGCGGGAAAAAGTAGATGTAGAAGCACTTCGCATGGCTATAAAGGATGTGTTAACAAATGGAACTAAAGTGCGAATTGCTGCCAAAAATTCTGATATTTCGAAAACTACGTTGTCTAGGCACTTAAAAAATATGCAGAATTCTAATGAAAATGAGTTTGTGTACAGAGCTAACAATGATGTGAAGAAAGTGTTTACTTTGCCACGAGAGATTGAATTCGTACAGTATTTGAAACAGGCAGCAAGGCTACATTACGGTCTAAATAGAAATGATGGATGGATATGAAAATAATTTGGCTATTCCAGAGAACTGGAAAATCGAGAAAAAAAGCTGGCGACATGTGGCTTAGTCATGAAGCTACCACCTCCCTACCAACAAGGTTAATCTAAGAGACATACTTCCCAACTACAATTCGCAGTTGATTTCAGTAGTTATGATGTTAAGTAGATCGATTTTGTGTTTGTTATCTGCTTAAAATGCATTATTGCATGAACATGTTGCAAAGGAATTGTATCTTTAATTTGTTTCCTATTATATTCCAGAAGTTTCGTGATTTTTAGATATGTAGCCTACACTTTGCATTCATATTTATGTTTATCCACAATTTGTATTCTTGTTTCTTTTCTTGTAGGCTAAATTTATAATGTGACCCAAGGTACAACATCGGGTGACCCAAGGTACAATCTCATGTTGTACCTTGGTCCATTATACTTGTATACATTTAATTGAATATAAAAATTATAAGAGTAATTAAATTCGTAAATAAAGATTACCAATGATATCTCAAAGAGTAGCTTCATCTTATTTTATAATTTGGACAGCCTAATAATCATAATGTGGTAAAAATGGAAATTAAATGTAAAAATGACCCAAGGTACAACACCTTCCCCTACATTTTATGTGAACTATTGCACGCAGCTGGAGGGCGGAATGGGCCGGAACGGGATGCATAGACTCATCGGCTGACAGTGAATTGTTGCGCGTGATTCTCTGCGACTTGTCTTCAAATGTGACCAAAATTGATGAAAAATGATACATAGGCTTAATTTTTTAATCTATCAAAAAGTCTTTCAAATTTATTTTACTAGAAAAACGCAACTTTTTAGCATTGTTGCCCTTTTATGTCCCTCGCCGGCCATATTTGAATTGCAGGTCGCTGAAATTCAAATATTCTCATAATACTGGCATGCCCACAGCTGTAACCTTTTTTTTTTTTTTAATTTGCAGTACACAAATGCTTCAGTGTCACAAATTTTGTTTCATTTACACAAACTTTTACTTGTATACCAGGAACAAACCAATAAGAAAAACTTACTATTTTTATATATCTTAAATGCTTATACTCGTATTTTTTTAATATTCAAATATGGAAGAAGAAGAAAAAAATAGTAATGTACAGTATAAGAGGATAAAATCTGTGTGTTGTACATTTTATCCATTACTGGTATCTAAATTTAATTTTAATTTTAATTTAATTCTTTAGAATGTGTTGTTTGCTAAGAAGTTATAACAGTATATTACGAAACAAGTTTATAATATATTTTGTGGCATGAGTCAGTTTTAAAAAATTCCTCATTTTGACGAGTGCAATAATTGTATAACATTATAAACGCGTTTCATAGGTATTTTTTGTAAGACAGCCTTGTAAAACAATTAATAAAGAAATAACATGAGATTTGTAATGATGAGTAGTTTGATATCATGGTCTATAAAAAGAAGAGATTGCTATGACAACAATGATGTAATAAATATTATAGCATGGCAAATCGTTTCATAATGTTAACTTTGATGTCTTAGTTGGTATGGTAATATTTTTACTAGTTTAATAATGTGGCATATTATACACGATTTTGAATAAAGATAAAGACTCTTTACAATGCTGATGTACAAAAATAGCAATTTATAGTATGCGCGAGTAGAAAGTTTAGCGCCCGAGGACAAGCCAAGGGGGATTAATTTCCAGGAGCGTATAAAATCTGTTTACTCTCGTGATCTATACAATATTTTATCCATTACTGGTATCTAAATTTCATTGTTGGTAGGTACCTAAATTTAATTATTTTAAACTAGCCGTACCCGTGCGCTCCGCTGCACCCGTTAGAAATAAATATAAAGTAATTACATAATTAAAATAGGACATTTGATCCAGGGAACATTCCTGTTTGATAGAAGGATAAATCGTTTATTATGTTACTTAATTTAAATTGTATTAAAAAATTAAAATGAGATCATTTTGATCCAGATACCATTCACTTGGTCATAAAAATTATTTTAGGAAATACAGGAAACGAATGTACAGAATAGCCTATCAAGTTTTCTGTGCATAAGAAGCTATTTTAATCTTACATGTCCTCGATTCACTCAGAAGTTACTGTAATAACATTATAGCATTAGGCTATGTCCATCTAATTAATAATTAATTATACAAATCGGTTAATTTAGCTTCCGATATTACTTCATACAAACAAAGAAACATTCTCTGTAGGCTATGTTTCATAGCTTTAGATTGTTGTTGTCCAAGGCCCCTTATAGACTAAGTCATTTGCTTTTACTGTATTTCATTACACCGCCTCAGATGGTGGTGTTATTGTAATTTTGAAACTCATTTATCTCATTAAATATCAGTCCTATGAAAATTTTGCATAGAATAAAACGTATCGGAAATTATTTTTAAAGAAACTTTTGTTATGTAACATTTTTCATGAAAATTAATAATAAGGGAGTTATTTCGATTTATTTAATTCAAGCCCCCTTATAACCCCCCTTTTAAATAAAATATTTTGAATGCCATATAGCCTAAATTCTAAGTTACAACGAACTTAATTTATATTCCAATTTTCATATAAATCGGTTCAGGCATTATCGCGTGAAAAGATAACAAACATCAGACAGACAGACAGACTTACAAATAAAAATGTCAAAAAAGCGATTTTCGATGTCAGGGCGGTTAATAATATATGTTAGGACCAATTATTTTTGGAAAATCGAAAATTACCGGGAAAATTTCGGCTACAGATTTATTATTAGTATAGATTGTACGCCTTTCTTTGTAATGTGTTGTTTGTGAAGAAGTTACAAATGAATGAATGTATGGATTTTATGGTTGCTATGTGCTGGATGTCATAGAAAAAGTTCTTAATTAACAGCAGTGAATTATTAAAAACTTTTAATTCAGTGAACCCACTATCCCTTATTGCAAAACATAATATAAACTCAGGGATATAGAAGTCATCGGATTAATGGTGGGCGCTAGAGAGATCATAACAAAACAATTTGTGTCATTCTGTAATAAATTTGGAGTCCCAACAACAATAATTAAGGAAATTTCTATTATAGCTTTGAAGGGTTCTCTGCAGATTTTACGGAGACATGTCTATTTCAATTCAAATTACAGTTGAATTTTCTCAGTCTATTTTTCTATCTGTATTTTTATAAATTTTCATTATGTGAAATATTATCTACAGCAAATTTTAGTTTCTTGTAAACAAATTTCTTGTAAGACATTTTTAATGTCGTTTTAAATGTTACTGTTTAACATTCTTTGTCTTTGGCAACCTCACCAAGTTGAGGAAGATTTGATTATAATTATATAATAAAGCCTTTGTTTAGGTTGCTAAGGACGACGAAATAAAGACCAGTTTAGATACCAGTCACGGATAAATGAATGAATAAGCATTTTATAGTTGCTAATGTGTTGGTTGTCATAGAAAAAGTTCTAAATTCACAGCAGTGAATTATTAAAAACTTTTAAATCAATGTTATTACTAAAACCATTGTTTAGGTTGCTAAGGACGATGAAATAAAGATCCGTTTGGATACCAGTCATGGATAAATGAATGAATGTATGCATTTTATTGTTGCTAACGTGTTGGTTTCCATGAAGATAGTGATTTAAACAAATTTGAATTCGCTCCTGTGAACAAAGCAATTGTTTAGGTTGCTAAGGACGATGAAGTAAAGACCAGTTTAAATACCAGTTATGGATAAAAATAATTTACACGTAAAATGAGTAAACTTAATATTTTTGTCTGACATTATTCTCCACAAAACGAAAACAAATGTACCAAGACTGTATACACATATTACTAAATTAACTTCTATAGCATGTAATTTGAATGTTCAAAGCTAAAATCTTTATTCAAAGATCTTAATATTCTCACAATTGTTAATCAATACATATTTAATTATCATATACTTACTAAAATTAATTTACATAATTTGGATCTACAGTCTCAATTTCATAGTTATCCAAACAGAAATAATCAATTTTATTTCTTGCCCATGTTAGACTAAGTAAAAGTAAAAAGTCTTTTTTCATCAATGCAATTTATGTGTTCAATAAATTACCAAATAATGTCCATACTATGAAGATAAGTAAATTTAAGTCTGTGCTTAAAATATGGCTTCTTGATAATCCGTTTTACAATATTAATGAGTATGTAAATTCTCATGTTTATTACGAGTAATCCTTGTCTTCTAACTTTAGTTGAAGTTCATGGCAATAAACTGATTAACTGACTTTTGGAGCATTTTTAATCCTAAAATATCAGTAACATGGGTAATAATTCTAGTAGGTAGCTGAAATTTGGAAATGAGCATATTAATACTATTATTAATGTCTGGTAAAGTTTTCTGAATAATGACTTATGTTAAAATGTGCAGTATTTTCATTTTTCAGGACAAAGACTCCTTTAAGCAAATCTTGAAAAGAGTATGGATTTCTTCAAACATCTTTCTATTCCGACAGGTATCTTATTATATACTGCTATACGTTTTGTTTATTATATTTTTTTGTTTAATTTCCTTGTCAAATAGCAGTAGAAATGAAGTTCTTCATCCGAACTGTCCATTTTTAAACCGGTGTACTCGTAGGCGGTGTCGGTGGAACACTGGAAGAAAATCTTGTGTTTGTGGCCGGACATGTCCCTAATGAGCGATATATCATTTTTGACACGAGATTTTGGTCTGAAATTCCGTCTTGTTCATAGAACTACAAAAAAGTGAAGAATAGCGTAATACTCGCGTAAATATATTTCACCCACGAGACAGATCACAATGTTCACTCTAATTGAGTGCAAAACATAAATAAGGCTGTTTCGTAAATACGTGATCAATGTGATAATACATCCGTTATGCAGTAGAGTTACTATTTCAATAAATTATACTTGGCGAATGTTAGTTTTGGAGAGTATTTTAAAATAGTTTTCTCAGAAACCAGTAAAACACAATAAGAACATAAAAATTACAGTTTAACAACAGAAACTTCTTTGAACTCGGAATGGCATCTGAGGAAGATTTACAACTTCATAATAAATTACGCTACGCACAAATATACCAACAACATGCCACTAAACTGTATAGCTTCTAAATGTATAACTATTTTAACGCACAGTTAGTCCAACTGTTAGAGCGTTCGCTCCGAAAGCTGGGGGTTTCTGTTCAAATTCCGGCAAACAGAAGCGGACTTTTGATGTGAATCGTCTATATTCGACCTACAAAGTGGCAAAATGTATAACACTTTTGTGTAACCTGTGTAAGATGAAGGTACAGTAGAAATAATCCAATCCAGTTAAGGTTACTATTATCGACCCTGACAGACTAAGTGTCTGAGTCGGACCAACTCTAAACGTCTATGCAGGGTAGACTTCCAAAAGAGTTTGTGTCGGATAGACTGCAAACGAGTTTATGCTGAATAGACTACAAACAAGCCTGCGCCGGACAGACGGCAAAATAGTCTTTAACGGATGGACTGCAATAGAGTCTGTGGCGGATAGATTGCAAAACAGTCTGTGTCAGATAGACTGCAAAAGAATCTGTGCCGGATAAATGCAAAAGAGTCTGTACCGGACAGCCTGAAAAAGAGTCTGTCAGATAGACTAAAAAGAGTTTGTGCTGGATAGACTACAAAAAAGTCCGTACCGGAGACACTGCAAAAGAGCCTGTGCCAGATACACTGCAAGAGCCTTTAACGCACATACTACAAAAGAGCCTTGCTGGATACATTGCAAAAGAGCCTGTGCTGGATAGACTACAAATGAGTCTGTACCGGATAGACTACAAAAGAGTCTGTGCCGGATACACTTCAAAAGAGTCTGTGCAGCTCACACTGAAAAAGAGCCCTTGCCGGATAGACTACAAGAGCCTTTGCCGCACATACTACAAAAGAGCATGTGCCGTAACCATTGCAAAAGAGCCTGTGCCGGATAGACTACAAAAGTCTGAGCCGGATACACTGCAAAAGAATCTATGCCGCAACAACTTGAATACAACCTGTGCAGCGACCAATCCAAGAGAGCCTGTGCAGTAACCACTTCAAAATAGCCTGTGCCACAATCACTGAAAAAGAGCCTGTGCCGGATACGCTGCAAAAGAATCTGCGCCTCAACCACTGCAAAAGAGCTTGTGACGGATACATTGCAAAATAGCCTGTGCCGCACACAATGAAAAAGTTCTGTGCCTGATACACTGCAAGAATCTTTGCCAGTCAGACGATATGCATCTATACTGGACCGAATGCAACAAATCGTGTAGGAATGATTACAAGAAACAATGTTGGAACTGAAAAGGAAGAATGGTATGGACATGTGCAACATTCATGCATGAAAAATGGTCAAAATTTGATCAATCGGTTCATCACACAGAAAATGTAAGAAAACCCACTCTTGACGACTTAAAATAGTGATAAGACTCGTGCAGGTGCTTAAATAAAAGATAAACTTAGATATTTACTATCACTTATTACAATCTTTGCTCTAAGATAATGTTTCTCAACCTTCTGAGTATCATGGACCCTTTTCAAACTCATATGTCATTTCCGTGAACCCCCAAAATATTTTGTATGACTTGTGCTGGTGATCAAGTTATATTCATTACACATAAGCATAATGTAGCGAACTAAATATCCTAAATATCCTTCATAAATTTACAGGAATATTAAACTCCAGTTTTAAATTTTGAATACAATCTGAAAATACATAAATATAAAAATATTTTACAACTTAGCTGTGTAAAATTGTCTTACCATAAGGTTATCCGTGAGATGGTAGATGTCTTTGTTATGAAAAATTAAACCAGTTTTTTTTTTATTTACCGTAAGGTTATCGGTAGGATGATTGTGTATCAATTTCTCTTGCCATCGCTCTAACAAATTTCATTTTACAAGTGTTGAATAAAAAGTAATGGCAACACTACTGCTACGTCAGTCAAGTAAATAACATAGCTTTAGGGTGTTGTGGAGCTGAGAACAGAAGGTCAGACGAAGAAAAATATGGTTTGTTTAACGACGCTCGCAGAACTTCGCGGACGGGATCCCAGGATGTGTGCAAGAGTTTTAACCTCGCTATGGCAATGCCTACAACGGTTGCCTTGAGATCTTCCCGACACAGCACGTACTGCAGCAACATTTCCAATCATTTTAATGCCATATCGCCATTCACTGTTGGAGAGTTCATGTTTCCAAATCCATTTGTTTGCTACAGGATACTGTTTAAACAAAATTACGCCTCTCCCTTTCTATGGGCGACGATACAAAATATAAAATTCTCTGTTCTTCATAGCATTTAAGAAAATGTTCATTCTAATGAAACACGGCATCTATCTGTATCCGTTTTATTTTTCCCTGGAAAATACCGTCTATTTGTTTTATGTTATTACAAGTCGTAAAGTCAGGCGATTACTAATAATCTGACACGTAGAAGTTTTAAGAAGAAGCTGAATTCACGAAGCTTCTAGTTTCATTCGACTATGCCAACATTTATTTCTTTAAAAAGAACAACTCACCGTAGATAAGCCGCCCTCTATCCCTACATTCGATTTCTATGTATTTCCAGAGAAACGTTTGTTTGGCGTTGTTAAATAGCATGTCAACTGAGAACTCGACATGTTTCCGTGCTGTAAGTATTCCATTATAGTCTCCACTCAGACTGCAGACATACACGCTACCAACCGGAGCGGTGAAGTAGGAGAGTATAGTTTTGTATCGAAGCAGTAGGCTACATTGTTCATCTTTTCCTTACAAACCGTTATCACATGAATTGAACGGCATTTTATTTCATCAATGAACTCGGTCGTAAGGCGGCGTATATCTTCCTATCACTGAAGAGTTAACAGTGCAACACACTCTAAAAATTTCCTTGTTGGAACAGAGAGTTTCTATTCTCTTCAGTAATAAGAAAATATTTGAAATTATTTGCATTTTTCTGCCAATCACATACACACGCCTGCTAGGCTGATTGGTCAGACCTCCGGCCTGTCACGCAGGCGGTCCGGGTTCGAGTCCCGGTCAGATCTGGGATTTTTCTTTAAAAAAAATCCATAGTGACACTTGTGGCGGACAAGATTGCAGTTGGGGTTTTCCTCGGGGTCATCTTGTTTTTCCCCACATTAGACATCTACATCATTCCGTTAACATTTCTTCATTTCGTCATCATTTCATAGTATTCCCCATCACCGGCTGGCGACGCACGGAGGGGGCTGGCCTATGGACGAGAGGGGTTGCCTGCTCGAAACTTGGGTACGCAGCGAACCTAAATGTAGGCAGTCGATATGGGTTTGGGAATGAGTCTTGCTTGAGGGTTAACGCAATAGATCGTAACAGATCGCAATGCTGGGCCATAGTGCCTCCTCCCGTAAATTCCATTCCATTCCAATCACATACATTCCATCCACTTCATTATACACATTTATCTTATTTTACAACCTGTTTAAAAGACAATGCAACTCCTATGCCTTTGACTTTCTCTATTTTGGATGCTAGCTCGAAACCGTTTCATGACTTGTACAATAAAATTATCTTTAGTTATTAAACTTTATAGCGACATTCATGTCTGAAGGTTGTGGATTTACAATGCTTTTGCACAGTCACGTTTCTGAGCGCTGAAGTAGCGGCACCAATGCTGATTAATAATTTATGTACTATTATCTACTTAGCATTAAATTCCACTTATACACTCTTTGACACGGAAATTGGTCGCTGTTCAGTGACGAAGTCCCACCTCGGAATAGCTCGGGAATCATCGTGTGCGCTGTGTTCATTCGCGCGAGTTTCTTTAATTTCAATGTAATTTTACTCTCAATATGGTCGATGTAAAACGTGTTAGGCTATTTCATTCAAGAACGATTCTCCATAGCTTTATTCTGTACAAATGGTTAAAACGTAGGTATTACTTACAGTTATAACGCCTTAAATTCGAATCCATTTTATTCGAAATAAATTTTTATATATATTTTAAACACTTAGACTATTAGTCTAATGATTTTAATTAGGCCTATTATGATTTGATAATTGGAAATTATAGTAGATAAACTAGATACTTTTACACTAACAACTGCAACTGAATCTTCTAAGGAAGGAAGGAAGGAAGGAAGGAAGGAAGAAAGAAAGAAAGAAAGAAAAAGGAAGGGTAATCTGCATCATAATAAGTTCAGATAAAAATAAACATTCAATATGAAATAAAGAGCCCTTTTTCAAAAATTAATAAGATATTAATAATTGTAGTTCCTTAAACCTTCCACTATAACTACACGGCATACAGTTGTGGTTGACGGAAAAGCGTGCATCTCATTCAAACACGGCAGGCAAAAGATCTATTTTGTACGAGTGGTGAAATGCATTACTTATAAGTTATAAGTCGTAGTACCAGAGTTCGAATCCCGGTTACTTGAAAAAAATAGGCACCTATTTCTTTCTGTAGGCACATATTACTTCAATGATTTTTAGTTCATAATCGGATAGTTAACATGGCTGCTTACAATGTGATCAGTATTGGTGCTCACACCAATACAAAATATAAAATTAATAATATAATATAGTTAGTAGCCTATCTTAATTTATACTAGAAATAAATTCATTTCAACAAAATGTTTACAATAAACATAAATTTTAACCTAAAACATGGGAAGGAAAAAAATCTGTTGTTCTGAGCCATGCAGAGTGGATATCTATCGTCAACTTATCGCTAATCCCATGGATGATAGATTTATCAGAAGAACTGCCTCACTTGATAAAAAAAAGTATATATTACTGGAATCCTGACACGTCCAAACAGTGGCTCGATCCTCGTTAGCCTGCCAGAGTCGTCGTTGAACAAAGTCACAAAGTCACACGGAGTTAGTGTGCACTCGAAGTTGGTTGTTTGACGGTTGTCAGCCCACTTTGAGGTCTGTGGATATAGAGGGAAGAATTGGATCGGTGTCGGTTAGAGTTTCCGGGTAGCTCAGTGGTAGAGCGTTGGTACGTCAAACCAAAGGTCCCGGGTTCGATACCCGGCTCCGGAACAATTTTTCCCTCGAAATTATTCAAATCAACTTTACAGGGAGTTATACCTGAAATCTTGATTTGCAAAGTAATGTTGTATGTCTGGTGGAATTCTGAAGGTGTGATTCACTGGGAGTTTATTCTAAATGGACGTGCGAATCTCTATTCTCAATAGCTAGGAAGAATTCATGGAATTTTGAGAGAGAGATATCCGGCATTATTGAATCGCAATAGAATTCTCTTGCAACAAGCTAATGCCGCTCAAACAATCATGAAAAAAATCTAAGAGTTGGGAAGAATCAAACTGCTACCACACTCTGCATACAGCCTTGATTTTGCGCCTTTAGTTTACTATCTGTTTCTATCCATTACCCACTTCCTGCGTGGAAGAATTTTCCAAAACTTGAATGCCGTTGAAATAAATAGTACCGAATTCTTCGCATCAAAAACCAGAAACTAGTACCATCGCGGGATAACAAATGTCGCTGAAAGGTGGCTCAAGACCAGCCGTGGCGAAAAGGCCATGGTGCGCCGAGCCACTGTGTAAGCTGCAACGTGCATAGCACCTATGGAGGGAGGCGGACAACCGAAGGGGAAGTTAATGTTTAGGACGTGTAACGAAGAAAGAAATGAACAAGGAAACATAGGACACATTATCACAACCTAAAATTAACTGTCTTCAGAATGTCTCTGCGACAAAGTTTCAAAATCAGGAATTATGTCACTTACTGCCAATCGTAGTTGATCACGAAGGTATTTGTCTGTCAGTCGTGATCTAAATTTGATTTTTACTATTTTCATTGTTGAAAATAATTTTTCGCAAACGTAAGTTACAGCGAACATGGCTTCAACAGAGCAAGCGAATGAGCGAAGCTTCAAATATTTATTTTTTTCCAAAGATTTGAAAAGTTCAATATCTGTCAAGTCCTTACATCTAGCTTTCATTTATCGTCACATTGTAAATCTGTGAGTTTAAATTGAAAATATAACCGCATTATTCGTACATCTGCTGTAAAAGAATCGACGTACAGAGATGATAATGATAATAATAATAATAATAATAATAATAATAATAATAATAATAATAATAACACTTAACCTTTTAATGTTTCATCAGTAACATGTAGTAACTTATAATGCCGTCTTATGTTATACAACCGTTTTCCTAGTAATATTTGTGAACAAATCATACATTTAATATTTTCATCATATTGTAAGCAAAAGAATGCATCCTCCCATCCTACTTGAAACTTTCGTTTTTATAGAGGTACATGGTTTCGAGAGAGATATTGTGACGATACGCCACTCGCAGGTCCGAGACAAATACATATGGAAAGGAGTTTGACTCCAGTGAGTGAGAAGGTGGGGGTTGTAGGTAGGAAGCGAGAGGAAAGCACTGCGAGCCACAATGTGCTCGTGAGTCGCATTTTCGCCGCGGCTGCTCAAGACCATAGAATATAGTGGCCTTTACTTTGAAGATTCTTGCCACAACACAACCCAACTAAAATTTTGCTCTAGAAAACGAACTACTTATGAGACTGTATTGTAGTTTGCACCGATTCCGCACAGTGGTATCCAGTACGACGTAGATTATCCAAATGAAAGATCCTAGAACCAACTATAATTTTAATCCGGACCATCTGTGTGACAGACTGATGATCTAGATCAGGCAGTAGACCATGGAAGAAGGTAACATTATATAACAACTTTTGTGTTTGTAACTCAGCAACCTGTAAGAATAATTGTGTAAGATTTGTCTTTGGCTTTACTTGCAGCCTACAATTTCATTCAGAACATTATTTTCAAAGTCTGTGATCCTAAACGAGTGTACTCTCCTTTTAAGTACAACTCGTAACGTAGCGAGGTGACTCAGACGGTAACATTTGAAACTAGCATTCGGGAGAGTCCGAGTTCAAACCCCGTAGCCGGTCAATGTGACTGAGGTTTTTCATGGTTTCCCCTCAGTCACAAAGCAAATGCCAGATTGTAAATTTATATACCATGATTCATCACCGCCTTAATCGTCATTATCATAATCATTAAAACAAAATCTGAATCAGTTACGTGAACACAAGCCATCTATAACAGACAAGAGAAACAAACTCAACAATAGTCAACGGCCTACTGATATACTGAAGGATACTACGCACGCGATATTACCATAGATGTTAAAACGTGTATAAATGAAGTTAACACAAAAGTATAACTCGTATTACATTTCCTACGAAGCCATTAAATCCATTCAATTATAGTCTGATTACACGACGTCCGTATAATAAACGTGAATATGTTCCTTTTATTATCTAAAACAATAGTATAATACATGTGTTGACTGTTAAAAACTCGAATTATTTCAAAGTATCACTTTAATTCAGTCTTTACAAACCATATTTGCTATTTACATTATGTATTTCCATAAAAATATTTTCTCATTTCTATTAAAATCACATTGCAATGCAAACCTTCGATAAAAAGCGTATTTATGTTACGTTATTAATATTCATGATCAACATGGAGCACTCTTCTGTATCTATCAAATAGTATCCTCATGTGTGTTGCTTTCTCATATAAAAAAGATAATTACAAAATATTCTGTCGATATTATTTCACATGAACTTCTCCTAGCCAATGAAATTATGATATACAAAAGAACAATGAGAATTATACTATATTTCCGTTTAGATTAGCATACTATAATGACTATTTCATTAATCATGCATTCATCAATGGAATGTAAAAAACCTTTAATTTCAACCAATCACAATCATATATAACTTACAAAATTACAATGTTAAATTATCAATTTAATTTTATTGCTACTGTTTCGCACTTGTTTCTTGAAACTAGAAAATTCAGAAGGCCATGTGAGCCACTCCACAGCCAGTAATTTAACAACAAATAAAATAATTTCCAGAGTTATGTGATGAAAGAAATTAGGAGAATAAATAAACATTAAGCAATGAAGAAACTGCCTCTAGCGGTCATTAGCACAGAGCACCCTCGGGCTAGCGTCTCTTACCTGCGGATAAGGGACTGCACTATGGTGCATCTGTAGCTGCTGGCGGGTATGCTATCTCCTTTTCCTGCTGCACGACGGGGCAATTTATGTTGCACTGAATACCTTTTACCCATTTCTGCGAGTGCTGACGACCACTGCTCTATACTATCAGTAGGTATAGCTACAATTAAGAATAAAAAATAATATATTTGTCCGATTTTAATCTTCCATTAATCACAATTTTTACAGCTGCTGTCAACTGTTTACCACCAACTTCAAATTGCAGGGGGCCAAGACCATGCCAGTCAATCAAATAAAATACTAAGTTATTATATTTATTACCTTATTTGATAATATTAAACATTACTACCTTCTTTTAAATCACAGTCTAGTACATATCACGAAGCTTGATGTGATTTTTTTGCATTTCTTGAGATTACAGCGCTCCAAGCGGTTAGCAACTAAGAGTACCAGAGACAATAGACTGTGCCGGTACTATTTCGCATTGTTGCTTGTAAAAACAATTTGTGTAAACTGTGAAGTGTTAGTTACCGGTTGTGATAAAATATGTTAATAACTAAAATAAAATAATTGTAATAATAATATGGGACAAGGAGGAGACGTTTGTAAGGTTGTTTCAGACAGAAAAGTTGAAGTATGTAGGTTCAAAATTGGCCTATTTAACACCAGAGACTCTCAATGTATTGCTTAACTAAATGAGATTGCTCTTAAGAGAGAAACGTGGTTTTAGGTTTAATAATAAAACATATAGACCTACATTACTTTGATTGCAATGCTCATAAACTTAGGCTAAATGTTTATCATTAATTGTTAAAGTTATTCTCGATGCACCTGGCTTTCCACAAGAGTGTTATGAAGAAACTAAACTGTCGCTTTTGAAGACATTTGTCAGTGTTAGATTGCATTATATAATTAAATTTCGCAATGAAATGCTCCAGTCTAATCGAAAGAACTCTAGGTATTTAAAGTTCTGTCACCTAGGCTGCTGAAATTTCTAGAGAAATTATCATTAGGCCTACTACTTTCAGTGGACATGTTTTTGATTGTACTCATTTCATTATGTGTTTTATGTATTATTTTATTAGAGACATACAAAAATTAAGTCTGTTGTAATATAATTGATTGATCACGTTTTATTTTCAATTCTGGTGTTGCATATAGAGTGTTAGTTGGGAGACCGGAGGGAAAAATACCTTTGGGGAGGCCAAGACGTAGATGGGAGGATAATATTAAAATAGATTTGAGGGAGGTGGGATATGATGATAGAGACTGAATTAATCGTGACCGATGAGGGCATATGTGAGGGCGGCAATGAACCTCTGGGTTCCTTAAAAGCCATAAGTAAGTAAAAAGTAAGTAGGCCTAATCTTATCCCAAATCGTTAACTAGGCCTACACTAACTTACCGGTACACGTAAGTTACATTCAATTCATATTTCCATTATTATTATCATTATTATCATTATCATTATCATTATCATTATCATTATCATTATTATTATATGTCGTTGTAATGGTAACTGTAAATTAATATTTTATTAAAATGTAACTAATTTAATATTAATATTTTGTAGTTCATTATCGTCCCACTCATTCAAGGTTAGGCTATATTAAATTTTAATTCGTTTTGCGTAAACACTAAAAAACAGTATCATTACTATTTCTTATATCTTTGAGTTTATTGTGAAATTTAATATACGTCATGAAAATAATAAATAAACCTTATATATTTAATATTTAAATAATGGAAGGAAGGTGTTCATTTTTCCACAGAAATAACGAAAGTATAATATATTTTGTCGTCTGCTAGGGGAGGAGTCTGTGATGAGGCGATAATAGCGATCCTAGTGGCTAGCTACTAGCAATTTCAACTGTCAATGGATGCATAATCGCTACGTATTGAGCATCGTGACTGTATATACTAGACTGTGATTATTAATCAATTAATGTTACGAAAATTTCAACACCTGACGTCAGTTGCTTAGCAACAGAAATAATTTAGACTATGTCACACTGTCCTCACGTCACTTGCTTAGCAATCGATTATCCTGATGAAACAGGGTAATTCCATTGAAAATACCTATACTCGTAGAGATGTAGGGTATATGTTCAATAAATAAATAAAGGAAAAATAATAATTAACAAAACGATACACAAACTGCATTAAATTCAATTCACTCCGTCATGTTCACAATCATGTTCACAATAAGAACAAATCCCTTAAAAATCTAAATATCACTGTAACACCCAATTGACAGTAATAACGTATCACGCAATTACAGGGATTCTATGAATCCCCTGCCAATTTAAATTATTTATTATTAGACTAATAAATACCATTAAATGTTTTAATTTCCCAACTAAATTTCCTCATAAATTCATTGGTAAAATCAAAACTTCCCGTGGCATTACCTATGTTATAGACGTTCAATTGTTTCATTCTAACGAGAACAATATAGATCAAAAGTATACATCTTCAAACTTCAACATGAAAAAGTAATAAACTACAACATTTATAATATTAATTACTGCCAACAAATACAAGTACTTGGTTCACAATAAAATGTTATAACATCAAATATTTGTCTAATTTTGATACTGCATTAACTTAATCATGATTTCTATAGCCGTTGCCAAATGTTTATCCGAGAACTTCAGGTTGCAGGAGGTCAAAGACTTCTTTTAATCCTCTGCTTTCAGAGAAAACAACAAAATGCAATAGAAAGATAGAGACTATATTCTGTTACGTCAGGAATCTCAACGTTTTTACGTCCTTGACTGTACTCTGGCAAGCAACCTTCAGAATAAATACCAACAAAATTAGCAAATATTTACACTTGACGAATGGAATTAAGGTAACCGGGAAGTGTTAATGATCAAAGGTAACATTTCCCATCTTCAGTGAAAATTAATTTTCTGCGTATTATGAACAAGAATATTTTAAATGTATATTTATTTAATCATTAGCAATATCCATGTTTTAGACCCGGAGGTTTACCATCGATTTTCTTACCAAATGACTAGATACATTTGATTTAGTTTCTTTTGAGTAAGACTGTTGGTTAACATTTGTAGTTCGCCGTAGTGCTGTTTTCTATTTGGCGTTACTATAGCATTGGACGTGTACGGTATTATTTTATACTTATCCCAGTAATTTAAGTTGAATATCCAGATTCAATTTTCTAAAAACTACACTTAAATAAAAATACATTTTCCTTTGGAACTATGTTATACGTAAGAACGAAACTTCACACGCTTAGGCCTACTTTAGAGATAAAACTTTATTCTTCAGGTCTACTTATCGTTGATAAGACCCCTGTTTTAGGGACCTTAAATAATTTAATCATGTAAAACAGTACATATATTTTTGAATTTAGACAGTTATAGCACAGTCTTAGTATATACAGTCACGAAGCTCAATACGTAGGAAATAGGCATCCATAAATAGTTGCTAACCACTAGGATCGCTACTATCGCCTCATTACAGACAATACGAAATAGTACCTGCACAGTCTATTGTTCCTAGTACCCTCATAAATTCAAGGTTCGTTACTGTATATACTAGACTGTAGTTATAGTCCATTCAACATCAGACCAGCTCTTAATATAAACAAATGTGTATTCGACACATATTCGAATAACCCTAGTTCAACCAGTTTATTTATTCAAAATGTAATCTTCGCACTTTTATACGCCTCTGTTCGAGGTGTGGAATACTGCTTCCAAATAAAAACATTTACAGTACATATTAAACAAAATATCTCATTGTCAGCTATTTACAAATTTTTACAATTTTATTGCTAACTTATTCGACTAACATAATATATTATTCGTCACCATATTTGTTATTCGTTGTCATAACAAACTTTCGTTTGTTAATAATACAATATGCGGCAAAACAAACAACACTGAATTTACCGTTCATCTGCTGTCCACGTTTCCCTAACAACGAAGTATTTATATATTGTATATAATAGTTTGATATATTGTGAATTCAGTGCTGTGTTGATTTCTGCACTTTGGCTCTCACAACAGAGGAGAAGATGTTTATTGTCGAGCATTATTTCCGATCATACGGAGTGGGGCATCAGAATGAGCCGAGCTATTCAACTATCTATGGGCATTCGTATTCCATGAGCAATATTAAAGTATGGTATCTGAGTAAAAACAACAAAAATCAGCATGTTAAGATATTGTGTGCATCTTCCCTCGTTCGTCATCGTTTAGCTCGTCAAAAACATCGATCGTTTTTATCCCAGATTGTTACTGGTTACGAAAAATAGTGTCTTTACATGGGCTCGCGATCATAAGCGCCAATTTTTGGGGAGATAGATGACATAAGCGCCAATGGAAGGAACCGCAAAAGTATTACATAGGCGCCAATCACTGTATAACAAATGCGCCAATACCAGAAATTTTTTGTCAGGAATTATTGACATTAATTCCACAAACGCTTCCTCTACTCCATTATGTGGAGGAAATGACAGTTCAAAGCAATATTTCAACTATTTGCCGTTTTCTGTGTTCTTTAAATAATCAACTTTTAGACCTAAATAGTGAACTTTACGAAGGAAAGCCTGTCATAAATGAAAACTGCAACGTCTTAATACAGTTTCGGGTAAATTCTAAGAAATCCTACATGTGCAGATTTTTTGAAGTCAAGTATCACTGTTACAGGTGACAAGTTCCAACAAAACGTATTGCATGTTCTACGTATTAGAGACCACATCGTTTCATAGCACTTCGCCGACTTACAGGGAAGGAAGCAATACTAATTGCAAGTAGACACCATTTCTTATTCCGTGCACCGTGTACAATTGCGAAAAAAACTTGGGACATACACAGAAAATTCCATCAGATAAAATATTTACTTCGTCAGTGCATAAAAATTATAATAAAGTCTGTTTCAAATCTTTAGGAGCAACAGTAAAGTGAAAGACTATTGAAACTTATGTAGGGCCTTTACATATGTAGGTTGTATTGTAAAACTAGGTATTTTATTTATGTTTTATTATTAATTGTAATTATTGTGTTAAATTGTATTGTATTGTGTATTGCAAATTTTATTGTGTATTGTTTATGGTTTTATTGTGTATTGTTTATCATTTTATTTTGTATTGTTTATATTGTGTATACCACTGCCACCGGGTGCTTGCCCACTTGCAGTGTAAATAAATACATACAACAGGGAGTGATTTCCTCCTTTTTCTATACATAGCCATTCGAACATTCAAAATGCTGTCGAGTTCAATGAAGTATTTTCTATTGCACATAATCTCGTCGTTTTGTTATTCGTTACTGTAGGTACGTTAACAGAAAGCCACAATTTAAGCACACACAGAATTGTGTGCACTCAAAGTTGGGTTTCTGGCGTCTTGTCAACCCATTTGAGTTATGTGGATATAAAGGGAAGAATTGTGACGGTGTCATTTATAGGTCCTGGGGTAGCTCAGTCAGTAGAGCATTCGTGCGCTAAGCGAAGGGTCCGGGGATCGATACCCGGCCCCGGAACAATTTTTCCCTTGAAATTATTCAATATAAGACAGTGCTTGGTGCAAATGTAATCCACCGATTACATGAGCATCAAGAGCAGAAATGGTCGAGTCCTATCAAAAAAGCAGCTTCCCATGCAAAAGCTGGTGTCCATCCACGTAAGATAATGTTGTATATCTAGTGGGACAAAGAAGACGTCATCTACCATCCAAGTAATGTAACCATCAATGCTGAGATTCACTGCCAACAACCCAGTTGTCTTGAGGCCTCAGTTCAAGAAAAATAACCGGGAAGACTGCATGAAATATTTTGCGTCCACATACTGCTAACATTACAAAAGTGCCTATTAAAGACCTCGGATTGGAGGGTTATTTCACATCCATCTTATTCTCCTGATCTTGCTCCATCAGATTTTCATCTCTTACGCTGTCTATAGGCCTACAGCATTCGGAGTTAGAATATACCATTGGTTATACCTATAGGCGTCATCTTAGCAGACATCCCCATTTCTTTGTAATATGAATAAAATAAGTTCTTTATGTACTTTCTAATGTATATAAAATAACAGAAATATGTCTAAATAATACCGATATTGTAACTAAGCACTACTTCAAAATAATATAAACGTTTTTTATTGCCTTTACAAGTTGAATCGTACATAATGTCATTAATTTCAGGGGGTTATTCTTTGATATATTTCAAACAAAAAAGTTGAATAATATTTTGCTCGTTTTTTATTCATTTTAGAGATAAGAATTGTTTTGTATGAAATATTTCAGAACGTGTTTTGGGAAAGCCATTGATTTAATTCCCAATGTACTCAGTTAATTTAAGAGAGCAGGGATTACGATAATAAATTATTGAAATAATTTTAGTTTTGTCCTTTAAATGTGCAGAAATTTGATCCGAACAAATGTAATATTTTTAAATGTTCTGTTTCGAGAACTTCTTCGGAAGTAGGCCAAGGCTTCCTAGACAGTAGGTAAAGATAAAGGTAACCATATATTATAGGCCAGTCATGTCAAAAGATGCTCACAGGCGCAAGCGCGCGCTTTAGAGCTCAGGAGAGCCTGAGCGCTTTACAACGGAAAGGAAAGAGACAGACGAAAGAGGTAGTATATGCCGCTTGTTGAGCTATATACAGCGATGGCCAGCACTGATTGAATGGATAAAGGGAAGAGAACTTATTAAAACTGTATCCATGTTAATTTTTATATATTTCTGAGAAGTATAGGTGCATTATAGGAATGTAAGTTTTAATTTTAATCCTCATTTTTCACAAGTTTGCTCTGTTATTCAAAAGGAATATTTTCTCAACTTTTTTTTTACAGAAAAGTGAAATTTCAGATATGTTTATTTACTAGCCTAACAGGTCTGAAACAATGTTTTCGTAAGTCTAATATATCGTAAATACGTATTACTGAAGATAGTGTATTGAAAATTTTGAAAATATTCGCATGGAAAATGCTTGTAAGAAAATTAATTAACCAAGTAACTACTGTTACATCATAAATAAAAGATATGTGCCGATATGTTGTAAAAACGTTAGCTCTATAGCTTCAGCAGATTTCGAGAAAATAATTTAATATTCTGATGATAGGAAGTTGCGCACCAATATCACCTTAAAAGCATATTGCGATAAGAGTTTTGTTATGTAACATTAGTTATAGTTAAAACATACACCTAGGAACTTTGAGCGTATTCCGAATCTCACCGGTGAGCAATCCGATGGCATCACGGTGTTCCGAATTCCACCGATGACGTCATTGAGCTCCACCGGTGTCGCACCGGTGCCATCAACTTGCAGAGGTGGTGGCAGTCTCCATCAGCCGCCATCAGTGAATCTGATTGGTTCTTGTATAGGGCGGGAATTAGCAGACGAATAACATCGTGCACTGTTGTGTCATGGCGGTGTGTTCTGCTTTAGTTCTGCTGTATTGCTTGTAATGAGCACAACGTAAAAACAATATGTTAATGGCTTATGAGCGAACATGTTAACGGACCAGTTATTACTACTGGTTCAAGAAATAAATTGTTTATGCTATCTTTTCTTTGAACGAGATGGGAGTACGGAAATTTCGCAAAATTTTGCTAGCGTAGCACAGAAAACAACTTGTACAGTCGCCATGACAGCATCGATCCTTACAGCAGTTTTGTTCCTTATTTCGCTGCAAAGTGACGTCATTGATGCCACCGGACCGGTGAGATTCGGAATACGCTGTTTGCTTTGTACTGTAGTATTGTTTTGATTAGTTTATTGATTACTTTTATAAGACTAAAAATACCATCAATATCAATTCCAACTTATGTCATAATCTCTTTCTTTGAGATAACACTTTCTTTACGAATGATGTGTTTCATTCACTTAGTGCAGTATAGATATACTACTATGGAATTTATGTGACTATTCCTTCTTAACTCTTTATTATGTTATTAACGTTTAAAATACAACAGCAATATTAAAAAAAAACTGGTGTCAGTACTGTTGTTTTACATACAATATAGGCCTAGATAATATCAAACAGAAAGAAGGCATATAAAAATAACGACATAAAATTTCACGTTCCGCTTGAAGTTTGTGCACTATTTTTTTCTTAATCTAACAGGCTCCTTATTCATACACATAATCCTTCCTCCTTCCATAGCTAGCGCTTGATGCCCGCGCACGAGGTCAAGGTCAGAAAAATGCGCTTGCCTTTGACATCACTGAGGCCATGAAGGTTACAGAGTGGTGGACAATCAACAGAAGCAGCAGAAGGGATGTCAGTCCTAAGTATATATTTGCCGTCTTTACCCCTTGTACAGGGACATCATTTTATTTTTACTTCAACTTTTATTGTACCTGAGTTTTTTAATGTACTTCACTCCCACCCCTTCTACTAACGAAGTTACACACAGAACCAAGGCCGCAGTATTGAGTTTAGTGATTATAGTACGTTTCAGAAATATGTTCGCGTTTTCCAGTGACGAAAACTTCCAATATTGAATCGTATTTTCGCACAGGTACTGTCGTCCGTTTTCCTAGGTCACATCCCGATTTCCCCCACCTGCTTCTGCTCGCTCCACTATAAAGACTATTGGCTGCCCTTTCTTCGCTCTTTTCTGGAAACATTAATTTCTGTTAGGAATTAATTGGACGTCTACGTAATATTATGCAACTGTTTAAAATAACTTAAATAAAAGGGCCTCGTTAAGTAATTAACTATCACGTGATCCCCCCCTTTCTACGATCCTGCGACATAAACACTTGGACGGACAGTAGATAGCATGTCTGAGTAATGTTATCTGTGCGGGTCGGGCAGAAGTTAAGACTGAGTTTACAGTGCGTAAGGTACTCTTTTATAGAGTAGGTACAGAATTATTTCAACATGAGTTAGGCTACTAAGTATGAAGGACGAAACTGATAATTGGAATTAGATGCAATAGTCTATAGTGCGATAATAGGCACAAAAGAACTGAAGCCTGTATCGAAATGAACGGCCACCATTTTCAAAAATGTGTTTAAATATCCATATTATGATTATGTTTCATTTTAACTTCATTCTCTATATCGTACGCTAATGTGCTGTAGACAGTAAAATATACATTGCATAATGAACACGTTCGCATGGATAACTCAGTTCGTGAGTAAAAACACTCATTGTTAATACTGTACTGTATTTTGATTAAACAAAATCTAATGAAAATGATCAAACTCAATATCGCGATATTTCCTAGTTTACGTAAATGGATGAACTACTTTTCTTCCCTCCTGTACCTAGTAAAGTGATTTGTTTGTGTTTTACGCCAGTATCATCCAACTCCAGTCGTGGAAGGGGGAGCAAACTGTATTTCCGGTTCTCAATCATTAATCCAAAGGTATAGCCAGGTTAATATTAAAAATGTTAGTAAAAATAAAATGATGTCCCTGTACTTTTTTCTGTTAGTGGCAAAGTAAATCCCAAGGCCACAGTGCGGTTGAAAGGATTAAATCAAATAAAGAAAATCTATGTCTCCAACGAAAATCGAACCCGGAACCTTACGGTTTGCAGCGCGACTGGGCTGAAGAGCATTTCTAAATCATAGTTGGAGAAAAACTATGAGTAGTTACATCATTCGCAACATGACAAAGGAACTCAACTCTTTCGGAGTGCGTAAAAGTCATGAAGATAATGTAGGTACACATTGTTAGTTTTTCCTCCAGGGATGTCACTCTATTGTGCCTCACGTCTTTACCCCCCAAGGAAGTAATCTTGGCACTATTAGAAACTGACTGAACTTCAGGATCAAAGTGCGGCCGGAGGGATTACACCACCTGGAATCGAGCTCGCGACCTTCTGACTTGAAGCTTAAATGTACGTTTTCCTCGGTGCGACTATTGCGATGATCGTTCAACGATATTTTCTATGGAGCTGTTTTCCTCCGAGCGACTGCCGCGACTCTAGAAAATACAAAGAAATAGTGCTCAACGATCATCGCAATAGTCGCACCGAGGAAAACGTACCTTAACACTTTGAATGTGACGCTACTGTGAGTTTTAAATCACTGCTCGAGAAAATAAATTATAAACGGTATTCATTTGCAACCTGATGAACTTTATTATTGAGAAATGAGTAAAACTCATAAGAGAATGTCATCTACCTATTAGTCTTTTCTTTCCAGAAATATTCAATCTGAAATGCGTGCACTTGTATATTTTATTAGACCCATTTACAATGTATGAGACCTCCTGGAAGAAAAAAAGTACTTATATTAATTAATAATAATATTTATGAAATAATAATATAAAATAATATTAGTAGCAAATATCGAGTTTAAGTTTTATTGGAACTGAGGGATAAAAACAAAGAAAAATTAAAACAAAGAGACTAGACATATCACTGCACAAAGCACAGAAGTCTCTAATATACGTGACATTGGCATTAACAGCAATTTACCATCCATCTACGCAACCAAAATAAACAAACGCACTGAACTAACACAGAAGATCAAACAAATGTCGAAATCTGACTCTGTAACTATCACATCAAAGGCAACATTGAATGCCTCATTAGGCAACTGAACTTTCGAACGTGAATCACGTTCTTTTGAGCAATAAATCCAAACCGAAGCTTCTGTCCAACAGACATTTCATTTACTACTTCCCTTGTGAATGTGGCTGAGTGTAAAATTTTTAAATTATGGTTTATTTAACGACGCTCGCAACTGCCGAGCTTATATCAGCGTCGCCGGTGTGCCGGAATTTTGTCCTGTAGGAGTTCTTTTACATGCCATTATATCTAGTGACATGAACCTGTCGTATTTAAGCACACTTAAATGCCATCGTCCTGGGCCGGGATCGAACCCGCAACCTCGGGCACAGAAGGCCAGCGCTATACCAACTGCGCCACTCAGGGCGACGGCTGAGTCTATATAGATGAGACAAGCAGACCACTCTCGCCGAGACTAAAAGAATAATAATACCTGTTAACACCCAAAATAGCACAAATCAAATATACAAACTATAAGTAATAGAAATGTGTAGAATTTAATAGCTTATTTCCTGGATAGAATACAACAAAAATTTTAATATCATATTAGTCCCAAATGTATACTTTTTTCATTAAAATAATGTTCTTCTAAATGTTAATATTGTTTTACTCGATAAGTTACTCATCTGTACGATTCTAATTTTTACTCATCATTAGAAAAAAACTCACAAGAAATGATTTATCTCTTTGCAGTTTTTCAGTGAACAGCTGTCATGCAAATTATGTAAAAATATTAACACGTATTGTTATTTATTGCCATTAGGAAGCTACAGTACTTCAGTGACTAAGGAATGGAACTCTGCCATTCAGACCGAGTGCGTATGTGTTTTCGTACGTGAGCCGGCGACGCGCTGTTGCCAAATGACGCAGATTTTTAGCCTAATTTTCTGATTAACCATGTACTTAATTACAAAACGCATAATAGTTTTTATTTAAATTATTTTTATGTATTCTACTGCCCCGTTCAATCTGCACACAGTTATAACATTTCCACTCTGTATACAGCTGGACATACATTGACGGGAAGATATCTCGATCCTTAAATATAGTGCGCAGCATGTAGGCCTACAACTTTCCGGCAAATCAGTTGTAGCGCACGTGTTTAGTGGGGAGATCCGACCATTTTTGCGCACGTGAGGAAAACGAACCGGCGCACAGTGTGCAAAAACGCAAATCTAGCTGGACAAAATTAATAACTTCACTACATTCTAACAGATTGTTATGAAACTTTGTACAGACTTCATAGGTAGTACATATTTTTTTGTGCAAAAATTCTGATTACGTGTAAGAGAAATTACCCCTTTATATAGGCGGTTTTAGACGAAATTAATAACTTTTCTCCTAACTAACAGATTTTTATGAAACATTATACGGAAGTTAAAGGTAGCATATATTTTTTGTGTATAAACTATATTTACGGTTCCATAATAGGAACTATCCCTTCACAGGGGTGCATTTACATAAAATTAACTTCTCTTTTACATAACAGATTTTTATGAAATTTTGTACTGGAGTTACAGGTAGCATATGTTTTTTGTGTACAAACTTTGATTACTTATATCTGTATGCTACCTGCGAGCCTAATTGGACGGAATTACGCAATAATAGAGAAACAGAGAATTTGAAAAAATGAGATATTTGCACAAATCTTTTGATGGCAGGCTAATTTAACTTGAAAAAAAAATCGAGAATGCGATATCAGAATTTTGCTGCTATTTACTGTATAAGCAAAAATTCGTTTATTGCATAAATTTCATATATTTATTTTGCTCTGAGATATTAATTCAACTGCTGGTCTCTTATTAAAAATCCGTTAGTCTTTTTGATATTATTTGCGCTATTTTTTTGTAATAGTATGAATGTTATAATATTTTTGCATAGAATGTTTTATTTAAAAAAAAACATTTATTCCAATGGCCAATATCTCGAAACAGGTTTTTGGCGCTTTGATCACTATTGCTAATCACAGTCCAATTGTTGTACAAAGTTTCATAAATAATATATTACATAAGATATAAGTTATTTTGTCTAAATGCACCACTATAAAGGCACAGTTCCTCTTATAGAAACACAAACAGACTTTGTAGGCAAAAAATATATTCTACCTGTAACTTCTATATAAAGTTTCATAAAAATCTGTTAGGAGAGAAGTTATTAATTTTGTTTAAATGCATCCCCTATAAATGGGTAGTATGGAACCGTTAATATAGTTTGCACACAAAAAAATATGTGCCACCTTTAATTCCCGTACAATGTTTTTTTAGTAGGTTATTTTACGACGCTTTATCAACATCTTTGGTTATTTAGCGTCTGAATGAGATGAAGGTGATAATGCCGGTGAAATGAGTCCGGGGTCTAGCACCGAAAGTTACCCAGCATTTGCTCATATTGGGTTGAGGGAAAACCCCGGAAAAAACCTCAACCAGGTAACTTGCCCCGACCGGGAATCGAACCCGGGCCACCTGGTTTCGCGGCCAGACGCGCTGACCGCCGTACAATGTTCCATAAAAATCTGTTAGATAGGAGAGTAGTTGTTAATTCTGCTATAAAGCAGTAGTTTTTCTTGTGTAAACGTAATCAGAGTTTGTACACGAAAAATATGCCACCTGTAAGATCTGTACAAAGTTTCATAGCAATCCGTTAGGAAGCAGAGAAGTTATTAATTTTGTCCAGCTACTAGATTAGCGTTCTGATCTATGGTGTGTTTGTTAAGGTTAGATAAAAACGTGTTCAAATGTATCTTTAACCTGATGTTCGATGTAATGTGAATAATTTTGCAGAACTAAAACACTCGCAAATTGATTAAAAACTTCCTTATTCCATGACTTTTTTTTTTTTTTGCTGTTAAGTCAAACACTGAAGAGTTTCTACCGCGTTACCATATGTCCCACCACTGAAAAAAAATTAATTGCTGATAAATGCGTAAGAACGCGCAAAATTTAAAACAAGGATTCAACACTGTAAATGATGGTGTATTAAACGGTACGGCCATACTAAAAAACACATTATATTTGGAGAACTTAAAAAAATATATTTTTTTTTCAATTGTAATATTAAACCGTAATGTAAGAAAAAAATACTTTAAAAACTTGAAATTGAAATTACATTAGTAAGACCGTACCTATCTGAACAGATTCCATATCTCACAACACAATAATTCACTAACAATTGGCTCTTTTTTACCCACATAGTAAGCCTTTCTGTCAACGACTGAACAGGAGAGAGGAGTGTTAGAAACAACTCACTGTTCATACCCTTCTAAATATAGCTTGCCGCTGATAAAAAAGTAAAAGCTTTTTCTCACAACATTCATATTCATCTATGAATAACTAAACAAGTCGAAATTTGATTTTTGTCCACCTATATTGGGAAGTTTGCACACTGTGCGGTGGTGAAAGACTGTGATTTAGGCCTTTAGTACAGTACAAATAATTCACCGTAAGACGTAATAAGAAAATATGTCCAGGGAGCGAAACTCGTTGCACGATAAAATAGGTTAGCTGTTCCTTGACTATAGATACAGGTTTGTTTACTTTCGCGTGAGTAGTCATGTTCAACGACGGAGAGGGATAGGCAGAGACCACAGATTTTCGTATAATGACATGAATATAGTAATTTCTGGTAGGGGAACCATTTCAGTTTGGACTTAAAGACTGAAATACAAGAATTATAAACTAATTATTCAGAAAATTGAAAAATACGATTACAGGATTCGTATTCATTGCTGCAAATTTAAATTACTTATTCAACCCAGCAAATATTATAGAGATAAATGTAAATAATAATGTTAGTACACTCATAGAAAGGGTTAAAATCAGTGTTAAGCTAGAAAATAAATAATTATCGCAAAAATGCACAAATGAAAAATTATATTTGTGCAAATTGCGAAATGCTTCTGCAGTATTATAACTAATTGTGCAGAAAGATAAAATTAATTAAGTATGATATACTTATGCAAGTAAATCATTGGATGTACGATGTTTAGAATCAATTACTATTTCTCTTGTTTGTTTGTTATTATATTCTTTATTCTGTATATTTAAATTTAAATAAATAAATTAATTAATTAAAATAAATAAACTTCCAAAGAAAAAAATTACTGCTGAATTTACATCACATTAAAACACGTTATTTTATTGGCACTCTAAACATTGAACTTCTTTGCTAGTAGGCCCTTCAAGATTTATTGTTAGCAGAGTGCTAACTCTTTTTACTGAAAGGCGATTTCTAATTCCAGTTTTTACAAGGTTCATGCAACTAAATCCTCGCTCACAATTTATAGTATGCGATGGAATTACATAAATAAATTTCTGAACATCTATTGTTCAATACCTTTTTGAACATTGCCCATGCCATTAGCATTTCATTTAAATTCAGATTAGTTCAAACACATCTCTGATTTCATTTTCTCCATTACCATCTTCGTTTCTGAAGTCGAATGTGGTTGTCACATTTTTGCACATTTACATCGAAAGTTTGTTGCATTTTTAGAAGTCGAGTAGCAAAATGCGGCCAATGCGACTGTGGCTTAAACTCTGGTTAAAACAATGAGTTACTTCAAGGATATACAATGTACTGATTGCAGTGTAGCATTTCTTACTTTGAAAGAAATAGTTTTGAAACAATCATTCAACACTTTCAATGTTAAATTTGACGTCATTGAGGCGTTACGAGCTCTCATGTTGAATTACCCTGAATTTACACTTGCTGTGTTGAAATGTGTCTGGGTTCCTTGAGCACCTGTTGAATAATTGATGTATGAAACCTTTTTATCATTATTTTAACGCCTAATGCGTAATACAAGGTAATTTTTCACATAAAAATCCTTTTCCAATTTATACGAAATTATTGCAATAATATCTTACAACTAATTGGCGATAAAATGCGAAATATAATATTTTATCACGATTTTTTTTTAATTAATACGAAATTCTGTGGTCTCTAGCCCGTGATGTAAGTTACTCGTCGCAGTTGATGAAGCGTCGTAAAATAACCAACGCGCCTTCTATTGTAGCCTATACAGTAAAGAGACTCTAGAACATAGTTAATCTGAAACCCACTTGCCTCTCTCCATCGGCAACAAATTGCGCTCCATGATTATGTTCTTTTATCAAAGTATACAGTATGTCGAAAATGATGTCCACCTTTCTGGATGCAAGAATCTTGCGACAATTTATGCACGTAAATTTCGACATCGTTTTCCTGGAGCTATAGTCCCAAAAGATAGTGCGTAACCCCGGGCTGGGCACCGGGAGCACCGGGACTTAATATTCATCCGTGACATCAACGCTGCGTGGTGTTCGGTGGGGAAGAAAGGGGTTGAAGAGAAGTTATATGGTACCCGTGAGAAAGTAGAATTCGCTCTTGGTGCCCAGCCCTGGCGTAACTGAACTGTTTAGAAAGTGGCGAAAACCAGGATCTGTTTTGGGCAAAAACAGAAACCGAAGAATGGCAGTTTATACAGAGTAAAAACTTGCAGATGTTCAGGCAACAATACATCTAAGTCGTAAGAAATTTTTACGTCGATTAACACAAGAATGCGGCATGTCACAAAAATCAGCATTAAGGGGACTGGAAATGCTGCACTTTAATCCTTATAGAGTGGCAGGGGTGGCAGTGGTTCATAGATTATAGCAATCTGTTCATGATGGTACTGTTGATTCATCTCAATAATAACTAGACAGTGGATGTGGGATGACTTATCGTTGAATGTAGGTGCACATTTACTATAGTTACAATTTTTTCATTCAGACCATTGGCTGAGCAGGTTTTAAACGTAAACAGACGACGTCAACATGCTACTGTATCTCCGTATAGTCAGAATGAAAAGAAAAATGACGTACTGTAGCACATACCTCGTCATCATTGATGTAATTACTAGCGTTGCAGTAAACAACGATATAGTCTCGTAAGTTGTCGAAGCTGAATCGTCTTCGCCTATCCTGCAGGATAACTCAACTTCACACATTGCGTTGCAATGTTACTATGAACGGACTGGGGTCCCTTCATTCTGTACGCTGCTGTACTCGTCAGGTACACAAAAGACGGACGACACGGCACGTGCCATATACTCTGATACGAAACAAATTCACTTTTCCTTAAGTCATCCCGCACACACTGTCTAATAATAACAGACGAAGCTTGGTTCCATTCACGAACTTATACATCCACTCTCAGAATACAAGACCCTGGGACAGTGAAAATCCTCATTCTCTTAGCGCAGTGGTCGTCAGCACTCGCTGAAATGTGCAAAGGGTAAGCGGAGCCGTCCCGTGTGCCCCGTCGTGCAGCAGGAAGAGGTAGAGAGCATACCCGCTAGCAGCTGCGAGTGCTCCATGGTGCACTGTGTTCTCTGCTGGTAAGAGACGCTAGCCCCAGGGTGCTCTGTGCTGACGATCCCTGTCTTAGCGCATGAAGTTCTTCCTCACGATCAGAAAGTGGGTGTGTGCAGAAGATGTTTCAGAATTTTCTACACAGATATGATTCAGAGTAATAAAGTAATAATTAGTGTTTAATTCGTCAAAATCAATTAAATTTTAATGTTTGTTTATTATACTATGGTGAATAAAACTGTTTTACATTACATTTTTACATGCAAATTACGTTTAAAATACCTACAGGCAATTTACTCGTCCAACCCTGATGACGTGATGTACCATAACCTTGCCGACGTCGAAATCGTTAAATAACGTTAAAGTCATGTTACACTTTCAAATTTTGCAACACACATTTCGTTAGCTACCTTGTAGTAAGATATGGATTTTGTTTAATCAGTCACTGGAGAATTAGCTATGGTAGCTTTCAACCGTACCGTTACGTTTACGACCGAATAAAACTAAAGAGACAATGTCGCCAACATAAGGTATTACGTTGGGCTGTGGCTTCGTTAGGAGGAGAAATTTGTTTTCTTTTCTCTCTCTACCTCCTTCGTTCTGAACATTACTGAGAGAACAGCACCACTGTTAGCGACAAGGTTAGGTAGGGTTTGATGAGCAGATACATTATTAGTCTAAGTTAGATACACGGACAGTGATAAGGCTGATTAATATTTTTAAATATATTCTCGTTAGGATTATGTTGTTCTTTAAAAGTATTTTGAAATATGTTCTCATTAGAATTATGTTGTTCCTTACCAATATTTTCAAATATTTTGACGTCAGCATTAGATACTGTTGTTTTTCTTATTTTCTTCTTTCTCCGGTTACACATGTTGCATATACGAAGGTTAGGTTTGGTTAGTTTAGGTTTTTATTAACCAAGTCCCCGCATGCCTAGTTATCATCTCACAGCCAAACTGTTTCTGTCGCCAGCAGCAAGTAATGAAACTTGTTAATATTTCATTTCATTCTCCATGTACTACGTAATTTAATTATATCATATTGTACTTAATAAATAATTTGTAACTTTAAACATAAACTGTTTCTGTCGCAAGCCGCACGTAATGAAACTTATATTTCATTTCATTCTCCATGCACTAATTTAATTATATCATATTCTATTTAATAAATAATTTGTAACTTTAAACATAAATTGTTTCATTTACATATTACTCGTATGTAAAGAAAATATTTTATATGAAGAGGTATTTTCTCTAGACCAAAAATAAAACGGCAACACGGTCATAATTACGTAGTTAACGCTTTGGCGAATATTAACCGAAAATTTGCTTTCGTTCATTTCACTGAACCACATTTTTTCCCTTCATTTCGTTGTGATAACCTACTATAAGCTCTTACTACATTTTCATTTTCTTTCAGTGTACTCAAAACACCGCCGTTATACTCCGTAAACCTGGGACTTGACTAGTGGAGTCAATTATTTAAGAATATAGTCGGGAATTTCACTACCACCATTTCGATTGTCTTTGCTCGCTACGGCCCGGTGACTAGTGGCCAGCGTAGTCGGCGTTGCTGTACCATGCGCATTATCCAGTTGTTTTAATCAGTCGTTGCTAACAAGCAAACATTCTCATGGCAGCAAATAAAAAAAATTAAATTTTCTCGTACTATAAAATTCTTCGTTACCAAAAATACCAATATACGGATTCTTGCAACTCGACCGCACTTACTGTAAGAGAAAACACAACGAAAAGCTTAAAGTGTGTCTTAGGTTTCCGACTAGTATATGTAGTAGAGCACATAGGGAGCATATCACGTGATGAATCAGCAGGTAGTTGTGAAATCGGTAAGTTGCAGGGTGTGTTGTGTGCAGTGTGTGTGTGCTCGTATTATATATAACAAGTGAATTAATTTTATAGATATTGGAAACATGAATTTGTTAAATATTGCAAAAATACTTGTAGCAAAATTGAGGCGTTTATTTGCAAAATCAGATACATCACTAAAACATAATTTTTCCGTATGAAGGAAAAACGTTTGCAAGGAACCAAGGATTTGCAACCAATACTATTCTTTCATCATACAAATCCATGTGATGTATTTGGCTTTGGTGCGTAACAGTGCTATATCAGTTGTAGAATCATATGAAGGCATGAAATATAAAATTAACTCATTTTCGAAAAAAAAAAAAAGTGATGTATCTGATTTTGCCTCAATTTGAAGAAGAAGGCTACGAAACTACTACCGTTTCAGAAACGGAGATGGAAATAGCCGGTGAAATTTGTGAAATTATGACTCATTATGTATCAGAAACAGTGGAAAAGACATAACTCTTGATGATGATCATACTGAACTAGAGCCATAAGATCTCTCTGATTATTCCGAAGGTGCAGCTTCACAAACGACGTCCTCTTCCGAAGGCGAGTCCGCTAGCTCACAGTCAGGATCATTGTATTCTCCATCTCATAGCAAGAAAAAATCTTAGCGGTTTATTGTTGCAGAAAAATAAAAAACTGGTTAATTACTGGCTTCTTCCAGGGACACCGAAACATCACAAGAAGAGATTTAACCATAGATCCTGGAAATCCATGAAATACAAGTATACGTGACTAACAAGTGAACGACAGTTATATAAAACGAAAGAATTTATTGAACGTGTCAAAATCACCAGGGATAAACTGAAAAAAGTAAACAAACATGCATTTCAAGAATTCTTGCAGCGACGATCTCCGAGTCAAATAGTGAAAGACTGTGATCTACAGAAAATTGCAATACTCAAGGCACTTGAATGAGAAATAAATGAAACCTCCTTTAAAGCAAGTTCATCTTGACTCTATTGTTTTAATTAGCATTATTCAATAGTTAGCCGCAAAATCACAACATTTGTAACGAAACGACAGCTTCAGCAAAATAGAGTAATCGAGAGTTTCAAAAAAGATTGCAATTCAATCATGAAATCTTTCAATGATGATGAGACATACAATGTGGATGAATGTGGTTTTAATAAAGAAATGCCAATGGGAAGAACACTGGAGGTTAGGGGTGCAGGGGGCAGTTCAATCACATATACAGTCATGCCTATTGTGTCTATATCAAGTAGATTAATGCCAAAATTATTTGTGATTTTATATGAACTGAGTGGTACAAGTAACAAAGTTGAGGAAAAGATGTTCAAACCCGAAAATTTACTTCGGAATATGTATTATAAGAACTTTCTTGTGTTAAATTTTAACGTACCTTGTTAACATGTTTCGACCTATTTTCGGTCATCTTCGGAAGATGGCCGAAAATAGGTCGAAACATGTTAACAAGGTACGTTAAAATTTAACACAAGAAAGTTCTTACCATACATATTCCGAAGTGATAGAGTGTTAAAAGTTGTGTAATCAAGATGCATATACCGAAAATTTAATTGTAAAATGGAATTCATCAAGGAAAATGACAAACGTAATGTTTACGTCATGTTTGAAAGAAGCATTTCTTCCTTACTCGAGTGCACGGAACCTGCTTCTTCTAGATGCCTACTGTGTTCATAGTGATACAGAAAATGAAGATTGAGATCATGACGCTGATAAACTGACAATAAAGATAATACCAGCTAACACAACATACGAACTTCAGCCCCTAGATCGGTATTTTTTCCGTATGTATAAACACATGGTACGTAAGATATCGCACAACGCTGATTTCCATCTATCAACCGACACTTTACAGCAGCGAGACAACATCCTCAAGCTATAGTCGCTGGCATCCCAACAGTTCCTTTCTCCGTGATTTCAGCGCGCACATCAGCATGATTGGGTTCTGGTTGGATTAGCAGAAAAAATTGAAGACAGTTTTCAGAACACTACTGACTACTGCCCCAAGAATTTGAGTGAATTTTATGATATGTGTGAAAAGGCAGCAATTATTAAATGTGGATGCTGTACAGTGATGTTGTGCTTTACACCCTTTTTTTAGGCATACCATTATTGCATTGTGTATGTGCCTGATTAACGACGACTGGAAATTTGTGGCACACCAAGATTGCTTCAGTTCAGATAAGAAATTTGATTTATTTACACATACAAAAAAGGCCACTTCTTTTTCCGCCCTCATTTAATTCCATTTATCCTTTAATGTAATTGCGTTTGAGTGGCCAAAATTTATATAAGCACTTATTTCGACATTATTAACATGGTGGAAAAAAAAATAGAATTTTTATCTGCCCTCATGAGAATGTTTGCATGCAAGTAAAAATCTGACTTCTTTTGTTCGTAAAAACAAATGACACAAAACTCCCGTGTTTTACATTCATATTAGCTTAATAGTAATATGCGTTACAAGAGCGGTATGTTGACGTTTTCATGTTCGAGGAAAAGATTGAAAAAGCGAAACGTAGTTGAGCTTTTTTAATTTCCGAGAACATGAAAACAAACATACCGCTCGTGTATCGTACATTATTTTGTGCGAAGATCGTTTATTACATACCTGAAAGAGGAATTTCTAATTAGTTGCAGTGAAATCTCCATCTTGGTTTCTGTTCCATGACGGCAACTTTGGAAAACAAATATATCTATCTTCAACATTGTTCCTATAGAATGTTTTCTGTGTTTACTATACTGCAGCAGGCCGTGATATACGTCTGTCCTTTCCCCCCCCCCCAGTCTATGATGAGTCTGGAATCTTGTTGATTTTTTCACGGCTTCCTTAATGTTACTTGCATTACAAATGCAGTAACTTTTGTGGTGTTGTAGAGTTTACTTAATTTTTGCAAATATTTAAAAACAATAATTAACAGTGCAATTTAGGTGAAATTGCAGTGGTAAATTTCCAATTTATAATTATTACTATATTGAACGTCATTAAAAATAATATGTTAAAAGCCTAAAGCAGTAGAATGAATATGACGCTTAAGCCGTAAGAATAGGGAAGTTGTTATATGTGTTACGTTGGGAATACTGAATGTGGTATTTCACACTTACCGCGTATTGGTTTTGTGCGGAAAGCAAGCAAATACGCACGATCTCGCACAAAATATATTTTATGTCACTCCTGATATAATTTTACAGCGATTTTATTTTAATTCTATATAATGTATAGTTTTTTTAGGGTTATCTTCTACTTGGAATAAGTAGTATAATGTTTGAGGAACATCGTTAGAAATTTCAGCGTTAAAAAAAACTCTAACGATGTTCCTCAAACATTATACTACTTCTTCCAAATAGAAGACAACCCAAAAAAACTATAGACCTAAATACAGAATTACGTAAGTTCAGTTGTACTCTAATTTATTCAAACTTTATTTAATTACTTCAAAATACGCATAGTAATCTTAAAAAAAACACTTCAACATTAGTCCACAACTTCTAACATCTAAATCTATACAAAATGTTATAATGTTCTCACATTCCAGCTTCGAAAACTTCTGACGGTGTTCCATAAATAGTACACCACTGCTTCCAAATAGAAGAGAACATCTGAACCATACATAAAACAATTACGTAAGTCTAATTGTATATTTAATTTAATCGGACGTTGTTTAATCATATAGTAATCCTTCTGTTTTATAAAATACTTCGACATTGACCCATAACTTCTAACATCAAACTTCCAACACTGTTACACGAGAGCAACCACATATTTCAACCATAAAACTTGTATCATAGTAAAACATCACTCAACAATAACAGCTACAACATGTAATTATGGCTTATATGGAACATAAACAATTTTATATCATGTAAATAATTGTAAACGAGTTTTCACTCACACAAAATAAAATTAACGACTTATACAACAATCCGCATGATTAATCACAAACACATACTAAAGACAAACTTGTAAAATAAGTAAGTGAAAGCTCGTTATATATGTCAAATATTTTACTTTAACTTTTTAACTTTTAACTTGTATTTACTTTTATTAATATTTATCATCCATTATGCGTATTACATCAAACTTAAAACTGAGGTTAACATATTTGAAAATATCTGATGATGTCGCATTAGCGACGAAAACGTTAATACTGGTCACAAAATATGTAATATAAAGCATTTATTCCTTGAATATTGTATAAGTCATTGACTGAAAATAATAAAAACATTTAAATGTATTCGTGATCAGTTTCTTCACTGTTCTAGATTGGATTGAATTTCAGTGTGTAGGAAACAGCCCGGTCATCTTTATACTCTTCATAGCCTATCTTTGCATTACAGCTAGTAGTCGCTCCTGGTTGTTAATATACTTCTTGTTCAGGAATAGTCTTCGTGGACTGAAATACTTGCTCAATTTTCACTATAGTAATTCTGTTATAACTCAGGATTTTGTAAAAGTAATGACGGAATGAGAATTAAAGTGATTCTAATCCAAATACGAATGATGTAGGCCATATATTGCTACGATGGATACTGCTACGATACAACGAACACAATCGCATGACCATCATGTCCGTGATACCGAATCGTCGCATTACCAGAGTATCGTTGTACCGTAATGTAGTATTGACTGAAATGTCTTATTGACCGAAATGTTGTATGACCTAAAACAGGGCTGACCACATTACGTGATTCTGAGAAATGAGCGCTGTGTGCTTTAAAGAGCGGGTCTTGCGAACGTTATGACGTATGCATACTGTACGTCATTCAGTGTCGGTGCAGTGGTGACTCTGCAGTATGATGGCGAACTTTGAAGACGGAGCTTCCGCTCATACACTAAAGCGTCCCGCTATTCCCAATGAGCGTGTTCCGAATCTCACCGGTGAGAAATCCGATGGCATCACGGTGTTCTGAATTCCACCGATGACGTCATTGATGCTCCACCGGTGTCGCACCGGTGCCATCAACTTGCAGAGGTGGTGGCAGTCTCCATCAGCCGCCATCGGTGAATCTGATTGGTTCTTGTATAGGGCGGGAATTAGCAGACGAATGACATCGTGCACTGTTGTGTCATGGCGGTGTGTTCTGCTTTAGTTCTGCTGTATTGTTTGTAATGAGCACAACGTAAAAACAATATGTTAATGGCTTATGAGCGAACATGTCAACGGACCAGTTATTACTACAGGTTCAAGAAATAAATTGTTTATGCTATCGTTTCTTTGAACGAGATGGGAGTACGAAAATTTCGCAAAATTTTGCTAGCGCAGCACAGACAACAACTTGTACAGTCGCCATGACAGCCATCGATCCTTCCAGCAGTTTTGTTCCTTATTTCGCTGCAACGTGACGTCATTGATGCCACCGGACCGGTGAGATTCGGAATACGCTGAATGCTTTTAATGCATCATGGGAGGAGGAGTTCTTTTTGGTAGAGAGCAGTGGATTAGCAAAGTGTTTAATTTGGCATAAAACACTACAACTGTGGCTCTTGTTATATTAATGCAGGGAAGGTAGCTGTAATGCGAGTCCGCCATTGCGTGAGCGTTCTGCTGTGGCTTACCTTGCGGAGCGAGAGCAGCTCTGGCCGACTAAATGGAGCCGCTCTCTTGCCCGGCCCTGACCTAAAAGATTCGTGATATAAAACGAGAGACCAAAATCACCTGAAACGCCTAAAATTGATCGGGTTTGAACCGATATCAAACGGATTATTTAGTCACTATTTAGTGTAATATGAAAATACCGGTAAAAGTCAAGAACAGAACTTCTTAGTAATAGCTATGCTGAGAAACACAAGACTGAGACAATACAGGACAAACACGTTATGCATCATGCACCTCAGGAGATGGGACGACTGAATCAATCTCGTCGTGCTATGTTCACGTTCGAGCGCCAGTAATCAGCAGCTGTAGGCCTACATACATTACTTTGTGTCAAAGAGCAGAAGCTGATTGGAGTGATACATATACGTGTATGTTCAGATCGCGTCGAATGCAATCGTGTCAGGCTCGCAGGATGTGGTCAGCGTTATCTATGGAGCGACGCTGGATGTGGTGCGCTCCAACTCTGTTCTGAATACTGTGAACCACCAACGACTTGCAGGTCTGAATCACACCGCTTTCAATTATAATTTCAATTCACGAAGGCTTATGCCAGTTCTCAGAAACCTTTTCGATTCTTTCGTCATTTATAATTTTTTCATCGGTTGTTCAATAGCGCTGCATCAACTGTGCGCTTATTTAGCATCCATAAAATAGGTAACGATGAGATGACATTCCGGCGAGACGGATCAAAATATTTGCAACGAGGTTACTCGACGTTCGCCTTACGGTCGGTTATAACCTCAAAATAAAAATATTGTGCCAAGTAACGAAGCCAAGCGAAATTCGATTGCACGTCCCGAGTGCAATCTCGTGATACAAGTCCGGTTCCTATCTCTCAACCACGCCGGTGGTCTTTGTGATTTCGCCCGCTCCATTAATGTATTGTTTTCTAATATGTTTATACTCATCTTCCTATACCGTAGAAATACCTCGCCTCTGGAATTCGTTACCTAATGACGTCAGGGACTGCCGGACTTTATCACAATTCAAAATTAAATTGGAAAATTTTGTCTTAGTTAATGTTTTTAGGTACTGCTAGAAGTATTGATTTGTGTTTTTTTTCTTTTTCTTTTTTAATCTAGATTAAAATTGCAAGTTTCTTGTTTATGTTAGTTAATTAGTTAGGATAGAATTAATTATGATACTTCATCACTCATTTAAAGTTTGTGTGACTGCAACCTGTGTATATTTTTGTGTGGCTTTACTTTGTTTATAGTGTTTTCTCTCTCTCTCTCTTTCTCTCTCTTTATTTCTTGTGTAGCTTTACTTTGTATATAGTGTATTTTTTTCTGTTTATTTCTATTATTGTATTTGTATTCCTGGTGTTGTGGAAGAGAAGGCCTGATGGCCTTAATTACACCAGAATAAATAAATAAATATAACGACGCTATATCAAATGTGCGATCATATGGTATCGGTGGAACTAGTGACTGCGAGATGGTATTTCAGTAAGATGACTAGCATTAATGCATATTCACAATGAAAATCAAACACAAACATAATATAAAAACAGAAGTTTGTGGTCAGGTTACCAAATAGGATCATTCACAATGGTTCACATAAACAGTGACATTAACATTACTATTAGAAGTTTACATGAAAGTTTGCGAACTTCCATGTTTATGTTTACGTGATTTTGAAACAATACACAATCGTAGAGCGCTGAAGTAAACATAGAATATGAAATAATGATGTCGTTGTTATGTTTTCATGGTTACCAAGTATCTCACGGTTTTGTTTACGTTCCCATCGTGAATGATGGTACGACTTTTTTATTTTACCGTAACGTTTACATTCATATATTAACGCTTACGTTATGTTTAATTTTCATTGTGAATGGGCCTTGACATTTTGATTTTACGGTAACTTTTACAATCTTAAATTAACGCTTACGTTAAATTTTCATTGTGAATGGACTTTTATAGTAGTTTTAACACGCTTCCTCACAATCAATTTTTGACGTAGTCATGTTTTGTCAAGAGAGCCTACTATCAGCAGTGAATGTCTAAAAAGTACCTTTCACTCATTTATTTATATTATGCGAGTCAAAGTGAGCAAGTCAAAGAAATGTACTAAGATCCATTCACGAAGAATATTAAACATAATGTAAGCGTTAACTTAAGAAGATAAACGTTACCGTAAAAACAAAAAGTCATACCATCATTCACGATGGGAACATAAACATTACCGCAAAGATACTTAGTAACTATGGAAACATAACGGCGTCATTTTCACATATTCTGTTGTATACTTCAGCGCTCTACGATTGTGTATTGTTTCCAAATCACGCAAGCATAAACATGACGGTTTAATGTTTGCAAACTTTCATGTCAACGTATACGGGTAATGTTAATGTGACTATTAATATGAACCATTGTTAGTGATCCCATTTGGTAACCTGACCACAAACTCCTGTGTTTTTGTTATGTTTATGTTTAATTTTCATTGTGAATGAGTCTTAACGCAATTAGCTGAGATTGTAGATCTTCTGCTTTTAAAGTATAACTAGGCCATGGACGCTCTTCTTGATTTTTTATAACTGGATGGCAGCTTCTTATACAAAACAATTTAGTTGGAGAAATATGTGGTACCCCTTAATTAGTAAAAAGAAACCACAAAATGTCAATGAAAACGATTATTAGGAAAAATAAAAGTACATGTAATTCCATTACATCCTATTACACGTGAACAATAGTTATTTATGGTACTAGAGAATCAAAACGTCTTTTATCTACGAGCGTAAGGTTTGACACGCGAAAAATCAGTCGAGCGTGTTAATTTCCGCGAGTGTATAAATATGTCTTCTCTTGTATCATATAGGCCTACCCACCGTGTCCTATACCTAGAGGGATCGAGAAATAAATGCTCATCACTTAAAACCAGATAAAGATATCGTTGAGATTGACATCTGACAAGATAGAGAAACTGTCCAAGTTTACGCAACGAAGTCTGAAACCAGCTGCATGCGTAACTTCCGTTTGTTTGTTGCTAAAACAAGCCTGTCGCCATTTTGTAGGAGAACACGCCATGGTCAACATATAGACACCACAACAGAAAATTCAGTGTGTGCTATGGTTAACAGAAGATAAATCTGTTACGCGAGTAAAACGCCGTGTTCGTCGTACATGGATAGATGGATCGGAAGACGATGACCCATTGCCTGGCCAATCAGGTCACCCGATCTGACCCACTTGGACTTTTTTTCTGAGGCTTTGTGAAGGATGCTGTGTACCAAAGAGGCAGAGCTAACACTTTGGAGGAACTGAGACAACGTATCACAAATGCAGCTGCACTAGTGACTCCACAAATGCCACAGAACACTTGGCGGGAGGTTGAATACCGTCTTTAAGGGCCGTATTCATAGACATTCTTAGCGCGGGCTGCCGGAGGATGATCAGCGAACTAACGTTTTTCGTACTCATAAACCAGTGTCAGCGATATGATATGATATGATATGATATGATATGATATGATATGATATGATATGATATGATATGATATATGATATATGATATATGATATATGATATATGATATATGATATATGATATGATATATGATATGATATATGATATGATATGATATGATATGATATGATATATGATATGATATGATATATGATATGATATATGATACGATATATGATATGATATATGATATGATATATGATATGATATGATATACGATACGATACGATACGATACGATACGATACGATACGATACGATACGATACGATACGATATGATATGAATCCTGTTTAGCACGCACGTAATATATAATTTTATTCGCGGGCTAGCGAAATGTCTATGAATAGCACCCTTAATGTCTGCAGGGCAACTCAAGGCGCACATATCGAGTAGCATTCAGCATTCTCCGAAACTCGGAGAGTTTTTACATCAAGTTATGAACAAAGTTATGTTAATAAACCATTATTTACACTTGAAATTATAACTTAATTCTCGATCCCTCTAATCGGGACACAATGTATTTCACCCAACACTTATTTATAATGTTAAAGAGACTCCTTAGTTTTTTAATTAAAATGTAATTGTAAAATATTAGTAATTCATTCCTGAAATATATTTAGAGCACGGCAGTCTGCATATGTACTTCAAAAACATCGTAATACGTAATATGAGACAATCGATGTAGGCCAATCGTTGTTTTCTTTGTTGTAGTTTGAAAAATTATTAAATTATGGCTTATTTAACGACGCTCGCAACTGCAGAGGTTATATCAGCATCGCCGGTGTGCCGGAATTTTGTGCCGCAGGAGTTCTTTTACATGACAGTAAATCTACTGACATGAGCCTGTCGCATTTAAACACACTTAAATGCCATCGACATAGGCCGGGGTCGAACCCGCAACCTCGAGCACAGAAGGCCAGCGCTATAGCGACTAAGCTACTAGGCCGACTTTGTAATTTGAATGATGCGGTACCTAATTGATTCATTAATAATTTAGGAAAATGTTTAGCGGTACTATCGTGAGAGAAGAAGGGAAGGTATTTATACCAGACAAAGTTTTGAAGGTAGCTAAGCATGTTATATCAGATTTGTTGTTACCAACTAAATCTAAATCCGAAAAGAATTGAGGGGTTCACAACCAGAGTGGACCAAGTCCTTCTGGAATAATTTGGAGAAATTGAGTCTTAAAGTTCCTGGCTCACGCTTAGCAACCTTCATCTTCCATAGGAAATACTGCCCTCTGTGGAGTAACAAACGAGTTACAGACTTGGTTTGTTATGGCAATGAATAAATCTAAGTTTTCTTCATCCGAGATTGTATTAATCCACAAACTGATCACTGGTGGACTTGGTTCACTCTGGTTGTGAGCCCCTCAATTATGACGTGTTCTGTGATTGAGAAGATACAATGACATCAGAGGTGTGAATGAAGATATTGTTTTGACATATTTTTTCTGAAAAATCTCAGAAGGTAAGAGTTTCAAGCTTATGGTCTTATTATTCTATGCTGAAAGCGACATTAATGCTAAAAGAAAATGCGAAGATATCAAAGTTTGCTAAAGTTCTAGCTTTCTTAAAAAAGGAAGTCCGTAGGATACAAACCCAATTTTTTTAGAGAGAGAGGATGTAACAGATTTTCGGCTGATGTTTCCCATGAGATATATCTTTTAATGAAAACTGTGGCAATCACGGGTATAGCAGGTGGATGTAGGATTGATGAATTGAGATTTTTTTAAAAAAGTTAATATCTCCAGTTTTTTTTTAATTTCACAGACGGAATAAAAAAAAACTATTCGTTGTTAAAATTCACCGTTTTCCATCGAAAAAAATGCAGAAATATAAAATTTTGTGCCTAGATTTTGTTTCCAAAGTTTTGATTAGACAACGTTTTTAATTGTTCTTTAATTTAAAAAAAAGGATTGGAGATATTAAGTTTTGAAAAATAAGAGTGGAGTTTGACTTATGAAAAAAAAATGAAAAAATTGATGCTAATATTAATTTTGAAACAAAACAAAATTAGAAGAGCATGAAAAGAGCTGTTTAGTATTTTAAAAGTCGAAAATGTTAATACTTTAATGAAAATTTTGAAAATAAAATAATTATCAACTAACAAAATGGATCATTTTAACAGGTTTAAAACAAAAAAATTATTTTTCCTGAATTAACGTCATGACAAGTAACAATGTTGCAATATTACACACATAATAATAAACACAAAATGAATATTCTTGCTGCAAAATTAAAACAGTTTCAAGTTTGTTATCCTTGTTCCTACTCCATATTGAGAAACGAAATATGTAATTCCTTTCCAAACATTATACAAATATACAGTCACAAGGCTGAGTTTTTTCAGAAACTGACAACGTTTTTACTAATCAGATACACAACATTAAAGAAAATAATAATAATATTAATAATAAAATATGCAAGGCTTCCTCCAATTCCAAACAATCACAAATAAACAGAAGTGGAATGTTGTGGTTGTTCATCTCTAGTTCTGCTTTCCAGAAGATCACGGTACCATCGTAATTCTACATTCTCTTTCCAATTTTGACCAAAATGTTCTTCTAGCAACTTTTATACATGAACTGAGGACCACGCTGAGAGGGGATCTAATGAAATTGGTTCAGCGTTGTTACATCATTTACGGAATACACGAGTACAATACACTGATAATATTTAAAAAATGTACATATTTTGCGACGGATGTAGTGGGAAAAATAAGAATAATAATGTTCTTCATGCCATATTCCTCTGGTTGGAAAATGAATCCCCTGAGCACGTCAGAAACTGACATCGTTTTTACTAATCAGATACACAACATTAAAGAAAATAATAATAATATTAATAATAAAATATGCAAGGCTTCCTCCAATTCCAAACAATCACAAATAAACAGAAGTGGAATGTTGTGGTTGTTCATCTCTAGTTCTGCTTTCCAGAAGATCACGGTACCATTGTAATTCTACATTCTCTTTCCAATTTTGACCAAAATGTTCTTCTAGCAACTTTTATACATGAACTGAGGACCACGCTGAGAGGGGATCTAATGAAATTGGTTCAGCGTTGTTACATCATTTACGGAATACACGAGTACAATACACTGATAATATTTTAAAAATGTACATATTTTGCGACGGATGTAGTGGGAAAAATAAGAATAATAATGTTCTTCATGCCATATTCCTCTGGTTGGAAAATGAATCCCATGAGCACGTGGAAGAGATGGAACTGATTTTTCCCGTACGAGGTCACAGCTTCCTACCAGCTGATAGGATCTTTGGTCAGACAGAGATGATCTTGAGAAAAATGCCTGTGATTGTTACTCGTGATGGCGTCTACAAAGAAATCGGCATTGTAAACAAACTTGGAGACAGTTTATTTATGATTTGAAGGATTTAGATAATATTTACAGCAAATTGAAAAGAATTAGTGCGGTGAAGAGAAGAATTAAGGCAGCATTGGAGAAGTACAGTCTCTATACCAGGACGGACGAACGACTATCTAACAAACAGTGTACGACACAAATGTTAAAAATGATTATATTTTGTTCGCAGGTCCGCTCCACTCTCGTATCGCAAACATCCCTCACAAAATGGCATTTTTAACATATTTTGTATTGTAAATAACTATTACGTAAATCAAAATTTAAAGGCTGAAAACATTAAAACAGAAGATACGAATTACTGATTCATTAATTCATAGTTTTCTGCACGAGGGCAAATCTTTCACCGCCCTCAATCATTATTATTCAATCTTTCCTATTTTCTGCCTTCCTCTTAGTCTCCTTACATGATCCATATATGTTAATGTTGTCTATCATCTGATATTTTCTTCTGCCCCGAACTTTTCTCCCGTTCACCATTCCTTCCAGTGCATCCTTCAATAGACAGTTTCTTCTCAGCCTCAGCATCATTCTTTCTTCACCCACTCTTTCTAGCACAGCTTCATTTCTTATTCTGTCTGTCCATTTCACACGCTCCATTCTTCTGCATATCCACTTTCAAATACATACTTTCTTCTATTCGTTTCTCTTCTTTTCGTCGTAATGTCCGTGTTTCTGCCACATACAATGCCACACTACACACAAAGCACATCACTAGTCTCTTCCTTAGTTTTTTTCCAGAGGTCCGTAGAAGATGTTCCTATTAAATCTTCTTTTGCCAATGCTATCATCCTTTTGATTTACTGGCAGCAGCTCATGTTACTGCTTATACGAGTGGTACACCCCAAATATTTGAAGTTGTCCATTTGTTGCACTATGCCATTATTTTGAATTAGCACGTTTACCTTCTTTATTTTTCTTCCGATAGCCATGGTCTTCGTCTTGTTTGCATTTATCTTCATCCCATACTGCTCACAGCTGTCATTTAGCTCCAGCAACATATCCCTTAGTTCTCGTATCGTCTCCTCTTCTACTAACAACGCCATATCATGAGAAAATTTTATGTACTTTATTATATTTCATTATATCTCTGCCGGTCATTGACAGTTAAATTTCAGACGGCTTATCTTAGTCGTGGGTGAGTATTAAAAATCATTACAAATTTTGCCGTCTCTCTTTCCCCTGCCCGCAAGCTGTGACGTTTCATAGAGGTAGAGATAAAGTAAAATATCTGTACTGAATTTAAGTTTTAGATATAGGATATGTTATGAATAGGGAGCGGATTTTTATGTGCTAAAAATTTAAATATATTTATTTTTTATGTGCTAAATAGTACGAAAATATTTGTTAAAAATAAAAAAAAAATTTAATATGACAAAAATACCTTACTTAGCTTGAAAAAAAAATGTTACTAGGTACTCACCAACCACACTTGAGTGCTAGTAGTTGGCCGAGAATTGCAGTGAACAACAAAGTTCATCTCCAAATTCTCCATCACAAATGCATGCCGATTATCTCCGAACAACGACTTATATTGTGAAAACGATCTTTCCACATCACAGGACGTCAGACTTGCATATTTAAAGAGAGGAATGTCACAAACACAAACACCGTCAATTTCACCTATAGGCACACCCTCCAATAATTGAGCAACTTTACACATCTTTTTATAACCCCTATTTTTCCCAAACACATTCTGGAATTTGTCCCTTAGTACATGTACTTCTGAACCTGATAGCGAGTCTAGTTTAATATTCATGGTATGCATCTCCCTGATTCAGAGAACAGACGTTTGGATGTTTCGAGTTTTTTATGGTGTCACACAAAAAGCTTAGATTTGCTAATAGGAAAGCCAAATCGTTTTTTAAACAACCATCTTTCAGTATATCTTGAAGGATATCGATTGACGAACCCCGATAACAGGGAATCACAACAAGATATATTGCCTTACTTGATAGACATGAGCGAGAGGCGAGAGATTTGTTTAAATTAAATAATGTTCATACCCGATCTCTTATCTGTTGTGTTTCACAAACAAAGCGTGGAATGAAATCATCTTCAGCAACAATAAACATTCCTAATTATTGTTGCAAGATCTCTCCTCCTTGTCTATGTTAATTTATTCTCTAATAATAACAGTGATATGTTGCCTAGCAGTTCTCAGAACTTGAGGCGATACTATTACAAAAATGGATCACGGATACACCACACAGCGCTTAGAAACACGAAGCAACCAAGAATTCTTAAAAAGATAACGCACTTCTGAGTGATATAATTGATATAGTTTTAAAATATTTAAAAGTTCTCGTAAAAAATTATTTAAGTAAAAAAAACTCCAAGATTCATGTGTTTGTAATAGATTTCCTGAAAATATGTATTTACATAATTTTTTGTGAAAATATGTGTTTTTATGTGAAATAAAATTCGGGTTTTAAACTTGAAACTTCATGTTCGGAATTTTTAACTTTATTAATTGTGTTTTATCACACACAAAAAGAATATTTGATTACATAGGAATCCGCTCCTTAGTTATGAATTTGGAGCAGACGTTCGGCCTAACTTGTGGCGTGTAGAAGGGGAAGGGAAAGAAGTGTACGTAATAAGGTAGAAGTAAATAGTAATTACTATTACGCAAAACGAAGCTAAAAATAACAACCACATTTCCCAGCGCCTAATCATCCCATGGCACAGCAGTAATGATACAACATCCGCTGCTACTCTGGTTCCACGTGTGTTACGTAAATCACAGGCCTGTATGCAACTACTGTATTACTGCTTGCTCCTTCAAAACACGGATTAGCTCCACGACTTGTTCCGGCGTTTAACTCCAAACTCGCTTTGAAAAGGCTGTGAAAGTTGTTTAGAGGCGGTAAGCATTCTCCACGTGACTGTATACACCAGTGGCGGCTCGTGAGTTCTAGGCTAGGTGGGGTCAGATTAAAAAATAAACTCATGTCTTATACCGTATGTCTCTATAGGCGCCTCCCGATATTCCGTTATAGTCACATCAACATATCAGTTCATATTATATTATCAATCGTTGGACTAGAAAAATACTTAAGAATAAGACATGCAATAATTAAAATATTTCTACACAATGGTTGGGTTTTTCCGAGGTTTTCCCCAACCAAAAGGCAAATGCCGGGTAATATTTTGGCGAATCCTCGGACCTCACCTCATCTCACTATATCTCGCCAAAATATTGTAAAAATTGCACAAAATTGTAGAAATTGTAGAAAATTACTAAATTGTAAAACTATAAAAATTTGTAAAAATTGTAATTGTAATATTGTAAAATTTTGACTTGTTCCACATCTTAAAGCTTCATTGCTCATGTAAGATCTATGGAATAAAATGAATGAATGAATGAATGAATGAATGAATGAATGAATGAATGAATGGTTAGTACATGCATAATTAATAAAACAATAATCAAGTTAAACAAATCAACAAACTTACAGTGGCCGATTATTTGTATAGCTATGCTGCTTTTGTATTCTTTTGATGAGCAAATTTATCGATCACTTAATTGAATCACTAAATACGAAAAGGGAATAAGTCACGTTCAGTTAGTTTTGAGAAAAAAAAAAACAAATAAATTCTGTACACAACGAAACATAAAGAAATTGCATCGAAAATATTGCTATGAACCAATCGTGACTACAAAAGATATTCATGTAAACAAATGTGTATTTCTCAATTTATCCTGCCAGATAAAAACAATTTCTGTGTGTGGATTTGTTCCCCTTTCATATCTAACGGAATATATTGTAAAAAATATTCAACAAAATATATCATTATCTCTGTTATTAAAATCAAAAGCTTTATTGTATACCAATTTATGAACGATAGTAGAGTGTAGCACATAGAAACATTGACAGCTGTCGGTTATTACATAAACAAAAAAAAAATTGTGTGTTGGGACTTGTTCTCCTTTCATATCTAATGAAATATACTATAAAAGTATTAAACAAAATGTATCGTTATTTCTATTTTTCAAAACAAAAGCTGTATTGTATGGAAATTTATGAACAATAGTAGAGAGTAGTACATAGAAATATTGAAAGCTGTTGACCGAAAAATATACTTTGAATTTTCTTATTAATCTTTAGTGTTGTTATCAGTATGATCTCATTCCAGAATTCTTTCATTTCCTCAGATATGTACTTCACAAATATCTTATGTCCTCAATTTTGAGTTTGTTTATCGTACATTATGTTGCATAGATCTTTTCTATAGGCAAATTAGGAATAGCATTATTCCTTGACAAGAGCTCAAAAGTGTGATAGATGAAACCATCAATGTTCTCATATGCCACAATCCTAACAGGATATAAGCTCACATACATACACACATGAAATATTGTGAAATATTAAAATTTATCTTTTCATGAGTGGGGATGGTTCGTCCAATATACTCTATTGAAAATGTATTCTCTAGATGGCAGTAAACAACAAACTTTAATTTCTTCTGAGAAAGGAACAAGTCGTGGACTAAGCTCCTTTTCAAAGTAAACATGCAAACTAAAGTGTTGAAATCTAGACTAAGGAGATGCGGGATCCGTTTCCTTTGCATGCAGAATGAAAGAGCATACCTAAATTAGTATGACTACAGTCTTAACTCATTTTTGCCAAAACTATGACTTACTATCTTTTCACATTTAGTGATTCAATTATAGTTTGTTATTTTGTGAATGTAGTCCTTGTGAATAGAAAGAACGGCCAGTGAATATAATCACAGTCTAGTATATAAAGTCGCGAAGCTCAATATTTAATAAATATGCAAACATTAGATAGTTGCTCACCACTAGGATCGCTAATATCGCCTCATTACAGGCAATGCAAAATAGTACCGTCACAGTCTATTGTTTCTAGCACCCTCAAAACTCAAGCTTCGTGACTGCATATAGTAGACTGTGATATAATCTTCCTCGTGTCATAGTGTTTCTCAAAAGAGGTTTTATGCATTTAAGGGTGCTGAAACAACGCTCTGCTTCGGCAGTAGCCACAGAGTAACAAGAAGTATTTCCAACAACTTTGTTACTTCCTGGAAAAATGTTATCGTTTATTTAATGACGCTCGCAACTGCAGAGGTTATATCAGCGTCGCCGGATGTGCCGGAATTTTGTCCCCCAGGAGTTCTTTTACATGGCAGTAAATCTACTGACATGAGCCTGTCGCATTTAAGCACACTTAAATGCCATCGACCTTGCCCGGGATCGAACCCGCAGCCTTGGGCATAGAAGGCCAGCGCTATACCAACTCGTTCTTCCTGGAGCGTGTCTTTCATGTCATTTTCATAGAGTAACAACTAACGCACTAGAGGTAGGTACGTTCCTGAACGTGGGATTAGAGTACAAAGCACTTAGTTCATTTCTAAGTATTTCCTTATTTAGCATTTTGTATTGCGTAATAATAATGGTTTAAAGCAATGACTCAGGGAAATGATCACAATAAATAGGACGTTTTTTGGGATAAACTATCGAAAATTCTGAAAAAATTTCCGAAGTTTGGAATCTGTTACTTATTTACACGTTATGATGTCACACGCTTCTTTTGAATAGATACAACATCTAAAGTTTTATATGCTATAGCGTTGTTAATGTGTGTTGTAGAATTTTCATGTGATTTTACTCTCTCAGACAAAAATGCTTTAAATCTGTACAACCCTTATTAGTTCACAGAGTTTAGCCCCCAAAATTCAGACAATAAAAACAAAATAACGATTGTCTTTCTCACATGTCGTTAGCCATTCCTTCTTTTTAAACCACTCAGAACAAAATTTTCTGCATTTCTTTCCGTCCTGCTGAACGATATTAATATTTTTAGTAACAATGGTTATTAAAGAAGAAAATTCGCTACACACCAAACAGATCAACAACAAACTACAGCAGTGTTACAAAGATAAGGAGTTAAGACTCACACTTATACACATGCACGATGCGGTATTTCTAAAAAGGAAGCATTAACTGATGAAGGTCGTATCATCGAGCATATTATGTTCAACAAAAAAATTATCCATCTTGAATCTTTCGTATATTACTTTTAACACTTAAATATAAATGATTGGTTGATTGGCAAACTTACTCGTGTTAAATTACATAAGCAACTGTGCCTTACAGCTGTTTCGATGCTTATGTAATTTAACACGAGTAAGTTTGCCAATCAACCAATCATTTAAAAAAAATTATCTTCTCCGTGTGACTTATTCCTCAAAATTTGTCGGCGCGATCTTGTTACACACTGTATATTGCACATCAGCCAAGCACGGGCTTAATCAAACACAGTTGGTAACCATCACCTAAAGGATTATGTAACAATAATAGTTGTTACTAGCTCCTCCTCAGTTTCCATTGATGTCTCGTACACAACGTACCATAGAGAACGCCCTTGTATGCGTAGAGCATGATATGCAGCGGGCTGTCTATTTAAAGGGGCACTATGGTGTCACATTCAAACGAGGCCACCGTAATGTTATACTGCAAGTATGCAAGTTTGTAACGTCATATACTTCAACTGAAGCGCATGTGTATTTACGAACGAATAAGTGATGAAATCATGGAATTAAGACGATTTATGACGACAGAAACTTTCATCTTCCGTTATTGCCAAATCTTGTCCTGCAATAAATTGTTCGCAAAAGTGATTAACGCACACAACATAATATAAGAAATAAATATTGCATAGCTATATCAAATGTATGGAAGAAAAACTCTTAATTGCGTTGTTTCAGATAGTTCTGAGTACGCTGACCCAAGTAAGTGACGTCACAGAATGTTTACAAATTTATAATCATCATGGTTTGTATAGCATCACAATGATATAGATTTAAGCTCTCTACTGATAGAAAGTAACATTCTCGTATGCTGATTTATTGTTAAAAATTACTCTTCTTCGTCCCATCTATTAGCTTTTGTGGAACGTTTGTGCATCCCGTAAAAACACGAAAACTCCACAACACAGAATGAATGAAGAAATACAAAGTAAATGTAAGAGAAACCAAGAAGAATTTTATTGGAATATAGAACTAACTTTGCAGTTATTATTTAGATTTAGTCAAACTAATTGATACTTTAAGTTAACCTAACAAGGGATAACAACGTCAGAACACAACAGACAGATGCATATACAGTACTGTATGCTTCAGGCGGAATTCGACGTCACCATCATATCTTTTACTAATTTCAAGGCTGCTGTTAACCTTTGGTATTCACCAGACTGACATTTATTATTATATTAGAGTTGGTTTTATGCACTGCTGTTTTCCTGTATGAATAAAAGTGGATGTGTACCTATCATTGAGAGCTGCAGGAGACAGCGAGTTGGAACTTCTCCCCCTAAACTTCGACTTTTCGTGGACAATGGATAGCCGTGGTGAATCTGTTATGTAGCATCTCTCACTAATCGGATATGAATTCTTAGATGCTTACAGACTTCTCCTTGTGAGGCTATTTGAGGTGTTTTCATTTTTACTACCTTAGTTACTGATGTCGAAACTTCGTTAAAACATATTGTTAAGGAATGTACAATCATTTCTCGAACTCCATGATGTAGAATTTTATACAACTGTCGAACAGCACCGTGCCAGGACCTAGAGATGCCAAATCTCTCGTAATTTCTGGGTTCTCCCGTATTTTATCCATATCTCCTCCAGTCTCCCGTCTCACATACTTGATATAATGTCTTCTCTCGTATTTCGTAAAGATTGATTGATTGATTGATTGATTGATTGATTCATTCATTCATTCATTCATTCATTCATTCATTCATTCATTCATTCATTTTTAGTAGGTTATTTTACGACGCTTTATCAACAGCTCAGGTTATTTAGCGTCTGAATGAGATGAAAGTGATAATGCCGGTGAAATGAGTCCGGAGTCCAGCACCGAAAGTTACGCAGCATTTGCTCATATTGGGTTGAGGGAAAACCCCGGAAAAAACCTCAACCAGGTAACTTGCCCCGACCGGGAATCGAACACGGGCCACCTGGTTTCGCGCTAGCCGTTACTCCACAGGTGTGGACTCATTCATTCATTCATTCACTCGCTCATTTATTTATTTATTTATTTATTTATTTATTTATTTACTTATTTACTTATTTATTTATTTATTACTTATTTACTTACTTATTCATTCACTTATTCTCTTATTTAATCATTCATTCACTTAGTCATTTATTCATTCATTTACCTATTTACTCATTAATTCATTCCCTTATATATTCATTCATGCTTTTATTTATTCATTCTCTTATTTATTCATTCATTCTCTTTTTTATTAATTCATTATCTCATTTATTTATTCATTCATTCATTCATTTATCAATTCATTCATTCTCTTATTTATTCATTCATTATCTTATTAACTCATTCATTCACTTATTTACTCATTCAATCATTCTCTTATTTATTCATTCATTCTCTCATTTATTCAATTATACTATGAAATAGAATTAAGAAATGAAGGCTTACCAACGAGAGAGAGCTTATACGAACTATATAAGTATTTCTGTACCGAAAGAGGGTTGGAGGCAGAGTTGAGAAAAACCCGGGTATTTAAAAAAAGACCCAACCCAGTGGGTTTTACTGGTTTTTTATGGGTTTCTTTGGGTTTTTATGGGTTTTATTGGGGTTTTCTCTAATGGGTATTAAATAGTTCAATTTCGTGACTAAGTGATTCAGAACACCAACATATTCTAAGAACTACTTCATGAACAAAAACTGGTAAATTAAATAAGCAAAGATTGGTAAATTATTATTAAATATTCTTAAGTTGGCAGCCTGCATATTATCAGAATACTTTAAGTATATGGTTGTTTTGCTTTCTGTGAATTGTGAAAATTCATGTTTTGCTGCAGCATTGGATTCAAATAAAGGTAAGCGTATCTTAGTTATGAGTTTATCATTCTATATCTTTCCATAGTATATAATATTTACTGAACACAAATCAAATAAACTTAAAATGCTTTGTTGTGTACTTCTAACCTAAAAATTACCAACAATCTATCAAAATCAGTGTAACAAAGAATAACCTCCTTTAGAATTTAATTTAATTAAACAACTTAGTTTAATTATTATTCTTACAGGTAAAATTCAACATCATGCCATTTGGGGCTGGAAGGAAGGCATCACCAGAATGGTCAGAGGTTTTACATGATGATGATGATGATGATAAGAAGAAAGTTTTTTGTAAGCATTGCAATGTTGAAGTCAGTGCTAAAATTGAAAGAATAAAATGTCACCTGAAAAAATGCACCATGAGAAACAAGAGAAAGGACTTAACTCTCCTGGAAATAGAGTTAGATGACTTAGCTTCACCAACACACAATGATAATAGTTCTATATTGGATTCTTCCTCTAGTGGCAGCAGCAGCAGTGCAATAGTAGTAAGTCATGCCAGTGAATATTCAGTCCCATTGAAAAGAAAACAGACCAGCCTGGGAGACTTCGTAATTAAAACCACTGATCAACAAAAAGAACAACTGGATCTTTTCATAGCAAAGTTCTTCTATGCTAATAACATAGCATTCAATGTAGCTTCAAGTAAAGAATACAAAGACATGATTCAAGCATTGCGGCCTGGTTATGTTGGTCCTGATCGCTTCAACTTAAGTGGGATATTACTTGATAAGGTTGTAGATGAGGTCGATGCAAATATAAAACTTCAGTTACATGAACATAATAGCATTGTACTGTTGCAGGATGGGTGGTCTAATATAAAAAAATGACCCAATTATAGCAACTAGTATCCACACAGGACAGCAGGCATTTCTACTAAACGCAATTGATTGTGAAGCCAACCAAAAAACAGCTGAATATTGTGCGGAGTCTTTAAAAAATTCAATTAAAATGTGTGAGGATAAGTTTCAGAAAAATGTGTCTGCTGTTTGCACTGACAATGAAAATAAAATGCTAAAAATGCGACAGCTTTTAAAAGAAGACCTGCCTGAATTATTGACATATGGTTGTTCTGCTCATTATGTTAATCTACTCGAAGAAGAAGTAACACCAAAAAGTGTAATTAAGCATATTGCTGAAGTCCACAAGTACTTTCGGAACCACCATCAACCACATGGTTGGTTAAGAGAAAAGAAAGGTCTTATGCCATAACTCCCAAATTCCACTAGATGGAATTCCCAACATGATTGTCTGCGTACTTTCATTGATAATTATTCTAAATATGTAGAAATTATGACAGAGCACTCTGAAGAAGTTCCTGCAAATATTAGCAAATTCTTAGATAATGTTGTAATATATAAGGATGCCACTTTTCTTCTTCGTCAACTGTCTGAGGTTTGTAGAGTCCTGGATCGTCTTCAAGCAGACAACACAAATATTGCACAAGCTGTAGAACTTTGGATTGATCTCCTAGAAAATCCTGACATGGAACCATATAAGGATGCCATTAAAAAACGAAAGGAACAAGCACTAGAGCCCTTCCACTATCTTGCTAATATGTTAGATCCAAGATTCAGAGGGGCAAGAATAACTGCAGATCAAGAGGAAAGTGCAGAAAATTGGCTCACAGAGATTCATCCAGAGTGGGTGACAAGTGTTATGTCTTTTAGGATTGCTGATTCTGATTATTTTCCTGCTACTATGTTTTCTGACGCAGTTGTACAACAGTTCAGTCCAAACAAATGGTGGAAAATAATGGAATTGAAAACAACAAAAAAGGGGAACTTGCCAACAGGATTTATTAGCTTTGTGAAAAGTTTAATTTCTTGCCCTGCCAGCACTTCATCCATTGAGAGAATCTTCTCCACCTATGGGCTTGTTTGGTCAAAGTTAAGAAATAAGTTAGGAGAGGAAAAAACTGAGAAATTAGTGAAGATCTACAGATTTCTGCATGTTAAGAAGGACTGAATTGTGATGTAGTTAATATTAATACCATTCTACAATAAAACACCGTGTTGATGAAAGTAATTTTTTCTTTATAATGAAACATTACCTAATTAATAACTTCTGCTGACAAATTGTTATAGTAAATAATTATGATGCACCTTTTTGTAATATTTTGTATGTTGATTAAATTACGAAAAATAAATATATGGTTTTTTTTGGGTTTTGTGTCGGGTTTTATTGAAGGGTTTTTTTTTAAAAAACCCATATGGTTTTTTTGGGTCGGGTTAAATTACAACAACCCTGGTTGGAGGATACTAGAATAAGGAAAAATTGCAGATTTAAACGTGAAGTACAACTTAGGCAAGTGAACAAATGCTAATTGTAACAACTTACTAAAATGAGTTGAGTCCTGCGCAAAAATAAACGCAAGTGCAAGATACAAAAAAAAAATATCTTATATTAAATATTTAAATTGTATTGTATTAATTGTATTAAAATGATATATCTATGTGTAAAATTATAAAGTGTGTAATGTAAGGTTTTAAATGATTATATGTCTGCACTTTTTGTCTGTGAACTATAATATAATAAGTATCATATCATTTATTCAATTATTCTCTTATTTATTCATTCACTTATTTATTCATTTATCCACTTATTCATTCATTCACTTATTCATTCACTTATTTATGCATTCAATTATTCGTTCAATCATTTATTCACTTATTTATCCATTCATTCATTCATTCATTCATTCATTCATTCACTCATTCATCTGTTTATTTATTTACCTATTTTACTCATTCATTCTCATTCATTCATTTATTTATTCACTTATTTTGCATTACTCTATTTCTTTATTACTTTATTCCTTAATTTCTTCATTCATTCATTTAAATGGTAAATATGGAAAGTACTATGATGCTATGAAGTTTGTTCCAATTAAATATTTTTAAGTACAATCAAAGAGAAATGTTCGTTAATTTTCAACATGTTTTGTAAGGGAATTTTCAATATTAAAAGTTTTTGAATGAATACAAATAAGGTGGTAAGCATATACTGGTGTGAAGTTTATTTTAAACTACTTTTGTGTAGGTGCAGTTATAATCTCGTATCCTATACACACAACAATTTTCGAAAGGTAAAACATGTCGATAATTCCGTGATGGGACGATACTGGCAATCATTCCCAACATCTTCATTATTTTCAGTTTGAAAACCTGACAACTCTACCAAGACCTTTATTGAAATGGGTGAATCAAATTTAACGTATCTAAATCAATACATTCTGCATAAGTAATAAATACTCATTATTCACTCTGAAATTTTTTGAGTTGGATATGAGTATGTGCATTAGAGCGTATCGAAAAATAATTCCGAAATTCAAAACGTTAAGATGTACAAAAATTGTCTTGTAATCTCTACTATAAGCAGTAAAAAACTAGGTCTCTGATTATATTTTTCACCGAGCCGCAGGAGGTCTAAAGATTATCGTATAAAATAAAATTATATATTTTTTATTTTCGTAATTCTTTGGTGTATAGTTAATTGGGCTTAAGTCACTTCATTTTTTACGAATTTTTTGTTTCTGGAAAGCTAATAAAAAGAAAAACTTAAGTTTTTATTTGTATTACGGACTTGTGTCTGAGTGGAATACAAGTCATAATACAGCAAAATGATCAATTTGCCTGAAGTCTTATTTTCTAACATTTTGTCGGTATTAACGGTTTATGTCGATATATTTTATTTTATTTAAACTTCAACATCAATAGAAGCAAGCTTCCAATTATAGGTAGAATTTATATACAAAATACATGATAGTGGAAAAACAAAACAAGCCATACAAACGAAGGAAAGAATGATAGATAATAGATGCTAGAATATAATATTACAGTTAATATTAGTGCTAAATGTCAATATAATAATGCAGAATTATTTCAAAATTAGAGTAAAGCATTATAATACACTTATTCATAGTTTGAACACCTTAGGAAATATAGTTCTTTTTAAAATTGTATGAAATTTTTTAACTGATAAACTGAAATCTAATTGAGAATCACAGTTTAAAGACAGAGAGGTGTAAGTATTACACATAATAAACAATGGAGAGTTCTTGAAGAAAACAGTTCTAGGAATTGGAATAACAAAAGGTTGAATATGAAGTATTTCTGTTCTTTTTACATTGAATTGAAGGAATTTAAGAAAATCACAGTTATTCAATATACCATTAACATTCTTACAGAGTAAAATTTTACTATTTATTAATCGTCTAGATTTTAAAGTTTTATAATTAAATTTAAAAAGTAACTGATTACATGAAATTTGCTTTTCATAAGACGACACGTGATCTTTTTTAAAATATAAGTAACGCAAAAAATGTTATGTCCACCACTTAAGATGTTTATGCCTCTGTACTTAAATTAACAGGTACCAACATTGTATTAATAAAAAGATTGTAACATTTATATTTCCACTGTTGTTACATTCTAAAATATGAAAGAATAGCATATTTTCATGTTCATTGCACTTCCGCTGCTTTCCTTGATTCACCTGACTTTGCCCGATTTCAGTCCAAAACTCTGGTTTGTCACAATTCTTTTCACAGTATTCGAGATCATAAACTTTGTCATTAATTTTAAATTTGCCCTTAATTCATGACTGCAAAATGTCCTTTGCTTCCCGCTGTTTTCAGATATTGTAACAATAGTTCCCTTCTTCTTCTTACTTCGTAACTAAGATCATTTTCAAAGTGAAATTTCGTTCCCATCGCATTTTTTACTCTTCATAATCATTTCTTTTGTCCTTAAATGTTGAAATTACACTAATATGGGCTGAAATTTTCTCTTACACACTCTATAAGCTTCTTCTACAGAGACATCATTTTATTTTTACTAACATTTTTAATATTAACCTGTCTATACCTTTAGAGAACCGGAAACACCGCTTGCTCCCCCCTCCAAGACTGGAGTTCGATGATACTGGCGTAAAACACAAATCACTCTACTAGGTATAGGATGGAAGAAAAGTAGTTCATCCATTTACGTAAACTGGGAAATATCGCGATTTTGAGTTTGATAATTTTCATTAGGTTTTTCTTTAATCAAAGTACAGTACTGTATTAAGAATAAGTGTTTTTACTCACGAAGTGAGTTATCCATGCGAACGTATTCATTATGCAGTGTATACTATCTACAGCACATTAGCGTACAATATAGAAAAAGAAGTTAAATTGAAAAATAATCATAATATGAATATTTAAACACAATTTTGAAAATGGTGGCCGTTCATTTCGATACAGGCTTCAGTTCTTTTGTGCATATTATCGCACTATAGACTATTGCATCTAATTCCAATTGCCAGTTTCGTCCTTCGTACTAGTAACTCATATTGAAATAATTCTGTACCTACTCTACGTACTGTGAATTCAATCTTCACTTCTGCCCGACCCGAAAATATAAAATTACTCAGACATACTATCTACTGTCCGTCCAAGTGGTTATGCCGCAGGATTGTAGAAAGGGAGGAAATCACGTGGCAATTAATTACTTAACGAGGCCCTTTTATTTAAGTTAAATTAAACAGCTGTATAATATTACGTAAACGTCCAATTCCTAAGAGAAATTAATGTTTTCAGAAAAGAGCTAAGACAGCCCAGCTTTTACAGAGGGGCGAGCAGAAGCAGGTGGGGAAATCGGGATGCGACGTAGGCAAACGGACAGTACCTGTGCGAAAATATGATTCAATATTGAAAGCTCTTTCGTCACTGGAAAACGCGAACATATTTCTGGAACGTACTGTACTCAGTAACTCAGTACTGCTTACTATCTGCGGTCTTGGTTCTGTGTGGAGTTGGAACTTCCTTAGTAGAAGGGGTGGGAGTGAAGTACATTCAAAAACTCAGGTACAATAAAAATTGAAGTAAAAATAAAATGATGTCCCTGTATATGGCCATCTATGTCTACTTGAAAAGCTCCCAATACGCTCTCCGGATTGTATTGCAAGTTTCCTCTCCGTACTCTCTTTCGTCCTCATTTATACCGAAAATTATCAGATTCTTCTTCCTCTGGCCATTCACTAAATCTCTAATTTTGTTTTCCAAACTGGTTATCCAACTGTTGTAGCTCTTCGATTCTTTTGTTGTTATTCTCCATGTTTGTCTTCAAATTTGTTATTGTCTGACTGATACCCTGTAACAGTGGTTTTATTTCCTGATTAATTTTTATGAACCCCAATTTCATTTCTTCTTTGATTACTTCTCTCATCTCTTCGCTCTTCACACTCGCTGGCCCCGGATTCACTTCAATTCCTCGCATTATTAATATTATCATTATGACTGCTCCAATCGCCCTTTTTATTTCTTTCTTCTTTAACTCTTCTTATACTCATATAATTCAATCCACACCCATTTTACTTTCCTCTGCTGCTGTTCCTGTTGCCCGACGAACCTTTTTTATTTTAGCTTAGACCAAATACTCTATAACAATAATACTGGAAAGCTTGCCTGTTTAGCATTGCAAGCGGCGGCGAAAAGTGACTGTGCTGCTATCTAGCGGCTTGGATTGTTTATACACTCCTTGCGGCGTGCTAGGTTACGTGAGGAAAAACGGAGAGGGGTTCATTTGATGTCAATAATAAATGCAAAGCAATAGTTTTATTTAAAGTCACAAGGTTCACAACATTTTAAATGAATAAGAAGTTACGAAGTTATTGGAATAGAAATGAAATGAAAGAATTCTCGTATTCTCAAATGTAATTATGATTTAGTTGTGCATGACTTCAGAAACTTTCATACATCGCGTATTTTGTTCCTTGGCTAACGGTTATCCATTTTATTTTTGATGTAACAGTTTACTAGCACATTGGTCAGTGAAGATACTGGCACAGTCGCTTTTACATCAAGCAGATGTGATTTTAAAATCTCTGCAGACATGCTATCTTTTGATAGAAAATAACCTATAGTTTGTTTTAAAATTTTGCACATTCCGCGAACAAATCATTGCTTGGTTTGCAAATGGCACTTCTAAAATTTTTACGTCAGCTGAAGTTTGTTGATTAGGCCCGTCTATACCTAATTCAATGAATCCCTCAAAGTGTCTGTTTTAGCATTAAAAGTTATATTTTCCTTCAAAGACATTTTATCTTCAACAATAATAGTTACAACATTTTCATTCAATGGTACAATATCGGATTTTATTTTTAATATTAATTGTATAATGGTGCTAATTATACCTATCCTATATCAAATTCTGAAGTCAATTTTTGAGAGATCTAACTGTTCGTAAACATAATTTTCTTCTTAGAAGTCTTTCGTCTTGAGCTGAACATTAATGTAATGTTGCGGCAAAACTTTTATCGTAACTGGCATATCGTTTCCCCACTTCCCTCTTTTTAAGCACATTGTGACTAATGAATTCATCATTTTGAACAATGTTAATTAAATCGGCATTTGGACTTGCTGTTTTTAGAGCTGTCATATCCGCTAGGATTTCTTGCATCGTAAAAAAACTGATCTTAATTTAGTGAAATATTAATAATACCTTTAAAATATAGGACTAGGCAAATTATTTGTCCGAATAACTACCTGAATCACTTATTATGAAAAAACATGAGTCCACTTTCTTCACAAAATCAACAATTCACATTTTTATGCTACGCATCCCAAGACACACTATTTTGATAAAAAAAGTAAATATTTTCAATTTTTTATACTGAGAAACTAGGCTGTAAAGAAATTGTGTTTTATACTAACAATATAAAGTAGATTTATGCAGTTTAGTAACTGTTTCAGTTAACACAACTATCTAATTACACGATGGAGAAGTATCGTCTGTCGTTTCTGTCTAATACAAAAAAAAAAAATCCGCAGCTTCCTCGATGCAAGATGTAATAAGTTTATTTGGGACCTTCGCGATTCTTTAATTGTGCTTTGATTTTGACTCATTTTTCGGAAGAAGGAGCTGTTAAATTCAGTGAAGGAATAACTATTATCTTCTGTCTGTTATTAAAAACAGCGTATTAAAACTTAACACTCCTACGACTGATATGAAATTTCTGTATACTTTTCCAATTTATTACGCTCTATTTTTACTTACCCCTAATGTTTCGAATTATAGTTATTGAAGTCCGATAATCAAAAGTGATCCTGACGCGTCCTATTAAACCTCATTAACTAACGTCTGTCTGCATTTACCTATATGAGCATGGCATAGTAGTAGTATTTATTTATTTAACCTGGTAGAGATAAGGCCGTCAGGCCTTCTCTGCCCCTTTACCAGGAGATTCCAACTATAATATGAAGAATAAAATTACAATTAGTATTAAATTTACAATTACAATTCCTAAAAGACAAAAGCTAATAACTGTAGTACTGGTAGTAGATGCAGTAGTAATAGTAAAATATAATAATAATAATAATAATAATAATAATAATAATAATAATAATAATAATAATAATAACAATAATAATAATAATCATAATTATCATCATCATCATCATCATCATCATCTTGTAACAGAAAAGTAACATTCTACTGATGTTTACACGACTACTCCGAATCTCTATCTTTTGGAAATCTGAAGGAAGATCTAACATATTTTGCTAGGCATAGTTTTTAAAAAAACATAGAACAAACATTTCCACATTTAACTGACATTGTGTAGGATACAACTATAAAGAGAATAATCCTTACGACATCATGTGTTTGTTGAAGAACAAAGCTCATATCACAGTTCAAAGCGCTATTCGTCATGTCATCCTCGCTGCCTACAATCCCTGCCGCTAGATCGCACTGGCGAGTCATTCGCCATTTTCACCGTGAACTTTACGGTATTATCATTGTAGAGTATTTGCTTAGACCTTAGAGCAGTAGTGTCAGAGTTGTACGCTCCAAACCCAGTTGTGGAGCTAAAGACGTGCAGTCGGAGCGTGAACTTGCTTATGTCTGTGGAAGCACCGGAGCACGCAACGAGTTATAGCGGAGCGCTCCGCTCCGTTTAGGCTGTGTTTGACAACGCTGCCTTAGAGCATCGCTCTCTCTATGCTGATTCTGCAATTCGAAGCACGTTACAGTACGTCGAGTCGCCTTGACTTCTAGTTGCTCACTGATTAAACGGATTTAAACATGAGACATACGCATTAAGAAATCATATTAGAATATGTGTTGTATTGTTAAAAATCTACAAAGCCACCGGCGTGGCTCAGTCGGTTAAGGCGCTTGTTTGCGCGGGTTCGATCCCCGCTTGGGCTAATTATCTGGTTGGCTTTTTTCCGAGGTTTTCCCCAACCGTAAGGTGAATGTCAGGTAATCTATGGCGAATCCTCGGCCTCTTCTTGCCAAATACCATCTCGCTATCACCAATCTCATCGACGCTAAATAACCTAGTAGTTGACACAGCGTCGTTAAATAACCCACTTAAAAATATCTACAAGTATGAAAATGACAGAAGAATGTCGGTTTTAAGTCTTATTGTTTTAATTGTATTTAATATTCAATACTCGAAAAATGACAAATAATGTGGGATTTCAACCTTATTGTTTAGTTTATATATAAATATCCAATAAGCCAAGAATGACTAAAGTATATAGACTTTGTCTTCTTGTTTAATTCATAGAGAGTTTCCAAATATTCTACATTCTGAGAGGTAGTAATATTCATCAAAACAAAAAAACAGCCTAATAAACATGAGTCCTAAATTAATATTTTCGAAATGTAAGTAGGCTCTACCTGTTCATTAACATAGAAGATGCTGAATGTGGTTTCCGTTGTAGAAAAGCATTCCATATTCTGAGAGGTGCTAATATTCATCATAAAAAGAAACATAAGTCTAAAAAAGAAACATAAGCCTAATAAACACGTCCTAAAATTAAATTCTGTACGAAACAGAGACTTTGGAATTGGTATTGTAAGAACAGCATATCTTCTAATGCTATTTGTTTCTTTTTGGGTATATTATTTATTGCAGAAACCAAATGACTGCACACCATGTTACCATTTTGTTTATTGAATTTCCCTTATGATACTGTATCCAAAAGAAACAAGCAAAGCTCTCACATTAAAATATAATTATGCTGTTTTTACATCCAATTTCAAAATCCTTGTTTCGTAAAAAGTTTAATTTTAGGACCCATGTTTATTAACCATCGTTTTCTTGTTTTGCGAATACTACCACCTCTCAGAAGGGTATTATTATTATTATTATTATTATTATTACTATTATTATTATCTTATTGTTATTTTTATTTTGGAATGGATTGCGCCTTTCCCCGCACTCGTTCCAGGATCCGTGGTGAAACAAAAAAATGGCAGAATTTCAAATGCTTACTGTTGTAACAACACCATAAGTCACAACGGAATGCTAATGTTATTGTTAGATAGACTGTGAACCAATATAACTTATGTGATCACGCCCAATGACACCGCATCTCTTCTTTGAGGGTGTCGAAGTTTCGTATAAAATTGGGCCGTGCTGTGAGGCCTCTCTCAGTAATATCTCTGCATCGAGAGTAGCTACAAACCTATGCCATCAATCGTTGATTTTTAGTCACAAGTTCTGCAATAGTCAAGTGATAATGGACACATAAAACACACTTTGAATGGATCAAAGTGAACAATTTTTTGTGACGTGGTACTAATAATTTCGGAATGTCCTTCATAAATAAAGATGAAATGTATGTATGTATGTATGTATGTATGTATGTATGTATGTATGTATGTATGTATGTATGTATGTATGTATGTATGTATGTATGTATGTATGTATGTATGTATGTATGTATGTAACTGTATGTATGTATGCATGTATGTAACTGTATGTAAGTATGTATGTACGTACGTATCGTATGTATGTATATATAACTGTATGTATGTAACTGTATGTATGTAACTGTATGTAAGTATGTATGTATGTACGTACGTACGTATCGTATGTATGTAACTATGTATGTATATAACTGTATGTATGTAACTGTATGTAACTGTATGTATGTAACTGTATGTATGTAGCTGTATGTATGTAACTGTATGTATGTATGCATGTATGTATGTAAGTATGTATGTATGTACGTACGTATCGTATGTATGTAACTGTATGTATGTATGTAACTGTATGTATGTAACTGTATGTAAGTATGTACGTACGTATCGTATGTATGTAACTATATGTATGTATGTATGTATGTACGTACGTACGTACGTACAGTACGTACTGTATGTATGTATGTATGTATGTATGTATGTATGTATGTATGTATGTATGTATGTATGTATGTATGTATGTATGTATGTATGTAATGCTCAACGAAATTGAAGGGTTCAGAACCATAGTGGGCCAAGCGCCATTTACTAAAACCATATAAAACAAGGGTTAAAATGAAGTTATTACCATAATTCAAGGAAACATATAGCAAGCAATATAAAGTATACACATTGAAACTCAATTATATATCAATCTGCATTAAACTATGGTATTCACTTAACTTTAACCCTTGCTTTCTCCGTTTTTAATAAATGGCACTTGGCCCACTACGGTTCTGAACCCTTCAATTGATTCAAGATCATTTGGTTTCTGGCAGACCAGTACAAAGTCCCCATAGAGGATTTAAAATTTACAATTTTTTTTTTACAAACAAGATGAAATATATTGTATGCCCTTCGTTAATTATTTATCTTATCATATACTTTGTATTTTTAAACCGTAACAAGAACAACATTTCAAACCAACATTCATTTCATTACTGAAACCGGGTGACGTATTATACGTGCCGTTGTATCCCTGATACAGCGCAGAATTTTTTTATTACTGTATTATTATGAATTTTACTGGCTTTAACCTTTAAGAGTGGAAGAAGAATTTTAACAGCGTATTAAATTTTGACAGTAACACATTTAACAAAAAAAAAAAAAAAAAAATACAGAAAGTGAAATGACTGACTTGAGTATTAATACTGTTGTCTCTTCCATTACCACGTTTCATTACTAATTTACAAAGTTACGTTCACCATTTAGTGCACGTCTATTTAGCTTGCATCACTGCAATAATTAGAGCGACACTTGATATGTTTAACTGTGTGATAAACTACTGAAATTACACAATTAATATTTTATACGTTAATGGTAATGTTGTAATAACACAAAGTTAAAGTAAGCAGCAGCTAACGAATCTACGAATAACGACAATTTATCATTTAGAAACATCTACGGGAAAACCAAGGCTATGCAATTTGGAGACAAATATCCTATAATGTCAGACAAAAATAAGCAATAAACTTGCAAAACACGTATTCCGTAGTTATAAAATACAATTTCACTCAGGTTTCAATCAATACCCTTAAGGTAGATTTCACAAATATAAATTGCAGTTTTCTTAACAAACTTATACAAAACTCTCATTTTGTAGCGACTCTTTGAAATATGAACTACTTTACGAACACAAATTAACAAAATACAAAATGACAATCGATTGGACTGACAATGGTTTCAGTTAGAGGCCGGCCGCGCTTTGTATTGTAAAGAGTAATTAAGGGTATGTACTTTAATTGAAAATGCAAAGACTGTAACCTACAAAGTTCTCTTTTGTTAGTTATACTAAGAGTCGTGTAACAAACGCATTTGTTGAAAAATGTCCTTAGTATTTGGTAGAAATAAAACTGCTGAAATGGACAATACAGAGAATGCCGATAAACGGTGATAAAACGGTTAGATGTAATTTAAAAAAATCAACAAAAATACATTCGTGATAGATTTGTTCGTCAAATATAGTTTAACACATTATATACATGTCCAAGTTTTCAAAACACGGATGAGATGATAGTACAAGAAAGAAGAATAATGTGTATAAAATTTGCTGACGATATGGCGTTGTTAGCAGAAGAGGAGGCGATACCAAGGGATATGCTACTGGAACTAAATGCCAGCAGAGCTGTGAGCAGTATGGAATGAAAACAAATTCAAACAAAACGAAAACCATGGTTGTCAGAAGAAAAATAAAAAGGTAAACATACGGATTCAAAATGAGGCGGTGGAAAAAGTGTGCAGCTTCAAATACTTGGGGTGTACTGTAAGTAGTAACAAAAGGATCATGTTCTGCGGATCTTTGGAAGAAGAACTAAGGAAGAGACTAGTGAAGTGCTTTGTGTGGAGTGTGGAATTATATGGGGCAGAAACGACTGGTAACACTTGAAATGTGGATATGGATAAGAATGGAGCGTGTGAAATGGGCGACAGAGTAAGGAATTAACCTTTGCTAAAAAGAGTGGCTGAAGAAAGAATAATGCTGAAACTGATCAGAAGAACTTTTCTCACATTATACTATGAAAACTGCACTATAAACTGTCAGAATTGCAAAGTAACAAGATAATAGACTTCAGAAAAATATGGCCCACAACTGTGGAGTAACGGTCAGCGCGTCTGGCAGCGAAACCAGGTGGCCCGGGTTCGAATCCCGGTCGGGGCAAGTTACCTGGTTGAGGTTTTTTCCGGGGTTTTCCCTCAACCCACTCTGACCAAATGCTGGGTAACTTTCGGTGCTGGACCCAGGACTCATTTCACCGGCATTATCACCTTCATTTCATTCAGACGCTAAATAACCTTAGATGTTTATACAGCGTCGTAAAATAACCCATAAAATAAAAATATTTCAGTACATTAATTTTTGTCCAGCTCTTTAAATACTACATTAAAATAAGGGCGATGAACAAATGCTTATTACAGGTTTAATGTACAAATTCAATACTTGTACGCCATTATTATTATTATTATTATTATTATTATTATTATTATTATTATTATTATTATTATTATATCACTTGTAATTTATAGATTTATATTAATAATGTATGGTATTACAGATAATTTTGTGGAACAGAAAGATACAACCCCATACTTTACAATAACTTTTAGTTGCAATTTGTAATGTATTATACCATACTTTTGTCATACCAATCTGCTCTGATGGAACCTGTATGTAGTTCCCAAGCGTTGGAAGTGTTATGTTCCAAGACACTGTGAAATATCCAAAATTCTCTTTGTATTAAGATATAAATTTTCTCAATGTTGTTTCAGAATTTTAATACAATTTTTAGATGACATAATTATGTTGTAAATTTGCCATTGCTCTATACCAGGAATCTGCAAAAATGTCATCGTGATCACTAGCAATAGTGATATGGGTAGCGCAGTAAACTGCCTTTGCTTCACCCTCTCCTTTCCGTCCAATTCCCCTACAATTCCATTGGCGGGTTACCTGATTAGATTGTGTATGCATGTATGTATCTAATGCCTACCCACTTCACTTTACGTGATTCGGGTTACCTGATTAGATTTAGATTGCTTCTTTCTCAAAACCTTCAACGTCTGTTCGGAAACGTGTGTTTAAGGAAGAATGGAAGAAAAAGTATTTGTTGTGCATATGGTGACAATGTAGACGCCTCTTGTGTTCTAAAATTCTAATAGGCACTTATAAATCGAACATATAGCGACATTACGACACGTCATAAGATTATCGCGAAATCATAGGTAAGCATGAACATATCCAATGTAATTGTAAACGGAAATATATACAGTAGAAAATAAGTATAAACATAATTTTCTTTTCGTAGGGCTGGACGGGATGAAATAATCAAAACATAAAAAAATACTAAATTGAAATAACAGTTCCGGTACTAAAATATGATGAAACAAGCTATGAGTCAAAGGGAACTTCATGCAAGTTATGTTATTGCTTTGGAAATCGCAAAATATTGAAGTGCTATAATGAAGGACAGTTCATTAAAACATATCTGAATAAAGTTGCTAACATTTGTCCCGAATAATCTGATGTTTTTAACAGTACGAAATTATCTACACGAATAATACAAAGGAGGACAAGGGATATTGAAACACTAGCTGAACGAGAAATAACATCAAAGATGCATCAACAGTGGTCTAATCTCTCGTTTTAGGTAGAAACGCAGATATTGATACAGGTAATGTTCACCCGCGGAGTTACGAAGGATCTCCCTGTATAAGAATATTTGCTCGATGTCATTGCACGCACTTAAAGAAAATACAACAGGAGAGAGATTATTCAAAGCATGAAGAAAATACTCGTATATAGAAGAAATGAATCTGAAAATAAAGTAACCTGCATCTGTAGCAACATATGGGACTCAAAATAAGACTTTAAAAAGTCTACTAGGTAGACTAAGTGTTATTAAGGGAGCTGGAAATAAGTGAGGGCATAAAATTTAATCTGTCAATTGTATAACACACCAGATCACCTTAGATCCATTTAAAATGGTCTCCATAGAAAAAATATGTGTAGTCCTATCATAGGTCGCCTGCCGCTACCCTACATAGCTGCTATGTTTGGCTCTATATTCAATATATTTCGGAACACTTGTTTTCTGAACGAAAACTTCTAATATCTTAACAAAGATCATAAATAGCAGACGAAAATTTACGAGTTGTATTAAGAGTGGCAATTTGTGACTTATTTTCCTGGGTTGTTGTAGCACAGTAAAAATAAAGCTGAAATAAAATATAATCTGTCCATCTATAAATCAATATTGTGTAGTCTACGTCAGATGATTGGGTTGAGAGTCGCCACTGGGATCCGAACGGAGTGCTCTATACTCCTCGACTGATATTACATCTTATGTATTGCGGCTTGCGTCCAGTGATGTCATCGTGAGTACAAACTTGCCGACGACTAGTCTGTAGCCATATGGTAGTAGATAGCTAAGGCTGCTTCTCCACGTATAAGTTCTCAGCACAAAAAGACGATTACGTTATTTTACTGAAAACAGTTATAAAATATTCATAAAAGATTTGAACATAGTTTCTTAAGTTACATTCACGAGCCACCGGCGTGGCTCAGTCGGTTAAGGCGCTTGCCTGCAGTCTGAAGTTGCGTTCGGGCGCGGGTTCGATCCCCGCTTGGGCTGATTACCTGGTTGGGTTTTTTCCGAGGTTTTCCCCAACAGTAATGTGAATGCAAGGTAATCTATGGCGAATCCTCGGCCTCATGTCGCCAAATATCATCTCGCTATCACCAATCTCATCGACGCTAAATAACTTAGTAGTTGATACAGCGTCGTTAAATAACCAACTAAAATAAAAAAAAAATACATTCACGATAGTCAAATGCCTCTCCAATCCCACACGTTGATTTGACGATAATCAAAGATTACAATAGTTAATAATTAAACAATAAGACTGTCGTTAAATATACCGAAAATAGTTATAGTGGGGTTCACGTAAGATATTTTCCTACGAAGCTAATATGACTGTCTTTTCAACGTCACCAACTGTTACCAGATATCACCAAAGGTACAAATCACAATGCTATGTAATGAAACAATAATACCATTTGTTTATGGTTGGTTGATTAATTGATCGATGATTGATTCATCGATCTAATATTACAATTTATTTTGTCTGGAAATATGAAATTGATTGGTTTGACAAAACAGTTTACGATTCATGAGACCAAACCTAAAAATGTATTTTGTTTGACCACATGAAATGATTAATACAAACTGAAAATCGAATAACACTTTAAAATGTGTATTGTTTATTTATCAATTTTAGTGTCTTCCTTAATATTAATAATAATTAATTACGTTCAAATTTCAAACAACACTAAATAGTAACATTATTTTCTCTAAGTTGGCAGCTTCTTCAAAGGCAAGCGATGCTGTCAACATAGCAGTAAGAAAGTAACTGCAAGTAGTGGCATTTATTAATACAGAAATTAAAAACAAAGTTGGCAAAAGAAAATTGAACCTGACTACTAGAAAATTGTTATAAGCTACTAGCATATGTAGGAACGAGGGGGGGGGGGGAGGTTACGTTTCACCTTTAGGAAATAAAGAAAGAAGACTCGGAGATTACAAATCTGACGATAGTTAAACATCCGACAACTGTTAAATCTTCTACAATAAAACATTGAATAATTGCTAAATATCTGACATTTTGTCAATATGTTTTCTTCATTTTTGGTGATACAGGCTTATAATCTGCCAATACATACTCTACAATAAAACTAGTAAGAAAACCAAAATATTTTTAAATCTTACGAAGTCAAGAGGACTCCAGTGATGTATGAGTTTGAAAGCAGGGCCTTCAGACAGACAACAAACAACAATGTAACAATCCGAAAAAACATCAATGGCGAGCTTCTCTTAGCACAATGGAAGCTATTCTTCTGTCCTGGGAAAACTCAATAGTTACAAACAATTGGGACATTACTGGGAAATGACAGTGATGTATCTTCAAAACGTATTAGAAATATTTAGGGTTGAAATCAGTTTATCGCTTTACCAATACAAAAAGGAATACCTATCATTTCTACCCAATTTTCTAGAATATTAAAGCATTTAAATTTCTGTTACACTGCAAGGAAGTGCATTTCTGAACGAACAATGTTTTAATTAATATGCAAAAAATATCTATATTATTATTTTACAGATGAATATTGTTTTATATTTTTTCCAGGTAAATTAAACTATTTACAGCAAAACCACTACTGAAATATAAATACAGTCGAACTTGTTTAACTCAAAAGTGTGAATAATTCGAACTTTTCTCGCGGTCCCTTGTCATTCCTACGTAACTACATTATATAATTTATAATTCGATAATTCGAAGTGAAATTCAACGAAATTTAGTTCCAAAATTACGAAAATCAGTCCGCAATATAACTTGAGCAGACTTACAGCCCGCCTTCAGAGGAAGATGGGCCAGAACATCTCAATCGGCCGGGCCATAGACCACATCCAGGAATTAAGATACACTAGGTTGAAGGACAAAAAAAGGTGAATGGAAGAGTTTTCCACGAGAAAGAATTTTCAATTAATCAAAGATTGCATGCAAAAAAAGCAAAAAAAAAAAAAAAATTATCAAGCTTTTAAAAATACTTCGGGTGTTCAATATTTTGACAATGTTATACAAAATTTTGAATAAATAATTTTGTTCCGGATACGATTCCCATGGGGACTTCATAAAATTATAGTCCCGTCACTCTAATTTCCGGCATCCAATCACGTTGCAGGTCAGCTACATTTAAACGTGTGCGTCTTGTGATTAGCTGATGAAGATGTAAAGCATTTCCTAAGGCTGGATAAATACTCAATATATAATCGCCCACCATTTTCGCTCTTTCGTTGGCATTCGCTCAATTATTTGCTGAATTACAGTGCGTTGGATTTATTATCATAGGAGCTATGACATGATAATGTTTAACGATGTGGCAAATAGATTCCTTGTCTGGTAGCTAGGCAACGAAAAAACAAATATGGCGAACGATACTACCTACCTAGACTTTATACAGCCTTGACTTCCTAAAACGTAAGCAAAGGGGAGGAGTCACGCCGGGAATAACAGCGTCGCGACTATAGTTGGTTGGTTTGGACAATTTCTCAATCAAAATGCCTCTGGTGTAGAAAACAAGAAAACAATAATGAATCCTATAGATTCAAAATCCTCTATATCCACTTTCTTAAATTAAAGGAATTTGACAGTGATCGGTGGCAGAGAGAGGGAATTTTCAAGGTAACAGTGACTTTTAACAAATATTTTGCTTCAAATTTAATGGCTTTTTGTATTAAAACTATATAAATCGTTAGAATTCATTCTTAGCAAGCAAGCAATATATGGACATAACTCAATTCTGAACAAAATGGTCTTTAGAGGGTTTTGAATTTAGAAGATTTTGAAACTTGTCTATTTCGAAATCTTGAATAATTAGATGTTAATGGGTTTTTTTTAACTTCGAATTAACCAAGTTCGAACGTACTTGAAAGCTCAATATTACCAACAAATTTCTCACTATATATTGCGATACGAGATAATAATCCGTGTCAGCGGAAGAAATGACTGGAAGTGGCAGTCGAACAAAAGTAAAAGCGGAAAAATAAGAGTTATATAAGTTTGAATGTCGGTATAATGAAATTCTGGGGGCAGTAAAATTACATACTTTCGTTGCAATGAAATTTCGTTAAACTGTATTATTTGTATTCACAACATAAATATAAAATATTCTGATCATGCATTAATACAGTACCGGTAGCTTCTTTTTTATTAGGACTTTTTCTTCAAATTGAAATGTTTACATTTTCTCTTCGCTGTTGCGTTCGTTGACATGTTTACATGCACACTGAAATTCCTGTCAATTAGAATCTGAGCAGATACGAGGTACAGTACATACATTGTACAGAACAAAACCTGCTCAAGGTTGTCTCACGAGTCACTGAATGTTCGGTGCATATAAAATTCTAAAACTGTCTTCTAATGACACATTTAATATTCTTCAGTATAAGAGCAAAACATGAAAACTCACTATAAGTAATACACCCGCACTTGTGCTGAATTACTACGATTCCTGGACACAGGCCTAGGCGAGGAAATACACAGCCTACCGTTAGGAAGGAAGAAATTAACAAGACGCTCATTGAATTAGGCTGCGTTGTGCATTTCTGAAGTTTAGTCTTGATTGCCGTTCATAGACATCTTTCTTTACAAAACCTCAAACAAAAAAATGGGTAGTGTCAAATCTGGAGAATTTGGAGTCCATTTAATTGACCCACCACAGCCGTACCAGTTGATGTATAATGTTATTCATAAAATCACGAACTTTTTTTCCTCAATGAGTTGGTGCTCCAGCCTGTTGGAACATCATGCCCATGTGGTTTTCCTGTCGCAGGTGTGGTATCAAAAACAGTTATCCATTTCTACAGATTACGTTATGCCTAAAGAAGTTTCATGTGGTAGAGGTAGAGTTTTAGATAATGTTGACAAGTTGTGTATGGCACAGCTATTTTTCCGGACAGACTTTTCTTGGGACTTGTTGTCATAGCAACGCTAACAACAGATTCAGTTTCGAGAACACGCCTACGTGCACAAATACGTGGCCATTTTCTTTAAACGTGTGATACCATAACATTATCGATTTGTAAGTTGAAGCTCTACGAACATCATACTCACAGCGAAAACGACGTTAGACTTATGTTACACTTTAAAAATCTGTAAAACACAGCATGTATTTAGCAGTAAACGCCATTTTGTTTATTCAGTCTTCGCTAACTGATTATCTATTTCTTTTATTCATAAAAAGAATGATACAAAACTCCTATTTTTTAACATCGTATTGAGAATGAAAAAAGCTTTGTATCACTTCTGGAGCCTGTTTAAAGCACACAAATAATAGTAATTAATATTATTAGACTAAAAAATAATTTTATTAGACTTTTTACACAACTCATAAAATACGTACATTAATAATATTAATTTATTAGTGAGCACATTCTATATAAGGTTATGTCGCGAATGGTCATGCGTTGTAAACAGTGGTTATAGTGTGTATATAGCCAGCATGAAGAAACGATGCGAGGTTCAGTCTGACAAGCATGAAGGGGTATTAGTACTCCGCAGCTTCTTTAAGATAGAACAAAGATGTGGCAATCTTAAACATTTTAAATGCTCATTTAATTTCACAGTTAACAATTAGGGAAGTTGAATGAACTAGGCTTTGATGTACTGTATTTAACATCAGACGACAATAGAATAAATCGTTATGAATGAATGATGAATGAATGAATGAATGAATGAATGAATGAATGAATGAATGAATGAATGAATGAATGAATGAATGAATGAATGAATGAATGAATGAATTTAGCCTATAACATCCCTTGAGGGCTAAGGCCTCCCACCGGTAGATGGGGTAGCTTTACGAGCACTCACTTAGTAGCGGATGCCGGCACTCACTAGGCTAGCTATTCCTAGAGAGACCTAATTATGTACAAATGTTTGGGAGACACTTCATTGCAGATTAGGGTTATAAATCCAGTGCAACCGAAGAGTCGCTGTTTCTGCTAATTGACAGAATACGCCCGTATCGCTGTTAAAATCCAGAGCAATAAATTTGAAGTTGTTGGTTTGAGGACAGTGCTTCATTCCTTGCATTTATGTTCTAACATGTTACCAGTTCTCTCAAGTACATATATAAATTATCACCATTTAATACGAGAAAAATCCGTTTCGGCACCGGGAATCTAACCCGGGACCTCTCAGCTCTACGCGCTGAGTGCTCTTTCCAACTGAGCTATGCCGGGACACGATCCACGGTGCCGCCTGAATCCCTCTCGTAATATATTATTTTAATGTACAGAAGTGCATATGATATTTCCATGCAGATATTCTGCGTTCCATTAGCCTTTCATCCTCTCGTAATGTTTTACGGCCTTACTACCTGCACTTAAGACAATCAGTCATTTAAATATGCGCTCCTGCATGTATGACTTACATTGTCTAAAGTGCAGGTAGTAAGGCCGTAAAACATTACGAGAGGAGTTCAGCCGGCACCGTGGATCGTGTCCCGGCATAGCTCAGTTGGAAAGAGCACTCAGCGCGTAGAGCTAAGAGGTCCCGGGTTCGATTCCCGGTGCCGGAATGGATTTTTCTCGTATTAAATGGTGATAATACACATTGGCTACTTCATAGTAGTCGTGTAATATTCAATGAGGTAGGCGAGACCTCATATATAATGAATATGTGATGTACATATATAAATGTTTAAAAATTCAATCTAAACCTCTCATTTGTCCCACATGATTATATGACATTCTTGGACTAAAATTTCTTGGATGACTGACATACACATCCTCTTCATCACTATCTGAATCAGAATTATTAATTTCAATTGTTTCTCACAGTTATGTCCTCAAAATATAACCCTATACTGCATTCATTTTTCACTAATAATGTAATTATTAGTTAAAGCACTCATAGAAATAACTAATAATATTAGTAAATTTTATTACCTTTGCTGCTTTATGAAACACTTTACTAATACTATGAACGTTTACAGTAATAACTAATATTCATTCATTCATTCATTCATAGTGTTCTGCCCAAAGGTAAGTCTTTCATTGCAAACCCAGCATTCTCTAGTCTTTCGTATTTTATGCCTTCCTCTTTGTCTCCTCATATGATCCATATATCTTAATGTCGTCTATCATCTGTTATCTTCTTCTACCCCAAACTCTTTTCCCGTTCACCATTCCTTCCAGTGCATCCTTCACAAGGCAGTTTCTTCCCAATCAGAGACCCAGCCAATTCCTTTTCTTCTTTCCGATCAGTTTCAACATCATTCTTTCTTCATCCACTCTCTTCAACACAGCTTTCGTTCTTATTCTGTCTGTTCACTTCACTTCACTTCACTTCACTTCACTTCCTTCTCCATATCCACATTTCAAATGCTTCTATTCGCTTCTTTTCACTTTGTCGTAATGTCCATGTTTCTGCTCTATAATTAACTAGTAATTTTATGAAACAGAACATTAATAATATTAGTTAATATTATTACCTATTTACTAATATTAATTTATTGGTTTTATAAAACAGGCCCCTAATATAATTTTATAGCGATTTTATTTTATACCTTCCCAAATTGTTCAGACTGTACAGTGTAACTACATCTCATACTATTCAGGCCGTGTACGGATTGCTAAATTCGTTTTTCATTCTATCGTTTGTCTTGGTCGTCTATGAATAATTTAGAATTTATTTCCAGGGAGTAATTTTATTCCAGTATGTATACCTCATTCCTCCATTTTCTAACAATGTCGTCTATGAATATATTAAAATGAGTAGGCGATAAATTACAACCTTGTCTTTTTCCGAATGTATAGCAGTCTGTAGATTTATTGTGTTTTTTGGTGGACTTGTTAATAGCAAGATGGTGCTTGGACATTGAGTACGAAGATTCCCCACGGGAATATCTGATATTCGCCTTACAGTTGGCGAAAACCAATACGCTACCATCTCATCTACGTTAGTTACTACTCCCTTGTTTTAAACTAATATTTATTTTGAATCAACATATTTTTCCCAGTTTCATTATGACTGTAATGTACCGGTACTACATACATGAGTTTTTTTTATGATTTATATCTTCTTTCTACAGCATCCATGATTAGTATGAAACTGAGATCCTGCTTATATGACGGAATTACTTCTTGGATATAATTTCGTTTGCCTTCAGTCCAGAAGTAGGTGCAAAATTGTCCTTCCTCTTCGTTTACACTGGAATATTCTTATATAATACGAATCTTATGTTAAAAATAGATACGTGCTCTAGGAACTGAAAAAAACTCGAACAAAATATATGTAAGCTTACATGTCTATGTTATCCACCCACTAGGAGTAGAGAGCTAGAACAAGACGGGAAATATCTGTTTGCCTCGCAACGGGATCATAATCAATACTTGGAATAAAAAATAAGAAAAAGGAAAGGATGCGATGAGATGGAGAAGGGATAAAATATTACTCGTAGAAATTGGATCCTTCACACAACAAGCTTTGAGTTGACTCTTCGAATACGTAACGTTTCACTCGCGAATAATCTTCAACACATTTCCATGGAATCAGTTGCCGAGTTTTGTTCCATTTGTTCCAATGTTTGCAAATATTTCATTACTGAAGTTAGGAGGTAAAAAAGTTACGTTATTCATAAGTATTGTTTAACGTAACTTCATGGAGTTATTATTATTATTATTATTATTATTATTATTATTATTATTATTATTATTATTATTATTATTACGCATATTGGAAGCTAAAAACCGTTTGCCCTGAGCTCGACAGCATCAAAAAGCAGTCTATTATTATTATTATTATTATTATTATTATTATTATTATTATTATTATTATTTCGTTATTTAACGACACTGTATCAACTACTAAGTTATTTAGCGTCGGTGAAATTGGTAATAGCGAGATGATATTTGACGAGACGAGGCCGAGAATTCGTCATAGATTACCTGACATTCGCCTTACGGTTGAAAAAACCTCGGAAAAACCCAACCAGGTAATGAGCTAAAGCGAGGATCGAACCCGAGCAAATGCCGGGTAATATTTTGGCGAATCCTCGGACCTCACCTCATCTCACTACATCTCGCCAAAATATTGTAAAAAATTGCACAAAATTGTAAAAATTGTAGAAAATTTCTAAATTGTAAAACTATAAAAAAAATTTAAAATTGTAATTGTAATGTTGTAAAATTTTGACTTGTTCCACATCATAAAGCTTCAGTGCTCATGTAAGATCTATGGAATAAAATGAATGAATGAATGAATGAATGAATGAATGAATGAATGAATGAATGAATGAATGAATGAATGAATGAATGAATGAATGAATGAATGAGCGCAACTCCAGATCGATAGGCTAGCGCCTCAACCGACTGAGCTACGCCGGTGGCCACAAGGCGGTCTTATTTTCGTATCAACAATTTTCAGTCAGTCCTTAGCCAGAATTCTGTCGTAAACTTAAACAGTTTCTTTTTTGCATGCGGCATAATTTAAATAAATAAAAATGTATAAAAAATCTATACTTCAATAGTTCAGCTGGAATCTTTCTGAATATAGTTACAGGGAATAATTAAAATTTATCTGAATAAGTATTTAGATTATCTAACAAAACTCATTCACAAAGATGTCGAACTTTCAGACATCAAAAAGAATTAACTTATTACAACAAAAGCAAAATCAAGTAATCGTCAAATTATTATGCTATTCTACAATAAGATATGCTATTTCTCTCCCACTAATAAAACCTATACGTAATTTCGATCTAAGATTAGAATACAATTTTTAATACTATTCACACGTAACATTAATAAGTAATTGTGGGTTTAAAAATAAGGTATATAAATTAATTGAAGAGCCCACTGCAAGAATGATGGTTGTCAGTGAGATGTAGTTTTCCAGGAAGTGAAGTTATAAAAGCAAAGACTCATTACTGCTATAGGAAGCATTTTAATTATTAGGTAGTTAACCCATTATTTTTGTGCATTATTACGGATTATACAAACAAAACATCAAATAAATCCAGTAAGATTTCCAATTACTACAGTAATATTACTAACTTAAATGCAAAGTCTAAAACATAAGAATGCTGAATGTCATATATCGTTTGCATGATCTGCCACATTAATTCATGATGCACTAATGCACGGGTAAGGTTAATGAATAATCAACTCCAAATATTTCATGAATCATTAATATCACCACTAATTTTAGCCTGAAATATTTAATACATTATCTTAAGGGACAATTGGACTGAATTTGACATTTTTTATAGTTTTGGTTCAATTGTCTTCGAATTTTGTGGGTTAGTTCTATGTAGATATATAAATATTTTTACCAAATTCCAACAAATTTAACGCATTAGTTCCTTCAATATTAATTATTTTCTTATTTTATCAAACTTAATCATGCGTAAATCAAAATGCCCCTTGCGGGACTATAACTGAAATTATGTTTTAAACATTTGTGTCAAGGATTTACATTCCATAATTAATAAAACTATGCAATCATTTTAAAATTTGAGCACTGGTGAAGAACATAAACATTTTCTTAGGAATGGAATAATTATTACAGTCACGTGTTAATAGAACTAAGGTATTCTTAAACTTAGTTCTCTTAACATGTGAAAGTAATCATTATTGCATTCCTAAGTGATATAGTGTTAAAAGTTATGTAATCAATATGTATAAAAATTTTCATTTGGGACAATTTTTTTAGTCATGAGTTCTTTTTAAGTTAAAATTAATTACACGAGAAGTATTTAATCAAGAGCCAATTCCATTCACAGTTTTGTGTATTGAGAGTATTTATCCAAAAATGCAAGTAAATTGGAGCAAATGAAAACTGCGAGGAACCATTTGTATGATGAAAAATGTCTTTTTGAGAAAATGCAATTTATTAAAAAATGTTTTTTCATATTGATTGTTTCAGAACTCCCCAGCACCATAACTTTTCCCTTCCTTCCTTCTTCTTGGCTTCTCCTTTGTCGTTTTCGACATCCTCGCCATACTCTTGGAATCAGTATTTGACCTCTTAGTCTCATACAGCCTCCTCTTGTTTCGCTTCGCTGCAATCTCTTGTGTTCCTCTTGAAAGATCCTCCTGTCTGACAGTGATCTTGCGGTGTTGCATGGCACTGCATCCCATATTGCACTCTCCAACAACATTGCAGGTTGCTATGTCCAGTCTCTTTTTGAAAACAAAATTTATCTCAGGACATTTTCGCCATATTGAAGCGTGCAAACTTTCATTTTCATTTTGGATTGATTACGGTGATATTAGTTCCTACAAACATCAAAATATAACAAAAGGGACTTGCTTTGAAGCATCTACAGCGAAAACTGAGGGAAATTTGAATATGAGGGTCGAAAAATAAAGATATTACAATTGAGGGAAAGTGGACGTTGCATGTTTTAGACCTCTTAACCCAGCATTTTAAAAATGGCCGACATATTTTAAAAATGACGGAAGAAAAAATTGAAATTTACCATTTTGGTAAAAAATTTAGTCCTAGTGTTCCTTAACAAAACAATAAGTTAGTTCATTCCTTGTCAAATTTGGATTCCACCTGACATTCTATCTTCTCATTTATATTCAAGTTTGCTATGAAAATTTGTACATTTGGCCTACAAAATTGCACGAGATGTTGAAGATCTTTATATTTTCTCCACTGACTCATCATTCTTTTCGTGTAGTCGAACGACATCCAGCGTTCTTGTCGTGTATAGCATTTCTTCCATTGCCTGTAACTCACAGACTAGCAACATTCTTGCCATCACATAATGACTAAATAATTCTGTGTCATCTAATGTATATGATGTTATCATTAACTTATTTTCGATAAAAAAAAGCGACAACCATCATTCTTGCAGTGGACTCAATTATTTCTGCAAACAATCCCCTAACAGAAGTATGAACTCTTAAGAATATCGTCTAGAGGTTGCGGGTTCGATCCCTGCCCAGGTCGACGGCATTTAAGTGTGTTTAAATGCGACAGGCTCATGTCAGTAGATTTACAAGCATGTAAAAGAATTCCTGCAGGACAAAATTGCGGCACACCGGCGCCGCTGATATAACCTCTGCTGTGGCGAGCGTCGTTAAATAAACCAATTTTTTTTTTTTAATTTTTAAAAATATCGTCTTTATTTTTATATAACAACCAATTAATCTTACTTTGTAATATACCCCTCCCTACCTTGTTTATACATTTCATTCATAGTTTTTTTTTTCTTTCCACATCACATTTACTTGGTGTTTAAAAAAAAAGGTATGATATTTTGAGGGGTGGTAGTATACGCATCACAAAAATAAAAAAGAAAGTCCAATAAACATGAATCCTCAAATTAAAAGTTTTTACGAAAAACGTGTGTTGGCGACAGGTTAATAGGGCCACACATTCTACCCAGCAGATTAACTAGTTCTCAGTATCGGCGTTTCTTAGCAAACCAATTGCCTGTCTTGCTGAAGAAAGTGTCATGCCATCAAAGACTACAAAATGAATGTAGTTTATGCATGACGGAGCATCAGCCCATTTACATAACAGAGTCAGACGATATCTAACACGGGACGGATTGTCCAGGGAGGTCCCGTCCCATGGCCTGCTCGTTCACCGGATCTTACCCTGGTATATGAGCCTGTCTTCAACGCCTGTGAGCACATCAGAAACCAACCAGGGATGTTTGAAATGTTGCGTGGTTCCCTATTACGTTGTGCAGAAGGATGTGTTAGGACCCGTTCATGCGGTTATTGGAATCCATTTCGTGCTCATAGCAGTAATAATAAAAATAATATAATAATAATAATAATAATAATAATAATAATAATAATAATAATAATAATAATAATAATAATAAAGGTTTATTTTATTTAACCTGGCAGAGTTAAGGCCATATGGGCTTCTATAACACTCAAACAAGAGTAAAACTGCGATACAATAAATACTACAAATTTACAAAATACAGCACACACACACACACACACACACACACACACACATTGAAGTAGTTGATCATAATACAATATAAACAAGTCAGTTGAAATTAGACATAACATGTAACATACAGAAAGAAAGGAAAATGCATAATAAAATGTGAACAGTGAGTCAAAATAAATGAGACATACAAAGTAGGCCTATAAAAATATGAGACAATAATAATGATAATAATAATAATAATAATAATAATAATAATAATAATAATAACAACAAAATAGTAAAGTACGAAGCATACAATGAACAATGTAAGAGAAATTATGATTATAAATAGCTCAAGTTATCACATGATAGACATACCATTATAAGGAAATATGATGAAATAAAAACAGATAAAATAAAATAAATATCACTAGAATATAAAAAAATGTAGTGAATAGCCTACGTGGAAGCATAAAATACAACACTTATCATAACAGTAAGTTGTTTGGCAACTTGTCATAAGATAATTTTATAACTTGGATTTGAAAGATTTCAGATTTCGGCAGTCTTTGACTTCAGTCAGCAGAAAGTTCCAGCGGCGAGAAGTAGCAACAGTGAAGGCTGAGAAATACAAAGATGATGTGTGGAGTGGAATTTCTAGCATTTTGATCGAGTATTAATATTATGATAGCGAGTGAGAGTATGGGAACGGGCGAATAAATAAGAAGATGATGAAGTGTGCATAATTCGATATAAGAGAGAAAGCGAGTTCAGATTTCTCCTATCATGTAACCTAAACCATGATAACTTCTCGAAAGAAGGTGAGATATGATCATAGTATCGAACATAAAAATGAATACGTTGTAGTTTCTGAGAGGAATCAATCCTGAGAACACTGAATAAAACGTCGCGGTGTGCACGCGGTTCGATTTTTTCCAGTCATTCATTTGTAGTGTTCTGCCCAAGGACAAGTCTTTTACTGCAAACCCAGCATTCTCCAGTCTTTCCTATTTTCTGCCTTCTTCTTTATCTCCTCATATGATCCATATATCTTAATGTCGTCTATCATATATGATATCTTCTTCTGCCCCGAACTCTTCTCCCGTTCACCATTCCGTCCCGTGCATCCTTCACAAGGCAGTTTCTTCTCAACTATGACCTAGCCAATTCCTTTTCCTCTTTCTGATCAGTTTCAGCATTATTCTATCTTCATCCACTCTATCCCACAAAGCTTCGTTTCTTATTCTGTCTATCCACTTCACAAGCTCCATCCTTCTACATATCATGTAACTTAAATTTTATTATGCACGGGATGAAAATCGAAACGTGTGTACATGCTGTCCGCACGAAATCGATTCGAATAAATGGCCGTTTGGAGAATTCCAGAACTGTGTGAACGGACCCTTATCATGAATGGAAGTTACATCAAGCATCTGCTATGAACAAGTAAGTTCTAATATCTCGAAATATACTGTCTGATCCGTTTGGGTATGGATAATATTAATTTATTATTATAAGTAGGAAAAATTTCTTGGGAGTTTCCATATATGACAATCGACAATGCATAATCTGAAACGACAAATGAAAATCGTAAGCGATTAAAATGGCTACTACAAATCAACAGCGGGCACACCGTGTTCTTTGGTATGCTAAATTTGAGCGTGTTAAAAGTGTTCAAAGGGAATTTCGACGTGAGTATGGCGTGCGTAATGTGCCTAAATACGATTCCATAATGTTATGATATCGCATATTTGTAGAAACAGGTTTTGTGTTAAAAAACATACAGGAGATCGCAGGCGAAACCCAATACGAGAAGCAGCTATCTCTTGGCTTGGTCCCCAAACTCTCCAGATCTAACCCTTCCTGACTTCTTCGTGTAGGGTTTTGTTAAAGACATTGTATATTTACAGACACCCAGGAACATTGATGACCTAAGTGTAAAAATTACTCAAGCTTTTCAAAAATCACTCCTCTTATGTTACAACGGACATAGGCTGAATTGCATCACCATTATGAGTTGTGCAGGATGTGCAATGGAGGTCATATTAAGCTCTGAAGAATCTCCCATCTTTCAGTGTTGTATGCACAAAGTTTCAACAAATAATGTTAAGTAGTAAATCTTTTACGTTTTTTTTATTTTATCCATATCCAAATGGATCACCCTGTATTAATTTCAGGATACATGTTTATTGGACTTTTTTTACTTGTTTTTGTGATTTCTTAAAACAGGTATGTAAATATATTTAAAAAATAAATAGATACGTAGTAATTTATAATAATTTAAAAGCTACGTTAAAATTGAGTCCATTATTTGCTTCCGTTAAGTTAATCTATAATCACGTCATATCTTGTTTTCATTTGACAGAAATGCGTGAAAGGTAAAATATGGAAACACGAACTGTTTAGTTTAATTCGTTCAATAGAGCAAGCAGTATTTGAACACGGTTGTCATATACTGTAGGTAAAGGCTGGGCAGACCACATGACCATAGGCAACACATGTAGTCCAGTGATTTTAACATAGACCCTCCAATTCAAGGACGCATATCAGCTTTTTTTTCCGTGCTTAATTCATACTTATCAGTTTCGGTGTTTGTGTGTACTGAACAGTTTGGATGAAGAATACATTTAAAAAATTGCACAGACGAAATAGTATTAAACACATTACAATGATAATTTTCTTGTTTCTTATATTTACAAGTCCATGTGAAAATATTACATCGATGCTTCGAATTTCTGTGTACATGAAGGGTGAAATTAAAATCAACTCAGCGCAAGAGAGCTACATAATTATGTAAATCTCGTAAGTGTTCTCAACTTGTGTGAAATATCTTTAATAAAAAATATATACTTTTAAATTAGTCTACTCCACAGTATACATTTTGTATTTACAGACTCATTAATTACGAGAAAAATTACCTACATAGCAACTATGCATTGCTGTATTAATTTATACTAACGAGAAAAATTACCTACATAGAAACTATGCATTGCTGTATTAATTTATACTAACGAGAAAAATTACCAACGTAGAAACTATATATTGCTGTATTAATTTATACTAACGAGAAAAATTACCTACGTAGAAACTATGCATTGCTGTATTAATTTATACTAACGAGAAAAATTACCTACGTAGAAACTATGCATTGCTGTATTAAGTTACACTAACGAGAAAAATTACCTAGAAACTATGTATTGTTGTATTAATTTATAGTAACGAGAAAAACTGCGTACGTAGAAACTACGATTGTGTATTATGCATTGCTGCATAATATTATTTAGATAGGACGCAAAAGTAACTTCATACGTAACGCCAAACTGGAAAATTCGATTGCCTGTTTAAGACATCTTTTCCTTGTACGAAAGGAAATACATAGTAAGTTACATGAAGGTTTTAAAACTATAGCCAGTGACAATACCTTTCTATTTTATTTAAAAAAATAAATGTGAATTGTATTGAATCCATCCAAATTTTCCGTTTGTCTGTAATATAAGACGAAAAATAAAGCAAGCTGATTTTTCGATGTTGTCAATCAATTTTCGTACTATCTGCATTAATATACAAGTACAATTTTTGTTAGTTACACTTGTTGTTATTTTTAGCTTGACTGGATAAACCGTTTAAAGATGTTGAGGTTTAAGAAGCAACAATATAAGCCTAAAATACAAGCGTCAATATTTGTATGTATAAAATTCCAGTCTTTGGTTTTACACGTATCAAAACATTACGCAATACGCGTGTTCATATATTTATCAGGAATATAAAATAAAGATAAAATAAACTGTTATCAATAATAATTTTGATGTCTTTATAAAAATAAAAAAAATATTTTGTTATAATGAATTCTTTTTCGTCATAAAGCTACGGAGTTATTTAATAAAAAAAATCTCATATTTTCTGGTGACTGTGTGCTAATATATCTGAATTTCATCAAAATACTGTTAATCCTATTTCGGAAACTGATAAACTAGCCTGAATTAGAACGTTTCCCCTTTTGCTATTAAATTATTTAATTTCCTGATCGTTTCGAATTCAAAGTTCAAAATCAATATAGCATCTTTGGTTATTCCAAATTAATAGAAATTTTTAAATCACAGAAATATTTTTAAATTAGTTTTAGGCCTACATTAAAAATACAAAGTAATTTCAATCTGAAATAACCTGAAAATAACTTGCAATCTTATTCATAAAAATAGGTCTTTCATTTTGTTTTCGAACATAAATTCCGGAATGAAGACAGTTTAAAGTTCATATTTCTAATCCACATACTTTTAAAAATAGGCCTAATTATGTTCTATTGCATTCATATCACCAAATTAAAATTAAATTCGCATATGTAGAAGCAAACCTGTTATTTAGGACACATTTTCGGGTACAATTATACAAGAATAGCTTAGGCTATAGATTTAATTTGTTACACGATGAAATAAACACTGACATAGGAGCAGAAACTAAACAATTTAGAAGTAGCGTCACCACATTAAACTCTATTCATTTGTAAATGAAAACTTATTTTGTATAGTTAAACTGTATTTTAACAAAACGCCAGCGATTTCAATAAACTCGTACAATTTTAATAGGTTCATAGACGTTGTAAATCCGTCTCGAGAAATGTAAGGATACGAAAATATTTTCAGTAGGTTAATGCTTGTCATGTAGGCCTACGAAGAAGATGAATCAAAGGGAAATGTATATGAAAACATTCAAAATGTTTCACCAAATACACTGAAAAAATATAGCATTATAATAATAATAATAATAATAATTGAACTTCCATAATGACGAAATAATAAAATATTTGGAAGAATCTATTGCTAAAGAAAATCATAACACCATTAACTGAAGATATGAAGTTTGTTATTCCCTCAATGATAAAACTTTAGAAAGTGCATAAGCTATATAAAGTCTCCAATCTTAAGTCTTTTAAAGTAAAGTTCACTAGTTATTCATCTTCAAATATACTTAGGCCCTATATGAATAACAGATTCTACGACGTTGACAATCAATAAAATTTTCGTATGTCATCTGTCTTAACCTGCAACTAAAATTTAATTAGTTATACTTTTCGTTACTTTTAGCTTGACAAGATAAACCATTTAAAGAAGTTGAGTTTTAAGAAACAGCGCTTAAAATAAAATCTTCGCTATTTGTAAAAAAAAAAATCCTATCTTTAATTTGACAAATGTAAAAAATCTACTCATATTGCCACCTTTATATTTAACTTCTAATATAAATGCAAAGATTTGCATTCCCCACTGAAATTTACGATAAATTTGTTATGTAATCATAAATTATTCAAAGTTAATTAGCTATCTGTTTTACTGAATTTGTTGCTTGTTGACTACGTTAAACTGGAATATCTATTAACACATTATTGATTTTTCCAAAACAAACAACATGACTGACGTCTTTAAAAGTCGATAATACAACCGCGAAGCCAAAATATGTAGTTTCATGTAGAATGACATGAGAATATGTAATTTAAAAGTAGGTATATGTAACATCACATTTAATTATATAAAAAGTATATAATAATCGAATTAAAAATAATTTATTAGTACTTATATATCTGCATGCCAGAAGGAAAGAAATATGCATTTTCATAAAAAATTGGACTCAATGATGCATTCATTAATCTAGCATAACTAACTTCCTCTCCATTTTAATTGTTACAATTGAAATGCCATTTTGTGAGCAAAAATTATTACAGGCATAAAATACTTTAAATACAGTTGTGTTCAATAATATTAATTTAACCAAAAATAAGGCATAATCGTTTAGAATAAAAATGATTATACATTCTTTAATCAAGATACAGAAAATCTCCATTTTAATCGTCGCATCGGAAATGCCATCTTGCGAACAAAAATGATTAAACGTAACTATTAAAAATAAATTATATTCATTTATTTAACCAATCTTTCTACCATTACAGATTGCCATGAAACAAATAATACAAACAATTTGAATTGGAAAACATTTGTGCAAATTATACGCACATATTGCAATAAAACTTTTTTGAAATCTGAAAATAAATACATTAAAAGGAACTTAAATGATTATTCGTGAGAAAATTGATAGCTGTGGTTTCCCCTTTTACATAAACCATATCCTCTGACTGAGGTTCTGGCTGATATGTACAACTATTATCAGGCAGTACATCTCACTTGACGATATGTGTCAGACGAAGAACAATATTGTTTGTATGCATCTGAAGTCTGATTAGTATAATATGTTGCTAGTCGGCGATGTATGCAATGGAGGAGGAAAGGAACTGAACACCCTACCCCATATCTCCTGGCCTAGTTGCCTTATAAGTGATGCCTTCTTGGTATCATTTATGAGATCCAGACCTGTCTTCAGGCAGTTGACTAAACAACAATATATATCATATAAAAGGTATCGCAAAATTTGAATAGAATCTATCAAAACAGTAAGATCCACTTCGTAACATAATGACATAAATGATGGCTAATGGAAAATTATTTTAGCCTACACACATTTATAAAAGCTTTGGTGATGGTATATACCACATTAATCCGATGACATAGACCGCCTTCAAGCTGAATTAGCCAAAAATAATTAACAACAGTTAAAAACATCTGAGAAGGTAATTGTATAGCTTGAAATACGTAAAAAAAAAACAAAGTAGTTATGTATTTTTAATTTGTAGTACTATAAATTCTATCTTCTGAACCAAACTTCTTATACATTAAAATCATATTGTAATTAGCCTATGTTCAAATAACACTGAAATGAGCTAAATGTAAAGAATTTTTCCTGTAATTTTTAAAAAAATGTATCTTCTCTTAATTTATATGGACTAAAATAATTTTAATGTTTTTCTAAATAAATAATTGCAATAGGACTGAAATGTGGCCATTTTTGTTCATTGCCACGAACATCAGAAGTAAGAAATAAACTCCTAAAACTTCAGAGAAAATGCCATTATTCATTTAATATCGGACATAAAGCAACTTCATTTTTTGAAATCATAATAATAGTCACGCAATCTTCACAACAAAATTAAATTTGTTACGTGTAAGAATTGAAATACCTACAATTTATTTGTATTCAAACAACAAAGACATTAATTAAAACAGAAGTCAAACGTCTGAGATAGTAAATTAAATTACCTATTCGCTTATTGAGTATAAAACACTTTTATTTCATTAAATGATTGTAATAGAATGTTGCTGTTCAATTAATATTGGTCAATATTAACTTCATTTAGCTAATGTCAGTGTTTTATTATTTATACGTGCAGTACTTCATTTTTGTAGAAATATCTTAATTTATCTTCCTATTTTCTCTTTTATTTCAAATTATTTATTATTATTTTATTTTCCTTGTCTTTATTACTTTCTTAAATAAATAAATAAATAAATAAATAAATAAATAAATAAATAAATAAATAAATAAATAAATAAATTTCTTCTTATTACCTCATTATTTTACTGTATTCTTTTTTCGTTTATCTATCTTATTTGCTCTATTGTATTGTGAACTAATTGTATGTACCTAGCTACTATAATTTTATTGGAGTCTAGCTCTGTTGTAACACACATTTAAAATAAATAACTAAGAAAAAATATCCGTTACAACGATTTATATAAAAATATTATTTCATTTCCGATTAATGGATAAACAAATATACATTTCTCCGAAGTTCTAAATAATTTTTTCTTATTTTCGACTAATGTTAGTTTTATTTAATACAATACTCCTTTTTAATTCCATGCTTAACAATGTTTTATTATATAGCAATTCTAGTGCAACAGTTAAAAAGAAATTAGACAAAAGTATTTTAGATTAAACCAGAGAAAATACTGTGACGAGATGATTAACCAGAGAAAACAGGCAATTGTTTTTAATTGATTACGCATAAAATGAATTTAATTTTTTTTTCTAGGTCGCTGTCAGTCATGCTATCTTCTGAACAAGATTTAACCAAAGCAGGAATTCATAATTGATAACATTCATGGGAAAACTTTATGGAAAAGTGAAAAACTATTATCCGGGACAGTTACGACTTTGAACTAAGATATTCAAAAACTTACCGAATGTCAGCACATGGGTGACAGTTTCCGTGGCCACGATGACAGGTTGCTGTCGCGTGGGCGGGGGGCATGTAGTCAGCTGCTCTTGGATGACAGTAGCAGTAGAAGAACTGGCTGCCAACTCCATCCTCGATTAACAAATAACAAGTTATTTCAGTTACAGAAAAATGTCACTCACTGGTTGACACAAAGACACAATTGCCAACACATGCACATTGCACTGACACTGGTTTATATGCACGGAACTCGCATTTGTTTTCTTTTCTAATTATTGTTGTAGGTTAAGCGCGCTGCGGCCGTTGCATTGCACACACGCCTGACCCGTTCAGTGAGTCTCGGCTAACAGAGACCTCTCGCACCCACGGACGAACGAGGTCAAAGAACTTAGATGGCAAAGATACTTGCCTCTGTTCCTCAAAACCTGGAAGAACTTTGAAGGATGTGTGTTATCTCATGGTCATAGTACATGTTACAGATAACCTTGTCTTCTAATGTGTCGTTAAGGTTCTAGTTTGTCTGTAAAAAAATGACGCATACTTATTATTTCTGTTGTAGCCTATTTTGCCCGTACGTTTACTTGGTTCCGGTAGCTTTAATTTTAACTAAGTGCTTATATTTACGTTACTTATGTAATCACTTATTTTTGCGTTGTTCGCTTTTATTTATGTATTTCTTACCTATGTATTTCAATCCGTTTATGTATTAATTACTTGTTAATTTTATTAACTCGTGCATTTATTTATTTATTTATTTATTTATTTATTTATTTATTTATTTATCATCCATTTTAATTGACTCATTAACATTTATTTAATCCATTTACGCATTAACCATTCATTATTACTATTATTACTACTTTTACTACGTTATACTACTACTTCTATTATTATTATTATTATTATTATTATTATTATTATTATTATTATTATTATTATTATTATTGTATATCCAACATGAGGAACCCTATTTCATCCGAAGGTATTTATTTCTATTAATTATCTATTTAATATTTATTTTATCCATTTATGTATTAAACATTCAATTCCATTAACTCATTCATTTAACATTCATTTCCAACCATTTATATATTAATATATATATATATTATATATATATATATATATATTATTCCTGATTGAGTGTAAGAGAAGGCCTTACGGCCTTAAGTCTGCCAGGTTAAATAAAGCCATTATTATTATTATTATTATTATTATTATTATTATTATTATTATTATTATTATTATTATTATTATTATATATTAGCCATTCATTTCTATTAACTTGTTTAATTAATATTTCAATTAATTTTTGTATTAACCATTTATTTAAAATATATTTTCATCTGATTTGCTGATTTACTTCCATAAAAACCACAATAAATTTAAATTTGATCCTCACGAATACCATACGAGACAAAACTACAGTTTCTTTCTAAATACTCCCAAGTGCCACACAACTGGTGGATTAAAACACAGCAGAAGTTTTGGATCCAAAATATATAATGAATTAATTAGAGCTTACCCTCAGCTAAGTACACTTAACACACATAGATTTAAGAAACAAATCAGATTAATTATTTAATTGTTTAAGCTAATTGAGTTAAAAATTTATACTCTAATATTTATGTACGTTTGTATTTTATATTTGTATATAGACCCAATTATTACATGCTGTATTATTTTACCATTTATTAATGTTATTGTGCTCAATGAACTCTCTTAATTTTGTGATATATTTTGTATAACTGATCTGAACTGCGCCCGAGCACGAGCTTCTGCACTTTCGGGCTGCAATGCCTAATGTAGCTCAAGTGTAAAGTATTAAATAAATAAATAAAAATAAAAAATTCTATTTATGTATTAGCCATTCATTTCTATTAACTTATTCATTTAATATTTATTTTAATTCATTTTTGCATTAAACATTCATTTCTATTAATCAACCATTTAATATTTGTTAAGATCCATTTATGTAATAACTTATTTAATATGTATTTTAATTCATTTATATGTTAATCATTCTTTTCAATTAATACATTCATTACTGTTTATTTTCATCCATTTATGTATTAACTATGCTTGTATATTAACAAATACACTTAATACTGTATTTACTTTAATTCATTTATGTAGTAACCATTATTTTCAATTAACACTTGCATACTGTTTATTTTTTAATCCATTTATGTGTTAAGTATCCATTTCTATTACTCATTTAATATTTATTTAATCCATTTATGTATTAACAATTATTTTCTATTAATTTATTAATTTAATATTTATTTTAATACATTTATATATTAATGATTTTATTAGCTCATGCATTTAATATTTTTTTCAGTCCATTTATGACTTAGCAATTGATTGCTATTAGCTTTGTTTCAATTCATAAACATATTAACCATTTCTTAAACTTATATAGGTTAATACTTATTTCAGTACATTTATTAACTTGTTCATTTAATAATTATTTCAATCCATTTATGCATTAACCATTCATTTCTATTACCTTTTTCCTTTACCCTTAATTTCCCCAGCGTATCCTTATAGATAAGCATGTTGAATTAATTTATATTAGTTTTCACTGCTTAGGTAATTTATTTGGGTTGACTATCATGTATTCTTGTCTGGATGGGTGTGAAAGTCATGCTCATTGTTGTTACAATTCCTTATCTACAATTTTTGTAGCAGTCAGAATTGTAGCTACTACGTTTTGCAGGAAAATTTTATTACAGAAGATGTCACGTAAGTTTATTTTTATATTGATATCCTACAGTGTTTCAAGTGATAATGTTTTTTAGTATCATTAGACGTTTTAATTGAGAATTACAAAGTAATGAAATAGTTTACCAACAATTTGTCGTCTATTTACGACCCTGTTATATCTGTCGTGTCCATATGAACACGGTGGGCAGTTGTAAGATCAAATCTTTCAAACCTATTTTTTGTGTTCTATTCCTTTATATGTGACTGACATAATTATTTTCCTGGAGTAACAGTTAGCATGCGTGACCGTGAAACGAACGGACCCCGGTTCAAATCCTCGTTGGGACAAGTTACGTGGTTGTGATTTTTTTCTTGAGTTTTCCCTCAAAATATTAAGAGCAAAACTTTCGGCGTTCGACCTTGAAATTCGCTGACTTTATCATCTTGCCATTCAGTCGCTAGATTATCTTAGCAGTTGATAGGGCGTCGTAAAATAACCATTAGAAATATTTCTCCATTAGAAGACTGTCAAGAATTTCTTGGACCGGGTTTGGCGGTGCAGGAAGTCGTAGGTATCATTTATGAAGAGGGGAAAAAAAACCCGAAGTAGATGCAATTTTCATAACCCCCACTCCCGACCCAGCCGTTCTCACGGACGAAGATTCAGTGATAACGAGGAAGGAGGTATTCCGGACAATCTTAACCCGCCACAACTCCGTGCTGGAGCCCAAATAAGATTGGCAAATACACAAATTGAAATGGAACTAACGAATCTCGATCATTTGAATAAAAACAGACAAACAAGAACTACCTTCAAATTTGAGAGCATATCCTGATTCTAATTTTAGTATATATTCTGAGAAAAATTCAGTGCAATCTTTGAGTTGCCATTGTAATTGTTTTTCGACAACGTGTTCACAGGATTTGAACGTTTGTCATTTTTACTGGAAGAAGGATATGGACGAACAGGTACGTTTAGGGAAAACAGGATCCTCAGAACATGTCCCCTTCTTTCAAAGAATTATCTGGTAAAAAAGGAAAGAGGAAACTTTGAACATTGTATTTGTGTCCGAGAAAATATATTCCGCAAAGAAGAAGAAGAAGGTTATCTAAGTAGAACGACCTCACATAATTACAAAATATAATATAAATATGGGAATAGTGGACAGGATAGATGAAAATATTGCCATGTATAGAATGAAGATTCAAAACAAAAACTGGTAAGGCCTACTGGGTTCTAAGTGCATGGCTTATTGATGTGTCCATCCACAATTTATGGCAGATGAAGAAAAAAGCAGGAGCCAGGACTACTCAGCTCGACTTCAAGCGAGAAATCGTACAAGTTTACCTGAAGACGTACACGAATTACGTTAAAGGAGCAGGAAGACCATCTTCTAGTCCAACATGTCCATCCATACAAATCGCGTCTTTCTAGTGACGTCCGGTATGATGGTTTGAAGCACTACATCCAGAAAATTGAGAAAAAGAGGAGATATGTAGGACTGTATTGCAGTAAGAAAACGTCAGCAGTTCGCAAAAAATGAGGAAAATGTGATGTGTTGAACGCTCTGAAGTGTATCGCGAACGCTAATAAATTTCAAGTTTGCTGATTCAAGAGACAAATTATTTCCCATATTACCTATCATAGGTATTCTGCAAGACTATTGGTTACTGCAAGATACATTTCTACTTAATGTATTGGAAGAAATAAAATTTGCTAACGTAAGTGCCCAGCGTGTCCATATGGACAGTTTTCTAACGCAGAATACGAGAGGCAGGGATACAATAACTGACATTATGTAATATTTAGATGTACAGGACATGAACAATACAAGAGTACAATAACATTTTGAAAATAAATTAATTCGGGCAGTTAAGGGTTACAGCGAGCCTGGCCTCGAAAAAGTTTTCTTGGAAGAACAGTTCTTTATAGGCCTATACCTAGAGAAATGTTTCGTTAACTGGACAGATTTCGTTCAGATTATCTGTTAATTTATACGAGACTCATGAAGTGGTAGTGGTAGTGGTAGTGGTAGTGGTAGTGGTAGTGGTAGTGGTAGTGGTAGCGGTAGTAGTAGTAGTAGTAGTAGTAGTAGTAGTAGGTAGTAGTGGTGGTAGTAGTAGTAGTACAGGTAGTGGTAGTTGCAGTAGTAGTAGTAATTGTAGTGGTAGTTATAGTGGTCGTAGTAGTAGTAGTAGCAGCGGTGATAGTAGTAGTAGTAGTAATAGTAGTAGTAGTGGTGGTGATAGTAGTAGTAGTAGTAGTGGTGGTAGTAGTAGTAGTAGTAGTGGTAGTGGTAGTAGTAGTAGTGGTAGTTGTAGTAGTGGTAGTTGTAGTGGTGGTGGTGATACTAGTAGTAGTGGTAGTAATGGTAGTTAAAGTTGTAGTGGTCGTAGTAGTAGTGGTAGTAGTAATGATAGTGGTAGTAGTAGTAGTGGTAGTTGTAGTGGTGGTAGTAGTAGTGGTAGTTGTAGTGGTGGTGGTGATAGTAGTAGTAGTTGTAGTGGTGGTGGTGATAGTAGTAGTGGTAGTAATGGTAGTTAAAGTTGTAGTGGTCGTAGTAGTAGTGGTAGTAGTAATGAGAGTGGTGGTAGTAGTAGTAGTAGTTCTGGTAGTAGTAGTAGTAGTAGTAGTAGTAGTAGTAGTAGTTCTGGTAGTAGTAGTGGTGGTGGTAGAGTAGTAATGGTAATGATGGTGGTAGTAGTAGTATTAATAGTGGTAATACTAGTGATAGTAGTGGTATTGGTAGTAGTAATAGTAGTAGTAGTAGTAGTGGTGATGGTATTAGAAGTAGTAGTAGTGGTGGTGGTGGTAGTAGTAGTAGTAGTGGTAGTAGTAATAGTGATAGTGGTAGTAGTAGTAGTAGTAGTAGTAGTGGTAGTGGTAGTAGTGGTGGTAGTATAGTAGAAGTGGTAGTAGTTGTAATGGTAGTAGTAAAGTATAAGTGGTAGTAGTTGTAATGGTGGTGGTAGTAGTAGTGCTGGTACTGGTAGTAGTAATAGTGGCAGTAGTAGTGGCAGTAACTTAATAGTGGTAGTGGTAGTAGTGGTATTGATGGTAGTAGTAGTGGTAGTAGCGGTAGTGGTATTGATGGTATTGGTAGTAGTAGTAGCGGCAGTGGTAGTAGTGATGGTAGTAGTGGTGGTAGTAGTACTGATGGTGATAGTAGTAGTAGTAGTAGCGGTGGTGATAGTAGTAGTAGCGGTGGTGATAGTAGTAGTAACGGTAGTGATAGTAGTGGTAGTGGTAGTGATAGTAGTGGTGGTGGTGGTAGTAGTAGTAGTAGTAGTAGTAGTAATAATAGTAGTAGTAGTAATAGTAGTAGTAGTAGTAGTAGTAGTAGTAGTCACTAAGGTGACGCACACATTCTCGAACGTTGTACGTATTTTCAAATAATTCAGTTCCTTAAACATGTTGCGAATAACACTGCCGAATGTAATTTATTTTCTTTAATCATTATTTTTTTTAAATGTAAATAATTGGAATCATTTCGTATGCACGAAACAAAATGAAATTCCGTTTCCTTGATACAGATAACATAACCTATATAGTCATAAATGTTAAGGTGTTATATTCAGACAAGATTTAATATAAAAATTTCACAGTTTAAATTGGAATGTGTAATTTTTTTTCCCAAATCTACATAAATAACTAGACCTGTATGTAAAATGTGAACATTCCTAGTATTTTATATTTATGAATCTTGACATTTAAAGTAATATTATATTAAAGCTAGCTTGTATTAGTGGTTCGTTATGTAACTGCGAACAAAACCTTTCCGTTTCATTATACAAGTACTATGCATAATATGCAGTACTCCATTCTTTGTTGAGGTATCTATCTCTTTTTCTATCTCTTATTTTTATCTTATTTATCTTTCTATTTCCTTTTATTTCATGCTATTTTATATTTTCTTTCCCTTTTCTTTATTGTTTTATTTCTTCTTATTATTGTATTATTTTATTGTATTCTTTCATTCTATTCTTTTTTCGTTTATTGTATCTTGTTTGTTCCATTATATTCTGAATTTATTGTATGTGGCTATTCTAAGTAGAGTCTAGCTCTGTTGTGGCATATATTTAAAATAAATAAATTATAATCCAACAAGGTATTCCCTTAATAGTTCACCCACGCGCTAACAAATGTTTTTAATATCGAGCGGAAATTTCTCTCACAATAAGGGGCTGTCCGGGTTTTCCATACCTGTTCACCGCCGGACTTCAAGATAATTCACAACGGAACTAATTATATTATTTTGGTCTACTATAATACATTTCTTTCACAGTCAAACGTATTCCCGTCGATAATAAGTGATCCGTCTCATTTGTGAGTCAACTCTACATTTAAAAAACCAAGAAAAAAGTGCTATGATGGTTCTTCAATTTGAGCGCCATTTTGTGCTTTTAACTTCATATAAAGATCACTGAATTTCTAATTAAAAATTGTTATCAATTACCTTTTAAGATTTATATTTCCTTCTCATTCCTCTTAAGAAAACGTACAATTTAATTGTTAGCCTACTTGTTTGTTACCAAAAATATAAAATGATAATTTACTACGAATAAACATCAGACTATTGTTTTTTAACGCGTAATGTCTATATTCGACCTATAATAAATCGAACAAATTAAAGCATTTTGCGGAAAGGAAATTCTACTACAATCGCCATGGAAATGCTTACGTCATATCCCCTAAAATAACACAAAAGAGTAAATTCCTATATAAGCGTTCATTACTATTTCCGGTTCAAATTGATATAAGACATATCAATTCACAATTACAGCTAATCCAATTTCATACCAAATTTCACAAAAATAATTCAAATAATAAAAATAAAACAGATCTAAGATGTAAAAAACAGTGAAACATATACTTAACAAAATTTCAATAAACGATCCAAATAATATAAATGTAAAACATAAAGAAAAACACTTACTATAAAAACAAATAGGAAAAACACATACTATAAAAACAAACAGGAAAAACACAGACACAATAAATACAAAAGAACATTATCCACTAATTACCTTATTTGCGTTCAGTGTTAATAGTACCCATTGCAACACTAATAAATAACTCTTCCCCTTATTTCCTCGGCATACTCCCCCTCGCCCAGTTCCTCCCTCAGCTGTCGAAATGTTGCTATAAATTTTCCCACACTCTCAAGGAATTTAGCGTTATTTAATATATTATATATTGCCAAGTACCTGCTAGATGTAATGAAGGATTCTGGCAGGTATCGTTTCCTCAGAGTTTGTGTCTTCCCACTCCAACAAAATAATATAATGGGATATCTCGCCTCTACCGCAAAGAGGAATATTCTCGTTCCCTCTTCACTGACGATTTTAAGTGCCCTCCAACCCCCTAGACGAAATCAGGCTAAGCAAAGCCTGCCCTCTCTGCTTCCTTTATAGAGATATAACTCGGTTCCCCAATTTGTTTTGACCATCGATTGAATCTCCAAAGCAACCTTATCCCTACATTCCCCTTCTATTATTTTCCTGTCTATATCCTTCAGGCGCTTCTTGACCCAGACATTTCGCTTATTCCTGCAATCTTCCCCGATTATAAATTAAATTCCTATTTCCTCCAAACCTCTGCGTAATCTACCTCCCCAGGTTACTTGGTCTCTCTTGAGTTGTTCCCCATAACAAATCGCTCTAATACGGAACTGGTCTCCATGCACAAGCCTCAGGTAGTACTGCACTTTAAAACTTTTATCTTGCATTCTATTAAGTCTCTATGGCGCCCGAATTCTCTTAGGATTCCTCTCCGTATCCCCGCTATCCGTTTTAAAAAGTCGCTTTTTACCTGGTTAAGTTTTTCCGTTCGTCCTCAGCTCCAAATTTTTGCTCCACACGTACAGTAATTTTAGACCTAACTACCGCATTATATACTTTATCTAATAAATTTAGAGAGACTTTCGGGATTCTGTTACGTATCTTCAGCGTTTCCATCGCTTTTATCAGTGTCTTGTATTTTGTAAGTCCATATGTTTATTCCATTTTCCGTTCATCGTCATTCTTACCCCTAAGCAAACAAAACATTTCACGTTGTTCAGTGCTTCACCTTCGTGTGTCCAAATCTCCGTTTTACTGTAAACACATCCGCTGTTAAAGTTCATAGTCGTATTTGCAATATTTACCTCCAATCCCCAGTCCCTAGATTATATTTCAAGATTGTCAAGTCCTTTCTGTAATCCCTTAACTTTTCTAGAACACAGAGTCAAATCGTGAGCTTATAACAACACTGGAATATTCACGTCCCCTGTGACAGGGCGTCAATGTCCTCTCGTAACATAACCTCCGTTATATCGTCAATAAACAGGTTAAAAGGTAAGGGAGAAAGTATGCAACCTTGTTTCACACCTCTGCGACTGGAAAAGCTTTCAGATACTCTGTTGAAGTCGTACTTAACACAAAATTCTATTTTATCATATATCCCCTGAAGCGCCCTAATCATCTTACCCGATATCCATTTTATCCATAATTTATACCAATTCACAGAAGGCATTGTAAACCTTACTATTGTTGTGGAATCATAATGATATTCAGCTTGTTTTTAAGGCTTTCAATAGACTACCTATTGAGAATAAATTTAGGAAATTATCAAGTCTTATACTTCTGAGGTAACATGTGGGCGCATCATAGGAATGTAGAGGATGGGTCTTCCTACAAATCAGATAGTAAATACAGTCCAGCGAGATGCTGAGGACAATAATTATATTCACTGTGACAATGAAAACTTCCATGGATAACAAAGAAGGCTTTGGTATAGCACATAAAGTTATGTTTGAAAATAAAAATGTATGAATAATTAATAAAATTACTTAAAATCAACTAAAATAAAATAATGAAGTGAAAATGTCATAACAATCTAATTCAGCCATTTTTTAGAATCAATCTCAGGAGAAGACTTTTGTACGTTGCCACTGCTTCCTAAAGTTCTCGAAAAATATATACAAATATCTCTCGGGAATACTAATGAACGCTTCTGTAGGCATGGAAGTGCAGTCTGTGTGTATAACATACTTGAATGAGGGGAGGGGTTGCAATATATTTGAAAGTAAAATAATGTTATTCAGTCTTGCTTTCATATGGACACGAAACAGACGCGTGCACAATACAAGCCTAACTGTAGAAAGTTTATACAAGACTGACATTACTCACATACAGATGAATAAACAATAAGAATAACAATATTTATAGGATATTCTCATGCGTTTATACAGTATAGCAATTAATTTTTAATTTTCTGAGGCTCAAAAACAGGTCTTCACTTGTCCTCTTTCGACATTTATATTCTAAGATGAAAGGACAGCTGGAGGAAGAGCAGTTTGGCTTCAGAAAGGGAAAAGATACGAGGGATGCAATTGAATTGCTACGAACAATCGACGAAAGATACCTAGAGAATAAATAAAGAAGTGTATGTAGTGTTTGTAGACTTAGAAAAGGCGTTTGACAGAGTGGATTGGAATAAACTAATGAGGATCCTAGAGAAAATTGGTGTGCATTGGAAAGAGAGGAGGCTGTTGAGTAATCTTTATATGAAACAACGAATCAAAGTCAGGATACGAGATGAAATGTCAGAAGGAAGTGAAATAGAGAGAGGAGTATGCCAAGGATGCCCTTTATCACCTACCCTGTTCAATATCTACTTGGAGGATTTAGTGAAGATCTGTTTTCAGAACATGGAGGGGTGATAGTATAAGGAAGAAGAATAAAGTGCATACGATTTGCTGCTGATATGGCGTTGTTAGCAGAAGAGGAGACGTCATTAAGGGACATGCTACTGGAACTAAATGACAGCTGTGAACAGTATGGGATGAAAATAAATGCAAACAAGATGAAGACCATGGTTGTCGGAAGAGAAATAAAGAAGGTAAACGTGAGAGTACTAAATGAGGCAGTAGAGCAAGTGGACAGCTTCAAACACTTGGGGTGTACTATAAGTAGTAACATGAGCTGCTGCCAGGAAGTCAGAAGGAGGGTAGCAATGACAAAGAAAGCTTTTAATAGAAAAATAAGTATCTTCTGCGGCCCTCTGGAAAAAAACTAAGGAAGAGAATAGTGAAATGCTTTGTGTGGAGTGTGGTATTGTATGGGGCATAAACATGGACATTATGACGAAAGTGAAGAGAAGCGAATAGAAGCATTTGAAATGTGGATATGGAGAAGAATGGAACGTGTGAAGTGGAGAGATAGAATAATAAATGAAGCTGTGCTGGAAAGAGTGAGTGTACAAAGAATGAAGCTGAAACTGATCAGGAAGAGGAAAAGAAATTTGGTTATGTCACTTGCTAAGAAGAAACTGCCTAATGAAAGATGCACAGGAAGGAATGATGATCGGGAGAAAAGTTGGGGGAGAAGAATATATCATATGATAGACGACATTAAGATATATGGATCATATGCAGTGACAAAACGGAAGGCAGAAAATAGGGAAGATTGAAGAAAGCTGGGTTTGCAATGAAAGACCTGCCCTTGGACAGAACACTATGTATATATGTATGTACTTGTCTTTTTAATAGTACATTTCGTTTACTGCATCAATTATACAATAATTTTCATTAGAGAACTGACTGTTATTCATAGCTTACCTCATTTCGTTCATTCGATAGACTTAAATTTTACAGCAAATTGTATTTATCCTAATTTCATTGGACCTAGCAACTGAACGCTCAGTGGAGCTGTGGATAGCTCACGAAACACGATTGCTACTACCAGATCTCACAGTGAAGTTATATCAAGAACAAAACAGCTATCCAGAGACGGATTACAAGTTGCACACATCATTCGCTATGGTTTTAGTAGGAATCATATTCACTCTCTCGACAATTGATAGGCTTCAAATGAGATTGAAATAAACATATTTAAAATAATTAAAACATCCTTCAGTAGATAATATCTTCTTAGCCACCAGTCAATTTCTTTTTCTCTTCCTCATCAGTTCTGGAATATAAGCTAAGAATGAAGTGGCATAATGTTAAATACGGAATTGAAGTCATTTACCTATGTGAATGTCTAACATTACAGCTTCAGCTGCACAAGCATAAGTGATGATTGAAACGAAGAAGAGGTAGAATGTGTTAGTGGAATGATAGAGGAAAACGAGAGTACCCCGAGAAAACCCTCTAGCGTTTGCTTTGTCTATTACAAATTTCATCACGACGTGGCTGGGGATTAAACCCGGGCCGCCTAGATGGAATACCATAACGCCAGCACTTGAACCACAGACGCGGCGAGACAGGTGAGATGCGCTTGTATTAATTTCAAAGTTGTTTATAAACATTTTCGTCCACACCTGTGGAGTAACGGTCAGCGCGTCTGGTCGCGAAACCAGGTGGCCCGGGTTCGATTCCCGGTCGGGGCAAGTTACCTGGTTGAGGTTTTTTCCGGGGTTTTCCCTCAACCCAATACGAGCAAATGCTGGGTAACTTTCGGTGCTGGACCCCGGACTCATTTCACCGGCATTATCACCTTCATTTCATTCAGACGCTAAATAACCTAGATGTTGATACAGCGTCGTAAAATAACCCAATAAAATAAATAAATAAACATTTTCTCCGCGAACACGTTTTAGAAACTGAAGTTGCTACCTAGAAACGGAGGTCGACTTCGGAGCTATACGAATCGTATAACACAGTTTACTACCATGTGAAACAGCTTTGTTGGTAAAGTTTTGTCTATGGGTAGACCTACTGACAGTATATCTTTCACATATGCTTATCGATAAAGTACCCGGCTTACACGTATATGTGCAATGTCATTTTGATTGTGAATGATATGATATTACTTACAATTAGATATTTCTGTAATCACTATCTTCGCTATGATGCCGATCTCGGGTGCAGTAAATACTGTAGGTGTAAGCAAGGTTCATCAATTCAGAATGTGATTAACAGTGGCTTAACTACATAGGCCTATTATACAGTACTCGTCACGTTTCCTCGACATTCGGTAAAGAATTCAAAGTAAGCTTACACTACCACTATTATCATCATCATTAAATTCTCGTCCACCCGACAGATTTACAACCACTCATCAGCCGTAATGCAGAATGATAGTGTAGTGTTTCGGACTGCAGTCGAAGCGGGAGAATCAGAAAGTTTCTGACTGTTGCAGGCCGTTGATGATATCTTCTTTTCTCTGCTATTTTATCTGTAACATGTGTTGTAATACCTCCATGTTCCTTATCACTGTGTGTGATGTCACTGCGATTGCAGACATTACTATGCACACGACGGTACAAATAATATCTGCTTTCACATTTTGTTGGATTCCCTAGGCCATATGAGCACGTAACAGTCATCTTCCCACTAAAATAAATATTATCCTCTTTCTGCCGCAGGTTCTGAATATTTGAAATGAATATAGTAACAATACTGTAGTAATATTAGCAATAATAATAGTAGCAACAGAATGGCAATAGTATCAGAAGTAATGACAATAGCAGCAGTAGTAATAGGCCTGATAGCAGCAGTAGTAATAGGCCTGACTAGTAGCACTGGTAATGGCAATAGCAACGGTAGTAATGAGAATAGCAGTGCTAATGGCAATACTAACAGCAATAATGACAAAAGTAGCAGTAGTAATGGCAATACTAACAGCAGTAATGACAATAGTAACAGTGGTAATGGCAATAGTAACAGCAGTAATGACAATAGTAGCAGTGGTAATGGCAATACTAACAGCAATAATGACAAAAGTAGCAGTAGTAATGGCAATACTAACAGCAGTAATCACAATAGTAACAGTGGTAATGGCAATACTAACAGCAGTAATGACAATAGTAGCAGTGGTAATGGCAATAGCAACGGCAATAATGACAATAGTAGCAGTGGTAATGGCAATAGCAACGGCAATAATGACAATAGTAGCAGTGGTAATGGCAATAGTAACAGCAGTAATGACAATAGTAGCAGTGGTAATGGCAATAGTAACAGCAGTAATGACAATAGTAGCAGTGGTAATGGCAATAGCAACGGCAATAATGACAATAGTAGCAGTGGTAATGGCAATAGTAACAGCAGTAATGACAATAGTAGCAGCAGTAATGGCAATAGTAGCAACAGAATGGCAATAGTATCAGAAGTAATGACAATAGTAGCAGTAGTAATAGACCTGATAGTAGCAGTGGTAATGGCAATAGCAACGGCAATAATGACAATAGTAGTAGTGGTAATGGCAATAGTAACAGCAGTAATGACAATAGTAGCAGTGGTAATGGCAATAGTAACAGCAGTAATGACAATAGCAGCAGTGGTAATGGCAATAGCAACGGCAATAATGACAATAGTAGCAGTGGTAATGGCAATAGTAACAGCAGTAATGACAATAGTAGCAGCAGTAATGACAATAGTAGCAACAGAATGGCAATAGTATCAGAAGTAATGACAATAGTAGCAGTAGCAATAGACCTGATAGTAGCAGTGGTAATGAAATAATAGCAGTAGTAATAGGCCTGACTATTAGCAGTAGTAATGGCAATAGCAACGGCAGTAATGAGAATAGTAGCAGTGGTAATGGCAATAGCAACGGCAATAATGACAATAGTAGCAGTGGTAATGGCAATAGCAACGGCAATAATGACAATAGTAGCAGTGGTAATGGCAATAGTAACAGCAGTAATGACAATAGTAGCAGTGGTAATGGCAATAGTAACAGCAGTAATGACAATAGTAGCAGTGGTAATGGCAATAGCAACGGCAATAATGACAATAGTAGCAGTGGTAATGGCAATAGTAACAGCAGTAATGACAATAGTAGCAGCAGTAATGGCAATAGTAGCAACAGAATGGCAATAGTATCAGAAGTAATGACAATAGTAGCAGTAGTAATAGACCTGATAGTAGCAGTGGTAATGGCAATAGCAACGGCAATAATGACAATAGTAGTAGTGGTAATGGCAATAGTAACAGCAGTAATGACAATAGTAGCAGTGGTAATGGCAATAGTAACAGCAGTAATGACAATAGCAGCAGTGGTAATGGCAATAGCAACGGCAATAATGACAATAGTAGCAGTGGTAATGGCAATAGTAACAGCAGTAATGACAATAGTAGCAGCAGTAATGACAATAGTAGCAACAGAATGGCAATAGTATCAGAAGTAATGACAATAGTAGCAGTAGCAATAGACCTGATAGTAGCAGTGGTAATGAAATAATAGCAGTAGTAATAGGCCTGACTATTAGCAGTAGTAATGGCAATAGCAACGGCAGTAATGAGAATAGTAGCAGTGGTAATGACAATACTAACAGCAGTAATGACAATAGTAACAGTGGTAATGGCAATACTAACAGCTGTAATGACAATAGTAGCAGTGGTAATGGCAATAGTAGCAACAGTAATGGCAATAGTAGCAGTAGTAATAGGCCTGATAGTAGCAGTAATAATGAAATAATAACAGCAGTAATGGCAATAGTAGCAGTCGAAATTGCGATAGAAAATGTAAGAAAGTACAAGTCTCCAGGTATCGATCAAATTCCAGAAGAATTATACAAGAGGGTGGAAGCGCAGTATCTAGCGAAATTTATAAACGTGTACTTGCTACTTTGGAAAAGGAAATTGTACCAGAACAATGGAAGGAGTCCATTATTGTACCTATTTTTAAGAAGGGCGAAAAGACTAACTGTGGTAACTTTCGAGGAATATCCCTTTTGTTGAAGTCGTACAAAATTTTTTTCAATATTCTTTTGAGAAGATTAACTCTATATGTAGATGAAATTATTGGGCATCTTCATTGCGGTTTTAGGCGTACTAGATCGACTATTGATAAGATTTTTTGTATTCGACAGATATTGGAGAAAAAAATGGGAGTATAAGGGTACAGTACATCAGTTATTCATAGATTTCAAAAAGGCATATGACTCGGTTAAGAGAGAAGTTTTATATAATATTCTTATTGAATTTGGTATTCCCGAGAAACTAGTTCGATTAATTAAAATGTGTCTCAATGAAACTTACAGCAGAGTCCGTATATGCCAATTTCTATCTGATGCTTTTCCAATTCACTGTGGGCTAAATCAAGGAGATGCACTATCACCTTTACTTTTTAACTTCGCTCTCGAATATGCCATTAGGAAAGTTCAGGATAACAGACAGGGTTTGGAATTGAACGGGTTACATCAGCTTCTTGTCTATGCGAATGACGTGAATATGTTAGGAGAAAATTCACAAACGATTAGAGAAACATGGAAATTTTACTTGAAGCAAGTAAAGCGTTAGGTTCGGAAGTAAATCCCGAAAAGACAAAGTATATGATTATGTCTCCTGACCAGAATATTGTACGAAATGGATACATAAAAATTGGAGATTTATCGTACGAAGAGGTTGAAAATTTCAAATATCTTGGAGCAACAGTAACAAATATAAATGACACTCGGAAGGAAATTAAACGCAGAATAAATATGGGAAATGCGTGTTATTATTCAGTTGAGAAGCTTTTTTTATCTAGTCTGCTGTCAAAAAATTTGAAAGTTAGAATGTATAAAACAGTTATATTACCGGTTGTTCTGTTTGGTTGTGAAACTCGGACTCTCACTTTGAGAGGAACAGAGATTAAGGGTATTTGAGAATAAGGTTCTTAGTAAAATATTTGGGGCTAAGAGGGATGAAGTTACAGGAGAATGAAGTTACACAACGCAGAAATGCACGCATTGTATTCTTCACCTGACATAATTAGGAACATTAAATCCAGACGTTTGAGATGGGCAGGGCATATAGCACGTATGGGCGAACCCAGAAATGCATATAGAGTGTTAGTTGGGAGACCGGAGGGAAAGAGAGTTTCGGGGAGGCCGAGACGTAGGTGGGAGGATAATATTAAAATGGATTTGAGGGAGGTAGGATATGATGATAGGGACTGGATTAATCTTGCACAGGATAGGGACCGATGACGGGCTTATGGGAGGGCAGCAATGAACCTCCGGATACCTTAAAAGCCGTTTGTAGGTAAGTAATGACAACATAGTAGTAATAGGCCTGATATTAGCACAAGTAATGACAATAGTAGCAGTAGTATTGGCAATAATAGCAGTAGTAATGACAACATAGTAGTAATAGGCCTGATATTAGCAGAAGTAATGGCAATAGTAATTGTAGTCAATACAATACAATACAAAGTCAACATTACGAATACATAAGCCAAGACATAATAATAAGAAACATAAACAAAATAAACAAACCCACAACAAACACACAAAAACATAAAACAGTAAGCACCTTTAAGAAAAGAAGCAGATAAAGGAAATTGCACAGTAATCCTACACAAACAAGATATACACAATAAAATAGAAACATATTTCAAGGATAACAACATCACAGAACTCGAAAACGACTCCACAACACACTACCACAACATAATAAAAAACACAATTAACAAAAACAGACACACAATTCCAAACGGTTCACATCTGTGGAGTAACGGCTAGCGCGTCTGGTCGCGAAACCAGGTGGCCTGGGTTGGATTCCCGGTCGGGGCAACTTACCTGGTTGAGGTTTTTTCCGGGGTTTTCCCTCAACCCAATATGAGCTAATGCTGGGTAGCTTTAGGTGCTGGACTCCGGACTCATTTCACCGGCATTATCACCTTCATCTCATTCAGACGCTAAATAACCTAGATTTTGATAAAGCGTCGTAAAATAACCTTACTTACTTACTGGCTTTTAAGGAACCCGGAGGTTCATTGTCGCCCTCACATAAGCCCGCCATTGGTCCCTATCCTGAGCAAGATTAATCCATTCTCTATCATCATATCCCACCTCCTTCAAATCCATTTTAATATTATCCTCCCATCTACGTCTCGGTCTCCCTAAAGGTCTTTTTCCCTCCGGCCTCCCAACTAACACTCTATATGCATTTCTGGATTCGCCCATACGTGCTACATGCCCTACCCATCTCAAACGTCTGGATTTAATGTTCCTAATTATGTTTGGTGAAGAATAAAATGCGTGCAGTTCTGTGTTGTGTAACTTTCTCCATTCTCCTGTAACTTCATCCCTCCTAGCCCCAAATATTTTCTTAAGCACCTTATTCTCAAACACCCTTAACCTGTGTTCCTCTCTCAAAGTGAGAGTCCAAGTTTCACAACCATACAGAAGAACCGGTAATATAACTGTTTTATAAATTCTAACTTTCAGATTTTTTTGACAGCAGACTGGATGATAAAAGCTTCTCAACCGAATAATAACAGGCATTTCCCATATTTATTCTGTGTTTAATTTCCTCTCGAGCATCATTTATATTTGTTACTGTTGCTACAAGATATTTGAACTTCTCCACCTCTTCAAAAGATAAATTTCCAATTTTTATATTTCCATTTCGTACAATATTCTCGTCACGAGACATAATCATATACTTTGTCTTTTCGGGATTTACTTCCAAACCTATCTCTTTACTTGCTTCCAGTAAAATAACGTACTAAAAAAAATTCCAAACAACAAGAAACAACTAAAACCAATCAAACCAGAAACACCTAAATTAAACGCACTACCGAAAGTACATAAAGAAAACATATCCATCAGACTGTTAGTCAATCATCGAAATTCACCAACACACAAACTAGCCACATACATGGACAAAATAAGAAACGACATACAATTCGAAAAAAACAGACAACAATAAAAAACAACATAGACCTAGTGAATAAAATAAAAGACAAACATATCCCACACAGCAGAACATTAGCAACTTTTCACATAACCAACCTATACACAAACATATCCATAAAAGATACACTACAAATACTGTAACAGATGCTCAAAAACAACAACACGCCACAAGAACACATTGAAAAAATCATCCACATTACGGACACCATCACAAAACAAAATTACTTCACATACAAAAACAAATATTACACTCAAACGGAAGGCCTACCCATGGGATCACCCATTTCCAGCATACTAGCAGAAATATTCCTACACAACATAGAATAGACATATATACTAAACAAAGACAACAACAAATATGCAGACAACATCATATATTGGCACAAATACTAATACTATACATAGGAAAGAAAAGACAGATTCAAAAACTACATCAACACATAAACAAAATATACCTAAAGCTACACTAGCCATTAGAAATTGAAAGTAAAAAAAAAAAAAAAAAAAAATTTCTAGACATCACAATAACAAAAGTCGACAACAAACACATATTCAAAATCTACAGAAAACCAACAACAACAACAAAAACACACATACACAACACATCCAATCACCCAACACAACACAAACAAGCTGCATTCCGAACAATGGTACATAGACTACTCAACATACCAATAAACCAACAAGACTACAAAGAAGAGGTAAACACAATCAAATACATAGCACAAGAAAACGGTTAAAACCCTAACATAATAGACAATATAATAAGACAAAACATAATCATGATTTTAGAGACTGGATTAACGTTGCTTAGGATAGGGACCGATGGCGGGTTTATGTGAGGACGGCAATGAACCTCCGGATTCCTTAGAAGCCATAAGTATTATTATTATTATTATTATTATTATTATTATTATTATTATTATTATTATCATTATTATCATCATCATAATCATCATCATATTAGAGTGTTTGATTAATATTAAAATAGGTTAAAAGAGGAAGTGCATTATATTTTTCTTCTATTTGTGTTTATTGGATTTATATTACCTCATCAGTCATCATTTTATTTGTATTTATTTCTACGAATTATTTACCTAATTACTTTAATTTATTAATAATATTACTCTTCACTAAAGAGAACATAGTTGTATTGAAGGCTAGTAATGTTATAAAATAAATAAACATTATGTTCTTTAGTTTAAGATTCCACGTGTTATTGATTATTTTATCCACTTTCCGTAGAAGTAAATAATTCTGTGTGTTATTTTTAAGTGTTTTAGGTAGCGCTTCATGAAACCCGTTTCTTTCTATCTTCTTTTTTACTTAGCTGCAGTGTTTAACGTTTACCTCACATGTTAATTTATTAGCTGTTAGTATTATAAATTACTTTATCAATTTTATTTCGTCTGTCATATATAAGAATACTGAAAGTTAAAAAGGTCTTTCATATAAAATAACTCCGCAAATAGTTGTAATCGCGCAAATAAAATTTTGCAATGAAGAGAAGCACTTTTTTCTCGTCAATTGGCAAAGCGAAAGCGCTTTACTACAACGCTTTTAAAACACACTTGGTTTCACTTTCAAAGTACGTTCTAAAATCGACTCAATCTATCTCAAATTTAAATCTGCCGCCACAAATTTGTACTCTGTACTGTACTCGGATCAACCGAGTAACGACGTCACAGTAACTGCTCCGAACCGAACCGCTCCGTCCCCAGCCCTAAACGGTGAGTAACTATAACGTCATTGCCCTAAACAGACCTATCGCTCAAACCAAGTTTCAGCGATGTTCGTCGTAGACTACGCTCTGGGGATTGTAACACCTTTTGTAGAAGTCGTCCATGGTTCTCGTTTGTGGTGATGGTTCTTGGGCGCCTGTTGTCCCCTTTCGTTGACGTAAGACTGATCCCGTATGACGGAGCTTGTCAACAACAGCTAACATTATTCTGTTAGTTAATGCCTCGCCTCCATATTAAATCGCTCCTCGTACTGTTCCTTAAAGTGAAGCAAACTTGGCCCATTCTAACGTCATACTCGTATGACCGGAAATAATGTTCCATGATAAACACCTTCTCCTGTGTTGTGAGAACCATAATTGTAGAAATCAACACAACATTGAATTCATAATATGTCAAAGTATTATAGCTATAGGCCTATAATAAATAAATACTTCGTTGCTAGTGAAACGTGGACAGCAGATGAGTAATAATTTCAGTGTCGTTTGTTTTGCCGCATACCGTACATATTACGTTACAAGCTGAAATGTTTTTTTTTTGTATCTATAGAAACCTGGGGTGCTATTCATAGACATTTCGCAGCACGCGCTACGAGCGTACTGAGCTAGCCCCGGCTATCCACTGGTTACTAGTACAGAATTCAAATCATATCCTATCGCTAACACTGGTTTATGAATACGAAAAACGCTGATCATCCACCGGAAGCCCGCGCTGAAAATGTCTATGAATACGGTCCCAGATATTTTGCATAGGCCTAAACTACTTCGCTGACATATCAGCAATAACGGTAAGATCGAGAGAAAATACGAGCAGGCAAAAAACTTAATATACAGTCTGATCCGTTTGGGTATGGATAATATTAATTTATTATTATAAAGCTATTATGATAGTAAAAAACATTTCTTGTTGTTTATGTTATGATTAAAAGATGGGAGTTTGCATATATGACAATCAACAATGCATAATCTGAAAGGACAAATGAAAACCGTTACTACAAATCAACAGCGGGCACAATGTGTTCTTTGGTATGCTAAATTTGAGAGTGTTAAAAGAATTCAAAGGGAATTTCGACGTGAGTATGGTGTGCGTAATAAACCTAAATACGATTCCATATTGTTGTGGTACCGAACATAGAAACAGATTCTGTGTTAAAAAAAAAAACATGCAGAAGGTCACGAAATCCAGTAAGAAAAGCAGCTATCTCTTGGCTTTGTACCCAAACTCTCCAGATCTAACCCTCAGACTTCTTCGTGTGGGGTTTCGTTAAAAACATTGTCTATTCACAGAAACCCAGGAACAATGATGATCTGAGAGTAAAAATTACTCAAGCTTTTCAACAAATCACCCCTCTTATTTTACAATGGATATGAGCTAAATTGCATCACTTTTATGACTTGTGCAGGGTGTGCAATGGGGGTTATGTTGAGCTCTGATGAATCTCCCAGTTTTGTGTTGTATGCATAAAGTTTCAACAAATAAAGTTCAGCAGTAAATGTTTTACGGTGTTTTTATTTTATCCATACCCAAACGTATCACCCGGCACTTTTTAATTCTTAAAAGTGGGACGTGAGTTCATCTATGATTTGTATCCTTTAATCAGATGGATTAATTTTTATTAGGTCATCTTGGCTTGGGATATCATTATTTCTGACGCATAATTTAGACCACAGAACTACAGAAAATACATCGAAGAAATAATTTTTGCAATAGACAAAAATGGATATTTCTATATCTACATACATTCTACAAAAATACATAGTTGTAATAAAAAAAATTAGAAGGCAGATCGGACGACTCTTAAGTAGAAAGATGGGGAAGACTTCGTAATGAATTCAAAGAAATAAATATTATGTTTTATTTAACGAAGCTCGCAACTGCAGAGGTTATATGAGCGTCGCCGGATGTGCCGGAATTTTGTCCTGCAGGAGTTCTTTTACATGCCAGTAAATCTACTGACATGAGCCTATCGCATTTAAGCACGCTTAAATGCCATCGACCTGGCGCGGGATCGAACCCACAACCTTGGGCATAGGAGGCCAGCGCTATACCAACTCGCCAACTAGGTCGACAATTCAAAGAATGACGATAAGGATGCAAGTAGGTCTGTTATTTTGCTTAGAGACCTGGAGACCAGAGCTTTTGAAACACAACCGTAAGAAGCTGATAACTTCCAGTTGCATAGGAACGCAGTGCTAACGATAACTTTTTTAAGAGGTTTTCCCCAACCGTAAGGTAAATGTCAGGTAATTTATGACGAATCCTCAGCCTCATCTCGCCAAATACCATCTCGCTATTACCAATTCGATCGACGCTAAATAATCCAGTAGTTGACACAGCGTCGTTAAATAACCAAGTAAAAAAACAGTAAATGTTGAATGGGTATGAGATTATTATTTCTATTTGTATTGTGTTCTAATCTATTTTCAATTTGTTGCAATAACAATCAAACAATTTGTTTATTTAGCTAGTACCGTATGTTTGGTGTAATTTATTTTCATCTAGGTCATTAAAATCGCAGTTAGTGGTCTATAATTCTCTACCACAGGCTGACCTTCTTCAAGATATTTTAAATAAAAATATTCTGCATCGAAAGCGGCTGCCATCTTGGCAACGGATATACGTGTCATTTTCAATTTAATGGTACGAATGACTCTCTAGTATGAATGATCAATGGTGGTGAGATGCAAAAAAGAAGAAGAAATAAACGTATCAATAAGTAAATTAACGAGGTAATGAAGATTAGTGAAGCCGACCATTAGAAAGAAAAAAAGTTGTAGATTGGACCTATAATGTTTAATTTGTAATTATGTGTAATATTAGAGGCTTTTGTTAGATACAGACAGTGATTTCAAATGTAACGAAGTACATAATCATTTTTTTTCAGGTTATTTCATATGAAGTCGAAGATTTTCACGTAATGTACTGTACATTTTATGTGATAAAAGGGGACTTTTTCCTTTGATACATCAAAATAATAATTGTTACTCAATATCATAAATCGTAAGGGAATATGAACAACCACTGAATTAATACAACTTCATCTTACGTAATTATATACACTATGTCAATACAATGTTCTTTCCATTTGTACGGTTTCAGACATCGTTTCCAGGTCTACATTGTTTTGTTGCATGTTATCATTATGAAGAGAACAGGTTATGCAATATAACAGCATTATAAAAAAATAGTATGCCACATTACTGTATCAGTGCTGTAAGATATTATCATGCCAACTAAAACGTAATAACGTGTATCACAATAGTTATTTATGCAACGATCATAATATAATGATAGCTATTGAGACACGAGTGTCTTAATAGCCATTATACGAGACTTGCATGCAACTTTTTTCTACGATCTGTAGTTAAGTTAGACAAAAATTAATTCATTAATAATAATTAAAATTAATGTTTAGATACATACTTCTTTATATTGACAATATGAAAGTATGAAAATGGTTTTAGATAGTGGGAAACAAAACAGTGGCGTTTGAGACAGTGGGAAACAAAAGAATGCTAGTGATTCATATTTTCAGTCCCTATACGTACGAAAATAAATGAAACCACAGTTCCTTCAAAAGGCTTTTGGCAGAGTGGATTGGAATAAACTGATGAGGCTCCTAAAGAAAATAAATGTGGATTGGAAAGAGAGAAGACTGTTCAGTAATCTTTATGTGAAACAACGAGTCAAAGTCAGGATAGGATAGAAAATGTCAGAAGGAAGTGAAATAGGGTGAGGAGAATGTCAAGGATAACTTTTATTACCTATCCTGTTCAACATCTACGTGGAGTATTTAGTGAAGAACTGTTTTCAGAACATAGAAGGAGTGATAGTAGGAGGAAGAGTGCTGATGATATGGCGTTGTTAGCAGAAGAGGAGATGATACTAAGAGATATGCTACAAAAGCTAAATGACAGCTGTGAACAAGACAAATGCAAATAAGACGAAAACCTTGGTCATAGGAAGAAAGATAAAGAAGATAAACTTGCGAATTCTAAATGGGGCAGTAGAGCAAGTGGACAGCTTCAAATACTTGGGGTGTACTATAAGCAGTAACATGAGGTGCTGCCAGGAAGTCAAAAGGAGGATAACAATGCCCAAGGAAGCTTTTAATAGAAAAAGGAGTATCTTCTGCGGACCTCTGAAAAAAAACTAAGGAAGAGACTAGTGAAGTGCCATATATGGAGTGTGGCATTGTATGGGTCAGAAACGTGGAGATTACGACGAAGTGAAGAGAAGCGAATAGAAGCATTTGCAATGTGGATATGGAGAAGAATGGAATGTGTGAATTGGGGAGACAGAATAAGAAATGAAGCTGTGCTGGAAAGAGTGGGTGAAGAAAGAATAATGTTGAAACTGATCAGGAAGAGGAAAAGGAATTTGTTGGGTCACTGGCTGAGAAGAAACTGCCTACTGAAGGATGCACTGGAAGGAATGGTGAACGGGAGAAGAGTTCGGAACAGAATAAGATATCAAATGAGAGACGACATTAAGATAAATGGATCATATGAGGAGACAAAGAAGAAGACAGAAAACAGGAAATATTGGAGAAAGCTGGTTTTTCAGTGAAAGACTTGCCCTTGGGCAGAACACTAAATGAATGAATATAATAATAGTATTTAATTATAATGTATTAATATGCAGGGTGTAGCGGAAATAGTGGGCGAAACTTCAGATGTGGATTCGTCATATGTATAGAAGAAAAATGGTTATATCAACATGAGTCTGGAAATGCTTGGTTTCTGTGTAGGTCTTGCAAGTATATAGGACTAATCATAGTGCACTCGAGTAAGTTTGCTTTCTGGAGTTATTTTAATACATTCTTTTCGCATTTCCTTAGATAAACTCTTCAAAATGTCCATCCCCTGCCTGAATACAGGCCGCAGCTCGTCGTCTCATCGAGATCCGAACATGCTCCCAAATTCCTGGCATAGTTTTTTTGTGTGTGACAGCTAGCAGAATCCGTTGGCGGAGAGTTCATTATTTGCAGCAGTCGAATACACCAACGACTTTTAAGTGTCCCCATAGAACAGGTAGGCTCATTCTCTGACTCCCGATTACGTTCTGTAATCATAACCTTCGAATGCAGAGCGTGCTGTTCCTCCTTCGAAGCTCGACGGATGACTGCGGAAGGCAGTTCAAGTACTTAGTACACGTACGAACAGTGCGGGACAATGACACAGTCAAAACCTTCTGTAAGCAAACGATCATTCCGTACAGTTTGGGAGGAAGACTAGTTTTGTTGTGCGTTCTGTGAAAATGTAAAGTGTTTACTATGTTGCAAGGTACTGTCAGGAATACGACTGAGCAACATAAAACATTATTGGCTCTGCCCCCGGAACATGTCGAAGTGACAGGGAAGCTGTTTTCTGTAATATGTATTCATATACCAACGTTATTATTATTATTATTATTATTATTATTATTATTATTATTATTATTATTATTGTTATTATTATTATTATTATTATTATTATTACTGTGGTGATTTTACTGCAACAGAAATACATGTTATGATGAAATAATTTTTCAGAGGCACTACAGTTTCAAGAACTGAAAGCACTTCATGAAAGGCCAAACATTGAAGAGAGTCGAACAATTCAGAGTCTATGTTTAGGAGCAAGTTATGTAATTTGCTGGAAATTAGCTAAGGCACTAAAACCCTTCGCGGATGGTGAACTTGTAAAGAGATGTATGATGCCTGAACAAAATATAGTTAATTATATCTCTGTACTGGAACGACTCAAAACATAGATTTAGTGATTTTTAGACGTATTGAGAGTGATATTAATCTTTTTGTTAATCCTTTCATAGTAAATTTAGTACAATCCGTGACAGTACAGTTCCAGGACGACTTAATTGATTTACAAGGTGACGTAGAATTCAGAACTAAATGCAGAGAATATGACTTGGCAAGCACAGAAGTATTTAAAAAATGAACAAAACGAAATATCGCAAGATGAATTTATTCTCTGCCACTATGTTAGCTACCTTCGCCTCTACATAGGTGTGCGAAGAATTATTTTCGAGAAGGAAGATTGCTAAATCTAAATCCCGATTAACAGATGAGCATCATTTGAATCAGCTGCGCAGTGCAGTAAATTCGTTGGAAATAGATTTCCGATTACTTGCAGAAAAGATTGCACATGTTGAATAGACCGCAATGTATGGTGGAATATGAAAATAACATTACCTATGATATAAAAATATCATAACTAGGCTATATTAAATATAATAAATAATGTAATAACTAAATATTACAGTGTATACTCTTTCCTTTTTCAAATTGAGTTTATTATCCGTATTTTTGTAAGAGCGTGAGAGCGATGGCATGGGCGGTGCTGCAATGTACAATGCAATGTAGTTGCGGAGCCCAGTCCGTACACTGTGTGTGTTATGCAGTGCAGCATCATCCGTGTAATCGGCGCTTTTACAATTTTGAGCATACCTGCCATAGAAAGAAGAGCAATGGGTTGAGATCTCGAAAGTTTGGACTCCAGGCCAGTTCGGATCTCGATGAGATGACGAGCTGCGGCCTGTATAGTGAGGATCACGTAAAAGCAGTTCCTAAAAGGCTAATTTGGCCGTCTCTTCAGTATTGCCAACTAATACCGGATATCACCAAAGAGAGTAAAATCACAATCCATGTACTATAATAATAATAATAATAATAATAATAATAATAATAATAATAATAATAATAATATAATATTAACAATAACGATGTCTTGCTCATTTACCACATCTCATCTTCAGTTTGGGAGGTGTTTTCTAAATGGTCAATAATTTGTGAATTGCCTCCTGAATCTCTCGCACATTATGATTGTAATTAGTAGATCAATATGATCTAATATTAAAATGTATTTCGCCTGACAACATAAAATTCATTGCTTTGGCTAAACAGTTTACGATTTACGAGACCTAATCTAAAAATGTATTTTGTTTGATCACTTGAAATGATTAGTACAAATTCCGAAAACCGAATGTCACTTTGAAATACACGTTTAAGAATACTTACTCCCAATAATTTTACTATTCTAGCTATAATTGCTGTCTCCGTACACATAATTCCTTCATTATCTTCTTCCTTCAGTTCATTATACATATGAACTATAGATTTCTAAAGCGTAGCCTACTCTGAATGGGACACACATTATTTCTTAGAGGAGTCACTGCCATGCTATTTCCTCTATTTAACATTATTGTAATAAAAAATCTAAACACGAGAGAAGTTAATTAAAATGTGAAATGGCATCTCTATCGATTACCCAAATGCATGTATCACATCATATGAAGGGTTCAGAACCGTAGTGGGCCAAACGCCATTTCCTAAAACCGTACAAACAATGGTTAAAATGAAGTTATTACCATAATTCAATGGAAACATATAGCAAGTAATATAAAGTATACACAATGAAACTAAATGATATGTCAACCTTCATTAAACTATGGTATTCACTTAACTTTAACTCTTGCTTTCTCCGTTTTTTATAAGTGGCGCTTGGCTCACTATGGCTCTGAACCCTTCATATTTATTTACATTTACCTGACTATAATCTTGAATTGTAACAACAACGCAACACATAAAATAACCATTATGTATTAATGTTAATACCAGTGGCGGCTCGTGATAAAATATTGTGTGTGTTCACAATTTTATGGTTCAAAAATCGAAAAGAATTTGAAATTGTACGTTTAGTCTAATATGAAATGTCATGATTCCAATGTTTCACTATCGAAAAAAACCGTATATAAATTCAAAACGACATATAATAATAATAATAATAATAATAATAATAATAATAGTAATAATAATGAAACTCAGTCTTTCTATTTCCCATTTTTCCTGGTAAGCCAGTTTACCCAGTTCTTTACTGTTCCAAATTTCATTGAATAGAGTTCATTGTTTACGTTTGTTAATAATGAATACATACCACAGTCCCGTTATTTACAAACGCGTGTGTTCTGTAATATATTTTGATTCACAACACACTGATACACTATAACCTATACCAGTACTGTAATCCCATTCGCATAGATTGGTTACTATAAATACATGCCAGTAAATATTATTCTTAAATATTATACACTACCATACAGATACTTAAATTCATACCACCACCACAGTCAGCCAGCACGTGTTTGAAAGCCAAACTATGCTATTATGCCGACACTGAAGTATAATAATTCACAAACTACACTCTCGTAGCAGCACTGCACACACACATCTACGTAAAGTAAACATTCCTACAGTCAGATGCTGACATCTACAGGCTTTTAAATTTCCTCCTCGAGATATAGCACGTGAACGATAGGCACCGATGCACCAGACATCTGTAGGATAGATACTCATCATGTTCACTTAACGCTTTGTGCTCTTGACGAGTCATAAGCGGCCAGCTACAAACAATTTTCTCCCGCGCATGCGTGAAATTCCTGTAACCATCTCGAAAAGAGCACGGCTTGTACGTGAACGGATGTTGCCAAGTTTACATAAGAAGTTTATGCAAGATGCGGGAAGTTTAAAATACTCGATTCTGATATTATACATTCCCACTACGTCAATACGGTATCAAATAATAAAACTAGTCGTGCATTAATGGAAACAAGGTGTTCACGTGCTCTTTTGCTCTTATTGACGCACCGCCACTGGTTAATACTGATACTAATTAATTATTAGTATAATCAAATTTCACTGGTTTCCAGTAATCGGCTTAGAAATCTAGAACAATTTTAATTTTATCGAATTGCTACGGCTGTCACTGCTGTCAACATAATAGTTACAAAATCACTACCAATTGTAGTATTTGTCAGTACCGAAATTCGAAACGAATTTGGCAAAAGAAAATTCAACCTGCAAACTAGAAAATCACCATAATCCACTAGCATATGCAGTAATGGGGGGACAATGGTTAGGTTTCACCCTTAGTGTCTGAAGTAAGCTGATCCGGACTATATTCAGGCAGAAGTTCGCAATTTTGAGGAGTTCATCTAAGGAAATATAAACAGAATGCATCATAATAATTCCAGACAACAAACTTACTGGAGTGCTTTATGAACATACTTGCAAGCCCCACTCAGAAACCAAGCACTTACGGACCCATGTTGATATAACCTTTTTGTTTCTTTACATACAAGGAATCCATGTTTTGCCCACTTTCTTAGTTACATCGTGTATAAATACACTTTAATACTCTCCTTATATTTCAACGGTTTTCCCCTTTTACTTTCACTATTCTTCCGACAGAGTGTTTAGGCCTAGAAATCTGCTGTCATTTAATTTGGTTGTATTTGCAAGAACCCTCGAACTCTTAAGTTCACTGTTGTGCATTTATTTTAACAAAATTAATTTTAAACTCCACTTTTTGTATCACACTACTACTACTCACAACATATTAAATATAATCCATATCCTGTGCAATAACCACTTCATCAAGCCCAAAAACTTAACTGTAAAGGCAATAATCTTGGCTAATTGGTTGTTTCATGGTAAGACACTTTTTGGACAAATTTCTTAGACTAACGTCGATTATGTTTCTAAAAATGTTGGTAAGATACAGCAGCCCTTTGATGCGTTACGTTCCCACTCTTAGCTTCCCGGTTACACCATTGTTGCTTGCGAATTTTGGTGAGCGAGTCCAGCGACGGAAAGATATGCCCCGTTCTAGTAACCGCGATCGGATACATAGGCTACATACGTATACATCGTATAGGTAAACAATAAGAAAAATTATATGCCGAGAGGAGCAAATGAGTGACTCTACAGCTATTAAATGAGCAATAAGCTGTAGATTTGAAATAACAAACATTTAATAAAAAAAATAGCTTAACATTCAACTATTGGTGATAGTGAATTAAAAATGACAGGAGATCTGAGGAAATCTCTATGATTGCATGTAACGTTCGTCTACATAGGAATTAGTGTAATTTAATACAATTTGCCGTGTCTGTTGAAAGGAATGAAATAAACTATGAATAACAGTCAATCCTCCAACAATAATAATAATAATAATAATAATAATAATAATAATAATAATAATAATGCATTGCAGAGCACTCTTCTTGAGTCACAGACAATTACCAATTAACTGGTATATTGTATTTAAGCACATGAGAATATCCCGTAGATATTATGGTTATTTATCCATCTAAGAGACAAAACTGTTCATTAATATTTATATGAAACAACGAGTCAAAGTCAGGATAGGAGAAGAAATGTCAGAAGGAAGTGAAATAGGGAGAGCAGTACGTCAAAGAGCCTCTTATCACCTACCCTGTTCAACGTCTACTTGGAGGATTTAATAAAGAACTGTTTTCAGAACATGGGAGGAGTGATATTAGAAGGAAGAACAATCAAGTGCTTAAGATTTGCTGATGATATGGCGTTGTTAGCAGAAGAGGAAATTCTGCTAAGGGATATGCTACTGGAGCTAAATGACAGCTGTGAGCAGTGTGGGATGAAGATAAATGCAAATAAGACGAAGAGCATGGTTGTCGGAAGAGAAATAAAGAAGGTAAACGTGAGAGTAGTAAATGAGGCAGTAGAGCAGTGGACAGTTTTAAATACTTGGGATGTACTATTAGCAGTAACATGAGCTGCTGCCAGAAAGTCAAAAGCAGGATAGCAATGGCCAAGGAAGCTTTTAATAGAAAAAGGAGCATCTTCTGCGGACCTCTGGAAAGAAAATACTAAGGAAAAGACTAGTGAAGTGCCATGTATGGAATGTGGCATTGTATGGGGCAGAAACATGGAGATTACGACGAAGTGAAGAGAAGCGAATAGAAGCATTTTAAATGTGGATATGGAGAAGAATTGAGCGTGTGAAGTAGAGAGACAGAATAAGAAATGAAGCTGTGCTGGAAAGAGTGGGTGAAGAAAGAATGATGCTGAAACTGATCAGAAAGAGGAAAAGGAATTTTTCGGGTCACTGGCTGAGAAGAAACTGCCTACTGAAGGATACACTGGAGAGAATGGTAAACGGCAGAAGAGTTCGGGGTAGAAGAAGATATCAGATGATAGACGACATTAAGATATACGGATCATGTGAGGGAACAAAGAGGAAGGCAGAAAATAGGAAAGATTGGAGTAAGCTGAGTTTGCAGTGAAAGACCTGCCCTTGGGCAGAACACTAAATGAATGAATGAATATATTATGTGAGTAATGCCAAGCTTGTATTAACAAACTATAGTTACGCATGTATTGTGCACCTATCTGTTTCGCATCCATGTCAAAACATAACTTTAAAATAAAAAAAAAAAACATATTATGCGTTTTGTAATTCGGTTATGGTTAATTAGAAAATTAGGCTCAAAGTCTGCGTAATTTGGGATACATTAAAATGAAAAACCTATTATGCGTTTTGTAATTAGGTTATGGTTAATTAGAAAATTAGGCTCAAAGTCTGCGTAATTTGGGATACATTAAAATGAAAAACCTATTATGCGTTTTGTAATTAGGTTATGGTTAATTAGAAAATTAGGCTCAAAGTCTGCGTAATTTGGGATACATTACAATGAAAAACCTATTATTCGTTTTGTAATTAGGTTATGGTTAATTAGAAAATTAGGCTCGACGTCTACGTAATTTGGGATATATTTAAAATAAAAAACCTATTATGCGTTTTGTAATCAGGTTATGGTTAATTAGAAAATTAGGCTCGACGTCTACGTAATTTGGGATACATTGAAATGAAAAACCTATTATGCGTTTTGTAATTCGGTTATGGTTAATTAGACAATTAGGCTCAAAGTCTGCGTAATTTGACATTAAAATAAAAAACCTATTATGCATTTTGTAATTAGGTTATGGTTCATTAGAAAATTAGGCTCGACGTCTACGTAATTTGGGATATATTTAAAATAAAAAACCTATTATGCGTTTTGTAATTAGGCTATGGTTAATTAGAAAATTAGGCTCAAAGTCTACGTAATTTGGGATAAATTAAAATAAAAAACCTGTTATACGTTTTGTAATTAGGTTGTGGTTAATTAGAAAATTAGGCTCAAAGTCTACGTAATTTGGGATGTATTAAAATAAAATAACATTATGCGTTTTGTAATTAGGCTATAGTTAATTAGAAAATTAGGCTCAAAGTCTACGTAATTTGAGATACATTAAAATAAAAAAACCTATTATGCGTTTTGTAATTAGGTTATGGTTAATTAGAAAATTAGGCTCAAAGTCTACGTAATTTGGGATTCATTAAAATAAAAAACTATTATGCGTTTTGTAATTAGGTTGTGGTTAATTAGAAAATTAGGCTCAAAGTCTACGTAATTTGGGATATATTAAAATAAAAAAAACATTATGCGTTTTGTAATTAGGCTATGGTTAATTAGAAAATTAGGTTCAAAGTCTACGTAATTTGGCAACAGTGCTCGCCGGCTCACATACAAAATCACACATGCACCCGATCTGAACAACTGAGTTCTGTCTCTTAGTCACTCCAGTAGGATTGCCAGATTTCCTAATGGCAGGATATAACGATACCGGTACGTGTTAATTTTTTTATTTAATTTGTAAGAAAATCGTCCAATTTATTGGATGTATTTATGCTGAGGAGATTAATACTGGTTATTTCTGAGTTTATTATCAATAATACGAGGTTATGTGTTTCTCGTTGCTTCCTATGCACATACTACAATTGTCATTGCCTTCTAAAATCTTTAGCCAACCAAGCAGGAAATAATTGCGAAACATCAGCGACAATTCAGAAGTGATAACATAAAACATAAAATCGACAATACTGCATTGATGAATGGTCCTGATTGGTTGAAATTCAGCAGTAAATAATATCATTCACAACATGACAACAAATAGTATTTCTGCATTTTAGCGCAACACACAAACATTGTAAGAAAGTCTTTGTCGTTTTCCAGTTTATTTATAGCAATTAAATTGTGTAACGCATTTTTCTTACTTCTCAATTCCTTTCACGATCATAACTAACTTATTCCATTGTACTATCACAAAACAGCGAACACAGCTTGTGAAGTATATCCTATCTGGATATCATTTGTTTCAAAGCAGTAAATTATGACGGAGAAAGATTATTTCCGCACAGCGATCTACAACAGGCGACAGAATATAATCATGTTACCGGAAACAGACTTCGTGCTAATAAATTGAATACAATCACACCCTTTTTGTACTCACAGTATATTCTTTTTGACTGTGTAGCAAGCTATATCTAAGCCTGAACTTGATTTCACTTGCTGCTATATCAGGTTCAATTTGTAATTAGAGAATTCTTGTTGTTCTGAGACGTATGTTAATTAAAGATACAATTCCCTTCCACGGTGTAACACTACTTAAATATTCCTCAGAATTTAAAAAAGAGTTAATGTTAATCATAGAAAGGAAAGAGCGGAAAATACGTTATGACAAGAAATTCACGTGTTATATAAGTAGTTCCTCGTTCTGTTATTCTAAGTTATACACTTAAACCACAGTACTGTTATGTTTAGATAGCTTGGCCGTTCATAATATTCTGCGCTGTACACTAGGCAAGTTCATTTGATGCTGAAACCATCGGAAAAAGGGGTGTATTGATTAATTGCTGTGCAGCTCCAGTGGAGTTCACTTATTTTCCTGTGCAAGTGCATAGTATGCCAGCTAAATATTGCAAAAACATTAGTACCGTAATGGAACCAATAAAAACATTGTACACTGCCGAGAAAAAAAAACGCAACACTTGGATAAATTTGAAATATCAAAGCATAATACAAATTATAACGTTACTGTGTGCTTCTATGGTTCCGTTTGTGTTAGGCAAGTGTTAATTCATGTTTTGGGAAGAAAAGTATATCCATTGGGTGGTTTGTGACACCCTCTTTGCCACTTCCTGTCCCTTGCTCTATATTTATTGCTGTACCATTGAAATTTGCAACCCTAAACACAAGCAGCCAAAACAAAGTTACAACACTTTTTTTTTTTTGCTTATAATGGAATTCTGTGATATTTCACTCAGTTTTAAACAATATTTAAGAGAGTTAAGATGCCGTTAAACCCAATGAACGCTGCTAGAGCAGTTGCGTTGGTAGGGAATGGCCGCAGCTTACGTTATGTGGCTCAGGTGTTGCATACAACTCCGTGGACGGTTTCGCTATAGTAGGGAGCAAAGATATTGGCGGGTCGTACATAGCACATTTTTGCACGTACCACCCCCTCTCTTCTGACCTGTCCATTGGGATGACTGACTGGCAGTGTGTCGATGCGTTCGGGTGTAGTTGCTTGCAAGCCACTCGTTGGGTATTGAGAGAGTAGTCATCGTAGCTGTTGTCTGTACATATTCAAACAGTAATTTTCAATACTAATAGTGGAATTGCTTCTGTGCCTAGTTGAGCGACATGTCTAGAAAGGAAAGGAATTATTTATAGTGTTTACGAATACTTAAAAAACTTTAATTAATACAACAAATTAAAATTTTCGTAATAGATTGAAATTCTGGTTATTAAGAGAATGAGGAAAACAGGAATTACGTCACTATAAGTTTAAGTGAAATATTTTAAGATCTGATAGTATATTGGCAATATACTCATTGCAGTGAATAAAAACCATTATTATTATATTATTATTATTATTATTATTATTATTATTATTATTATTATTATTATATTTGCACTGATGGATTTCATTTAATATAGTATTACTAGCCATTGTTAAGTCAATTATATCATATAAAATAAAATCTGGGTACCGTCACAATACTATTTACAAATTATTTACATCGTCAACATTAGTGATTTTACTCACGGGACTGGCTTCATCTTTTCTTGCAACCCTTGTCTTGTTCAAAAGGTCTCTGGTCACTGCTGTCAGTTGGTCACTTGCTGTGATTCTTCCTGCCGGAAGGTCCCTGTTGACTTTCTTTGTCGCAATCCCAGGACCGCTGTCATCATTTTTGGCCTTATTACTGAACAGCTGGAGCCATTCATCACGACTTCTATTCTTTGTGAAGCGGATGACAATAGGACGCGTCTTCCCTGGTCTGGATGATATGCGATGTGCTACGCTTACATCATGCTGCACCAATTCACTACCGCCTATGACTTTCGATATTTGGTCAAAGACTTCATGAGTTGATTGTTCATCGATCTCCGGAACTCCAAATAGCATTATATTGTCTCTGCGTGTGTACTGCTGCAGATCACTCACTTCCTGTTTGAGATGATCATTTTCTTGCACTAGCCTCTTCATCTCCTCCTGCGTGGAGTTGAGTTCATGTCTTGTGTGCGCCAATTCCTCTCTAAGACTCTCGAACTTGGAAGACATGAATTCAACTGATTTTCTTAGTTCATTCACCTCAAAATACGAATGCTATTCGATATCAGTATAGTAGTTATAAAATCATGTCGCATATTGTATACCAGTAGTTTGTATTATAACAAATGAAGTGTTCACATGAGCTGTTGTTTAATGAAATAATTATAATGCTGCGCACAGAAATTACACTAAATACTGACACACAGAGAGTGTTTATATATAAACACTATTTCGATGTTACAGACTTTAGGTTACGTAGCGAGGAGTGGAAGATGTTTCGGAAGCGACCCTTCGAAGAACGTTTACAGCTAAAGTAGGGGTGGAACGTGGGTTGGGTAGTATGAAGGGGTATACCTCCATCCGCCAATATTCCTGCTCCCTACTATAGATTGCAAAGGTATAGGGAACTTCGTTCATATTCTCGAAGACCAGAATATGGTGGGAAAAGGTCAATTTCTTGCAATAGATGACCAGTTCTTGCGCCTTCAAGTGCTGCATAAGCGCCACACCACTGCGGTCGAAGTCAGAAATTGACTAGAAACAACTTGTTTACAGTTTTTAAGGAAACATCAGGAATGAGCTGACAAACAGTGCGGAATAGTTTTGTTCTCAGATGAGTCCCGATTCTGCCTCAGATCCAAGATGGAAGAGAAAAATTGTGGAGGACTGGAGAAAGTTATTCTCTACACAACTTTTCATTAAGGACAGCATTTCATGGCTGTTCAGTGATGGTGTGGGCAGCATCAGTTTGACTGCACGAATGGACCTTGTCTTTGTGGAGGGTGGGTCTCTTACTGTTCATCGCTAAATTGAAGAAATCCTTGGGCAACATGTTTTCCCATTTGCATAATTTATTGATGACAATTTCGTGCTCTTGCAGGACAATACACGTCCTCGTGTGGCGCGATATGTCCTCCAGTACCTCAATGAAGTAGGGATCCAACTAATGCAATGGTCATCATGTAGTCCGGATCTTAACCCAATTGATCATCTGTGGGGAATTTTAGAAAGAAATGTCCGTCACCATGCTCTAGATACTCTTCAAGAGCTACGGGGCTATGTATGCAACACCTGAGCCACATAACGTAAGCTGCGGTCATCCTCTACCAACGCGACTGCTCTATCGGCGTTCTCGGGGCTTAACGGCATCTTAACTCTCTTAAATGTTGTTTAAAACTGAGTTCAATATCACAGAATTTCATTATATACAAAAAAAGAAAACAAGCATGTTGTAAATTTGTTTTAGCTGTTTGTGTTTAGGGTTGTAAATTCTAATGGCACAGCAAAAAATATAGGGTGAGAGACAAGAAGTGGCAAAGTGGGTCTCAATCATAAATCAGCCAATGGGTATACTTAGGGGCAAATCGCAATATAGCGAACGTAGAAGCTCCGCCCATGACCCCTTCCACTTTTCCCCTACTAGCTCACCAGACACTCTACGTGATAGGCGAGTGTTGTATCGAATGCACATTTCATGTGGGTGTGGATAACTTCCCCTACTGGCGTTCGCTATATTGCGATTTATTCTACTTAGCTTTCCAAAAAATGAATTAACACTTGCCTACCACAAACAGGTTCATAGAAGCACAAAGTAATATTGTAATTTGTATTATGGTTTGATATTTCAAATTTATTCAAGTGGAAGAGGGAAAAGAAAAGACTGCATTCTATAAAGTACGAGTGTTTGGATAGCAGTGATCGCCCATGAAGTGCAGATACGTGACCAATGTTTTTCAACATAGTTAAACTTACGTCAGCATGCATGCTGTTCTCCTCCTTCCCCTTCCTGTCCCAGTGAATATGCTAAGAAACTGAATCACTTCACATCACCCCTAATCAAATGTTAGCGCATAACACCGGCCAAGATATCTAAACACAACAGTACTAATGTAGCCCATGCCAGTGATGTCAAACTCAATGCCACCATAAACCTATACAGAGCACGGTACAAGACTCGGAGCAGATGATGTAAAGCAAACTACAATTCAATCGTACCTGCATTCAGTGTTTTGTGACCGATCACATTGCCGTGTGCGAATGTAAATCCAAGAAAATTTCTCGTGCACGATTAGCTACAATATTTAGCGACAAGCTTATGGTCTCGAACTTCCAAGATCCATTTGGACATACGTTCTTTGCTGTTGTTAAAATGCAGTCCTTAATAAAATTGTCCGTCTGAACAAGTTCAATGTCTTGCGAGAATCATGCCCGCTAGTTCATAACTTGCTCTCACAACATCAACACTATACACCTGCATGTTGTACGAAAATATACTCGTATATAAGACTTCAAGAACAGTGCGCTAACCGACAGGTTTATTATCTCAGTTTTCAAAGAATCCCATGAAGCTTTCACCCATTCACAAAGTTAGTATCGGCGCATAAGATGCACCATGCTTTTCAGATCTATTTTCAAAGAAAAAAGTGTGTCTTATGCCCCGGAAAATACGGTACATGGCGGGGAATGTATAATGGACATTAATAGAATACGTAAGTAATTACAATAAAAAATGTGCACTTTACGGAATACTTAATGTCTATTTATATCACTCTTTTTTAAATTTATGATCATTTCCTTCAAACTCTAGTATAAATTTATAATTCCTCGGGTCATCGAAATGCAGGTACCAGTCATTAATATTATCTATTACTGTTACGACGTTTTTTTTTACATATTAACTATGATTCTATGCAACAGAATTTAGTTTCTTCTTAGGATTGTACAACAGTAAATAACTCTAAATGTACTATCAGCACATTCCATGAGCTTTAAAACTGTGCACTTACGGTAAATAGCATTTAACTTGTTAGGCAAATAATTGTAATATCGCACAGCGTGAATGAACTACTTAGGCCTACATCATATGTATATAGTTTTAGACATTTTACTAGAACAGGTTCTTCTCCATAAAATCCTTCATAGTCCGCTTCGTGTTTCAACTCGTAATGTCGTTTTATATTTTACTTTCTTAAAAGAAGTACTATTTGCATACATACTATGATTTACTACAACCCTACATAAGAACACATTCTGCCATTCTACCTATATTTAAAAATCTACGCAAAGTATGGGATTCAGCGCGGATCATGTCTATGGATTTAGACGCAGCCTTTTCTTGGACTTAAGTTCTTACATCTCCGACTGCCAAACCACTGTGCTTGCAGCTTGGACCACGAGAGGCCCTGGGCCCGAGCTCGTGGCAAACCTGTGGCAGCTGCCACCAATATGGGCACTGTTGCTCGTGTAATCCGGGTTTTTGCTCGCGTGCGTCGGTTCCGAAAAACCAAGTCTTTAGGCGAATTCCAAAATTGCGGGAAATTTTCCCAGTTGAAGTTGTCAACATTGTATCGGTAAGAACCTTCCTTTGCATGACTATTTTCAATGCATCTTGTGAAAGACAGTTCAGTGTTCTGAAACGAGCGAAGAACTTGCAGGGTAACTGTAAGTCTGAAACCATCTCCCTACTATAAAACGTGCTCCACATGTTCGCCCTGTTTTCAACACACTTCTTCGACATTTTTATCATCTTTCGTTGAATCCTCTTCAACATGTGAGGATCCAGAGTAGTCATTGCGGTGATTATACTTTCCCGGAGATGATCCAAGCCCTCATTTACAGCATATACCTGAGCTCTCAAAATCCCCCATTTGGCAAAGTCCATAGGGTTCAGATGGGATGATCGTGCAGCCCATTTCACAGGACCCCTTCTCCCAATACAATGTACTGTATATTACAACACTGCCTTCATGGGAGTTGCGTAATATATAGCCCTATAGTTTGAGACTTCATAGCTACGCTGTACTTGATAAGTGTTCTGCAGATATAAGACTCTCCAGCTTGGCACTTCTGTAGTAAAAGAGTTCATTTCCAAGATACTGTCAAGAATTTTGCTGTCGAGAAACCGCTCTGATTGAACTTACGAAAAAGAGACACTTATTATATTGTTTTTTAATATTTATGATAGTACTGTATTTCAAATTGGAATTTTAAAATTATGTAATTTCATTACGATTATTCAAACTTACTTCTACTTTGTTCTTTACATTTAAAATAAAATATTATTGCTGATTCATTATTCACTTACTAGATTTATTTTAGAGCAAGTAATGCATTCCTTTCTCAAGCAGTATTTCTTAAGTTATTATAGAATGCATGATTATTATTATTATTATCATCATCACTTCAAGGCCGAGAGCTGCACTCATACAATGTGTTTTTGTATTGTGAATACAGAACAATTCTGTAATTTCTACTACAGAATGTTTTTGTTACAGCCGCCACAGCGGTCCAGTGGCTACAGCACTAGACTAATAATCCTGGACTCGGGTTCGATCCCCGGCATGCTTCCAATTTACGACTTGAGCTAGTCAAGACCGAAGTCCAGTTAATACAGGGATTTTCTAGGGAACTCCGGTTCTCCTGTGCCATCCCAACAAATTCCATTATTGTTGTGGGTGTAGCGTAGACCAGACTCCTATGACGCACCCTGGAGAACGACTTTGTCGGTAGATCGGTCTACATAACTGAATGACGAACAGTCAATAATATACAGGGTGTTTCAAAAATACGGGGCATAATTTCAGATATGTATTTCCCACATGTAGACAATCAAAATAGTTCATTACAACATGTGTCCGGAAATGCTTCATTTCCGAGTTATAGCCTTCACAACATTGAAATTCACCGGAACGTTTTTCTTTCCGCAGGTCGTTGTCATTACAGAAGATGTTCAAAATGTCCACCTCCTGCTTGAATACAGACCTCACATCGATGTCTCATTGACCTGCGAACACGATCCCAAACTCCAGGAGTATTGCGTATGTCCTCAGAACATGCCACAATTCGATTCCGAAGGGATTCCAAATCAGGCACCGGAGACGAATAAACCAATGATTTTAAATGGCCCCACAAGTAGAAATCGAGAGGGTTCAGATCAGGTGAGCGTGGAGGCCAAGCAATTGGGCCACCTCTACCTGTCCATCGATCAGGAAACCTTCGATCCAAGTACCGGCGAGCCGTACGACTGAAGTGTGCAGGAGCGCCATCATGCAAGAAGTGAATGTGTTGACGATTGATCAGTGGAGTGTCTTCTAAAACATGAGGTATGGTGTTTTCCAGGAAGTTTGTGTACGCCTGCCCCGTAAGTCTGTTTACAAGTACATGGGGTCCAACTAATCGATCACCAATGATACCGGCCCACATGTTGAGGGAGAACCGCATCTGGTGATGAGATGGAACAGTTGCACGTGGCTTTTCATACGCCCATACATGCTAATTGTGGAAATTTGTTATGCCATCTCGTGTGAACTGTGCTTCATCTGTAAATAATACTAAGGCAGGAAAGTTCGGATTTACACCACACTGCTGCAAGAACCACTGACAGAACCTAACTCGTGCAGGGTAATCTGCTGGTGACAGGGCCTGTAGCCTGCACGTTGCAAATGATAAGGATACAATTGAGACTCTTTCAACAGTCTCCAGACAGTCGTATGAGGAACATTGACTTGCAACGCTACCCTTCGTGTGCTGATAGAAGGAGTCATGTTCACAGCCTCCAGAATCTCCTCCTGTATTTCTGGAGTTGTAGATCTTGGTCGTCCCCTTCCCAAACCAGGAGAGTTAAATTTTCCATACTCGCACAGACGGTAATGGAGACGTACAAATGTCTTCCGATCTGAACATTGTCGCTGTGGGTACCTCTCTTGGTACAAACGACGAGCCAGCGCAGCATTGCCGTCCGCCTTACCGTACATGAAGTGTATCTCTGCCAGCTATTGATTTGAATACATGTCGCACAGTCTAACGTCTACACAACACTGAATGTAACCTTCGCCTTGGAATGAACTGTCAGAGTGCCCTCTTAATGTCTCCTTTGACGGCAACGACCTGCGGAAAGAAAAACGTTCCGGTGAATTTCAATGTTGTGAAGGCCATAACTCGGAAATAAAGGATTTCCGGACACATGTTGTAATGAACTATTTTGATTGTCTACATGTTGGAAATACATACCTGAAATTATGCCCCGTATTTTTTAAACACCCTGTATATTAGAGTTGTCGATAGAGTAAACATTTTTATACATTAATTGGGTGTATAATTGAGCATAGATACTGCCAGAAACTTTCAAAACGGACATAAAATTAAACTACATTGTAGGCAGTTATAAAAATAATATATCAGTTTCAAATTACTATTTGATTTTAGCAACACAAGCAACTTCAATAACAGTGGTAAACAGACATTTGCGCGCAGTTTATACTGAAAGCATAAAATGGTCCCAAATATGTTAACAGTGATAACAGAACCGTTTAACAATTTTTTCTCTTTTCAAGAGTCCCTTTAACCAATATATATATATATATATATATATATATATATATATATATATATATTCAAACTCTTCCTAAATATGCATGAATGTATTGAAAAGTACAAGTCTCCATAGAAAAGATCAACATTATTTAGTGGCCATATTAATTTTGCCACGGATTTTAAATATTTGCTGCATATTTCAGACACAAGTTCTGCCTGCTATCTTTCTGCCTGGTTTATTATGGCAGCTTATCTTACATTCCTTAGCCGCAGCAACTTATCCCCTGTTATAATATAGTAAGTATATACCTGTTTCCATAGCAGTTGTCTCATTATAACTGCTGCTATTCCTGCAAGCAAGGTCAGCTAAATAGGAACTAGAGGAATTCAGATAATGAGTCGTTTCAAGTCTCAGTTAACGACAACAGTTCACTAATAAAAGAATGGAAAGCATAGACTACACCAAGTGTTTTATTTTCTTATGCAAAATATAAAAAAACTGTAATAATTCAGAAATTCGATTTCGACATACGAAAATACACGTTTCCAGCATCTACTGGACAGAAAGTTCTTTACGATACAAGTGTTAAAAATTACATTTTATTGTGTGAGTAGGAATGTTTGCGAAACGAGGCCTCAGACCAAGTGAAGCAGCCTAAGAGCAAAATAAAATGTTTTAACACGTGTGTTGTACATTATTTTTTGGATAGCCGTTCGTTTGTGCTGGAATGGAAACAATTCCCCAGATTTCTCCACGGCTGTATTTCCCCTCATTCTAATAGTGAAACTTAATGATATTAAAAGTACCGGTGGTAGTAGAGCTAAGTTACAGAGCATTTGACTGTAGACCAAGAGGCCCCCAGTTTAAATCCGGCTGTCTCTTATTTTTCATGGTTACATTAATTTTTAATTGTTTCTATCAATAAAATAGTTGTTGAAGCCATGGATTTAATTTGTTTACTTTTCTTAAGCAATAATATTTTAGATGTAGCCTGTCATTCCTTAAGCCGCTTTATTGATCGGTTAAGATTGTTGCCGTATGATATCTGGTGGGGAAACAACTGACAATCGGCTCAAACATTTCAAAGTCAGTGTTTTCATTTTTTGTTGTTAACTCTGTAGTATCTCTTAGTGTTTTCTTGTTAAGCTCAGAGATATCATTACTTTGTCAACAATGTGACGTTAAAACGTGAGTTCAGGTTGCTGCCCAGCAGCAGTCCTGATTTATGTTGTATTTTGTTTTAAGACTGGTTAATTACTGTAATAACCCAGCACACTCGCACTCACGCTCACAGTCATAAAAATTTCCAGACCCTAGACACTCATGGAACTTAAGGAAAATTCCCCTAGAGCCAAACCCTTAACTTTCATAACTGGAAGCTATCATGCTGACCATCAGACTATGAACGCAGTTCAAAAGTCAGTGTTAAAATACTTTTCGCACGCTACAGTAGCAATAGTAAATATTTAACACATTTTCCTAGCATTAAAAGATCTACTTTCAAGAAAAGATGTTCGAAAAAGTGGTTCCGAGTATTTTATCTATCTCTATACGGAGATTTTTTCTCAATTATTAGATGCATTTTATTTATATTCAATCTTTACAAGTCAATCTATCTGGAAATGATGTATAAGACAATTTTTTAGTGAAAAATGGAAAAGTGTTTACTTCAGTTCAAAAATACAAAATTGCTATTAACTCGAAGCTATTCTAACGATTTATTTTAAATTTCGTTTCTTATATAAAGAGAGAAAGAAGAGATAAATTAAATAAGATGGGCAGTATGCTTCCAGATCTCTATGTTTTTTCAGTCTCTTATATTGTCTTCCTGTTGTCAGCATAAACTTTCAAGTCTGGCTCCCTGAAGTGTTGCCTAGTTACTGTCCAGTGTGTTCAGTGTATGAAACAAAGTTTTGGGAAAAGAATGTTACCATGGACGAAACACGGGTTCACAGCTGCGATTCTAGAACAAAAAATCAATTCAAACAGTGTGAGCATCCCTTTTCTTCTATTCCAAAGACATTTTAATCGCAGCAGTCATCTGAGAAATACATTGTATCCGTTTTCTGAGATACACAAGGAATTATCATGTTTGACGCCCTTGAACACGACATCACTATCAATACCAAATATTAGTCTAAATTTGTAAGAAGAGTTCGAGAAAATCTGAAGGTTAAGAGGCGAGGGAAGCTGAGCGAAGAAGTCAACCTCCAACAGAACTTTTGCAACTGAAGTGACATCGCAAGACTGGACTTGCAAACTATTGTGTAATCCGCCAGATTCACCATATTTGGCTCCATCAGTTTATTTTCTATTTTCAGACCTCAAATGGGACCTAAAATGAAGGAAATTTGAGAATGACAATGATTTGATGAAAGCAGTTAATGATTAGTTCCACCAGAAACTTCTGCATTTTGAGGGGCTAAAGGAGCTTCTGGATTGTGCCAATAAGTGCATCCAGTTGAAAGGAGATTACGTTAAAAAATAAATAGCTATCAGTTAAACTATCTATGGGGTAAAAGATCATACCGTCACCCTGGATACATAAATGATGACATATAGAAAAACAAATACCTGAGAAAGGAATAAATTTGTGAGAATTTATGAAGCTATTATTAGACCTGTCCTTACCTATAGGTCTACTGCAGAAAGTCGGGCAGACGCTGCTAGAGAAAACAGATATGAACACACTGAGAAAAAATTGTTGAGAAAACAAGACTCCATCATGTGCCTAAGGAATATGGATGTTGAAGAGTAATGCAGCATTCAAGAAATAAGAGAATGATATCCAAGAGAAGGAGAAAACGGGATGAATATGCTATAGCAGGATGTCACTTGGTCGCAGAGTGCGTAGTGCGTGCTATAAGAGATGGAAGACCTGAAGGAAGTAGATCGCCAGGAAGGCCGAAGAAAATATGGCGCGAGTCTTAATTTTTTAAAACACAGACTGTAAGCCTATTATAAAATAAGAAGAACTAAAAGATTAGGCCTATCAATCCCCCACCTCGTTTGAAGATATGCAAAAACGAGCCAGCCAAAAACAATTGATGCATTGATTTGATTGTTAGGAACACGAATTTATTTATTTAGTTACTCATTTATTCATCAACACATTCACTTCATTGTTAACTTAACTACTTTTTCACGATTTATTTCAGTATTTACTTTATTTAGTTATTTACTTCCCATTTATTCAGTAAATTCATTATTAAATTCCTCATTTATTCAGTTACTTCATTATTTACTTCTTAATGTGTTCATTTATTTCATTATAATTTTTCTTGTATTCGTTTGTTTCGTTATTTAATTTGTTTGTACAGCTATTTTATTACTTACTTCGTTTATTCATTCATTTCAGTATTAGTTTATTTGCTTTTTATTTTTATCCAAGTATTTACTTATTCTCTATTTCATAATTTGCCTATTTATTTGTTTACTCGTTTATGTTTTAAATATGAAGCTGAATATTTATTATCCACAGCTGCTTTATGTAGTGGTGGTTCTCACATCTCTGAATACGGCGCCATCACAACATTAAAATAATGTACCTCTAAAATATTTTATTTTATGTATTATTTACTTCTTTATTCGTTTGTATATTTCATTATCTAGTTATTTCGTCAATTATTTCTTTATTTACTTATTTAATTACTCATTAATTTACTCATTTTTCAATATTTACTTATTTATTTACACTTTATTATTTACCCATTTATTTACTATTTTTTTAAATTATTTACTATGTATTACTCTCTTCTTAATATTTATCCATTTCATTCATGTTTTCCTGCCAAAGGGCAGGTCTTTCACTGCAAACCCAGTATTCTCCAATCTTCCCTATTTTCTGTGTATCTCGTAGTCTCCGCATACAGTGCGTATCAGTTTTTATTGGGAAAGATAAATGCGGTAGCTTCCCGCTGATTTATTTATCTACTAAAATTTATTATTTGCCTATTTATCTACTCATTTATTTAATCATTTACGTATTTACTACTGATTTATTTATTTACTAAAGATTATTATTTATTAGAGAAGAAAAATTCGCTTCGGCGCCGGGGATCGAACCCAGGTCCTTGGTTCTATGTACGAAGCGCTCTAACCACTGAGCTATACCGTAGTTCAATCAGCAGCACCGGATCAACTCCCACTCCACCAATGTTTCTTTTTTTTTTTTTTATGGCCTTACTCCATGTTCGACATACTATATACTGCAGCGATGTCAAGAGAACGTAGATAGTTCTGCGTGCGATCAAGCGCTCACTGGTTGCGATGAGCCAATTCTACAGGCGGCAGCAGAGAATAAGAAGGGGTGAGCAAAGTGACCTCTATTGGTCCATCACTGCAAGATGAATTAAACTGATTTTAAATAATAGATAACGTGTTACATACATACAAGACAACAAGAAATCAGGTCCACACCTGTGGAGTAATTGTTAGCGCGTCTGGCCGCGAAACCAGGTGGCCCGGGTTCGATTCCCGGTCGGGACAAGTTACCTGGTTGAGGTTTTTTCCGGGGTTTTCCCTCAATCCAATATGAGCAAATGCTGGGTAACTTTTTTCGGTGCTGGACCCCGGACTCATTTCACCGGCATTATCATCTTCATCTCATTCAGAAGCTAAATAACTTAAGCTGTCGATAAAGCGTCGTAAAATAACCTACTAAAGTAAAAAAATATATTACCTGGGAAAGCGAACCTCCAACTTGGCTCTGATCACGCAATTCAATAGAACCTGGAGAGAACTTTTCCTGGGCTTAACCAAAGGACATCACAATGGTAAGGAACATTGTCAAACTGAAAATCTATGGATGACATATCTTGACAATATTAGACAGAATTCGTAACAAGTCTACGCTATTAGCATCACACTCTTTTTTTACTTTATTCTGTAAAATTAAATGCAATGCAGTGGGGAAGAACCTCTACAGTACATCTAAACATATATTTATTACTATTTAATGCCAATAAAATAACAACATTTCAATACACCATTATGTACATCAATTAATAATTTCAGGCGTTTCACATTGCTTATCTTTGTAACAATATTTTCCATATATCGGACAAAGAACATAATCTCTTCTTTCACTCATAAGAAGTCAAGAGTCCAGTCAGCCTAAAACTTACTGAACGACTTCTTCCTCAATGTGTAATGTACAACCCTTGAGTTCATCAGTGACTTGTACCTGCGTGCCGTACGTGCTCTGAGGCACGCTTGCGCTCTCTTTGACATCATTGGTATACTGAATATGTTGACATATATTAAGTCAACTGCCATTATACAAGGAGCGCACTCAATTGAGTGACTTTAGTGGCCAGGATTCCACAGTATATGCATCATTGGGTGAAGAATCTGCGTAAAGATTAATTATATTGATATAAAGATATTGTTACCATAACAGATAAATTCTGTAGGACCAAAAATTAATCTTTACTTAAATTATTATTTGCCTATTTATCTAGTCATTTATTTAATTATTTACACATTTATTACTGATATATTTACTATAATTTATTGTTTTCCTATTTCTCTAGTAATTTATGTAATATACTAGCCATACACCTGCGCTGCACTTGTTACAAATAAATATAATTGACTCAAATCTATTATATATTCAAATACAATTTTGCTATTACTTAGCGAAAAATTATCGTATTATGAGTTATAAATAGATTGCCGAAATTAGCCTATTAATGTTGAACTTATACTTATTCGCTAAAATGAGCGAAGCACAAATCGAATTCAAAGCCACATACATACTACCGCTCCTTGAGCAGGCAGCGGACTGGATGCTGTCTGCTATGATTTAGAAAATATAAGCATAATGAAATATATTTTAAATTTAAAATTAAAGAAATTATTAAGAACATTTAAAATAGGGTTTGATAATTATTTGCTAAATATTAATCTTATTTACTTATAGAAACCACCGGCGTACCTCAGTCGGCTGAAGCACTTGTCTGCAGATCTGGAATTGCGTTCGGGAGTGGGTTCGATTCCCGCTTGGGCTGATTACCTGGTTGGGTTTTTTCAGAGATTTCCCCCAGTCGTAAGGCGAATGTCAGGTAATCTATTTCGAATCCTCGGCCTCATCTCGCCAAATACCATCTCACTATCACCAATGCCATCGATGCTAAATAATCAAGTAGTTGATACAACGTCGTTAAATAACCAACTAAAAAAATTACTTATGAATATTAGTTATAAACTCTTTCAATTATTGTAATTACTTATTTTATCATATAGGTACTTCAACAAAATATGAAATAAAATATGAATTAACATAAAATATAAAAACATACACCTGTTTTCAAAGTTTCAAACAATGAAAAAGTTAAGCAAAATTATTTCAATAACGTGTGACTTCAGAATTTTTGTATCAGTGACATGTATTCTATTGACACCTTGCCAGTAACTACTTCTGAGGAAGACAAGTTTTCTTATGATGGAAGTCCGAGGCAAGTGATCAAGTGAATGGATTTAATAGACTTACGGTTGGCAGAAGGAAATTAATACTCTCTCATCTCAGACAAAGCTGTAAAACTTTTTATGGTGTTCACAACTAAAGCACTTACTATTGTAAATGTGGATTTTCTTTTCTAATTAATTTAATATCCAAATTAACTCAATTGAAACATGACATAAAGAAGTTGTTTTGCTAAACATGCACAACCTTCACACTGACATTTTAGCACTTCTCTAGTTTTTCATCTATTCAATATATATATATATATATATATATATATATATATATATATATATCTTCATTTATTCATCTACTTTAATATGTACTTCATTCATACCATTACGTATTTATTTATTTTCATATTTTATTTATTCATTTTTCTTTATGTACTTCCTTAATTTATTTCTTATTTACTTACGAAATTCCTGATTTCTTGCAATAATGTTTTCATTTATTTATTATTATTATTATTATTATTATTATTATTATTATTATTATTATTACTATTATTATTATTACCACCATCATCATTACAATCATAATATGAATCCTCTAGATTCAAAACCTTCTAAAGACCATTTTGTTCAGAACTTAGTTATGCCCACATATTGCTTGCTAAGAATGAATTCTAATGACTTATATAGTTTGAATTCAAAAAGACAATAAATTTAAAGCAAAAGGTTTGTTAAAAGACACTGTTAGGTTGAAATTTTCTTCTATTTGCCACCAGTTACTGTCAAAATCCTTCAATTTGTGAAAGTGGATATAGGGTATTTTGAATCTATAGGACTCATATAATCATCTTCATGTGTGTAACAGCGAAACTATCGGGCAAGTGTAAATTCCCTTAAATTACCATAGAAAGAAGTTAATTCCCCTACAACTACTTTAAGCGCTCCACATGCCAGTGTTTTTTTAATTGATTATTTTACTACACTTTCTCAACTGCTATGGTTATCTAGCGTCTGACTGAGTTGGAAATAATTCCAACGAAATGAGATCAGGGTCCAGCGCCGAAAATTACCCAGCGCCCTTAATGAGTTGAGGGAAAACCCCGGAAAAAATCTCAACCAGGTAACTTATCCCAACCAGGATTTGAACCCGGGCCCGGTCGTTTCACGGCTAGTCATGCTGACAGTGGGCCCTGCTAGTGGTAAATTCCTCTAATCAAAGTAAAGATATGACATGAAGTTTATTGAAAATAGATTATTCAACCATAGGGATAAGTCACAAACTTTTGCTCAAAAGTGCTAACAGTGTCGGGAGTCATTATACGGTACTTTAAAAAGAAACAATAAAACAAGATTGTAATGTTTGTAACGCAGCTAATCGATTTAAATGTATCGATACTATAAAGAGAAAATACTAAGAAGATAATTTTTAGAAGTTGCAAGTTTTACTTCGAAAGGTGTCTGATGAATTATATATATATATATATATATATATATATATATATATATATATATATATATGCATATATACATATATATAATGGTTTATTTAACGACGCTAGCAATTGCAGATGTTATATCAGCGTCGCCGGTGTGCCGGAATTTTGTCTCGCAGGAGTTCTTTTACATGCCAGTAAATCTACTGACATGAGCCTTCGCATTTAAACACACTTAAATGCCATCAACCTCGGCCGGGATCGTACCCGCAAACCTTGAGCATAGAAGGCCAGCGCTATACCAATTACGTTACCGAGGGCGACGTCTGATGAACGATGAAGAAAATTGGCGACGCACCAAGATCCTGCATTTTGTTTATTTATTTATTTACTTTTTTAGTTTTAAGCCCTCAAAAGAATTTGGTTTCATGTAATGAGGATTGGCTGAGAACCAGACTCTTCTAAGTCTAATTTTTTATAACTGTGTTCCAATTCTTGTCTGCATATAAGAATCGAACAAAATTGTAAATATTCCTCTCCATAAGGTTGCTATGAAGCTATTCCAAATCGTTTCATGAAGCTTTGAATGTCAGGAGCTTAAAATAGCTCTCCTGAAAAAAAAAGTAGTAAAATGGACTTGGAACAGTCTGGTTTTGGGTCATCGATATAGCGTCGACAAATAACTGGAGACGGAAAACGAAAAGCAAATGACAATTCTCAGGAGAAACCAACCATGATTCTATGCGAAAACCCTTAAGGTGAGTAGACTTCTAAATTTGTTATTACAGACCTAAAATACCTAAAGAGATACATTTCACACAATGTGTCCTTTCGGTAATGTTGAACGTTTCTGGATATAACGGAATTTACATGTACCCAACATTTTACCTGTTCCGTCTTTAGGAGAATTTATATTGATGGAATTTTAAATCCTTTTGAATTAGTACGACTTACAATACCCCAAACTAGCGCCTCCATCTTTTTAAACCTGAACGTAAAAGGATAAATATTTTGAAAGAACACTGAAGATCAAACATGTGACTCTTAAGTGTAGTAACACAGCATTAACTAACTGAATTTCCACAAAACATGACTGCAGTTTCCTATAGGCTAAATGTGTGAATCTGATAACTCTTCACAATCCTTGATGATTAAATGCCTGTTTTCGAGCTCGAACATTATTAAGGATCTCAAAAGCAATTAAGTAATGGCTACAACCTACATCATAGCCTGTTAGTTTTTAATTGAATGGCAATGAGAGGGAAAAATTTTTGATTCCATGTACAATAAAATTGAAGACCAAACATTCAGTTGTCGGGATCCGTCATTATTTGCTTCCTGAAGTGTACGTTGCTAAGGAAACTCTGAGTGAAATAATTAAAAATAGGAAAAGTTAGCGTAATCCTCTTCTTTCAACAGCCACTAGAACGTTTTGATTTCCAGGGCTCAGCACATATGAAAAAAATGAAGAAGTGGGCTTCTATTAAATTTCACTTCCGGATCTTACACGAACGTATTTCCCGCAAGGTTAAATTCTTTTAGATCGAAGTTAATTTTCTGCATACCTCCGATAAGGGCAAATTTCAGTTCAGCAGGATGTTTGCAACACTACATTTTTTAAAGTAACCGGATGTGTACATTTTGCGTGTTGGCTTAGGCCTAATTATTCTTGGTTAGAGATAATATTTAGTAATTTAGTATTATCACCTAGATAACCATTTCAGTTGATAAAATGTCATAAAATAAACTAATTTACGAATTTACAGTTACAATTTCTGAATATCTTCAATTGAAATACTGTATATATATATATATATATATATATATATATATATATATATATATATGTTTACAATTTATGTAAAAATTACAAGTGTATGAAATAAGAAGCCAATTAAGTTGTCCATATTTTCGATGATAATTGTACGCAATCTTGAAAATCGAGACAAATAGTTTCCTACATAAGGCAGATAGGTATATATTCAGTTACCATAGCAACGAGTTTACTTGCTAAGATAGGCTCGAATGAAATATAGTTTATTAATATTAATGCTTTGCACACAGTTTTCTCTACCATTTTAACCGTAATTGTTTAATAGCTGTACCATGAAGTTTTCAGCTCATTCCAAAAGCTTGTAGAAAATGTGTTAGGGTACGTCATTATTCCCTGCTTACACGGAAATACACATTTTCAGCATTACTGATAGTGTAAAAGTGGTTTTGGCCACTATGCACCATTTCGTTATAAATGTAGTCATAAATACTGAATATGAACAAAACCGATTACAATAAATTATGTGACGAGAAATAGCTGGACACGAAGAGACAAAAAGCATGCCCAAATACTAGGCCTATATTATGAAACTAGTTTATAATACTGTGAAATGGAAATATAAAAATTGGAAATTTATCCTTTGAAGAGGTGGAAAAATTCAAATACCTGGGAGCAACAGTAACAAATATAAATGATACTCGGGAGGAAATTAAACACAGAATAAATATGGGAAATGTCTGTTATTATTCGGTTGAGAAGCTTTTATCATCCAGTCTGCTGTCAAAAAATCTGAAAGTTAGAATTTATAAAACAGTTATATTACCGGTTGTTCTGTATAGTTGTGAAACTTAGACTCTCACTTTGAGAGAGGAACATAGGTTAAGGGTGATTGTGAATAAGGTGCTTAGGAAAATATTTGGGGCTAAGAGGGACGAAGTTACAGGAGAATGGAGAAAGTTACACAACACAGAACTGCACGCATTGTATTCTTCACCTGACATAATTAGGAACATTAAATGTAGACATTTGAGATGGGCGGGCATGTAGCACGTATGAGCGAATCCAGAAATTTAAATAGAGTGTTAGTTGGGAGGCCGTAGGGAAAAAGACCTTTGGGGAGGCCGAGACGTAGATGGGAAGATAATATTAAAATGGATCTGAGGGAGGTGGGATATGATGATAGAGACTGGATTAATCTTGCTCAGGATAGGGACCAATGGCGGGCTTATGTGAGGGCGACAATGAAGCTCCGGGTTCCTTAAAATCCAGTAAGTAAGGAAGTTTATAATATTGTAAAATTTTGGCGAGTGCAATAACTGTTTAACATTAGAGAGTTTTCGCACCCTCCTGGTCCGCTAAACGGTTAAGGCTACGTTGACGTCATTGTTGAAAAATCCAATCAGAGCCATTCACCTCACGTTATTTCATTAGCGGAACCCACTATCTCTAGGCGGATAACGAGGACTTCAACCAAGTTTACCGTAGGCCAAATTCGGTGTTAAAACATCATTGCATCTCGTTTGAGATTTACCACTGTGGATGATATTCATCTGCTTAGGACAGCTCAAGATGGATAAATTATTCAATCAGGAATACAAAAAGGCTCAGGAAAGAATTTTCGTTGAGATTCCAACAGACAAATGGTTGAGTCGTGAGTACTCCGCCAAGCCAAAACGCTCCTTTGTTTAACTCGCCGTAACTCGGAAACCAATCAAGATTCTGAGTAGTGACCATTTTTTAAGTAATTTCCATTCTTTCTCAACATCACTCTCGCTTTGACTCCCAATATAACGTGAAAAATAAAAAAGCTTGCCGCGTACGAAATTTTGAATGTGTAAATGTCTATTGTGAACATAATATCACATCGAAGTTAGTATTTTTTTTTCTCACTTTTCAAAAGAGATTTTCATTTCGAATTTCTTTCTATGCTTTCCTTAGACATTGAGCTATCAACTAAAAAATTACAGCCCGATTGATTGACTATCATAGGGGCTACGACATTATAAATCTTTAACGGAACGGAAAATATCGTATAATACAGCCTTACATTAAAGGAATACGTGCACCGATCCCTTACGATTTTTTCCGAAATTTTACGAACATGAACATACGTCACCAAATACGTCACTTCTGACATCAACTAATGTTAACGATTAGAAAGCGACCAGGGTGCGAAAACTCTCGACTATAAATGTGTTTCATACGTTATTTTTATACGACAGCATTATAAAATAATTAATAAAGACATAACATACCAAATTTGTAATCGTGGATAGTTGATATCATGATCTATGAAGAAAGGAGTTGTTATGACAGCATTGATGTATTAAATATTATTGCACGGCAAATCGTTTCATAATATTAAAGTTTATAGCACAAGGTATGTCGTCATAATAGAAGCCATTACATGTTTGTTGGCATGGTGATATTTTATGGCACTGGTATAATAATGTGGCATATTATGGACGATTTTGACTAAAGATAAACATTGCGCAAATCTAGCTTTCAGATAAAGCTCCCTGTGAAGCAGACTTGAATAATTTCAAGGGATAAATTGTTCCGGGAAGCTTTACCTGAAAGCTAGATATGCATAATATATACGTTACTGTAAGTACGTTAACAGGAAAGCACAATTTCATGTCACAGAGTTTGTATGCACTCGATGTGGGTTTCTGGCGTCTCGTCAGCCCACTCGAGGTGTGTGGTTATAAGTGGAAAAATTGAGACTGTGTCCGGTGGAGTTCCTGGATAGCTCAGTCGATAGAGCTCTGGTGCGTTCAGCCAGAGGTGCCGATTTCGATACCCGGCCCCGGAACAATTTTTCCCTTGAAATTATTCAAAGCTAAACATTGTTTATAATGCTGATGAATAAAATATTATAGCATCCATAGCACAGCTGGCTATCGTTGCAAACAATGACCAAGGGCTTAGTCCACACCTGTGGAGTAACGGTTAGCACATCTGGCCGCGAAACCAGGTGGCCCGGGTTCGATTCCCGGTCGGGGCAAGTTATCTGGTTGAGGTTTTTTCCGGGATTTTCTCTCAACCCATTACGAGCAAATGCTGGGTAACTATCGGTGCTGGACCCCGGACTCATTTTACCGGTATTATCACCTTCATCTCATTCAGACGCTAAATAACCGAAGCTGTTGATAAAGCGTCGTAAAATAACCTACTACTAACCAAAGGTTTATCGAGGGCTGCATGTTCACAGTTTGGTCCAGGAATAAAAAGGTAACTACGATTAAAGAAAACGTTGTTTTGGTGTATTTTCTAGAAAAATCTGAATTAATTAATTTTTCAACTTTATATCTATATTTTATTCAGCGTTAAAATGTTTGTTAAATTTGAGTCATATGTTGATATATCCAAGTTCTATAATCTGACTGCGTTAAAATTTTGTAAAATGTCATTTATGTATAATTTGAAAAGCAATGCGGCAAAGTAGCCTAATGCGCACTTATCTTCTATTATATTATGTCAGTGCAGCAAAAGAATGTCTTTGAATTCTAAAATCAAGCAGGCGATTGTCACATTATGAAATGGTTGTTTAAAAAACTTATTTTTAGGATACCTGATAGAAGAAACTTTTTTTTTTTTTCAGAAAAATATTGAAACTGGTATTTTGCATCCTACACAGTACTTCATCATAATCAATAACAACGTGGATTAGGTCGGCTGGCCTGTTCTCTCTTCATAATTCAGATGCAAATTGACTCTGTCAGCGTTTTCTTGGACGTCCGATACAACACTTCATAATTAGGGTGCCCAGAAACATCAGGAAAAAATACGGAAGATTCATTACTATTTTTAGTTTGAGCTCTGTTGTAAATTTTCCATCATGGTTATCCATGTTGTCTTTGAACAGATTAAAACAATACAAACAAATCAAATTATTTAACATAAGTACCCAAAGAATAAATTGAACAAATGAATTGAAACCTACTCCTTACAAAATAGGTTCATCTGAGACTATGTCGTTATAAATCAGAGTCACTCGTACAATACTTTCTGACGAGTGAATTTTTTGTAAAAACTATTTGTGAAGCATTAAGTTGTTATGAGACGCAACACAATCCTCACTAAAAATGATTTCACAGAAAGTAGTGATTTTACTCTCTTTATAGGCAACTTGTTTTTCTCATCAGTCTACAGAGTACAATCTCTCAACATTTGTAACATTTGTATATAATGAACTCTGCCACTTTTTTTTTTAATTCGGAAGCTTTTCATAAACACTTTTGAAAAGATTCAATCAGACCTCATTTAAATGTTTTGTTTGAATAATTTCCATCAATTCACTATCTTCGGAACATTTTTCACTTATAATGATCTCATCAAACAAGCGAGATTCAACAATGTCTGATATGATGGTAGTTTCCTTCATAGTATGAACTGTTCTAAGAATGCTGTATACATTCATTTTCACCTTCAATGTTGCATATGTAGCGAATTCCAATGTCACCAACTGTGATGGAGACTGATACGCATAATAAAATAGCAGTTGATATTCATAGTTTTGTTTTCTTCAGTCGCTAATTTTTAATACCGGACAAAAACATGTCCCGAAGACCTCTTTCGGGACAACGGGACACATTAGCGAAAAAATGGTAGGCCTATGTGTGGGAACCGTATTCATAATTATTCATATAATATTATAATGAGATACACAAATAATGTAATGTATTGCTGAAATAGACTTTCATGCAGAAACAATAGCTTTGCACTAAAGCACACCAAATTACTCTTCGGAAACTAATGGTGGTTGGCGGACTACAGTTTCAGAAACGTTTCTATGTTGACTTGTACAAAACTATATCCAAATTGATCTAAATGAGGGGTTGGAAAGCAATGGTGGATCATTAATGTTTAGGTGAGGGGTTTGGACTTTTTCCATTGCTGGTTGTCACAATCAAAAAATTAAGACAACGTTTCGAAGGGTGGTTCTCCCTTCGTCTTCAGGTGGAAGGAAGGAGAGAAAGGAAAAAACCTACTGTTGGGATCATTACGTACAGCTATTCTGTATGACTGATAAATTGATTCCTGGCTTCGGTGGAGATTCTAATTAAGAAATGCTAATGTTAATGACTTCGGGTTTTTCTTAATTAGAATCTCCACCGAAACCAGGAATCAATCCATCAGTCATACAGAATAACTGTACGTAACGATCCCAACAGTAGATTTTTTTCCTTTCTCTCCTTCCTTCCACCTGAAGACGAAGGGAGAACCACCCTTCGAAACGTTGTGTCTTAATTTTTTTATTGTGACAACCAGCAATGGAAAAAGTCCAAACCCCTCACCTAAACACATATCCAAATTGTTACCGTACACTTATTCAAGATCAAACAGTGCTGTGGCGAGTAACTTAAATGAAAACAACTTATTTAGAACAGTAAATACTACGACGTATTCTTATTTTCTGTATAATTTCACCAGTAATCAGAAGCAACCTGGCAGTGAGCTTTTTGTGGCATGTCTTTGGAGCTACGTTCTCTGACATCACCAACTTTCTGAAACTCCCGCCACCTACGCGAAGATTGCAGAACTTCCGCGACATTACCCTGTACTTGTGCTGCCATCTGTTAGGGAAAACACACACATCGAATGTTACTTCACAATTTGTTGCGAAGGTCATAGGAGTCTAAATTATTGCATAATAGAGGCAGTTGCGTAACGTGCTGTGAGTCTGAATTGATTTTCTGTCATTCTTTTAAAAAGCCTTCAAATAACGACAGTGAGCGAACGGCCAGTGAAATATATCTAATACAACATCCACATTCCTCCCCGATGACAAACACATACCGGTCACTATACATTACTGTTCTTTTTATTGGTGTTTTCTAAAACTATTATTTAAAGATGCTATAACAACTACAAGATTATCTAGTGTAACTGAATTGGTAGCGAAGGCATATGAGGCCGAGGATTCGCCGGGGGATATAAGTTGGGGAAAATCCCGGAAAAATCTAACCAGATAATTAGCCCAAGGATGATTCGAACTCACACCCAAGCGAAATATCTGATTACGAGTCCAGGGGCTTGTTTCATAAAAGTACTACTTTTAGTAGTTACTTATTAGAAGTGTAAAAAATAGTAGTCAGCAGTGTGGAAAATTCTGCTTCATAAACAAACTCTACACTCCTAAATTTCCTGTTCTACTTTTAGTAGTTAGCAGTGTGGCTTCATTCAAAGAGTATATGTCATACGAGTATACCAGGTGGTGAGTTGGAACACGCACCATGGGGATTTCAATGCTAAAATTTATATTTTGTTATATTAGCTCCCCTAATTATTATAAAAGAAAATGTCATTAAAGTTTTTTATAGAGAAAGAAATTCTGCATACATTTGTTTTATTAAAGTAATATTTTGATTATGAGTGTGTTTGGAATTAATTAAAGTTAAAAAATAATTATAACCATCTTTATTGAAAAACTTAATTACAGTAGGTCATGGGTAACTGATATTTGTGTTTAAAACAAAATCCAACCAGTTGTGATAAAATTTAAAGGGAAAACAAATGAATGTGACATCAATGTGAATTCATGTTTTACAGATTAACATTGAAAATACTAATGTTTACATTATTTCATGGTAAATTAGTAAATCACAATACTTATAAGTAGTGTAGACTACTAAAACTATAAACTTGGTTAATAAAAATAGCAGTGTAAAACAGTAGTTAGCAGTCTAGACTCATAGAAGTCTTATTTAGCAGTGTAGTAACAACACTGTTTCATAAAATAAGAGCACTGTTCATTTATGCTCATAATTAGTAGCCATTTTATCAGCTAGTAGAGGCTGATAAAAATGAGAAGAAGAATATATTTAAGAGCAATACAATACATTTTTTTTATATATTTTGTAGAAATGCGTACCTCATCTAGTGATTAGGAAAATGTTATTGTAAGGCATCCAAAGAATTTTCAGACCTGGACTAAATTGTTTTTATAGAAGAAACATAATATGAATATAATCAAAGATTCCGCCTAACCGCCAATAAATTCCAACTCACCACACTGTATATAAAAATTATTCCCTCTGTTATATTTCATGGTCTCCTCTAAGCACTGAGTTTATATTATCATCACAATATAGGAGTTCAGTTACATTGTTATCTTTCAATATGTCAAAATCAATAAATAAAGAATAGAAAGTCCTGGAACCAATAAAACATTTTTAAGGAAAGTTTTTGAGAATGAAGGATTAATTCATGGGAATTCACGAAATCCGCTGACCTTACTAACAATTTCATCTGCATCTTCTGGCCATCGCGCAAGTTCCTTAAAGGATACTTCATTTATACATCGTGTACCGCTTAGAGGGATCGAGAAATAAATGCTCGCCACTTAAAATCAGATGAAGATATTGTTTTGATTTACATCTGACAAGATGCAGAAACTGTTCAAGTTTATGCAGCAATGGTTTAAAAACAGTTGCATGTTCATGCGCATGCGCACTAACGTTTATCGTGGAAACGAGCCTGACGACATTCAGTAGAACATTCCGTCGTTGGACCATTCTCCTTAATCGAGGGACAATCGAAGGGAATGTGTATCTGGACATATGCAGAACTTTTGTTGTTGATCAACTCCCCCAGATCGGTTTTTTAGCAACATGGGGCTCCACCTCATTACTACGGAGCAGTGCGTGGCTTCTTGAATGCAAACTTTCAGAATAGGTTGATCTGAAAAGGAGAACTTTTGCATGGCCACCTAGGTCACCCGACTTGACGCCCATTATCCTTTTCCTGGAGCTTTATGACGAATATTGTGCACCAACGTGGTACAGTTGACACAAAAAATGAGACAACGCATTATGAATGCAGTTGCGCTAATCACTCCACAAATCTTATGGAACACTTGGCAGAAGATTGAGTACCTTTTGGATGTCTTCAGGGTAGCTCGAGACGCACACATCCAGTTGCACTGACCATTCTCCGAAACTCAGAGAGTTTTTACATCAAGTTGTACAAAAAGTTATGTTATAAAACCATTATATTTTATACTTTAAATTAACACTTATTTCTCTATTCCTCTAAGTGGGACACGGTGTACTATTCACCACAATTTTACTTATTCTACATACAGTTGCTTATGAAATCTTATGCATGCCAAGAATGCTGTCATATTGTGCTCCATTGTCTAAGCAATGTACCGGAAAAGCAATTCATAAAATTGTTGTCTTGGCATTAGAATCCTATTCCTTGAAGTATTACATTCTAAAAATTGTTCGATGGTAATCAAAAGACGATTGAATTTATTGGCGGTTAGACAGAATCTTTGATTATATTCATATTATGTCTCTTCTATAAAAACAATTTATCCCAGGTCTGAAAATTCTTTGGATGCCTTACAGTAACATTTTCCTAATCACTAGATGAGGTACGCATTTCTACAAAATATTTTGCAAAAAAAAAAAAGTATTGTATTGCTCTTAAATATATTCTTCTCCTCATTTTTATCAGCATCTACTACCTGATAAAATGGCTACTAATTATGAGTATAAATGAACAGTGCTCTTATTTTATGAAACAGTGTTGTTACTACACTGCTAAATAAGACTCCTATGAGTCTAGACTGCTAACTACTGTTTTACACTGCTATTTTTATTAACCAAGTTTATAGTATTAGTAGTCTAAATTATGAGTCTACACTACTTATAAGTAGACTGCTAGTTTTATGGAACATGCCCCACCTCCCTAATACCTGAGCTACGCAAGTGGTTTGCTTTGTATTGAATCTGAACATCGTCTGAGGCGGCCTGTATGTTTATCTGCTTTTTTTATCAAGGAACATTAACTTTCTTAAGTTTTCGAATACATATTACAGATTATATTCCGATGAAAAATAAAATAAATGCATACTATACTTGGGCAATTCAATACCAGTAACTGCAAACAAATTAATAATAGAAATAAAACACGCATTTGTCTACATGTATAAATATATTTACATTTCTTCTTCTTCTTCTTCTTCTTCTTCTTCATCAGGCTCTACAACTCTCAGATGAACGTTTTGGCCTTCTCAACAACTTTCTTCCATTCCTTACGGCTTCCAACTATCTTTGTTCAGTTTTCCACCTTCATCAATTTCAAATCATTCAGGACATCATCCTCCCATCTATTTTTTGGTCTACCCTGCTTTCTATTAACTATTGGTTTCCATTTGTATATTTGTTTGACCAATCTATTATTCTCCATTCTATTTATATGACCAAACCATTCTAATCTTAGCGATTTTATATGATTTATTATGTTCCTATTCTTTATCAGCTCATTCAGTTCACTGTTATATTTAATTCTCCATGTACCATCATTCATTTTAGTTGGACCAAAAATTTTCCTTAGTATTGCTCTTTCAAAAATTAGCAGTCTATGTTTTATGGAGTTTTTAAGGACTTATGTTTCGCTGGCATAAGTTACTACAGGTCTTATTGTAGTACAGTATAGCTTAAATCAATTTATATATTTACATTTATATTTAATAATTTATTTATATTTATTAAATTATTTATTACCACAACAAAAACACCGCAAAATAAAAGTCCTTATTTCACACTGTCGAATTTCATATGTATACGTTCTTCGAAAGAATCCAGAAATAGTAGGCCTATACTTTGAGTAGTCTTCTCTATTTCCGAGATTCTGCTATGCATTTAACACATGTATTGCGTACTATTTTTGGCCGATCTTAATAAAAAAATGAATTATTATTATTATTATTAATTTTTAAATTAAATAAATAGTTTGCTTTGAATGCTAACATTTTCATGTGCGATCGCCGTTTTTATTTTTCGATAGGTGTCAATTTGTTATTATTCATATTTGTCGATAGGTGTTATTCATTTGTTATTATTCGGCGGCAATTATTGTGAAAATGTTGTAATAAATTAAAAGTTATAGGAAGTTTAGTTTTGTCTTCAAAGAAGTAGGTAGGCAACACAATAATATTATAGGCCTACATCAATATAAATAAATAGCACATATAAAATGTTTGTAGGTGACACATTAATTATACATCAGTGTAAATAAATTGCATATCGATATAGGTTAGTGCTTGAATGCGTATTTTGCTCCATGGATGTTTTCGCATTCAGCCACTACACCACGAGTGGCGCTCAGAGCAACAATCGAAAGTCGTCAGAAATGCTTTTCACGCTTACGTCTTAGCTACATTAATTCCTGTTTTCTTACAGATCTCCACTCCAATAAATCAATTTAGAAAGAGTGCAGGTATAATAAGACATATAGTTATTTCTTCATAGCACATAGTGGTGCGCGATACTGATAGTTAAGTAAATAAATAAAAGTTGACACATTGTATGAAGCAGATTCAATCCATGTTTTAATTTATAGAGGAAAAAGGGGACTAACCGTATTTACTCCTGAACAACGGGTAATGCTAGTGAAAATGGTTCAAACAAGTGTAAATCCCTATGACATAACTGAAATGGCACAAAGTGATTTTTAAAACTTGAAGTCTTTAATCACCGACGAAAAGGGCGACTGGAATTTGACAGAAGAATTTACCCTGAATTGGGTAGGCAAGAAGATATTCATAAAATACAATCTTTTGATAAGCATGAACATGGAATTGATATACAAAGCATAGTCAGAGGAAGATGCAAGACTTGGAAGGATATGAATGTAAAATGTGCTTACACTGCTCCATTCCCAATCTCCCAAGGTAAACTCAAAGACCTCCTATCACTGTGTAACGACAAAAACCCCCACATTCCTGGCATTTATCACTGATTCTAGAAAGGACTTAAAACCAGCGGAATTGCTGAAAATTGTGACAGTGATGAATAACTTCAAATTCAGTTGCATTGTGAAACATATTACTATATTTTTTTTGTAAAGGTTTATGTACATTTACGTTTGTAATTATGTAGTTACAATACGTGTAAATGTAAGCGGTGACATCATTATTCTTTCTTTCACAAGCAATAGGCTACTATTGTATGTCACCTACAATATTCTTACCGGGAATCCGTGTTAACTTTTTAGTATTGTATTTGTAAGTAACAGTACGCACATAAGGAATTGTTTCAGAGCTACAATAGGATAGGACATCCATTTCAATAATATATACTAATAATAAATCTGTAGCCGAAAATTTTCTGGTAATTTTCGATTTTCCAAAAATAATTGGTCCTAACATATATAATTAACCATCCTGAAACCGAAAATCGCTTTTTTGAAATTTTTGTTTGTATGTATGTCTGTCTGTCTGTCTGTCTGTCTGTCTGTCTGTCTGTGTTACCTTTTCACGCGATAATGGCTGAACGGATTTCGATGAAAATTGGAATATAAATTAAGTCATATGTGGTCCAAATTGCTTTCAATGGTAAGTACTGACATTATATACTTCTTGGTGAAAAATATAAACTTACCAATGCACTGATTATGTAACACAGCCTTATCTTGAGAGGTTATTTTCTTAGCGTTTTTATCATGTCACGAGGCCAATTTTTTCTCTTTAATTTTTTTTCTATGACATAACAACATTCTTTGGTGGAAGAAACACCAAATGCATGAAACGTAAACTATTTGTGTGTGTTTGAAGTGTGTTTGTGTTTCTGGATTGCGAAAGAATAGGACGTAAATTGTAAATAAATTTGAATTTGAAAATTTGTGTGTTCATAGCATCTCTGATATATTTTGCTCGTCGTGCATGTTTTAGATCAGCGATCTTCAGAACATTGCACTCTCGGGCTAGCATTTCTTACCCGCGGACAAGACACTGCCCTAGCGTGCATTCGTGGTTACTGGCGGGTATGCTGTCTCCTTATCCCTTATGCACGACGGAGCATATTTCCTTAACCTCCATGCATTTTACCCATTTCAGAAAGTGCAGACGGCCACTGTTGTAGATAGTAGATAACCGCAGTGTTAAATGTGAAAAGAAATACAATATAAATGATACGAAAGAGGCAATTTTTATTGTGTCTAAAACAAAGTAAAACTGCTACAGAGAAACCTCGTGTCCACATCTGTGGAGTAACAGTCAGCGCGTCTGGCCGCGAAACCAGGTGGCCCGGGTTCGATTTCCGGTCGGGGCAAGTTACCTGGTTGAGGTTTTTTCCGGGGTTTCTCCTCAACCCAATATGAGCAAATGCTGGGTAACTTTCGGTGCTGTACCCCGGACTCACTTCACCGGCATTATCACTTTCATCTCATTCAGACGTTAAATAACGTAAGATGTAGATAAAGCGTCGTAAAATAACCTACTAAAAAAAACCGTCTCTTTCTTGGCAAGTTCGACGAGGACCAGAAGATACCAGAGCAGCAGTCAATGAAAACGACATTTCTAGTCTCTCAAGCCAGTTAAAGAAGTATACAAAGAGACAGCAATGATCTTCAGGAGCCAAACAAAGAAGATCCGTGCTTAAAGAAAAGCCGAATGATAAGCCTAATGATTTTTATGTTAATCTTGCTCTTCGACGACGATAAGACTGGTGAAAGATAGATTCAGTGTGTCCGTTGTGATAAATGGTTTCATGATACATATCTTTCAAAAATACAGAAAATGTTTTAATTGTTTGGATTGTAGGTACTAATCTGACTGTGGAATTTAAAATTTCACCGAATATGCCTAAATATTTGAATTGTAGGCCTATCACGAAAATACCCTCGTACTATTACAAAATTATACCAGCCCTTCTAGAGTGATTTTTTTGTTTTGTTTATTTGTATTGCTTGTTTGTAATTATTGAATAAATTTATTTGAAGTAAAATGCTGACATGTAACTTCCTGAAACCTAATAATGTACGTAACTTACATTAAAAACACTAATTTTTTTAATTTGAATCTTATTTTTGCACTAAAACCTTAGTATCACGAAATTATCCGAGTCTGTTCTACTTTCTCATATGTTTTACGCATTTCGTAAAATGTTAGTTGCTTCCTTAATTTTCCAGTGATATTACTATTCACAGTTAATATTCTTAAACCATTATTCACAGACATGCGTAGGCTAAGTGAAATAGCTGAATGTACACGCAAATAACATGAACTTTCGTTTTATGGATTATACACAAAAGGCATGCCTTATAATCCCAAAAATATGATATTTTATTTTATAAATATTACTACTCAACTAAATTTACAAAAATTTATATTGCTCATTTCTCGGGCTACACTTCTTGCATGACGGCGCTGTCGCATCTTTTAGTCATCGCGTGCGCTTTCCAACCAAGTGGTCTGCGATTTTATTCCCGGCGTGAACTTAGATCTATTTCCATTCCACGGGACTGCAGAGTTGTCCCTTGTTTTGCATTTTGCCTGTGACGTTTTCGCAATGGTACTGTATCGTGTTGACTACATGATCAGGGAGGCCCGCTTTTTGACAGTCTAATGTTGATTCAAAGAAAGGCCAAAGTAAAGACCAAGTTCACAATGACTCTATGCAGATTCCGACATTCAGATTCCTGGTTCATTCACCCTTTACTAATGCTTCGTTATAATTAACGGCAATCCCCTTAAGAAGAAAGAACAAAGGGTCTTTTCGCTTTTACTTGCTCAGTCTTGGTTCGACAAACTTACAGGGAAATGTAGAAATCATTCTATATGCATTCTAATTAATTTCAATCTACCAAATATTCTTCATTCGAATACAACTCTATCATTTCAATACACTGAACAATAAGAATTTTGTTCCGACTTAAAACAATGGTGTCCCTTATGGTTTGGTGTGCACTGAATTTCAAAATGCATCTCTTTTCTTCGTATCACGTAAGGTTTTAAATATATACTATGATTTCACTTTTCGATAGGCGTAAACGCTCTCCCAGGAAACAACTGGCACGTGTTGGGGCTTGTAAACTAAAATGAAAGCTAATGTATTTTATGAGTTTATAACTTATTTCCGGTTTCTTATGGTTGTTGGCAAGTTGTTTTGTACTTATAATAAATAAACAAGTATTGGTCCCTTCTATTCAGTATATTTCAGAACAGTTAAATGTGAGGTCTACTCAATGAACAGACAAGAGTGTGGTTTTCAGTATTTAAAAGAAAAGTTTACCTTTTGAGTGAAGGAAAATTAAAAAAGGGCATTTTCATCGGTCCACAAGTCACAAAGTTATGGCTACTTTTTATTTGAGGAAAAACTTTCCGTTACAGAAAAAAATGGCATGGAGCGCATTCAAAGATGATTGCTCAAATTTCCTTGTAAATTCTAGTGCCGACAACTACATAGAACTTGTTGTGGAAATCATGTTAAGTGCATATGAGAAAATGGGGTGTAATAGGTCTCTCAAAATACACTTTGTACATTCTCATTTGGATTTATTTCCTCCTAACCTAGAAGCGGTAAGCGACGAGCATGGTAAAAGATTTCATCAAGAAATATCTGAAATGGAAAAGCAATATGAAGGAAGATCATCATCCAGCATGCTTGCAGATTATTGTTGGTTCCTTTTAAAAGACAGTCCCGGGTCTAGTTATAAACATAAGTCATCCAGAAAATTCTTTTAAATGTAAGTTCAAATTCCGAGGTTTTTCTCATTATACGCATGAAATAGTTTTAATGTTGTTGTGTTTTAAACTATGTAACATCATTTTTCTATCCAGTACACATTTTTCAAGTATTATGAGGCATTTAGAATCCCTTGTGTGTTGTAATTTTACCAGTAGCAGTGAAAAATAAACAAGAAGTATTTTCATAAAAAATTAAATTAATTTTTCCCCGGAAAATGGTACGTGATGGGGCAATTTGGATTTTAAATTCAAATTTAGGGCACACATATTAGTAATATTCACCTATTTTTATTTCGGATCAAGACAAAAAGTAAAAAATTGTTGTTCAGTGATTCAGATCAGTAGTGTAAAAACATTACAAAATAAACAAATTATATTTGATTTGAATTAACATGTCATTAAATGTTCTCGACTTAAGTAAAAACCAAACAATTTTTGTAATAATTATTTTACTGCACGTTCATCATTTTAGGATAAGTTTACTTGTGGTACTGAATATTAACAAAATCTGTCCCATACTTCAGAGAAATCTCTGGTCGTATACAGACAAACAGATGGACGGAATGCTCAAAAACATATTTCTGTACATTTGTTGCTGAAAGCGTATTTTGAAGAACATATCGACATTTATTTTTGCAGAATCACAAGACTAAAGAAATCATATTTGGAAAAGAGACATAGCCTACTTTATTTAAGAAAAGAAATTAACTTACGGATCGCACTAAAAACCGACTAATCGTAATATCTGTGAAGACTATCACTCCCTCTTTTGTTTGTATTTCCATAGCAATTCTGTCCTGTCACTAGGGCCGTATTCAAGAAAGTCATTATATAACTTCGCTTCGTCTTAAATTCAAGTCAAAAGTTAGGTCATATAAAGTAAAGTGCCGAATCCATATTCAGACACAATATTTATCTTTCCCTGTATAGAGTCAAATGGAGGTAAAAGTAAATCGATGGCTAAGGGATACCTCGTATCTACACAAATAGACTAGTAATTTAGTTCAACTACATTATTATTTATAATTAATATATTATGATTATGATTATTATTATTATTATGTTCACAAAATTTGACAATATTTTGTCCTCGGGTAGAAGATCTTGCAAAACAAGAATATATATAAAAATTTGTCTATTTTGAGAAAAGTTTTTTTTTTTCACTTGTAAATTTACAGATACGAGGTCTCAGATCTCAGCCATCGAAATAGACTTGGTGTTCGATGTCCTCATATAATGACGTAGTGCTTCCAGCCCACAGTTGCTCCATGCGGAAAATGCGGAAATCATTAATTCGTTGCTGGCTACATTTAGTTTCAAACCTGTTATTTTCAAAAACATCTATTAAATGGAAGAAATCGTGGATGAAGATATAGGCCTACATCAGAGAACTTTCTTATAGTAGGAGCCAGCGATTTTGACAGACGGATTTTTTAAATCTGAACTCCTGAGCGAGTTACTCACCAATGCAAAGTCGGCTGATATCTCTGCAGCAAGCAAACTGAAGCTGGAATGGGTAGGACAGAAGAGTGAACATACAGGCTCGAGATCCGAGTGGACTTTGATGGACAGTCACTTCTAAAAAAAATGCACATATAGCTAAACTATAGAACTACTGTAGTCTACAATGTGTGCATATACGTATATGAAAAGGGACCAGTTTCCGGCACACATTTTTCGAGATAATTCCAGTCGCCGCTGGATAGTCTTTTCCTCGATAATAAAGTATAAAGACAATCTATATAATAAAAGAAACTATTCTATAATCAACAGACTGACTGATTCGTCAACTTAAATATCCTTGAACCCTATAGGCATACGTAGGTTTCCGTTAATCCTTAGTTAATAGATAAGACTGAGTTTTACGAAATACGGACATTAAGAGTTGGAAAATGGGAAGCAGTAATGATCAAAATAATTATACCGATTTATTTTTTTAACCAGCCTTTAAATTTAAAACTAAGACTCACTCATAAAATTGGGTTAAACTATTTATCTCATATCTCAGAATTGTTTCTAAGTGTATAAGGAATGTAAAAAATTCAATTGCATGTACTCCCTTCAAATAACTTTTGAGTTTTTTTTTTTACTTTCTAATACAGCAGAGAGGAAAGAGAAAAGAGTTTACGGTTTTAAAAATTCACTAAAGTATATTTAACTAGAGACGTAAAATTTAAAATGAAGGTTACTCTTTACAATTTTGGTTAAACATTCTTAGATTCTTTAAATACTATCTCCTAAAATACTGATGAAAAGGCAGAAGGGAGTGAGAAATCTCATGTCATCCGATCTCGACGAAAATCGATATCTGGGTGGTGGGCTTATGTGAGGATGGCAATGAACATCCGGGTTCCTTAAAACCCATTTGTAAGTAAGTGAGTGGGGAAATAAGACTTTTCTGGAGTTAATTTCTATATCAGTATGGAATCTTATTAATTTGTGGACTAATGTAATTAAAGAGTAATAGTGGACCAAATAGAGAAATGTGGTGATACATCATAACATGTATTGTGGTTGTTGACAATATATCATACACAAGCAGCAGTAGTAGTAGTAGTAGTAGTAGTAGTAGTAGTAGTAGTAGTAGTAGCAGCAGTAGTAATAGTAGCAGTAGTCAGTAGTAGTAGTGGCGGCAGTAGTTGTTGTAGTAGTAGTAGTAGTAGTAGTAGTAGTAGTAGTAGTAGTAGTAATAGAGGTAGTAGTAGTGATAATAACAATAATCATCATTATCATCATCATGTACAGACTCAGAAACAAAATGTGGGCCACCTCAATTTTCCAAGTTCCAGTTATATTACATTATATTATATTATCAATCAACACTTTCGATATTATTCATTTTGCAAAAAACAAATGAGTTGTTCATAATTAGTACATGTCAAATAATACGTTGCTGACGGCATAATAAATCTTTAAGTCATTTACGAATGATTTGGCGAGTCTCTTCATGAATGCATTATAATCACATTGCTCACAATTATGTTTGTTATGTGCTTCACTTGAACCAGTCATGGGTGTGATCCTCACGCCTGCAATCTTTTCTGCTTCTGAGTGAATAATTTTATCTTACTACTAAACTGGCCATGATGCGACAGTCTGGAATACATAGTAGACAATGGCATTACAATATCATTATTGTTAAATGTATTGTCCTCTGTTGCTTAGTAACAAAGTCTGTTCTCGCATATCGTCAACATTCGTTCATTGGGTAAGTATGTATTTGTGAAATTACTTTGGAAATTGCATAAAACGCTGGATAAACTGCCAAAGAAGTTCGTGTGTCGCTACAATAAAGAAACATGGTTGTGATCAGGTTTCATTTTAGAAAGACAGAACTGATTTGGTTTAATGTTTATATCTTCATATGAATATCTTTTTTAACATTAATATACAAAACTGACGTTGCCCACAATTAATGTTTCGGAATTAACGTCCTTTTAAACGGTAACTGATGATCACGGGGCACAGTGTGTAATTTCAAGCAGCTAGCCGGCCAAAAATCAATTTTCACACCCTATCTTTAATGCTAAATTCTTATATAGACGTGTTTATAACACTCCAAAGTATACTATCCAAGTGTAGACAGATGCTTACATCTGACCCTCACAACAGAGCGAAAGTTGCAATGTATCCGATAAGATATTTTACGCTGCAGAGGCAGGCGTGCAGTTTGTATTTCGATGGTGCAAAGTGGTGAAGTTAGAACATTATTTTTTCTAATACAGAGTGTGGATAAGGTATGTACTTACATATAAGCTAATTTTCGTGACAAAAATTATTATCTTATTGTCTAAAATAAGTATCTGGATAAACATGTGCAAAGAGTTTGAGTTTTACCTTATTATACGACTTCGAGTTGACTTTTAAAAGGCGTAGCCCTCTAACACCTCGATAAAATTTTGTAGAGATATTCATTATACTTTTCTGAATACGATGACGTGATTTTTTTCTGCAAACAGGTGCATACAGAGTAGCTATTAATTATTTTCAGACACCATGCGCTTCGTAATCCGGAGAGCTGTTCTCCAGATGTAGAGCAAGATCGAGAGAAAAGTGAAATTTTCAAATATAATTGAACATTTTGGTCTCAAAGATTACTCTGAAGACATTTTACAGTCAATTAAAAAATGAATTAAATTTCTATGCTCGAAAATTCGATTGCGATGGGAAAAATACAGAATAAATGAGAAAATTTTCTTAAAATATAATGCGCCATGTTTGAACCAACATGCAAAGTCTGAGAATAAAATATATAATACTTTTCCATCTACTACAAAACAATTCCAATTTGAGTCTACCAGTACAAGCATTCGATGACGTCCACAAACTTTTCGGAGAACTGAGCGAAAGATCAAAACGGAAAAAAAAAAAGCTAGTCCACTTTTTAAAGAAAGATCGCCAGCATTTTGCTGCCCACATGAGTTTCAGAACTTGTAGGAAAAGAGATGCGACCAATATTGTAGAAGAGCTTTCACTTGCATCACTTCAACGTGCAACAAAATGGAGGAAAAAACGTGAAAGTTGATTTTGCAGGAACGACCAACAATTGTCACCTAATAAGGATCTCGCTTCGATTACTGATTTACAGTTGACCTCTAATCAATATAAAGAATTAAGGGAAATGCAAAATCTTGTAACAGTTAATTTAGATCAACCGTATTATTTATTGCGAAACATTGAAGATAGGATAGGTTTAGGCAGGAAAGGGTACTACCTTGTTGACATGATAAAACAAAGCAGTCGCAATAAAAACGATGCAAATACCGCAAGAATATTTTCAGGGAGGTTTCCACTTTCGCATATATTACGGGAATAGATGGAAATCTAATAAGTCGTTTACACACATAATATCAGAAACCTTTTTCTTGCGGTTCTGCAATACTGATGAACGGGCACTTGACATGTATGCAAAGGAGACAAAGGAATTATATTTATGCTTGCACAAATAGTATTATATACCTACAACCCTTCACAAACTCTTGGCTCATGGACAGAAGGTCACAGGACACTATTATACTTACTGGCAAACTATCTGAGGAAGCCCAGGAAACGAGGAACAAATACTATATATTACATTTTTCAGAGAAGTCTTCGCAAGAAAAACATCAAGAAAGACATAAATACCGATCTTTTACTCAGGCTACTTATTTCTTCGGACCCTTACATCACCAGATCGCGGTCGATTTTAATAGTAGTGCTGCAGTTGTCTCCGAGCCTCCATTACTCGGTGCTGCCGAAGGAGAGACTAGCAGCGAGGATACAGATTGTGTTGGGGATGCATTTGACGTCAGGACGAGTAAGATATGTAGCAATATTCCTTCGTCATAGGCTTTCAATTTTAACCGCATTCCACATTATGAACATTAATTTATTTTTTCACTCAAATCGAATTTTTTTTTACAATATTACTAATTTTATTTTCAGTAAAAATAGTTGTTATTTTCACTTTCATTATTAAAAACTTATCCACTTCAATAATTGAAGGTACGTACCAAATTTTATGCAAACTGAGCGATTAGTTTCCGAGAAATGATTTTTGGCCGACTAGACTCGCTAAATTACACACTTTGCGGGAGTGTGAATTTCAAAACGAAACAAGAACAAACAAAACATGGAAGGACTGGAAAGAAGATCAAATTCTGCTTCTCCATCTCATCCTTTGATAGAGAAGTGCCTATAACATACATCTGCAAGGAGAAATTAATCTGTAAGTATTGCATGCGCCATTATCTAACATTTTTCTAATTAAATTTAATTTTATTATCTTTATTAATTAGAATTAATTTTAGGGATATTTTCTGAAAAATCTACATAACTCTATGTTAAAGCAGATTTTTTCAGCGTACCCAGTATTTACAATTTAGCTTCGCCACTGCTAAATTTTAAAAACTCTCTTTGACTCTATATGCCTTTTCTGCACGCATTAGATTGCGATTTTAATGTATCAACATGCAGTAGCAAGCTTTCACGCAAGAGAAAAGGTAAATTAAAGAAAAAGAAAAGCAAAAAGAAATGGAAAGAAAAGCAGAAGAGAAAAACCAAAGAAAACAAAAAGTAAAATGAAAAAAGGAAAAGAAAAAAGAGGGGGAAAAGAGAAGCATAAAAAGAAAGACAAGAAAAATAGTGAAAAACATTAAAAAGAATAAAGAAAGGAAAAGAAAAGAAAAGCATAAAAGACAAGGAAAATGAAAGGAAATGAAAAAAGGGAAAGACAAATGAAAGAAAAAGAACAGGAAAGGAAAAGTAAAAAACAAAAAAGGAAAAATTAAAATGAAAAGAGGAAAGGAACAAAGAAAGGAAGAGTATAAAAAAGAAAGAAAGCAAAGTTAAAAAAGACAAAACAAGAAAAAAGAAAAAACAGAAGTGAAAGAAAGAAAAAGTCAAATGAACAAACTAAAAAGAAAAGAAAAAGGAAAAGTGAAGTGAAAAAAGTAAAAGAAAAGTAAAAAGAAAGGAAAAGAAAATCAGACAATACAAAAGAAAATGAAAAGAAATGCAGAAAATAAAAAGTAAAATAAAAAAGGAAACGAAAAAGAAAAGCAGAAAGAAAAAAGGAAAGTCACAATTAAAGAAAAAAGAAGAGAAAAGAAAGGTATAAAAGGAAAATAAAATTACAAAAGTAAAAGAAGAAAAGAATTAAGAGCATAAAAGAAAAAATGAAAAGTAAAATGAAAACGAAAAAAAAAAAGAAAATAAAAACATAAAAGAAAGAAAAGAAAGAAACAAGAGAAAAGAAAGGTAAAGCATAAAAGAAAAATTAAAGAAAAGAAACGTAAAACCAAAAAAAAAGAAAACAAAAAGGAACGGAAAAAAAGGATTGAAGAAAAAGGAAGGAAATAAAAAGAAGAAGTAAAATAAAAAACGAAAGAGAAAAAGAAAACGCAAAATAAAAAGGAAAAAGACAAAAGAACAAAAAAGCAGAAAACGAAAACAGAAAAGGAAAAAGAATAAGTATAATGAAAAACATGAAAAGAAAGGAAAATAATAGCAGAAAAAAGAAATACAGGGAAAGAAAAAGTCTAATGAAAAATTAAAGGAGAAAAGAAAGAAAAAGTAAAATGAGAACAGGAAAAGATGAAAAAGGATTAAAGAAAGGAAAAGAAAAGCAGAAAAAAATATAAATGAAAAAGGTAAACAAAAAAAGAAAAGAAAAGGGAACTATAAAAGAGAAAGGGAAAAGAAAAGTGAAAAGAAAAAATAAAGAAAAAAGAAAAAATTGAGAAAAAACAAACAAAATGGGAAAATGGGAAAGAAAGAAAATAATAGAGAAATGAACAAGCAAAATTTAAAAAAAGTAAAAGAAAAAAGAAAGGAAAGAAAAACTGAAAAGGTGAAAGTAAGGAATAAAGGAGGAAAAGGAAAAAAGGAAGAGATAAAAAAAGAAAAACAGATGTACAAAAGAAAAAATAAGGAAAAGAATAATTTCGAGGTAAAAATTGTTCCGGGGCCGGGCGTCGAACCAATTTTCCCCTCTATATCCACAGACCTCAAAGTGGGCTGACAACCGTCAAGCAACCAACATTGAGTGCACACTAACTCTGTGTGACTTAAATTGTGGTTTTCTGTAACGTACAGTGACGTGTATTATGCAAATCAAGCTCTCAGGTATAACTCCTTGTAAAGTTGATTTGAATAATTTCGAAAGAAAATTTATTCCGGGGCCGGGCATCGAAACCGGGACCTTTGGTTAAACGTACCAACGCTCTACCAACTGAGCTACCCGGGATCTCTACCAGACACCGATCCAATTATTCAAATCAACTTTACAGGCAGTTATACCAGAAAGCTTGATTTGAATAATAGACGTCACTGTACGTTACAGGAAATCACAAGTCACACAGAGATAGTGTGCATTCAATGTTGGTTGCTTAACGGTTATCAGCCCACTTTGAGGACTGTGGATGTAGACGAAAAATTGGATCGGTGTCTGGTAGAGTTCCCGGGTAGCTCAGTTGGTAGAGCGTTGGTACGAATAACCAAAGGTCCCGGGTTCGATGACTGGCACCGGAACACTTTTTCCTTCGACATTATTCAAATCAACTTTACAGGGAGTTATACCTGAAAGCTTGATTTGAATAAAGAAAAGAAAAGAAGAAAAAGTGATATAAAAAACGGAAAGAAAATGAAAAGCATAAAAGAAAAGAAAAGCAAGGAAAATGGAAAATTAAAATGAAAAAAGAAGAAACGAAAGAAAAGCATAGAAGTATAAGAAAGAAAAAGAAAGATAAGGGAAGGAAAAGAAAAAGTGAAACGAAAAAATGAAAAGAAAAGATAAAAAAATAAAAGGGAAAAATCAATATATAAACTGGAAAAGAAAAAAAGAAAGAAAAGAAAAGCAAAATGAAAAAATAGGATAGAAAAAGAAAATAGATAAAATGAAAACAGAAAAGAAAAAGAAAGGAAAAGAAAAATGTAAAAGAGAAAAAGGTAAGGATAGGAAAAAAAAGAAAAAAGAACAAAAAAGAGGAAGAAAGGAAAAGAAAAAGAAAGAAATGAAGACAAAGTAAAATGAAAATATGAAAAGAAAAAAGAAATAAAAGAAAAAGTGAAATGAAAGAAAGATAAATAAAAGAAAAAAAAGGAAAAAGCAGAAAGTTAACTGATAATGCTTAAAAGAAACCGAATAATTTGACGGACTGTCCAAAAGGAAGGGAGGTTGGGATGGGCAGGGCGGAACTCGACATGCAGCCACCTCCTCGTGGTGAGTTCTGGGTTGTTTCACTTCACAGACAATGAATGAAACAAGCAAAGAGCTGCATTATTTATATTAAAACTGATACACTTATAGGCTACGAATTAGTTCTACTACTATCACCACTCCCGTATTACAAAGGTTTTGCCTACATTTTAAGCACTCTTGCCCTTTAGTATTAAGCAGCGTTCTGCCTGAACTGTTTTATTAATTCACATACATTATAATCGGTATTTATCTAAGGAGCATCTTTATGTCAATAGCAGGATTAGATACGTATGCTCAAAATCGAAACACATATTTTCTAGTTATTTATTTATTTATTTTTTTATTTTAGTTTCGCGAGAAGTCATTTAATTTTTTTATATTGCTAGTTACAATTTATTTTTGAACTACTATCGAAAATGTATAGTTACAATTTAATGTAATCACTTACTATGTACCGAAATAGGAGATAAGCTTGCATACCATGCACTGATATAAAAAAAACATTACTTACAATGTAAAGAAAAAGGTACAATAAACACAGTCATATACAGAATGGATGGTAACCTCTGCACCAAAACGAAACTGGTAATAGATCACGAGGAGAGATTTGAAAAATCTAAAGTTTTTTCTCAAACATTGACCATTTTATAGGAAATCCTTATGTTTCTCTGAAGCGTTTGGCAACATCACTGCTACTGCAAATTAGAGATGAGCATGGGCAAACCGTGGTACTCCAGCCGCATACCTGTACAGCAGTAAACCTGCCAGAGGTCCTGGTGAACTCATGCTTCAGTGTTCGTGCTCGATGCAACGAACTCTAGCCCGACTGAGCCCGAGACCTCTGGGCGCTGGGCTCGTAGGGCCGTATTCATAGACATTTTTAGCGCGGGTTTCCGGTGGATATCAGCGTTTTTCGCATTCATAAACCAGTGTTAGCGATAGGATATGATTTGAATTCTGTACTAGTAACCAGTGGATAGCCGGGGCTAGCTTAGTACGCTCGTAGCGCGTGCTGCGAAATGTCTATGAATAGCACCCTTAAAGCTTATTATATAATCTCATCCCCATGACAGAAAAATTTGTACTAGTCTTATATAACCTACAATATGGACTATTAATTTGTTCACTATTTCATGATCATGTATATGGTTACTAATGAGTAATTGTCTATATTGTATCGAGTGTGAATGACTAGGTAGTATTCTATATATATATATATATATATATATATATATATATATATATATATATATATATATTATGTCTGCTCTTATCTGTCATTGTATGAAAGTGGTCGACAATGCTCCAGATAGTTTGAGTGACAAAGAATTCTAATGGCTTTCTTTTGCAAAATCAAGACACTCCCAATTTTGGTACCATTTCTCCAGGAAATTAAGAGATATCGGATTATCGACTGAAAGAACGAAAATTAGGCACATCTTAAATAATATTGTTACAACAAATATAACATTACTGTTGAAGAGCCAATTCTTCAAATAACTATAAAACACAAACCACAACAATGTCATTGTGACTAATTACGTAACCATTAATCACGATGGCGCTGAAGATGCAACAACGAATTACAGTTGCAGCGTTAGCAATCATCGGTAATGATCGTGAGACCTAAAGACTTGCGAGACATGATTTTAACGTAGCATTGCAGCTGTCGACTGTGGATAAGTGAGAAAAAGACCGCGGCAATGGGAAGCATCCAGAAAGGAAAACCTCCTGGAATATTGGATGTGACTGTTAATACTGATCGGTATTGTGATATCCTTAATGAAATTGTGGTGCCAGTGATGCAAAGCGCTGAATACCAACATTGTTTATTCCAGCAGGACGGTGCGCCCCTTCACTGTGCTATTGCAGGGACAGAAATTTTAAATCGTAATTTGCAAAACAGGGGTGTGGGAGGAAGAGGACCGACATAATGGCCAGCCCGTTCCCCTGATCTCATAGCCTATGACCATTAGTTGTGAGGTTATTCGAAGGAGAAGATCTGTGCCCTGTAACCGGAAAACGTCATCATCCTTAAATTGAGGAAGAAATTCATGCTATTCCAATGGACATGCATCATAAATCAATCAATGACTTCCCAAAGCATTGCGTTGGATGTGAATAGTGAACAGTTTGAGGCAATGTAGTGACTTAGTAATGTTGTGACTTGTTTAATTTGAAGAATTGCCATAGTTCCTGTAACAATAATACTGTCGTCACACAATGCAATCAAAGATGTAGTCGTATTCCTAATACACCCTGTATATTCAAGACAATTCAAATGAAAGTACATTTCCGGAATCAAGAGGGAAAAGTAATCCGCTTCCAGATGGTGTTCACTGGATAACGTTGAATGGATTACAACAGTAGCATGATTTCCAAGAAGGGTAAACAGCACTTCTCAATGCGTCTCTGAAATGCTAGTGGTATGTCACAAACCAAGAAAACTACGATTGAAAATATATTAGCAAACACAGACGCAGATATATTTATTGTAGTAGAGGCCTACATCGACAAAGAAAAAGGAAAATACTGCAATTCAAGAACTACAATATCAACATCTTAAGAAACACAGGCAAAATGCAAGTGGGCTATTCGCAGACATTCATCACGAAATTACAGGAAAGTTTACAGAACTGAACGAAATGATTGACACAGACATAACAGAAATAATAAATGCAAATCTAGTCTTTCAGGTAAAGCTCCCTGTAAAGCAGATTTGAATAATTTCAAGGGAAAAATTGTTCCGGGGCCGGGTATCGATCCCGGGACCTCTGGTTGAACGTACCAGCACTCTACCACTGAGCTACCCGGGAACTCCACCCGACACCGTCTCAACTTTTCCCTTTATATCCACACAACTTGCGTGGGCTGACGAAACGCCAGAAACCCACAACGAGTGCACACAATCTCTTTGTGACTTGGAATTGTGGTTTTCTGTTAACGTACACAGTAACGTATATATTATGCAAATGTAGTCTTTCAGGTAAAGCTCCCTGTAAAGCAGATTTGAATAACCACAATTCCAAGTCATACAGAGATTGTGTGCACTCGTTGTGGGTCTCTGGCGTTTCGTCAGCCCACGCGAGTTGTATGGATATAAAGGGAAAAGTTGAGACTGTGTCGGGTGGAGTTCCCGGGTAGCTCAGTGGTAGAGCGCTGGTACGTTCAACCAGATGTCCCGGGATCGATACCCGGCCCCGGAACAATTTTTCCCTTGAAATTATTCAAATCTGCTTTACAGGGAGCTTTACCTGAAAGACTAGATTTGCATAATATATACGTTACTGTGTACGTTAACAGAAAACCACAATTCCAAGTCACACAGAGATTGTGTGCACTCGTTGTGGGTCTCTGGCGTTTCGTCAGCCCACGCGAGTTGTGTGGATATAAAGGGAAAAGTTGAGACGGTTTCGGGTGGAGTTCCCGGGTAGCTCAGTGGTAGAGCGCTGGTATGTTCAGCCAGAGGTCCCGGGATCAATACCCGGCCCCGGAACAATTTTTCCCTTGAAATTATTCAGAAATAATAAAGATATTATGGTAACAAATTACAAATCTATGGAATCTATAGTCCAACTAGTAACAACAACTTTATTCTAGAACTGATACAAATGACAAGAAAACAATAGTGATTGATGAGCTCAATGGTCACTCTCCTAGATGGGAGTATACCGTAACAATAAAGTAACAGATGTCATTGGATGAATATATTCTACAATATGAAACAAGTAAATACAATCAACTGTATCAGGAATAGTAGAGATTTCAATATCTTAAGAGTGGAAAGAAGTAAGTGATAAATAGGAAAAGTGATTGTAGGATCGTAAATATAATTATAGTTATTTTAGTAAGAACACAATACAAGAAGAAACATTAGGTGAATCACTGGCGCAGTTTAGTCAGCTAAGGCGTTTGCTTGCTGATCCGGAGTTGCGCTCGGGCGCAGTGTTATAATAGGAACCAGCGACTTTGGCAGACGGATTTTTTGAATCAGAACTCCAGAGCGAGTTACTCCCCGATGCAAGGTCGGCTGATATCTCTGCAGCAAGCAAACTGAAGCTAGGATGGGTAGGACATAAGAGTAAACATACAGGCTCGAGATCCGAGTGGACTTAGAGGGACAGTCACTTCTCAAAACTATGCACATATAGCTAAACTATAGAACTACTGTAGTCTACAATGTGCAATGTGTGCATATACGTATATGAAAAGGGACCAGTTTCCGGCACACATTTTTTGAGATAATTACAGTTGCCGCTGCATAGTCTTTTTCTCGATAATAATAAAGTATAAAGAAAATCTATATAATAAAAAAACTATTATATAATCAACAGACTGATTGATTCGTCAACTTAAATATCCTTAAACCCTATACGTAGGTTTCTGTTAATCCTCAGTTAATAGATAAGACTGAGCTTTACGAAATACGGACATTAAGAGTTGGAAAATGGGAGGCAGGAATGATCAAAATAATTATACCGATTTATTATTTTAACTAGCCTTTAAATTTAAAACTAAGACTGATTAATAAAATTGGGTTAAACTATTTAACTCATATCTCAAAAATGTTTCTAAAATGTATAAAGAATGTAAAAAAAAATCAATTTCATATACTCCCTTCAAATAACTTTTGAGTTTCTTTTCACTTCCTGACGGAGCAGAGAGGAGAAAGAAAAGAAATGACGGTTTTAAAAATTCACTAAAGCATATTTAACTAGAGACGTAAAATTTAAAATGAAGGTGACTCTAGAATTTTAGTTAAACATTCTTAGATTCTTTAAATACTATCTCCTGAAGTACTGGTAAAAAGGCAGAAGGGAGTGAGAAATCTCATGTCATCCGATCTCGACGAAAATCGATATGAGGTTCTTTGCGATCACAGAATACGTATAAGGTATTATTTTGTCCGACTTTGTCCCTAAAGTGGTGGAGTGAAAAATTAAATTAGATATCTTATGGGTTTTCGAGACGAAAATTACGAATAATACAATTTGTGCGAATTCAATATGGCAGTTTCAGTACTATGAATTATATTTAAAAAAAAATAAAACATCGGATAACGCAGATCGACATAAACAGAGTTAACACATGTACAGTATTTAAGGGGGTAATGTATCACATTTTGATAGTACACATTTAGTGAAATCCGAAAGTGTAATTTCTACTTATTCTGAATGAATTTTGTGTTGGAATTTAGTATAGTCATCAGCCAATACCTCTAGATTAACAAACAACCTTTTAGAATCCATAAAATACAGTATTTATTGTGAATGGTAATTATATTTTTCAATTGGTGCAATTTGTGCAGGGAAAATTGGTTTTTCCGATATTTTGTAAGATTTTGAATATTTTAAAATTCTTTCTACTCTCTTTTACTCACAATGTGTGTGTCTAGAAAATATTGCCCTTGCAATATCCATTGCAATCCTATTTATTATACCTTTATATAAATCAAACTTCTGCGGTATGCAATTTTACCCAATTAACCGAACTAATATTTTGATCAATAAGAACAATCGTAATTTTAGTAACATGAATTGGTGCACGACCAGTAGAAGATCCCTACATTATTACTGGACAAATCTTGTAAATTGATCTGGTAAGAGTAGGAATATATATATATACACACACAATGCTTTTTTCTTTTTAATTTAGCAAATGTAGGAGGAATATTGTAAAATTGTTGCGAACGAAAGTCATTTACATGTATTTAAGGCAGTCTTTGAATCGGACTGTACTGTGGTATATTTCATAACAATGATATAAGTTACGGGTATGGAAATATAAACAACGACTCAGAACGTTATCGCCAGTCATTCATGAAGCTCACATAAACAATATTGGCTCGTGTACTGGAAATATCATCGAGGTCACCTGCCAAAATCGCTGCCTCCGGTTGTACATTCCCGCTCGGGCGGATTAGCTGGTTGGCTTTTTTGCGAGATTTTCCCCAACTATAAGGCAAATGTCAGGTACTCTATGACGAATCCTAGGCCTCATTTCGTCAAATATAATATTACCATCATCCCATCATCAATCCAATCAGTGCTAAAAAAAAAAAAAAAAAAAAAAAAAAACATAGCGGAGATTTTGAACTGTGAGATGAAATAACATTTCTGTCATATTGAAAACAATAAATATTTCATTTTACGGAATCCAAAAGTTCAACGGCTGCTGGTATGAAACATGGTTTCAATTATGGCTTAAAACTATACAACAAATTAATTTCTCAGTACCGTGTTGTAGCTAACATTTGTATGATTAAATTTAAACTGAAAATTAAAGACATTTTAAGGAAACTTAACATAGGGTTAGATAATAATTAAATTCTAAATATTAGTCTTATATTATACTTGTAAGTATTGGTAAGAAACGTTTTCAATTGTGACTGTTCTTTATCATATAGGATCTTGTTTTTGTAATCTGTGCCATATTATTGCTTATATTAATTGTCTATTTTGTCTTCTTCATCTGTCTGCTTATCTATAGAGCGGTTTTGAACTCCCGACCTCGAGCGTAAATTCTTTAATTTATATTTCTGTTTTATGTATATAATGTATTTTTGTTTCTTTTACATCTAATATGTTTTTCTTTGGTATTCTTATTGTAATAATTGTAATAGTAAATGTATTTTTATTTTTTTTTTAATTTATTTGACAATTTTTGTACATTAGTACTATCAATTGTGCTTAAATAATTAACGTTACAATAATATGAGACTTGTGGAGAGGGTGACGTCCATTAACGTTCCTCAAAGCATCAACAAATCAGTGTGCCTTTTCCTCTTGAGGCGACGATCAGGCCGTGCAGGGGGCAGGTTCCGAGGAATCTGGTTGATTAAGTTGTTAGAATGTGTTGACAATGTTGCAAATAAGCGTGTGTAGGAAGAATGAATTACAGTCTCTATTTTGGCTAGGTCTAGATCTGAATGAAGTGTTTCATTTCTTACGTACCATGGTGCTCCAGTGATTATCCTTAGTGCCCGATTTTGGAATGTTTGAATACGCTTGATTTGGCTTATAGAAGCCGATCCCCATAATGAACATCCATAGAGCCAAATAGGTTTGAGAAGCATTACATATATTAACCTTTTGTTGGAAAGGGAAAGACTAGAGCTGGAAAGTATTGCTTTCAATCGATGAAGTCTGTATCTTAATCTCTGGAGGGTGTAAGTGAGATGTTTATTCCAGGTCAAGCGACTGTCTAGGATGAGTCCAAGATATCGTATTTCTTCATGCTGTGGTACTGGTGAACAGTTGAGGTATAATGGAAGTACTTTTTCTTTTTTGAGGTATGTGAATGTTACTGTTGATGACTTATTTGTGTTCATGACTGTTCTCCATTTTTTGTTCCATATTTCAATTTCCTGAAGAAAGTTTTGTAGAATGGTTGTCACTTGTTCACCAGTATCTCCTTTGCTAAGGACAGCAATGTCATCAGCGAACTGAGCTACAGTTAGAGAATCTGATTTAGGTGTTGGTATATCATGAGTGTAAATTAAATAGAGAAAAGGGGCTAGAATGCTCCCTTGAGGTATACCTGCAGAAATATATCTAATCTGAGACTGTACACCTTCGTATATTACTGAATAAGTTCGTCTTCTAAGAAATGATTGAATTAAACGGTAGTATGTGTCAGGAAGATGGTTTTTTAGTTTGAATAAGAGACCAGTATGCCACACTTTATCGAACGCCTTTTCTGTATCAAGGAAAAGGCCTAAACAGATGTGTTTCTTTTCATAGGTGTCAAGAATTATGTCAATAATCCTGTGTAATTGTTGCGGACAGGAATGCATTTTTCTGAATCCAAATTGAGTATTTGGTAACAATGATTCGAGATGCGTTAATAGTCTAGGTAATAAAAGACGCTCAAATATTTTTGAAAAGAGAGGCAGAAGACTTATAGGTCTGTAGTTAAATGGATCAGTACGAATTTTATTCGGTTTAGGAATCATCACAATATTAGCGTGCTTCCATGTTGAAGGAAAATATGATAAGCGTATCATTGCATTGTATATCTGTGTTAACAGTACTATAGTTCTTCTAGGCAGTTGCAAGAGGAGAGGTTGTGTTATATAGTCATGTCCAGGGGCTTTTTTCGCGGGTAATCTATTAATCGTGTTTCTGACTTCAGCTGGAGTGAATAGTTTACAAATTGGAGACAGTTGTAGAGGCTGGTCTAGAGTATTATTCATTTCTAAAGTTGTAATATTATCTTCGTTGTAATTAGGTTTAAACTGGTCTTCTAAAATTTTGGAAAATATCTCAGTTTTATCATTCGGGCTTGTGAGCCACTGATTGTCATATTTTAGCGGTGGAATCTTTTCAGTTTCTTTAGTAATTTGTCTTGTTTTACGCCATAGACTGCCATCCTTTGAATCTAAGGATTTTAACTGAATGTCAGTTGCCTCACTGTATAATTCTTTTAGGACTAATTTTAGTTCTTGTGTAGCCTTATTATAATTTTGCTTATGAGGAGGATATTTTGTTCTTTGCCATAGTGCCCTGGCTGATCTTTTCACATATTGGAGCTGTAAGATATGTGGTGGAAATACTGTTTTTCTTCTAATTCGATTAAAGTTTGAACTATTGGAAGAAGCCGTATTTGCAGCTGTTTTAATATTATTGGTAAGTGTATTTATTGCCATATCTATATCTCTTTTATTTTTTAGGGGAATCTTCAAGTTAGTAGAGATATCAAGACAAGATACATATTCATTCCAGTTAAAGGGGTGTCTTATGAGCGTGTATTTATTACATGAATTCGGAATAGCTGCTGATAAAGTCAGAAGAACAGGTAAATGATCTGATCTCAATTCATGTATAACTCTTGGAACGTTACAGAAATGTTGGAATTGTTTACCAATAAAGAAATCAAGCAGATCAGGCATATGTCCTGAATCTGGATAATGTGTAGGTTCAAAAGGGTATGCTATTTCCAAATTAAGTTTAAAAATTTGATCATATAGCATAATGCCTCGTGGATTGGTTACGTTGGATCCCCATCTAGGATGTTTGCTATTAAAATCACCTCCTAGTATGAATCTGAATTTCATTTCATGAACTATTCCCCAAATCAAAGTGGGCGTGACACGCTGGTCCGGAGCAGAGTAGAATGAACCTATTTGATAATCTGTATTATCAATTTTTATCTGTACTCTTGAAATTTGTACTTCATCCTCTAAAATTGGGGGAAGTTCGTTGTGACACAAATCTGCTCTGATAATTACTGCAGATCCACCTTTTCTGCTTCCAGAGGGATGATCAGCTCTATATATCTTATATCCAGATATGAAAAAGTTTAGATTTGGAGCAAGTTTAGTCTCAGTAATCAACATTATGTCAATATGATAAGTATTCAGGAAGAAGACTAATTCATAGTATTTATTATTTAAACTCTGGCAATTCCATGTGCTGATAATGAAACTTTTCTGTGGAATGTTATTCATTTTGCAGTACTCTTGGGAGTAACAAGTTCAATGAATTAACCAGAGGTTGTATTAATGATATGAGCACATCTAGTTTCTTAATCATATCAGAGAATAATGCATTATTTGCGATTAGGGTATTATCTACAGTACCTTGCTTGTTAACCGAAGATGCTGCAATACTTGAATATAAGGGCCGATTGGAAAATTCCCTGTGTACATCTGAAAATGGAGAGTCCTGTGCAGGAACCTTTTTCAGCTCTGGAGGGGAAGCTGAAGTTTTATCTAAAGAAGATGTTCCTGGTGCTGGTTGAGATCTATATGGAATTGTCTGATGCCTAGTTGCTCCTCTTTGTAGTCTTGTATGTTCAGGACAACCTCTGTAGTTGGCTGGATGATTCCCTTTACAGTTTGTACAAATGGGAGGAGTGTCTTTTGGTTTATTACATTTCTCTGTAGGGTGAAGACCTTCACATTTCACACATCTTGCAGTCTGATTACAGAAGTTTCTTGTGTGTCCAAATTGTTGGCATCGCATACATTGTACAATAGTTTTTCTTGATTTAGGCGGCTCCACTTTTATTATTCCGTTATAAAGTCGGGTTAAGCTGTATATTTCAGGATTCTTAGGATTGTGTTTTAAATCTAGGAAAAATAAAGGTAACGGTAATTTGGTGATTGGATGTCTAACTGGTAGCATCTGTATAGGTTCATAACCCAATTCTTTAAGTTCTGACATCATGAATTCTATATTACAACTGTGATGTAGTCCCCTGATGACTACACGAAAAGCTTTCTCAGATTTCATCTGATATGTATGGAATTCAGCATGATGTGATTTTAAATAATCAATTGCCTTTCTGTATCCATCTATGAGATCCATATTTAGCTTCACTTTGTTATTTTCGATAGTTATGTGTCGAAAACCGCCACAGTCCAGCGTTTTGAGCTCATTAAGCATAGAATTAATATTCAGAATATTGTGAATATAAATTGGTGGTGGTTTCTTTGGTGTAGATGTTTCCATCTGAATGTGATACGAAGACTCTTGTTGGTCTCTTTCGTTCAAGTCAGCTAAAGGTGCAAATGCATTTGATGTCGGTATAGTGGTTTCGTGATGTAGTTTTTGACGTTTTGTTGAATTTGTATCAGTCGCAGAGTTGGACATGTTATTTTGAGACATATTAAATTAATTTATACAAATCAATGTAATAGAAGTGATTGTTTGCAATATGAGATAGTCACTTGTCACTATTGTCTTAAGTTATGGCAAGATTCACTGATAATATTAAACACAATTAATAATAAAATAAAACTTTTCAGTAGAATGAAATGTCACAACACATCAATGAGTTCACAATTAACAATTATTAATACACAACAAATATTATTGAACACGAATTCCTTTTAAAAAACTTAATATTAAGAGCACACAATCAATCTCTATTCTGCTTATTTCACCGCCTTCTTGATCCTCAGTAAATGTATATTTAACATTAATGATAATGTTAATAGTGGGGAAACGAGTAAAAATTGGAGATTTATCCTTCGAAGAGGTAGAAAAATTCAAATATCTTGGAGCAACAGTAACAAATATAAATGTCACTCGGAAGGAAATTAAACGCAGAAGAAATATGGAAAATGCCTGTTATTATTTGGTTGGTAAGCTTTTGTCATCTAGTCTGGTGTCAAAAAATTTTAAAGTTAAAATTTATAAAACAGTTATATTACCGATTGTTCTAAATGGTTGTGAAACTTGGACTCTCCCTTTGAGAGAGAAATAGAGATTAAGGGTCTTTAAGAATAAGGTTCTTAGGACAATATTTGAGGCTAAGAGGGATGAAGGTCCCGCGCCGTGGCGTCGTGGTCTAAGGCATCCTGCCTATCACTCGCGTTACTGAATGCGCGCTGGTTCGAGTCCTCATGGGGGAAGAAATTTTCTCATGAAATTTCGGCCATTGTATGGAACCGGTGCCCACCCAGCATAGTGATGCACTTGGGGAGCTACGATAGGTAGCGAAATCCGGTTACGGAAACCAGATATAAAGATTGGGGGGCTCATCGTGCTAACCACATGATACCTCAATTCTGGTTGGATGATCGTTCACCTCTGCTTCGGCATGCGGCCGTGAGGCCAGCAGTGGCTGGTCGGTCTTGGCCCCTCGTGGGCTGTAGCATCACGGATTATGATGATGATGATTATTATTATTATTATTATTATTATTATTATTATTATTATTATTATTATTATTATAAGTGGGATGAAGTTACAGGAGACTGGAGAAAGTTACACAACGCAGAACTGCACGCATTGTATTCTTCACCTGACATAATTAGGAACATGAAATCCAGACGTTTGCGATGGTCAGGGCATGTAGCACGTATGGACGATTCCAGAAATGTATATAGATTGTTAGTTGAAAGGCCGGAGGGAAAAAGATATCTGGGGAAGCCGAGACGTAGATGGGAAGATATTATAATGGATTTGAAGGAGGTGGGATATGATGATAGAAACTGGATTAATCTTGCACAGGATAGGTACCGATGGTGGGCTTATGTGAGGATGGCAATGAACATCCGGGTTCCTTAAAACCCATTTGTGAGTAAGTGAGTGGGGAAATAAGACTTTTCTGGAGTTAATTTCTATATCAGTATGGAATCTCATTCAATTGTAGACTGAATTAAAGAGTAATAGTGGACCAAATACAGAAATGTGGTGATACATCATAACATGTATTGTGGTTGTTGACAAATTAATATCATATACAAGCAGCAGTAGTAGTAGTAGTAGTAGTAGTAGTAGTAGTAGTAGTAGTAGTAGTAGTAGTAGTAGTAGTAGTAGTAGTAGAAGTAGTAGTAGTAGTAGTAGTAGCAGCAGCAGCAGTAGTAGTAGTAATAGTAGTAGTAGTAGTAGTAGTAGTGGTGGCAATAACAATAATCATAATCATCATCATCATCATGTACAGACTCAGAAACAAAATTTGGGCCACCTCAATTTTCCAAGTTCCAGTTATATTACATTATATTATATTATCAATCAACACTTTCGATATTATTCATTTTGCAAAAAACAAACGAGTTGTTCATAATTAGTGCATGTAAAATAATAAGTTGCTGACGGCATAATAAATCTTTGAGTCATTTACGAATGATTTGGCGAGTCTCTTCATGAAAGCATTACAATCACATTGCTCACAAATATGTTAGTTATGTGCTTCACTTGAACCAGTCATGGGTGAGATCCTCACGCCTGCAAGCTTTTCTGCTTCTGAGTGAATAAGTTTATCTTACTACTAAACTAGTCATGATGCGGCAGTCTGGAATACATAGTAGACAATGGCATTACAATATCATTATTGTTAAATATATTGTCCTATGTTGCTTAGTAACAAAGTCTGTTCACGCATATCGTCTACATTCGTTCATTGGATAAGTATGTATTTGTGAAATTACTTTGGAAATTGTATAAAACGCTGGATAAACTGCCAAAGAAGTTCGTTTGTCGCTACAATAAAGAAACATGGTTGTGATCAGGTTTCATTTTAGAAAGGCAGAACTGATTTGGTTTAATGTTTATATCTTTATATGAATATCTTTTTTAACATTAATATACAAAATTGACGTTGGCCACAATTAATGTTTCGGAATTAACGTCCTTTTAAACGGTAACTGATGATCACGGGGTGTGAATTTCAAAACGAAACAAGAACAAACAAAACATGGAAGGACTGGAAAGAAGATTAAATTCTGCTTCTCCATCTCATCCTTTGATATAGAAGTGCCTATAACATACATCTTGAAGGAGAAATTAATCTGTAAGTATTGCATGCACCATTATCTAACATTTTTGTAATTAAATTTAATTTTATTATCTTTACTAATTAGAATTAATTTTAGGGATATTTTCTGAAAAATCTACGTAACTCTATGTTAAAGCAGATTTTTTCAGCGTTGGTGACAGGATTTTTTCTCGTTGCCAAACTTTCAGAACGGCCCCGAGGTTCACTCAGCCTCCTATAAAATTGAGTACCGGGTCTTTCCCGGGGGTAAAAGACGGTCAGAGCGTGGTGCCGACCACACCACCTCATTCTAGTGCCGAGGTCATAGAAAGCATGGGGCTCTACCTCCATGCCCCCCAAGTGCCTTCATGGCATGTTACGGGGATACCTTTACCTTTTTTTTACCCAGTATTTACAATTTAGCTTCGCCACTGCTAAATTTTAAAAACTCTTTGATTCTATATGCCTTTTCTGCACGCATTAGATTGCGATTTTAATGTGTCAACATGCAGTAGCAAGCTTTCACGCAAGAGAAAAGGTAAAATTAAAGAAAAAAGAAAAGCAAAAAGTAAAATAAATGGAAAGAAAAGCAGAATAGAAAAACCAAAGAAAACAAAAAGTAAAATGAAAAAAGGAAAAGAAAAAAGAGAGGAAAAGAGAAGCATAAAAAAGAAAGACAAGAAAAAAGTAAAAAAATTAAAAAGAATAAAGAAAGGAAAAGAAAAGAAAAGCATAAAAGACAAGGAAAAAAAAAAGAAAAGACAAATGAAAGAAAAAGAACAAGGAAAAGAAAAGTAAAAAACAAAAAAAAGGAAAAGTAAAATGAAAAAAGGAAAAGAGCAAAGAAAAGAAGAGTATAAAAGCAAAAAGAAAGAAAAGAAACGTTAAAAAGGACAAAACAAGAAATAAGAAAAAGAAAAACAGAAGATAAGGAAAGAACAAGTAAAATGAACAAAGTAAAAGAAAAAAGAAAAGGAAAATGAAAAGTGAAGTGAAAAAAGTAAAAGAAAATTAGAAGGAAAGGAAAAGAAAATCACACAAGACAAAAGAAAAGGAAAAGAAAGGCAGAAAATAAAAAGTAAAATAAAAAGGAAACGAAAAAGAAAAGCAGAAAGGAAAAAGGAAAGTTACAATAAAAGAAAAAAAGAAAAGAAGAGAACAGAAACGAAAGATATAAAAGGAAAATAAAATGAAAAAAGTAAAATAAGAAAGGAATTAAGAGCATAAAAGAAAAAAAAGAAAAGAAAAATGAAAAGTAAAATGAAAACAAAAAAAAAGAAAATAAACGCATAAAAGGAAGAAAAGAAAGTTAAGGCATAAAAGAAAAATTAAATAAAAGAAACGTAAAACCAAAAAAAAAAAAATGAAAAGAAAAAGGGAAGGAAAAAAAGGATTGAAGAAAAAGAAAGAAAATAAAAAGAAGTAAAATAAAAAACGAAACAGAAAAAGAGAAAAAGAAAACGCAAAATAAAAAAGAAAAAGACAAAAGAACAAAAAAGCAGAAAACGAAAAAAGAAAAGGAAAAAGAATAAGTATAATGGAAAACATGAAAAGAAAGGAAAATAATAGCAGAAAAAAGAAATAAAAGGAAAGAAAAAGTCAATTGAAAAATTAAAGGAAAAAAGAAAGAAAAAGTAAAATGAGAACAGGAAAAGATGAAAAAGTAAAATGAGAACAGGAAAAGATGAAAAAGTATTAAAGAAAGGAAAAGAAAAGCAGAAAAAATATGAAAATGGAGAAGGTAAACAAAAAAAGAAAGGAAAAGGAAACTATAAAAGGGAAGGGAAAAATAAAAGTGAAATGAAAAAAGATAAAGAAAAAAAGAAAAATTGAGAAAAAAAAACAAAAAATGGGAAAATGCGAAGAAAGAAAAGAATAGAGAAATGAACAAGCAAAATGAAGAAAGGAAAAGAAAAAAGAAAGAAAAGAAAAACTGAAAAGGTGAAAGTAAGGAATAAAGAAGGATAAGGAAAAAAGGAAGAGATAAAAAAAAGAAAAACAGAAGTACAAAAGAAGAAATAAAGAAAAGAATAATTTCGAGGTAAAAATTGTTCCGGGGCCGGGCGTCGAACCAATTTTTCCCTCTGTATCCACAGACCTCAAAGTGGGCTGACAACCATCAAGCAACCAACATTGAGTGCACACTAACTCTGCGTGACTTAAATTGTGGTTTTCTGTAACGTACAGTGACGTGTATTATGCAAATCAAGCTTTCAGGTATAATTCCCTGTAAATTTGATTTGAATAATTTCGAAGGAAAATTTATTCCGGGGCCGGGCATCGAACCCGGGACCTTTGGTTAAACGTACCAACGCTCTACCAACTGAGCTACCCGGGAACTCTACCAGTTACCGATCCAATTATTCAAATCAACTTTACAGAGAGTTATACTGAAAGCTTGATTTGAATAATACACGTCACTGTACGTTACAGAAAATCACAATTTAAGTCACACAGAGTTAGTGTGTACTCAATGTTGGTTGCTTAACGGTTGTCAGCCCACTTTGAGGGCTGTGGATGTAGAGGGAAAAATTGTATCGGTGTCTGATAGAGTTCCCGGGTAGCTCAGTTGGTAGAGCGTTGGTACGTTTAACCAAAGGTCCCGGGTTCGATGACCGGCCCCAGAACACTTTTTCCTTCGACATTATTCAAATCAACTTTACAGGTAGTTATACCTGAAAGCTTGATTTGAATAAAGAAAATAAAAAAGAGTAATATAAAAACGGAAAGAAAATGAAAAGCATAAAAGAAAAGAAAGGAAAATGGAAAACTAAAATGAAAAAGAAGAAAAGAAAGAAAAGCATAGAAGTATAAGAAAGATAAGAGAAGGAAACGAAAAAGTGAAACGAAAAAATGAAAAGAAAAGATAAAGAAATGAAAGGGAAAAATCAATATATTAACTGGAAAAGAAAAAAAGAAAAAAAGAAAAAAAGAAAAGCAAAATGAAAAAATAGGATAGAAAAAGAAAATAGATAAAATGAAAACAGAAAAGAAAAAGAAAGGAAAAGAAAAGTGTAAAAGAAAAAAGGTAAGGAAAGGAAAAGAAAGAAAAAAGAACAAAAAAGAGGAAGAAAGGAAAAGAAAAAGAAAGAAATGAAGAAAAAGTAAAATGAAAATACGAAAAGAAAAAAGAAATGAAATAAAAAATTGAATTAAAAAAAGATAAATAAAAGAAAAAAAAGGAAAAACAGAAAGTAAACTGATAATGCTTAAAAGAAACCGAATAATTTGAAGCACTGTCCAAATGGAAGGGAGGTTGGGATGGGCAGGGCGGAACTCGACATGCAGCCACCTCCTCGTGGTGAGTTCTGGGTTGTTTCACTTCACAGACAATGAATGAAACAAGCAAGGAGCTGCATTATTTAAATTAAAACTGATACACTTACAGGCTACGAATTAGTTCTACTACTATCACCACTCCCGTATTACAAAGGTTTTGCCTACATTTTAAGCACTCTTGCCCTTTAGTATTAAGCAGCGTTTGCCTGAACTATTTTATTAATTCATATAAATTACCAATAATCGACATTTATCTAAGGAAACCAATTTCGCTGAGTTTCTTTATGTCAATAGGAGGATTAGATATGTATGCTCAAAATCGTAACACATATTTTCTAGTTATTCATTTATTCGAGTTTCGCGAGAATTCATTTAATTTTTTATATTGCTAGGTACAAATTATTTTTGAACTACTACTGGAAGAAGTATAGCTACAAATGTAATCACTATGTACCGAAATAGGAGATAAGCCTGCATACCATGCACTGATATAAAAACATTACTTACAATGTAAAGAAAAAGGTACAATAAACACAGTCATATACAGGATGGATAGTAACCTCTGCACCAAAATGAAACTGGTAATAGATCACGAGGATAGATTTGAAAAATCTAGATAAGTATTTTTCTCAAACATTGACCATTTTACAGGAAATCCTTATGTTTCTATGAAGCGTTTGGCAACATCAGTGCTGCTGCAAGTTAGAGATGAGCATGGGCAGACCGTGGTGCTCCAGCCGAATACCTGTACAGCAGTAAGCCTGCCAGCGGTCCTGGTGAACTCCTGCTTCAGTATTCGTGTTCGATGCAACGAACTCTAGCCCGACTGAGCCCGAGACCTCTTGCCGCTGGGCTCTTAAAGCTTATTATATAAACTCATCCCCATGACAGAAAAATTTGTACTAGTCTTATGTAACCTACAATATGAACTATTAATTTGTTCACTATTTCTAATTTCATGATCATGTATATGGCTACTAATGAGTAATTGTCTATGTTGTATCGAGTGTGAATGACTAGGTCGTAGGCTATATAATATAGATTTATGACTGTTAATATCTGTGATTGTATGAAAAGTGGTCGACAATGCTCAAGATAGTTTGATTGACAAAAAATTCTAAAGCCTTTCTTTTGCAAAATCAAGACACTCCCAATTTTGGTACCATTTCCCCAGAAAATTAGACATATCGGATTATCGACTGAAAGAACGAAAAGTAGGCACATCTTAAATAATATTGTTACAAGAAATATAGCATTACTGTAGAAAAGGCAATTCTTCAAATAACTACAAAACCCAAACCACAAAAATGCTGAGCTTACGTCATTAGTCACGATGGCGCTGAAGATGCAACAACGAACTACAGTTGTAACGTTAGCAATTATCGGTAATGATCGTGAGGCCGAAAGACTGGCGAGACAGCATTGCAGCTGTCGACTGTGGGTAAGTGAGAAAAAGACCCCTGGCAACGGGAAGCGTCCAGAAAGGAAAACCTCCTGGAATATTGGATGTGACTGTTAATACTGATCGGTATTGTGATATCCTTAATGAAATTGTGGTGCCAGTGATGCAAAGCGCTGAATACCAACATTGCTTGTTCCAGCAGGACGATGCGCCCCTTCACTGTGCTATTTCAGCGACAGAAATTCTGAATCGTAATTTGCAAAACAGGTGTGTGGGAGGAAGAGGACCGACATAATGGCCAGCTCGTTCCCCTGATTTCATAGCCTGTGACTATTGGTTGTGGGGTTATTCGAAGGAGAAGATCTGTGCCCTGAAACCGGAAGACGTTATCATCCTGAAAAAAAAAGCAATTGAGGAAGAAATACATGCTATTCCAATGGACATGCATCATAAATCAATTAATGACTTCCCAAAGCATTGCGTTGGATGTGAATAGTGAACAGTTTGAGGCAGTATAGTGACTTAGTAATGTTGTCACTTGTTTAATTTGAAGAATTGCCATAGTTCCTGTAACAATAATACTGTCATCACACAATGCAATCAAAGATGTAGTCGCATTCCTAATACACCCTGTATATTCAAAACAATTCAAATGAAAGTACATTTCCGGAAACAAGAGGGAAAAGTAATCCGCTTTCAGATGGTGCTCATTGGATAACGTTGTATGGATTACAACAGTAGCATGATTTCCAAGAAGAGTAAACAGCACTTCTTAGTGCTTCTCTGAAATGCTAGTGGTATGTCACAAACCAAGAAAACTACGATTGAAAATATATTAGCAAACACAGACGCAGATATATTTATTATAGTAGAGCCTACATCGACAAAGAAAAAGGAAAATACTACAAATGCAAGAACTACAATACCAGCATCTTAATAAAGCACAGGCAAAATGCAAGTGGGCTATTCGCAGACATTCATCACGAAATTACAGGAAAGTTTACAGAACTGAACGAAATGATTGACACAGACATAACAGAAATAATAAAGATAACATGGTAACAAGTTACAAATCTATGGAATCTATAGTCCAACTAGTAACAACAACTTTACTCTAGAACTGATACAAATGACAAGAAAACAATAGTGATTGGTGAGCTATATGGTCACTCTCCAAGATGGGAATATACCGTAACAATAAAGTAACAGATGTCATTGGATGAATATATTATGCAATATGAAACAAGTAAATAGAATCAACTGTTTCAAGAATAGTAGAGATTTCAATGTCTTAAGAGTGGAAAGTAGTAAGTGATAAATAGGAAAATTGTTGGTACGATCATAAATATAATTACAATTATTTTTAGTAAGAACACAATTCAAGAAGAAACATTAGCGAAATCACCAGTGCAGCTCAGTCAGCTAAGGCGTTTGCTTGCCAATCGGAGTTGCTCTCGGACGCGAGTTATAATAGGAGACAGCGATTTTGGCAGACGGATTTTTTTAATCAGAACTCCAAGCGAGTTACTCACCGATGCAAGGTCGTCTGATACCTCTGCAGCAAGAAAACTGAAGCTGGAATGGGTAGGACATAAGAGTAAACATACAAGCTCGAGATCCGAGTGGACTTAGACGGACAGTCACTTCTAAAAACTATGCACATATAGCTAAACTATAGAACTACTGTAGTCTACAATGTGCAATGTGTGCATATACGTATATGAAAAGGGACCAGTTTCCGGCACACATTTTTCGAGATAATTCCAGTTGCCGCTGCATAGTCTTTTCCTCGATAATGTAAAGTATAAAGACAATCTATATAATAAAAAAACCTATTCTATAATCAACAGACTAACTGATTCGTCAACTTAAATATCCTTAAACCCTATACGTAGGTTTTTGTTAATCCTTAGTTAATAGACAAGACTCAGTTTTACGAAATATGGACATTAAGAGTTGGAAAATGGGAGGCAGTAATGATCAAAATAATTATATCGATTTATTTTTTTAACCAGCCTTTAAATTTAAAACTAAGACTCGCTCATAAAATTGGGTTAAACTATTTATCTCATGACTCAAAATTGTTTCTAAAATGTATAAGGAATGTAAAAAAATTCAATTTCATGTACTCCCCTCAAGTAACTTGTTGGTTTTTTTTTTAACTTCCTAGCGGAGCAGAGAGGAGAGACAAAGGAGTTGACGATTTTAAAAATTCACTAAAGTATATTTAACTAGAGACGTAAAATTTAAAATGAAGTTTATTCTTTACAATTTTGATTAAACATTCTTAGATTCTTTAAATACCATCTCCTAAAGTACTGGTGAAAAGACAGAAGGGAGTGAGAAATCTCATGTCATCCGATCTCGACGAAAATCGATATCTGAGGTTCTTTGCGATCACAGAAAACGAATAGGGTATTATTTTGTCCGACATTGTCCCTAAAGTGGTGGAGTGAAAAATTAAATTATATATCTTATGGGTTTTCGAGACGAAAATTACGAATAATACAATTTGTGCGAATTCAATATGGCAGTATCAGCACTATGTATTATTTAAAAAAAAATAAAACATCGGATAACGCAGATCGACATAAACACAGTTAACACATGTAGGCCTACAGTATTTAAGGGGGTAATGTAACACTTTCGATAGTACATATTTAGTGAAATCCAAAAATGTAATTTCTACATATTCTGAATGAATTTTGTGTTGGAGTTTAGTATAATCATCAACCAATATCTCTAGATTAACAAACAACTTTTTAGACTCCATAAAATATTTAATGTGAATGGTATTTCACATGGTATAATATTTTTCAATTGGTGCAATTTGTGCAGGTAAAATTGGTTTCTCCTATATTTTGTACGATTTTGAATGTTTTAAAATTCTTTCTTCTCTGTTTTATTCACAATGCGTGTGTTAAGAAATTATTGCCCTTGTAATATCCATTGCAATCCTATTTATTATACCTTCATATAAATATAACTTCCGCGGCATGCAATTTTACCCAATTAACCAAATTAATATTTTGATGAAAAAGAAGAATCGTAATTTTACTAACATGAATTGGCGCATGACCAAGAGAAGTATAGGAAATCATATGAAAGAAACCGGGGGAAGAATAAATAGTTTATATCACCACCTAGTTCTTCTAAGTTTGGAACATTGGACGCAGAACTCCTCGCTTCGTTTCCATACATAAACCACGCAACCTTGTTGATTGCAGGGGCCCGTATATCTGCAAATATGCAGGTGAATAGAAATATGTTTTAAAAATTAATTGATTTCAAAATAGACAAATTTATTATTTATGTTTCTGTTTTGCAAGATCTTCTAGTCGAGGACAAATATTAGTTAACGTCCAATTTTGTGAACATAATAGTAACGTAGTTAATATAAATAATAATGTAGTTAAACTAAATTACCATTTTTGTAAATACGAGATATCACTTCTTAGCCATCCGTCTTTCTCGTTAGCCACACTAGCCATCTATATAGCGTAATAATGAGAAAGGATGTGTCAGTTTCGTGATACAGTGTCATATTTTATTTACATTTTAATTTGGGGGAAATAAAATATATAAACCTGTCACAGTATATCACATTTTGCAGTAAAGAACTCATTTCTTACACAAAATGAAGTTTATGCATGTTCATTATTACAAACACACACACACACACACACACACTCACACACACACACTCTTTAGGTAAACAGCTGCAGCAGTTCAAGAATATCCCACAACTGTTGCATCTTCAGAAGAACGTATTTTTTTTGGACGCGTGCCACATAGTTGGCAAATTTCACCATGTGCATGTGCACTTGAATTCCCGTGACTTACGTAAACGGAGATGAAATCAGTAGATTATTATTATTATTATTATTATTATTATTATTATTATTATTATTATTATTATTATTATTATTATTATTATTATTATTGTATGTATATGTATGAGTATATGTTTATATCACATTGCACATGCACATTTTATTTATTTATTTATTTATTTATTTATTTATTTATTTATTCATTTATTTATTCATTTATTATTCACAACATATTCCATTACAGTGAGTAATATTATACTACATGTTTTGGTTAGCTTTTTCAGTACAGTTTCATATTTCTCATAGTAAATTAAATATTACATTATTTGAAAACTAATGGATTAATAGTATCTATTTAGAAAAATTTAACTGATATATAAATACTTCACCTTCAATTAGATTACAATTTTTGTATACTCATTAACTAAAACTACAATAATATTAATATAGGTCTAATACAGTGATTTTACATTTTTACACCGAGTATTTTGAGTACTTGAACAGTATATTACACATTTTTACATTATATTAGATGTATTTTAACTCTATCCCATTAGCAAATACATAGAAATCCTTCATAAATTTTTCTAGCAAGTTTCCTCATATGAATTTTTTTAAGGCGTAAGTCATCATTATTCACATTTTTATTTTTACGGTAGTTTCGAAAGTACATCGTTAAACCCATCGTTTTTGCTTGACAGGACATCAATAATATTGTTCATTGGGTTGTTAGAGCAAGTTAAAATCACAATTTGTTTTAATTGGTCAGTAGTCAATGACATGCATCGTTTTACAACTATCCAATTGGTAGTGGTGACTGAGTGCGAACAGCTGAAAACAGAAGAAACATTACAAAAAAACTGCTATTTCCGAAGAAAGAAGGAACAAACAATGAAGTGAGATAATCAATTTAGCAATGTATGCCCTGTTCCATTTTGAGTATACACTTGACAGAGTTGGATACATCAAAGTATCTAGTAGTATCAATGAATTAGTAAGCCACACATTCTTTATGGCACTTCTGCGAGAATCTTTTCCTCCACCAACAAGCCCAGTCTACTCAGCAGGAAAAGTGCCAATAAAACAGAAAAAGTGCAAGGCTTGGAAAAAATGAAGCAGTAAGCTTAAATGAGCATGCGGCATTTTATGAAGAACTTTTCAGCTGGTCTACAGACAGTAATGCAACGTACGATGACTGGAAAACAGTACATCCCAAGTGAAAAGATTTATTTCTTTCCATCATTCATGGTATTTTCCTATTTTTTTTATTTACAATTATTATACAATCGGTTTGTTGATTCTGTATGATTTTCAGTAAAGTAATTCAAGAGTAGCACGAAAATATCTGTATCGTACTTGATTTTACTTGTTACAAAATTTATAATTTTTATAAGGCGGCTTTTTTCATAATTTAAATCTCAATAAAACTTTAAATATCTGCATAATGCATATAATTACTTTAGAAACCAACAACTGTAACCTAGACTATCAGCCCACATGTCCGGAATTATATATATTTTCAAATAGTTCTCCTCTAACATAGTTTATTTTTTTTTAATTTTCCACAAATTTACTTTTCCTGACTTACGCCCTTTAAAAAAAAAGATTCATATACATTCGCCTACAAGCACGTAGTCTACATAAATAGGGCCTGCATATATTGCATAGCCTACATAATGCTGTGCATTATACAGTTTACTATACATAGGTACTCAATATACAAAATCAATTATTATTTGTAAAATAATACAGTGCTATCCTTCCTGTAGTCTTTGTTTCACATAAAAATGTTATAAGAAAAATATTAAAGGACTAAAAATACATCGGAAAGCACTAAATAGTTATTTATGTATTAACGGAGGTAAGCAGTGTTTACTAGCCGTGAACGAATGTAAACCCGAGCGATAGCGAGCTAGTCCTAGACTAGCAAATTCTACTTAACTCACAAATTGCGTATAATGTGTTTTCCACTCCCACATTTTACATAATAAAAACATATGTCTTTATTCTACGTGATTAATAGCAAAACTGGTGGGAGGGTCGTTGACTTTTGAGTATTATTTTGTTTGTTGCTATGCGACTATTGACCGAAACATATCTGCAGTGCTTGGGAAAAGTGACATAAGTCAGTTTCCACAAACCTTTTTTGATAATTTATTGACAACTTACACTGGTTTATGTCGATTTGATTTTTTTCTGTATGAATTATTGTATTGGGAGAAATACTTATGTATTTTTTCCAAGCGAGCAGATGTTCCGCAAGTTGTCAATAAATTATCAAAAAAGGTTTGTGGAAACTGACTTGTGTCACTTTTCCCGAGCACTGCAGATATTTTCACTTACTTTCCTAGGGACGTGATGTGATTTACGTCCCGTCGTCAATAACAACTACCATTATCACGGTAAAATCCATTTACTCCCTTAAAACAAGCTAAGAACAGCATACTTACGGCAGTGGGAATGGAAAAAAAAACTATTTTATTTTATTAATAGTTTGAAGAGATGAAAATTAAAATATCAATTCTTATACATTCGGAAAAATATTATCTTGAAAACTGGACGAAATATTTCATTCAATGGGGTGAAACTACCATTTTTCGGTGAGATGAAGCGATTTAGTTAATTCTTGACTTCGGGAAAACCTCACTTAGGCAGTCAAATTAAACTAGCAATTTTTATAATATATAAGCCTACACAAATTTTATCTTAGAAACGGGTCTAAGGATGTTGATTAAAAAGGGTAAATATACCGTTTTCGGGTGCGAGAAAGCAATTATTAGCTAGATCTTGACTTTGCCTAAACGAGTTTTTCCACTTAAATTAAACGAGCAATTTTTATATATTCATAAATTTTATTTAAAAACCGGATCTAAGGATTTTCATGAAAGAGAGTGAATCTACTGTTTTCGGATGCAAGAAAGCGATTTACCTAGGTATTGACTTCGGAGAAACTCATTTAGGGTTTTTTTAGTTGATTATTTAACGACGCTGTATCAACTAATATTTTATTTAGCGTCGATGGTATTGGTGATAGAGAGATGGCATTGGTGATAGCGAGGTGGTATTGGTGATAGCGAGATGGTATTTGGCGAGATGAGGCTAGGATTCACCATAGATTACTTAACAATGGCCTAACGGTTGGGGAAAACCTCGAAAAAACCCAACCAGGTAATCAGCTCGAACGCAACTTCAGATCGACAGGCAATCGTTTTAGCCGACTGAGCTGCGCTGGGTATTTAGGGGGTTCTCTACGAACTAATAATATATTAATAATGAAGTAAATTTATCGGGTACATTTATATCTCGAGGAAAAATGCGATTTAAAAAGCAGTACACTAACGCGTAGCAGCTCGCCGCATTAAAGTAGATACGTATATAAGAGATGAATTCTTAACAGGAGGCCATTGCCCTACAGGGACATAAAAAGGCTTATCTTTATCTTAATATATGAATGAATCTATGTTTAACCTCTTGACCTCGCCCGCCCCCGCGCCGTGGTTTTGAATTGCATATGGAACTCGACTATGAAGAAAGAAAGCAGTGATAGAACTAATAAAATTGATTAATTTTCGTCTTTACTAAAGATTATCATTTTTTATTATTTTTTTGGCCCAGAATACATATGTTATGGTAACAATTAATATTAGAGGAGAAAAATTCGCTCCGGCGCCGGGGATCGAACCCGGCTCCTTGGTGCCACGTACCAAGCGCTCTCACCATTGAGCTACGCCGAAGTCTAATCCACAGCACCGGATCGAACTCCCCTCCCCCAGTGTTTTTCCTTTTGTGGCCTGATTCCAAGTTGGGCATAAATGTTGACTTTTTTATTAATCAACTGCCATTATACAAGGAGCGCATTCAGTTGAGTGACCTGATGGCCGGGATTCCACAGTAATGTGTACAGAGATATGCACTGTTGCTAGAATAATTTACTAAAGATTATTATTTTTTGGTCCTACAGAATATATCTGTTGTGGTAACAATTAATATTAGACGAGAAAAATTCGCTCCGCCGCCGGGGATCGAACCAGGGTCCTTGGTTCTCCGTACCAAGCGCTCTCACCATTGAGCTACGCCGAAGTCCACTCCATAGCACCAGATCGAATGGCAGTTGACTTAATAAAAAGAACATCAACATATATGCGCCCAACTTGGAGTCAGGCCACAAAGGGAAAAACACTGGAGGAGCGGAGTTCGATCCGGTGCTGTGGATTGGACTTCGGTGTAGCTCAATGGTGAGAGCGCTTGGTACGTAAAACCAAGGACCCGGGTTCGATCCCCGGCGCCGGAACGAATTTTTCTCCTCTAATATTAAATATTAATGAATTTCGTCTGCTGCTGAACTGCAGTTGACCACGAAGATCCACAATACAAAATGAACTGTGCGACAACTATACAGTGTAAACAATGAATTTAACATTATAATAATAAGTTCAGATACATAAAAGTTCCAATTCATGAAAAAATAAATAAAAATTTAACATTATCAAGAAGGAGGACTTCAAGATAGCAGCCGAATAGCCAAAAAGCATACTTTTAAGTAGTGCTGTCATGGTAATTTTTCTCTTGGCCATACGCCTCACATCTTGTTCCCTACCTTGAAATATATTTTACTCTCCTCTCTCTACCTCTTCGACTGTCATTTAATGATTTTATTAATATTAAAGAAGAATAAAATAAATTGTTTTGCTTTACATTTTAATTGTACAACAAGCTTGATTTAAAGAATACACCATATAGCCCCACCATAGATGCAAACTTGTCTCGATGAATCTTGTAGTATGTATTTGCAGCACTTCTTCTTTTTCAACCAGTATTTTATATAATTCTGAATTCCAGTGCTGCAGAGGTGGACAGTTTTTGTTTATGAACATCAAACAAAATACATTAGGAACAGCAAGAGATGATCTAAGACAGGGGTCGTCAGCACAGAGCACGCTGGGGCTAGTCTCTCTTACCCGCGGAAAACTCAGTGCACTAGGGTGCACTCCGTAGCTGCTAGCGGGTATGCTCTCTATCTCTCCCTGTTGCACGACGGTGCACATAGGACAGCACTGCGTGCCCTTTGCACATTTCAGCGAGTGCTGACGACCACTGATCTAAGATCTGTACAGATCTCCGCACACAAAACATAGGTACACATATGCCATATGGCTCCGTACAGAAACATTTTCTTTTACCCATACGATTAAAAAAATTGTAGGTTCCCATATGATGTATGGCCCCGTATAGCCTCCATGACAGCACTGCTTGTAAGGTTATCTGATTCGTCTTAATCTCTATGATTTTGACTTACTTATTAAATTTTGCAAATAACATAGCAAAATATAAAACTGTTTATACCTTCAGCCCCCTTTACCGACGGAAGGTCGGTCTTCCAGGTATGTATTGTATAATAATTATCATTATTATGTTTTGTATGTTTTGTATTTTATGTCCAGGAGGAATAACATTTTGTTTCTGAAGTTCTTACTCTAATGCAAGGGAAAAACTAATCATTCAATTTCGTTTCAATATTAATTCTTAATTAATTATTTGTCTCTGATTCTTCTTACACCATTAATCTTGATGATTCTGACTTACTATTAGTATTTCAATCTTTGGAAACAACAACAACAATAATAATAATAATAATAATAATAATAATAACAATAATAAACAGAAAGCTAACCGCTATACAGAATTATTTTCGTGATACGAATTTAGATAAGCTTTCACATAGGAACAAAACGTAAACATACCATTTGCGTGATGCCAGTGTATTGTCCTCCGGAATCGATAGCCATGCAGTGAAATGAAACAATCGATACAGGAGCAGGAAATAGACGGCAGAGCATCGCATAGTGACCCATAAAGACTTCAATTGTCCGGAACATACACAAGCAGACATATCCGGATCACAGCTGTAATTTTATTCAATATCTTCAGAATTTTTAGTAAGGCGAATGAATATATCCCGCTAATAAGTGATTCTAAATGAACTCACTATTCGTTAATGTAGTATACAATGTTGATGTACTGAGTGCATAGATATAATGCCCATAATTGATATTCGATGTGTTCACCATTTGTTATTCTAGTCGACATAATGGTTCATCACTGATACTCGATGTGTTCAAGATATGTTATCTTAGTCGACATGGCTCATAATAAAATAACTGATACTCGATGTGTTCATCATTAGTTATTCTAATCAACATATACGACTCTTAACTTACTCGATGTGTTCACGAATAATTATTCTAATCGAAATATACTGCTCATAATATATATTCAATGTCTTCAAATTAGTTATTCTAATCTAAATATACAACTCATCTGATACTTGATACGTTCATAGTTATTCTAATCGACATATACGGCTCATAACTGATGCTTGACGTGTTCACAGTTAATCTACACACACACATTAATGCACTAGTTTCCAAAATAAATTACTGTTGCGGGTGGTCTGAATCATCCTGTGTATATATATATGTTTTTGAGACAAAAATATTTATAACTAAAGCACATGTGAACTTTCGCTTGAGCTTGATTTCACCAATCAGCCTTAGCAGAAAGTAATAATAATAGTCTTATTTTCCCTGGCAGAGTTAAGACCATCAGGCCTTCTCTTCCACTCAACCAGGATCAAATCACATACAAAAAAAAACATACCGGTATACAAATAAAGTAGGGTCAGTGGCGTATTACTTTAAGATTTCAAATGGGAGTCGTGGTTAAATATGGTACCATTTGATAGAGCTCTTCAAAACAAACAACTTTCATAGGAAACGGTTTTATTAATTCCTACTCTTTCAATGAGAAAACGTACGAAAAGGCAATGGGTGATTCAGACCACCCGTAAGTCATTTATTTCGGAAACTAGTGCATTAAAATTTTCGATACAAAAATATTTGTAACTTTCACTTGAGCTTGATTTCAACAATCAACCTTAACAGGAACTAAGGTCAGTGGCGTATCACTTTAAAATTTCACATGGGAGTCGGGGTCAAATAGGGTACCATTTGATAGAGCTCTTCAAAACAGACAACTTTCATAGAAAACGTTTTCATCAATTCCTACTCTTTCAATGAGGAAATGTACGAAAAGATAATGACATTAATACTGAGAAATGTTACGAGAAGAAAATGTAAACTAGATAAGTACATTCAATGTTGACATAGTGCACATGCACAATTACCTGGCTGAGTGTAGGCCTGGTGGCCGGCAGCATCGTCCGAGGGGTGAATATAAGTAAACTACCCCTTCCCCTTTGCTGGCTCAGCAGTGTTTCCTTTAGTCACCGCAATGCAGTAACTACGGCCAGGTCTACATGTACACTGCACTTAGCCAGGTAATAAGCTCAGGTGGCCTTGCCCAACAATGTACAATAAGAAGGAAATGTTTTGTTTTCTCTGTACCTACGTATGTACATTTTTTCTAGTTTTGCAATTACTTTTGTGACTAATAAAATAAGTACCTAAAATTTAAGAGTGATTACAAATACCTCCTACGTACTAAAAACAAATTTGGTTCTGTGGCATGGCCAACACGATCTCCTGACTTGAATCCTTTGGATTTCTATCTTTGGGGACGGTTAAAAAACATCGTCTATCAAGATCGTCCCACAACAAGAGATGACATGAAACAGCGAATCCGAGAGACCTTCCAGTCACTTGACCACGCCGAAGTGTTAGGAGTCACTGACAGTGTTAGAAGAAGAGTACGGGTGTGTGCTGCTCAGAACGGCAGACAGTTTGAACATTTGTAAAAATTAATGGAATTGTCCAAGTCTTTCAGTAACTTCTGTCAACATTAATTGTCTTGTTTACATTTTCGTATTGTAACGTTTCTCAATATTGATGGCATTGTCTTTTCGTACCTTTCCTCACTGAAAGAGTAGGAATTGATAAAACGTTTCCTATGAAAGTTGTTTGTTTTGAAGAGCTCTATCAAATGGTACTATATTTGACCCCGACTCCCATTTAAAATTTTAAAGTATTACGCCACTGAACCTACTTCCTGTTAGAATTGATTGATGAAATCAAGGTCAAGTGAAAGTTCACATGTACTTTAGTTATAAATATTTTTGTCTCGAAAGTTTTAATGCACTAGTTTCCGAAATAAATTACTGTTACGGGTGGTATGAAATATATATACGGCACATGTCTGATAACACGTGTGTTTATGATTAGTTACTCTAATCCACACATACGAGTCATAACCGATACTGAATCTGTTCACAGTTATTCTAATTAACATTCGAGGCTCAGTATAATATTCAATATGTTCAAGATAAGTTATTCTAATCGACATATACGATTAATAACTGATATTCGATGTGTTCACAGTTATTCTAATCGACATATACAGCTCGTCTTCACAATTCGTTTCTCAAGCAAATATTATATACATGCATGTTTCAAGATTGATATTCTATGTTTTTTTTTATTATTATTTATTTTCGTTTTAAACTAGGGCTTAATACTAAAATGATTAATTTATAGTGAGGCCGCTGTCGTGATATACCGTATTTTCATTTGTTTTCATGTCCTTCGAGATACCTTTGTAATATTTCTCATCAGTAAAACTAAAAATATTATTTTTTAGTGTGTTGGTAACACGTATCGCTCTGTGCAAGAAAATAACAAAATAGAATATGCATGAGATATAGGCTATTCTGTTTGGGCATGTGCTCTTCATACGACACGTACGGAACCATTCAAATGTAGAAAATCGAATTTGATACATTGCCCACGAAGAGTGCTACAATTTAAAATAAAGTAACTGCATTACAATATTGTAGTTAAGTAGTTGGCACTGGCGGTCCCCGTTTCCCTCTTTTCATTCCACTAACATTCTCTACCTTTCCCTCAAAGAGTTATTGTAAACGAAAAAAAGTGTTCTGCAGATTTTAAAAGTGAATTACATCAAAACCTAAGATTATACAATATTTTAAATTATATTTTGATTTAGATCTTTGGGGAGAATGATCTTGAACGTTTCATTAAACCCAAGATGGTCAGGTTCAATAATTCTGTAACTGTTTGGTTGATTTGTAATGGAATGATCCTTATAGCAGACTTAGGCGTTATTTATAATCAAGTCTTTATTTATACTCCTAGGTTTACTGCAATTTATAATTAAACTTAATTTTATGTTTATTTTATTGCTGTAATAATTGTAAATTGATTGTGTATTATAATTATATCTCTACCACCGGGAGTATAGCCAATTACAGTGCTAATGCATAGATGCATACCGGGTACATGTGATTCACGATCGATCATCCTTGTAGTTTGTTATTGACCTTGCAAATAAAGTTTGGGCGCCCCTGCCTTAAACAGAGTACGAAGTATTGCACATTTTGGAATTACAATATACAGTAATGTGGCGGTTTTGATCATAGCGACATCTGTTATCGATTTATGGAACTACTAGTATTGTTTTCATCAAAGCATATATGGCCGATCAATTTGTTATATTGTGATCAGGGGTGGAACTAAACACTTAGCAATCCTTCTCGTAGGAAAGACTATAAAAATAACTTGGATTTTAGCCGCTAGAATGACAACTACTCCGCTGTCCCCAGGAAGGGTTTCATGAGTTGATACGACTGTACCTAGCAACGCAAATGGTTCGATATCACTCCGCTGTGTGTATCCACATCGAGCGCTCGCTAATATTGTGAAGTAAGAGTCCTCGACAGCCACTTAGGTAATAGTCTACAACGCTTTCAACTGGCTTCTTCGATCAGGCAGTGCGAACAAGGCAAGATTTAACACAGGATTACCCCCCCCCCCCCGTTTGAAGAAGTATCCTGGTTATAATATTTAACTCCGATTAGCTTCGGTGACATGTTTACCATACTAGTATTCAACACCTAAGGTAGATGAGTGCAATCCCTGCTAAGTGCAATGGAATTTTATTTATTTATTTATTTATTTATTTATTTATTTATTTATTTGTTCATCTCATAGCTTATTTTAAAAATGTATGATCTAATGATTAATTGCTAATTCAATAATAATAATAATAATAATAATAATAATAATAATAATAATAATAATAATAATCATCCGAGACACGACAGCCCATGAAGGACCATGACCGGCCAGCCGGCTGCTGCCTCATGTCCATACGCCGAAGCAGAAATGGACGATCATCCAATCAGAATGGAGGTGTCATGTAGTTAGCACGAGCCGTTATAGCTGGCTTTCGTAACCGGATTTCGCTACCTATCGTAGCTCCCCAAGAGCATCACCGGTCCCAAAAGCTGGCCGAAATTTCATGAGGAAATTTCTTCCCTCATGAGGACTCGAATCAGCGCGCATTCCGTAAGGCGAGTCCTAGGCAGGATGCCTTTGACCTTTGACCTTAGACCACAACACCACGGCGCGGGACGCTAATTCATTAACTTAGTTAATTGTTATTTTTAAGTATTCCATTACATATCTATCTTTTTATCGTATGATTGCTTATTTTAACAATGCAATCATTAACTTAGTCTTCTGACATTATTATTAACTTATTATTTTTACTGCTTTATTTCTTTACATATTATGTTATATAAGTACTTATTTAACAATAGATTATCTTGCTCATTTATTAACTCAATGTTTTACGTGCTACAATATTTATTTATTTATTTATTTATTTATTTATTTATTTATTTATTTATTTATTTATTTATTTATTCATTTATTTATTTATTCATTTATTTATTTATTCATTTATTATTTATTTATTTATTTATTTATTCCATATAATCAAGTTGCTAATTTGACAACTTATTTGCATGTTACTTTGTTAATTCAATTTGGTTTAATTTAAGAGACATTTGGTTTAACTTTTATTCAATCGCATTTATTCACTTATTTATTTACACTTTACCTACCTCATTATTTCCTTATTGGGCCATTCAGTCATTTCATTGAAATTAATGATTTTATTTCTAATTTCCCACACTTTGTTGTAAGCCTATAGTGCTTGAAAATGTATTAAAGAGCCTATTCTGTTTCCTCACTGATCATTTACCTACAGTATAAGCATATTAGGGTCTGTTCCCCTTTAACTGTTACTTTTTCATTAGATATTTTTCAACGGAATCTTCGCATATCTATGAAGTGTGAAATAAATCAGCCTTCGTAATGTTCTTAATAACCACAATCAATAATCTACGACGTAATAGTGGAGAGACTTGCTTTCCAAGCAAAAAGCATTCACAACCCAACCCGAAAACAGGCGCCAGCATGTTTTTAACTTTTGTTGTCGCCGATTCGGGAGTCTGTGATCGATAACAGGCCATTAGAACAATTGAAGAGGTGCGAGCGTTCCTACGACGGAGCAGAACATTCGCGCGAGCTGTTTCCCGATACCTCCTCTGGCTGTATACCAGCCTGGTATGAGAGTTGCCTCAACACATGTGAAGAACACGGACATACGTGTGCCTGGTCTGGCGCTCCACACGTGATATCTGTCAGAGCAAGCGAGAGAGAGTAAAGTAATGCGAAGTACTGTATACACTATACAGTAGTATAGGAGAGGACATGCCAAACGTAAAAGAAAATTCATTATAATTTGTTACAACAAATTTCTAACCAAAAAGAAGAAAGAAAATCAAGGTGAAACATATTTTCTTATTATACGATTTTACGCGTTTCGAAACAATTCAGTTCGTGTATCATGTTGTGAAGTTCACAGTTTATACATATTCTTGGATTATAATTTAAAGGTAAATGAAATCATTTACTATATATATTAAAGAAAGCACACTTCCTTTTCCGGATGACGTGAATATGTTAGGAGAAAATCCACAAACGATTAGGGAAAACACGGAAATTCTACTTGAAGCAAGTAAAGCGATAGGTTTGTAAGTAAATCCCGAAAAGACAAAGTATATGATTATGTCTTGCGACCAGAATATTGTACGAAATGGAAACATAAAAATTGGAGATTTATCCTTCGAAGAGGTTGAAAAATTCAAATATCGTGGAGCAACAGTAACAAATATAAATGACACTCGGGAGGAAATTAAGCGCAGAATAAACGTGGGAAATATCAGTTATTCGGTTGAGTAGCTTTTGACATCTAGTCTGCTGTCAAAAAATCTGAAAGTTAGAATTTATAAAACAGTTATATTACCGGTTGTCCTGTATGGTTGTGAAACTTGGACTCTCACTTTGAGAGAGGACCAGAGATTAAGGTTCTTAGGAAAATATTTGGGGCTAAGAAGGATTAAGTTAAGGAGAATGGAGAAAGTTACACAACGCAGAACTGTACACATTGTAATCTTCACCTGAAATGTTTAGGAACATTAAATCCAGACGTTTGAGATGGGCAGGGCATGTAGTACGTATGGGTGAACCCAGAAATGCATATAGAGTGCTAGTTGGAAGGCGGGAGGGAAAAAGACTTTAGGGAGGACGTAGATTGGAGGATAATATTAAAATTAATTTGAGAGTGGTGGGATATGATGGTAGGGACTGAATTAATCTTGCACAGGATAGGGACCAATGGCGGGCTTATGTGAGGGCGGCAATGAACCTCCGGGTTCCTTAAAAGCCATTTGTAAGTAAGTAAATAAGTCTATATTGATGGCTGAAAAGTGATACGTCGTATCTACAAAAGTGGTAATTTATTTTAACTACATTATTATTTACATTAACTACATTATTATTATGTTCACAAAATTTAAAAGTGAACTAATATTTTGTCCTCGAGTAGAAGATTTCGCAAAGCAGAAGCATATGTAAAAAGTTTGTCTATTTTGAGAAAAATTAATTTGTAAAATAGTTATTTGCCTGCAGATTTACAGATACAAGCTATCACTTCTTAGCCATCGATATTGTACTTCTTTCTATTACTTTGTTTCATCTAAAATCATTACCGTACTTAAAACTGGTAACATGTGATAAGGAATTAATCTTTTGTAAAATGATTCTGTGTGTTCTTTTATATTATTTGATTATTTAACGACGCCGTAACAAACTACTGGGTTATATAGCGTCGATGGAATTGGTGATAGCGAGATGATATCTGGCGAGACGAGTCAAGGATTCGCCTTAGACTACCTGACATTAGCCTTACGGTTGGCAAAGCCTCGGAGAAAATCCAACCACTTAATCGGCTCAAGCGGGACTCGAAACCACGACCGAGAGCAACTCCGGATCAGCAAGCAAACGCGCTACCATCTGAACTACGCCGGTGGTTGATTCTGTGTTATTTGTTAGTAAAATATTCAGGTGAATATAATAAAATTTATGGACATTATCTTTCGAATATAAAATGTCTTCAGAATTGGCTGAAAAGCTGAGAGACAGTTTCCGAATATAAATGGAGACTGCCATCGTTTGCTTGGAGTTTGTAGCAAGGAAATAAGTCCAGCTGTGCAATTTAACACAAGTGTGTCCCCCATCTCTCATACCTGGAATATATATTGTATTTTAGCCTCTTTCTCATTGCTCTATTTAGTCTTGGAAGTTAATTCGTGTGCACGTCTCATTTATAAGGAACAAATATTCATTTTATCTATTTCTGTAACGAAGAACTACATTAATTTAGTAAAACAATTTAGATATATATTTTTAAGTCTCAAATTTAACATCAATTTTGTTTTAACTGGAGATTTAATTGCGTAAATAATTCCTGTGACGAAGTAATTTTTCGGACATACAGACCACAATTTCACCTGAAACTTCATCTTGTGTAAACAGCGAAGTTAAAAAGGAATAATATTTAAGATCCAATTTCGATTAAAACATTGTTAGCTACATTTCATTACTTTTTGCGAGAAAATTATCTCTCGATGTCATTGATAATAGTTCAGGGAAAATCGCTGTACACAAACAGACGGCACGCCAAAGAACTTTCACGTTGTTACGAGTGCCAAAAATGTGCATTTTTCGGCTAAAATTTTGAAATAGATATTTCTGCGGCATCACAGTACGTTTTCTACACTTTGTACAATGCAGAAGTAAAAAAAATTGGATTATAGAAGAACGATAATGAAATCTACTACATTCATACTCAATAACAAAACAAGTGAACAGGTTTTTATGGGTATAACAGAAATTCTAGTAATTATATTATTTGAATATATGAGTAACAACATTAAATGAGTTACTATAAGCGACTCAACACATACTCTGACTTTATTGTGTGTATGAAGGTGAAACAAATTGACGCTTCAGTTCAAAAGGGAAACAACTCAAAGTTCAAAGTTTCGAGAAACCTGCATTTTAAAGCTTTATGCTGTTGTGAAAAATCAAAGTATCGTTAATGATGTTTTGTAAATATGGAAAGTTTCAAATTAGAGTCTGTTAATTGGATTTTTCACAGCAACATGAAGCTTAAAAATTCAGGTTTATCAAAACTTTAAATTTTTAGTTGTGTTCCTTTTGAACTGAGCCGTCGAAATACCCATTTACGCTTTTCGCGTGTTACTCTACTACAATGATGTCAAAGCAAGCGCATTTTTCTGACCTTGACGTCGTACGCGGGCAGCAAGCGCAAAGTATGGAAAGAGGAAGGGTTGTGTATATGAATAAGCAGCCTGTTGGATTAAGAAAACAGTGGTGCACAAACTTCAAACGGAACGTGAAATTTTATGTCGTTATTTTTATGTGGCTACTTTCTGTTTGATATTATTTATATTGTCTGTAAAACAAAAGTACTAACACTGATTTCTTAATATTGCACTTGTGTTTTAAATGTTAATAACATAATAGAGAGTTAAGAAGGAATATTCACTTAAATTCCATAGTAGTAGGCTATAATTGTACTGTATTAAGTGAATGAAACACATCATTCATAAAGAAAGTGATATTCCAAAGAAAGAGATTATGACATGATAAATTGGAATTGATATTGATGGTATCTTTAGCCTTACAAAAGTAATCAATAAACTAATCAAAACAATATTACAGTACAAAGCAAAGTTACCTAGGTACTGTATATGTTTTAAGTGTAACTAATATTACATAACAAAACTCTGATCGCATTATGCTTTTAAGGTGATATTAATTATGAGCAACTTCCTATCATCAGAATATTAAATTATTTTCTCGAAATCTGCTAAAGCTATAGAGCTGACATTTTTACAACATATAGGCACGAATCTTCTGCTTATGATGTAACAGTAGTTGCTTTGTTAATTCATTTCCTTACTAACAATTTCCATGCGAATATTTTCAAAATTTTCAATACACTATCTTCAGTAATACGTATATACGGTATTTTAGATTTACGAAAACATTCTGTAAGGCTACTAAATAAATAGGCCTATATCTCAAAATTTCACTTTTCTATAAGAAAAGTTGAGAAAATATTTCTTTTCAATAAAAAAATCAAATTTGTGAAAAATGAGCATTAAAATTAAAACTTACATTCTTATAATGCACTTACACTTCCCAGGAAAATCTAAAAATTAATATGGATACAGTTTTAATAAGTTCTCTTCCTTTTATCTATTGAATCAGTGCTGGTCATCCCTGAATATAGCTCGACCAAGCGGCATGTACTATCTCTTTCTTCTGTCTCTTTCCTTTCCGCTGTAAAGCGCTCAGGCTCTCCTGAGCTCTAAAGCGCGCGCTTGCTCCTATGGGCATCAATTGACATGCCTGCTCTACTGTCACCACTGATACTTTTGCTGTAGTTTATTTTCTTGGATATTTATTCAAGAATGACAATACATAAATTAAATAATTTAAAATGGACTCAAAAAAATTGCCTTTTACATAAAAAAGACATCTGTGATTCTAAAATAAAGTAAGATAACTAATTTCATTTATGAATAGTATTCTGCCCAACCAAGCGGCCCGTAGTTAGAATCCTGGCGTAAAAAATGAAAGAAATTTATCTTCCGCCTATGGGACTGGATGCTCGTCGGTAGTCTTGTGATTATCCTGTGAAGTCTCTGCGGTGGCCTACAGGGAGGTTCGCAATTTGTAGATGATTAGTGTTGATCAAGAGACAATCCTCCTTTCCCAACACCCCAGTGGTCTGTAAGTATGCATTACACGAGATGTGAAACGAATGAATAAATGAGGAAAAAAAAAAGTAGATGACATAAATGTTCTTCTAAAGTTATTATTTTGTTATTGATTAACACTGAATAAAGCCACCAACGTAGCTCAATCGGCCGAGGTACTTGTCTGCCGATTCGAAGTTGCGCTCGGGCTTGGGTTCGATTCCCGCTTGGGCTGATTATGTTTTTCTCCGAGGTCTTCCCTAACCGTAAGGCGAATGTTAGGAAATCTATGGCGAATCCTCTGTCTCATCTTGCCAAATATCTATCACCAATCACATCGACGTCAAATAACAGAGTAGTTGATACAGCGTCGTTAAGTAACCAAGAAAAAAAATGATAATATTACGAGGTAGACCTATCATGGTGATGTGATAGTGTTGATAGTATTACTCCAAGTTGTGGCAGTAGTGCTATAATTTTGTATTTAGTGTTTCAAGCTGTATAGTGATAAAAGTTATGGTAATAGTGTTGGCAGTAGCGGTGTTAAAGGTTGTGTTGTGAGTTTGTGGTAGATACTGGTGTTACAGGTTGTGATAGCAATATGTCACTGTTGTGTAATGCTAAGAGAAACAGCGTTTCTAATTTCCGCTTCGTGTATTACAGTAGCTTATAACAGCTGTTACGAGAGTAATTTCACGCCCATTTATAATTCATCAACTGACTTTTATTGCCAAAATAATTCGTTGCTGACTTCACAAAAAAAAAAAACTGAACGCCGTACTACAAAACCCATAAACCAATCAGTGCTACCAATACAACAGTAAACAATGCAGAACACTTTCATGTCAATCTATTTCCATTTCAGATAAGGCATATTTATCCACATAATACAATAAATATTAAAAACAGGAGTCTGAGAGATTGTTACAGAACTATAAAATTTTATTTACTTATACATAGCGTGGAAGGAACATACTGCATTCTTTTCACAAGTCAGATGAGATTCCAAGAAGTATGACGAAAAAAGAAAAGTATTTTGTTCCTTTGGGAACGGTTTTCGAATTATATTGTGCCTCCAATCTAAAAATTTGTGAGATAAAAAATGCTGAGTTCAAAACATCTATACAAATTGCTTTATAAAATTGACGGGATCCATTCATTAGATAGTCTACGCAATGAGAGCAAGAAACAAGCTTCACTTTCTCTAAAACGTTAATAATTTTCTACAGATAGTAGAAACTTGGCATAAGAAATAATTGGAACTGGGGCACTTCGGATTATCATTTCGTTCAAATTATGAAATATATTATGAAATTATTACTCTACCTGGATTTTATATATTAGGGCCTAATAATTAGGCCCAAAGGAAAGAGAAAAACATTGTACAATAGGCCTACTATAAATGTAAAAAAGTTCTAGAAATCAATGTATGAGGTACAATAATCAAACCAACAGTTAAAAGAAACAGAACAGTAGAAACAAAATAGATGAAAACTTCAGAAGGAAACTTTAGGCTTTAAGATATTTACAAGAATTATCAAGTCTAACGGTAGTCTCCGCTGATATTCGAGGATGGTACACGATGTTCAGTATAATGACGGTTAAAGCGCTACCTGATAGATCTCTGTTGTGATACCACCGGGGCTGAAAATCGAATTATTGGGATTCCTTTTATCTCCTCACCCTCTCACTCTTAAGTACTGCACCATACTGTAAATCAGCGGTGACCAAAGTGGGTGTAGTGATTACATCGTGTAATCACAGACATTCAAATGGGTACGAGGAGTTTCCTGTACATTGCTGTTTCATTCACGTACTGAAGACAAGTAGTGGCGGTATCATGTCTCTCTACAAACTTTGTCTCTAAAAGCAGTAAGAGGTGGTTTCGTAAAGAATGAAAAGGAGAACTTTTTTGTTGTTCTGTCGGACAAAATGTAATATGTTTACTTTGCTCAACGGTTCAATTAGGAGTATATAGAAACATTAATTGCCACGCTGAATAATGTATTATTATTATTATTATTATTATTATTATTATTATTATTATTATTACTGACCACTAAGTATGTTTCTATAATTCTCCTGTACGTGCATGAATATTGATATTTTTAGATCTTCTCCCTAGAAGGATAAAATTATTAGATTTTAACTCAATTTTAATCTTCTTAATCTTTAGAAATGTTAAATGGTATGTTTTATTTAACGACGCTCGCAACTGCAGAGGTTATATCAGCGTCGCCGGATGTGCAGGAATTTTGTCCCGCAGGAGTTCTTTTACATGCCAGTAAATCTACTGACATGAGTCTGTCGCATTTAAGCACACTTACATGCCATCGACCTGGCCCGGGATCCAACCTGCAACCTTGGGCATAAAAGGCCAGCGCTATACCTACTCGCCAAGCAGGTTGACAATCTTTAAATGAGGGTAACTATTTATTAGTTATTCATTTAATAATAATATTGTAGAAAAACTGATTCAATATTATGTGCCAACGAACTGTTAAACGCCAGGAATTGAGAAGTGCTATTCATAGACATTCCGCTAGCCCGCGCTGCGAGCGTACTAAACTAGCCTCGGCTATTGACTGATTACTTGTACTGGATTCATATCATATCATATCGCTAACACTGATTTATGAATACGAAAAACGTTAGTTCGCTGTTCATCCACCGGAAGTCCGCGCTAAGAATGTCTATGAATATGGCCCGAGATGTCTTAAATCATAGACAGGAAGAGAAAGATGAGATAAATAAATGTAAGCAAGTCAGCTACCTAATGGAATTTGAAATATCTCGTGCTCCAAAGTCTTTTAATAGAACGGAATTTCTCAAAAGAATAATGATTAAAATAGCTTAAATAACTTGTCCATAAGAAGTTTTAAATTTTGAAAAACTACGAATTTCTCGACCAAGTATCGAGAGAATAATTTAGAAAATTCTTGATTATATTCAAGGGAAAGGTTAAAAAAAGAAGCAAGAAAAATCGTATATTAATTATTCACTGGCTCTTGATGATAGCAGTGACATCTTACTGGTACAGCAAAGCTTGAGATTTTTATCCGCGGGATTAATCAAGATGTTAGTACAGGAACGACCACTGGTTATAGTTTTCATCCCAAGTACCTTTCCACCGTCTCCTTACTTCATAAGTGTCTGTCTCATGTAATCACTGCAGCTGTAAATGATTGAGGACTTTTATACGCCTCTCCACGTGCACGCACACGCACAGTCGTTATTAAGTACTCTTCTAACATGACAGTGTTTGGGGTCTTGCAGACTACATAATTTATTCCTTTATTTGTGAAAAGGCAATATTAGAAAAATGACGTTAAAGTCGATTTGTATTAAACCATTATTTTTCATTTTATTTTAATCGATTACTTAACGAAGCTACTATACCTACTACAGGTTAATTAGCGCCGATGGAATTGGTGATAGTGAGATGGCATTTGGTGGTATGAGAACAGCCTCGGGGAAAATATCCAAACATCAGACCAAGCGGGAAACGAACCCACGCCCCAGAGCAGCTCCGAATCAGCAGGAAAAGCGATATCGCCTTAGCTATGCCGGTGGCTCCCTAATACTGGCGATTCACAGAATCTGGAATACCATAGCATCATCGTCATCGTAATTATGTCAGTTGCCCATTTGACGCCACGTGTCGGCATAATCTCAGCTGTTGTTTGCATGCGATTTGAATGTTGGTCAGGCTGTGACGCAACGCATGTAGGTTGTGCATAAACTGGTCGACATCGCCCCACTTCGGCACTGGTTGGCGGAGTTCGTTTTCAAGAAGCACAGGGTGACTAAGAAGTAAAGAGACGAATGGACAAGTAGCAATACATATCGGTTTTAGAATTATCAATAAACTAATGTGTGCTCAATAATAAAATTGTGGAAAGAACTGGGTGATACCTAAGTACAAACTGGTGAATGTGCTGCTGTTACAAGGTACAATACTTCTTCCATTTGGTCTTCGTCCATATGTGATTAAATTAATAACAGATCTGTGTAGGAATTTCAGATTGTCAAGAGCATTTTAAATCAAGCAGCTCTGAACAGAAATGGATTCTTTAAGGAGATCGACAAGGTCAACGCAAAGACGGAAAGTAACCAATACTAAGATGGGAAGAATAATGGAATGTATGAAAACTGAAGTTGGAGATAAATGGAAAAAGAAAAGAGTGACAAGGGATGTAAGGAAATTCCAACGATTGCGCGACACGTCTATACTCGAATGAAAGTACAGTAATGCAACATTAACTAACATTGTACTGTAGTACATTTTATGTCATATTCATATACATATATTAGAGATGAACAAAACTAATTGCCGCTCTCGCTCTCTGTGTTCGTTGCATTTGTCTTTCGAATCTCGTCTTGTCATTCTCGTGCGCTTCGTGTCTCGCTCATCATTCTCGAAATAGCATTTGGTCGGCATGGAAAGATTTCGTAACTTTCAACAACATACACCATTGAAATAAATAACATTATAAATGTTTAAATGAGACAAAAAGACAAAACAGAACAGTATCTTAGTTATAAAAATGTTCTGGTTCTATTATTGTATAAATAGAAAAAGAAACACAATTCTCAAGTAAATTTGCATTTCTAAGAAACATAAAACATAACATTAATATCTTTTTTACTTGAGATTGCACACTTGATCTCAAATATATGAAAAGAAAATTCCTAGCCTTTTAATAAGGGCCTAGTAATTAAATATAGATTGGAGAACGGATTATTATACACTGAAAGATAGAGATGATGTTTCAAATAGACTACTTGATCGTTTATACATATGTAACAGTTGCCAAAGTAGACAAAAGTTCAGTCAGGTATAAACAACTGTGGCGATTCAAGGCTGCTTGACGTTCGGAACTTCGGAAATGATCAATCTCGACGTCTCGAAACACTCACAAGCAATCTTTACGTCAACGACGCGACGTATAGAAAACTGTCGTGCGGGTTTTCGGCTTTGCAGGCGCTGTTAGTCTTGCTTTCTCGATCGTTGTTCATTTCTAACGTATAGGCCTATATAGTACATAATACGAGGCGCATCCAGAAAGTAAGTTTCCCGATTTTTTCCCCTTGAAGTAAACGTAATTAGCCGTGTAAATTGCGCATGCGTAACAGATCTATGACGTATCAATCATATGCCAGCCGGACAGATCCCGCCTGGTGCCAGTAGCGTGGCAGCAGTGGTCCGAAATGGAAGCTCTTATTCCTTCTCCCGCCGCCTGCGAGGTTCGGTCGGTGATAAAGTTCTTTAATGCACAAAGCATTGCGCCAATTGAAATTCATCTGCAGCTCTGTCAGGTCAATGGGCCGAACATATATATATATATATATATATATATATATATATATCCTCAAGAAATTCCTGTCCTCCGGTGAGCGTTTTGGCCGAGCCCCTACAGCCCAGGCTGCGCAGAAGTTTAGAGTCGGGACAAATTGAAGCTTGCGCCCGCCGCCATGTTTGGGGAGAGCGCCGGCTAGCAGACATCCTCATATCCAATGTTCAAGGTTTAAAATAATATGTTTTTTATATTTTATAAACCAATCGGAGTAACTAAATGAAACAAAATCCCGTTGAGGTTTAAAGCGACTACGTTGTGGACATAATATTCAAGTTACCGTTAGTATGACGTGAAACGAAAGAAGACGGAAACAATTTGATAATTATCAAAGACGTTGTAGTTTTTTGACATCATTTTAGAGCGAATAAAAAATACAAATGCATATTGTAAGCCAGTTCAGGTGAAAATAAAGTTATGTATTAGTAGTCTATTACCTGTTAATCGTAAAACACTGCCAGCTATGTATTGTACATTACATAAAACAATATATATCCTACTATGTACATATGTGTTTCCTTTGATGTAGAGGAGAAACGAACAATTTGATCTGCTTTCATATTGTATAGTATAATACATCTGTAAAATAAAAACATGTACACTAATGTTCTAGTTTTAAGATATAAATACCATTCATTAGCTTATTATCATAGTAATATAAAATAAACTTTACATGCAGGAATTACTCCGTCAAATATAGGTACTTGAACACTTATAGGCTATATGAATTTTAGGCGTAGTGTACAGAATAAGAGCTTACCTATTGATTCTTAATTAATAAGATGGACTTCCTTAAATTTCTTACAAATTTATGTAAATTCATGTTAGAACTTTTAGGTGTATGGTGACATCTGATCTTTATGTATATATGGTCATTATGATCAATTTAACACGTCTAAAAATATTAATATCTCTGCTTCAATACCTGTAAAAAAAAATATGTAAGCCTATTGTTTTATTTTGAAAATATTGGCGTAAGCACCATTCATTAGCTTATTATCATAGCAGTAATAGGTCTATAAAATATATTTTACAGGCATTAATTACTCTGCCAAACAAATTTTGAAAAAAATATATATGGATTTTAGGCCTACATTGCAGAGAACAAGAACTTACCTATTGATTCATAAATAAGATGGATTTTGTTAAATGTTGTCTTACAATTTTCTTGTGCAAACTCATGTTGTAACTTTTGGCTGTGTGGTGACATCTGATCTTTATGTACATATCTATGACCAGTTTAACAAGTCTAAAAATGTGATTCTCTGGGAACTCATTTTCTAGAATATGTTCTTGCAGTTGTGGAAAACCTAATATTCAGAACAACGCTTTTTTGTGTTAGATATTAGTCTTCGTCTATGGCTATTATCTCGGTACATGTCCAACTAGGCTAAGTAAGCAAGAAAGAAATTGTACGGTAATTATATTACTGTACTTACTTGTGCAGAGAAATTCCAGATCCTTTCCTGTACGTGTATGTACAATTAAACACTGCACACGAATTCACCATAATGAACGGCACACTCAAATTTACTACTTAGGCGTAGAACTTATTAAACAATAACAAACCCGCACGTTAGCAACGTGTATCTCTAACTTGTAGGAACACATTCACACTTCGAAGATATTACGCATTTTTAAAATACACTAATTGTTAGAAACGACTATTAATGTACTCCATCACTGACTAAAAAAACTGAACTTCCTATTAACTCTAACTTTAATGCACTATAAAAAATAAACAACACAAATTAACACACTATTAAAAGTAAACACAAATGAACACGTGAATCTCCATGTATTGATAAAGTGCTTCCAGATCCTTCCTTGTACGTATACGTACAATTAAACGTTGTACACGAATTCACCATAAAGAATGACACTAGTAACCCAATTAAATTCAATGAATAACATCTACACGTTAGGAACGTGCATCTCTAAATTGTAGGAACACATTCACACTTCGAAGATATTACGCGTTTTTAAAATACACTAATTTTATTATTAGAAATGACTATTAATGCACTCCATCAATGGCTAAAGACTAAACTTGCTATTAACTTTAACTTTAATGCACTATTAAAAGTAGACAACACAAATCAACACACTATTGAAAGTAAACAACACAAATGAACACGTGAATCTCCATGTGTTGATGCTTGATAAAGTGCTTCTACTCCCAAAACATGGCGTCGCGCGAACCTGCGCGAGAGGTTTCAAATTTGTACACGACATCAGCGCCAATTGTGTGTCTAGATATATAACTACAACGTCTTTGGTTTTGGCAACGACGAAGAGCTGAAGACGTCTGTCACACGCTGGTTCCATTCACAGGCGGCAGAGTTCTATGACAGAGGGATACAAAAGTTGATCCCACGATACGACAAGTGTTTCAATTCTGATGGTGGCTATGTTTAAAAATAGCTGAAATATTGCTGTAACTGTTGCCAATAAATGTTTACCTGAAAGTGTGTGTTCTTTTTTTTTTTTTAAATAGGGAAACTTACTTTCTGGATGCGCCTCGTATATACACCCAATATTTCCATAACTATTGTATGGAAAATCAATCACTCAATCAATCAATCAATCAATTTCAGTGGGGGAAATGGGAGTAGAAACGTTTAAATGGTACGCTAAAACGCGTCTTTGCAAGGGAGTTTGGGGTTGAGAAAGACTGAGTATGTGAGCTCCAAACCTGTTGCCCACTTGTTTCACTCCCAGTTTCGCCGTTCCACTGAAGGAACGTTAGATAATTTTGAAGGGAAAGCCGAAAATGAATTTAACCTAATTGCTACCACATGAGGGCGATAAAACATGACAAAACAGCATCAAGACAGGAACGCCATAAGATGTTAAAAGCCTGTACATTGTGTGGGACTGGCATAATCCTCGCAAGAGGAGGGCTCCGAGCCATTTTAGTGTGCGAGTTTGTGTATGGATGAGCTAGGAATTTGGTACCGAAACTGTTAAGTTGTGTGAGCTTCGACTATGTCTCTACCGAATGAAAAGTTATAGCGCAGCTCTCAATGTCACTGAACCAGAACGACAAACATGTAACCAAACTTGTGCTTCCAATCGTCCACGACCTTAGAACAAGAAAATAATAAACGAACAATGTAAAAGAACAATAATTTGTAATTATAAACTTCGTAACTCCCAATCTAAAATAATTTAGCCATGTATACAAAAATAGCATACAAAGTATACAATTATGATTCTAGCTTCATTAAAACAAATAACAATGAACATTTTCATTTTATCAAAATAAATACTCCTTTTATGTTCAGAAAAAAATACAATATCTTTACTCTGAAAATATTCGTTCTAGGTCACAAGACGTTGCTGGGGAAAATCGGAAATATGATACAGTATTTCTCACTATCATCAGGTGAACAACTTTTTGAATCTAGTAGTATATCTCGTATGTGGCACCTACGATAATATTAAACCCATAACTGTTTACAAAAGAAAATGTTTCATTCCTATTGTAATGACAAGTAGGAAGTTCGTATCGTAATTCTGATGTTGAATGAACATGCACTGTAATGCAACCGAAAGTATAGTAGCACAGCAGCACGAGAAGTCAACAGACCAGCAAAGAAACAAGTATTGGCGGCTGGTAAACAAAACTTGTCTTGAACCAACATTTAACGAAGAATAGTCCGGGGAAAAAATATACGTCTTACACACTCCTGTTTACATAATTATTTAATAACAGAAGAGTTTACATTTTTGAAAGCATGCATAATATTAACATTACGCAAATAATACAATAATAACAGAGTACTCACTTTGTTCAAAGCCTAAACTATTAATATAGATTAACAATATTTTTCAAATTATTCATGACTGTGCGCTGGCCTCGTATGCTCGAGTTTGCGGTTTTGATCCCGGCCGAGGTCGATGACATTTGAGTGTGTTTAAATGCGACAGGCTCATGTCAATAGATTTACTGGCATGTAAAAGAACTCATGCGGGACAAAATTCCGGCACACCGGCAACGCTGATATAACCTCTGCAGTTGCGAGCGTCGTTAAATAAATCATAGTTTTAGAATTTTTTTTCACGACTGTACACAAATCCACAGAATTATACGACAGTTTAGTATATACAGTCACGAAACTCAATACATGGTAAACATGCATCCACAGATAATTGCTTACCACTAGGATTGCTACTATCACCTCATTACAGACAATGCTAAATAGTACCGGCACAGTCTATTGTTCCTAGCACCCTCACAACTCAAGCTTCGTGACTGTATATACTAGACTGAGATGATACTATGCGTTGCTTATGTGAACTGCGTATCGCCTGTAGCGATCAGGAGCAGGGCGAGGCGCGGGTGATATCTATACTCCTCGCTGTACTCAACTGAAATCTAACGTTTTGGTACGAACTTCCTACCTATGATGATGTGTGATGACTGATGGTTTACAATTTTGGACTTGTTAGCTAAAGTTCCTTAAGTGAGCAACTACAGGAATCTGGGGAGGGTTGGCCTATCGGCAACGACATTGACGATTAAGGCAAGACCCGAATTTAGAGCCCGAAGAGCAAGCGAACGACGTGAATTTAGAAAAAAATCTAAGAAAAATAAAGAGAAAAAAACTGAGGGAAGGGAGCAGGTCCGTGGCCGTTTCTTAGCGCCCGAGAAAAACCGCGTAAAACCAAAGGTAGGATGAATTGTAGTGATAAAAGCTAATTAGCTTGAAGACTGACTATTAAAACTGTGAGGGGGAAACATCGTATGGACATTATTTTATTGAGCAAGATAATATTCGTTTACAATTCATCTTAATTAAGAAATTTCGATGGTTGGTCTTTAACCATTTACAATTAATCTCTATTAATAATTTCCAATGATTTATCCTTAAACAGAAAAAATGTAATTACTTACTTTTATGAGACATAGCGGTCAATAGGCCTATTTGGTCGGAACATGTTAAGTTTAAAAGACGTCGCATCACTTGTGCCCCGCAAGGGAGTTCGTCATATAAGTCATGTGGAAGTTCTCGTGTCATGCTAGCATGTTTAGGACGCATTTTTGTCTTATAAGTTTATCCAAAACCGGATTGTAATTACCTAAATTAGATACAGTGTATCACTTTGTTGTACATACAAGGACAAATCTGTTACAAAAACAGAATTTTTAAACAAGTTATTGGAAATATTGAATTGTATTTTTGTAGTTTTTATGTAGAGACACATTATGCTTAAATATCCAAAGAAAAAAGCACTTCAAAACTAAAATATTTTATTTATAAAAAAATAAGTATTTTTAAGCCAAAATACAAGCCACTTTCTTATTCATACACTTGAGTACAAGCAAAAACAGTCGTGAATCAGACCAGACATCGTTTTCTTCGTTTGTTTACCCCATCTTCAAGATGAGTAAATATATAAAGAGCTCAGTTCCAACCTCAAAACAATTCTCAATCTAGCCCTAAAGGGATATTCTTTAAGAAAAATAGGTCAACTTATAAACAAAGTCACGCAAAGGTGCAGTATATTGTTAATAAATTTAATATAAAGGTTCCGTCGAGAATATACCAGAAAACCGAAACGAATGAAGTTAAGTGAAAAAGAGGAACGAGCCATTCTGAGACAAGTAAAATCGAACCCTGTGGTAAGTGCTCCAAAACTGAGGTCATCACTAAAAGTAATTACTGATTAGAAAGTATGTACTAGAGGTGAACAAAACTAACTGCCGCTCTCGCTCGCTGTGTTCGTTGCATTTGTCTTTGGAGTCTCGTTTCGTAACTCTCGTGCGCTTCGAGTCTCGCTCATCATTCTCGAAATAGCATTTGGTCGGCGTGGAAAGATTTTATAACTTTGAATAACACACTTTATTGAAATAAATAACATTATAAATGTTTAAATGAGACAAAAAGACAAAACAGAACATATCTTATTTATCAAAATGTTCTGGTTCTATTATATGATATTGCCTATGAATACATATAAATAGAAAAAAAAACAATTCTCACATAAATTAGCATTTCTAAGAAACATAAAACACTCATGTGATGACGCAGAATTTCTGCACTGAAATATCATATATATACTTCGGTACATCGTAATATATGATATGCGAAAAATAATCACTTTGTGATTTAAGACGGCGCATTCCGTCTGATCCCGGCCACTTAGTCACTCATAACGAGTGCACCTCTGCACATGTGTGGACATTGTGCCATTGTCATACATCTCTATGACGCAGTGTGTGAGGATAGGCCACTAGAGGGAACCCAAGGGGTGGAACTTAAACTGAGAGGATTCGATCAGACATCGGGATGGGAATCCGGGGTGGCTTAGTGGACAAAGCGTCAGCACGTAGAGCTGAAAACCCGGGTTCAAATCCCGGTGTCGGAGAGAATTTTTCTCTGTTCCACTCTTCCATCATCATATGATGACGCAGAATTTCTGCACTGAAATATCATATGTACTTCGGTACATCGTAATATATAAAACATAACATTAATATTTTTCTACTTGAGATTATACACTTGATCTCAAACATACGAAAAGAAAATTCCTAGCCTTTTAATAAGTGCCTAGTAATTAAATAGAGATTGGGGAATGGATTATTATACACTGAAAGGTAGATATGATGTTTCAAATAGGTTACTTGATTGTTTATGCATATATGCATAAACAATCAATATATATATATATATATATAATAATAATAATAATAATAATAATAATAATAATAATAATAAATAATAATAATAATAATATTTATTAATACTATACACTTGAGCTACATTAGGCATTGCAGCCCGAAAGAGCAGAAGCTCGTGCTCGGGCGCAGTTCAGATCAGTTATACAAAATATATCACAAAATTACGAGAGTTCATTGAGCACAATCACATTAATAAATGGTAAAATACATACAGCATGTAATAACAGGGTCTATATACAAATAGAAAATACAGAAGTACATGAATATTAGAGTAACAATTTTAACTCAATTAGCTTAAACAATTAAATAATTAATCTGATTTGTTTCTTAAATCTATGTGTGTTAAGTGTACTTAGCTCAGGGTAAGCTCTAATTAATGTATTATATATTTTGGGTCCAAAATTTCTGCTGTGTTTTAATCCAGCAGTTGTGTGGCATTTGGGAGTATTTAGAAAGAAACTGTAGTTTTGTCTCGTATGGTATTCATGAGGATCATATTTAAATTTATTGTGGTTTTTATGGAAGTAAATCAGCAATTTTTGTTTATAAATTTGTTCTAGATTTGATACGCCAAATTCCTGAAAAATTAATTTTGTTGGGTAATCAAAAGGTTTATATAGACAAATTTTGATAATTCTTTTTTGGAGCAGATTTAAAGGACGGAGAGTCGATTTTGCCATTCCTCCCCAACCTAAAATACCATACTGAATTATTGATTGAAACAGAGCTAAGTACACAGTACGCAGAACATAAACAGGTAAATAAGAGCGTAGAATGGAAAATTTGTGGATTGTTTTACGCAATCTGTTACACAGAAAGGAGATATGCTTGTCCCATTTTAAATGTTGGTCAATAATAATGCCTAAATATTTAACTTGTGAGGATATACTCAAAGCGTTACATGAGCAAGTAGGTAGGTTACAATCATGTATAGTTATACTTATATTATTATTTATTTCTAGTTGCTCAAGGCCATGTGATGTTAATGAAAATGGTATTAATTTTGTTTTAGAAACGTTCAAAGAAAGTAAGTGAGCATCCAGCCATTCTTTAATAATATTAATACCACTGTTAGAATTTTGATAAGTTTCATTCCAACTCGAACCGCTAAATATAATCACAGTATCATCAGCATAAGAATACAGAGTACCAGAATATTTCTCAATGTCAATTTTAAGTAAATCGTTGATATATATTAAAAACAAAACAGGACCTAAAATCGTCCCCTGAGGTACACCTATATCAATGTTACGTGATTTACTAAGGTGATCATTTATTTTAGTTGCTTGAGTTCTGTTACTTAAGTAAGATTTAAATAATTTTAAAGCAATTCCATTAATTCCTAATCTATCCATTTTATTCAAAAGTATACTGTGATTGACCGTATCGAAAGCTTTTTGTAAGTCTAGAAAAATTCCTAGACATTTATTTCCTACATCTAATTCTTGAATTATTTTTGAGGTAACTGCCATAATAGCATCATCAGTGCACACATTTTTTCTGAAACCAAATTGATTATCATTTAGTAGTTTATTTTTTTCTAAAAATGTTATTAACCGTGTTTTTATACATTTTTCAAATACCTTAGAGAGACTGGGTAATAGTGAAATGGGTCTGTAATTATTAAGATTACTTTTGTCACCAGACTTGTGAATTGGTATCACCACAGCATGTTTTAGGGCTGAGGGAAATACACCTTGAGATATGCACAAATTAAATATAAAGGCAAGTGGTTTAGAAATAGCTTCGATAATAAGTTTCAGGGTATTTGTTGTAATACCATCAATACCAGGAGCCACATTATTTTTTAAACTGTTTACAATATTAATGATTTCACATTCGTTTACAGGAAACATAAACATAGATGATATACTTTTATTATAAAGCTTATAGTGATGAGTACCAAATACTTTCTTTTTTATATTAGATACGATGTCATGACTTACATTAGTAAAATGATCGTTAAATTCATTTGCGATAGTTTCCTTATTTTCAATTGTTATTCCATTTCGACTTATAATTGTCTTTAATATACTATTTTTATTACATTGGGTGTCAGTAGCTTCGTTTATGGTCTTCCAAAATTGCTTTGGATTATTTTTATTTTTGTTAAATTTTTCAGAATAATATTTGATTCTCTGATTTCTTATTACATTAGTGAGAATATTTCTATATTTTCTGTAGTAATTTAATAAAACATTGTTTTGTGGGTCTCGTTTAACTTGCTTAGCTAACTTATCCCTAGATCGTATTGATTTAACAATACCTGTGGTAATCCAAGGTTTAATTTTTTTGTACTTACTTGAGAATTTGAGAGGGACATGATTAGAATATTTACAAATTAGGTTACAGAGTATTTTATAAAAATTATCGAAACATGTATCTGCGTCTTCATTGTAGAATATAGATTCCCAATTAATATTATTAATATTTGATATTAGGCTTTTATGGTTTATAATTAGCTTATAATTGTCCGAAGGTTCAGTGGCTTCTCTGCTAATACTTTTATTACTGATTGACAACAATGCAAAAGTCATATAATGATCTGTTATTGCGCTTGCATATACTCCAGGTATAAAATTTAAGTTATTTCCCGTTTTTAGGAAAATATGGCCAAGACATTAATTGGATGATGGACGAGTAATGGAATTTAAGTATTTCACGTATCCATATTCATGCATGATATTTAAATACGTGTTGCCAAAATTATACAGTTCCCAAAGTAGATAAAAGTTCAGTCAGGTATAAACAACTGTGGCGATTCAAGACTTCGTGACTTCGGGAGTGATCAACTCTCGATGTCTTGAAACACTCACAAGCAGTCTTTACGAGTGTCAACGACGCGACGTGTAGGACATTGTCGTGTGGGTTTTCGGCTTTGCGGGCGCTGTTAGTCTTGCTTTCTCGATCGTTGTTCAACTCTAGTATGTAGTGAGACTGTCCGTCAGGTACTTCGTAGACATGGTTACCACGACAGAATCATAAGGAAGAGATCATTTGTTATAGGAAGAACCGAAATGCAATACTGAAGTTCGCAAAAGAACACGTACACAAGGGCCAGGAATTTTGGAATAATGTTGTCTGGTTTGATGAGACTATAGTTAACCCATTTGACTCTGATGGCAACAGCAGAGTGCGGAGAAAACCAAGTGAGAACAATAATGTGGACAACACATTGCCAAACTATAAAGCATGGAGGTGGTTATGTTGTAGGAGTGCATGTCAGCAAGAGGGGGTGGTAATATGCAGTTCATTGACGGTCTAATGGACAAGGAAGTGTGCGTGGACATTCTTAAAATGAATGTGAAACAAAGTGTAACAAAATTGGGTATGATGCCTATGACAACGACCCCAAACATACGGCCGAAATAAATAAGACTTGGTTAATTTGGAACGTGCCTAAATTACCGAGAATTTTCCCTCAATCTTCTGATTTAAACCTGATTGAACATTTATGGGCTTATCTGAAGCCAAAGATCTACAGCAAGCATCTTTATTCGAAAAAGGAACTGAAAATGGAGATTTCTAGGAATGGTAAAAAATTAACCCTCAGAAGTGTGAACACCTTGTGAGATCCCTGCAGCGAAAAATCCAGTGCCTTTCTGTTGTAGCAAATGGTATCACTGTTTACTGGTCAATAAAATGAACTACGAGAGAGAGTCAAAAAGTAATCTTAATAATAATTGTTTTATTAATTGAATATGTATAGTACAATAACACAACAAACACTTTATCACTTCTCAACATAGTATAACAGGAAAACTTGCATTGAACATAGTGGGAACTATGTTGAAAAGTTATCACGTATTTGTAGTCTTATTGTACATATTCAATTAATAAGATAATTATTAAGGTTACTTTTTGGCTCTCCCTCGTATTACTCAAAAAACATATCTACATAAGTGAACTCATTTAATAGAGATCCAAATAAGAGAGAAAAATAGCGTTCCATTCACCCGTAACGAATATATTTATTGTAAGGGGGGCACTAATCATTCTACAACAATGAGGCACTCTTCACGAAACACGATGACACATGAGTTGACCTGGTGAATCCTGGGAATTTCTCAGATTTCGAAAAAATTGCAACGAAAACAATTTTTCGAGTAATATCTAAAATTTAGAGATCTGAAAACGTACTATATAGCTTATTTCATTCATCTTTTCATCTCATGCAAAAAAAAAAAAAAAAAAAAAAAAAACCTTTTAATGCGATTTCATTTTCATCGTAATTTTGTCTCGTTGATTTCAAATAAAGACCTATTAATTACTAGTAAAATGATATTCAATAGGAGCAAAGTCTGTCCAATTCTTATAAGTCGCTATACATAGACGGAAAGATGAACGGGACGGACATACTGATGGAATATTCAATACCGACGTCAGAGTTTCTAAAAATGTGTATTTCAGCGAAAATAATTTTTTCAGCATCACTATTACAGGAAGTAAAATTGGGGCAGATGCAGTACACAGCGAGATTCAATAGACCTAATAACGTATTCCTGAAAAGTCGGGAGACTACAGTTCTGCGGTTACAAGGCAAAAGGTGATGGGCATATTTATGTCGGTTTTTGGCGAAAATAAGATTTTGCGATATGTTATGCATCCTGATGGTATCTTCACAGTAGCAAAAGCTGACATTATTTTTCCCTCAAACCCGTTGTTTACGAAACATGATTTCTATGATTTTATACGATCATTAAAACTTTAAATCCTCGCTCCTGAAATATTGTATGAAATGACATACCATATTTTGCCTTGGAGCCACGGAATTTGAATCTGTAATATTAAAATGTTCGTTTATTACATTTTAGAAATTATGGTGACATGAATTTCCGTACGCTCGATTTGTTAAAAAAATTATGCTATTACCTGACATTTCCGAAAATATTTAATGATTTATTCAATAATAAATATTATTAGTCTGTATTTCTAACACGAAACATAATCTTTCATTTTCTTTTCATAAAATGTGTGGTTTCATATTAAAATAAGACTTAATTTATCAACTTATGCTTACACTAATAAACCTCAGAAATTCATGTCACCAAACTTTAATAAGCTATTACCACAGTCCAGTATATACAGTCACGAAGCTCAATACGTAGTAAATATGCATACATAGATAGTTACTAACCACTAGGATCGGTAATATTGCCTCATTATAGACAATGCAAAATAATACCGGCACAGTCTATTGTTCCTAGCACCCTCACAACTCAAGCTTCGTGACTGTATATACTAGACTGTGCTATTACTTAAAGAAGATTCTCACCCATTAGTAACAAAATGTTGGTAGTTTTACAATATGAATAATATGTATTTTAGAACTCTGACATAATGTAAGTAGCCTATATTGGATATAATACAGCATGTATAAATCAAATGAAATCAAACCAAACATACCGGCATCACTCGTTTCCTTGGTTACGGGAGCCTCCGACTAAGCGTGTAACAGAGAAGCCGTTGCTGTAGATGACTAACGTTCGAATCGAAAGAAAAAAAAAGCGACGGCTACATCAAGGTAGCAGTGACATCGCAGCACATGGATCATCCCAGTTCATACGTTTATCATTAAGTAATCCATTGCTACCTAAAATGCGTATAACGAGAGACTTACGTTTTCATTTGTATTGATTATTTTACGACGATTTATCAAATGCGTGCGCCCGTGACCAAATAATCGAAAATGAAATTCCATTCATTACCGAATGTATGAACATCGCAAATATTATAAGGTGTTGAATAATTCTGAATAAAGAATACATGCGTACATAATCTATACTTGTTTCTTTTTTTAAGATGGGACATGGCAGTTAAGCGGCCGAACTTGGAACTACAGTGCTATGTTGCCAATATGGACTACCACACTGCCAGCTGATGGAAGCTAGCAATTGACGTTAAGATGGCCGACGTTAAAACATTAATTGACAATTGACGCGAAGGTAAAAAAAAATACAAAAATCGACAGAGAATCAAAGACAAAACGTTCCAATGCTAACATTGTGTTCACAACAACGAGCTATAAATAAGAATATAGAGTGGCAATCGCGCCGCCATATTTGAAACTTTTGAACCTATGTCCGCCATGTTTTAACTGGTCAACAAGTAGGCGTGATTCCTATAGAATAATACGGAAAGTGACTGTATAGAACATGTTGCATCTTATGAATCTTATTTTATATCGCATTAACCCTTATATTCCATTTTACTTACACTTCTTTATTTTAACAGCTGTCAGGAAACCCATGTAGCAACAGTTAATTCCATACATCTTACATTAATATCGAAGCTTAATGGCCGGTTTCACCAAGCTTCTTTAAATCAGCACAAACGACTTGTCAGCAAATGGATCGTTTAATTTTAACGGAATCTTTAAAAGTTGACTGTTTCACCAAGCCTCGTATCTTTAAAATTAACAGGCGTTTACTGACGATGGGATTTTGTACTTGTATCTTGCATGTTTTGTTTTTCATACGACCATGGCTTCGAAATCGCGAATTTCATTGGTTACATATGATCATGGCTGACTTTGTTTGGCATGAGGAAACAATCATAGGCAAACGGGTAAGAGGCAGTAATTTTAAGAACATCTTCCTAAATACAGTATGTTGTCATACCGCAATTAAAAAAAAAAGGCAGCTGCTTCCAAATGTAAATAATGGGAATGTAGAGCAGTTAAATTGTAGCTTCTAAAGGAAATCTGAGAAAATTTAGCGGACTACAAGGTCGACAGTTGAAAAATTGATGCCACAATTAATTCTATACAAAGCATTCTAAGCAGTTATATTAGGCCTAAATTTAGGATGGGAAATCGCCTCTTCCATAAATTGCATACTACTTTTCCACTGTATTTCATGCAGATTTATTAGTACCCTGTAACAATTTTGCCATGCTTGTGTGGCAGGATTCAGGAGAAGTGTCATTAAATTGGATTTTAAGGGGTATCCATTGTCTCCTAAAAGAAAATCTCTCTGCACCCTTTTCATTTAAAAGGCATCCTCCTTTGGAATGTTGTGCTATCCGTGTATATCGTAACATTATCTTAAACCGAGAAGAATCTGTTGGAGAGGCGTTAAGTGGGTGATTCCTATCTGTCGTATTCTAACCTATTACAATTTCAATAAACTAGCGCTTAGTTCTGAGGTAGAAGTGAAAATCGTTGAACTTATAAGGGATTTTTTGTGGTAATGCAGTTGATCGTATATGCAAGGCATAACAAAAACCTAAACTAATCACAGATTCGTATGTCCAAGGTGTATAAGCAGAGTACGAAGGAAACTACCTCAGCACTAGTTTAGCCACAATTTTTCTATGCGGCGCGTTACATAGGCCTATGAAATTGTTTGAATATTGAAGGTAAAATAGGATCTTCTATTGCAGAATCTTTTGGCTGTATTACTGCCAGGATATACGATTGGAACATGTACACAATCTATGTTGTCTATGACAACATAAAATTTAGCTATAAGCTTATTAGGCCTATAGAAATAATGACTATTGTAATGTTGATAGTACGTCTGATAATTTATTCACATATCTAGACAATACAGCTTTTGATACCCCGTTCATATCATCAATTACTATTTAAAAACTTCCCGCAACGTTATTTTAAAACGAGAAGTGTCTGTTCAAGAGGCGTTAAGTGGGTGATTTCTATCTGTCGTATTCTAACCTATAAGGGAGCCTGGGGAAGTTTGACCCATTATTTTTATTTTATTTTTATTTCCAAAAATAAATTTCCTTAGAGGTGATGAAAACATACCATTAGATAGACTAAGATCTCAGACATATATGGTAAATTACAGAACAGCCTATTCTTAATGTATTAAATTTCATATATGTTTTTTAATTATACTACTTTCTGGGTCAAACCTCCCCGCATAAGGGAGGTTTGGCCCACATGTTGGGAGGTTTGACCCAAGCCTACAAAACAGTACAAGTCTGCAATATTTAAATAAATTAGGAACATGAATACAAAGAACACTATTTCTAACAAAAGTACCAAACACAAATATTATAAAAATATAGAAAATAGTAAAAGTTCCACTGAGAAATAGCACTGTTTTCACTTAACGCACATTTAAATTAATAAATCTCACTGAGAACCTAAGTTTTGAAGACATTCTTTCAGTTCCATCTTGAAAAACTGGTTTTGGAAGAATTTTCATATCTTCAAATGGCACATAACTAGTGTCTTCAACATCAGGATACACAAAGCAGTCTGACCCGAATCGGTAGCGCCGCATGAATTTCACTTTACACTCATATTCTCTGATCTGTATAACTTTTCCAACATAATGGCATGCTGTCGACTTGGTGCAGAACTTAACCAAGACGAAATCACCACTTTTAGCAGACATCACTCCCCAATCTTCATTATTCACCTCCTCGCAGTCGTCATCATCAGTTATATTTTCAGAAGCCTCGTCCTCATCAGCCGTAGGAGTAAAGTGAGATTCTCTTCTCTTTTTCCTCTCCTTTTCAATTGATACAGAGTCCTCACAGTCATTAGGAAATATTTTCCTAATAGTTTTGGAAGGAAGGGTAGCCTGATTTCTCTTCCTATTGACGCGTTCTTCGTACTCTTTCTCAATAGCTGCTTTGACAGGTGTGTCTGTCAACACACGACTAACAACCCTTTTGCGGCCATTTTTACTTTTCTTTGGACCAGCTTTCGGGAAAGGTCTTACTTGTTCTGGTGAAATTCCACTACAACTTGGCTGGGTAATCAGTATTGGATGGGGTTCTTTGCTTATGGCTGCTGCATCTTCACTGGCAGGACTTGGTCGATAAGTTACATATGAGCTCATAAAATCAGTAGAATTGAAAATAGTGGAATCAAATGGCCAGATCCCAGTGCATTTAAAGCCACTGATTATATTGGCAGGAGTGAAAGAAACAGGAAATGCATTTCCAACAAATTTTGGGATCTGGTAGATAGTTGCAGTCTCTCCTGGATGAGTGGTCATGAAGTCATCAATAGCTTGATTGTAAACAGTTTTGAAGGGCCCAAATACAGTTCTATCAAGTGGTTGAGTTTTATGGCTTGTGTGGGGTGGCAATGTTATTAGTGTGATACCATTGTCCTTAGCGATCTGAAGTGTCTGTGGTGTTACGTGAGATTCATGGTTGTCTAAGATGACAAGCACAGGACGTTCTTTAGAGCACTTTGTGTGTTTGATAAAGTGTTCCCAGTAATGAACAAAGGTCTCTCCAGTCATCCACCCACTTGGACTAACACCAGCACAAGAACCCACAGGAGCACCATCAATCATTTTATCATTTAATCTCTGTCTTGGATAGACAAAGAATGGTGGAACAGCATTTCCTGTTGCACTTACTGCACAGCAAAGTGTAACAAGTGTCCCCCTCTCAGCGGATGTCATTTTTGAGACCTGTTTTTCCCCTTTTGGTGCAATTACCTTGCCAGGTTTCTGTACATTTGTTACCCCAGTTTCATCCAGATTGTAAATTGATTCTGGGCCAAATTTATTGGTGTGATACACAGAACGAAGATTCTGGAAGAACTCGCCTACACTTGTTGGGTTAAAGGCTGTCCCTCTCCCTAGACTTTTTCCCTGGGGATTCCGCAGTGACAGTCTTGGGTGACGATGCATGAATCCTCTCTCCCAATCATAACTGGCTTGATTGTTTCTCTTCCAATTATCACCGATTGGTTTACCTCTAGCGACTGCATATTCATAAGCAAATCTTCGCAACTCTTTAGGAGTAAGACCATAATTCAACCTAGCTGCTGTTAGAAGGTACTTTTCTAAATCATTTTCCTCTTCTGAACTAAAAATCTGAGAGCTGTTGTGGTCTGCCTTGAAAGCTGTTTCATTTCCTTCCTTTACTTTAGTAACATACCTCCCTAAAGTCTTCCTATCAACTTCATATTCAACTGCAGCTGCTCGAATGCTCACATTATCATCGAGGACACGCTTTACAGCAGCTTTCATTACTCCTGGATCTACTTTCTTCCTTGGATTTTCAGTAGGTTTCCACTTGAAAGGCATCCTATTAAGAAATAAAAAAAATGTTATGAAATCACACACCATAACATGGGTCACACCTCCCTGCAATTTTGGGTCAAACCTCCCTCATGGGACTTTTTGTATATACTAAAATATTTATATACTTAATAATAAAGAAAACTACACAATAAATATATGAAATTGAACCTAAAAGGATGTAGAATCAAATGTAACTATCACTATTACCATTAAGATTGCAATTACTTACTTGGATTCTTATAAACAAGAGCATCAAACCAACATCAGCAAGCAACAAATCAAACAGGAAGTAGAATCTCAGCTGTTCTTGGTTTCACTGCCTTGATGAGCATAAATATTACCTCTGACATTAAAAGCAAAGAGAACCATGACAAATAGCAGAGATAAAAATGGCGGGATTTCAAATTATAGAGATGGGTCAAACCTCCCCTATGGTCAAACCTCCCCAGTCTCCCTTACAGTATACCGGTATTCAGTTTCTTCTAGAATCATTCTTACCACTCATTTCTTTAATGTGTAGCTTTCGTGGAATTCTTTATCACTTAAATCTTCAAAATGATTATTCCGAGTGTTATTACAACATATAAGTTCGTCGTTATGTTGAAGTTCTAAATAAAGAACTTCATCATCGAATAATTACGTCCGCCATGTTGTTGACTTCTTAACGCATCGTTACTGTTTTAACGCGACGAATAGATCCTAATAAATTAACGATGAATTTAAAGATGCGTTAGCAATAATGATACTTGATGAAACACAAAAACTGACTAACGTGTCATTAAATTATTTAACGAGACGTTATAATGATAACGAAGGTTGGTGAAACCGGCCATTTTAAAGATGTGAATACAAGTGGGCGTGGTTCCTATAGGACGAGGCTGAAAGGGCTGTATATAACTTGTTGCATCTTGTGAATCTTATTCTATACTAGCCGTACCCGTGCGCTCCGCTGCACCCGTTAGAAATAAATATAAAGTAATTACATAATTAAAATAGGACATTTGATCAGGGAACATTCGTGTTTGATACAACGATAAATCGTTTATTATGTTACTTAATTTAAATTGTATTTAAAAATTAAAATGCGATCATTTTTATCCAGAGACCACTCATTTCGTCATAAAAATTATTTAGGAAATAGCCTACAGGAAACGAATGTACAGAATAGCCTATCAAGTTTTCTGTGCATAAGAAGCTATTTTAATCTTACCTGTCCTCAATTCACTCAGAAGTTACTGTAATAACATTAGAGCATTATGTCCATCTAGAGAAACTACACTTTCCAATGGTGAAATAATAATTAATTATACAAATCGGTTAATTTAGCTTCCGATATTACTTCATACAAACACAGAAACATTCTCTGTAGGCTATCTTTCATAGCTTTCGATTGTTGTTGTCCAAGGTCCCTTATAGACGAAGTCATTTGTTTATTTCATTACACGGCCTTAGATGGCAGTTATTTTAATTTTAAAACTCATTTATCTCATTAAATATCAGTCCTATCAAAATTTTTCAAAGAATAAAACTTATCGGAAATTATTTTTAAAGAAACTTGTGTTATGTAATATGTTTCACAAAAATCAATAATAAGCGAGATATTTCGATTTATTTAATTCAGACCCCTTACAACCCCCCCTTTTAAATAATGTATTTTGAATGCCATATAGCTTAAAATCTAAGTTACAACGAACTTAATTTATATTCTAATTTTCATCGAAATCCGTTCAGCCATTATCGCGTGAAAAGGTAACAAACATCCAGACAGACAAAAATTTCAAAAAAAGCGATTTTCGATTTCAGGGTGGTTAATTATATATGTTAGGACCAATTATTTTTGGAAAGTCGAAAATTACCAGAAAAATTTCGGCTACAGATTTATTATTAGTAGACTTCGTTGAATTGCCACACGCAGCATGCAATCAGGTTGCCGATGTACGGTAGTATAGAGGAGGTGAGCGACCGCCCGGTCTCGTAGTATAAGCAGTTCATGTTAAGAGTTGTGACCGGTCCAAATAGATAGAGCAGCTACAGCTAATGTATACCTATGTAAGCACTTGTTTTTGCATTACTGTGGTTGGAATAGTCAAAGCTTAACATTTGTTCAGTGCAGACAAGAATTCAATCAAACATACTACACTGAGAGTGTTGCTGTTCCAAACAATTGCCCCTGGAATATCCTTACCCCCGCAGCCAGTCTTGACCCGTTGGGGAACGTGGTTGGATGCTGTTCATTATTATGCAGAACAATAGGCAAAATAATGGAGGTAACTTATGCATTGGATAGCACAGACAGTTCCGCTGTTGCAGCTGTAAAATCATTGCCTTCTGAACAGCTATTGTAAGATATTCTGTTCATTTATTCTAATTTTAAAATCGTGTCCAAAAGCATCATCCTGTTAGAATCGTCTAAACTACAACTCTCAGAAGCCCTTAATATAGTGGATAAAGTATCACAAACCGTTATCCAAAATAACAATTCACTAATTTTAGAAAAAATTAAATGTAGGTTGAGAAACATTATTGCTAAAAATTCTGCCTATTCACAACTTCGTACTATAAATGATGTACTATCAGGTCACGACAAGACATCTGAAGTTGGTGTACTAAAAAGTATAGTGACTTTCCGTTCTTCAAATATGTACGTATTATATCGTGTGATGTTGAACGTACATTTTCCCAAAATAAAAACTGTTTAAGTGACCATCTGAGAAGGTTACTTTGCAGTTGCTAAAATGAACGTAACTCTTCACTGCAATGCACTTATTCAAGGATGATGTGAGTATATTACATTAAATTTTAAGAGTTAATATATCTCACTATGAAATAATTGTGTATTTACATGTTTAGCCATTTTCTACTTCAATGATCATTCATTATATTTCTTGAATGCAGGATACAGGTTTTATTGTAACCGCAGTATACTGCTTAGTGTTTACATTAGAGGCATACTCGATCCGTTGAACGTCCCCTTCTCATACAGTCTATACAGAGTGCGCAGTAAACCTTACGATTCTCGTGGCAATTCCACGAAATCTATTTATTAGTATAGATTGCAGTAACTCATATATCCCATTTTTACCACTGGGAAGGAAACCCATGCAACATTTTATTCCATACATCTTAAATTGACATTGAAGCTTTAAGATGTAAAACAAATATAGAAGTGGGCTTGGTTCCTGTAGAATGAGACGGACAAGGTAGTCCAGGATAGTTGTAGCTTGTGAATCTTATTTTATATCGTAATAACTCGTATACCCCATTTTTACTAACACTTCTTTATTTTTAATAGTCGTCAGTAAACCATGCAGCAGCATTTTATTCCATACATCTTAGTTAACTGGAGTTGATATGTTTTCCTTTTTTCGACTGCAATGAATCTCCGACAGAGTGAAAAGTAAGTAAGGAGCATATTCAAATGTCTAAATACACATTTTTGTATAAATTAGTAATGATAGCATTATGAAAATGCAGACGAGATCGAACACACTTTCAGTGGAAGACACGTAAGCTTCAGTTTCGTCGGACAGACATAGGCTACTTGAAGTCGTATTCATGCCGGTATGTTATACAGACCTGAATTCTGGTGGCTGGTGGTGTTCTACTGAATTTTCCCCTGCCACAGAAGAGAAAGCTTCTTCGGTGGAGGCCTAGATGTCTCTTTTCTTTTTAAATGAGATGGAAAGTCGAATATAATTGGTATTGCATTGGGCAACAAACTCTCCTCTCGTTTACAAAATACGTGTGTTTAGTATCGAAATGTGCGGAACACAAAACACTATGTATTGTGGGAAATCATTTCTCTCTCTTCATTTGTGAAACCCACTGCTTAGTTAAATCATTTCTCAGTGGGAATCTGTAAAAACAATGAACATGTTACAGAATCTTTCTATCAATAACTGTTATTATATGTATAGTAATATCAAATTATGGCAGACTCCTTTTTTGAAATACGATTATATTCTGTGTTTTGTCGGTTGCTACAGTTATAAGTAGAGCACACAAGACGCATCTTAATTACGCTGACCACGCTGATACAGACGTGAACGCCACTCTATATTCTTACTTCTAACTCGTTGGTGCACAATAAATGTTGCCAAGAGAGCTATTAAGCACTCGTCACTTGGGAACAGTTAAGTTTGGCAACTCAACCGTCGTTACCATAGCAACAGACCTACCACGCTATGTGACATTCAGTTGTTTTTCCGATCGCAACGCTTCTGCAATGTCCCATCTTTCAAAAAAAAACAAGTATAGACTGACGTTCAAAGATATCCGACCTTACTGATCGATAGTGATTGATAATTTGTTGGCGTAACTGTGGATTCTTTAGTTATTATTTCTATGAATAGATGGCGATGATAATAGACACTGTTGTCAATCGTAGATAAATATACCCACATTATAGAATTCAATTTTTCATCCCACTCTACTGATTGTAAAACAACACTGGGTTTAGGTTAAAATCGCTGATATTGTCAATTATTAGAATAATTTATGATTACTCTACATAATCATCTTCCCTCACACTTTTTAACGGCCCCAAAAATGGTGTCACCTATTGAGATCTAGCGGAATTCTTTCAAAGTTTGTCAATTCTTTATATCTCTGGTTCTGACTTGTCCCCTAGTTGGAAAGTTCGCTTACACGATCATAAAATCGTAGGTCGGATACCTTTAAACACCAGTGTACATATTGGATGTGTATAAATTTAGAAATGAAATATGAAATACACGTGGAAATAAACAACTTAGTAAAAATAATATTTTGAGAATTCAATTTTGTCAAAATCTTTTAACCCCTTTTTCTCAGAAGTAATATTTTTCACTCAATGTGTTTTGCTTGTAAACCGACTCTATTTAGGTTTTCTGATGCTACTCTCTTCCTTGTATCGAGTAGAATAGTTTTCATCGCAGAAAAAATCGACCTGCATCAACTGAGTAATTAGAACGTGTTTGAAGCGAGCTAGCGTAAAGAAACTTTTACTATAATTGTAATATCTGTCGCCATTATTTAACAGATTTGTCTTATTTCCTGTTAACCAATATTTAGGACAATATTACGAGGCGCATCCAGAAAGTAAGTTTCCCTATTTAAAAAAAAAGAACACACACTTTCAGGAAAACATTTATTTGCAACAAGTACCGGTACAGCAATGTTTCAGCTATTTTTCAACATAGCCACCATCAGAATTGAGACACTTGTCGTATCGTGGGATCAACTTTTGTATCCCTCTGTCGTAGAACTCTGCCGCCTGTGAATGGAACCAGCGTGTGACAGATGTCTTCAGCTCTTCTTCGTTGCCAAAACGCTCACCGGAGGACAGGAATTTCTTGAGGTGCAAGAAAACGTGAAAATCGCTGGGAGCAAGATCAGGACTGTAGGGTGGATGATCAAACAACTCCCAGCCAAATTCCGTCAAAACAGCTGCTGTGCGCCGAGCCGTATGTGGACGAGCATTGTCATGGAGGAGCACAACACCTGCAGTAAGTATTCCACGCCTCTTGTTTTGAATGGCACGTCGCAATTTTCGCAGTGTTTCACAGTAACGGTCAGCGTTCACTGTTTCACCTCTTGGAAGGAAGTCAATGAGCAGAATGCCCTTCCTGTCCCAGAACACACCGTGCACATCACTTTCCGTACCGACAGCGTCTGTTGAATTTCGTCCTGACCGGAGATCCACTATGCCGCCAATGCATTGACTGCTGCTTGGTTTCCGGGGTGAAGTGCGAAATCCAAGTCTCATCGCCCGTGACGATCCTGTCGAGGAACTCGTCGCCGTCATCGTGATACAGTTGCAGAAATGTCAGTGCTGCTCCTAAACGTTGCATTTTGTGTTCGGGTGTCAGGTTTTTCGGCACCCACCGGGCACACACTTTTTTTAACAGCAGGTGCTTAGTGACAATCTCATGCAACAAGGATCGCGATATCTGCGGAAAATGGCTGCTCAGCTCCGTAATCGTGAAGCGACGGTTCTCCATGATGCACTGCCGCACCAGCTCAACACGATCATCGTTGATGAGGGACGGTCGCCCACTGCGCTCTTCATCATGGACACTTTGACGACCTTCGGAAAACTGCCTACATCAGCGACGCACCATCTGCTTACTCATGATGTTCGGCCCATAGACCTGACAGAGCTGCTGATGAATTTCAATTGGCGCAATACGGCGGCGGGAGAAGGAATAAGAGCTTCCATTTCGGACCACTGCTGCCACGCTACTGGCACCAGGCGGGACCTGTCCGGCTGGCATACGATTGATACGTCATAGATCTGTTACGCATGCGCAATTGACAAGGCTAATTACGTTTACTTTCAAGGGGAAAAAATCGGGAAACTTACTTTCTGGATGCACGTCGTATTTAAACTTTTTACTAATGGTATTTGGGTGGACGGGACGAGATTTTAAGCGTACTGGTAATTCCGTATATACATTAAGTTCTATAAAGTGTTACAACTGTGGGATGGTAAACATTAAACTTCTTTATGCGAAGGGTACATTGAAGGCAATCAAAATATTGGTTGTTAACATCAGTAAAAATAAGAAATGAATAAATATTACTAATTTCAATTCATCTTTAAAAGGCAAAAATAGATATTTATTCTTAAAACTGACAGCAAGAACTTCCCTAAGCAAAATAGTTAAAATAAAAATTTTCTCTGTCAGTCACAAACACCTCGAAGTGCATTTAAATACGAACTAGTGAATTCATAGTACCATTCTAATGTGCCCAAGAATTGTTTATTTTTATTGGTACGAAGATTTGAGTCATTAACCATTAATTCTGGTTCCATTTCTATGGGGATTATGATAATGTAAACACAGACAGCTGCGAAAGTCTTATTACAGGCTGGCTGTTTCGTTATCTTCACGCTACTCGCTCAATAATGACCTCAATTGCTTGCACAAAAGCGGAAGTTCTGGAAACCTCAGACATTGAGGAACTGACGAGACTCGTCTGTCAGTTTGCGGTATCAATAGCCTTTGAACTTTCCCCCGATCTTGATACAGGACGTGAACTCAAATGACCGCAATTTGATGACCCAAAAGTCTGACGTTATTCGTATTTCATGACATCTTCAAGACTATTGTGACTGTCCGTGGGTCCCTGGACGATCAGTGGAAACTACAGGAGAAGTGCTTGTAATTTTACTTTCACTCCACTAATATTGTTCATGAAAGAATAATAAAAAATATGTCTTAATAAACCTCTTGATTATTCATCGGAACTTTTGTTTACAGATTTCAATGTTCTTAAAGTTATACAATATAGTGCTTTATTAAACTTTATATACACAAACATCGTAATAAAATCAAATAATTGTTATTTGTTGTTTAATCAACTATCCGAGGACAGGTTTGAACCTCATAAGTGACACGAATAATACATCACTCATGAGGCAAATAAGCCAGGACATAATGTGGTAGGGTAGCCAGTCTCTTTCACCCTCCATTGCATACATCGCTGACTAGTAACATTTTGCAATAATCAGACTTAAGATGTATAGAAACAACAGACGTACAAATTGTATCATAAATACAGAACTAAAAGATCCGACTTAATATGACTGGAGGAACCGAAGTGTTTCACAAGCACTGCTCTTAATCATAGTACCTATTTTGGGGCAAGGCTACATAACAAAATAAGTAAAAAATACCGAAGTTTACAAAATTTTAGTATCATCAGATTTAAAAATACAGTTAGGAATTTAATTTTAAAGAATAAGTATTTCTTTAATGTGTGTATGTGTGTGTGTGCAAGTTAAACTGTAAACACTGAAATTTTATTTTTGTAGTTAATTTAACCATAAGTTTAAACCCATTTTGTTTATTATAGCCTAATTATGTTTATCATTGTTGCGTGTTAAATGTGTTTGGTTAGTTCCCTGAGCATGAGTTTTTACTCCTCGGGGATGATTTATGTTTATAATTGTACAAACTCTTTTACAAGCAATAAATTAAACTAAATCAAACCAGACAAAATTCTTCATTCGTCACAAGGAGATAGATACGATTTCAGAAAATTTCTAACAAAGAACATTACCGAGCTAACGGCCTCGATAGTTGATAATGATATTGCAAATTTTCCACATCCAATGGTTAGCATGATATCTACAGTGCATACATTTTATCTTTCCGCGCTCGCATCTGTGCAGCTCCGCTGTGCACTGCCTCGTCTGCTCTTCATCCGCGAGCGTGGGAAGATAAAATGTACGCACTATAGTAGATCACCAATAGGCCTAGTGGTGATTATATTGCTGCATTATATTAGATCGCATTGCATTACATTACATCCCATTATATTACATTACATTACATTATACTGTATATTACATTACATTACGTAATATTAGGTACATTACATTACATTATAATATATTACAGGGTGTTTAAAAATACGGGGCATAATTTCATGTATGTATTACCCACATGTAGACAATCAAAATAGTTCATTACAACATGTGTCCGAAAATGCTTCATTTCCGAATTATGGCCTTCACAACATTGAAATTCACCGGAACGTTTTTCTTTCCGCAGGTCGTTGCCGTCAAAGGAGACATTAAGACGGCACTCTAACAGTTCATTCCGAGGCGAAGGTTACATTCAGTGTTGTGTAGGCGTTAGACTGTGCGACATGTATTCAAATCAAGAGCTGGCAGAGATACACTTCATGTACGGTAAGGCGGACGGCAATGCTGCGCTGGCTCGTCGTTTGTACCAGGAGAGGTACCCACATCGACAATGTCCAGATCGGAAGACATTTGTACGTCTCCATTACCGTCTGTGCGAGTATGGAAAATTTAACTCTCCTGGTTTGGGAAGGAGACGACCAAGATCTACAACTCCAGAAATACAGGAGGAGTTTCTGGAGGCTGTGAACATGACTCCTTCTATCAGCACACGAAGGGTAGCGTTGCAAGTCAATGTTCCTCATACAACTGTCTGGAGACTGTTGAAAGAGTATCAATTGTATTCTTATCATTTGCAACGTGTACAGGCCCTGTCACCAGCAGAGTACCCTGCACGAGTTTGGTTCTGTCAGTGGTTCTTGCAGCAGTGTGGTGTAAATCCGAACTTTCCTGCCTTAGTATTATTTACAGATGAAGCACAGTTCACACGAGATGGCATAACAAATTTCCACAATCAGCATGTATGGGCGTATGAAAACCCACGTGCAACTGTTCCATCTCATCACCAGGTGCGGTTCTCCCTCAACATGTGGGCCGGTATCATTGGTGATCGATTAGTTGGACCCCATGTAATTATAAACAGACTTACGGGGCAGGCGTAGCTACACAAACTTACTGGAAAACACCATACCTCATGTTTCAGAAGACACTCCACTGATCAATCGTCAACACATTCACTTCTTGCATGATGGCGCTCCTGCACACTTCAGTCGTACGGCTCGCCGGTACTTGGATCGAAGGTTTCCTGATCGATGGATAGGTAGAGGTGGCCCAATTGCTTGGCCTCCACGCTCACCTGATCTGAACCCTCTCGATTTCTACTTGTGGGGCCATTTAAAATCATTGGTTTATTCGTGTCCGGTGCCTGATTTGGAATCCCTTCGGAATCGAATTGTGGCATGTTCTGAGGCCATACGCAATACTCCTGGAGTTTGGGATCGTGTTCTCAAGTCAATGAGACATCTATATGAGGTCTATATTCAAGCAGGAGGTGGACATTTTGAACATCTTCTGTAATGACAACGACCTGCGGAAAGAAAAACGTTCCGGTGAATTTCAATGTTGTGAAGGCCATAACTCGGAAATGAAGCATTTCCGGACACATGTTGTAATGAACTATTTTGATTGTCTACATGTGGGAAATACATACCTGAAATTATGCCCCGTATTTTTTAAACACCTTGTATATTACTATGTTACGTTATATTACATTACATTACGTTACGTTATAGCCTATTACATTGCATTGCATTATATTGCATTGTTTTTAATTGGTTATTTTACGAGGCTTTTTCAACTGCAATGATTTTCTAGCATCTGAGTCAGATGAAGGTGATAATGCCAGCGAAATGAGTCCAGGGTCCAGCGCTGAAAGTTTCAATTTTAATTATGTTACGACTCTCGCAACTACCGAGATTATATCAGCGTCGCCGGTGTGCCGGAGGAATTCTTCTACATGCCAGTAAATCTACTGACACGAGCCTGTCGCATTTAAGTACACTTAAATGCCATCGACCTGGCGGGATCTAACCCGCAACCTCAGGCACAGAAGGTCAGCACTCTACCGACTGCGCCACCCAGGCCGACTGCTGAAAGAGCATTTACTCTTAATGGGTTGAAAGAAAACCTCTGAAAAAACCTCAGCCAAGTAACTTGTCTCAACCAGGATTCGAACCCGAACCCGCTCGTTACACGGTCAGGCATGCTAACCGTTACTCTACAACGGTGTACACTAAATTGTTATGTTTACTATGTTATTATTATTATTATTATCATCATCATCATCATCATCATCATCATCATCATCATCATCATTATTATTATTATTATTATTATTATTATTATTATTATTATTATTATTATTATGTTTCGATTTAAAATCTTTCTGGTCTCAGCAATAGCATCGCGCTTCAACATTTAACTAGAATGTAAATGTGAAGACTTCCAATGTATCTTTTCCCTCGTGGTATTTAGGTATTCTGGAGCGTTGCATTTTAACATAATTTTTTCCTGAACTCTGCCAAGAGAATCGATCTGTTTAAGCAGAAGGATGGAGGAACGAACCGGCACAGCGAAGTCATCCAAACTGTCGCAATGCATTGCCTTTTTCTTGCCGCGAAGCAAGTCAATAGTGAAGATATGAATTATAAATGTGACATGTCGAGAAACGTTTCTCAAGGCTCAGGAGGCCATGCCGAGAACTCCCTCTGGCAATTGAATGGTTTCGCCGCTTTTCCGAATCGGAAGTATATAATTATGCCTTCATACTCACGAAGAAATTAATATTGCGACGTTGACACGCTTTTACGTAGGCATGGTTTCTAATATTATTATTCTTATTGCGAAAATCGGCAATTAAAAGGAGATATAACGTTAAAATATATTTGGGTCTTATAGTAACTTAAAGATCCAATTTAAATTTTGAATACACTTTAAAAAGATTGTCAAATAAGTCGGAATATGATAAAGAGATAATATAGTTTTTTTGTTTATTTTCCGTCTTGACTTATTACGACGTTAACTTAGAAATATTTTGTTAACACATTTATTTTTCTTATTAACGTTTTCGCCCTATTGTGGGCATCTTCAGACAAAGATATTTGTACCTAAATTGCATAATATATGTTAAAGTACACAAATTAATTAGTTAGAATATATGAATACATTTAAAAATATTTTCTAAAAAGTATACTAAAACACAGCAACAAATTATGTAATAAATACGCATATTTAATGTCATATTCTTCATGTTAGCTGGAGATCGTGAACAAGTTATTGTATTAGATTAAAATATGTAATGACTCAAATAAATACTTGTTAAAAGATAAGTCTCTTAAATTAAATGTGCATATTTTAACATGGTATGACACAAAAAATATTACATATATAATTTAAAAGCATCTTCAATGTGTTGAAATCAAGGGGAGAAAGGTTTATGGGATCCTATTTGACTGTTGTGGAAAAATGGTGTAAATAAAGAAGGACTTAGGATTGGCGACGAAGGTTTTGAGAGTGTAACATGGATGTTTGTATAAACTAAATTGATGTCATGATAATCTGTTAAACCAGAATGTTTTAAATATTCATTATTGTAACAGTAATAAAGTCAACTTGTTACGATGGATAATATGAAGTTGTTGTGATCGATCTCGTATTGCTGTGACGATTCGATGTATAACAATTAATTGATAGTGGTGTATGACTTGATGATAATGTTGCGGTCGCAAGTAAAATCTTGAGAAATATGTTCACATCATAAGTTAAAGACAATTAAATGTCAATAAGTAATGATGAGTTCACAATAGGGCGGAAACGTTCATAAGAAAAATAAATGTGTTAAAATATTTCTAAGTTAACATCGTAATAAGTCAAGACGGAAAATAAACAAAAAAACTATAGTATCTCTTTATTAAAGATCCAAATCTAAGCAAATTACTTCCTTGTTACTTGAGCATCACTTCTTTCAAAATCCATCCACTCGTAGCAGGATTAATAGCAAGTAAAGTCTATTCAAAATAAAATATAAAATCTGTGGAGTGCTCTCCTATGGAGATGTCCGCGAGGTTTCAAGCGTAGAATTAAGTCAACGAAGTTCATACAGTGAGAACGGCTCAAGAAAGTTCTAAAGAAATAAAGATTTATAGTTCATATATGTCATACCTGGAATGAATGGTGACCGGAAGAAGAGTTGTGGGCAGAAGAAGATATCAGATGATAGACTACATTAAGATACTGTATATGGATCATATGAGGAGAGAGAGAAGAGTGTACCCTTCGTTCACTTCAAGTTACTGTGAAGGCTGTTTACGTGTTACTGCCCGTACTACTGAATTTACATCATAAATAGCTCTTTATCGATAAGCTAACCCTTTTATATACGCATTGTGCTTTACTTAGCCCGTGGAGTCAGAGCAAAGGACGGTACAACCTGCGTAACGCAAGATCAGAATTAACTCACAATCAGACCAAGACCGGCCCGTGCTCATCTCTATCTCTGAGGAACGATCAGATAGACGTAATTCTACTTTAAAACTGACCTTAATATATGTACACTCAGAGCGGAAGGGAAGAAAGAGTTCTTTGCTTTTCTTAATTTCTTGAGTATACGAATTCTTATTTCATAATTTGTAGCAAAGACGTAGCGTACCCTAATTATTTCTTAAACTAATATGCACAGTAATGCATAATGTAATGTAAAATTGTCCAAAAGTTATCTGTATTTCGGATTACGTAGCTTTTGCTTTCGGTGTTAAATACTAGGTACGGTACCTTGTTGACTAGTTCCAGCCTATCCTCAGAACTGGGTGGTCCTGATTTTCGCGCTTTCTGTTTGCGTTTCCTGTGGGGATGTGTTTGTGTAGTGTAATGTAGAGTCAAAAAGTGTGTGTGTTCTGAAATTGAGTTGTGTATTGAGGATTTCATTTGGATGTGTTTTTGTGTGCCTATATATTTCGTATTGTTCTAGTGTGTTTAGTTTCTGGTTTTTCGGTTGGATATGTAGAATTTCCATGTCTGTGTTTATGTTGCTGTAAGTGTGGTTAGCATTTGTGATGTGTTCTGCGTATGTGGAGGTGTTTTGTAATTTTATTATAGCTGTGATCAATAAAAAAACTAGCCACATACATGGACAAAATCATAAGAAACAACATATAATTCGAAAAACAGATAACAATAAAAAACAACATAGAGCTAGCGAATAAAATAAACGGCAAATATATCCCACACAAGTATAACATTAGCAACTTTTGACATAACCAACCTATACGCAAACATATCCATAAGAGATACACTACAGATACTAAAACAGATAAATAAATAAATAAATAAATAAATAAATAAATAAATAAATAAATAAATAAATAAATAAATGAAAGAATAAATGAATGAATGAATGAAAGAATGAACGAATGAATGAATGAATGAATGAATGAATGAATGAATGAATGAATGAATAAATGAATAAATGAATGAATAAATAAATAAATAAACAGATATTATATTTACTTTAACCGATACGTACGCTGAAGCAGTCTTTTGTTACTCTGTTGTGTACTGGTATGTGTTGAGCGTAAGGTATTCGCAATGTCATTCACATACATTGTCTAAAATTTAAACATTTAATGTAAACAAATATTAGACTACTATAAATATTAAAAATATGGTATTTTACTGATTAAAATTATAAGAAATGATTAAATTTCACTAGACATTTTGTTCAGCAGACCGATATGCACTCTCTATATAATTTTGGCAGTTTAAATCTTTTACACTCTGTACATGTCGTAAATTTTCTATTTGGATGTAGTATTCCGTATTGCGAACTGAGGCGTATAAATTCGAAATATGAATTTGAAATCAATAAGCTGCAACATATCTGGAGTAGAGTTAGTCAAACACGTGTGTGAAGTAACACATATTAATTGTTTATGTTGAGAGCGAGTCTTGCGATGGATGAATTATAATCTTATAGACCAGTTCATCAACAACAACTCCAGGAATTAGTCTTCTTCTGTATTCAAGGATCTAAAAACTGAACTTTCCAGGTTTTGATTGGGCGAACTCTGTTTCGTTTTTCTACAGTTCTCTAACCGTTAGGTTGTTTAGGGAATCTATCAATGTCCATTCGTTTTACATAGACAATTAATTTCTGTTGATATGTTTTTATTTAATTTTAAAGAGAAGATATGTTCAATCTTTCTCTAATGTTTTCATTTTTATTTGGTTCACCTCTTATAGATATTTTCGATCTAGAAAATCTCATTTCTCAAGTTTCTCCTACGTTTTTGTTTTTGTATCTGGTCTAACATTTGTGATCGTTTGTTCATAGGTCTATGACATGTAGCATTAAATCTTCTTGTTTTATCTGGGCATAAAGTTTGTACCAGTAGTTCATCAAATTAATTCCTTCATAGTTTTCCCAATTCTGCTTATCTTTTTTCTTAAAAATTTGTATAACCAGGGCATCTGGTATAGGCTTATACGAGTAGCTAGATAAAGAGCAGATATTGGTAAGGTCCAATAATCTTTTCAGTGCAATATCTGGTGAGTGTTTTATAGCTCATCATATGATACCATATCATCTCGTATGGAGAAGTTAAACAAATTAAAATAGCAGCGAAAAGTTTCATATACGTTTAAACATGCAATTTTCTTTGGAAATAATTCATTGCTTTAACGGAACCAGATCACTTGTCCGTTTGATAGTTTATTCTATGTAGACTTAATAAAAAGTCACGAATAAAACCATCTTAAAATTATTCACAAATATATGTTTTCAGTTTCAAATACAACTTTGACATGAAATGTCTATCTTAGAGTTACAAAAGAGAAAAAGTGTAAAACTTTGACATGAAAAGCTTACTCGTCACTCATGGTACCATGGAAACAGTAGTGTAAGTGGTTTACTCTGTCGTCACTCATGGTACCATGGAAACAATAGTGTAAGTGGTTTACTCTGTCGTCACTCACGGTACCATGGAAAAAGTAGGGTAAGTGGTTTACTCTGTCATCACTCATGGTACCATGGAAAAAGTAGTGTAAATGATTTACTCTGTCGTCACTCATGGTACCATGGAAACAGTATTGTAAGTGGTTTACTCTGTCGTCACTCACGGTACCATGGAAAAAGTAGTGTAAATGGTTTACTCTGTCGTCACTCATGGCACCATGGAAACAGTAGTGTAAATGGTTTACTCCGTCGTCATTCACGGTACCATGGAAACAGTAGTGTAAATGGTTTACTCTGTCGTCACTCATGGTACCATGGAAACAATAGTGTAAGTGGTTTACTCTGTCGTCACTCATGATACCATGGAAACAGTAATGTAAGTGGTTTACTCTGTCGTCACTCACGGTTCCATGGAAACAGTAGTGTAAATGGTTTACTCTGTCGTCACTCACAGTACCATGGAAAAGTAGTGTAAATGGGTTGTCGTCACTCACGGTACCATGGAAACAGTAGTGTAAGTGGTATACTCTGTCGTCACTCATGGTACCATGGAAACAGTAGTGTAATTGATTTACTCTATCGTCACTCAAGGTACCATGGAACTGTAGTGTAAATGGTTTTCCACACGGTCCGCCTCGCTCCAGTCTCTATTTAATGTGTCTCCTGCAAAAGATTATGCTATCAACAACTGATGTAATTAGTAACAGCACTAGGGTAGGAATCGTACCCACCCCCAATCTCTTTCATAGATATTTCTCACAATCGTATCCTATACCTCATTTTACTGCAGATTAATCGCCGTTTTATTAATGTCTCTTCTTCAGAGAATTATTACTCATTTTTATTGCAGTCAGTACTGATGGTTCCTTCAGGCGTTAAAACAAATGGGATGAAGTATAAAAGAAATGCCACGGATCTATCACCCATAATAATAATTTTTGGATTTCTAAATTTTACTGTTCACTTACTTCGCTGGCAATTGTATCTTTAAAGTCCAGGTTTGGCGGTGCTGCATTTCTCCCTCGGCTAGAGGACTGGGCGGGGGACGCTGTGGGATGCAGCGGTAGTAGCTGTCTTTGCTATTGCGGCTACACATGCCCGGCTGGTTCAACTGCCCAGCCACTTAACGTTCTACTAGTCTTTTAGGCTTTCCTTCTGCAAAATTTACCTAAGTCCCTTAAATGGGACAGTGTGAACGAAGTGAGAGAAGTGGCCTTTAGACTAGGAGCTCACATAAAGGTTAAAATGAGTCCAAAGAGCCTTTGCAAGGACATGAACTTTTTAGCTTGTGCTTTTCCTTCTTTCTCTCTCACTGATTCATTAATGAGGTTTTGAACACAATAGTTCTGGAAATATCGCCTTTCAACTTTATGAGAGAGAAAACTTAATAAGACTAATGGCCGGTTTTTCCAAGTATTGTTAGAAAATTTAACGACTGTTAAACTCTAAATAGTTTGTTATTTAATAAAATTGTATGTTTTCAACACCAGTTTGGTTTAACAGATTGTTAACAGTTTATTAATTTTAAATGTAGGATTTCGGGCAGTTAACTCGTTTAACAATTAGTTAAATATGGCCGATGTCTCCACAGCTGTTCGTACAGAAGTTACGAAATTAATATTTTGTGTCTCTCTGTAGGAAATGTTTAGCATATGACTGGTAATATAACATTTAAAAAATACTTTGGACTGTTTAAATACATCAGTGTTACTTTATTTCTTTCGTATTTCGTATCCATAATAGTAATGAGGAAATATAACCTTACTTTGTAATTATTATTCAGCACGTCACCTACAACTTTCATTCGTCAACTATTTGTTTATGGAGCGTAGCCTACTATAACATGTTGTCATGTTATGCAAGTTTCATGACTCACTCTATAATATAGAATTTAAAGATTAATTTTAGCCAATCAAAAATTGTCTTACATGTGTAGAATCATTACCAACTGCTGTTGAATAGTTAAAATAGTGCTAACAGACGTTATAGTTAAGTGTTGGTTATCTTAAACAAAATTATGTTGAACAAATGGAAAATACATTAACAAAGCGTTAAAAATAAACAGACTGTTAATTTAACATTCATTAAGCAAAATTAAACATTACTTGGACAAACTGGCCATAAGTCATACACGCAACAGAAACTAGAAACCAGGAAAAAATTTATTACGGGGAAAAACTCAAATAAAAAGTACGTCATTGGGAAAAGTCAGTTTGGGAATATTTTTCGAAGGGAAAAAATGTTATAGAGAAAGTAGTTTTGAGGAAATTTGTTTCTGATAAAAATTGGGAGAAGTTTCAGTGAATCGTTTATGGCATATGAAAGCCAAAAATGTTTAATTTCATTGTCAGTAAAAACACGTTCTTGCAGTGACATTTTAAGACAAACATTACCAGTCGAGCTTTCTATGTGTGTACAGAACTGCCTGAATCAAATTGTTTCTGCACACATGACCTTCAGAGCAATTCACAGATGATTGCGGATGTCGCATTCAGCGGGAAGCTGCTAAATTGCAGAATTACCAACATTTTTAGTGAATGCTTGTCTGCTTCATCCACGACTGAAGGGCTTCATCATTTTTCTTTAGATATGGAAACTTGAAATAGAACACATTACGCTTATGAGTAAGTTTTTTATACGTCTTTGTAGAGTTAACAGTACATTCCAGGCGAAGCTAAGTGGTGAAAGTGTCACCTTTATGTTTCTTATTTTCTTACGGTTTCTTTCGCCTAGAAATCTAGATCAGTGCTATCCAATGCGAGCGGTAACGCCTCCCATGGTATAATTTTTGTTTTCAGTGGGGGGAGGTAAATTCTAAGGACGCAGTAGGGGTCTATACGCTTTATGGATATTGCATAAGTTTATATTAATAATAATAATAATAATAATAATAATAATAATAATAATAGGGAAAATATTTAACAGAAGAATTTAGTATATTTTAAGATGTACTCGTAGAAATACCTTATAATTTTGAGAATACATTCAATTAATTATGTTTGTAAACATTCAACAATAAGTCATACTTAAACATGTAATTGAGTTATGAGACTTATAATTGAAGCCACGAAAAAATAAAATTATTTTGTGATCATATTTATTTCATGGAAAGTTTATACTCGATCTACATAAGAGAAAAAGAACAACTATAGTGATCTATGTAATGTGTACTTGAACTGTTTCCCTTAAATTTGATTCACAGTAAAATACTAATGTTTATTCCATTTGTATTGTATTTTTGATCCAGGGAAAATACTCGTCTTTTTAGGAATATAATATTTTCTTGTATTTTATGCACTGTACTACCGTGGAATTCATCACCATAGGTTAGCCAAGAAAAATTGTAACATTTGAACATGAACAATTTTTTTTTAATTGATATATATTTCTTCACAGCATTTCTTTACATGTAATGGTGTACCTCACATTTCTGTATCCGGTGTCGCCATTAACATATTATTACAATAACACATTATTTGCAGTACACGTCTACACACATACTCCCAATTCCGCTATGTACCTTTTTTATTACTTGGTCAATCTCCCCTTCAGTATTTCCCTACATTTCATTTGCTATTCTCTATTTGTTCATTAATCCTAATATATCTAATATTATATACTCCTTTCACACCCCCCCCCTTTTCCTCTAACTACTATTCACTAAAATCTCAATTTCAATTTTTCTCTATAAATTATCATATTGAATTATTTGTATATTTATTCTTTGACCTTTTATTCAATTTCTGATCCAACCTTAAAATGTTAGTACTAATTTTGTGCTGACACTTGTTCATTTCTCTAAACACTTTCTCACTATTTTCACTCATTTCTATTTGCGCTCACTTTCACTTTCACACTATTCTGCTTACACCTAATCCATTGTCACTATTCTCACTTCCTATAAATACTTATATTTTATTTTACACATCTGCTTATACACTTTCTCTCTCCCCTACACTTCTCGATCTTTTCCAGTTTCACTTTACTTGCACTTTTTGATCACAACCCCACTTTTTTTTTACACATATCAAATATCTCTGCTAAATCCTCAACTGTCGCAAATTCTGACCTTTCTTTACTGTTCGTCTCTGCCTTATTTCTGACTTTGTCTTTCTTTCTATTTATTTTTCTTCTATTCCTCTTTTATCCCCCCCCACGCTTTCACCTTCACATACTAGATTTCCACTTACACTTGCAACCTTATTCTTTACACTACTTACATGAACAATTTATTGTTAACTCTTGTGGTATCATGGAAACAGAACCAATAAATTAATTATATCACTGACACCACAAATCAATATTTTATATTCTATACGTATCAAACAACAAGGTAACCAGGAACCGTAAATGTACTTTAAAATACGCAGTCCATATTTTGCTTTGCATCTCACCAACTTTTAAAGCTATCTATCTGCAATTTTTAAGACACATTAGGAAAACGCTGATATATATCCCATGAAAATTATAATATTTTATTGAAGAGCGAACATTTTTGTAAAATATCGTTGAAAAAACTTCTGAAAAAAAAAATGAAAAAACTGAGATTATAAGTGCCAATTTTTCTCATAAACTAGTGGAAGGATTTAAATGAATTCTTTTACATTCCCTTTAGATAACATCTAATTTTGATAACTAGATTCATATTTCTATGTTAATCTGGAAATGAGATATGATTTGCATTTTGTAAATTTGAAAACATTAATGTAGTAATGCTGATTATACAGGATGGAAGTTTAGATTAATGGGGTAATAGAATACATTAAAATAAATTAAAAACCTGTTATATTCTTTGTAATTCTGTGTATGATTACTTAGAAAATTAGATTGAAAGTCTGCATAGTTTGCATTGCCGGTTCACGTACGAATACATACACGAACCTGGTCTGAATAGCAGCATTCCGTCCCTTAATCACTGCAGCAGGATTGCGAGACTTCCTAATGGAAAGAGATAACAATACATGTCAATCTGTTTACTTAATTTGCAATAAAATCGTTAATTTTATTTAAAAACTTCAAAGGGATGTCATTACTCATCAGTTTCTCTCATGATATGAGTAAAAATCAGTATCGTATGGATAGTATTTGTCGAGAAAAACAGTGTTAACATTTAGAGGAATTTTTTTCCGAGAAAAGTATTCATTTGAGACTAATATACGAGGCGCGTCCATAAAGTAACTTTCCCACTCGTCCCACAGCTAGCAAACTATATGTTGCGCGAAGCGACTGCGTGTACGTGATAGAGTAATGTCCTGGCATGGCGCATGCGCTAGCGGAACTTCCCGAGTGCTCTCAGTAGCTTCGTTGCATTGGTTGAAGATGGACGTTCCTATTCCAGCTCCCGCGCGTGAAGTGCGATCAGTGATAAAGTTTTTGAATGCACAGGGCATAGCGCCGATTGAAGTTGATCGTCAGCTGTGTCAGGTCTATGGGCCTAAGTTCATGAGCAAGAAGATGGTGCGTTGCTCCACAAGGTCGTCTGTGATGATGGTTTGCATCCCACTGCGCTCCTTGTCATGCACATTTTGGCGTCCTGCTGAAAATTCTCTACAGCAGCAACGCACCATCTGCTTGCCCATAGACCTGGCACAGCTGACGATCAGTCAATTTCAATCGGCGCTATGTCGTGTGCATTCAAAAACTTTATCACTGACCGCAACTCTCGCGGCGGGAGCTGGAATAGGAACGTCCATCTTCAACCAATGCAACGAAGCTACTGAGAGCACTCGGGAAGTTCCGCTAGCGCATGCGCCATGTCAGGATATTACTCTATCACGTACACGCAATCGCTTCGCGCAACATATGGTTTGTTAGCTGTGGGGCGAGTGGGAAAGTTACTCTATGGACGCGCCTCGTATATTAGAAATTTTTGTTACGCTCTATTCAAGGAATAAGCTGTTAAAATCTGCACACTTAGCTTACTTCCATTCTGTAGACTACATTATGGAAGTCTCAAAATAATTTTTTTTCAGTTCGTTAATCATGTTGCGAATGATATTACTATTTTTCTGGGCATTTCTACGTATGTCGCGTTTGCCATACAACTACCTCTGTTGTCTTTCAACACAAGGCAGCATCTTCGGCCAATCAGCGCTAAATATCGGACATATTACTGATACGTAGTGGGAAGATATTGACGATATACAAAGACAAGTGTGATGGTTAAGGGTCATAGGAATGGATAAGAAGACGTTGTAGCCCTTTGCCTGCAGCTACTTGAAAAACTACGAAAAATCCAAGCCAGGATAGCTGGTCCTTGGGATCGAACTGTGGGACCCCTAGAATACAATACAGCAGCCGTGGCGAAAATGTGACTCACGAGCACATTGTGGCTCGCAATGATAGCTGTACATTTCTCTTGCTTCCTACCTCCCACAACCCCCACCCTCTCACTCACTGGAGTCAAATTCGTTCCATTTGTCTCTGACCTGCGAGTGGCGTATCGTCGCAATGTCTGTCTCGAAAACATGTACCTCTACGAAATCGAAAGTTTCAAGTGGATGGGAGGACGCATTTTTTTGCTGCCAATATGATGAGAATATTAAATTAGCCGTTCAGAGCAGAAGTGGTGTAAGTCAAAAATGGGTAATGAGGGTTAAAGTAAACATTCTGTAAAATACAGCGCAAAGTAGCAATTAATATACAATTCATTTAAACTATTAGTAGTCAGTGGATAGCAAGAAGGACATATTAATTTGTTATTTTGCGCTGTATTTTGCATAATTTTTACTTTAAATCTCATTACCGAATTTTGACTTACACCACTTTTGCTCTGATCGGCTCAAATGTATGATTTGTTCACAAGTATTACGAGGGAAACGGTTGTATAACATAAAACGGCGTTATACTACATGTTACTCATGAAACATTAAAATGTTAAGTGTTATCATCATCATCATCATCATCATCATCATCATCATCATCATCATCATCGTGATTATCATCATCATCATCATCATCTCTCGACGTCGATCCTTTTTCAGCAGATGTACGAATAATGTGATGGAAGCTAGATGTAAGGACTTGACAAATGTTGAACTTTTCAAATCTTTGCCAAAAAATAAATATCCGAAGCTTCGTTCTTTCGCTTGCTCTGTTGAAGCCATGTTCGCTACAACTTACGTTTGTGAAAAATTACTTTCAACAATGGAAATAGTAAAAACCAAATTTAGATCACGACTGACTGACAAATACCTTCGTGATCAATTACGACTGGCAGTAAGTGACATAATTCCTGATTCTGAAACTCTGTCACAGAGACATTCTGAAAACAGTTAATTTTAGATTGTGATAATGTGCCCAATGTTTTCTTATTCATTTCTTTCTTCGTTACACGTGCTAAACATTAGTTTGTAACCTTATACTGCATAAAATTATATTTAAGTGCTTGACGTAAGGAAAATGAAAATCAGTTAATAAGTCAGACAGTTGCTTCACTTCCCTTTCGGGTGTCCGCCTCCCTCCATAGATACTATGCACGTTGCGAATTACACAGTGGCTCGGCGTACGATTACATTTTCGCCACGGCTGCAATACAGGCATGCTAATCACGAAACCACCGTGTTCGGCACAATGTGTAACTTCAGACCGAAGTAAAATTAGATCACATTTAAATCTACTATAAATAAAAATTGAGACACGTTTCTTTGATAGAAGCTACAACCTTAAAAATACTCATAAATTTGAATTGCCCACGATGCGTCGAATTACTCAAAAATAGGGTAGTGAACCACGCTTAAGCAACACTGACGTTGAACGACCTCACAAACTGCGCCCCCTTCATGCCCGATCGTTAGCTCATAATGTTACTGCTGGCTAGCAGATTTATTGTAACTGGCATGTGTTCAAAATCGTTTGTCAATTGTCAACAAACATTTGGCAGTAGTTCTGTTTAATTTAACACCTCTGTTTCCCAACTGACAACCAGTGTTACCAACTTCAGATAAATTTCTTCAGAAGTATGCAATTTCGGATATTTCAAATAGGCAATGAATTTCGTGTAAGATATTATGGAATTTTGCAAACCAAGGTAATAGTGTCAACTCGTGCAAAAGTGACACAATGTCATATAATGATATAGATTTATAACGCAACATTTTATTCTTCAAACTACAGCATACCGTGGCCCGAATCCACAAAAGTATTGTCGGCTGCAACACATTACAAATTACAAGTGAAAGCTATGGTAAAGTATGGAGTTGAATCTTTCTATTCCACGGATTTATGTGTAGTATCATACAGTATAAGTAATGTGTTCAAGTGATGACATAATGATGATGACGTAGATACAGGTTGCTTCAATTAGTACCTTACGCCTATAATAAGGATATATTCATCTCCCTTATTTATGATGTCGTATTTTAAGAAACTATGGTAAAAATTTTAATAAAATACTTTTCTGAGCTCTGTTACCATATCATCTTGCAATTCTGACAGGTTACAGTGTATTTGTAATAATATTGCGTGAGAAAAGGCTGCATATGGATTGCATTAGTACCAATTTTAGTCAACAGACTGTGCTAGTAACAGTCTCTTCTTCCACTTATGTAATACTTAACATACAAGTAATAAGTTCATTGTACTCAAATTCCTTTATTTTTTTTATTCTCGACCATGCCGAAGTGTAGTAATTATACACCTGGTAGTAGCCCTTTAATGCACCTCATTAAAGTACACTTATTCATTATAGTTCAGTTGTTCAGCCAATGAGAAATCACCATTGTAGCATTATAAAAGCGCAAGTATCTATTATTTTCGGACAACTAGCAAAACGTCACGGAGGCTGGAAATCCAATACTTTCGCAGAAGGTTATGTTCTGTTACTATAATAATTAGCGTTAATTGTAAATAATATTCAAATAAATTCAATTTGTCATCTCGTTTTTCAATTCTAAATCAATTTCCAGGTTATATCAAGATTAATGTTCATGTTATTCTCTAGATTATATCAAGGTCAATGACATTCGTTCCTCGGAAAAAATCAATACTTTCGCGTCTGCGCACATCTCACAATTTAGAAGGTCAGTTCCGCTCCTCACTTAGATAACCATAACATGAATACTTATGAATAATTTCAAGTTCGTAATATGGCCAAGCATAAAAAGTCATATGAAACTTGCCTATAATGGTAATTAAGACGCTCGTATGAAAATTATGAAACTCGCTTGCGGTCGTTTCATAAACAAACATACTCGCGTCTTAATTACTACCATTATAGGCTCGTTGCATAATGCACTATTATTGGAAACTTATTCTTTCTTTATAAACTTAAGATTTTCATTATCAACCTCACCACTTTTACTTCTATTAGACCACATATTTATTAAATTATATATTGATATAACACTAATAAAATTGGTTGCAGATACTCTTATATTAGCAATATTAGTTTCCTTTGATTGTAAGAGAAAACTGTACAGTTGTACATACATGAACTGATAAAATAATAATAATAATAATAATAATAATAATAATAATAATAATAATAATAATATGCAACAGAAAAATGGTAATTTCACTTGTAATTTGTAAGTATGGGGTAATAAAGTACAATTTGTATACCATACTTTTGTGGAACACAATTCTTATTATGTATCCAAATTTACGTGTAGAAAAGGCCCAACACGATATTCATACATTATCCTTATGCAGTAGGCCTACATTGTGTTGTGTTGGCTGTGTGCAAGTCTTAAATTCTTAATGACATAAATAACTTCATCATTTATTAAGCGAGTTGGCTCAGACTGTAACGTTTGAGACTCGCATTCAGGAGGCAACCGGGTTCAATCCCGGTGGCCGACCAATCTCAAACTTGAGTGAGGTTTTTCATGGTTTCCCTCAGTCACAAAGGCAAACACCGCATTAGAAATTTGCATACCATGATCCAGCACAGCTTCGATCACCAATATCATAAACAGTAAATAAAATCTAAAATCAGTTACATGACATCTACAACACACAATAGAAACAAGAACTCAACAATAGCAACAACGGCCTACTCATAGGCTACTCCCGAAGATTCTAAACACGCGATATGACCACAGACAGATGTTAAAGCGTGTATAAAAGAACTACATTAATAAACTTCAGCTATTATCATGATTACGATTTCCTCATGTTTATTTTGTTCTTACACGGAATATCAAAGGCGAAACTTTACGAGTTATTGGAATATAAGGAGATGAAGCGCTGAGTCATTGTTTTCATTATGGTACAGGCCGGAATTCAGCCTCCATTACTGAACAACCAGCTGACTATTTGAGTCCGTCAAGTCTCAGTATTTAAAAGTATACTATAAAGAAACGTGAGCAATTAACATTTCTTTTTTACATTTTAATTAATACGACATATAAGAGAATATAGTTTTACTACTATATGATGCCGCAAAAATCAATTTGGAGATTTTCGCTTTAATACACTTTCTCATCATCCGGTTTCTGGTACGCCGTCAATCTGTAAAAAGCTGTTTCTCATTCTTGTCTTTCTTCCTTTTTTCTTCTTTCTTTTTTTTATTTTCGTCTTTCTTTCTCCGTTTTCTTTCTTCCTTCCTTCTTTTTTCTTCTTTCTTTTCCTTTTTACCTTCATTCTTTCTTTCCTTCTTTCTTTTTTCTTCTTTCTTTTCCTTTCTTTTTCATTCTTTCTTTAGCTTTCCCTTTTTGTTTGTTTCTTTATTTTCTTTCTTTCTTTCTTTCTACTTAATTCTTGCTTTCTATCTTTTTCCTTCTTTTTTATTTTTCCTTCTTTGTTCGTTTCTTTCTTTCTTTTTCCTTCTTTCTTTTTTTCTTTCTTTCTTTTTCCTTCTTTCTATATACCGTACGAGGTTGCAAATGTACAAAATGTAAGAGTTTCCTTTTCAAGATCTAGGTATTGTCTTGATACAAAATTGGTCTATACTCACCGGAAAAAAGGTCTCAATTTTCCATTACATATTTCAGTGACATTCCTTCTCTTTTTTCAATTTGACCCAGTTGAACACAGTGGATACAATGTCAATCTGTGACTGTAGCATTTTTTATTTTCTTCTGGAAAATAGTCTAAAAGCTGTTGCTTGGAATCGTACTTTGGGTGGTATCCATTAGTTTTCAGTAAAATTCCACTGGTTTTGAATGAAATTATAGTTGTTGCGATTTTACAGAAATTTGTATTTTTATTTAGCTAATTATTGAACGACGCGGTATCAACTACTAGGTTATTTGGCGTCAATGAGATTGGTGATAGCGAGATGGTATTTGACGAGATGAGGCCGAGAATTCGTCATAGATTACATGACATTCGCCCTACGTTTGGGAAAATCTCTGAAAAAACCCAACCAGGTAATCAGGCCAAGCCGGAATCAACCCACGCCCGAGAGCAACTAAGAATCAGAAGATAAGCGCCTCTGCCGTCTGAAATAAGCCGTGGCTTCAGAGATTTACATTTTTCGAGTGAAGTCAAGAATAGCTACGGAAGCGTGAGGGTCGCGAATGGAAATCTCGCCCAGAAGTGGGTCTAGTATTAAAAAGGTTTGGGAACCACTGGTCTAAACTATGGTCCTAATATACTTAATGTAGTAAAACAGGATTTTATGAATTTGGAATAAATATATTATTATTATTATTATTATTATTATTATTATTATTATTATTATTATTATTATTATTATTATTATTAAATCTAAGGACATAGAAAGGAACAATTCCTAAACAAAGAGAAACTGCCATAGTAGATTCGGGAATCGAACTGAGCTCGAGACCTCTTCATTAGTAGCCTGTATTGCTAACAACTAGACTGAAGGGGTGAACTTTTTAATAAATTTATATATGACTGAAAAGAAGGAGTTCATTATTTCTCATTCCAGGTCTTTTTAATTTTAACATAACAGAGGTAAAATAGTTGAGTTGGTCTTGAAATATGCGGAAGACAACTTCTCCCTCTTTGAACTATTTCCTGAATTCATCACTTGATTCATATGCTTGTAGGTTAATACTAGTTAACACAAATTAAACAGTTTTGGGGCCACTTCTTGATTTCATTCTCTTGTGTAGCAAACATAAAACATTTATTTTGGCTCCGATGTCGTCAGTGACGGTTTTAGTTGGTCTGAATAGTATAATATGTACTTACAAGTGTCACGAAGCTGATAAGACACTTCCTCATTATACGTACTAGCACGTTTACGGGTTTCACAACAATTCAGTTCGTTTACCAAATTTCTTGAACTCTTCAAAACACATACCCATTTAATGTGCACTACAATGAAAAGATTAACTTTCTTTTCTGGATTACACAAAATATATTACGTATAACCCTAATATCAAGACACTTTATTGCCGCGTCTGTGGCTCAAGGGCTAGCTCACTGGTCTTTCATCCAGGCGGCCCGGTTCGATCGCCGGCCAGGTCATGGGGAAATTTGTGGTGGACAAAGCAGACGTGTAGAGGATTTTTCCTGGGGTACTCCCGATTTCCTGAATCATTCCACCAACACTGTTCACCTCCCCTCACTTCATCTAGCATCTGCGATAGTAAAAATAGATTAGAGTAAAGTATTGAGGTTAGTACGAGTTCCTGATGCTGATATAGGAAGGGCTTGGGGCTCCGGGCCGCTAGTGGTTACAAGGCTATTTGTGCGGACAGGACCTGGCCCTATCAGGGACTGAGGCAGGATGGCCCATCTGTCAGCATCAGCTGATCAGGAATGGATTGGAGCGCCGGGCCCCTCGGGCTTCTCAGGCTGCTCATCCACGAAACGGGTCCTGGCTCTATCAGGGGCTTAGACAGGATATGTCACCTATCAGCGTCGGCTTCGCGATTGTCGCCCAAAGGACTTGAAGAATCAGCGCATATATATGGCGCACAATGGGCCAAAGCGTGATGTGTACGGACCCGTCTCGGGTTCAGCCTTCGTAAAGCCAGCAAGCCAGAGATCAACAGAAAGGCGGAGGAAAGATTGCTGAAGAGATATAATTCATGATAACTGCGGATTGTTCGCTTTTTGAACACCGACAGATATGTTGATATCATGAACGACCTTCCATGACCCAATTATTGTCGCCTATATCCAACAATACTTTCGAAATTATAAAAGGATGTTCTACTCCTAGTTGGGTGGAAGAGAAGACCTGATGGCTTTAAAGCTGCGGTTTGTTTATTACAATTGTCACCTGGATTTGCTAGCGGTTAAAATGAATGCGCACGGTTTATTTACAGCAATGATCGCCAACGTAGATCGTTGGACGCGACGCATATCGCTGGAGGTTTCTTCTGAAGCAAATTCAGGACGCACATCACCGCATACATGTTCAATAATCGATATTTAGAGAAGGCCATGTAGATATATTTAATCGAATTATGGCAGCAAAACAAATGAGAATTCACAGCATTGTACGCTGATAAAGAAACCACTTCCTGACGATCATCGCCAGCGTTTATAATCACTGGCGATGTGCGTCTGGCGATGATCGCCGTAATCAAATCGTAGCTTAATTCTGCCAAGCAAAATAAAACTATTATTATTATTATTATTATTATTATTATTATTATTATTATTATTATTATTATTATTACTATTGACCCAAAATACCTAACCAGATATTATAAGTTTCACGAGTAAATTTCACAGCTTTCTAAGTCTTGTTTAAAATACAACTCCGTATTTTCCATCCTCCTTGTAACCGTTCTAGCCAATAGTTGCATTTTGTTGGCAGTAGAAATAAATTTAATTGTATTGCTGAAACTATCGAATGGCGACTACGAAGCAGCGATTGTGACTTCTTTAACCATTTCTTCATCTTCAAATGATTTCTTTCCTTCTAGTAAAACACCAGAAAATTTTCATGGAGGTTATTGTTGAGTTTCTTGATTGCTTGTTTTGTATGGTAAATACTGCATGTTGCGATTTCAACTTGGCCTTCAAATTGCTGACTCTTCTTTTTCTAATTTCTGAATCCACAGGAAAGCTTTCGTTAAAAGATCTGTGAACTGTATTATAAGGCGGGCGCCAAATATCCGTCATGAGGGTGCCATGGCGCCCGCGAGCACCGTGTTTCCGACCTCTGTCCTGCACCTTCCTGACCGGCACGTTCACCAAATTTGACATTATGGACTTTTTCTGCGCGAAAACGTCCAAATTCTCAGGTACGAGATTCCAGTTAATATACCTAGATAGAAGAGGCGTTAATTGCCAGAATTACTGTTGCATTTGACGATACTCACGATTTCTTCTTCTTCTTCTTCTTCTTCTTCTTCTTCACTAAACGGAGTAGGCACAGTGGCCTGTTACGGCTTCACAGTTAGTCCTTCTGTCGTCCTTTAGGTCTCCCTATGTATCGTGTTCGTTTTTGTTTTATGTATATTGAAATATTATTTTGGGTAGTCTCCTTTCTGCCAATCTACTGAAGTGCTGGAACCAGTTCTCACGATATTCCTTGATTTTGTCATTCACTTTGTAAACCTTCAATTCATTTCTAATGTCTTCATTCCTTATTCGATCCAGTCTTGTTCTTCTTAGAGAAACCATTCCAGCACTCTGTATTTCATCCTGGATTTTCTTAGAGAGTACCCATATTTCTGAGCCATAAAGAAGTGTACATAATTATTGTTTTATAAAACTTTAATATGGTGTCTTTCCCTTTTTATTATTTGAAGATCTATATGGGGTGTCACACACTCCTGATATGCTATGCATTTTTGTAAAGAAATCTCCAGTCACTGTAACGGCGCTATCAACTGTTCTCTGAAGTGAATGGTCGTCATTTCGAGCAGTTTTTGTCTGCTCTAGAGTATTTAAATTATGTATTATTTGAGAGTTCAGATACATTGAATTTTCAATACATTCAAAATCTCACATGTCAAATGAAGTTACAGGGCGGTAGATATGACATACTAAATATGCGACGACTTCAAGTAAAATTTTAACTAATATGCCGGCATAAATACTTCTACCGCCTTACAGCATACGTTCCTTGTACATAACTCTGAACTGCACGCTATTCATTCTTTCAAAAGAAGGGAAAATTGGACAGTGTCGTGTCATTACAAAATGTGTTGCAACATTTTCAATAGCTGACGGAAGGCAAGTTGAAATAACACGGCACTACTAGACAATGAAACATTAATTAGCTGATAACGATGTAGTAACCAATGCAACACGACACGGAATTCTCTTTTTAAGTAAAATATTGGGTAGAAGAAGTGATAACTTGTTTTACTTTCTATTTCCTGAAACTGAATGATTACTATATTGGAAGGAATGAAGTGAAATTTCTTGAATTTAGTTTAAAAATTGTGATATACTTTTTGCTTTAATATTAATCTCCGATATCTAATTAATGTGTAGGGGAAACCCGGGCAAAGCGGATAAGCTAAGAACAAACAATGTCACAGGCTATATTTTGGTGCTCCCGAAATAAAATCTTCATGACATTGGTTGTGACACATGTTGTCCACATATATAAAAAAAACAGCAATTCGTTTCTCGGACCTACGGACAGTGATATGATTTGAGAAAATATAGTTAATTATTCGCTTTGCCCGGGTACACGGGCAAAGCGAATAATTAACCCGGGCAAAGTGAATATCCCTATAACATTTTCATAATTCTATTTAATTTTTATTCACTGATAATAAAATTAAATCAACACATAAACACGATTTTAATGAGTTATATTAGACGATAAGAAATGTTATTACAGCCCTTTACAGCACGTTAGATTAGTACAAAATACAAATTTGAACAAGTCGACGTTTCACTGGCACTGAAGACTTGGATTTCTTCTGCTTTTCCTCCTGCCCATAAGTTACTTCTCTTTCAACGTTTTTAATCGGTTTAGATGTAAGAGCTTCAGAGCGCTGACATTTTCTACGTTGAACTCATATCTTTCGAGCATCCACTTTTGGCACTGGTCTAAATCAAAAGAACTGACTTGGATTCTCTTGCTGACGATGTTGAGGGTTTTGGTGTAACCGGAACTGAAAATCTGAGTGTAATTGATGTATTGAATATTCCTTCAATCTCTGAAGATAACGACATCACAGAGGTGGTTGATTCTGAGTGAGCGTTAACTGTTTCTTCAGCCGCTGAAGAAGCTGGCACCGCAGAATTTGTTAAATCTGAGCCAGCTGTCGTTTCGCTGATTTCTATCTCAAGTGGGCGATCTATAAGTTGATCTGGAGCAAAATCTTCATCAACAAACACGTTATGGTTGTATGGCCAGATAACAGAACCAATGATTGGAAGATTTTATTTCTTCATGGCTTCTTCAGACCATTTGACTTGTTCCGTCTTCCTCTTGAAAAATTAAACCATCTGAAAACACATTACGACCTTTTAAAGTAAAAATTAAGTTCAGTGTTACTGATTTATAATTTAATTAGTGTGACTTAATGCCTCCACTATTTAAAATGATCTAACATGCTTTATTACAATAGACAAATACATATAAAAATACAGCTGACATTTATATAGTCAAATAAAGGTGGCAGGGCAAAGCGGATAAGTTATCCATTTTGCCCTATTCACTTTGCCCACAGACGCCATTTCGCTTTTCATTTAAGGCTACACAAACATAAACGTCAATAATCTTCTTCGTAAGTACGGCACTTTAGAAGTAATCGTATCGCCTATATATTACTATCACATAACAAAAAGTTTCTGCAGTATTGAATGTTGTACATTTGTTTCTCTTACCTTGAAATATTTTAAGAAAAGAGTCAATTTTCTTCAAACACACGCTGGCTTCTTCTCTCACTAGCTAGAATGACGAAAAGTCAGTTCCAGCAGCAAAATCTGGTTGGGATTCTTCCTCAACATAGCAGAAAGCGCTACCTGTTGGCGTTTCTAAGAAATAGGCATTATTCTCTTTGCCCGGGTTATTTGTTTTGCCCGGGACTCCCCTACACTCAGTCATTTCCGCCACTACAATCAGCTGTTTTGGTAGCCATTTTTAAATGGTTCTACAATTTAATAATGGCGTAGCTGTCAAAATTTAAAACGTTAATTTCTCGGCTTTAATTTTTTGGTAATTGTTCTATCTTTAAAATGTATTTTCTCTCCAAATATTGTCCTAGAACAACTATTTATTGCATGCGTGGTAAATAAACTATGGTTAACACTAACAATAAGACAGAGATTTTTATAATAGGACTTGGAAAAAATTATAGTAATTGCAATGTTTTACAAACTTACTGTAAGTCTTTTTCTTTAAATTTATCATATAATAAAATGCAAATATCTCTGCTGCGGTGTTAATTGAACATATGGGAAAGCAAGGTAAAAAGTTCGTGCAAAACTTCAATATTCTGAGAATATATATATATATATATATATATATATATATATATATATATATATATATATATATATATATAACAAATAATTCATTACTTCTACAGTTTTTGATTGGTTGCTTTTCAAAATTATTGGTATGTATACCTATACAACATGCTAAGATTTAGGCGTACTAGTTTCTATCTTTATTTGCTTAGAAAATTTAAATGTCACCTCGGTCCTCCCTTAGTAATGGAAGTTCATATAGACCTACTCAAGTGTAATCTCTTTACATTTATCCGAAAACAATAGGCGAAGAGTATGGTGGAGGAGGCTAGTCAGGATAGTGAAGCATAGCATGTAGAAAATAAGTGAGATAAGAAAATGTAATGCACAGACATAATAACGATCCGATTGGATAATGGCGCCGTAAGGATTAGCAACAAGTATTATTAGAAACAGAGTGTGTTCGATATAAGTGAACTGGAAATTAAGAAAGGAGTTGTAAAGTGTCAATTTTGAATGAACTAAATTAAATAATTAGGTTTTAAAAGTAGGAATACAGATCAATTTAGATAGGGACAGAAGTAAGAGTGGGTCAGTGTAAGGGAAAGAGGAGGATACAGTATTGAGGGAATATAAGTAAGAGTTATAAATCTTAATTATAATAGCGACTAAAAACGGTATAGGTCTATCTGTAATGAATGTAATTGTGGCACCGGATACAAAATTGTGAAGTCCACATTACATTCATGTAAATGTTGACATGAAATATATCAGATCATATTATATCATATCATATCATATTCGAAAACAAGATTTAGTGTTCCTTTGTCTTTTTTTACGTTTTTCTTTACACGAAGATTAATAATAATCTTCCTTTTCAGTTTCAGACCTCGTGATCTGTTACGTCCGTTACGCTCTCCCCAATCTTTCTGATAGTCTTCTAAGCGATCTTTCCTCAAAGAAAGAAACGGAGAATGTTTATGCTCCAGTATCAAATGATTAAAATGTTACGAAAATTTCAACATCTGACGTCAATTGCTTAGCAACGATAATGTGGTATGTCACACTACTCTGCCATCAGTATCTTAGCAACAGCAATGAGTTACGTTACATTATTCTGACATCAGTATCTTAGCAACGGCAATGATTTACGTTACACTATTCTGACATCAGTATCTTAGCAACAGCAATGAGTTACGATACACTATTCTGCCGTCAGTATCTTAGCAATCAAATGTTACACTATTCTGAGGTCAGTTTCTTAGCAACAGCAATGAGTTACGTTACATTATTCTGACATCAGTATCTTAGCAACAACAATGATTTACGTTACACTATTCTGCCGTCAATATCTTAGCAATAGCAATGAGTACATTACAGTCGTTATACTATTCTGACATCAGTATCTTAGCAACAGCAATGAGTTACGATACACTATTCTGCCGTCAGTATCTTAGCAATCAAATGTTACACTATTCTGAGGTCAGTTTCTTAGCAACAGCAATGAGTTACGTTACATTATTCTGACATCAGTATCTTAGCAACAGCAATGATTTACGTTACACTATTCTGCCGTCAGTATCTTAGCAATCAATTGTTACACTATTATGACGTCAGTTTCTTAGCAACAGCAATGAAATGTGTTACGTTACACTATTCTGACATAAGTATCTTAGCAACAACAATGATTTACGTTACACTATTCTGATGTCAGTATCTTAGCAAAGAGTTCCGTAATACTATTCAAATAGGAAATATCATTCGGGTTGAATATGAACTGGGGTAACTAATGGGTTTGCAGGAGTAGCAACAACAATGAGTTACGTTACACTATCCTGATGTCAGTATCTTAGCAACAGCAATGAGTTACGTTACACTATTCTGACATCAGTATCTTAGCAACAACAATGAGTTACGTTACACTATTCTGATTTCAGTATCTTAGCAATGAGTTACGTAACACTATTCTGACTTCAGTTTCCCAGCAACAGCAATGAGTTACGTTACACAATTCTGTTGTTAGTTTCTTAGCAACAGCAATCAATTGTTACACTATTCTGACGTCAGTTTCTTAGCAATAGCAATGAGTTACTTTACACTATACTGACGTCAGTTTCTTAGCAACGGATCATTCAGATGAAATACAGAGTGGCTCTCTCGAACTTCTCTGACTTCAATTGTCTATCAAACGCACAGAGAAATTTTTATCGTTTTCATTGGAAATTTCAACTCAAATATTTTCGCCACTGACGATACAAGGCACTGGTAATTGTTGCCTGTCGATGCAGAAATTACGCAACACAAGAATTACCTCTTACTTACTTACTCACTCACTCACTCACTTATTTACTTAGTTATGGTTTTTAAGGAACCCGGAGGTAATTGCCGCCCTCACATAAACCCGCCATCCTGTGCAAGATTAATTCAGTCTCTATCATCATATCCCATCCCCCTCAAATCCATTTTAATATTATCCTCCCATCTACGTCTCGGCCTCCCCAAAGGTCTTTTCTCCCCCGGCCTCCCAACTAACACTCTATATGCACTTCTAGATTCGTCCATACGTGCTACATGCCCTGCCCATCTCAAACATCTAGTTTATCTAGGACATTGTGTGTTTCATCAAGGTGATTGATTTCAACAACTTACATGATCGCATTATGGAAGCAGTAGCAACTGTCACACCAGATATGCTACAGAGAACTTGGACTGAAATTTAGTCTCTTCTGGATATTGTTCGTGTTGCCGATGGAGCTCATGTAGAAACCTACTACTGATAGGTTTTGTGAAATTATTTGATTTGTACTTCCTACTAAAGGTGAGAAAAAATCCCTTGCATTTTCTTTCTTCTACTGAGAGTCGATTGAAATCAGGAAAATTCGAGAGAGCCACCCTACAGTAATTCCATTGTAAATACTTGTACAGTTATATGGTAAAGAAATAAAGGGAAATAATCATTAATAATGCTAATAAAAATAACTTTAAATTAATTTCACTCGCAATCATATCCACAATCCTTATAAATAAGAACCAATTTCTTAAAGATTTAAATATCACAATAACACACAACGAGAACATAGGAATTCACGTAATTAAGGGCAGTCAATGAATACCTTGTCACTTTTTTCTTAGGTATCCTGGTCATGTCCATTGTAGTCAACATCCTGTACTAATTAACGTAGTCTGTTATTGGTGTAATTTTGACTTCATCAATAGTTAATTTTTTCTTGCGCTCTAACAATATGTGGGCTGCGGTTTTTTCTGAGAAATCCCACTTCGACTGAAGTAAGTCGTTGCGCATCCTGTTTCCCAACTGATCATGCGTCACTACCTTAAGTGACTACCGACCGGTCTTCCCATAATTTTGTAAGTTTTCACTCTGGTGTGCCTTTGGACTTCCTTTAGAATATATTGTTCAGTTTATTATTTGTAGTGATCTCTTATAATTCTGAACTTTTTAATTGAGTATCTTGTTCTTCATTATAAGACATGTTATAGCTTAAACATTTAAATTATCTGACAAGGTGCAATATTCTCTCTCCTTTGTATATTTTTTCTTCAAATTCGGTCTTTCCCTTAAAAGGTTATGACTTTAGTTTATCAGATGATATTTGCATATCAGATTGTTTTGCTATGAGATGAAATTGGTGTACAGAATACTGCAATTATTCTTCTTCAGTAATGGCCAGAAGTATATGGAGTTCTTCAAAAGCAAGAGCTGACTTTAATTGCTCACATTTTCCTCAATTTCTACACAATCTTAAAAATTATAGCACTAGCTTATTAAACAAGAAATGGGGCTTTTTGCATCACTATGACAATTTTTTTTGTTTACGATTTTTCTGTTGTAATTGCATATGTTTAACGAATTAATTTAAGTAAAAGCGTGTTTTATTAGTTTATATTTATGGAAAAATTGTTATTACCTCTACAAACTCGTATCGGGATTACTCAATGTTATTACGAATGTGGACGCAGTGTTTTTAGTGGTTTATTTAACAACGCTGTATCAACTGCTATGGTTATCTAGCGTCTGAATGATAATATGAAGGTGATAATGCCAGCTAAATGAGTCCGGGGTTCAGCGCCAAAAGTTATCCAGCATTTGTTGGTAATGGGTTGAGGGAAAAAGCAGGTAACTTGTCCCAACCAGGATTTGAACCCGACCCGCTAGTTTCAGGTTCAGACGTGCTAACCATTACTCCACAGCGGTGGACACGTAGTGTTTTAACAGCAAAACGGAGTGACGAAGCTTATTATGGTAAATGGTAAATGTTATTTGAATATGCTTCAAAATTAAGCTATGTTGGTTTTAAGATTTCGAAACATTGAAAATATCATGTTCATGCAGGATGGTGCACTTCCTCGCATTTTAACATTGTAAAATAATTGTTATGATCTTGTCAACAGCAGGCAATTTCCTGTAACTTGATCTGCAAGATCGTCAATATTAACCTAGTAGCTTATTGGCTGTTTGAATATCCCAAGAAAAGTATTCTTTTAAGCAAATCTAGGACAATTTATGAGGTGAAGGACACTATAGACTACACTATGACAGATATTCTAGAACACGAACTAAGAGCTGCATTGAAAAGAGGCTGCTACTTGTACAAGAAACAAACTGATGAATGCATACGATGCTGTTATACGATGGGTGGTGATGCAAAATATCTTGTGTAATAAACCAGTGCCAGAATTTTAAGACTGTGTAGAAAATAAAGAAAACGTGACCAATTAAAGTTACGTCTTACCTTTGAAAAACCCTGTACTTGATCAGCTGCACACAAGTAATTATGTTAACAAAAGTATTATCATGTAGGACGAAGAATATAGGTACTATTTGCCGAAACTTTTATTAGGCCTACTTAAGTAATAAAATTCCACAAGTTCAAGTTCCATTGCTTCAAATTTATTCGAAAATACGTTTACAGTGCCGCTGTGCCTGCTTTCACGTTCTCATTACACGAAGAATACTTCTCTGCTTTTGAAAACGAAAGAAGAGCGACTTCTTGCAGTTTTACCACTGTCTCATCAATGACAGAGTACAGTATTTAACCACTTCCCTTATTATCCCGAGTTAACTCGGGTTGCTAACATGTGTCAAAATTTATTAACCCGAGTTAACTCGTTTGAGTCCCATTGTCTATTTCATAGTGATTTTTTAAGTATGTAAGAAAATTAGTGATGTACAGTGATTCTGCAATATTAAATGACATCTTTACGAAAATAAAAAAGTATGACACTTTTTTTTTCACAAAACTGGTAAAATAAATAGTAAGGGAAGAAGTTAATATTCGTAGAGGAAAAAAAAATTCAACACTGCCAATTTCTCATTTACAGGGATAGTCATAAACACAATCTTTGCCCAAGGGTCCAACGGAAGCAAACTCATATAACAGTAATTGCAGTAATAATAATAATAATAATTATTATTATTATTATTATTATTATTATTATTATTATTATTATTATTATTATTATTATTATTTTGGGGTATTTTACCACGTTGTATCAACATCTCAGGTTATTTAGCGTCTAAATGAAATGAATGTGATAATGTCGGTGAAATGAGTCCGAAATCCAGCACCGAAAGTTACCCAGAATTTGCTCATATTGGGTTGAGGAATAACCCCGGAAAAAACCTCAACCAGGTAAAGGCTGGTTCACAATAAACCTGGAACAGAAACGACAACAAGAACGAGAACGGAAATATTGTTAAAATAAATGTAGGCCTATTTAAATGTGAGCATTCACAATTAACTGTTGTGAATGCTTACATTTAAATACATTTATTTTAACATTATTTCCGTTCTCGTTCTTGTTGACGTTTCTGTTCCAGGTTTATTGTGAACCAGTCTTAACTTGCCCCGACCGGCATTCGAACCCGGGCCAACTGGTTTCTGGATCAAAAGCGCTAACCGTTATTCTACAGGTGTGGACTATTATTATTATTATTATTATTATTATCATCATCATCATCATTATTGAGCTGTGCTGTGTATTATTAACTCTTTTATAATCTCTTCATTTGCTAGTAAGTAGCCTGTAATTTTATCAGTTCAGTTAAACTGTCATTACTTCTTTTGTAGATCGTGTCACTTAAATTATGCAATTATTGTTGTATATCAACTATTAATTTAGTTTTAGTTTTCTATATATGTTTTACTTGCATTTACATTTATGCTGGTATGGAAGAGAAGACCTATTGACCTTCACTCCGCCAGAATAAATAAATAGATAAATATAAACAAATGGCTTCTAAATTCTCAGGTACCGGTACCGGTGATGTATACTCAAATACTACTTACCTCAACAGTCATTATTAGTTCCCTATTAGATTTTCATCTATGCATTTTATTTCTTGTTATTTATATTGAATATTTTAAAGCTTTTGTATATTTCACACACTGTGGAGCAAAATATATGAATTTTATTAGACCTAAAATGCTAAAAGTTACGTCACAGTCTAAAATGACCAAACATATTGCATCTAAAAAATAAGCTTATGACATGCCACATTCTAAAATGATGTAAATCATTCCATTTGACATGTGTAAGGCTATTCTTTCACACCTATGTGGGTTACTGTCTTTTGTGCGGAATATCATCGTAGTTTGTTAAAAAAAAATACACCCACCACATACGCGCGGTATATATATATATATATATATATATATATATATATATATATATATATATACGGAGTGGAAGTGAAATAACCTTGCAGCTTGAAATGGAAAATTAAGTTTGAAGTTTGAGCAGTCCGGCAACGTCGTTCCTAATACACTCTACTCGTGATACAGATGTAAGAGGTCAACGAACTCGGTGAGTCTCCGTACGTAAGCTGCATTCTGCCGAGACGTTGCCACTAGCTTGCTTCGTGCAATGGCTTGAATTTAGGGGTTTTCAAAATCAAATTTACAGGAAAATCGTTGACGCTATTGGAATACGTCAAAGGGGTAAATAAAATTATTCTTTATTACATTTCCTATCGGTATGGACAAATATCACGATCCTACTCGCAATAATTACTCAATAAGAGATTGTTAAACTTTGGGGGGGGGGGACATTTTTTCTGAAAAAAAAAATCTATGAACTTTCCACCAATATGAGAGGGATATGAGAGGGGAGAAGGAAGGAGGGGGGAAGAGAGAGGGAGAGAGAGGAATCTGTGTAGTAATGTATTTTGGCAAAAATTTTGCAAGTTGATGAGGCGAAGTGAAATTCATAGTTGTGTCACATCCTACATTGGATTCCCGCATCATTTTAGTGTTTACTCCTCTAAAGCCACTGGCATAGCTCACATGATGGAGAGTTGTTCTCCAGATCCGAGACTTCGTTCCGTTATGATTCGGAATTTCACTCAGGCTTATTTTTAGTTGGTTATTTAACGACATTATATCAGCTAGCAGATTAATTTGCGTTGATGGAATTGGTACTAGCGAGATGAAGCCGAAATTTTGCCATGGGATTACCTGGAATTGATCTTATAGTGGAGGAAAATCTTGGAAAAAGAACCGACTCGATAATCACCCAAAATAGGATTCGAATCCATGTCAGAGCGCAGCTCCGGATCATCAGGCAAACGCCCAAATTAAATTATTTCATTTTTTACGTCTTTCGAATAAGAGTTTGAAAAATATACTAAAAACAGTAATATAATTTCCAACGTCATAAATAAAATTGAATTGCTAGGAAAAGCATTATGAAGTAGCAGGGCTAAACATTTCTCAGGCGCCAGATCGCCTTGGCGACTAAAAAATTTAATGTGTCGCCTAAAATGTTCAATATGACTGTTAAAATTTCATTCTGCTATCACTGCAATATCCATATATCCATCCATCCATGTATCTATCCATCCATCAATTCATGTATCCATCCATCCATCCATCCGTCCAAGCATCCAGCCATCCATCCATCCATCCATCCATGTATCAATCCTTCCATCCATGTATCCATCCCTTCATCCATGTGTCCATCCTTCCATCCATGTGTCCATCCATTCATGTATCCATTCATCCATGCATTCATCCATCCAACCGTATATCCCGTAACTCTCTTAATAACAGTAATCTTTCAGTTGTTACCCTTAACAACACAATAATCCCTTATTCATCTGTCGTAAAAAATCTTGGCTTCTTTTTTGATAATAATCTAAGTTGGAATTTTCAAGTTAAAGAAACAATAAAAAAAATCTGTTCCTCCATTCACTGTTTGAGTCGCTTGAGAAACTTCTTGCCCCAGCAAATAAAACTTACCCTAATACAAACCCTAGTAATGCCGCACTTCGATTATTGTGATGTTTTGTTAAGTGACCTAAGTTCTGAACTGTCAGTCAAGTTACAGCGAGCTCAGAATATGTGCGTCAGATACGTGTGCAACATCCGACGATATGATCACATATCACAGTCCTTCGCAAGTCTTTCGTGGCTCCGACTTAAAGAACGCAGAACTTTACACTCTTTGTCTTTACTCTTTCGAATTCTGCACACCTCAACACCAAATTACCTTTCGTCTCGTTTCTCTTATCTATACTCTAACCACGACGTAAATACCAGATCACATCTGTGGCACGCTAAGTATACCTCTTCAGAGAACATCTTGTTATTCATCATCTTTTACAGTATCCACCTCGCGTCAATGGAATTCCTTGTCACAAAGTATTAGGGGCTGCAAGACAATAAACATCTTTAAAAACAGCTTAAAAAATAACCTTATTAGCATTTCACTCCAATCATACTGATTTAAACTATCACTGACTACATTATTACTTCTTTTTTTAGACATCATCCTGATAGTGCTGTATTTTCAAAATTGTCTCATAATAATCTCTTCATATTATCTAATATTATTTGAAATATATTAACATTCTATGTATTTTATCTTAATTCTGCTACACAGTTTATTTCAGTGTTTAATTAATAGTTGATAGTATTTTGTTGTTTAATTCGTAAATAACTCTTGTATTCATGTAACTCTCATCTAAATCAAATTGTTGAATTCTCTGTACGTTCATGCATATGTATATATACTTTTTGCTGGTAGAGTGGAAGAGAAGGCCTTACGGCCTTAACTCTGCCAGCTAAAATAAATAATCATTATTATTATTATTATTATTATTATTATTATTATTATTATATCCACCCATTCATCCACCTGCCTACCTACCTATTTATTTATTTACTAGCATATTAATTATATGTGCGTGTTTGTTTCTTTGTTTGATTATTTTATTCATTCACTCACTCTCATTTATTTATTCCTCCATTTTTTTGCCATGAAGTAGGTATGTCCTTGGTTCTTACTTCCACTTCAACGCCAGATATCACAGAATAAAATCTCCCATTGCCCAGGCCTTACGAAATATCAGTGAGGCGTATACGTGATACCCGCTCCGCGAGTTTGCTGAGATGACTGAGGAGACTAGTGGGCCTATAGTTACTTCGATTGGTCTTATCCTTTTCGGGCTTTGGGTGACCCATCTCCGTGAACTCCAAGTTATCCAGAACTAGTTGATTAGTTCCATGATGAACTAAATTTGTCAACCATTGGCTTTACGAGATAGAGGGTTCACCATCTCCGAGGAAGTTCACTGACTTTTTGAAAATGGTAGTACTCGAATAGACATCACACGATTATACAGGCTACATAATCGATCCAACTGTTCGACTTGAATCCTCCAAGAACCAGTCTGAGGAAGTTCAGACCGAAAAGCGGCGTTATGTGAGCCAACTTATCTCTTGGAGTATTGTACAATCTTCATCACATTTATGTCATCGATTTCATAGTTGGAGCTTGGAGAACCATCCCTTATTTGTTGCAAATTGCTGTAAAAGATTTAACCTCTCCAATGATGTCATTAAGAACATCTCTTTATTGCCTCTTAACCTCCTGAGTCCTGAGAGTATAGTATACTACACCATACTTTATACAAGATTATGATATAAGATGTATTTGCAGAGACCAGAAGTATAGTATAATATACCTGCATTTGTGCCCTAACTGTAACCTGCAGAATTTTTTCAATATTTCTCCTCATATCAGTGACTTTTTTTAAGTGTAGCATTATATTGAACTTCAAAAATAAAACAACAAATGGCTTAGGACTCAGGAGGATATAGAATTAACCGCTCTCCTGAGATATCTTGGATTATAATTTTGTTTACTGTAATCTTATTATATAGTATGTTTTTTAATTACATTATCTTTTTGTTAATTCTTACTATTCGTCTTAAAAACTTTCAATTCTATTAATTTATTAACTGTACACTAAAATTCTCTAGTATACTCTGTTTAGAGGAAGTACGTTAAAATAAACTAATTAATAAAATATTAATTTTCTGTTTTTTACGTGTATAAATAGTGAAAACACAGAAAAAAATTCCATTCAAGGTAAAATTGATTTGTGAAGAAGTGAAAGAAATGTTGCAAGCCATAACGGGTTAACGGTATGACGTCAGAGCATTCGGGCAGAAGATAACCAATTCTTCATAAACTCCTTGATGAAGTTGACTCCATGAGAAAACGCTTTCCCTTGCGAAGTACACTGATCAGCATTGCTGCAGTTACCAACGTCAACGGCATCAAGTAAAAGGGGATTTAGTATTCCAATCTACTACCATATAAAATACAGACTGAGGTGTCACAGTGAAAAAGTCACATATTCAATGGAAAGTATTTTTATTCTCGTTAAATGAGACGCTCTAGTTTCTTGGCAAGTGATGCCATCTGTAGGGATGGTCTCAGGAAATAAATAAAACCAATACAGTTTAGCTTTGGAGAAAAAAATATGATGGACTTGTGACAGTTAGGGTCACAGCTATGGATATGTGCCATTGAGCCGCATCAACATCTGACAAATAGTTGATTAGATTTCTTAAGTAGTTTCCAGTCCTGTCCAATTCACTTAACCTTTCCCACATCTCGGTAGATACTTTTATAGGCTTCAGGAATCAATAGGGGAAACTCGGCAAATTTGGCAATATGGGAAATTTGGCAATATTCTTGTATTTCTTATATTGCCAAATTTTCTCCATAGTTTTAAGAAGTTCAATGACATCTTCATACAGTGCAACATCTGAGTGTACTTTTAGTTTTCGTTTCATTCGAATCCGCGCATTTCTAGTGGCAGATATTGTTACTAATAGAAAGAAGTGTTGAACACTTCCTGTTGACGTGGTGATTGTGTGGACGTGTGTATACAAAGACGGAAGAAAAATTGTTGTTCATTACCTACGATTGTTTGTGGATTACATATCAAAAGCTGGGATTCCATATTATAAGGTAAGCCATTTATATAATTAATATTTTCTGTTAATAACTCATCAGGCCTTAGCTCGTTTTATGTTCTTCTTAGCAAAAAATGTCTTCTCCAGGATAGTGTGAATTAGCCATTTTCCTTTACAGTGATGTATTGCTGCTCTCTTTCAACAAGAAAGTGTACTCGATGGTAAAATCTAAGAGTAGGGACGTATGAGGGATTTTTAGTCTTCAATGCAGCAGCACTGTGTGTGGTGTGTTGCAGATATGCCAAGGGAACGAGGACATTATTCTGAAAAATATTCCAAAGATGATTTGCGGGCTGCGGTTGGGAGTGTTTTGAAAGTTAGATGGTCGACTTTTAGGGCTTATAAAAAGTACAGTGTGCCCTTTAACAACTTAAAGAGTTTCCAGTATGCATCCTCAGGACCCGATGATGTTGTCATTCCCAAGAAAGGAAGACCCCTAGCTCTAACCGTTGAGGAAGAGCAAAAACTGGGGACATATGTAATCAAAATGCAAGAACTTGAGTTTGGGCTATCGACAAAAGAAATTAGACAACAACCCTTCAATATAATTAATAAGAGTGGTCGGAAAAATCCATTACATTTTTTTTTCTTGTTTTGTTTTGTGTTTATGGTATTTAGTGATTTCTTGTCCCAGTAAATTAAGTCTTATAAACCTTGTACCACTGTTTTATTTTGAAAAAAAAAATATTTTTAATCGTTTTGCCAAATTACCCCTCTACTATTGCCAAATTATCCTGATGAAGTACCAAATCTGGAAACATGTAATTTGTTATTTATTAGTGTGTTATGTGTAAAGTAATTTAGATTTGTAGAATTTTCTTTCAGAGGTTTATTGGGATTTAATGTTTAACCACATTCCATAATAGAGGAATATTTAATTTCAGAATATGTAACTACAAACTGTGTCGAAATACAAAATATTGCCAAATTAGACGAGTCTCCGCTACCTGCTCACTTCTACTAAGTTTCTTCTGGACGTGCCCAAAGACTCGATCTGCATGAAGGAAGGAGTGACTCCTATCGTGGAATACAATCAGCATATCTTCTTCAATAAACTAATAGTTACAATTTCCACATTGCAATATGTTATAGTGAAACATTGCGTTACCGCAATACTGACTCTACGAAGCCACTTATCTCACATTTACTTCCGTCCACCGCTGTGGACAAACGGTTAGCATGTCTGACAGTGAAACGAATGGACCCGGGTATGAATCCTGGTTGGAACAAGTTAAGGCTGGTCCACAATAAACCGGGAACGAAAACGACAACGAGAACGAGAACGGAAATATTGTTAAAATAAGTGTATTTAAATGTGAGCATTAACAATTGACTATTGTGAATGCTCACATTTAAATACATTTACTTTAACAATATTTCCGTTCTCGTTCTCGTTGTCGTTTTCGTTCCCGGTTTATTGTGAACCAGCCTTTACCTGGTTCAGGTTTTTCCGGAGTTTTCCCTCAAACCATTAAGAAAAAATGCTGGATAACTTTCGACTTTGGACCGTGGACTCATTTCACTGGCATTATCACTTTCATCCAACTCAGACGCTAAATAACCAAAACAGCTGATAAAGCGTAGTAAAATAAACGAAAAAAAAAACACTCACTTTCATCTCGTCATAGGATCTGAACAATTATTTTCGTTTCTGCTTAGTTTGACGTCTTTTGAAGTACAATACACGTGACTTGGCGGATAAGACAGGGCCTCGGAACTGAGCACAACACTCGCTGAGCTTAAGTAGGCCTGGCACGCGTTTTGGAACACCGTGCAGCGCGGCGCGGTGCGGCGGGACAACTGTAGGCCGGCGCACTCAGTCGCAATCCAGAGGCAGGCGGCGGCGGTCGTTCACGATGCTGCCGTACATGCCCTTCGTCAACGAGTACTGGCCCTTCATCGTGGCCGGAATCGTGTGCTACCTGGGCGCCAGGTTCCTGTACCACAGCGCCGTGTCCTGGAACCCCGAGCCCAGAAAACCCCAAGAGCAGGACTACAGGACCCCGGACCAAGGTACGTCACGACCTACACCCTGCGGAGCCCCCTCAAACACGGTTACAAGAGTGCAGACCCGAACGGTGGGTGTTCACTATTTTCTATGTGATACCTTCTGATATCTTAGACGAAATGCAGTTTAATACCCGGATGTCACTCGGTTTATGTGGTACACACTAATATGTGAAGCGAAATGGAGCCTTGACACGCAGGTGTATGCGCGCCGCTTAAGTGATATTCCTGATACCATAAGCGGAATGTAGCCTTGTAATATTCTTTGGTATCTCAAGCGAAGTGCGCATGTGAATCTTTGTGTTGCGCCGTTGTTTAATATTTTATGATATTAAAAGAGGAAAACAACCTTAAATCTCTGTGTTACACCTTTGTTTATGTGGTAATCTTTGTTATCTTGAACTAAGTGCAGTCTTGAATCTCAGTATTGCATTGCTATGTGATATTCTTTGATATCTTAAGCGAAGTGTAATCTTAATCTCTGTGTTGAATCGTTGTATGTGTTATTCTTTATCTCGACGAAATACAATCTCGAATATGTGTTTCGTCGTTATCTATGTGATACTTGATACCTCAAACGAAGTACAGTCTTCAATCATAAATGTTACATCGTTGTTTATGTGATATTTGTTATCTCAACGAAGTGCAACCTCGAATATGTGTTTCGTTGTTGTCTATGTGATACTTGATATCTCAAGTGAAGTACAATCTTCAATTACAAATGTTATATCGTTGTTTATGTGATATTTTTTTGTTATCTAAACTAAGTGGAAACTCGAATATGTGTTTCATTGTTGTCTACGAGTATGTGATACTTGATATCTCAAGCGAAGTGCAGTCTTGAATCGCAAATTTTACATCGTTGTTTATATGATATTCTCTGGTATCTCAAGTGTTGTGCAACCTCCAATCTCTGTATTGCACCGTTGTCTATTTGATATTCTTCGCTGTCTAAAGTGAAGTACAATCTTGAATCTCGGTATTGCATTTTTTGTTATCTCAAGCGAAATGCAACCTCGGATATGTGTTGCATCATTATTTATGCGATATTCTTCATTATCTCAAGAGGAATGCTGTATTGAATCTCTGTGTTGCATCATTGTTTATGTGATATTCTTTGTTATCTCAAGAGAAGTGCAATCTTGAATCTCTGTGTTGCATCATTGTTTATGTGATATTCTTTGTTATCTCGAGAAAACTGCAATTCTGAATCTCTGTGTTGCAATATTGCTTATGTGATATTCTTTGATATCTTAAGCGAAGCGCAATCTTGAATTTTTGTGCTGCATTATTGTTTATGTGATATTCTTTGTTGTCTTAATTAAAGTACAGTCTTAAATCTCCGTATCTCATCGTTGTTTTTGTGATATTCTTTGATGTCTTATGCGAAGCGCAGTTCTGAATTGCAGTGTTGCATCGTTGCCTATGTGACATTCTTTCATATCTTAAAAAAAGTGTAGTCTTGAATTTCAGTGTTGAATCGTTGCCTATGTGATATTTTTTTATATCTTCTGACATCTCAAGCAAAATGCTGCCTTGAATCACTGGTGTTGCATCGTTGTGTAAATGGTGTTGTCAGGCGCATTGCAGCGTCGAATCCGTATGGTGTAAGAATCGCAGGTGTTACCTTTGTAAGTAGCTAAGTTTGCACAAATGCACCGTTGTTTCCTAAAAGAATAATACAGCAGCGTGCTTTGTGTATGATCCCAGAAATGCAAATATTCTTTGCAATTTATATAATTCTATGGCTCCAAGGCAAAATGTGATGTCATTTCTTGCTGTTTTCAGGAGCGCGCATTTAAAGTTTGAACGAACGTAGGCCTACATTATAAAATCATAGGGCCGTATTCATAGACATTTTTAGCGATATGATATGATTTGAATTCTGTACTAGTAACCAGTGGATAGCCGGGGCTAGTTTACTACCCTCGTAGCGCGTGCTGCGAAATGTCTATGAATATCACCCATAGTAATCACGTTTCATAACAATGGATTAGAGAGAAAAATAACAGAGATACAATATGCATGTCACTTTTTGCGACAATGAAGATACCATCAGAATGCACAACTATCGTCGAATCTCATTTTCGCCAAAAATCGACATATCACAGAGCCACACAACAGTCTTTGAACCACAGAATTAACGCTAAGTAGTGTAATTTACATCTGCAGTGAAGGCGGCAAAACTGTCAAGTTCAGATAAGAAACTTGATAACAACATCAATATTTGTATGAGTAACATCAATAAAAATGTCAAGATTTTAGGCTTAAGACTGAAGTCTTAATAGCCTACACGGTTTGTAACGGTCACACCTAGAACTGACTGGATAGAACTCAGACTTATTTCGCAATATTTTATCAGTTATTTTACGACTGTTATCTAGCTTCTGGGTGATATGAAGGTGCCAACGAAATGAGTCCAGGGTTCGGCGTCGAAAGTTATCCAGCATTTTCTCTTAATGAGTTGAAGGAAAACCCCAGAAAAAAACCTCAACAGGTACTTCGTTCCAGCTAGGATTTGAAACCGTTCCGCGCTTACTTCACGGGCAGACATGCTAACCGTTACTCCAAAGCGGTGAACTTCACAATGTTAATATGAATGTAACAGAAACGAAAGAAAGAGAATTTGAGCATCCAGAATAAGAAATGTATACAAACAGAATAACCAAGTATATTGATTCTCATTCGTTACTGTCGATTAATAAAATCGATTGTAGGGAGAAGTCAAGTGTGTGTTTCCCAGGCAACAAGCTTTGTTTACATTTTTTATCATGGAGTTTAGGAACTAAATGCTATTGAAGGCAGTTTTATGATGCTGTTTGTTCCTTGTCAACTTCAGGGCTTAAAGCACCGAAAAATACGATAATTTAGCCCTGTTCGGTTCAACTCTTGATCTTTAATTTTCATGTCACTTCTAGCTAGGTTATTCGTATTGAGCTTCTGGTTTTACGTCCTTATTGTTGCGTCTAGTTTCATGTATTGTAAATGGTCACACCTAACGCTCTATGTCGCATGACGTGATGGGAGCAAAACGAAAAAACCTAACATCATTGCAGTCTCTAAGAGACAGTCCTTTATTCTCGGGTGACTCTATGTCTACTAATTTGCTGTTTATACTACACAATGTTCCATATCCGTTATTTTTACAAAAAATTGATTTCAACTTCTGTTTTACACGTTCAGTAACCGGCATACTTGGTGCCTCATTAATTCTCTGTGTCATTTCCTCAACTAATTTGAGGGCTTCCGGCATCTCTTGCTCTGACTTTTCTAACCGTGTAATGGTTTCAGACACAGTTTGAAAATAGATTTGTATGAAAACCAAATTATTCGTCAGAACCTTCAAATTCAGAGCGTTCTCCTTTGCGTATTTGTTGACATTCATTCTACAGTACACCCACCCACTGTACGCTTTAACCACTATACTCAGTACGGCGTTATGCGGATTTCCTACTGAACTGCTCTATCGGGTCCGAAGTCTCGAAGCCTGCAGATAACTAACATCATATGTTATATACTACTAAAAAAACAAAAGTTTAAGGAAGCCAAGTGACTGAGGCCTGGCCTCACTTGCCTCAGTCAATCAGCCGTCACTGATCAGAGGTCATTAACCTTGCAGGGAGTTCCTATTTTTAACGTTTTAAATACCTATAAATCCGAGCTCTATACTGAATTCCACATAAGAAATATTTTTAAGTCAACAAAAGGGTGGAGTTTTCCACTTCCTCCACCATCTCATGTGTATACTCCTTTTGGCTAGTGATGATAGTGATGACATACGCGCTAGAATGGAGATAAGGGTTACCACAATCCATTGTTTAAAGTAGGCGGGATTCCGTTAGCCCGTCCTGTTGCATTTCATGCAACTAGACCCTGCGTCACAATCTAATATAACCTATGCCAGTGGTTCCCAAACTTCTTGAAGGCGCGATCCACTTTTGGGCGAGACTTCTGTATGCCGAACTGTTAGGGCACTTAACACCATTTGAAAAATACAAAGCCCTGTAAAATCGAAAACAACTCAAAGTTAGTGGATACCAAAATAGAAGAATACGAGTATAGTGCTACAGTGACACGAAATATTACATGAACACCATTTCTAGTACCCTAGCCTACTTTGTTGATATTTTAAACACTTAAACACTTTGAATAGTAGTTTTCAAGGCCAAGATGTTAACATAATACAGCCAGGGATAAAATCAAAGGATTTATAAGGAAATTTGATTTCTGGTAGACATCACTTGACAAAAATGAATATAATGCATTGCAGTGTATTAAAGAACTCCTGAAAAATTAAGCTACGTATGATAGGACAAATACTGAGTTTGTTTTTGAGATAAAGCAATTAAGTTTGTAAAATTCTAAACAGCTTTTTAAGTATTTTCCGGAGGACACTCAAACCAATACGATTGTCACAGTTGGTTACTAAATCCATTTCTAGACAGTTTCGCTCAACTGAATGGAATTTAAAAAATTAATAAATAAAAAAAATTAATGTATACGTACGTACCTACTGATAGAATGTTAAAATTAGGCTTTTCGCAGTGTATAGATCAAAATAATATATGAATACCTCGAGCTTGCAATTACCTGGTTGGGTTTTTTCCGAGGTTTTCCCCAACCGTAAGGTGAATGCCAGGTAATCTATGGCGAATTCTAGGCCTCATCTCGCCAAATACCATCACGCTATCACCAATCTCATCGACGCTAAATAACCTAGTAGTTGATACAGCGTCGTTAAATAACCAACTCTAAAGAGAGAGAGAGTCCAGATATGACAACTACTATCTGAAAAACAGGCAAATGTGTCGCTTAATACTCGTAAAATTACTTTTTACTTTAATCTATTAGGAACATTTTATAAATAATGCACATGTTGGTAGAACTGTCAAGTTTATGATGCAACACCAATGCAATGAAGATTACATCAGTTGCAGTTGCAGGCTTGAGGAAGAAGCACGTGTGTTCGTTTCGTCAATAACATACTTTGTGTTTAGGTAACGAGAGCTGGAATAGCAGCCTATATGTGTCTTGGTATTCTAAGATTGAACATCAAAGATCATACATTAAGGTCGAATCTTTACGCGTCAAAAAACTAGTATGTAATTTCAACTCCGACTCAAACTCTTTAATCCACGTTTCCTCAATAATGATATTTCCAAACAAAAATGCTCTCCATCAACGTCGAATAGGTCTATCTGTATCAGCAAGTTTGCAATTTCCAAGCGTTTCTGCTTCTGTTCGGCAGTCAATTACTTGACAAAATATGGAATACTGAAGTTGGTGGAATCCCTTTAATTTCTAAACATTCCTCACACGTCGCTCGACGATTTTCTTCAAGAGCTTCCGCCACAAGTTTCACACTTTATTCATCTATTGATGTTTTCGATCTTCCTGTTCTTGCATCATCGTATATGATGACACGACCATCACGAAAATGAGTAGACCAACGAGAAACTATGCTATGTTGCACTATAAGCTCATCACAAACTCCAGTCAAAGCACTTTGGATTTTTGTGGGGGTTTTCCCACATAAAGGTTCGATCTTAATAGACGATCTTTGATCTTCAATCGTCACAGTACCAGAGATATATATGTAGGCCCCATTTCTAGCTTTTATTACCTAAACACATGGTATGCTATGTACGAAACGAACACACGTACTTATTCCCCAAACCTTCAAATTCAACTGACGTAATTTTTACCAACCTGTGCATCATTTATGAACTGGCCCACGTATAACTACTGATTCTTTTTGTTTTTATGTTTAATGTTGTTCATGTTTCTGAACACACAGTAAGTGTATGTTTAAAAGGTACTTTGGTTTTATTTTGTAAATTATCTTGCGACCCCCTCAGCTTTTTACACAACCCCCAGTTTGCAAACCACTGACCTATACTATTTCGCATCTAATGCTTGCCTCGCTCTTTCGTAACCCTACAAAGTTATGTCTCCTGTACGTGCATGTAATTATACTGAACATATAAAATGATCAGAAACACTCGCCACCGTAAAGATCGGAGTGTGTGCTGTAGCGTGGCTTAAAATTATCAACTGTAATCTCACTACAGGTTTTGATTTATCTAGAGAAAATCAAAACTCGATTGGGATTTAATTGACTATTACACGATTAGAAGAAAGTATATAAAGATTAGAAGTAACAAAGTACTCCAATACAATGAAATATTAATTGGCTTACGAAAATACAACTATCTTCAAATGTATTATTGTACCATTTCAACATTACGCTAGATGGCAGTAGTGTTTTATGATTATGTTTTCTTGTTACCGGTATCAGTTGTGCCAACTATGGAGTCATCATTGAACTCTGTGGACTGTTACTAGTCAAGAAGTCTTTGTTGATTCAGTTTCATTTTTATTAAAACATTTGCATTCCACTTCAATCATCCGGATCCCAGTAATCAACATCACTTGACAGATGATTTTCAATAAATCTTAGTATTAAACAATCTCTGATACGTGACTATACATAATACCATATAGCAGAAGCTATAACAAACATAACCTAAATAATATAAACAAGTGTTAGAAAAGTTTTAATTAGGAATGAAGAAATAAACAAGAAACGTTTTAATTGACGATGATGAAATAAAAAATAAACATGAATAATTTTAAAGAAATAATTATTGAAAGTACAATTTTCAAATTTGAATGTTTTAGTGGTTGGTGGTTCAGTTGATGTTATATTGGACGTGTGCGTAAAAGAAGTGAACTCGTTGATGTACATGGTGTATCCCTCAACTTATTCAGGATTTCCGAATGGTGCTCTTCATATATGACCAGTGATCTTTATTAATTCTTGTTCTTGAATGGCAATGCGAGTCATATTTGAAAGTGCTGTGCATCGACTGGAGTGGTTTGTAATTTTCTGTTTTTTGACGTCCAGACCAGTGCAGTTTGAAATGTTGGCAAACAAAGAAACAAATGCTAGGGTAGTGATAAGCAGCCATGATTGGTTGAAAGACGTCCTTTCGTACCGTTTTATTGGTCGAAAGTAGTGTGACGTAGTAAAAGTGCAATAGTCAAAGAAAAATGATATTCCGTTATTGAAATTCTTAAAGCCAGAAAATTCATGTTCTCTTCAAAATATTTTGGATTCTAAACCAGTGCTGAATGAAAATCATCCTGAAAGTGAAATTAGTGATCATGAATAAGAATATTTGATACTATAGTAGAGGAGTTTTCATCTGTAGCATAGTTTCAGAATTGATTTTCTTAATACATTTTCTGTTTTTCTTATTAGAAATTTAAAACAAACGTTATTTAGTTTGTACAGTATATTTCCATAAAAATATAAGGACTTATCAGTTAAAAATTCTTAGTGTATATTATTTTGATAAGCTCAAGCCTTAATGTACTATTATTTCTTATTATTCATTCAATAAAGTTCATGTATGTTAGTGAAATAACATTTTTCTCTTGGTTTTAATGCCGAGGTACTATAATTTAAGAGGTCTCAGACTTTCTATGCAATAACGACTTAAGTTGTCCATACTTTATTGACAATTATTTAAAAGTGGGCTCGGTTTAAATTATAACTGATATTGGATTTGAACAGTTTAAAATATTATGCAAAACAAATGATGCGAGTATATGTACTATTACAATTTCTACATTGTTATAAAAATTTGACATTGCTTTTCTCAAAACATGGGTTTCCAACTTAGGCTTTTATTGCACTCAGCGCCTCAGTTATATATTATGTATTATTTAACGACGCTCGCAACTGCCGAGGTTATATCAGCGTTGCTGGTGTGCCGGAATTTTGTCCCGCAGGAATTCTTTTACATGTCAGTAGATCTACTGACATGAGCCTATAGCATTTAAGGACACTTAAATGTTATCAACCTGGGCCGGAATGGAACTCGCAACCTCGGGCACAGAAGGCCATCACTGTACCAACTGCGCCACCCAGGCCGCCCCTTTATGAGTATTGTAGATTATACACTTATTTTGCAATGAATCCTTGGACCGCGAATAATGGGCGATGATAAGAGAAGTATGAGAGAAACATCTGAATACTATTTCATGTCAAAGCCACATAATAATACAGTACATCTGTTTCCACCACACACTGAACCAATTTCCATTCTCGCGCGCGGTCTTCAACCGGGATCAGAACTCCAACAACAGGTGTGAAAGTGTTTGTCCATTTTCGCTACATTTTTCAGGTTCGTGGATTTGCCATTTCAACTCTCCTTTTAATACAACTTCAGTAAGACATAAACAAACGTATCATATTAAAATAGAAAATGACGAAGCACGTATTTTTTATTTATGACTTTGCAGGCTAATCTCTAATGACAGTTGGAAAGTATAGTTGGTTTATTATTGTGCCAGCTTTTCCATTTTCCAACATAATTTATTTAACTTATCGGTTAAATATGCCAGGTAAATCCATGACTTTCACAACACAAAATGAAGTCACTTCTATAATGTTGCACTCTCATCACTGGAAACAAGACGCTAATTCGTCATGCAACAAGCTTAAGTCTATGGATGTAATTTCATCTGTTGACATAGGCGTCAACTTAAGAGGGGAGAGGGATAAGGGTTCGTCTTGCCACCAAGACAATGACTTCTGGGTAGCGTTATCATTAACAAAATAGTCAAGATAATAGTTTTAAAAAATACAGTTGATTGCGTAAAAATGTTTGAGTATCCCATTTATTAGGAATACATTACAATTAATTATGATGGCCACCGGCGTACCTTAGGCAGTAGCACGTTTGGCTGCTAATCTGAGTTGCGTTTGGGTGGGGGTTCGAATCCTACTTGGGCTGATTACGTGGTTGAATTTATTCCAAGGTTTTCCGCAATTGTAAGGCGAATATCAGGTAATCTATGGCGAATCCTCTGCCTCATCTCGCCAAATACCATCTCGATATCACGAACTCCATTCACGCTAAATAACCCAGTAGTTGATATAACGTCGACAAATAACCAACTGAAAATGTTATGATAGGCCTATGCCATGTAAATATTTTGTTTCGCCGTGTCCATTATCTCTGCAAATATTCAATAATATTTCTCATTTTATCTAGAGAAAATTCGTAAAAAAATATTTAATACGTTACAAATCGTTGCCAACAACTGATCTTGTTTCTTTCCGGTCAGGACAAATTTCGGTTTCTTGTCAATAAAATTGTAGTAATTTATTTAGTGTAACAAAAATCAAAGTGAAGCTATCGCATTACAAGCACCGAAGGATCCTTAGTATGGTGGCGGAATGTTAAGGTTCCCACCTCTCCATATTATTATTATTACTTACTTACTCACTCATGGCTTTTAAAGAATCCTGAAGTTCATTGCCGCCTTCACATAACCCCGCCATCGGTCCCTATCCTGAGGAAGATTAATCCAGTCTCTACCATCATATCACACCTCTTTCAAATCCATTTTAATATTATCCTCCCATCTACGTCTCGGCCTCCTTATTCCCTCCGGCCTCCCAACTAAAATTCTATATTCATTTCTGGATTCGCCCAAACGTGCTACATGCCCTGCCCATTTTAAACGTCTGGATTTAATGTCCCTAATTATTTCAGGTGAAAAATAAAATGCATGCAGTTCTGCGTTATGTAACTTTCTCCATTCTCCTGTAATTTCATCCCTCTTAGCCCCAAATATTTTCCTAAGAACCTTATTCTCAAACACCCTTAACCTCTGTTCCTCTCTCAAAGTGAGAGTCCAAGTTTCACAGCCATACAGAAGAATCGGTAATATAATTGTTTTATAAATTCTAACTTTCAGTTTCTTTAAGAGCAGACTGGATGATAAAAGCTTCTCAACCGAATAATAACACGCATTTCCCATATTTATTCTGCTTTTAATTTCCTCCCGAGTATCATTTTTATTTGCTATTGTTGCTCCAAGATATTTGAATTTTTCCACCTCTTCAAACGATGAAAGCGTAATGGAACGGAGAAAAATTCTCTCCGGCGCCGGGATTTGAACCCGGGTTTTCAGCTCTACGTGCTGATGCTTTATCCACTAAGCCATACCGGATACCACCCCGGCGTCGGGTACATTAAAATAATATATATGATATGCGTAAATCACGGTGATTTAAGACGGCGCTTATTCCGTCGGATCCCAGCCAACTAGTCACTCATAACGAGTGCACCTCAGCACATGTGTGGACTTCGGTCCTACGTTCATAGACATCTATGACGTAGTGCAGAGGGCGGCCACTAGAGGGAACCCAAGAGTTGGAGCTTAATCTGAAACGATTCTGTCCGACGCCGGGGTGGTATCCGGTGTGGCTTAGTGGATAAAGCATCAGCACTTAGAGCTGAAAACCCGGGTTCAAATCCCGGCGCCGGAGAGAATTTTTCTCCGTTCCATTACTTTTTCATCGTATGATGACGCAGAATATCTGCATGGAAATATCATATGTACTTCGGTACATTAAAATAATACACCTCTTCAAAGATAAATTTTCAATTTTTATATTTCCATTTCGTACAATATTCTGATCACGAGACATGATCATATACTTTGTCTTTTCGCGATCCATATTATTATTATTATTATTATTATTATTATTATTATTATTATTATTATTATTATTATAGAAACATTTTATGAATTTATTAACTATTTATCTGCTTCGAATTAGTTTGAAGTTAATTCAGTGCCATTCACTCAAATTTTACTGTGTTAGGCTCACTGTAATAAAATTACTCATAAGAGTCTTTTTTATCTGTGTATACTGAGAATTGATTAAGTGGTTTTTTTTTTTCAAAATAACGTCTGAATACCGTATATTTGTTTAATTTATTTTAATTAATAAATTAATTAATTAATTACATTGAAAATTTCATTATTCATTCATTCATTTAGTATGACGTTTAGGAAAGTCTTCACATAAATATAAATAAACAATAAAATTTAACTCATAAAAATGTATAATTATTTACACGTGCGGCTGTAATAAAGTAAGAAGATGTAACTCATTAAAAATATAAATAACGAAAATGAAAACATTAAAGAGAGATGGGGCTTGTAATGAATCAGAATAGACCAAAAATAATGCATTTAATAAATCGACAATATATTGTAGGCAATTTCAGTTTCTAGTAGGACCAAAACAAGGAAAACAAAGTTGTTCCAAGCATAAATAAAGTTGACTCTGCTATCATATGAATGACAGAGATAATATCTTATAAATTCTGAATAACTTTTCTGTATCGGAAAATAGATCGATCTCCTCACTTACTTAGTTGAAGTTGTCTCTATATATGGCTCTTATACATTGTGGGCTTACCTTAAAAAATAGGCTACGGCTTTTATAGAAATTTCGAATGCATCAACAACAATGATAATAATAATAATAATAATAATAATAATAATAATAATAGAAAGATAATAAATAGGTGGAAAAATTGGATACTAATAACAGCCTATTAAGATATTTCTCGCACACCCCCCCTCCACCCGCAGGAACAAAAAATTGAAAACTGGCCGTTGTATCTGTGGACGTTCTTCAACCCCTATCTCTGTTACACTATCTCTGTTAATAATATTGTAGTTGCCAACAAAATTATCGGGCATTCTCTCAACATTCCCTACTCCTAGCTGTGTTTTAAGCTCTTTTAAGAGTTAATATTAGTATTAGTATTTATTTATTTAACCTGGTAGAGATAAGGCCGTCAGGCCTTCTCTGCCCATCTACCAGGGGATTACAACTATAATATGAACAATAAAATTACAATTAACATTAAATTTACAATTACAATAAAAATTAAAGTACGACAATTTTACCTGATTAATGAAAGCTAGACATTTTATCATAGAAGTTAAGAACAAAGAATATTTTTGTATTTACTGAATTACTAAATTAAACCTACAATAACAAAAATCTATAGTAATGAAATTACCGGATATTGAAATATTTTGTGATAGATTAAGAGAACTGTTTACAAGAAACCATGTCTGAACGAGTCTCAATTACTGGCCAAGTGCCTAGTAAGTTTGCGTTTGAATTCAATTTTATTTCGACAGTCCCTGATGCTAGCAGGTAACGAATTCCAGAGTCTTGGCAAGGCTATTGTGAAAGAGGATGAGTATGAGGAGGTGCGATGGGATGGTATTGTTAGTATTGTTTCATGGCGAGAGTGTGTGTTCAGATTGTGGTGGGAAGAAAGGTAAGTGAAGCGAGACGACAGGTACGAAGGAATAGAAGAGTTCAAGATTTCGAAGAGAAGGAGAAGTGAATGTAAATTTCTTTTCTTATCTAGTTTAAGCCAACCTATTGTTTCCATGGATGGGGTAATATGATCATATTTACGAACATTGATTATAAAACGTACACACAAATTATGAGCACGTTGAAGTTTCGTTTTGTTGTCGCTGGAAAGGTCAGTCAGTAAAATGTCAGCACAGTCGAAATAGGGAAATACAAGCGTCTGCACAAGGGACTTTTTTATGCAAGAGGGAAGATGAAAATTTATCCTTTTTAGCACATGGATAATAGAATATACTTTTCTGCAGGTTTCTGTGATTTGTATGTCCCAGTTGAGATTATTATCCATGTGAATGCCAAGATTTTTTACCGAAGAACTGAGTTCTTCCACACCCAAAAATTTTCGTTAAGTTTGTTAATAATTCACGTTCATCTGCGTAATTAATTGTTTTGCAGGGATAAAGATGTGAGGTGGAGCGCTATCTTACATGCAGATTATGTTTTCCATATCGTGATTCCTCAGTCTAGTAATGACGAAGTTCTGTAGCATGCTGTAGTAGGGCCCCCCGTTTACTGTAACATTCTGTCTTATTCCATTATTTTCCACACCTGTGGAGTAACGGTTAGCGCGTCTGGCCGGGAAACCAGGTCGGGGCAAATTACCTGGTTGAGGTTTCTTCCGGGGTTTTCCCTCAACCCAATATGAGCAAGTGCTGGGTAACTTACTTTCGGTGCTGGACCCCGGACTCATTTCACCGGCATTATCACCATCTCATTCAGACGATAAATAACCTAAGATGTCGATAAATCATCGTAAAATAACCTACTAAGAAAATTAATGATGAAGTTAACACGTGTAATTGAGATTCGTTTTCCGACCAAAATCATCAGTAGACACTTTCCAACAATGTGGCCTCCGCGATCTCCAGATTTCAATCCGGCCGACTTTTCGTTGTGGGGTTACCTGAAAGAACGAGTTTTCCTGACACATCCAACAACCCTACTGCAACTGAAAGATGCCATCTCGCAAGAAATTGCCAATATTCCAAGACATTTTCTGCAAAGTGCTGTGCATGGTGTCATAGACAGAATGCTGTACGTTGAACAAGAGAACGGCGGACATCTTACCAATGTTTTGTAAACCCCATTGTTTGGCCAACACTGTGATGTTTTTGTCTTTTTCCCATCTCTAATATTATAATATTTATAGCGGTTTAATGATTGAACTGACTTTTGAAATACTCTATACAATAATCGTTGATCTGTCGATCGACGTTTACTTCATTGGAATATGTCGTGTAGTTTAGATAGGTACTTACTATAAGTCCCACAAAACTGCCCTGAAAATGTGTCGGTTGATTTTCGGGATGGCACCCTATTACCTGACAGAACTTATGGACGTATTCATATCAAAAGTTTCTCCTTATCACAAACATGGACATTCATATTTTTCCAACTTTGCAGATCTACTAATCACCAATCTTCTTAAAGCCTGAAGAACAAACATGCATTCCTCTTTTCCCCAACAATCCTTAGTAGCGCTTGTCGCTACGAATATTACGACCTGGCTGATAATATACAGGATTTTTCACAAGGAAAGAATAATTCAAATAAAATTAAAATTAACTGATTTTTTTTAAATGCTGGGACACGTCAAATTTAATGTTTTGAAAGTAAAAATTTACAAAAATAAGAAACAAAATTTTCAGCCATTATTGTACAGTGTGTGGCATCATCGACAACATTTTTAAATGGCAACAATTTTTTTTTTTTTCATTTTTTCTTAGTTATTTATTTAATTTCGTTTGTTCCATACAAAACGTTTGGTTGATATGGAAACAGTTTCATGTTAACATATTTTGTGTAACACTGGTCTAGAATAAAATGTTTTTAACAGAAACTGGAATGATTGAAATTCTGATGATGATAGGAGTTGGCGACAGAAGACGTACACAACAAGAGATATGCATAATTTTTAATGAAACTCATTCAGATCGTCAATCTATTTCATAAGCAACCGTGTGTAAAATATAAAAAAAATTCAGTGAACTTGGACATGTCAGAGATATAGAAAGACCCGGAAGACCGTTCACAGACGATGATGTGCAACTTGATGTTTTACTTTCAATTCAAGAGAAACCACATGTTTCTCTCAAAGAATTAGAAACTGTATTTTGATATCTCGTAAGTAATGGAGAATATGCCATCGACATTAATACCACCCTTATAAAGTCCATCCAATGGAAGAGTTGATGGAAGATGACAAGAAGGTTACAATTCTGTGAGACAATGACTGATCTCAGCGATAGAAATCCGGACTTTGTATCAAATGTGTTATTTTCTGATGAAGCTTCATTCTGTTTCAACGGAGAAGTAAACAGACAAAATAAATTGCCGGTAGATGTCAACCAAGAATCCACACTGGATGGTAGAAACGTAGTAAATGTGTGGGCAGGAATTGTGGGAACAAGAATTTTGGGTCCTTATTTCTTTGACGAGACACTTACAGGTGACCGCTATTTGGATGTCTTGCGTGAAATTCTAATACCTTCCCTTGCTGTCTTGTATCCAAATCATGAAGATCCAGATGTTCCTAATGTTTCAATCTGGTATAACAAGATGGCGCTACCCCTCATTATGCTGTCCACGTTCGAGTATATCTGGAAGATGTTTTTTCAAATAGATGGATCGAAAGGAGGAGATTTATAGAGTGACCTGCAGATCACCAGATCTCTCTCCACTTGATTACTTTTTATGGGAATTTTTTAAATGTAAAGTCTTTGTTACGAGACCTGCTGATATTGAAGAGTTAAAAATGAGAATCAGGAAAGAATGCAGAGATATACCACCAGCAGTGATTGAAAATGTTCAACAAGAATTCACGCTTCGCCTTAGCCAGCGGCAGATTGTAAATGTGGAGCATTTTGAACACCTTATTAAATAACTAGCCGTACCCTTGCGCTCCGCTGCACTTGTTAGAAATAAATATAAAGTAATTACATAATTAAAATAAGACATTTGGTCCTCGGAACAGTCGTGTTTGATAGAAGGATAAATAGTTTAATATGTTACTTAATTTAAATTATATTTAAATAAAATGCGATCATTTTGGCCCAGGTATCACTCATTTTGTGCAATGATAATCCTATAATATGTTCCTTAATTGTTATTACATGCAAATAATTAAAATATGATTATTTGATTCAGAGAACATCCGCTTTTGGCGCAAGGATAATTCGTTTAACATTTTTCTAAATTAGTCTTGAATAATGCATCCTTTAATAAATCACTCCAAATTAATAGAGTAGATTGTATACGAAGATAATTTTTATGTTACCCTTACTGTGCATCTCTTTTTTTTTTTTGCTAAGTTTATTTTATTCACGCCTTAACATCTGAGGTCATGTCGCGTGTTTAGAATGTGTGGGTATATCAGTAGGCCGTTTTTACTCTTGTTGAGTTCCTGTTTCTATTGTGTGTTGTAGATGGCTCATGTTCATGTAACTGATTATAGACTCTGATTAATGGTTTTGGTATTGGTAATTCAGGCGGTGATGAATCATGACATGTAACTTTCCAATCCAGCATTTGCTTTTATGACTAAGGGAAATCATGAAAAACCCCAGTCAGATTTGTCGGTCAAGGGGTTTGAACCTCCCGAATGCGTGTCTCAAGCGCTACTATCTGAGCCAACTCGCTCGGTTGTATATCGCTGTTTATGTAAATAAAAAATTGAGATAGGGTAAACATTGGTAATTTCGTGATAACTTCATAAAAATTAATTTAAAATGCAAATGTGTAAATATATCCTTATTCCGATTTTTTCATTTAAAATACGATAATTTGCTGTACAAATCTGGAGACATAAAAGATTGGATACGTTTTTAAACAATTGCCAAAAACCACTTTTACAACTTAAGCTAATAGGTTGGTTATTTCGTGATAATCTTGGCAATTTCGTGATATTACATTGATAATTTCGTGAGAGGTAGAAGAATTGTGGAAAAATTCATTAAAGTCAAATGAAATTCTCATTTATTGTTACATGACTTCAAACATAGTAATTCCGGCTAATATTCATAGCAAGAAAACATATAAATACATATCAACACATAATAATAATGAAATAAAAGTAAGAATTGAAATTGAAAAGGGATGTTCTTTGCCTTGAAAGAGTGAACACTTTTATTACGGACTTTACTATAGCCAGTATTACGAGGGTAACTCCAAAAGTAATGCATAACATTTGTTTAAAAATTACATTTTTATCCTACAGCTTTGCTATTTTCACAGAATGTAAATACATCCCTTAGGAACAAAATGTTACTTTTCCACATAATTCCCGTCCCTTTCAACTGCCTTGCGTCACCTAGGAACGAGGGCCTATAGACCAATAAGGTAAAAGTCTGGACCAACAGGTCTGAGCCACTCTTTAGCAGCTTGCACAAGGGAGTCCTCTTCTAACCTCGTTCCGCGAAGGGATCCTTCAATTTACCAAAGAGACGGTAATCGTATGGTGCCAGATCAGGACTGTAATGCGGATGTTTCAGTGTCGTCTATCCGAATTTTCTGATCTGGTCTGTGGTCTTGTGACTGACATGTGGCTGTGCGTTGTCGTGCAATAGCAGAACAAACTGCTTCTCCCGATGTTGTCGAACACGACTCAGTCGAGCTTGAAGTATCTTGATAATTGCCACATACGCGTCAGAATTAACGGTGGTTCCGTGTGGCATGATGTCCACAAGCAAGAGTCCTTCTGAATCGAAAAACACAATAGCCATAACTTTTCCTGCCCAAGGTGCAGTTTTGAATTTCTATTTCTTTGGTGAATATGCAGGATGCCACTCCATTGTCTGTCTCTTTGTCTCCGGTCCAAAATGGTGGAGACACGTTTCATCTCCTGTCACAATTTTTGCAAGTAAGTCATCTCCACCATTCTCATACTGGTCCAAAAGTTTTCTGCACACTGTTTTTCGAGTTTCTTTGTGGACTTTTGTCAACATTCTCGGAACTTACCTGCCAAAAAACTTTTTTAACCGTTTCAATATTCTGCGTACACTTGCTTCTCTTATTCCAATTTGGTGACAATTCTTTCACTGTTATTCGTTTGTCAGCTACAATCATGTTGTTAACGCGTTGCAAATTGTCAGAACTTCATGCAGTGCAGGGTCTGCCGCTGCGAGGAGTATCCCAAATATTGGTGTGCCCGCTTTCACCAGATAATCTGCTTACCCACCAACTAACCGTATTGCGATCGACAGCTGCAGCTCCATACATTCTTTTCAATCTCTTGTGAATGTTTCCCACTATCTCATTCTCACAGCATAGGAACTCGATAACAGCATGTTGCTTCTGACGAATGTCAAGTACAGCAGCCATCTTGAAGGAATCTATTATGGTGCCACTAACGGGGACGACTTAAATTAAAATTTAATACAAGCGGGAAGGATGTATCTAGACCTCCATAAATTGCAAAAGTGTAGAATGAAAAATGAATTTAAAAAAAATGTTGTGCATTACTTTTGGAGTGCCCTTCATATAATGGCAATGCAAAACTCTCATCTTCAACAGAGTCACTCTGGCATCCATCACACATGAAAACATTAGCTTGTTTGTCATATGTGGTTTGGCACTTTGCATGATAACAAATCAAACAGAAGCTACACTGAACCCATTGCGTCCCCCTTCTCTGTTTTCTTATCACATCTTATCTTCAGATTTCTAAAATTCGTATTGTAATACAATTTTTAAAATAGTGTAAAATGTAACGCTTAATGCTCAACAAAATGTCACCTCTAACAACTAAGATTCCTATCAGTAAAGCTAAGCCTATATGGCGACTACAGATGTATCTAAAATTCCAAAAATATTTTCTAAAATGTCATTAACATATAATAAATCATTGTACCAAATATCATATGCTTACCTTTAGTAATAAGTCTGTAATGTAATTACAAACACCCACAAAATTTATACGCCTGAGAAATCGACGCTAACTTGCTCTCTTCAAACACAAAAGCTCACTGAAGCAGCTACAAGTCACACAAAGCGTAGCTGTATGTTTCTGGAAACCGGACAACATATGCAATCCCTTGGCGAAAATTTGAATCTCGTAATATCATTGGTCAATTCACGAAAGAGCAAGGAAAAAATATCACGAAATCACCACTGCCACGAAATTACCAATGTTTACCTTACCCTACAAATATTAATTTAAGAAACACAAGAAACGAATATGGGTAAATTATGAGCCTAGAAACGCTATTTCGTAACACCTTTTAAAATAACTCCGCTCCAGTGAGCTCTATGGCAAAATGCTTATTTATTATGGCCTGTATACTCATCTTTACGACAAAACTCTTAACTATCATGTTCTGTGAACAAAAGGAAACTTAAGTGCAGAAAATTAGAGTATTTTATGTGGACCAAATAAAGTTTCAATAATCAAGCTATACAATATTTCGACAGAATAGTCGACCTGGTTGGCGAGTTGGTATAGAGCTGACCTTCTATGCCCACGGTTGCGGGTTCGATCCCGGGGCAGGTCGATGGCATTTATGTGTGCTTAAATGCGACAGGCTCATGTCAGTAGATTTACTGGCATGTAAAAGAACTCCTGCGGGACAAAATTCCGGCACATCCGGCGACACTGATATAACCTCTGCAGTTGCGAGCGTTGTTAAATAAAACATAACATCGACAGAATATCAAGTTTTCTGTGCGTAAAGATCTATTTTAATCTTACCTCAGTCCTCATATGTAGCAATACATCCATCTAGAGAAACTACAAGTTTCAAATAGTGAAGGAATTATCCAAATCGGTTAATTAGCTTCTGAGATTACTTCATACAAACACACAAATATTCTCTGTAAATTAATATTGATAAAGATCAAGGCCGCCTTAAATAGAGGGAGTCATTTGCTTTAATTTCATTATAGCCATCGTCGTTGTTCCTGCAATAACTCCTATGTGACAAATTTATCCATTTTCAGAGTTTTGCTCTATTAAATAACTTAAACAGTGATACAGCAAATAATAAAATTTCCTATATGTAATTATATTCTTTCTTTCGAAAATGTAAGAATTCACGATCTTCTATGTACCACTGTCATGGAATGAATATATGTGGTTTTCCTTCCTACTGAAAAATTGTGTATTTTGTACATAGGAGTTATTGCAGGATCAACGGCGCTATAATCTGAGGCGGGGGTGAAAATGTATTGTATTGTTATTTTAAAAGTCATGTATATACTTAAATATCAGTCCTATCAAAATTATGCACGGAATAAACTTATGGAAAATAATTTTTAAATAAACTTTCGTTATGTAACATTTTTCACAAAACGCAATAATAAGCGAGATATTTCGATTTATTTAATTCAGGCCCCCTTAAAACCACCCTTTTAAATAAAGTATTTTGAATGCCATATAGCCTAAAATGTAAGTTACAACGAACTTAATTTATACTCCAATTTTCATCGAAATCCGTTCAGCTATTATCGCGTGAAAAGGTAACAAACCTCCAGATAGACAGACATGCAAACAAAAATTTCAAAAAAGCGATTTTCGGTCTCAGGATGAATAATTATACATGTTAACACCAATTATTTTTGGAAAAGCGAAAATTACCAGAAAAATTTCCGTTGCAGATTTATTATTAGTATAGATTATATTATATTATATTATATTATATTATATTATATTATATTATATTATATTATATTATATTATATTATATTATATTATATTATATTATATTATATTATATTATATTATATTATATTATATTATATTATATATTATATTATATAAAAAGTGTGTTGATAACGGATGTACTCCGATGTAAGTTTTTTATTTGTTGTGGGGGCTCTTGAATCTCAGGAGGAACAACTTTTACAACAGCGCAACATAACCTGCTTGGCTCACTACCCAATTTTTCGTATTTCATTTATTACATAATTTACGTACTTTAACACGATTCAATTGAGCATTGTTAAAATTTGGATTATAAAATAATGGAATGCTAAGCTAAAGTACTATTACTGCATACTAAATCAATACACTCTCGTTGTTCGTTAATTCTCTCGGATGAAAATGAATGTGTACATAAACATTATTTCAAGAAATACAGTAAACGAATATACAGAATAGCCTATCAAGTTTTCTGTGGATAAGAAGCTATTTTAATCTTGCCTGTCCTCGATTCACTCAGAAGTTACTGTAATAACATTATAGCATTATGTCCATCTAGAGAAACACTTTTCAATAGTGAAATAATAATTATATAAATCGGTTAACTAGCTTCCGAGATTACTTCATACATACACAGAAACATTCTCTGTAGGCTATATTTAATAGCTTCCGTTTGTTGTTGTCCAAGGCCCCTTATAGACGAAGTCATTTGTTTTTATTTCATTACAGCCCAGTAGGTGGCATTGTTATTTTAATTTTGAAACTCATTTATCTCATTAAATATCAGTCCTATCAAAATTTTGCATGGAATAAAACTTATCGGAAATCATTTTATGTAAGTTTTTCATTAAAATTAATAATAAGGGAGAAATTTCGATTTATTTAATTGAAGCCCCCTTATAAGCCCTTTTAAATAAAGTATTTTGAATGTCATATAGCCTAAAATCTAAGTTCCAACGAACTTCATTTATATTCCAATTTTCATATAAATCGGTTCAGCCATTATCGCGTGAAAAAGTAACAAACATCCAGACAGACAGACACATCCAGACAGACAGATAGACAGAAACAAAAATTTCAAAAAAGCGATTTTCGGTTTCAGGATGGTTAATTATACATGTTAACACCAATTATTTTTGGAAAAGCGAAAATTACCAGAAAAATTTCGGTTACAGATTTATTATTAGCATAGATTATAATTTCATTTGTTGCAGTAGTTATGTAAATTGTGGAGAAAATACGTTAAACAAGCCAACAGTGAAACTGCTCCCATAGCGACCAAACGTTTTATATCAAAGAAATGAAACTAAATAAATAACTAAATGAGATACAAATCTTTCAGAAAAAAAATGAAAAAGTAACATGTTAATACTAGCCGTACCCGTGCGCTCCGCTGCACCTGTTAGAAATAAATATAAAGTAATTACATAATTAAAATAGGACTTTTTATCCAGGGAACATTCGTATTTGATAGAAGGATAAATCGTTTAATATGTTACTTAATTTAAATTGTATTTAAATGATTAAAATGCGATCATTTGGTCCAGAGAGCACTCAGAAGTTACTGTAATAACATTATAGCATTATGTCCATCTAGAGAAACTACACTTTCCAATGGTGAAATAATAATTAATTATACAAATCGGTTAATTTAGCTTTCGATATTACTTCATACAAACACAGAAACATCCTCTGTAGGCTATGTTTCATAGCTTTCGATTGTTGTTGTCCAAGGTCTCTTATAGACGTAGTCATTTGTTTTTCATTTCATTACACCGCCTTAGATGGCATTGTATTTTAATTTTAAAACTCATTTATCTCATTAAATATCCGTCCTATCAAAATTTTGCAAAGAACAAAACTTATAGGAAATCATTTTTAAAGAAACTTTTGTTATGCAACATATTTCACAAAAATCATTAATAAGAGAGGTATTTCTATTTATTTAATTCAGGCTCCCTTATAACCCCCCTTTTAAATAAAGTATTTTGAATTCCATATAGCCTAAAATCTAAGTTACAACGAACTTAATTTATATTCCAATTTTCATATAAATCGGTTCAGCCATTATCGCGTGAAAAGGTAACAAACATCCAGACAGACAGACAGACAGACATACAAACAAAAATGTCAAAAAAGCGATTTTCGGTTTCAGGGTGGTTAATTATATATGTTAGGACCAATTATTTTTGGAAAATCGAAAATTACCAGAAAAATTTCGGCTACAGATTTATTATTAGTATAGATGTTGCCATTTAAAAATGTTGTCGATATCACACTCTGTACAAAGATGGCTGAAAATTTTGTTTCTTTTTTTGTAAAATTTTCCTTTCAAAATATGAAATTTTACGTCCATTTTTTAAATGAGTTAATTTTAGTTTTATTCGCATTATTCCTTTCTTATGAAAAATGCTGTATTTGCTGCATCCGTTGTTTATAAGTTACGCTACATTACTGCACTGGAATTCTTTAATGTCCTCATTTGCTACCGGCGTCGCGTGTCTCGCCCATTACACAATGGTCCCTCTGTGCTCTGTGGTGAAAGTGAACGCGTTAAATGCTGTGCTTTCCTAACTCCGCCATCAGATGTCACTTCTGTAATCTTACTGAAATATGACAATCACATGTTCGTATGTGAAACACTAGCAATCAATTCATCACCATTCACACAATGTAGTGCTTATGAACTCACTGAAAATGAATATATTTATGTGATTATTTAACTTAACACTCCATGGCACTAAGAAATATGACTGATTATATTACAAATTACAATACTGATTTCATCATTATATTCCTAATTACCATCAAACATAACCACCTAAATCACCATCATTACCATCACCAAAACATTGCCAACATCGAATACAATAGGCCTACCATCATCACTATCATCGACATCAACGTCAACATATCCAGCAGAAGTACCATCATTATTTCACACATGACCAACGCAACCAACGCCACTATCACCAACTTCATTACTAACACCAACAACACTGCTACCAATCACCACTATCAACACAGTTGCCAATCACCAGCATGAGTTTCCAATCACCACCACAACACTGCTCCCAATCACCACTATCAACACAGTTGCCATTCACCACCATGAACACAGTTGCCAATCACCACCATGAGTTTCCAATCACCACCACAACACTGTTACCAATCACTACAATCACCATCATCACCTTCATTACAATCGCCGCGGCCAAAAGTTATCAATCACCACCGCCAGTACAATCATCATCATTACCAACCACCACTACAACGTCGTTATTACCATCATTATGACCATTCACTACCACCGACGCAGTTGCCAATTACCACCATTATTACCAATCACCATCAATATAGTTTCCAATTCCCGCCACCAATATAACCATGATCACCATCATTAATATCCAGTGCTCGAAATGGAAGTTCAGAAGTACCGGTTTATTTTATGAAGATACACTTGTGTTATACCGTCCTCGGTTTCGTATGTCTTTCATAGACCTATGTAATAAATATAAATATACTAAGTAACTAGGTCATTCGAAAAGTAATAGCAACATAGTTACTGCTTCTCACTATATTTATTTAGGTTACTTTTGACATTACATACTTCAAGTACAGACCCCTGTCATGTCAACAGTACGTTGACAAATCCTTGGACTCCATCTGCAGCATTATTCCTGGATCTCTTTTTCACTGATCGATCTAAAGCTATTCGGATGTCAACCCTCGATTGAAAGCGAATTCCTCGCTTGCACCTGTCTTGTAATAGTTGGGTATGGTAGAACGTCTCTCCCACAAGCTTCTTGCAATATCGTAAAGCACTGGGCTGAATTTTTTACTCTTGCTACTTGTATTTTTATTAAGAATCTTTTGTTCATACATACTTGACATTTTTTAGGGCGCTATTACTTAATACAAATCAGAAAAAGTCCCTATATTCACAAAATATAGATACTTAATAGTACATTATGCAACGAGCCTATAATGATAGTAATTAAGACGCAAGTATGGATATTTATGAAACGAGCGCAAGCGAGTTTCATAATATTCATACGAGCGTCTTAATTACCATTATAGGCAAGTTTCATACGAGTTTTTATGCTCGACCATATTTCTAACTTGAAATTATTCAGATGTATACATTTTATTTGTATCTGACAAGATCGGAAGTGACCTTGTTCTAGGTCGTGAATTGTGAGATGTACGCAGACGCGAAAGTATTGATTTTTTCCGAGGAACAATAATGTCATTGACCTTGATGTAATCCCGTTAAACTTGATATAACCTTGATTATTGAATTCGACATTGAAAAACGAGATGACAAATTGAATTTATTTGAATATTATTTACAATTAACGCTAATTATTATAGTAACAGAACATAACCTTCTGCGATAGTATTAGATTTCCAGCCTCCATGACTTTTCGCTAATTCTCTTTCGATTGCATATCCGAGAATAATCGATACTTGCGGTTTTATAACGGTACAAAGTTGCTTTGTCATTGGCTGAACACCTGTAAGCTGAGTTGTCATTGGCTGAACACCTGTACTTTAATGAGTAGGTGTACTTTAATGACATGCATTAAAGGACTGCTACCAGGTGTATAATTAGTACATTTCGGCATGGTCGAGCATAAAGACTTTTAATATTCTATATTTATGCAAGAATCGTTCCTCTATTACGTAGCTACTAAAAGATTCCGAGCGTTGATTAGTATTGTTGCCTTTACTTAGTGAATGCCCTAGTATTATACAATACTCCGAAATGCAGTTACACTCTACAGCCATATTTGCAAGTTTAGAAGCAATGCTTCCACACAGCTTCCATTCCAGGGATGTCTTCTAACGTCCTATTTTCAGTGAGCCGTGACCTGTGTTATGACGTCAGCATGGCATCTTCCTTTCCCTATCCAAGTCCTTCTGGGTGAAAAAGATGGAGAGGGGGCCATTATGAATTTCTTGTTGGTGTACACATGATGCGCTCACATTCTGTCGTTGTTATGATCAATGTGTTCACTACATAGAGCAAAAGTTTCAGATCATTTTGATTTTGGAGTGATGCAGATTGTGGTTCTGTAGACACAGCAACACGGAAACCACTAATGCACTGCTGTATATCTTTCGACGTCACATTGAAAATTCTTCCTATACTCCTAATGGAAGAGTCTCCAAAACATCTTATCATTTGCTATTATCGAGAACTTCTAGATTTTCAACCAACTCTGATTTTTTTTTTTTTTTTCAGTTTCTATTTCCACAGTACCACTTTAAGAGTGTTGTGCGGCTACTGTTTGCATGTGTTTTGACACGTTACTATTCAGACTTCGGAAGAACTACATTTGTTTAATTTCCTATAATTTTCCTTCATGTAGGATCATATTATGAAATATTCCTAGCCAGACAACTTTAACAGTTTCCTGAGACTTATCACCCAAATTTTAAGACATACAGCCAAATATTCGAATTTGGTTTCTAATAGTTTATGAACACATATCATTGATATAGAGCGCTTCTGTAATTATTCTAATTATAGTTCTTCAAGCTCTCCTCAGGGCATCCTAATTAGATTCATGTTCATTACGAAAGAATTTATAATCAGTCAGTATGATTTTAAGTCTTTGTAAGTAGCTTTATCTTTACTTTATCTATTTAGGTCATTACTCGATAGATGTCTCAAAGTTATTAACGAGAGCTGCATTATCATATCATACAGCTCGAAGAGATTTGGCGTTTGAAGCAATCCACCGAATTCCTAGTACTCGCCCAGTAGCTTTCAATCTTACACTTATTAAACATGCACATCCCTGCAATAATTCATGTATATTTTTAGCGAGGCGGAATCCAAACTGTAAAGTTTATCGAAGAAATGTTTCATGTGACCAACTTCGTCAGTTTCACTAATATCGTCATTGACTGCCAGCTTCAAATATTGTGCCATACTATAAAATCCAGAAACATTCAGCAACATTGCTGTAACGTCATTCTTTCTTCCCAATATACAGTGCGTTCGAGAAGTCTCTCCACAGTGCTTGTATATCCGAGAATCCACTAGGCAGAGAAGTTAAGTGTATTTGGTAGAGAATTCAAGTGGCAGCACTGGCCGCTAAGCATGTGATGGACTGGGAGTGTGAGGTTGTCAAACCAGAATGAATGAGGCAGTGCCAACTTCCTACACGGTTGTATTCTAGGGTTACTAGAACTAAAAGAGCTGCGAAGGGACTTTTCGATCGCACTGTATATGAAACACTGTCCGCAGCAAGGAAAACTGAATGTAAAAGATATTCTTTTGTGAAACCATATTTATACACGCAAATCTGGCTTTCAGATATAGCTTCCTGTGAAGCTTATTTGAATAATTTCAAGGTAAAAATTGTTCCGGACCGGACATCGAACCCGGGACAATTGGTTGAGCCCGTCAACGTTCCACCGACTGGACTACCCGGGAACTGTAAGCGATACCGGCTCAATTTTTTTCCTTTATATCCACATACCTCAAGTGGGCTGACAAGACGCCAGAACCGAACATTGAGTCCATACAAACTTTGTGTGACTTGAATTGTGGTTTTCTGTTAACGAACAGTGACGTTTATTATGCAAATCTGGCTTTCAGGCCTGTCAGCCCACTTGACGTATGTAGATATAAAGAGAGAAATTGAGCCGGTGTCGGATACAATTGCTGGGTAGCTCAGTCGTTAGAACGGCGCGCTCAGCCAAATATCCCGGCTTCGATATTCTGCTCCGGAACAATTTTTCCCTTGAAATTATTCACATTTATACAAATGGTCCAACATTGCATATAAAATATATTTTGCGCAAAGTTCCACTAAATTACAAAATAATGTACTGTGTTGAGAAGAATCAGGAAACAAAATTGTGATGCATATACCAGGGACTGTTTTCTCACACTGGTGGATTCGTCAAGAGTTACTCCAATCTTTAAATTGCGAGATGTTACAGATTTAAATAAATTGATTTTTATGGATTCTGAAATGAGTTTCACGATATATGCATAAGCGTGATCAGACTGGAGAATTCTATCTACTCTCCAGGCTGTTCATAGTCTGCATATCTACCAAATTCGAAAAACCAGGGAATGGTCTGTTGAGTTTTGCCGACGTGTACACTGTCTTGAACACGGCACATATTTTCGTAAAAAGCTATTTCTTGTGTAGAAACTGTCTTCTGCAACTTCTCTTCTTTAGATTGAATTAAAATGTTAATTGCTGCTTGATATACATTACTGTTTTTGTGACAAAAGCTTTCTTTCTTATTGACTGCGTCCTTTTCCATCAGTATTACCAAAACACGAAACAGTACAATCTCTTCACTCCGTAGAAAGTCTTAGTCCCTGAGTTTTAAAACTTCGGCGAAACCAACATTACGGCACATACTGCAACCTACTGTCTCATTTTGAACTATGCTACATTAATTTTCTTTCAAGTTTTGAAGCTAATGCACTTAGTTCCAATGTGCAGGAAATTTCTCAGAAGCTAAATCTGCTGTTTCAGAAACACTGACACTATCATAACTGCAAGAGAAATTCTGAAACATCAACTGCATTGTTACTAATATGTCTCAGTTTTCCTTTTTATTTAATTAAAAACCTGTCTAATGTGTTCATCCTTGCAGTTATATTTGAACAACTTACTATCGTGTTTGTTGAAATAAAATAGTGAAAATACAGAAAATGCTCTTTAAAATACTCGTAATAGATACTCCTTCGGTTAAAAGTCGTGCGGCTGAAGCATTCAACTCTCCTACTTAACGACTTCTATCTCAGTAAACAACTATCGAAATCAAAGCTAACGTGTCTGCCGCCTTAACTACAGTCTGTCAAGGAAGTAGTGTGGATTGTGTATTGGTTAAATAACTTAATCTAAGCAGCAGAGGGGAGCTCAGTTGCAACTTGACATACGCCCTGTTATCATTTTAATGTCATATCGATATGAAATTTCTTAAAGAAAAAGTGTCGGTATGAAATTTACTGCTTCGGAGAAGTGTCAGTATAGTATACCGGTTACCGGTGTATACAGGCCCATATCGAGCACTGTTATTACCAATAATATCACCACCACAATCATCATTATTATTATCAATCATCACCAACACAGTTACCAATCAACATCGACAGCACAATCATCACTACCATTATCATCAATAAACATCACCACCAACAACAGTTATCAATCACCACCACCAACACAGTCATCACCATCATTATCTTCTTAATACTGTATATAAAAGTGAATGTATGTATGTATGTATGTATGTATGTATGTATGTATGTATGTATGTATGTATGTATGTATGTATGTATGTATGTATGTATGTATGTATGTATGTATGTATGTATGTATGTATGTATGTATGTATGCATGTACGTATGTACGTATCTGTATGTATATATGGTTTAAATTATGGTTTATTTAACGACGCTCGCAACTATCGAGATTATATCAGCGTCGCCGGTGTATCGAATTTTGTCCCGCAGTAGTGAATTTCAATGTTGTGAAGGCCATAACTCGGAACTGAAGCATTTCCGGACACATGTTGTAATGAACTATTTTGATTGTCTACATGTGGGAAATACATACCTGAAATTATGCCCCGTATTTTTTAAACACCCTGTATATATATATATATATATATATATATATATATATATATATATATATATATATATATATATATATATATAAATTAACTTGAAATACAGTTGAACGTAAGACACATGATGAAATGTTTTCTTTTCTGTGCCTGGTCTACAGCTTTTTAAATTGAGTTAACCATGGTAGGAATTTGGCTAAGAAGTTCATTAATTCACGTAAGTGACGCTGTGTAAAGATTCATCTTTATGGACATGGGAAGCTTAGTAAAGACAATTCGTTTTGGTTGTCTACAGTTAAGTTTCTGAGATTTCCGAAGAGTCTAATGACCAGTTTAATTAAAAATAGAAGCAAAAAGGACAACCCGGGCAACGCCGGGTGCTTTCTACTAATAAACATCACCATCACAACCATCATTATTACCAATCACCACTATCAACACAATTAGCAATCACTATCACCAACACAATTATCAACATCATTATTATTACTGATAAATATCACCAACACCATCACAATCATCATTATTATCATTATCATCAATCACCACTACAATCACCATGACCACCATCATTATTACCAATAAGCGTCGCAAACACAATCATCACCACAATCATCATTATTACCAATCACCAACAGTTAGCAACCACCACAAACATCATCACCATTATTATCAATCACCACCATCAACAGTTACCAATCCAATAGTTGCCAATTACCTTCATCAACACAGTTACCAATCACTAGCAACACAATAACCATCACCATAATCACCACCATAATCATCACCAACATCATCATAATCCTAACAACCATTTCCATAATCTCGTTGTTACATTAATTTGTAAAACTTTCTCACTTCTTGAATATTATGACTGATAATTCAACATTGTTCCCTCCCTAGTGTAGTTTTTAAGGTAATTTCTGAAGACAGAAACAAATTTACATTACGATAGTTTCTTAAAGCAGTTTCTCTTTGCTTCCAACCTGTATTTCCTTCTCACATGCCCCCCCCCCCCCCCGCCTGGGCTATAGCCCCAACAGCCTCATTGTTATAGCCTTAACCACGGCCAATTATTTAAGAGAGAACATGCGTATTTGTTAGAGATAGGCTATAAATTTCATCGAAATATTCCCTTAACACGCGTCTCTATATTATTCCAATTTGACAGAATCGTATACTTTCTGTCGAAACGTACGTACATTACAACAGTAATACGATTTGCAATATCAAAAAGAATCTGAATTGTTGGGAAACGTGTGAAAGTTAAAATGAAAAAGTATTTGTCATCTTCTTGATAGACCCTATGTCATTTTGGGGAGATAAAATGCTCTCTGTTTATACTTAGGTAGGCATAAAATTAGAAAGTAAAAGGGAATTAATTTAATTTAGAGCTGTGCACAGTTCGACATAATGAGCAGAATTCCGGAAATATTCATGTAATTGATGATTCCGGCTTGTTATTCGTTGAGTGTAACGTCGTTAGTATGTACACCACGTGAGTCACGGAAGATTACACAATGACGTGTGGCAGAAATCGATTTGTGTCCTGCGTCATGAACGCACATTGTTAACCTGAGAATTCATGAAAGAGCTCCGTGTCCTGAATATCACAGCGTGGCATGCCGGAGGTAGGAGCGTAAGAAGCATCGGTAGGCTACCTTCTGTTTATATCTCGAATCGATGACCTGGTTTTCTTTCACAAAATTGTGGAGTGTTTTTCCTTTATACAACAAGCTTTTGAAATTATGTAGATAATAACAAACTTGTTCTGTATTTATATTTTTAAATAGGTTCATCAGCATACCGTTAGGCAAGAGAAGTATACGATATAATCTTAATATTTCTATATTGCAGAAAGAAACACGTGTTATAGCTCTTATTTCCGTAAAGTATATGAAAACGGGAGTGACGTCACAGATTGAGCTCTGTACATTAAACAGAGCCCGACAGAGGAACGGGCGATCTTGAGGAGCGTATATAGGGCCTATCTCTTATTTTCAACAAGCTGTTACATTCAGTGATTACTGTAAAACATTTATTACTGTTCTAACATCCAATCTGTCACCTAAAATTAAGAAAAAACTGATTTTTTTTACTATACACCACTTGATGAAGCTCAACAAAAAGATAGTTTTTCTATGGGTACCGGCACAGTGGGGATTATGTCGTAATGAAGATGCTAACCGTCTTGCTAAGAAAAGAAGTAAAATACAGGCTGCGGTAGAAAAAACTCCCGAATTTAAAATGTAAATAACAAAGCAATAATACAAGCTATTTAAAATTTTATTTGACAGTTTAAAATAGCAATTTACTTTACATAACCTATCACTTAGTTTTGAAAATAATATCATCCAAATGTCAACCTTCATATTCTCTGCATTTCTGAAGCCTCTTGCTGAAGTTCTGCATTACCCTATTAGTCATTTCTGGTAATTTTGCCGTGGATGGCAGCTTTCAGTTCTAGAGTTCTCGGCTTACGTTTGTAGACTTGCCTTAAGTTAACCCCAGTGAAAGAAATTGCAAGATGCGAGATCGGGGGAACATGCAGCGATGGAATGTCACATCGTAAAGAGATCAGGCGTCCTGGAAATATTTTTCTTATGAGATTTATCTATGCCCTTGCTGTGTGCGCAATGCCACAATCTTGTTGGAACCACACAGCGAGATCCCCTAGTTCGTTGAGTTTCGGCTGCAGAAGGCTGTAACGAGCAGAAGTTACTGTAACTGTTTGTCCTCCTCCTCCTCCTCCTCCTCCTCCTCCTCCTCAAAACAGTGTGAGCCTATAATTCCGAAATCAGCAACAGCGCACCAGAAGTAACACGTTTGCAGTGGAGAGGTCGCTTAAAGAGTGTCGAGGATTGTTTTCAGCCCACTACCGAAAACTTTGTTAATTAAAGCAGCCCGGCAAATGAAAGTTAGCTTCGTCACTTGACAGTAGACTGGCTAACAGCTGGAACAGCTTCCAGGATAGCCTCACAAGATGCGCTACGGTTGGCCCAATCACACTGAGTTCCTGCACAATCACCATTTTGTAAGGATGAAACTTTAGGTCTGTGTCCAAAATTCTCCTTGCGGTGCGATCAGATATCCCCATAGTAGCTTCATGCCTACAGCCCGAACGTTGAGGACTGCGTAACGGCGTAACGGCGAGTCGAACGCTGCGAGGTCTACCAGGAGGCTTCGTTTTTAAAGTCTAACCCGTTCTTCTCAAATTTCCGACCCATCAAAAAATGGTTTTCCTGTCAGGAACTTCAAAATTTCGACCTAGCCGAAAGCCGAAAGTGCCTACGAAATAATCACTGTGTTGTGGCAACAGAGTCTGGATTTTTTAAACAAGTCTCAATCACGAAATCACGATGGTCTCCACTCCATGCCATGATAGCGACTGCTACCCGACCCACGCCTCATCACTAATGCCAGAGAAACAGCGGTGGAAAATTCGGGAGTTATTTCTGCCGCACCTGCATTACAAAACCCCACGTTGACTTTTTAATGTTCAACAATTAAAAGATTAATCAACTCAGAATATTAAAATATAATATCACACCATTTCCCGAAATTTCAAGTAATAAAATATGGAAGTGCTTCAATGTGCAACAAAATATAATTTCGGAAAACGTATTTTGTGCCTTTTCACGTGTTAAATTTTACATTACCTCGTTAACATGTTTCAGAACCAGTTCTGAAGTTGGCCGATAGCAGGCTGAAACATATTAACGAGGTAATGTAAAATTTAACACGTGAAAAGACACATAATACGTTTTCCGAAGTGATATAGTGTTAAAAGTTGTATAATCAAGATGTATAAAATATAATTCCTGAGTATCCAAGGAAAAATGCAGTTGCATTCGTTCGATTAATCATAGGGCATGACTGTCAAAAAACTTGAACCAAATTTGAATGTTCAACAATTAAAAGATTAATCAACTCAGAATATTAAAATATAATATCACACCATTTCCCGAAATTTCAAGTAATAAAATATGGAAGTGCTTCAATGTGCAACAAAATATAATTTCGGAAAACGTATTTTGTGCCTTTTCACGTGTTAAATTTTACATTACCTCGTTAACATGTTTCAGAACCAGTTCTGAAGTTGGCCGATAGCAGGCTGAAACATATTAACGAGGTAATGTAAAATTTAACACGTGAAAAGACACATAATACGTTTTCCGAAGTGATATAGTGTTAAAAGTTGTATAATCAAGATGTATAAAATATAATTCCTGAGTATCCAAGGAAAAATGCAGTTGCATTCGTTCGATTAATCATAGGGCATGACTGTCAAAAAACTTGAACCAAATTTGAATTATTTCTTCACTACTTTGTCCTTTGTCCATTGTCCAGCCTTCAGAAAAAAATGGATCAGAATCATCTTCATCGATCTCCAGCGCTTTCCTCTAAACCCACTGTGTACGAGGAATATTGGAGAGCAAGATAATTAGTGGCTTTATTGCCAATAATTCAGCATCAGTTAACAACAACATCTCTCATTGCATATTTGAGGGGCGATAAACTGCACGCACATTCCATGCCAATACATTGTCATTTAGTCATCATGGAAAGGTGGAGCGGTGCACAACGTGCTTTTATTGCTATTAAAAGCTTTTATAAGACCGACGACGACCACCTTTGTGGTGTAGAGGTCAGCATGCTGGTCTTTTACGCAGAGGACCCGGGTTCGATTCCCGGTCGGGCTGAATTTTCTGGTTGAGGTTTTTTCAGGTTTTTCCCTCAACCGTAAGACAAATGCCAGGAAATTCGGGCCATAACATCCCTGAATATCACCGGCCATATTCATCACCGAAATCATATTCATAACAAATCAGTAATACATATACAGTACAGTAGCCATCTAGATCACAACAATAGAACCAGTCTCAACAATAGTATACAGGCCTTCAGATTTCACACAGAAGATTAACTCGCGATATGACCAGAGATGTTAAAGCGAGTGTAAATAACAGCGAGGAAAAAAAAAAAAAGACCGACGACAGTTTGAGGTTACTAGACGTGAATTTCGTAGTCATCTTAATTTATGTCGTCATGATCCCGTCCCATCTCGTCATGCGATTACATTAGAATAGAATAGAATAGAATAGAACAGAATAGAATAGAATAGAGTAGAATAGAATAGAATAGAATAGAATAGAATAGAATAGAATAGAATAGAATAGAATAGAATAGAATATTTATTTCATCCATCATATTTCTGTAAGACAGACCTGTTACAATTTTATATTACCCCAAGTCTGCCTTGCTTTACAATTTGAAGAATACAGGGAAAAAATTTGATGTGAAGTTTTACTCTTTTTACAGGAAAGTAAATTATAACTTTCAAGACCCATTATATTCTATTGTCTTTGGGTTATCATTCTTAAAATTTCTTTGGACTAATGCGGTTCTTATTCTGTACAGTTGAACTATACAAATCTATAAAACCTTCTTAAAATTAAAACGTTAGATGTGTTTAAAAAAGTTTAAAAAAGGTCATATACCTTAATGACAGACGGGCCCGTTTCGACACCGATGTAGTATCATCAGTGTCTCTCGAACTACTGCGGCTCCAGCTCGTCTTGATTTTCAGCGATTGCTGTCGTTAGTGGTGGGGTGTCTGTCATTAAGGTATGTTACCTATTTTAACATTTTTTAACACTTTTAAAGTTCTAATTTTAAGAAACTTTTATGTTTTATACGTGTTAAAATGAACAACAAAGACAAATAATATACACATCTACACTTCCTGAGCTATTACATGAGATCTAAAACAGAAAATCGGTTATTTTGGACTTATCAAGTGTGGAATAATGCCGGTGAAATGAGTCCGGAATCTAGCATCGAAAGTTACCCAGCATATGCTCACATTGGGTTGAGGGAAAATCCCGGAAAAAACCTCAACCAGGTAACCTGCCCCTACCGGGAATCGAACCTGGGCCATCTGGTTTCGCGACCAGACGCGCTAACCGTTACTTCACAGGTGTGAACCTGAAAAGACAAAGTATATGATTATGTGTTGTGACAAGAACATAGTACAAAATGGAAATATAAAATATGGAAATTTACATTTTGAAAAGGTGGAAAAGCTCAAATATCATGGAGCAACAGTAACAAAATGTTAATAAATCCGTTTGTTGAAATGCTTTTGATTATGATAGGTATAAATCTGTGATTTGCTCCACAAATTTCGGAACATATAAATGACACTAGAGAGGAAATTAAACGCAGAATAAATATGAGAAATACCTGCTATTATTCAGTTGAGAAGCTTTTGTCATCCAGTTTGCTCTCAAAAAACCTGGAAGTTAGAATTTATAAAACAGTTATATTACACGGTTGTTCTTTATGGTTGTGAAACGTGGACTCTCACTTTGAGAGAGGAACGGATGGCGGGCTTATGTGAGAGCGGCAATGAACCTACAGGTTCCTTAAAAGCCATTTGTGAGTAAGTATGTGTCTCGTTAAATATCAGTCCTATCAAAATTTTGCATAGAATAAAACTTGTCGGAAATCACTTTTCAAGAAACTTTTGCTATGTAACATTTTTCATGAAAATCGATAATAAGCGATATATTTCGATTTATTTAATTCAGGCTCCCTTATAAACCTCCTTTTGAATAAAATATTTTGAATGCCATATAGCCTAAAATCTAAGTTACAACGAACTTAATTTATATTCCAATTTTCATAGAAATCCGTTATTATCGCGTGAAAAGATAACAAACATCCAGACAGACATACAAACAATAATTTCAAAACTGCAATTTTCGGTCTTAAGATGGTTAATTATACATGTTAGCACCAATTATTTTTGGAAAAGAGAAAAGTACCAGAAAAATTTTCGTTAGTAGTCTATAATGTGTGTATGTATGCATATATATATATATATATATATATATATATATATATATATATATATATCGTTAACATGAAAACAGTCCACACCTGTGGAGTAACGGTCAGAGCATCTGGCCACGAAACCAGGTGGCCCGGGTTCGAATCCCGGTTGGGGCAAGTTACCTGGGTGAGGTTTTTTCCGGGGTTTTCCCTCAACCCAATACGAGCAAATGCTGGGTAACTTTCGGTGCTGGACCCCGGACTCATTTCACCGGCATTATTACCTTCATTTCATTCAGACGCTAAATAACCTAGATGTTGATAAAGCGTCATAAAATAACCCAATAAAATAAAAAAAAACATGAAAATGACTCGCTTTTCTGTAGCGTTCTCTATATAAAAAAACATGTTCAAAATGCTTTCCATTATGTTCCAAATAAGCAACCTACATTATGTTTTATTTTTTTTATAATTACGCTTTATCTTTTTTTAATTATGCCTCATTATGCTTTATTTTAAATTTCTTCTAACATAAATAATACGTAATAATGTCTTTTATACCAATAAACGTAAGTCAAATACTGTTTATGTACGGTATATCATAAAACTGAAGTTTTTTGTTACTGATGTTATTTCGCAGGATAAGTATTAAGTTTATAAAAATACATTGTAAGCAATCTAGTCATGAAATTAATGAAAATCTAGTCATCCTTGTCACTGTCACTCCCACTCTCCAGATGAACAACAGCCTCTTGAAGTTGATTTTGATTAATTGCAAGTTGTAAGTGAGACTGTAGATTTTCATCTGTCTGTCTGTCGTAGCTGCTAGCGGGTATGCCCTCTACCTCTTCCTGCTGCACGACGGGGCACACGGGACGGCTCCGCTTATCCTTTACCCATTTCAGCGAGTGCTGACGACCATCGTATTATATTACATACAGTATGTACCTATACAAAGTGTCTAAAATATAGAGCGACAAATTAATTGTGGTTGTAGCCTCTGAGTAAGGAAATATGCCAATGAAAACCGCACAGTCCTGTTTTAAATATTTTTCAAGTTATTCTGTGAATTTGTTAAAGCCCAGCCAGTCTCAATAATGACAATGTTGAAGAAGGGAAAAGGATGTGTTATTTGTGGGATTTGTAGGGAAGACATTCCCGATATTTTTTTTTCTCTCGGATTCCGCGGCAAGTTAGTTGAACAGTTTCCAATAAATTTTTCTTAGCATCGCCACAGATACACTTGATTGTACTTGTCACTATCTCTTGTCACTAGAGAGTTATATATTTTCCCCGCCATTCATAAAATATTTTTGATATGATACCTCTTGCACAAAAGGGGAGATCTATAACTGAAACTTGATTAATATAATTCAGTATTATTTTGTATTTATCCTGGTAATAATGAACAGTTTGACTCGTAGACATTTTGTTTTTGCAGCTTTAACTTCCCATGATTGTACGAGAAAATTCGAAGAGAACGGCAGTTACGTAGACTTTCGGCTCCCCCTTACTACCAATAATGCATAACTCAATGTCAATACGGCGGTTGCTTTCGTCTGCAATACAACGAACTTTTCTGCTGATTTTCGAGTTCGTCATTTTTTTTCCGGTTATCATATGCTTATTTAAGTTGTGTTAACTCTCGCTAGTGGTTTTATATTTTATTTTATCCGTCTTAGTATTTGTTTTATTATTGTAAATATTTTTGTTTTATCTGTAGTAATGTCACGAGAGGTCTGAGATGTGCCAATAAATCCATGAGCGAAGCGAGTGGATTTATCTGGGAAATCTCAGACCTCGAGTGACATTTATTAGGACTATTTCGTGAATAAAGTAAAAATTTAAATAATATATCCCTTAAATTCGATCACAAAATGTTTATAATTGTATATTAACGAATACTTAACCTATTCAGACATTGTGAAGTTGAAATACTCGTAGATGAATATCGATTATTGCAATAAAGAAATTCGATGTTATTATTCAGTAATGCCAATTGCGAAAAACGAAATACAGGTTTAACATTGTTAATTACATGTACTGCACTTTTCTCTTATTATTATAACAAATACATTTTCATTATCTGCTGAAATCATAATTTAATTTAACAGTAACAGTGGGGACAGCTATATACCAATGCTTAGGTATTCACAGCGAGACATGTTGCTACACAGCGAAGCCATCTCTGTATAGATACGAATACGAAAAGCCTGAAATCCCATAAGGACAACGGCCTCCTACAGGAGAGTGTAGGGTGAGCTGAAGGTCTACTACACTTGGGGAGCCAGTCCAAGAGAGCTTACACTATACACTTACAAACTAAACACATAAACAAATTATACTAACTTAACACGAAAAACAATACAGACTAAACACATAAATTATGCAAACTAAACATCCACACAAAAATATGCAAACTGAACACATAAATTATAATCCGAACACAACTGTCCACACTAAACACACGATAAAAGAAAAAGAAAAAAATTGCACAAACTGAACACATACATAATCTTAACTCACACACAAACTAAATACCAATTGCACACATAAATTGTACAGCCTAAACACCCATACTATCTAAACTAAACGCACAAAAACGATACAATTGAACACAAAAATTATACTAACTAAATACATGAACTATACCAACTACACACGGAGTCAAACTATCCAAACTAAAACACACAAAACCATACAATTGAACACAAAAATTATACTAACTAAATACATGAACTATACCAACTACACACGGAGTCAAACTATCCAAACTAAAACACACAAAACCATACAATTTAACACAAAAATTATACTAACTAAATACATGAACTATACCAACTATACACGGAATCAAATTAATCAAACTGACACACACAAAAATAACTATATAAACAATACACAACTATACACAGTTTACATAGTGTTCATAATTTCTTCCAGTCTTTTCCATGCCTGCCTGTCCCTCGCTGTTCTCGTCCACTGCGCTCCAGTCTCTCTCCGGAACACGTCCGACCACCTTCTCCTTGGACGTCTTCTGCTTCTTTTCCCAATGCGTGGGTCCCACATGGTCGAGGCATACGTCCACCTGCTGCAGTCCATCCTACTCACGTGTCCGCCCCATTTCCATTTGAGACATAGCGCCAGACTCACTGCATCCTGCAGGCCGCTTCTTATTCGGATGTCGGTGTTCCTTATCCTGTCTTGCAGTCTCAGCTGGAGGACTTTCCTTTCCATTTTCCTCTGGCACACACGAAGCAGGTTTTTCTGTTGCTCTGTCAGAGACCAAACTTGGCATCCGTACAACATTACTGGGATTACGCAGGTTTCCAGAACTTCAAATTTAAGTTTGGTGCTGATGTTTTGGTTTTGCAGGATGAATTTCAAGCTCCAAATTTTTTTCCAAGCCAAACATATTCTTCTTCGTATCTCTTTCTCTCTCCTACAGAAGAGTGACACAATTTGTCCCAGGTATACATAGTCGTCGACGTATTCCAGCGTCATGTTGTTCATCGTTATAGGGGTGTTGTCTGCATTTGTCATTAGTTTAGTTTTCTCCGGGTTCATTTGGAGCCCAACTTCTGAGCTTTTCTCGCAGAGTTCAGTCAGCATTTGTTGTAGTTAGGCCTAATTAAAACACGAATTTTATTACGCCATACGAAAGGCAGTTTGATCAAAGACATTATTACAAGGTCTTTGAGTTTGATATGCGATGATGTTACATAAATTTGAACGTCTATTAATTGTTTAATTTCAATACAAATGTTATAGGCTACAATTTTATAGGTTACGTTAGGCCTACCTGTGGAAGCGGGACCAATGTCAGCTGTGCCTTGTTTCGACCTTTACTTACAATCAGTGCTACACGAAAGCATTTTTTATAGCTCGACAAATGCATTCTCGCTACAGTGTGTAACGGAACTAAAGCTGCATCTACACAGTTCAATATTCCAATCGCGTATGCGTGCAATCTGGGAAGAATAGAATCAAGTTTAAAAGGTACGTTCAATTAAGATGCATAAAGATTTTTTGTCTACATGGTGCGCCGTTTTGAACGTGGTCTTCACTGATTAAATATATTAATTAATATTAAATATCAACCTTGCATTCATTGCTTTAAAGTTGAAAGAAAAGTTTAACCGTGCAGTTGCATCTTAATGTATTCATGATCATCAATTTACGGGGAAACAGTTGGCGACGACTAAACAAAAGAACGACCATGCGATAAATTGATAGCGATAAATCTAGCTGCAGAAATTATCGCAAAGTCTGACTGTGATTGGTTGGAATTCAAAATTTCATTACACTTCATTGGTCGAAAATGGAATGACGTCATATAAACGAAATAGTCACTATTATTATTATTATTATTATTATTATTATTATTATTATTATTATTATTATTATTATTAATTAATTAATTATTTTGTATTACTATCTTTGTATCATCTCCGTTACGATTATTCTATTATTATTATTATTATTATTATTATTATTATTATTATTATTATTGTTACTATTATTTCTATCATCCGCATTATTATTTGATCTCTCTAAAATTTATGTAGACTACTGGACTGTACCCGAGCACGAGCATATGCTCATTTCGTGTATCTATTCATATGTATTCATTTCAAATGTAAATTGTAAATAAATTTGAATTTGAATTTGATGTCAGGTAGACGTATGAATACCAACACACTGCCTAATCACAAATCTTGTTTATTTGATATCTCAATAATTATTTGAGTCAGAATATTCAAATCTCTTGTATTTGTGTGTTTTTTAAATAAATAACATTAGGCCTACTGAAAATTTTGTCGGGTTATTTCTAAGACAGCCTGCGTATTCCTGTAAAAAGCATTAACCAACAAGCAGATTCAGTAAAGGAACGCTCTGCCTTGCTGTTACTTTCAGTCGCAGAACTGCACGATGGAGACGAGATGGAAGAGGAAGGGGAGGGGCCGGATATGACGAGCGCGCTGCCGTGGGACTTGGAACACGTGCCACTGAATTTCCAGCGCCTCCCCACTGAGGAGATAATCAAGCGCTCCGATGAGTTCTACACTTTCATGAACGCCCGTCGAACGGTGAGGTTCTTCAGCACTGACCCCATCCCAGCAGACGTCATCCGCAACATCATCAGGACTGCCGGTGCGTTTGTATAAAAATTTACAGCAAATATATTCCAGCTTTTATAATTTTTAATTACCACATAAAGAAATGGTGGCGGCATTAAAAAGGGTCACAGAGAAAATATGTTTTTTTTTTCTTTTCTACAAAAAAAAAAAAAAATTTTTTTCTCTATAAATGGTTCTTAATAATCTCCTCTGCACGTTTGCAAACGTAAAGCGATTGCAAACACTCCCAATTACATCATAATGAAGGTCTGCGCTCTTGAAGTGTAAAATTTAAGTCATTTTCTCCATTATAATATTTTGTGCATTTCTCTTCATCCAAATCACTAAGGCTTCTACAATTTTGTAGCTGAGGAGTTTTTTTTTTTTTTCAATTCACTATACCATGCTTAACAATTTTATACATTTTTTTTTTCTAATTCTTCAACGTTTAAAAGAAAAAATATATTCGATATAAAGAATTTTTTAAATATTGCTCGGTTATTTCACAAATTATTTTTTTGTCTGTAATATGGCATTATTTAAAAAAAAATTGAATGTACAGTTTTCTTCCTAACATAGCAGTGGTGCTGTATAAAGATATTCAGACTGACTGAACGAAATTTGTATTAGTATTTTTTTTATTTGTCTCCTTTTTAAAAATGAGTAACTGAAAAAATAAATGTGTGATGAAAGTCAAATGTTTGTAAGTCTATTAAGTTGTTAAGACACATTTATCTAATATAATTGAAAGTTATATCTCAAAAAATACACAAAATTTCATTTTCTCTCTAGTACTCCTTTGAAGTGTGTCGAGGCACTCACTGCCTTCCATCCAATAATGCCAATTGTTGCCTGTACAGGTGGTGGGAGCCTTAGGGCCGTATTCAGCAACGCCACTTCAACTTCACTTTCACTTACACCCTACTAAAACGCAGAATTTATATTCAGTCATAATTTACACTTTAGTCGTAACTTAGACAAAAGTTAGTAAGTTCAAAGATACGTTAACTTACGTCTCATTCAATACTGTAATTTGCCTGAACAACAACTAATAAGATATTTTTGTTTACTAAGATAAAGTTAAGCTGAAATGGATTTAGAATATGGTAATTTGTAAGAATTCATGGATTATGCTTTCTATGTCATTATTGCTTATTTAATCTCAAGTTATGCCTGTGTAATTTTAACCTCAATCTGATCTCCAGTTTTACTACGTAGTTTATTCAGAAGTTACGTAGCTATAAAGTGTATTTTAAATTTATCATTACCATTTTATTATTATTATTATTATTATTATTATTATTATTATTATTATTATTATTATTATTATTACTTTCATCTGAAAATCAATTAAAAAATGAAGATCTGATTTTTTTTAATTGGTTAACTTATAAATGTTTATATAACATAATAGAATTCTTAAAAATCATCAGCAACAGATTATGATTTGTCTCCTTAGAATAAGAAATAAGCCTTCTTGGAGACCCCACGGTATAAGCTTAATGTCGAAACTTAATAATATTTGTTATCAAATTCTAATTTTGAGGACTATGATTAACCATTATGTGTTACTGTCTTTTTATTATGGTCAAGTCGAGTTTAGACTTTTTTTTTATTTACATGCTATTTACAACCTGTGTTTTGCCATAGGCATATCACAAGATATTTACATTAGTGGTGACTACAATATGATTGTTTAGCGTCTATTCTTGAAGTGTGCGGAAGATGTTGCTGATGAAGTTTGTGACGGCGACAGTGTTGATGTGGAACTTCAGTATCTGGGGCAGCGTTTGGGTTGTTAGAACACGAGGCCGGTCTCTTGAGTACAAGGAGCATTCTGTCAGAAGGTGTCTTGCTGTCTGAGGTGACTTTTCTGGGCAGTTACATAGGGGAGGTGGTGCCTTGTTGATCCTGTGAAGATATGTATGGAAACAACCGTGGTTGGCCAGGAATTAGGTGATAATGTAATTAGGCCATAGGGATAGAGAGAGCCTGTGGTGGATAGAGGGGATAAACTGTTTGGTGTAATGTGCTACCTCGGAGTTGATGTAAGTTGCATTCCAAATGTTTATGTAGTAATTTTCCAGAAGTTGCTTAGCTCGAGACATAGGGATGGAATTGTAGGCTATAGTACTTTTATAACTGGCAGCTATCTTTGCTAGGTAGTCGGCTCGTTCATTACCTCTGATTCCTGTATGTCCTCTGACCCAGTTTAGTGAGATATAAGTTGACTTCTTGAGAGTGATAATTTTCTTTCTAATGTAGTCTGCTATTGGTTGTGTAGTTCTTTTGTTTGCGATGGCAAAGAGTGCTGCTTGCGAGTCTACATGTATTGCATATGAGATTTTATCTTTACTTTGCTGTTGAATCCATTTGGATGCCTAGAAGTTCTGCTTGGAATACCGAGCATTCGTTGTCCAGTCTACGTGCCTCGGTGTAGATCTCCATTGAATTTTCTTCTGCGACCATGCCTGCTCCAACGTGTTTTTCAGTTTTTGACCCGTCCGTGAAGATCTGTAGGCCTATATTGGCTGGGATGACTGTACCACTGTTGCCTATTGTTACGCTGTTGTCTTCGGATGGATTCCTCCATATCTTGTTGGTAGTTCAGTCTTCTTGAGTTTGGGCAGAACTGCATTGGTGGGTAAGCCTCTTCTAACCGCTTTCATATCTTTATTCAGATGTAGGGCTTGCTCTATTGGCATTGTCCCTGCTATTGCTTGCATTGCTACGTTGGACACAGTTTTGTAGGATTTGATCGAAAACATTAGGAATGATCTTTGGATCTGCGTTAGTTTTTTCATATGGATTTGTTCTTGCGGATCTGGAACCATGTTGAATGCCATTTTCGTGGCATAAAAGCGCATTGTCAGGTGCATAGCGGGTGTTGATAGTAGTTGATTCCTGTAGAGAATATTTTCTACATTATAATCGTGTTACTGTTTATATATATATATATATATATATATATATATATATATATATATATATATATATATATATATCCTTAAAGCATTGTAATTATTCATACAAACCATTCTGATCTTGAACAAAATAGTGACTTCATACTTAAGACACTCGAAACAAAGACCTTCATACTTATGACATTCGGAACAAAAACAGTTCAAGTATTTTGGTACACTGCCTTAAGAATATCAGTAAAACTTATTTGGTTTCTGGTATAAGATATATAATACAGTGCGGTCGCGTCACGCTTGATCCGAAGAACGCGGGCGGGAGCAAGCCTGTAGAGCGCGAGGTAACACGCATCATTGTAGATCCGTAATCTCCGGCGTATTGCACTCATGTAACTTTCATTAATTGATGGCATGCACATAATCATCATTTTATTTCACTAACCTGTGATAGAAGACGTGTGTGCTTGTGTACTTTTAAATACGTTGAGGTGTGTGCTGTGCACTAAATTAGTTGTTTAGATAATTGAAATGCCGGCTGAAAAGTTTACCTTACAACACCGAATATTTATGTACGAAACTTACGTCAAAACAGATTCATGCCGACAAGTGTGTAGGCAATTTGTAGAGAAATTCCCCGGTATTCGACCTCCAAATAGAAGTATAATTCGAAACTCTGTCATTAGATAAAGAAAAACGGGATCGCTGAACTCTAAAATTCGTAGGCCAAAACGAAAAGTTCTAACAGAAGCAGAACTTGACGATATTGAGGCATCACTTGAACGTTCTCCTAACAAATCTTTACGTCATGTTGCACAAGAAGTAGACGTATCAAAAACATTAGCCCATACGGCTACCAAACTTTTAAAATTGAAACCTTACAGAGTGACTCAAGTCCAAGAATTACGGCCACATGGCGAAAGTCGAGTGAATTTCTGTAAATGGGTTTTACAAAACATTGTTGACCGTATTATTGATCCACATTTAATAATTCTATCTGATGAGGCATGGTTTCATTTACGTGGTTATGTATGTTCACAGGACAATAGTTTCTGGTGTACAGAAAATCCGCGATTACTTCACGAAGTTCCCCTGCATGATGAAAAGATTGATGTGTGGTGTGCCATAACATCAAATCGAGTAACAGAACCGATATATTTTTAAGATACTGTAAATTAATAAAAATATTGTACACAAATATTCGCACAGTTTTTTGAACATATCTGATAATGAAAGACAACATGCATATTTTCAACAAGATTCTACTACAGCCCATTCTGTAGGTGCTTCTTTGGAGGCTACAAGGGAGGTCTTTGATGACAATTATTTCTACAGGGTTATGGCCCGCACGTTTTCCAGATCTTACCGCGTGCGATTATTATTTGTAGGGAACCCTAAAATATACACTCTATGGGTGGTATGCATAGACATTTCGCAGCAAGCGCTACGAGCGTACCAAGCTAGCCCCGGCTATCCACTGGTTACTAGTACAGAATTCAAATCATATCCTATCGTTAACACTGGTTTATGAGTACGAAAAACGCTGATAATCCACCGAAAGCTCGCGCTAAAAATGTCTATGAATACGGTCCTAAAGGAATAACCCACACACCATCAATGAACTGAAGAACAGTATAAGAACAGAAATTAGAAGGATAGCGAAAGAAGAACTTTCGCGTGTGAATTCAAATTTCATCAAAAGATGTCGGGACGGTCTGAATGCTAATGGACACCACTTTCAGCAACTACTGTAACACAGATTAGTGAAATAAAATGATGATTGTGTGCATGCCATTAATTAATGAAAGTTACATGAATGCAATGCGCCGGAGATTACGGATCTAAAATGATGGGTGTTACCTCGCGCTCTACAGGCTTGCTCCCGCCCGCGTTCTTCGGATCAAGCGTGACGCGACCGCACTCTAGTTTACCAACCGATGTCAAAGATACAAATAACATTATTAAATTTAGGAAATAGCCTGCATTAAGAAGATGTTCATACAACTGTGTCCTTACTGTCTAGACCAGTGTTTCTCAACCATCGAACCCTGGCATTAGTTATACTGCGAGATATTCTCCTGCAATTTGTCATTTTACTTTTATAAGAATTTTTCGCGAATAAATATAGTGGCAATATTCTTAGGGGAATAATTTCCGTGATTGTGTCGGAAATCACAGATCCAGATCGTCTCTAAACTCTAAATTCTAAAATCTAACTAAATAACATCTATGTAGCAAATGTCAGTGACTAAGCCACTTATCTTTTAATGATCGGGAATTCTTCAGACATAAATATTTCAACATTCGGAAAAGGGAATACCGCTATTTATGACCGGCCTAAAAATTCCCTGCAAGTCAACTGCACCAGAAAAAAACATATGATTTTGAAATCTTTGTTGAACACAAAGACGCAGCCCTTTCCTACTAAGAAATCCTTCAAATTCTTGAATTATCATCAGACAAAGGACTGGAAAGTACTTTTAAATTTGAGTAATTCGAAATTCTGGATAAGAATGAAAAATGAATATCAAAATTTAGATGAAATAGCAATCAGATTTCTTCTTTGTTTTCCTACCACGTATCTTCGTGAAGCTGAATTTTCTTCCATGACTATACCGTATATCAAAACTCATTTTATGACATCTCCCTTTACCCAAACACCATCGATATGTCGATGAAAATTAGCGTGAGTTAATTATGTTGACTTGAGGAACTAGAACATGACACAAAATTGCGTTAATCCAGTGACTGATAATTAATCAAATTATTTGTCAACATGTCACACTGTTTTCACAGTGTACTAATACTCTTAAGTCTTAAGAATCATACTGAATTATTAATACTTATGTTAGTTAAATGTATGAGCTTTAAAAATATGGTAAAGATATTTGCGAGTAAATTTGTTGGGATCGGACCCTAGTCTTGTAGAAAAAGAATTTACCGATCTGCGACCTCTCAAAAGTTGAGAGGTACTGGTCTAGAGGAGGCATGTGTGGGCTTTAAATGAAAAAAATGTTCCAGTGACTCTTAAATTAAGTTATATTTTAATTTATGTGTACTTTTGACTATGTCTATGCATGTTTATGCCTTTGACAATAAAGTTGATCCATCCATTCATCAGTATATAATGGCTAATACAATAACGGTAAGAACTGGAAACAATTGATTTTACTTTTGCAGGCACAGCGCCAAGTGGTGCTCATACAGAGCCATGGACGTATGTGGTTGTATCTGACCCGGAAATTAAGAAGAAAATACGGGACATTGTCGAAGAGGAAGAACACGTCAACTACACAAAGAGAATGGGTAAGACTAGTGTTTAACAAGCCAGAACAGTTGATTTTCCTAATTCCTAAAATGAAAGAAATGAATTAGACGATTTATCTAAAAATGTGTGTACAATGTGTTAAGCTAAATGTAACAAAAATAGTTCTACAATAGTTCAGTTTTACGTTAATAGAAACTCTATAATTGCATGGAACTTTTAAGTGATTGGTGGTTTTTATATCAAACAGTCCTAGGTCACAGCTTGAAGAGAATCTTCTTAGCATAATCATAAAACAAAGATCTTGAACCTTTAATGAATATCGTAATTAGTGTAATAAAATAAATACAGCATTGGCTGCTCAAGCGACTAGTAATATCTTGAATGTAATACAATACGATGATATCCAAACTTCGTTTACTTACTTACTTACTTACAAATGGCTTTTAAGGAATCAGCACATTCACTGCCGCCCTCACATAAGCCCGTCATCGGTCTCTATCCTGTGCAAGATTAATCCACTCTCTATCATCATATCCCACCTCCCTCAAATCCATTTTAATATTATCCTCCCATCTACGTCTTGGCCTCCCTGAAGGTCTTCCAGCTAACACTCTATATGCATTTCTGAATTCGCCCGTACGTGCTACATGCCCTGCCCATCTCAAACTTCATTTATTTTTTCCAATAATGATATTTGCGGGATGCATCGGCGCGCTCCCGTTAAAGACAAGATGCGCGTAGGGTATTACAGAAATGATAAAACGTTCCACGATAAAAAAGAAACATATGAGTTATTAGTGTTACTATATTAAAAAAAAAGCATCTGCCTTATGTATACAAAATAATAGTTTACAACACGATATGACTGAATATCCATACAAAACATAAAAATATTTCAGAAATAATATAGGTAATCAAATATTAACAAATTACATGTATGTATATAACTGATAACATTCTCAACATAAAACGTCTATAGTAACCAAGACAAAGTTAATAAAATCTTGGCTACTTCAATATAACTGAAGGGATGTGAAATTCGAGCGATGAAATAACAGAATTCAAGAATTACGAACGAAAAAAGTTTTTTTTTTTTTACTTTTTTGAGTATACATGGGGTAGTTAAAACTGAAATGAATATATATCGTAAGTAATATCATTAATTTCAGGGGATTATTCTTTGAGATATTTCAAACAAAAAAAAATTGAATACAATTTTGCCCGTTTTTGCTTCCTTTTCGAGATAAAAATTATTTTATACGAGACATTTCATAGTGTGTTTTGGGAAAGCCATTGATTTAATTCTCACTATTCTCAGTCAATTTAAGAGAGCAGTGTGTTATGATAATAAATTATTGAAAAATGTTTCTAGTTTTGTCTTTTAAACGGGCAGAAATTTTGTCCGAACACATGTAACTTTGTTCTGCAAAGGAATTTTTCAAACGATCAGCATAAACGTTTCGTGTATTGCAGGGATTCGATGAACCCGCCTGTCACTTTTTCTCAAAATGTAACATTCAGAAATTTTCAGTTTCTGTTCGTCTGTTTTCGTAATTTTGCAGGTTTTAGACGCTTAGTTAGTATAGAAGCAATCAGTATTTTGGGTTTTTGTTTTGTATTTTGTATATTTTCTTGATATTAATGTACTTTTCAAAATGCTGTACCAAATAATTAATATCGGTATAAAATGTAACATTTTGTGAATCTATCATTTAGCTTTCTAATCAATTCTACTACTTCGGAAATTCGGACTTTTATGTTGCTGTTTTACAATAAATTTGCATTTCCACGTTACAGGAACACAATGGACCACAGATCTGAAGCCTCTCAAAACAGATTGGGTGAAAGAATACCTCACGGACGCGCCGTATATAATTCTGGTGTTTAAACAGCAATACAGCTTGAAGGAAGATGGGACTAAGAAGATCCACTACTACAACGAGATGAGCGTGGCTCTTGCATCAGGCATTCTTCTCACTGCCATACATGTAAGTGTCTTCCTCTGTTCCTGATGTGACACCGCAAGAAATGGTACAGTAGTGATCAGTAATGCCAGGTCTCTGACCTCTTCCAAACAGGAATTATCGATAATTAATTTGTGAGAAGATGGATTGGTTCTGATTTAAACTGCGATTGTTTCCACAAATCAGAATCTTGCCGGTGGAAATGTGGTATACCAAATGTCTAAAAATACACGACATAACTACATAACTTCAGAAATGAGTTCCTAGTGGGTAGACAAAAATAATTTATATCAACATGTGGCCAAAAATGCTTAGTTTCACAGTTTTGAAGATCTGTCTCTAGCACTTAACTGCTCACATCACTTTACATATATCTGTATGGCACTTAACTGCTCACATCACTTTACATATATCTGTATGGCACTTAACTGCTCACATCACTTTACATATATCTGTATGGCACTTAACTGCTCACATCACTTTACATATATCTGTATGGCACTTAACTGCTCACATCACTTTACATATATCTGTATGGCACTTAACTGCTCACATCACTTTACATATATCTGTATGGCACTTAACTGCTCACATCACTTTACATATATCTGTATGGCACAACTGCTCACATCAGTTTACATATATCTGTATAACACTTAACTGCTCACATCACTTTACATATATCTGTATGGCACTTAACTGCTCACATCACCTTGGCATAAATCTTCAAAATGTCTACCTTTTGCCTGAATATCGGCCTCACGTCGACGTCTCATAGCCCCGCGAAGACGATCCCACATTTCTAACTTGTTTCGTGTTGTCTCACAACCTTCTATATTTCGATTGCGAAGAGTTTCCACGTCAGCCACCGGAGTTGAATATACCGATGATTTTAAATGACCCCACAAGAAGATATCTAGTGAGTTTAAGTTAGGTAAGCGTGTAGGTCAAGCAACTTATCCACCGATCAGGAAGACTTTGATTCAGGTAATTGCAGACACGGTAACTAAAATGTGCAAGAGCATCATGTTGCATAAAGTGTGCTTGTCGACGAAAAAATTAGGCATTTTGTTCCTCAGAAAATTTTTGTACACCTGCCCCATGTGGATTCTTATCTGAACGGTTAAATATCATAGACAGACCTTCAAAACTCGGAAAACTAACATTTCCAGCCCTGTGTTGATATACATTACTTTTATTGTCTACACTTTGTGAAACTGATTCCTTAAGTTATGCAGTACATTTCTGAAACATTCTGTATATAATTTATTTTAGGGCTCTAATTCAGTGATCGACAGATTCCTGCACTGCATGAATGTACTATGCAAGACAAACTGTGTGTATTCATGTGGAACATGTTATCAACCGAAACGGTACGAGAGGATGGATTATGGATTAGCTAGTTTCGATGGTGCGAAAAAAAAAGTAAACTAAAGCAAGTAAATAATGAGTAACTTTAATAGTTTAAATAAGTATATTATTTAAACTGTACGCATTTTCTTCTATTTTAAATGTATCAAATGGATCTCAAATTTCAGCACACTTAAAAAGAACACAAAATGAATAAATGCTTCTTTGGAAAATAAATTTAAATAAAAACAATTTCTTTTTTTTAAGAAAGATATCTAATAATGCATACCATATTCAGAGTATAGAGAAGGATTAAATAAACTTATTTTTATCCCACTGACCTGAGCACTGAGGGTTATACTATTCAAACATCTTTGTTAAGTGAGATAAAAGATGGAATCGGTAGAGGAGAAAAGTTTACGACTTCTTGGAAACATATGTATTGCTGGAGAATAAGATTCTCAGCAAATATTTGTGTGAGGTGAATATATATTTTTAATTTGTACAACTGTTCTGTTTTGTTTTCTGGTATAATTTATGTGCGGTTTATTTTAAATGCATTAAAAATATAGAAAATGTACAATAACGACGTAACAAGACTAAAAAAGGGTATTTAACTTAAAATAGGCAACGAGAGCTAAAATAGGCAAAAAAGGCAAAACAAAATTAGGCCTATCGTCTCCAGATGTGTGGAAACGTGTTTACCTCTAATAGGTCTTTAATACATACAGTCAGTTCAAAAAAGGCATTTTGCCTAACATCCGGGCTCTAATTATGAGATGATAATAATAAACACTGTACATTAAATATTCGTTATATGAGGTCTCGCCATCCTCATTGAATCTTAACACGATTACTATGAAGTAGTCAATGTGTATTATCATCATTAAATCGAGAAAAATTCGTTCCGGCACCGGGAATCGAACCCGGGACCTTTCAGCTCTGCGCGCTGAGGGCAGAACTACGCCGGGACACGATCCACGGTGCCGGTTTATTGAATGTGTAAAATAATGCAGTGTATTAAGCGTGACATATTTACTTAAGTTGTGCCTTATTATGTACATTTGTGAAGTTATTCCATCTCTCAGTTCAATGATGAATTAAAAACGCAACGAAAATCAGATAGACTTATTTATGTTGTGCGCAGAAAGATCGAAAATTCAATGAATACTGCAGCAAGAATCATGAAGAAAAAACCCATGAGACAGAATTGAATGTATAATTGAGTAATGTTTTAAACTTTTTTCTTTCTCTAATAAATTATGCCTAATGGACAGCGAAATGTTTGAAACTGAAGTTATTTCTCTTGAGACATAATGAGAAACATCTGTTCTGGAAAGCTGAAAACCGTGACAGTGGGGCAAGATACCTCGCCGGTGTTGCCTTCGCATTTAATTTCATAAACAGCATAATCAGATGAAGAACAAACATAAGTCGTAGCCTTTCTCATTGCTACTTTCTCTATAGTATGCAAGCATGACCATGAAAATTATAGTAGGCTAGTGCATTTTTTTCTACAAATAAACCATATACATTTTAATATGGAAGGCATAATCCTTTCGCGTAGAAGAGGCCGCTTTTGAATGTAAAATGTAATTGCTAACTTATTTCCCATTTTACAGCAAACATAGCTTAAAGAGGTCGCTTTTGAATGTAAAATGTAATTGCTAACTTATTTCCCATTTTACAGCAAACATAGCTTAAAGTGTATGAGAAATTATTAACCAAATGTATGACAGTATGTAGGGCTGCATCTATTCTGCTAATTAAATGTCGTACCGTACACAAACTTCGATATCATTCCATGTTCGAAGCTTGAATAGCACTCATACGCCTAAGTTCTTCTCATATGATTGTTGCAAAATGTTTTCTTAAGCACTTCGTAAGTCTCAAACTATCTAACATTAAGCACAACATAACATAACGTAAGCACAAAAACCCTTCAAGATGTATGTAATCAAAATGTATAACCCTTCGAAACTTCCATCTTACCTTTTCTTGAAATTGCACGTCACTAACACAATGTAACGAAGATGTGTTCGGATGACTATGTAGCTACTGCTCTACCGCTGCAAATTCGCACTACCTACAGGCAACAGGTATCCGTTTGATATACGAGTGCATTTCTGAGGAGAACGCTTTCGCTTGCAGTGTTTTTTATGGTGATTAAAAAATGCCGTCATACGACATACAGAACGGTGGGTTAGTTCCAGAAACGTCTGTCTGCACACATATGAGTGCTGCTTCTGGAGTGGAACCTAGGCTAGTTTAGGTTACTAAAAAATTAATCAAAACATCTAATTTACTGACATGATTTAATATTTTACTTCAGTATTTTTCTTTTCGTTTCAGTACAGTAGATATTCAACATTACGGAGACGCTGTGTTCTAACAAGAAGAAAATACAGAGTGGACCGCTCGAATGTACCTAATTTCAATTGTATGTGACTGGTAAATGGTTGAAGATAGAAAGCTACATGTATGTAAGGAAAACTCGACAAGTTTCGATATGCACATCACTATATCCCTACGTGAACTCCAGCTGTCACTGTGACGATATCGAGGCGATGAACGATTTCTTGCCAAACACATTGGAGCATGTCTTCTGGAATGCTCTCAATAGCCTCTATGATGCGCTCCGGAAGGTCTCTGACTGGGGTGGCGTACACATTATCTTTTACGTAGCCCCAGAGAAAGAAATCGAGTGGTGTTAAATCCGGAGATCTCGGGGGCCAAGCGATCGGTCCTCCCCTATCAATCCAACGGCCAGGGAACACATTGTCTAAAGTCGTACGAACGTCATTGAACCAGTGTGGAGGAGCGCCATCTTGCTGGAAAAGGATGTTAGGCTGCAGGTGTTCAATTTGTGGAAAGAAGAACTGCTCTAGCATGTCAAGATATGTAGTACTTCACACAATTTTCTCGGCGAAGAAAAACGGTCCAATGACCTGCTGCTGTGATAACCCGCACCACACCATGATCTGCGGACAGAATCCGGATGTCTTTGTGAGGCACCACTCGCCGCACGACGCCCACTGACAGTGGGCAATTCGTTGCAATGTTGATTTTGGTACTTGAAGTTCCCACGAAGCTCTTCTTAATGACTTCCGCGAGCTTCGCTCATACGCGGCTTGAACATTTGCAACCATTTCGTCGGATGTTCTACGACCACCACCATGCTTCTTCAACACCGATCCTGTAGCTAAAAATGTATCGTGCCACTCCTTAATGTTTTTAGCAGTTGGAGCATCATGGTTAAACACTCGCCGATACTCCCTTTGAACTCTAACAATTGATTTAAACTCCGCATACCACAACACAGTTTGAACTTTCATCTGCGGTGTCGCCATTTTGACAATCGATACAATCTACGAAAAGAAACCATGTCTGCGCACAATCTACAGACAGGATTCGAAACTTGTTGAGTTTTCCTTTCATATAAACGTTACCGTAAGGTTCTACCTTCAACCGTTCATCAGTCACATACAATTGAAATTAGGTTCATTCGAGCGGTCCAATCTATATAATGAACGCGCCCCTCCCCCACGCAGTAGGCCTATGCACTATGCCGAAGAGGACTAATATAGTCCTCTTGACTATGCCTATGCTTGACGTCCGCATTTCCATACTATCAGGCAAAACTAGTTGCCAACTTATATTTGCAGAATATATCTGTCCTATACACCAGACGCAACTAAAAGAAAAAAAGTCAATCAGTCAGGTTAGTCACTATATAGATATTGTTATACGTAATATGGCTAATTCTATAAGCATTAGATAATTTTTTAGAAGATCGAGAATAAGAAAATCTCTTTGTACATAGGCTAAGTTATGAATCAAATCCTGGACATACTATGACACAAGTAATCTATGCTGAAAGATTTCTTCTTCTTCTTCTCCTCTTCCTCACTGCAATTATTAAGTAAATAACAATTTTCAGATTCAGGGATTAGGCCAATAGACCTGTTCCAGCTCAGAAACAAATAATTATTCGTGCTATTCAGGAATTGACCTTCTTTAATATTTCGTCATTCAGAATGTGAATAGTGCTAGACCTTTCTGAAAACGAGTTTCTTCTATATTTCCGCGAGTTATAGTACCGGCACAGTCTAGTATATACAGTCACGAAGCTTCAGTTGTGAGGGTGCTAGGAACAATAGACTGTGCCGGTACTATTTCGCATTGTCTGTAATAAGGCGATATTAGCGATCCTAGTGGTTAGCAACTATCTATGGATGCATATTTACTACATACTGAGCTTCGTGACTGTATATACTAGACTGTGGTACCGGCACCTGATTTTCCCTGATATTGATTAATGTTCTAATCGGTTATAATATCTTTATCAGTCCCGTTTCCTTAACATTAATTTATTTTCTGTAATTAATGTTAAAAATCACATTTCAAACAATTTTATTTCTGGTGTTGTGAGCATTCAATATCAGGCCTCGTACTAACTTGAACGACAGAACATCCTAAATTCATATTTTACAATGGTATTACGACTTCAATTTTTATAATTCTAGTTTCATTATCATTATGTCACATGATAGATTATAATCTATTCAATTTTATGTCCAGATGTATAATACTGTACTAATAGTGTGTATACTAAGTTAACCATCAATCATTCAGAATGTTAGTCTTTTCATACCGGTACTTTACTTCAAATGATCATTTTAGCTATAACACGTTCCTTTTTCTTTCAAAATTATTATTATTATTATTATTATTATTATTATTATTATTATACTAGAGCCAGTAAAAAATATAACGCAACACTAGAGATGTCAATATAGCAGAAATTTCAGTTTTTGAAACTTAACCATCAATTTCAAACATTTTGAAATAACAATGCCTTTACAGAGGAAGCTGCGAGAGTAAATGCGTTGATGGAATAGAAATAGACCTATCAGAATTTCTACAATCTAGAGAACATTTCAACTGCACAGAGGAAATAGCACATTTTCTAGAAAGTCACAGAAGGGAACCTTGTGCCTACTGAGGAAAATTATGAAAAATCCAACGCAAATTTATACCATTATGTAGGACTTCAGGCTTTCCCAGCGTTGGATATGAAATAATTCTTCCAGGTAAGTTAGATAGTTGCTTCCAAGCTTTCGATGTCTAGCTCTGCCATCTTCTTCGGGAATTAAAGTGCCGTGGGACTATGTTTAGTCGGTATACAGTAGTCTATAATATAAGCGGTCCCACAGCACTTCAATTCCTGAAGAAGATAGCAGAGTTAGTCATAGAAAGTTTGGAAGCAATTATTTAACTTACCTGCTGAGAACCCAAGAATTATTCCTTATAGACCTACCATTATGCTCATATAGAATTTTATTCTGGAAAATGACTCCAAAATCAGATCGGTACAAGAAAAACTATGATTTCTTAACCCTTGGTTTTTCTGAAACCAACGCAAGTGACGTGCTGTTCAAATTCATTTAAAGAAAAGGACCCGTTAAGTAAATGTCACGTCATTTCCCCCATTTCGACGGTCCTGCGACATAACCACTCAGATGCACAGTAGGTTGAGTGTACAATCCGAGGCAATTTTTTGGTCTGTTTTTTTTTCTCTTTTTTTGCGTTAATGACGAATATTTTCCCTGAACAAAAAAATATGGTACTATAAATCTGTGACTAAAAGAGTAGTATTTTCGTGAAAGAAAAGTATTTGCCCTGAACCAAAAATACAATGTAAATGGAATAATAAAAATTAGTATTTTACCATGCACCAGAAGAATAATAATAAAGTATTTTCACTCGATATAATCTGCAGCGTACACTTCCGAAGGCTATGGTGCTGCTTACTTTAGACAAAAAATAACATGTGCCTGAAAGTTGTTTGTGCTTAATAAAGATTATTATTAATTCACTTTCTTAGTTGTGGTGAAGGTCACAAGTATAATAATAATTATTATTATTATTATTTAAAATATACAGGACTAATACATCACTTCATTATGATTATATGTTCCCAGTACGCAGGGCTGGTGTCACTGACGAGCACTCCGATGAATTGTGGACCAGCTCTACGAAATCTACTGGGTAGACCTACATCTGAGAAACTCACACTGCTACTGCCTGTTGGATATCCAGCTGAAGATGCCACTGTGCCAGACCTCAAAAGAAAACCACTAGAAGATATAATGGTGGAGATATGAACAAATAATACACGTTCCACTATTGAACTTGTTTCTCATGAAAGACTGAATTTCCGTCCAGGAACATAATATTGAGTCCAGTTATTTATATAGAAGCACGCAATAAGCAATCGGCATTTTCTGCACTGTATTCGTGTGAAAAACTTTTAGAAAAACAATACTTGGGACCAAATCTCTTATATGACCATAATATTACTTAAGAGGTTACCTGTTACTTTATCAGGGACTTTGTATACGTACTTTACAAGAGGGCAAAGAAATGTTTCTACAGATGGGAATCCATTTAGTCAAAATGTCAACCAGCTTGTCATACAAGATGAGATGTGCCATGAACTGTACTATTTATAACATGTTTAATAACACTAAATATTAAAAAGAATTAATGATAATAGCAATACTAGTAATAACAATAATAAAATACAATATTCATGTTTGGATGCTCATTAAATTCATTTATTGTAATTTGATTCGTGAATCAACACTCTGTACTCTCGATTTAAAGAAAATAAATTTGACATTAATAAACAGCGAAAAAACTTTGCATTACGATTATTAATTAAGAATTTGTTTACCTACCAGTACTAATTTTTTGGAATTGGTGACTCATACCAATATTCAGATCTTGCCTATTTCTTATAGTAAAGGTTACCAGAAGTTCCTGTTTTCCAGAGAGTCCCCGAAATTTTCTTTTTTTCTCCAGACAAAATTTGTCTACGAAATGTCCCCTAATTTAATTGTTCCCACATTTTCAATGTTAATTATTAATAAATGATCTTTGCACATTGCTGTGGATAAATTTTGCTAATGCAACTTTGCTTCTTTTTCATGTCATAATCAGAACTGAAAGAGAGGACATAATTTATTCCATCAACAATTAAGCAACACTTAGCATCTTTAGAAGAAGTTAATTCTTATTCTACAACAGAATTTCTCACTGCCTCTCGTGAATTTTATGAAAATGCTGTTGAATATTTCAGTCCCTAGGTTATTTATTCGCAAAATATCTATTGAATGAACATATTTTGCTGAGATCTCTTTCAGAAAAAGTAAAGTTTGGAAAAAGTCTATTTTTCTTCAAATGTAGATGGACTTGACCTGGATGAAGATAATTTGATGAAATTCCTTACTTGAAGAAATAAGACTTCAAAGAAAGTAACAAAGTGAAATGAAGAAAATGCTGCTCTTTTCTCAAAATGCAATACATTTTTTTTTCTCTCTCTCTCTCTCTCTCTCTCTCTCTATATATATACAGTGAGGGGCATAATTGTTGAGTGGGCGAAAATGTTTCAAGATCTGTAGCACAGTTCATAAGAGGCTATAGTTTTAATTCCTTTCCAGCACAGATATGTAATATTTAAACTGAACAGCAATGCAAATATCTCAACATATGAACCAAAACTTTTGGCCCGCAGCGTGAACTGTGTGGCATTTTTTGTCTTAGGAAATACTCAAGTCGCTCAACTATTATGTCCCTCATTGTACAAATCCAGAAGTTGACTGAACTATCTCTGTGTCATCCTGAAAGTAATGCTTCAGAGGATAGTTTTGTTTCTTCAGTGAACATGATGTGGACATTCCAAAATCCAGAATGAGTTTAGAAACTGTTAGATCTATGCTTGCTGTCTTGACCACCTTCAACATAACCTGTCGGGAATTTTCCGCAAAAATTTGGATCTTGAGAAATCCTACTTAAAACAATTCACTGTTCTCAAAAACACCAGTAATTTAAGTAGTAGATAGGTAGAATGAATATTTTTAGCGTGTAAACAGAATGAATATTCTTTAAAGTGTATAACAGTATAAATGAATGGCAAACAAACATACACTTTAAAAGTAGTTTTTCATATGTCTAATTTTATTCCTGGAAATTTCGAAAAAAAATCTGGTAACCTTATTATAGTACATAATGACAATGTACACAGAATTTATATGATTATAGTAGGAGCTAGCGATTTTGGCAGACGGATTTTTTTTATCTGAACTCCAGAGTGAGTTACTTACCGATGCAAGGTCGACTGATACGAGTGTCTCTGCAGCAAGCAAACTGAAACTGGAATGGGTAGGACAGAAGCGTAAACATGCAGGCTCGAGATCCGAGTGGACTTAGATGGACAGTCACTTCTAAAAACTATGCACATTTAGCTAAACTATAGAACTACAGTAATCTATATGTGTGCATGTACGTATATGAAAAGGGACCGGTTTCCGGCACACATTTTCCGAGATAATTCAAATTCCTGCTGAATAGTCTTTTCCTCGTTACTATAAAGTATAAAGACAATCTATATAATACAGTGGCGGCTCCTGCATATTTCTTAAGAGGAGGAAAGAAGTTGACAGCGCAAAATGACACCTTCTTGAGAGAAACAAGCTAAAAATTAGCCTACATGCATATATGTGAGACCAGGTAGTGTTGGGGTTGGCCTTCCTTTTTGTATAGCAATAATCTGTTCTTGTAAACTGAATTTCCTAAATTGTCCAAAATATAATGTGTTCCATTCATTGTTGAATAATTTCACAAATTAACAACTACAAGGAAATTCACAACCTCACAGCATTTTTCGTGCACACTACAGCATCACACGTGTTGGAAGAGACTAGCTTCTAACACGTAAACGGAACTGTTTTACTGAAATGGGAATGAGAAATAATGTTAGGAAAGCGAGAACACTGCACCCACCCACGTGATCTGTGTTGTCACATGCAGGCCTACATTTTACAAGTTCCGTATCACATGCTTTTGAAGAATGTCAGTTCTTGTAAAGTCATACTACCATTAGGTACTGTTCAAAGCTGCCGGTGGCCGATTAATTTTTCTTGCGTTAAAAATAATGTAGTTTGGAGTACTTTCAATTTCAAATGTATTTGTATAAAACTGACAACTTGACTGGTGCCCTGTCTAGTAGGCAATGAATGGAAGTGAATTTCAGAGGCCAAAAAGCTCTGCGATACTAACATAGAACTACTTCCTCTTTGTTTTATAAAAATCCAACTTCAACTTTAAGATATCCTCGAAAGTTTCAAATCATGAATAGTAGCTTATATAAAGTGGAATGAATAATATATTTTGATTTATAATTTTAAAAAAGTTTAATTATATAGTGTATTTCATAGATTTGCGTTAAAACTGTTTTTATTGTGCCTCCTTCTAGATGTGTTATAGTCTGATTGAATGCAACATCGTTAGATGGCAGCGGTAGCGAGCTTTGCTGCACGACCAGGCGGTTTCTATTTCCAGCCCATGTGCTGATCAGAGGAGGATCTCCTCCCTATCCATTCATTTACTTGCTTTAAAACTCTACTTCTTTCTCTGGCCGCTAGTGCGCTGTTGTCTATGTGTGTTAACTGCTGTAAAGGAGGAATGGATTGACTTTCCTCCACACAAACAATCTCGCATCTTTCTCATAGTTTTCTAGCAGCACATGAGTGCGCGTTGTTTAAAACTCGATCAACCTGGGTTTTCTTATAGTTGTGAACTTAAAAATTATCGAATTTTCCTCGAATTTCAAGGCACATATTTCATTTAGTATTTACTTTCAAAAGACGAAAAACGTAAGGAGGACGTTCCTCCCTTCCCTCCCCCGAGGAACCGCTACTGATATAATAAAAAAAAACTATTATATAATCAACAGACAGACTGATTCATCAACTTAAATATCCTTCAACCCTATACGTAGGTTTCTGTTAATCCTTAGTTAATAAATAAGACTGAGTTTTATGAAATACGAACATTAAGAGTTGGAAAATGGGAGGCAGTAATGATCAAAATAATTATACCGATTTATTTTTTTTAACCAGCCTTTAAATTTAAAACTAAGACTCACTCATAAAATTGGATTAGGTTATTCATCTCATCTCTCAGAATTGTTTCTAAAATGTAGGCTATAAGGAATGTAAAAAAATTCAATATCATGTATCCCTTCAAATAACTTTTGAGTTTTTTTTTTTTTTTTTTTTTTTTTTTTTTTTTTTTTTTTTTTTCCTAACGGAGCAGAGAGGAGAGAGAAAGGAGTTGATGGTTTTAAACTTCACCAAAGTGTATTTAACTAAAGACGTAAAATTTAAAATGAAGGTTACTCTTCACAATTTTGGTTAAACATTCTTAGATTCTTTAAATACCATCTCCTAAAGTACTGGTGAAAAGGCAGAAGGATGTGAGAAATCTCATGTCATCCGATCTCGACGAAAATCAATATCTGGGGTCCTTTGCGATCACAGAATACGAATAAGGTATTATTTTGTCCGACTTTGTCCCTAAAGTGTTGGAGTGGGACAAAGATGGGTGAAAAATTAAATTAGATATCTTACGGGTTTTCGAGACGAAAATTACGAATAATAGAATTTGTGCGAATTCAATATGGCAGTTTCATGTTGAAATATGCCTTAATTCACGTTGAGGTATTCGGCTTGCTCATAGGTGCTCGAGGGACTATACCAGCTTTTCTCGAAGAATTTCGACTGCATTTTGCTCTGCCAACATCTCTGAGGGATGACATTGTGATAATTGTGTTAAAAAAATCGTGCCAAATCCTAATTAATCACATGGTGCCACATTAATAGCAATTGTAATTTTTTCACGCCCTTTTCTTTGTTTCCCTTCTTTAAAATTTAATATCTATGTTTACATATATATATTTTTTTTAGGATATACTGAGTTCGTAAGGGCTACCCTCAATGGGGGGCAGTTTAATATTAATTAATTAAATTACATTTAAAAAAAATAAAACATCAGATAACACAGATAAACATAAACACAGTTAACACATGTATGTACAGTATTTAAGGGGTAATGTAACACATTTCGATAGTATACATTTAGTGAAATCCAAAAGTGTAATTTCTACATATTCTGAATGAATTTTGTGTTGGAATTTAGTATAGTCATCAGCCAATAACTCTAGTCTAGATTAACAAACAACTTTTTAGATTCCTAAAATATTTAATATCAATGGTAATTATATTTTTAAATTGGTGCAATTTGTGCAGGGAATATTGGTTTCTCAGATATTTTTACGATTTTGAATATTTTAAAATGCTTTTTATTTATTTATCAGAGCTTCCTCAAATTAGAGGCTGCCATTAGACAAAGCATACAAAACAATACAAGAACAAAATAGAAGATGAGAGCTAAAAGAGTAAGAAAAAAGGCAAACAAATACACAAACAAACAATGGCAGTTTACAGAAGAAGAAAAAAAAATTCAAGTAAAGAATCAATGGAAGCTAAGAAGGAAAAAGAAAAATGATAATGGTGCGTCAATTTTTTTCCATACACTGAATTAAGAGTCCATATACGTGGTTCCGTAAAAGTTTGACTAACTCTTTAATTATGAGGAGGGCCAGTTCGTTCAGAAAAGATTTGTGCAGTCCTAGGGTCTTACAGAATTGAGAACAGAAGTTGGGTATCGTTCCTCTTGCTCCAAACATCAATCTGTTTTATTCATAATATGTGTGTTAAGACATTATTGCCCTTGCAATATCTATTGCAATCCTATTTATTATACCTTTATATAAATCTAACTTCCGCAGCATGCAATTTTACCAAATTAGCCAAATTAATATTTTGATCAATAAGAAGAATCGTAATTTTACTAACATGAATTGGCGCACGACCAGTAGAGGATCCCTACATCATTACTGGACAAATCTTGTAGGGATTGATCTGGTAAGGGTAGAATTATATATATATATATATATATATATAGCTATATGCAATGATTTTTTTTCTTTTAATTTAGAAAATGTAGGAGGCGTATTGTAAAATTATTGTGAACGAAAGTAATTTACATGTATTTAAAGGTATTCTCTGAATCGGACTGTACCGTGGTGTGTTTCATAATAATGATAAAAGCTGCCGGTATGAAAATATAAACGACTCAGAACGTTATCGCCAGTCATCCATGCAGCTCATATAAACAATATCGACTCATGTACTGGAAATGTCATCGAGGTCACCTGCCAAAATCACTGCCTCCAGCTGTACCTTCTATTTTGTAATAATCCTAGGCCAAATTATAAAAATATCATTTGAGTAATATGAAGTGTCCAAAAATGGTTGCAGACTTTAACAGTAGACAGTATTTATTAACTCAGATCTGCCCAAAATTTTTCACTGAACGACAAATTGTATGTGCAGATGCAGAATAATATGACATAATTCCACAATGAATTGACCGATTATTATGAAACAAGTTCTGGGTATATTATCTTAGTCTATATTATGATATAATATAATATAATATTGTTTTATTAATTCAGTCTAATTGACATATCACAAATATAAAAAGTCAATGACACCCATGTAAGTGATCATTGTGTATTATACAAATTATAAAAATTAAGCAAACGTTTTCGCCCTTCGGGCATCATCAGGCTTTTTTACATACAATATCTTGTACATTTTGTCTCTTATTGTGGAACAAATGATTAATCACAACCTAAAATTCCATCTTTGAAAACTTTACCTAAGAGACATAAAAATCCTACAACAATGAGACCAATAGTAAATTGTATAAATTCTCCTAGTTACAAAATATGCAAATTTCTTCAACGATTTTTAAAATCTACATTGAATTTACAATACACAACAAAGAACACTAATCAATTAATCAGTAAACTTCAAAATTTAAAAATTACGAAAAACACTAAATGTTATCTCTTGATATTGAAAATTTATACACCAATATTCCTATAAAAGAAACTCTGGATATAATTGAAGATAGATTACTCGAAAATAATATAACAACAATTAAATATCGGACTTTAGCTGTTTTGCACTTATGGCTTAATTACTTTATTACGACATTTACTACTGTTAATGTAGGACTTTAGTTGTTTTCCACTCATGGTTTAGTTTCGACGTGAAGAAGAGCCGCAAAGCCTGTTTAGTTTGGACAGCGAGGTCAGTTGGTGAATCAGCAGCGTCCAGGCAGAGGCAACGCACCGAAAGTCCTGGGTTCGTAGTGAGGCGGACCTGAGTGATTGTGGTAGCATCCGACAGAAGTAATGCGTCCGAGAGTCTTGGGTTCGAAGTTCAGTGGACTGTCTCTGGAAGTCTTGGGTTCGATATACTGTAAACTTGACTGAATGAGCTACAAGAACTAGCCAAGGCAAACGAACTGTGAACTGACAGTTTTGTTTTGTTGTAAATAGTGCTTGATGAACATTAGTTAAGATTAGGAGTACATTGTTGTTCTTCTCAATAATCCACGTGAATAGTCATTGTCGTCTGTGAAGTGCAATAACGACTACTGTGTTGCAGTGTCAAGTGAAATACCCATTGTTGACGGGTGTGTAATTAAAGTTTAGAAGTAAAAACCACATTGTTGTTTGAATTTAAAAAAGGCTACAGTATATACTCTTTGGATTATTACAAGTTTGTGAGGTCCAGTCAACTGACCAGCACTGTTCCCTGAACTTAATCACATTTTTGGCTCTTGGACATTTAAAGACATTTGGACATTTATTCAAGCTCAATCAATGACTTATGAGACATTACATCAACCCGCAATAATTCTCGAATGAACGTGTGTTTTTCTACAGCAAAGGTGTATGATGACCAAGCTTCGGCCTAGGGTCACAGAGTAACCAGTATGAGGTTTAGAGTACATAGAGTATAAATGACGTCATGACCCCGTGCAGTCACCCGACTGTAACAGCACAGGTGGGTCCGTAATGTGCATTACCGTTGTGTGTAGGCCTATTGCTGCTAGGCTGTGGTACGTGTAACAGGCTTCGGCGTAGGGACACCTGATTGAAGGATACAACTCACGTTAATACTTTAATGGCAGACATTTATTGTCTACATTAGGAATGTACTGTATATACTGCACCTGTACAGAGTGAAATATATTTTGTGCCGTACTGTGATGGACTGTTTACATGTTGAGACACGAAGTAACAGCACGCTCCATCACCCACTCCACTCGACCAACACAACACTATCGCTGTGCGTTATGAACTTCATGCATTTCTATGTCCAAGACCGAAGCCTGAAGATGACTAAATGGTAAATACTATTTAGCACCAAAATATGTAACCCTTTTTTGGGACATCCTGTATATATATTTTTTTCCCGCTGAGAATTAAAAATATTAATTTAAAAAGTTAGGAAGTCATGTCTCACCCCCTTTACGAAGGAGGGGCCTGAGACTTATTTGCTTATCATTCCTGTTCTGTGGCTGATATTTGTCGCCGAGCGGTCACGCTCTTGTACGAATATAGCACGCTGCACTGTGACGTAACCCGAGCTATGGTAATGATAATGAGATCACACTCAATCGCTTTCACCTTCATCTTGACGGGATAATAAAAGCCTAACCTAACCTAACCTAAGTGCGTCGGTGTCTATTCCAAAATCAGCAGAATCCGCTCAACGCTCGTTTAACCTGATAATGATATGTGAAAAGCCCAACCAGCATTAGAACCTGGGCCTGCTCGTTTTACGGTGAGACATGATAACTGTTACTCCACAGTGGTTTACAAGTTGAATGAACATTGACAAGATCAGTGTACTTAGCAGTGGGGTTCTCTTTTAAGGTCGAAATTTTCTAACACTGACCGTTATTTTCAGCCATTCCACAAATCGATTGTGGAACACTTATGGAAACGCTTTACATATACGAATGTCTTTTATTACTCAACGTTTTAAATTGTCTATGCACTTCCTGACAAGTTACTCGGCTAAGTAAGATCATATTCCATTTTATGCTTCTGTAAACTAAGTAAAAACAATGGAAATCTACCTCTGAATCGAACATTTAAAAGAAATTTCTCACAGTTCATTGTAATGACAACACTAACAGAAATCCGCAACCATTTGCACAAATTGTGTGTGAAACCGACGATAATATGAATGGCAATGACAGTATAAATCGAGGGAAATAGTCAGTGCCCTGAAGACTCTTTCTCATACATTTCATATGTTTTAAAAAAGTCACCTCTTTAACATTTTACCATGCAGCTGCCACCACCACCATTACTATGCTGCAATCAAAACGATATTTCCCGAGTGTGGCGAAGCTCTTATTTAAGATACAGATAAGAATTTTCTAGGTTAAAATTAATTTTTTTTTTTTGGAAATATCGAACCTTGCCAATTTTACTTAGACATCTATTGTTTATTCACATATATTATATATCTTAAGGAACCATTTTGGGAGGAAGGAGACAATACTAAACATTTTATAATATATTCATCTCCCTAGAAACTCCTCTTATGCATAACTGCTAAGGGATTTCTTGACCCCACGACTGGGGCTATTAAATTTTTATTATCTGAGGTGGGGAACATTTTACAACTTACTGTCATAAAGTGTTTTTAAATTGTGGAAAAGACGACGTGACTATGTTAGGAGAAAATCCACAAACTATTAGGGAAAACATGGGAATTTTACTTGAAGCAAGTAAAGAGATAGGTTTGGAAGTAAATCCCGAAAATACAAAGTTTATGATTATGTCTCGTGACCAGAATACAGTACGAAATGAAAATAAACAAATTGGAAATTTATCTTTTGAAAAGGTGGAAAAGCTCAAATATTTTGGAACAACAGCAACAAATATAAATGACACTAGGGAGGAAATTAAACGCAAAATAAATATGGGAAATACCTGTTATTATTCAGTTGAGAAGCTTTTGTCATTCAATTTGCTCTCAAAAAACCTGAAAGTTAGAATTTATAAAACAGTTACATCACCGAGTGTTCTTTATGGTCGTGAAACTTGGACTCTCACTTTCAGAGAGGAACAGAGGCTAAGAGTGTTCGAGAATAAGGTGCTTAGGAAAATATTTGGGGCTAAGAAGGATGAAGTTACTGTACAGGAGAATGGAGAAAGTTACACAACGTAGAACTGCATGCATTGTATTTTTCACCTGACATAATTAGGAATATTAAATCCAGACGTTTGAAATGGGCAGGGCATGTAGAACGTATGGGCAAATCCAGAAATGCATATAGTGTGTTTGTTGGGAGACCAGAGGAAAAAAGACCTTTGGATAGGCCGAGACGTAGATGGGAAGATAATATAAAAATGGATTTGAGGGAGATAGGATATGATGGTAAAGACTGGATAAATCTTACTCAGGATAGGGACCGATGGTGGGCTTATGTGAGGAGGGCAATGAACCTCTGGGTTCCTTAAAAGCCATTTGTAAGTAAGTAAGGAAAAGACAACACATTTCTGTAAAACACGGAACAGTGATTGATATGTCACATGATGCCAAACATTTTTATATATTATTAGAAGTCTAAACAATTGCTGAAATAATGGAAGGGAGGAAAAAATGAAAGGAAACAAAAAGATTACCACTAAAAACTAAAAGGTACCGAAAAAGTATCCTGTCATTTTCCCAAAAGGCTCGATTGCTCCGAAGTCTGAAGGGAACTGAAAGCATTAAGGACCCAACTCTACTTAAAAAGAAGAGATTTCTGAAGAAGGAGAATAGCAATGTAATGTACAAGTAAACCTCAAGCATCACACAGAAATATAAACAACCAAAACAGTTGAAGGCAAGCATATTTTTATTAGTGGCATATTATACTTTGAAGTTTCTATGAAACATGTGAAAGAAAAGCTGCAATATTTGTTCACGGTCAACATAATCCATTTATTTACGTCTGACATCGATTATACACTATTACTTCGATTAATTATGCAGTAAGTGCACATATGTCAACTTAATATACTTACGAATGTGAAATATATTCATTATAGCCGCCAAAGCAAAAGTCACTGAGCAGTAAAATTATAAAAGATTTTCATAATTCCTCTCAATGTACGATAATTTAAAATCAATTTTACTAATACTTCACAGAAGAAATAGTACAAAGTTTCTGGTTATGTAAATATAACATACATGTCCATAGCTTAGCAATGTCAAATGGCCACCCTCTTGTAAACTTGAGGAGTTATAATTAAAATAACTGCTACATTTTCTATCATACAGATTTCTTAATGATACCATTCATAACAATGCACTCAATCTCAACATACCTACATAATTGAAGAGGTGAATTCCAAACTGGCCTAAGTCAAAATGACAAGTTATGAGAAAAATTACAAAATTTGTGCCTGCATCTTTTATTTCATTAGGTAGTTGAATTTATTTTGGCACTTCTCTGAAGTTTTAGAGTCACTCTGCTTGTTATATATAGTTAATGAATTTAAGTGTTTTTCAAACGAATCTAAGTCACGACTTGAAAATAAACTCACACAGGTATATGTATATGGGTTTGCTAACGTTAAATTAAAACGTGAATTAAATAGCTTAATTTTTTTAGAAGAAGCAGATTTTATGTCCTGAATCATTTCTTTCACATCTCCACACAAGCCATAGTTTCTTAACACAATGTGGGGGGAAGATAGCTTCTTGGACTAATTCCCATGTCATAATGGTTTTCGCAACATTGAAGTTTCGAAATAAATGCAATGATCGAATCTGAGACAAGCACATACCTTGTAGTTTGCCTGCTATCCCCTCTTCTTTCTGGTCTACTGTGACCTTCATTCATAAAATACCTACACAAAGCATTAATCCTCTTCTGTTCAACTTGGGTGATCAATAAGAATGTTGTAACGCAAACAGTAACAACTATATCACTAAGCTTTCGAACAGAATACTTGACTGCAATACTAGCTTTCGGTTTCTCGTTTCTACGTCTTTTGGTTTTGATTTCAGCAGAACACATAAACTTAATCAAGTATTTATCCCATTCAGATACTGTTTTGTATCTGTAGACTTTTAAAAATATTTTACATAACTTTTTAATTTAGCCCTACTGGCATTACAACCTGTGTTTCTTTATGAGAACATGTTATGTTAGGTTTCCCTCTTGTATCTGAAACTAAACTGTTTCTCGCATACTGGTACTTACTGCGATTTGTATACCAGTCAAACTCATTTCTTATTCTCTTACATTCTCTTCGAAACTCTAAAATAGCATCACTGTATTCTTCAATATTAATTTCATTCATATTTTACGGATATCATGTGTGTCTTAAGCCAACAGTGCAAGTAACATTGGTTTTGTGTACAGTCTATACTGCACATAACGGATGCATGCCAACCGAGATCAGTTTGGAAGTAATAAACAGAATACTTACGACAGTTTGAGTTTGAAATAAATTTAATATTTCTTACTGTATGTAATGAATGATTTATAGCATTAGACAGTAAACTATATGTTTATGTCCCTTTGATAGAAAGTGAAACAATAATTCTGAAACTATCTTCAGTAAAAAAAAAAAAAATAAATGCTTAAGACACTTTGGAATCCACCTCTTCAATTTGTAACTATTCTCCATTTCTAACATCTTTTTACTAATACTCAATTAGAGAAATAAAAATGTGTATATTTCCTTCTGACGACCTCTTCAATTTGGAACTATTCTCGACTTCTCACAACTTTTTCCTAAATACTCAATTAGAGACACAAAATATGTACATTTCCTCTTGTCAACTTAGATAGTTACACTTATATAGTTATGTATATCACGTCCTAAAGGAAAAGGTTCAGTTTTTAACAACCTTGGCCTAAGGCATATATGACAGCAAATAGATATAGCATAAACATTTCTAAATTAATAGTAGGAATGAGTATAGACAATAGGCTATGTTAAGCTTAATACACTAACTGATAAGAAACTTACCATCATACCAATAATTTTATTATTACAATAGCATTACTGTAGTGCAGTAGTTCTTAACCTCGACTGCATGGAGATAAATATAATGAAACATTTTTGTGAAACTGCTCCTTGTTTTCTTGAAACTATAAAATTCATTATTATTTTTATATTTAATTAGCTTCCACACTAGGGTGATTTCAGATACTTTTTTAAAAACCAAACTGATATTTTTAAAGGGGCTTACAGAGAGCAACTCATCCAAAAAGAATAACATAAATGAAAATAACTGGCGGTAAACAAGAGAGGATGAGTCACTAAAAGAACCTTTTTATTATATGGGGATTGATTAGTTTTTTAGTGTTCCGATATTATTATTATAAAAAATATATTGCATTTCTGTAATGTAAATAATTTAACCAAAGTATAATATTACAGAACCCAACAAATTAAGTTGTTTTAAATAATATCCATTACTCAGTAGAGTACATTTACTTTGTTGGGTGAGTACAAGCACAATTTCTTTCGTGATTGCTCAAAAATGTTTACATGGCTCAAACACAAATAAAGAGAACGTTTTTCCAAGAGAATGCAGATAAAAATTTTGAAAATTAAAGACATAGGCCGCAGAGAAGTTTAAGAACTACAATACTGTAGTAAATTAAAGTCGAGAATTTAAGTATTAAACAAAATTATAAGCTAAAAATGACACAAACTTAAGCTAAAACAGGTAAATTTTCACGATACCGTAACTAAAATAAAATTTGAACATTGCTCTAATTTTAAATTCAGACCATCCAGCTCATAACTGCATAAAATTTAAAATTACTTATTCACTTATGGTACCAGTAAATTACATAAACATTTGTCTTATTTCTGCTCTCCTGTAAAATTTATATTTTGTGGCTTAGGTCTCTATCACACTCAACTCTTGAAGTATTAACACAGGAAGAGATTTTAATGCATTTTATCACTGTGATTTTTGCTTGTCTACAAAATCAGCTTTCAAATAGTGTAGCCTTATTGTGAATATACACATCTCTTACAAACTTCCAATTTCGAAACTAATAAGTTTTCAATGTACTCTGAACATCAGAGCATTATGTCTTCTGACGCCTGAGCAACAGTATGCACACTAACCCTATACACAACATGAACAGTCGTGCTGGGACTGTTGAAAGACTGTGGGTCATCTAAAATAGTAAATTGTACACACTGAAGAAGTGAATTGGTAAATAACACATCAGCAATACTGGCTCTACTACTTAAACAAAATTGTCAAAATTTGCAGTAATCAATGTTCTTAAATGTTAATAAAGGATAAGGTGAGCATTGGTATACATAGAACTTGATGGTAGCCATTATCTTGCACAACCTATAAGTACCACCATAATACCAGTAATTATTTTCCAGGTTATAAAAATACCACAATTTAAAAATAAGCCTAAAAGTCAAAGAAAACTTTCAAAGAACACAATTGCATTCCAGAATTTCAGAAAGATTTGGACTAGACTTTTCCAACTGCTTGTGAAATATAGGGCACACAATGTTTCTAAGATTAGCTCTATCGGCATTTTCAGGTGAAAACGAATAGAGAGAAAAAGGCTAATTTCACTCGAGTAACTGATGAAAGAGAACAGGAGGTGAAAAATTATGTCAACATTAATACATACTGGTAAATTATAAAATAGATTAAAAAAAAAAAAGGCTAGTAAGTATTAAAGACAAACTACATACAAATGAAGCAGGTATTAATTTTTCGACAGCATGTCTTTTCACAATAAATTATAGGAACTCAATTCCAATACACTATATTAACTTACCTACTCTACTCACATACCCTACATACCTATTTTACCCTGTCTATGTGCCTACTCACATTATCCAAATCTAACTACGAAAAGTACGCGTCAGTGTGTTTCTGTAGGTTTATATGGTTATTACAAGATTCTGTGTTACTCTGGGACTCTTATGCGATGTACAAAGTATACACCTGGTATGAAAATAGTAAATTACTGGAGTATAATAACATAGCTAAATTTTCTGCATATCACTAAGAGCAACAGAAACAGGTTTGAGAGCGAAAAAATACGTACCTACTAACAATATTCAATATTATGATCAAACACAGACGATGAATAAGTAAGGAGAAGAATACGATTGGTCACATAATGTATAAATTATGTAAGTAACATAAGAATGGGAATGTTGGCCCAAATACAGGAATGTGAAGGGTCAGTGGCTCCAAATATGTTGTGAGACAATAAACCTTATCCATATTCAATATTATGATCAAATGAAAGTTGGACAGCAACATACCAGCCGAAGAAATGTTAAAAAAAAAAAAAAAAAAAACTAAAACATAGTTTTGAACTATTATCTAGTGTGCAAAGGAAGAAATAACCAAATGGAGGTGGAGTTATTAAACTATCGATTTGATCTTCAAGTTCTTTGATCATAACCAAATTTGGGAAATTTAGATCTGGGTGAGCAGTTTCTTTCTATATTCTACAGAAATGGAAATATCCAAATTTTAGTAGGCCCTATTTAAGGCTCATTAAATAGGTTGAGCCATTTGGAATATTTATTTCCTACAACCCACTTGAAGACTAATATAGATTCGACCTTTAGGATGGTCTTTACCCTATATTTCACTACCAATAGAAAAGGTCCAAACAAACTTCTCTTAAATAAACTATATGTTCCTATTCTGTCATTGTAAACAAGACTGAAACTTCATCGAAGGTTACACATAAAATAACTGTACATTTTTCAACTGCTACAAACAAATTTTAAAATATATTTTTCTAAGTAAAAATGTGTTACCTAAATGGTCTGGGAAACATAATTTGGTATCACAAAAAAATACAGATGCAGTGAATACAATAAAAGAAACAGTGAACTTAGGTTAGTCTTACACAGTAATTAAGTTCCAAGACGTTATTTACAAGCATTAAATCTGCTCAATTAGTAATGTTATTGGTATGTGATTTTAATGAACAAACACTTCTACCACAGATCTGTGTCTTTTATGAAGAAGAATTACAAGTCATAATACCATTAATGAAGAACAGGAATGTTTCCACCGTATTGTGACTACTCTAACTTTCTGTGTCTCATATTTAGAGCTGAAATCAATGATAAGTAGAGTATAGACTAATAGCACTGGACTACAAAGAAAATTCATCAAGAAACATAATATGCGGATTTGGCTAAGTTTGGACTGCTAATTTCAAATCTGTAATTAGTTTTTTTTTCTAGCACGCACAGTTTTTGAGATAATTAGGGGAGATGATAGATTGTCATCCATGTGAAAATGGTATAAATAACTTCAGAAAATTTTCTGTTTTTAAGCAGATAGAATTCTTTATGTGCACATTTGTTAAAAAATTTTATATTGTTTAATTATCATAACATCCACAGCTAGTTTGCCGTGTTACATGATTATATTAAATTGATACAATAGAAAAGACAAAAGCAATGACGACATTTTCACGATTTTGTCTTTGGTACTCGAAGAGCTAGAATGTGATGAAAGTTACATACTTGATCGAAAGTTAGAATTTAGGTAAGATTTTGTCTTCGCTACTCGAAGAGCTAGAATGTGATGAAAGTTCCATACTTGATCGAAGGTTAGAATTCAGATAATGATCATGACAATGAATATCTCACAGGAAAAAATTCAGGATCGAAACCTTTTAATCTGCAGGAAATTAATGATTTAATTAGAGATATTTCTTTACCGAAATACAAAGCAGAACTTCTTGCTTCTAGACTGAAGGAAAGGAACATGTTGAAGGATTGTGTCAGAGTTTGCCATTTCCGTATAAGGAATCAGAAGTTAAATCAATTTCTTGTGGTTGATGGTCCAATGGTGTACTTCTCCATAATAGTAATATGAAATCTTCCATTCCAATTGCCCATTCTGTGCATCTCAAGGAAATCTATGACAACAGGAAACTGCTACTAGAGACACTTTGTTACCATCGTTGCCAGTGGAATATCTGTGGAGATCTCAAGGTTATTGCATTAAAGCTGGCTTCACAAAGTTTCGCTGTTTCTTATGCCTTAGGGATAGCCACAATACATATCAGAATTATATTAAACATGACTAGGAACTAAGGAAGATGTCTGAACCAGAAGATCATTCTGTTAAATACCAACCCCTTGTAAATCCATAGAAGGTATTTCTTCCTCCTCTAGGCCTACTGTACATATAAAATTGGGATTGATAAAGTGCATAGTAAAGACAATGGCGAAGATAAAGTCACAAGGATTTCAATATCTGAGAGACAAATTTCCTCGACTTAGCGAAGCAGAATTAAAGGACCTCAAATCCGAAAAATCCTGAAAGATGAAGCTTTCTTTAATATTCCGACAGACAAAGAACAAGCAGCTTGGGAAAATTTCAAATGGGTTTGCAGCAATTTCTTAGGCATGAAGAAAGCTCCTGATTTCAAGAATGGTATCCGCAAATTTCTACACTCATTCAAGGAACTTGGGTGTCTCATGTCATTAAAAGTTCATTTCCTGCATTCCCATCCAGAATTCTTCCCAAAAAAAACTTGCTGAAGTAAGCGATGAGAAAGGGGAAAGTTTCCACCAGGATATAAAGTCAATGGAGCAACATTACCAAGGTTTCTGGAATCATTCCATGATGACAGATTACGCTGTATGTTGTACAGGAATGCTCCAGAAACCGTAAAAAGAGGAAGTCAACTGCCTTTTAATCACAGAAGGTATGTTTATTATTATAATTTCATCATATTTTAGGTCTTAGATTTACAGATATCAATATATCCTACCGCAATAACATATCATATACTGTACCGGTAATGTAAAAACTGTACATGCTAGAAAAAATTAAAATGTATTTTCGTAATCAGTATGAAAAACTGGTCTAGAGACGCATACTTTCATTTTTGATGATTAAAAAGAAAGTTTGATTTTGTAGACCAGTGTAATTATCAAGATACGGGTTACAAACATTCATTTCTAAATCAGTACTTATTAAAGTTTAATAAGGAAGGTATATGAACAATAACTTGGTGTGGCTACATTTTATTCTAATCTAGTCAAAAAAACATTGCCCTTAAAGTCACAAAGATTTCTCTCTCTAAATCTTTATTCCCATAAATACATTTATAAAATATTATAAATCTATATAAGATGTATCATAAAGAGTTTAACATCTACAATTGTGGGTATGGTTCATCCTACTATTTCCTCATACATATTTTTTTTCGAATGAAAAATATTGTCCACATGTTCTTTTAGCCTTGTCATGTTATAAGAAAAAGACTTGCAGATACTTCCTCCTGCCATCATTTTATCTAGAATGCTCACCAATAAATTAATTAGTTACCTTTACTAAGCAACATCATTCTTGACATACAAACAGTATTAAAATATTGGTCCTAAAGTGGACCTAAATGCCTGGACTAGAAAAAAATGTCACACATCCAACCTACTAAAAATAGAGCAGTGAAACTTCAATAGGACAGTTCTCAGCACAAAATATTCTCATTATGGCAAACACGTTTTATTCTCTTTGCAGGGCATTTGCCACATTATAATCAGTTTCAAAGCAGAATTTGTTTTTTACAAAAAGCATATGCTTCAAGTTTCTTCATTGAGATAGGAAATGTATTATTGTTATTACTCGTATTATGTATTACGAAACATTTATAAACTTTAGATGAACTTTGCTGTTGATTCCACAAAACTACATCAGCCAGATTGTTTTTATCAAAGTATGGGAGCTTAAATTCAATGGGATACCATAATTCACACCTCTATTTTGGGGATATGGATTTTTAACTACCAGTGAAAATAGAAGCATTTGATTCCACAGTTAAAATAATACAGTTTTTATTATGTTATCTTTACTTAGGCCAATATTGTTAACATCTTTCGGTCTCATTCATAACTGTTTTACCACTTTTCATTGATGTAGTTCACCATTTCTCAAACTTTCAAGATCTTTAATTTTGAGGACATCATGAACTTTTTTTTTTTACTTGGTTATTTAACGATGATGTATCAACTGCTAAGTTATTTAGTGTTGATGGGATTGGTGATAGTGAGATGGTATTTGGCGAAATGAGGCTCAGGATTCGCCATAGATTACCTGAAATTAGCCTTATGGTTAGGGAAAACCTCGGAGAAAACCTAACCAAGTAATCAGTCCAAGTGGACATGAAACCCATGCCCAAGCATACCTCCAGGTCAGCAGGTAAGCACCTTAATCAACTGAACTGTGGTGGTGGTGACAGCATGAACTAGTGAGCTGTTATAATATACCGGCATTTTTCTAAATCAGTCTTTGTAACAGTTTGCATACATGTAAACCATGTGTAACACATGTTCTTATGAAAATCTTTCCAAGTACCAGTACTTCACAGAAATTTACTGAAATAGCATGCAATACTATAAAATTTCGATTTTGAAAGAGATCCCCATAGAATTCCCGGTTTTTTATATTTAATAAATAATAATTAGGCTTTTCTTCAAATGGCCGACCCGATACCATTGCTTCTAATCTATGCTAACAGCTAACATATCGTAACAGTTGTACATTCAACCACTAGGTAGCAACATTGATAGGGTATCCTCATAGTTGCACGTTCTTCTGCTAGGTAGCAACATCCGCTGGCTGGGAAGTGAAGCAATTTTAGTTTGGCACTCAGTGCCCAGTTGACAGTTCATTTTATGGTTTATAAGTTTGAAGAAGTAGGCCTACAGTGTTAAACAATTCAAAATGTTTTCAAAACATAAGAAAGTGGACAGTGAAAACCATACGTTCAAGTCAGAATGAGAGTTGGATATCTCTTTATACTTTCAAAAGACAACAAACCACAATGTTTAGTTTGCTTACAAGTGATAGCAGTGTTGAAAGAATATAACCTCAAAAGACACTATATGACAAATCATCGACAGAAATATGAAAAACACTCCTGTGAATCTTGTAAAATAGTGATCAGCTGAAAAAAGAAGCTTACTCAACAAAAAAAAAAGATGTTTAGTGATGTGACAAAACTACAGGAATCGGCTGTTTTGGCTTCCTACATGGTCAGTTATGAGCTCGCTAAGGCTAAGAAGCAATTCACGGGTGGTGAGATCATAAAACAATGTTCTCTAAGAATGGCCGAGGCCTTCAAGTAAGATAAAGTGGTAAGAGAATTCCAGTCCATACCTCTTTCGAAACAAACTGTGACAAGAAGAATAGAAGACATCAGTACTCATTTGTCTACTAACCTGAAATCAGTGATGAAGGACTGTCCATATTTTTCACAGCTTTAGATGAGAGTGGTGACACAACAGACACAATCAGCTACTGGTTTTTATAAAATTGATTCAGAACGATTTTACCATCATTGAAGAATTGCTAAAGGTGTGTTCTTTGCATGAGTTAAGTAAAGGACAGGACATATTTTCTGCAGTTCAGACGGTTATGGAAGAGTATGGTGGATTTGATAGTTGACTACTGTAATTACGGATGGTGCTAAGGCAATGGTTGAATCATGTACTGGTTTCGTTGGTCTTTTAAAACAAAAACAAGGCAATGTGCCAGCTTTCCATTGCATCGTTCATCAAGAGACCCTGTGTGCAAAATCTATTAACTTACGTGACACTATGGCTACAGTGACAAAAATCACAAATATAATAAGAGGAGGAAACAAGGTTTTAACTCATAGGAAATTCATTTCTTTCTTAGAAGAACTTAATACTGCTTATGGGGACTTGCTGCTTCATACCGAAATAAGGTGGCTTAGTCGAGGGAAATGTTTAATAAGGTTTTATGAACTCAGACATGAAATACTTGCCTTCCTATGAGAGCATATTCTAGCTCAGTTGATCTCCAACATAAGCTCAGAGATATTGACTTTCTACAGGACTTAGCATTCCTGACAGATGTTATCCAACATTTGAACGTTTTGAATTTGCAGCTTCAAGGGGAAAAACAGACAATTTTTCAAATGATGGGATTTGTTGATGGTTTTAAGAGAAAGTTACGCATTATAAATATGCATTAACTAAGAATGAACTGATCCATTTTCCAAGTTGTGAAAAATTATCCAGAGAAGAGGAAGTTGTGTTTGATAAGTGCATTGAACATATTGAGCTGTTGATATCTGACTTTGATCGACGATTTCAAGATTTTGAGAAGCTGCGACCAGAAATGGAACTCTTCAATAATCCTATGAAGTGTACAATGGAATCTCAACCTGCACAACTTCAGTTAGAGTTGTGTGAACTACAGTGTGACTCGTCTCTCAACAACACAGAAGCAACTGGGGTTGAGTTCTGGAGATTGCTGTCTCAAGAACGTTACCCACTCTTAAGAATCTGGGCCCTGAAACTGTGTTCAAGTACATACATATGTATGTTACCTTTTCTACTATGAAACTTATTAAGTCCAAGACGAGAAACCATATGATTGATTCTGTATTGTCGCATGCACTAAGAGTTGCAACATCAGAGATGGTAGTAGACTTCAAATCTATATTACAACATTTTGAAAAACCACAATTTTCGCATTAGAAGAAAGTGATTATCTTAGGTCTTTATACGATAAATATTACCTGTAAGTTTTCAACATACCTGGGTACATAAATCTTGTATACTATAGCTACTTGAAAAACTATTACGTCCAATTTTGGATAAAATGAGAGTTCTGGCCCACCGACATGTTTCTTCAATGGCCCTCAGTTCATATGAAGTTGGCCACCACTGCTTTATGCCAAAGGTTATCGACTCATGGATCACAATCCTTCAACAATTTCAAGTTAAAGAGTTGCAACATATCACGCAAGAAATTAGTATATTTACCAAATAACGCTCTTATAAAGAGGTACACCATTCGAGTCCTCCAGATTATAGCTTGAGAAATGCTGATGTAGTTGGTCATCATTATATGCTGACTTAATCAAATCCAAAATGTAATTTGAAAAGTAAAAATTGTTAGTGCTTATCAATGTAATATTTGTGGTTATAAGTAATACCGACAAGTAACAGTACATCTTACAATATGAAATGGTGGAACCAAAGAAAATTCTCGCCACATGAATGAGACACTCCACGAGATTAACAATAAAGTAAGATATTAAACGAAATAACATTACTAATTACACTGGTCTACAAAGAAAAATCATCAAGAAAATTAACATACGGATTTGGCTAAGTTTGGGCTGCTGATTTCAAATCTGTAATTAGTTTTTTCCTAGCATGTACAGTTTTGAGATAATTAGGCGAGATGACAGACTGTCTTCCATGTGAAAATTGTATAAATAACTTCAGAAAATGTTCTTTTCAAGCAGAATTGTACACAAATGTTAAAAAATGTCTTATATTGTTTAATTCTGATAACAACCGCAGCTTGTTTGCGGTGTTACTTGATGATATTAAATTGATACAACAGATAAGACAAAAAGCTGTCCACTTTAAAAAGTGTTAGTGAAGTGTATTTTTATTTAGTATATTGGTGAAATAGTGTGGTTTGTGTAGTTTTTATAGTTTTATGACTTGTTAATAAAATTCCTCGTAAGTGCAAGAACCATTCAAACAGTTTCTGCTATGATTGTGGTTTATTCACACCAAAGTCTCAGTGGCGTATAATCACACCAGAACTTACGCATTTGTATTAGTTATATTTTCAAATTCCACTACGAGACCAGGACAAAGACTGGACACTACATGTAATATGTACATCATGTTCAAACGGATTGCGTGATAGGATGAACAGGAGAAAAACCTCACTGCCTTTTGTTACTCCCATGGTGTGGCGAGCGTCAAAGAATCACATTAATGACTGTTACTTTTGCTGTGTCAGTATTGCAGGTTTCTCAACAAAGAATAAAAACAAAATTGTTTATCCAAACTTAGACTCTGCAAGAAGGCCAATTCCACATGACAACATTTTATCAATTCCTGCTCCTCCTTCGGTACTCGAAGAGTTAGAATGTGATGATCCATACTTGATCAAAGTTTAGGTGATGAGTATGTGATGAATATCTCCCAGAAAAAAATTCAGACCAAAAACCTTTTAATCAGCAGGAACTGAATGATTTAATTAGAGATATTTCTTTACCGAAAACAAAGCAGAACTTCTTGCTTCTAGACTGCAGGAAAGGAACATCTTGAAGGATGATGTCAGAGTTTGCCATTTCCGTATAAGGAATCAGAACGTAAAGCAATTTTTTTGTGGTTGATGGTCCAATGATTCATTGTCATAACATTAATATCGTATTCACAGAACTGCATCAAGAGCATATACCATCAGATTGGAGACTATTCATTGACTCCTCACAGTGAAGTCTGAAGGCTGTACTTCTCCATAATAGTAATATGAAATCTTCCATTCCAATTGCCCATTCTGTGCATCTCACGGAAATCTATGACAACAGGAAACTGCTACTAGAGACACTTTGTTACCAACGTTGCCAGCGGAATATCTGTGGAGATCTCAAGGTTATTGCATTAAAGCTGGCTTCACAAAGTTTCGCTGTTTCTTATGCCTTTGGGATAGCCACAATACAGATCAGAATTATATTAAACATGACCAGGAACTAAGGAAGATGTCTGAACCAGGAGATCATTCTGTTAAATACCAACCCCTTGTAAATCCATAGAAGGTATTTCTTCCTCGTCTACATATAAAATTGGGATTGATAAAGTGTATAGTAAAGACAATGGCGAAGACAGAGTCACAAAGATTTCAATATCTGAGAGACAAATTTCGACTTAGCCAACAAAATAAAAGAGAGGTATCTTTGTTGGACCTCAAATCCGAGAATCCTGAAAGATGAAGCTTTCTTTACTATTCCGACAGACAAAGAACAAGCAGCTTGGGAAAATTTCAAATGGGTTTGCAGCAATTTCTTAAGCATGAAGAAAGCTCCTGATTTCAAGAATGGTATCCGCAAATTTCTACACTCATATAAGGAACTTGGGTGTCTCATGTCATTAAAAGTTCATTTCCTGCATTCCCATCTAGAATTCTTCCCAGAAAACCTTGCTGAAGGAAGCGATGGGCAAGGGGAATGTTTCCACCAGGATATAAAGTCAATGGAGCAATGTTACCAAAATTTCTGGAATGATTGCATGATGGTGGATTACCACTGGATGTTGTACCGGGATGCTCCAGAAATCAAGTACTGTAGAAAGAGGAAGTCAACTACTTTTAATAACAGAATACATATTTATTTTTATCATTTCATCATATTTTAGGTCTTAAATTTACGGATATTAATATAACTTGCCACAATAACGTATCATATACTGTACTGTAAAAACTGTACGTGCTAGAAAAAAATGAAAAGTATTTTCATAATCAGTATAAAAACTGGTTTAGAGACGCATATTTTCATTTCTGATGATTAAAAAAAGTTTGATTTTTTAGACCAGTGTTATTTTTACGTTTAGCAGAAACTTCATACTCCTTTTTGGGACCTTGAAAATCATACTAAAGAGTTTCACTGTATATACTACAAGTATTACAAACATAAAGTTACATCCTGAAATGTGTCTTTACTAAACACAATCAATCAGGTACACATTTTATTATATCTACATCGAGTAGAACTCTGCATTTCATTAAGAATGACCGACCAAGAGTCATGATAATACACGCGATCAGTTGTTCGCTCTGCAGGCTGGCTGCCGTGTGTCCTGACCCCACTGAAAGCAAAACACCAAACCAAAGCACCACAGATGACCAGTCGTCCCAGTCATATGAAGGTTATCATTGATTGAAAACTGTCTTAGATCAATGTGTTTACAGTATGCGCTATGGAAATTATAAAACTGCCTGATGCCCTATCACCTGTTTAGTGAACCTAGAAGGTGTACAGACTGTCAGATTGAATATAAAATTACAATAAAATATTTAAATAATAATACATTAATAAATCAATAAAATAAAATAAAGTTTTAACAAACTATGTTGTCTAAAAGAATACAAATAAAGTATAATCAGCACTAAAAAAAAAGATAAAAAATATGTTCGTGTTTATCCTCTAGTTGAATGGAACAGTTCACTTGTAATATTTTGCAACAGTGTTACATTCGTAATGCCACAGGACAAAAATAAATACATTAAAGAAATCAAGGAGGAAATTCTCGACAAGACTGAACAAAAATTATTCATTTCAAAACCAAATGGCGATTTTTCCATTGATTTTTTTTTAATTTTGGAAGAACTTCAACACGAATTTTGTTTGCTCCATCCTTGACATTTCGTGATATGGTCGTTGAATGTGGAATAATAGAATCTGCATCCACCTTACCATAAGTAGCTCCAACATTATTCATTGTCTGCGATTAAGCATGTCTTAATATACACTATTGAAAAAATGTTAAGCAAAGTGACCTATTTGCTTTATTTTTATTAAATACTGTGACTGAAATAGATTATGTTTGCTTTTGAAGAAATTTGATACACATCACAAAATCATTGTTCTCTTTATGCAATCACATATTTAATAAGCTACATTAAACATTTTCGTTACTAATATGAGTTCAACAAGATGGATGCTGAATAACATTATTGATAATATAAAGCATTATTTCATTTTAAGAATTATGTTTCCTTGTTTAAATGTTCAAATACTTTCTAATTTTCGTGCTATCTGAAATAAAAACAAAATGGTAACCTTCTTATGTAGGTATTTTGGGTATCAGGCTTTAAAAGGTGATCTAATTGTAGTGCAACAACCTCCAGCGCTCACGACCAACAGAGGAAACGTTTCAACTGACTGGTTATAAATTCTCGACTGCATGCACTCGAGTGTATCATTTCCCGGCTGCCTTCTTCACAACCAAGGATTGATCAGCCATTTCCAAGAGAATGCAGAGGTCTAACATCGAGTAAGAGTGAAAGTTAATTTCATATTTGGTCAACTTTGAGCAAGATAAATACAGTGCATACCATTTTATCAGCCCCCACTTGCGTATGTGCAGTTGCTCTGTGCATTGCTGTGTCCACTCTACTTCTGCAAGTGGAAGGTAAAATGTAAGCACTATATTTTTATCCAATCATGGCAGTAATTAAGGAACAGTTACAGATAACCCTTTATTGCAAAAGTCAAATATGAAAATTTAATTAACTCATTTCAAAATTAAAGAGCTTTGAGCTCGTCTAATTCTTTCTTTTGTAAACATCAGTTACCTTTACTTACCATAAATGGTATTGTTGTCTGTTTCTACATTAGGTAATAAATTATTTACTAAAAAAGCAATCTATCACTATAATAAATAGGCTTACTTTATTTTTGATAAGCGGTTCCACAGCACTTCAATTCCTGAAGGAGACAGCAGAGCTAGTTATCAAAAGCTTGGAAGCAATTATCCAACTTACCTGGCTGAGAACCCAAGAATTATTCCTTATAGACCTACCATTATCTCATATAGAATTTTATTCTGGAAAATGACTCCAAAATTAGTTCGGTACAAGAAAAACTATGATTTCTTAACCCTTGGTTTTTCTGAACCAACGCATGCAACGTGCTAGGTGCGACAAATCCAGACTACACAAGAGATAGTAAGTGGTTTCTATAACTGCGAGATACGAGATCTGCGCACCTTGGAGCCATAGAAACCATTCATTATCTCTCGTGTAGTCCAGATTTATGTGAGGTGGGCCTTGCACCTGTCATGTCGCATGCGTCAGTTCAGAAAAACCAAGGCTTTAAAGTGCCACAAGCTCTTCACGCATTCTTTTTATTAAGGTCCTTAAAAGTAATATAATCTGTTAATTTTTCACGCACACTGTAAAGAGCTTATGCGTTCCTACAGAAAAAATGTCATATCCATAAACAATAAAATTCCTAAATGTCTTTTGTCGTTTCCAGGTGTATTAAAACTGCTAACTGCTGCTGGTTAGCCAACAGAAACATTGGGGACATTTGCTGGAACTCACTGTAGATGAGTCATCTTTCATCACTAAAAGGATCGAAATTAGTGATTGGTCGTTTGCGTACAGACTGACTCTTTCGAACGACTCTCCCCTTCGAGCTAGTAACGAGCTAGATCGCTCGTTGAGAGCTGGTCGTTCGCGAGGCACTTCCAGCTCCTTCAGCTCGCGACTCTCAAACAGCTCACAGCTCGTGTCATGACTCCCGCTCTCAAATAGCCAATGGCATTCAATGCATGATCATGTGACATCTACAGTTTGAGAAAGACAGAGAAGTGAGACCGCGACATACGCCAGTAGCGGACGGAGTGGAACTAATATTATGCGGCTTTTTATCAACTGACGTGTGTGTAGAAAAACATACGTATAACATTGTGTAACGTTTATGTTGCAGACTTTGTTTTTTCATCTATTTTGTTTAACATAATACGATTGCCCCTGTTATCTTTCTGATTCCTAATGTCATTAGATTTGACTATTATTGACAGTTTCGATATGTTACGCAACCAGCTCTTGAACGAAGTCCTTTGGAAGCTGTCTAGCCACTCGTGAACGAACGAGCTGGCAACCAGCTCGTGAACGAAAGAGCTAGCAGCCAGCTCGCAAACGAAGGAGCTGTCAACCAGCTCGTGAAGAAACTGACTCTTTTGAACGACTCTCTCTTGGGAGCGCGAGCTGACGAGCTAGCTCGCACCTATGAGCCGGTTGGACCCATCACTAGTCGAAATTAATGTTACAGTGCCTCTTTAAGTAGGCAACCCACTGCACATTGTACCCTATTCTATTCTTACATAAATATTTTAAATTTAAAAGCCATAGTGATTGTCGGATAAGCTATATTCACAATAAATCAAATATAAGAGTCCGTCTATGCTTATCTACATAGGAACAAAATTGGCCACGTGCATCAATGTCGATTAGTGTAACCACCAGTTACAATTGCTACCTAAACCCTGGTTAAGCATTTTTACGGTGCCTCAACCTCTGTTAGGACTTAAATCGGAGGTTAACCACGGTAATCTCTAACCGGCCATATTCGAGCAGTTAAAGGAGATAACCAGTGATTAGTAGGGCAAGTAAAACAAAATGGCGGCCAGATTCACAGCTGATAATTTCGAAGACGATTATTATTGTACAGTACTTGAATTACTTGGATAGATATGGTGGTGAGAGTGAAATTTCTTTAGTGGAAAGAGAGAATTCTTACGAGGAATTAGGTGATAGAAAATTTCAGAAGTGATTTCGTTTCTCAAAATCTACTGACAGTGTCATTTCTGCTGCAACAAATGGGTCACTTGAAATAACACAAAAACAGTCATATTTGTCTTGTGGATCGGCTGCTTATATTACGATTCTTTGTAACTGTTATTTTCTGTATTTTAAGAGGGAACACTCGAATTTCTCTTTCTATACGTCACTGGCTGAACGAAGAAAGGTTATGGATGGATCTTAAGATAATGCACAGTTCCCTGGTATGGAGTCCTGGATCGTACACATATTCGTACTAATTTTTTGCAACCTTTCCCTTTATGGATTTCCATTTTTTTTTTTCAAATATTATATATTTAAATATAGTAATTAAGTCTATCAATACTTCAATCTCACATTGGGATATAATCATTCTTGGATTTAATTTTACATTTTGTACGATTTTAATCTAACAGCACTGAAAAACAAAGAAATGCAACACGCAAACATAACAGTGCCCAAAGGCAAACAAATGCAACGCGAAAATGTAGGACACGTTCATTTCGATGGAGTACGGAGTAAGCACAGTCGTTGACTATTATCTTTGCAGAGGTATGGATGCTTTCCTTTAGTCATTTTGTAGAAAGAGTGTAGCATCATAGACTTTACTCTGGTTAAATGAGGTGTCAGCTAACCATGTTTAAGTAATTGGTGATTATGAATGGTGCATAGAAATTACATTTTAATCACGGCTATGATTACTGCGTTTTTAACCGAGGTTGATGCATTTCGCCATATGATTACTGCGTTTTTAACCGAGGTTGACGCACTTTGCCATAAAAGTTATTTGTACACATTTTAATTAAAATATTAATGTTTTCGACTCAATTGAGTCATCTTCAGATATACATGCCAAATGAATACATTAATGAAAATGTGTATAACCAAATGCAATATGAACCTCTATAAAACAAGGTGTGTACAAATAACTTTTAGTTATTTTCTTCCTATATAGATAAGCATAAAGGGATCCTTATATTCGATTTAATGATTTATTATAAATATTTTAGTTTAACCTTGAAGTCTTGTGTGTCAATGAGGTGTTTCATATAAGCTGAAAAAAATTACGATGTTTGTGTAACATGGAAGTGTCTGTAATGGCACAGAGGTGTGACATTTGTACATAGCACGATTTCCAGTAAGAGTTATATATTCCAGCATACAATTTTGTGGGGATCGATACGAAATTGTGAGAAACTGCGTCTTTTCAGGCAAGACAATACCATTTTTAAAGCTTCTCTAGTCACATAGTTGTGTTTTCCATAAACTGAACTTCAATTTTCATGCTGAAGGTTTATTGTGAGCACTGTGAGCATCTGAAGTTTCTCTCCTCTTTGCACTAGTTTAAAATTCTCTAGTGATATAACATTTCTGGACATGGGTTTAAATAAAGATCACTTTCCAGGATCCATTTTATATATCCTATAGTAATTAATAAAATGGCGAGGAAAGAACTTGCTGATGATTAGGCCTATTTCATCAAATTTCTGTAAGATATTTACAAAGCTCATATCAATAATGTAAGAGCATCTCTTTGTATCTTGGATAGGACTAGTTAATTTACTAGATATGAAAATAATAAAGTATTGTCACAATGGCCTGATCATTTTCCATTCATTTAAATGGGCTGCTCTACATGAACAACATTGTAGTAAGTCAACTTTTAATATGAGCAAATGGATTAAAGTTTACTACCTTTGACAATTCAATATGTAGTCTATATTGTCATCCTATCATAGACGCATACAACATAATCTAGGCCTGAAATAGAAACAGCAACATACCGTACAGGCCCTAATGTCAAGAAGTAAAACACTACAAATTTGAGGTATATTCTACTTATAATGTATAAATGTGCAAGTGCAGTGCAGGTTACAATGTCACTTCCACTCCATTCTGGTAGGCAGCAACACTCCTGCTTTTCATCCATAAGCTGACATGACACAGGCTTTGTTTTTAATCCCATGACGCAAGTAGGGAAGGCACTGACTTCAACCTTTGATAAGAATCTGATTAACTTTTATCAATCCAATTTCTTCTGTTCAACAAATCTCCTGCAATAAAATTAATAAAACTGTTATTTAACATTTTGAGCTTGTTACATTTCTTCATTATAAATTTAAATATTGTATATTAGAATAAAACACAACAAGAATGGAGAATACCACAAATTCACAGGGAGATTTATAACAAACGTGGAGGAGGTGATACTTCAGTTTACTGTGATAAGAATATTTCCTACAGAGATGGATTTGATTTTCAATGGTTGCACATTATCATCACTGACCAATCAAGTACTACACTTATATTAGTACAACTTTTGCTTCTACAAAAGATGCTTGACATTCTTAAATACTCCATACATGAAATGAGGAATCAAACTGACAGGTAGCCAATTATTTGTTTATCAGCATTCATGAAACAGCTATTTTAAACAAAATGTAATATAATTTACAGTTCTTGTTAATATCTGTGGCCCTAAGTCTGGTGAATGTTGATGAAACTGGCCATTGTATATTGTATTTACACCATCGAATATAATGCACACTCCAATTTTTTAATCCAAAAAATCCAGAAAAAAATGACTGCCAAACTTAATATGCACTTCTGTTAAAAACGACTTAAGATTAAAATTATATTATCAAGACAGGTTATAAAGGCACCCTTACCTCTTAATATATATCACATACTTGCAGAATCAGAACTGAAACTTTTGGTTAACAGGTCTGGGTTGACGTCGGAATACTGATTGACAATGACTAAAGCTATGCCACTCTTTCATCAGTAATATTTTATTGTTGGTATATTTTTTGTGTTTATTTAAAGATGTGCAATTCTTATAAGTTGTATACATAAAATCTCAGAATAGAAGAAAAAATAGTCATTACTATAGTTACAAATGATATTCGTATTAATAATGACTATTTACACAAATGAACATGATATTACAAACAAAAAGTGCTCTTAAGACGAGAAAACATGAACTGCAATAGCTGTTTCAGTCAGCAGTCTCCAGTATATCTTGCAGCGTAAACTGAGCATTAATTTAAATAATCTGTTGACTATTTGCGTGCGAATATAATATATAGGCCTACCCCAGTTTTCATGACGACATTTTTTTCAAGAAAGTGCGTATTATAAATGCATAAATATAATAAAAGAATTTTCTTTTAATAAAAGTAAAATATTTTATATATAAAGCTGAAATACTTTACAATTATCTATCATCATCACCTACTTCAAGGATCTGTCCATTTGTCCCATTCCATCCTCACTCTTATGTGAAGTGAATAATAGCCGTTCACAAAAGTAGTAGGACTCTTTGGTTATGTGTGCAGCATGGCACAAAGCCACTGCTGAACACAACATGAAGGGAAACAGTAATACTGCAGAGACTTTCTGTTTGTGACCAGTGGATTTTGACTACTTGCTCATGGTAATATGAAACATGGCCACCAGAAGAGCAATTTCATAGATTCAATCTTTACCAAATGGTTAGGTGTGTCTGTTCAGGCGAAACAAATTTCAGGCTCATCGAATCTCCATTAGCCAATTGTGCATGTGCTCCAATGGCTACTAATGATTGTCCATCTTGTAAACTTCCATTTCCTTGTCAAGAATCTGACGTGAGTCAACTGATCTGTATCTCTTATTCCAGCAACAGAACAAAATGTCATATGAGATATAATTAGACATTATCAATAATTAATTACTTACGCAACAATCTGTGGTAGATCAGGATATCTGCATATAAATTTGTGTCCAAGTTTATGCTTCTTGTCAAATGGAACGAATTCTAAAGGACCGGCATCTTTAGGCCTTATCTGAAGAGCTGTGTTGTACAACTAGAACAGAAAATTTATGTTACTCATTAACACACTTTAACATAACACAAAGAACCTCAGTGAACAGTGACGTAATAAATGTCGGCTGACCAGAGGTAAGACTCCATGCTACTGCGAGTTTGTTTCCACAAGTGCTTGGCACAATTCCGTCATAACCGAGCAAGCTGACTCAGATGGTAGCATTTGAGACTCGCATTTGGAAGATCCTGGGTTCAAACCACATGGCCGACCAATCTGACTGGGATTTTTCATGGTTTCCCTCAGTCACAAAGGCAAATGCCGGATTGGAAATTTACATACCATGATTTATCACCACCTCAATCACCAATATCATAAACATTAATCATCACCACCTCAGTCATCAATAACATAAACATTAATCAAAATCTATAATCAGTTATATGAACACAAGCCATCTATAACACACAAAAGAAATAGGAACTCAATAATAGTAACAACGATCTACCGGCATATCCTCAGATCCTAAATACGTGACATGATCACAGATGTTAAAGCATGTATAAATAGACTTAACAAAAAAAAATTCCATCATGGATACTTCTGCAGTGGTGTTATCCTGCCGAAAAATGTCGTGAAACGTTCCACATATATTAATTCATCACATAAAATGTGACATATAGAGGGCTGTCAGACATCTCAGTTTAGATGGGACAATCCTGAATTTCTAACATCTGTCCTGAAAGAGAGTGTCCGGGACACAAATGTCCCAGTTTTCCTCCAAAACATAAACTATTATCGAGTATGCAATGTTTAAAATTTACAGATTTATATAACAAATTTTTACTCAACAGCAGCAAACTACATTGGTGAATGGACGAAAATATAGTGTTTACAAAAATGAAATGCATTTCATTGACGTTTTTTTATACAAAGACTACACTGCTGAGATCAAGAAAATTCTTCCTAAAGTTAGCACACATGAAGATGACATTTGTGATGATTTTAACCATGTTGAAGTGCATACAAGTGAAAAGAAAATGAGAGAATGAAACATTTTTTTGACAAAACCGTAACTGAGAGATAGTCCAAAATGACGTCTAATTTTAAGGGAGAAAATACCAGCTTTAAAGGAAATGAGCTTCTTATTACTTTTTCTCTTACCTTGCCAGGTTTTAATGCCTCAATAGAGAGGGTTTACTCACTTATAAACTCTCTTTGAACTCTTGAGAAGAATAGTCTCGAAATGCACATAATCAATATTTACCCTCAAGGCGCATTACAGAAATGTTTCATGCTCAGAATCCTATAAGTTAATCTCCAACACAGCAAATTTGTAGAAGAGATTCACTGGTCAGAGAAGTATTGCTACTGCAGCAATGTGAAGGATGAAAAGCCGGCCCTAAGCACCAGCAGTCAAATGAAACTTTAGTTGAATGTTGACCTATTATTTCACTTATTACTGATATTTCAGCATGTGCGAGTGTAGACCTACTGTCTTCATTATTTGTACCATGTCCATACAGCTTCACAAAATGTTTCTTATTCATCCACCATAATTTTATAGTGTCTCTCGGTTTTGTATTTTGAAATCTGGCAGCCCTATTTATGTACCTCACACTTTTGTTTTTTTTTAAAGGCCCAATAATTCTGTAAGCACTGATGGCATATCACACACTACTTTTTCATCATACAGTGCAATCTAAATCACAATTCTTTGCTTGTCTGCTGACCAGTATTTGTTATTACGTGATGCAACATGACCATGCAGATAAAACCTAGCTCCATTGGAAAAGAAAATCGATCCGGAATGAATTTCCCCATTTTAATGTTTTCTAACATACAACTACAAAAGTAAATAATTTTAGAGACATTGTAATTCCGATAAGTCAAGTTATATTAACATATCAGTTTACAGCAGAACGCCGGAGATAGCAGTCGCGTGTGCACAACTCGCTAACACAGTATAAAGGCTATTGCCCTAAGGAAGAAGCGAAGAATACAGTAAGAGAAGATGGAACAGTGGTTACAGAAAGAGACATCAGGAAAGGATAAAGTAAGTGAATTAAGTAGAGAGGAAAGGAATAATAATGCAGGCTTGAATCAAGTAGAAGTAGAAATGAAGAACCAGGCTTTAGAAAACTTAAGACTAAAGGTAGAAAACATCAGTGAAAAGATAGAAGAGTTGATGGCAGAGAATAACAAATTAAAGAAGATGAGTGACTACGATCTCAAGATTAGGAAAAATAACTTAATAATTTTCGGGGTCGAAGAAAGGGGCCAGGAAAAAGAGATGGATACCTATGAGAAAGTGAGAGATTTATGTGAAGTGATCTTTAATATAGAGTTGAGAGAAGAACATGTCGACCATACATACAGGTTAGGGAAAGGCACTAAAAGACCCATCTTCTTGAGCTTTAAGAATACAAAAGTAAGAGAAGCTATTCTGAATAACCTAGGACGGCTCTGTGGTTCAGGAGTGAGAGTGGAAACAGATATGCCATTTGAAGTAAGAAATAAAAGAAAACAGCTACTACCTTACATGAAGCAGCGAGGGCGAAGAGTCACTTTGCTAAAATGTACGAGGATAAACTGAAAGTGAACGGAAAATGGTATGATCTGGAATTTTGCCTGAGGAATGAAGATCATCCAGAATTTGGACTAACGAGAAGAACGAAAGAGGTCAGTGGACATATTTCAACTTTCCAGAGGGAAGCAACAAGAAGTCAACATACAGTCGACGTTAGCTACATAAGCGGAGGGAAGGAGCATGAATGGTGGAAGAAAATAATCCCAACTTCAAGGACGGAACAAGTGATTGTCGCAGATCAACACATGGTAACAGGAGTGAATAGTAAAGAGTTCAGGAATCCATATACTGACGTACGAGGAAGTGTAAAGAAGATGGCACAGCAAGGAGAAGAAAACAGTAACGTGATCATGCAGCGTAAGCGGATTCCTAGTCTCCATACGATGGCAGTAAGGTTAGCGCACTCCAGAAGGAATGCTGACAATAACGGAACAAGGAACACGGGCGCTTGAAAAAAGGCGAGGGGCGATAAAAAGAGAAGCCAAGAGTCAGGAAGTGATAGGGAAGAAAGTAGTGAAAAGATTAAGGGTACGAGTGTAAGTGTAAATCTAGTATATGCAAGTGAAAGTGTGGGGGGAAAAATAAAAGAGGAATAGAAGAAGAAATAAATAGAAAGAAAGACAGAGATGGAAATAAGGCAGAGACGAACAGTAAAGAATGGACAGAACCTGTGACAGCTGAGGATATTGGAGAGGTATTAGATATGATTAAAAAATGTGGGAATGTGATCAAAAAGTGCAAGTAAAGTGAAATTGTAAAAGATCGAGAAGTATAGGGGAGAGAGGAAGTGTACAATCAGATGTGTAGAGGTAAAATATAAGTATTTATAGGAAGTGAGAATAATGTGAAAGGATTAGGTGTAAGTGGAATAGTGAGAAAGTGAAAGTGAGCGCAAATAGGAATGAGAGAAAATAGTGAAAAAGGGTTAAGAGAAGTGAACAAGTGATAGCATAAAATGGAACAGTAAATGAATATAAGAGAAAGATAGGATAAAAGGTCAAAGAACAAATAGGACAAATAATTCAATATAGAGAAAATGTGAAATTGAGATTTTAGTGAATAGTAGTTAGAGGAAAAAGGGGGTTTGAAAGTAATATATAATATTAGATATATTTGGATTAATGAACAAATAGAGAATAGCAAATGAAATGTAGGAGAAATACTGAAGGGGAAATTAGACCAAGTAATAAAAAGGTAAATGGGAGTATTTGTGTAGACGTGTACTGCAAATAATGTGTTATTGTAATAATATGTTAATGGTGGCACTGGATATAGAAATGTGAGGTGCACTATTACATGTAAAGAAGTGCTGTGACGAAAATATATCATATCATATATTAACATATAAGTGAAATTTCCATCAATAGTTTATCTGTTTTAAGACGGTTTTATTAAATTTTGCATGTGAATGAATATTTTTGCTTAAATATTGAACATCTTCAGGTCCAACGATCATCCTATCATGCTCATAGTTAACAAATTAAGATATACACGTAACACAAATCATTGCACTTATACAGTAAACATAATTACAGTGGAGTCCAAATCTCCTCATGTTTCACAAGCGCCAATAACGTGCAAGCTGAACATTGTCAAACATACAGAGCAGATGATGTGTGCCACCAAACTCATCTGGCGGGAGGGATGAGCAGCCGGCGTTGAAAACAGATTCCATTCTCAATAACAAATAATGTATTCATGAAATAATAAATAAATATTAAAGAAGCATATTTTTAAAGTGATGTATGCTATATCAGGGGAAAAGTCAATGGTGTATCCTCCTCCTCTACACCACCAACACAAATAGCACAGCAGCCGCTGCTAATGCCACTGCCGCCACCACCACCACCACCACCACCACCACCAATATCACTGTCATCACTATCATGTGACACTCTTGTCTTGTAAGTTAATAATAATTGGTTCTAAAATGTTCTGACATCCTGTTTCATTTGTGAAATCCTCTTCTTGCAATTTTTCTGTGTGTTTCACACAAGCAATTCAGTTTAACCTAGTCAGGCTATTAAGTTCGTCATTAACTAGTTTTTTCAGGTCTGATATTCTGAAGGTAGTATTTATTTTAGTGACTTCCCTTTTCACCTGGGCCCCCAAAAGTTCAATCGCATTATATTGGCAATGATACAGCGGAAGCTTCACAACTTCATGCCTCCATTCAATGGCCAGTTGATCAAGTTCGTATATTTTATCACTACTTTTGAAAGGGTGCACTCTATGCAAAAATTCAGATTTTGTTTTCAAGAGAGAGAAGTTAATGCCTTTATCTTCCAGCCACTCCATGATTTCGTGTTTTCTGTTAGACATATTGAGGATTTTGTTTAAGCAAACAGAATGATATGGTGCATTGTCCATTATAATTATACTGCCTTCTTCTAAAAAGTTTTAAAAACCTGTTTAAAAACCAATCAGGAAATGAATCTGACGTCATTTCCTCATGATAATCGCTAGTCCTTTTAGACCTACACCCATTTGCTAACAGGATTGAAACCAGTTTTTGCCGATCCTAAGTGACAAGTAATATTAATCTGCTTCCTTTCCCTACAGGCACTTTCAGACACCCATTTCCAGATGAGACCTGCCAAACATATTTTGCTGTATGATTCTGGTTCACCAATGTTTCGTCCAGGTAAAATATAAGCTGAGTGTCGCCTGATTCATTGGTGCATTGTGTGCAAAAACTTCAACCTGGCCGCAACTATATCATTTCGTTCCATTAAAAATCTACGTTCATCATTAGTTTTTCTGTATCAGAATCCAAGTTGTTTCAATAATCTCTTAGTGGAAGAAACAGAAACACTGTTACCTATTTTTTCGTTCAGAAAGAGTGTTAAGTTCTTAGTTGTGGGGAATTCTCTTTTACCATAGAATTAAGAAATGGTGTCATACAAATTCGTCACTCTTTTAGGTATAATAATATGTTTTCTAGGTAAAACGAACAATTTCTTAGCACTCTGTGTTTCCAATTTTGCACTTCTCTGCATATATGTGACATGGTTGATACACTTATTGAACACGCCTGACAGTTAGTTCCTGACACTTAGAAAAGTTAAGATTTTTACAACTTTCTTCAGACGGGTATTTTCTGAAGAAATTGTAAACTTAATACAATTATTCGAAATTTGCTACTGTATCCACTGGATCTGTTCCTTTCACTAGTACTGGCCTTGCTGAACGACATAATTGAATTTTATATTAATAAACTAATTAATTAATAAACTGATAAGAAAACACAGAAAATGATTATTTATTACAAACGAATTATTGATTTCACTCACAGACACAAAGCACATCGAACGCCTACACACAACACAAACAGAAATAGAACTGGCGTTCTCGGCTCTCGTTTTATAATTATTTTTCTCAGGTGTTTATATTGGTCTATGGGTGCTGTTTATGGTTAATAGTCTTGGAGTTTTGAAAGACTTTCTTATCAATACGCAACTGTGTAAACATTACTTGTGGAAGACCATAAAAACCATGAATCATCTGGAACACAATTAAGACGCATAAAATACAAACCGCTTGGTGTAGAAATAAGATTAGTGTTTCTATACATTCAGAAAAATGTCATTCAACCTAATCACATGTAGAGACCCTGTCACAAAGAACATGTCCGAGTGCACGTATTATTTTTACAAGCAGCGTAAACGAATGTCTGTACGCAGCAAAGCAGCACTGTTGCTACTGGCTACTGCAGTATAAGTGGACACGCCCAAAACAGCAGGAGATTTGGACAGTATTGTAGTATGACAATATATCAATAAATTGAGAAAATGAGTTGAAAAGTGCATTATGTAATATTTATACCTAAAAACATTAAAAACTAGAGAACATGCAGATGAATCATCCAAAGCTAAAACATTTGTTTTTGTGTATTTTACACCTTGGAATTGTGTGTTATTTCGTAGTGGAAAAAAAAAAACACATACACACACTTTTTTTTTATTAATGTTAAAGACACTATATGTCTCGTATGAATAGTTAAAATCAAGTTTTGAATATATCAATTTCTACAAAAATGTTACATTATAATTGTATAATGTTGTTGATATGCATTACTGAGAGAAGAAACTGTCATGGTTGTTGCGTATGTTCTGACTTGAAGGGCATCTTGTAAAGTGGTATCATTCTGTAATATAAGTTAATTTTATTTAATAAGGTATGAAGATATTCTGTTTAAAAATGATTTATAAATGCGTATTCTGTGGATTGAAAAGTTTATGTTGTACTTACGAGTCAACAGTATCTCCAACAGTTGCTTTCATGTCATGTAAATTTCAATTTATCAACTACCAGCATGATTATAAACGGTAGGACCTGAAGATCAGTGGTGGTTATTCAGGTGAAGAGAGTGAAGTGGCACTTCAACTATTTCGCAAAAAAAATAAAATAAAATAATAATAGTAATAATAATAATAATAATAATAATAATAATAATAATAAATTAATCGAAAACCTAGTTTGTGTAATATGTAAAACTTGTACATGAGTAAGCAGCGAGGTTGCATGACCAACATGCTATTAGTTTCACACGCCGTTGCTAGATGGTACTAGTGTCACTGAGACGAGTTAGACATGGGAATGCCTTTCAGCATCTGTTGCCATGGCAACCTGATGTCACCGCATACGTAATTACAGACCATTTAAAACAGAAACATCACACAGTGAGAAATTTGCTGCCTGTTCAAACAACTTGTCTGGCGTCAAAAGCTATAACTACTGAAAGTTTGCAGTATGACTGGCGTGTTTTTCTTTATTGTTGTAAGTGTGTAATTATTTTCCCGGCAAATAATATTCTGTTAGTACGTTATATAGCTTAATGTTGGTGGTTTTAAATGTGCGTGCATAAATAATAATAATTATTATACATTATGTCATGTTTCCAGTCAAAGATATGGTATTAATTTTATTAGAAACTCCATTCTATAGATGGAAAGATGAAGATAAAAGGGATGTGTTAAGTTGCGGACGGCCAAAGGACTTGATAAAGCTGTGTACTAAAAAAGAAGTTAAGAAAACCGGTAAGTCCTATTGCCTTCATTGTAAAGAATCTTGGTACCAACAGTTCCCATAGTTATGCAGTAGTTCTGTTTAAAAAACTGTTCTGTTGGTTTTGTTTACTTTTAAGTAAAAGAAGTGGTGTGTGGAATGCATAATGTTTCTATGATTTTCAAAACATTACACGTGGGTTGAATAAGCATAAAGACAGTGAAGAACATTTGAAGTGCCAATTACAACTCAGAACATTTGAAAGAAATAGAAACACAATATTGGATGCCAATCTTAAGGAACGGAGGATTGATATAGTCTACAAGAAATAGGTGAGTTTTGATTTTTTTAATGTTGTGGTAATTTCTTAGAAAGCGTCCATTATTGCTTAGTACTAATATTAAACTACACTATTTCACACTTTTCTCGATCTCTATGGGTACTGTTCATACTCGAGGGATTGTATTAAATTAGAACAACCATTATTAGATTTGGATGCCCAATATTTCACTAATTTCCTTTGTACGAAAGCTGCAAGGACCTGCTATGTTATTGGCACGTTCTAGGAAATTATCTTAATTTTTTTTAGAGCCTGCATTTTACCTTTTTTTTAGTTATGCGTGATAGATAGGTACTTCTTGAGCTGTTTTAAACAGAATTATTATATTTAACATAGTTAAGAATCATACATAAATAGTAAATACGGTACCAATCTATATATATAATTTGAACTGGTAATGGAAATTACGGGAAAACGGCTGGACGGATTTTAATAAATGACCCCTCATTTTGAAGCTTGGAACTCAAAGTTTTTCGAAAAAATAGAGTTTTCAGTGAAATGTCAATTTTTAAACATAATTTTCCTATTTTTCAAAATCCGTCTGTCGTCAGTTTTGAGAACTAGCTAATAGCATTCACGGCCGACTTGATATTTCCTTCGCTTTTTTGTAAAGGAGAAGCAAAGCGAGCATCAAGTCGGCCATGTTGCATTTCAAAATAAAACAAAACACATACTACAGTAAACAACATTACACGAAGGCCATGATCTGCAAGAATGCTGACATATTTAGAGCTCAAATTAAATTGGTTATTAAAAAATTAACTTCCTAAAAAAATAATTTACAGGTTCGATTTTGTGTTGTGTAATTTTCTGGGTACAGCTGTGTATTGGATACTAAAAACTACAAAACTTGAGGTGGTTTGATGACATTATTACCATTAGAAATGAAATATTATTGTAGTTAATTATACATATTAATCCTATATTGATGATATGAAAGTGAAACGTTTTGGGGTTATATAAGTAGATGTAAAGAATAACTTAAATTAGATTTTGGTTTCTATATTTTACTGAGTGGCGGCTATATAGTATATATAGTATATGTTACTGAAAGCTGTAAAACTTACGTAAGATAATAATATTAAAAATCAAATATTTTTATAATTATTAATCAAGTGGGGTTGGGTCTTTTTCATATATTTAATGGCGGTGTGGTGTAGATATTTATATGCGTGGTTCTCTTTAGTATTGGCTTGAGAGTATTGTTATGGAAGCAAGTAACTTTCCGAATGTCTGGTATACTTCATTGAAAATAAATCTGAAAAATGTTTATTTGAACGTCTAATGAACTTAGCTTGCAGCATTTGCTGCACAAGCCACTAGTATTCTTATAAACTCAACATTTATATTTTGTTACATGGAAAAATCGGAATGGATATATTATCGATATTTGCCTCTTCACCACATGCTGCCACTGCTGAAGATGCTCAATATTCAAGCAAAAACGTTCGTCCATATATAAAGTTTAATAAAACTTTTTTAAAATATATAAGCTATTGACGGAACTTCCAATTATATGTTAATACAAAAGTGAAGTCTAATATGTGATGAATTAACATATGCAGAATTTTCACCAAGTATTTTCAGTATGATAACACCAAAGCTTACACTGCTAATGTATCCATAACAGAACAGCGCCGAATGTTAGAGGTGGCAAACAAAAGCAGTGGCATAGGAGTCTTATTGCTGATTGGCCGACATATATTACATCAAGATTCACTGCGACTCTCTGTATTTAGAGTATATTTTATTCATTGATGTGCAACACACAAATAATGAAAAACAGTTTCCATATCAGTGCTTTATTTAAAAAAAAGAAGTCGTAGAGAATTTTATTCTATGCACATAAAATAGATTTACAAAACCTCTAATGGCAATTACATTAATATTCTCATTATAGAAATATATATATATATATATATATATATATATTTTTTTTTTTCTCCCTGTAACATAGTTCTAGTAAGCTTATATTAAATTAATTCTCATCATTTTACTAGCTATCTCAAATTAATTATAATTGATTGAATTAAATTAGCTCATAAATTAAGTTACTACTTTACCTTATAGGTTTATTTAAATTTAAATAAATATGTAGTATACTAGTCGTTAACTTAACTGAAGAATATTGCTGGAGAACCTTTTAAGTGTAGTGTAAATATTCGTAATTTAAATATGTATTGTATTGATTAAGGCTGGTTGAGTGGAAGAGAAGGCCTTATGGCCTTAACTCTGCCAGCGAAAATAAAACATTATTATTATTATTATTATTATTATTATTATTATTATTATTATTATTATTATAAGCTACATATCATCTTGTAATGAAGTTAAAAATAATAGTTTCAGCTTTAAATAGAAAATCATAGATTGAGAGACAGCAAATTAGCTGACACTGACAATGGACATGAAAAAGAACCGTACAGATTTTTCAAATACCTTGCGAGAGAAGGAAACTTAAAAAATAAAACTTCGATTATTGTTTTCAATTAATTGCTATAGACTGTAATCAATTTAACGATACAATTATGTAGTCCACAAAATTACAAACTCTACTATACACTACCGAAAGCATAACTTATTCTTTAAGTTTTCTATTCATGCAAATGCTAGTAATTGTTTAGAAATCTTAATATATTCCGACTCATTTGACCCAATACATATAAGCCATGAGGAATATGGTATTCTGACAGCTTGATAATCTCAAACAATGAATATACATACCCTTTTGCCCAAACGGAATGGGATAACCATATCATCTTCTGCATGGAGAATTAAAACTGGTGCTTTAATGACTCCCAAATGCTTGTCCGTCTCAAACAGAAGCTTGTTTTCACCAACTGGGTCCACAAAGAAGTATTCAAACCATGGCAGCTGCCTGTAAAGCTGAATGGTAAACAAATCACATTATTTTTACTAGCCATATACATACAAGCAAACCTGTTGCACTGTTCTTTGTATTATGATGGACTTATTAAAGAGACATTCTGCTCTTCCAAAACATAAGTATACAGTAAGACGGGACTCAACAATAGAAACCCTCAGATTAGGCTTTATGGACTATAAGAAAAGACTGCCTGACATGTAAGCTAGCTTCTAAGTGTAATTCATTACGTCACATAATGTCTGAATTGTTTGGAATCATAAATGCACGAAGATGACACTTTTTTTTCCATGATAAATCCTACGCACTTTGCAACAATTCAGTTCTTTTATGATGTCGTGAATAATATTTTCATTTATACCAGTAGCTTATATTTTAAACTATAATTTAAAAAACATACATAAATGAAATCACTTATTATGCATCCAAATGAAAAAAAAATAAATGTTCGTTTTTTGAATTGCACAAAAAACATTTTTTTTTTTTAATTCCTAACATTAGAATTATTTGTCTTCATTAACAAATTACACACTCACCATTAATTTTGCACAATTTCACATAAAATATCTACTCATACACTGCCACCGTCTCTAATCTCATAGATAATAATAATAATAATAATAATAATAATAATAATAATAATAATAATAATAATAATAATAATAATAATAATAATGATGATGATTTATTTAACCTGGCAGAGTTAAGGCCATATGGCCTTCTCTAACACTCAACCAGGAGTAAAACTGCGTTACAAAAACACTACAAATTTACAAAGTACACTACAATTTTACACACAAAACTGAATAATAACTAAGATGATAATAATAAAATGTAAACAATAAGTAAGTAGAAATCAGACATAATATATAACATACACAAGGAAAGGAGAAAGCATGATAAAATGTGAACAGCAGGTCAAAATAAATGAGACATACAAAGTATAAAAAATAAGACAATTATTGATAATAATAATAATTATAATAATAATAATAATAATAATAATAATAATAAATAAGAATAGTAATAATAATAATAATACTAATAGTAGTAATAAAATAGTGCAGTACAAAGCATACAATGAATAGATGTCACTAGTACAGAAAAATATAGACTACTTAGTTCGTCAGAAACTATCCAGAGTGCACCACAGATGATGAATATACATTACACTCATAATGAAGGAAAATTGTTGGGATTTCATAGGAGGAACCAGGGTAAGCTGAGAAAGCCTCTGTATTGGCTGGACCATGGACTTGCCCAACACTAGATATTACAATATATTAAGAATCTATTATGAGATTCTAAGCATATTTATTTCATTTCAAATAACCAAACTTCCACTGTGTGTTGTTGATTTCAAATATAAAAATACCCATTCATTTTTTTTTTACTAAAATTGTATTTCAAGTGCACTATTCTCTGATAGACTGGTTCGTAAATAATAAATATGAGCAAAATCCATAAAATTCTTTAGGAGAAATAATGAGAACAAACACGATACATCCAAAACCACATTTTCGTCATCTATGATGCTGTAAATGTGTACTTATTTCTGTAAAATATCGAAAAAGATTTTTTTATAGCAACACATAAGGAGAAAGCAAAAATTGTATTAGCCTCTGAACCTTATTACAGTTTAAGGAACTGATGTAGCCACAAAGTGCACATTGGGACAACAGTGTTTGAAGCCAATCTTTCTGGTGAAAAGATCTGAAATGCATTAATTAGTTCAATTTAAAAGGCAATTAATCTAATTCTAACACAACACTGTCATGTGTCAACATCTGAAATAGAAAATTGTAACTCTGAATTTACTATTTTCAACATAGTACTTGTAAAATCAATCACTGTACCACACGACATTTTAACTTTATTTGAACTCTTGAATATTTGTTCCCCAAATATGAAATGGTGTGCAAGAGATCTGGGAAGAGGATCTTTGAGATAATTCTTAATAAAAATTCCTATGACTGTCCAAATTCAACTAAAATGTAGCCCACAAGAAACCACATCAAAAAGCACTTTACCTTCGAAAATGGATGTTCTTTTAGTTCATCCCGCAGATTGTTGAATGGTGATTCCAGTATCAGTCCATCTGCATTCATTCCTTCTTGGGTAAGTAGCGACAAGGCATGTGATGACACACTGAAAAAAATGTGATGTTCATGATACTTTCATATCATAAACAATTACTGCATTTGGAAATTGTTATTATCATACACCCAACTGTTTCTTTCCAAGTCACATAAGTACATCACTTACATAACAAAAAATAATGCGCATCACAAATGTGACACATACTTCCTCATTATAAGTTTTCTATGTTTGGCAATAATTCAATTTCTTTAGGCCTGGTGCACATCAAATGCAGCATTTTGTCTCGCAACGAAACATTCTGTTGCAACATGTTGCCATAACATTAAATGAAGTGCCCCTCACTGGTTGCAACAGTATTGTGCAACTCTTAGCAATGTGCTGCAGCAAAAGGCAATGCTGTACTGATGGTCGTCTCGCAACAGATATGCTTGAGACATTTCAAACTGCACATGTACGAAGATAGAGGAAACATTGCCATCTCTTCCTTACAGCCATCGATAGTGTGTTATAGATTGTGGAGTTGTGTTTTGTTTTTAGCATTTAAAGTTACCTGACATTGAATACTGTATTCCTTCCCCTAATCTTGTCTTCAAAAAGCCCCAAGAGGTGATCAAACATAGTTACACTTGAATTGCAGTAGTTGTAAAACGTATTGGGATCATTTCTAAGTTCTTAACAAAGCTGGCAATGCCTTCCTTATATTTGAATAATATTGTTCAGTAACTCTAACTGCACTTATTATTCCATCTTAAAGCTCTTCCATATTGGTTCACATCACCTAAACTATGTATCGTATAGGATTTCAGTAGCAACAACTCACCTGCTATCACATGAAACCTTCCTGATTTTCTTGAATCCATAACCAAACAAGATTCTTAAATTTTGTTACAAGCTTATAGAAATTAAAAAGACGGCATGTGCTAACTCTATGAAATCGTCAAAAGACTGTTGAAAACTCCGCCCATATTAGTAATAATTCTGAATGAATTCAATGATATGAGTTTCAAAAAAATGAACTGTTTCTTTTCACAAACCAAAAATGATAAAACATTGCTCTAACAGAATTTAAATTAACATTAAATTCAAACAAATAACCAAACTCGTTAATAAAACCACTAAATGCCTACATTTAAAACATACCATACCTTCTCAGAAGTACAGTAAGATAAAGTTTCGGAATATCCAATATTAAAATAAAATGTAATATTTAAACCACCTCTTGCTTTTGAAAAACTACAGATGTAAGGGTGAATGTAATGTGAAAAAAATAAGGTATTTATAGAGCATAAATACATACCCTGTGCCAAGAGAGTGGCCCCATACATACAAAGGAGATTTCTTCGCTCTTTCCTGAACCCACTTATAAACATATTTTCCATCAGCCACCACTCCCATTTCTGATGGAGAATCTGGACTCGAATCACCATAACCTAAATGAAGAAATGAAGGTGTAAATGCCTATTTTTTTTCTATATAGACAACAGATATATGTAACAATGAAATGTGATATGCTGTCACTCTTATAACGTGGCTACATGCATTATAGACCTGCCATGTTGCGATAAAATGTAGAAACACTACTGAGTGAGAAATGAGTGCACAGTAAATATAAACAGTCACAATACATCACAGCCTGGTCGAATCACAATGTGTTCATCAAGTGCAAAGACTCGTATGCAATGTTATAAAAATTTTGCAATGTAGAGAAGAAAAAAGTGTCACGATATCATTAGGAAAAAACTGACAGAAAGGTCTATCAGAATGTTACGCATTAGTAAAGCAGAGGGTGACCAGACGTCCTCTTTTGTCCGGACATGTCCTCCTTTTTAGGCCTTTGTCCGGGGTCCGGGCAGATTTTGTACAAATCAAGAAATGTCCTCCTTTTTGTAACATGTATGCCTGATATTTTGAAATTATCTGATTTGACGCCACTTTCAAGTAATTTGCCTGTAGGTGGCAGCAGTATCAATGGAATATACTGTTTGCCAACGATAATAACTCTCTTTGCTCCTCCTTGTTATGGTCGATGCTCACAAATATCTGTAAATCGAGAGAATATAAATCTAAATATATATTTTCTGTTATCTTTAATAATTATAGTTCCCTTGACTTTTGTATGTAGCTAACTGTAAAATTATTATTATTAAGTTTTTCGTAATTATTTTGTAATAAAATAGACTAGATATTAACATACTTTTAAGTATGATATAAGCCTAAATCTGTACTGTAAATATTTTGTAATAAAATAGATATTGACGTAATATGAAGTATAATATAAGCCAAGCCTAAATCTAAGTACATATTTTCTGTCCTCTTTTTTCGAATAATGTCCTCCTTTTCGAAGCTTTGTGTCCTCTTTTTTATCGGTGTATCTGGTCACCCTAATAAAGCAACAGTATGAAAAATACGCAAAGATGGCAGTGTTGTAGATAAGTGTACTGATTGCTTGTTGTTTATTTCTATTCCTTTCACGCCAATGCTGCCAGCCACCAGGTCAACAGTCCACTTAGCCAGGTAATACGAGGGCATAAAATAATGTCCGTTTTCATATAGAGCTTTCATTAATCGGCATAGCAATGCTATCTTTGCAGTGAATGTTGCGTGATTCAGTTTGCTTTGAGCAGTAGTACAGAGAGAACTGTGTGGCTGATACTTGGAGTGCTGTGTGTGTTCAAAATGTGTGTTCTAATTCAGAATCTCACCAGCTGTGAGATATGCTTGGTAATATGATTTTTTGTGGCAAAAACTGTAGCGGCTGAAATCCATCATTTTGCGCTCTGGGATGGTTTTTTTTTGGAAGACAATGCCTGACCACATACTGCGCAGCATACTAACTACAAAATTTCAATTGGAAAGTGTTTGGTCACCCTCCATATAGTCCTGATTTGGAGCCTAATGATTACCACCTTTTCATACATATGAAGAAGTGACCTGCATCATAGCACTCTGAGATGACGAATTGTTGCAGTCCAGCATCGTAGGTTGGCTTCAATCATAGGCTGGAGACTTTTATGACTGCAGTATTCAAAATCTCGTTAAATGCTATGACAATTGTCTCCATTTAGATGGAAACTATGCAGAAAAAGAAATCAAAGTTTGTAATTTCAAACTGTTTTAAACAAATTCTGTAACCACATTGCCATTTTTGTTACAATAAAACGGAAGTTACTTCATGAATAGCCCTCGTATACCTAGTGTAATTTCTTCATTTTCATATAAAACACGCATTTTCTCAGTGTTTATTCTTCGCAATTATTCACTTTACTCACGTATGGCTTTTAAGGAACCCACGGGTTTATTGCTGCTCTCACATAAGCCCACCATTGGTCCCTATCCTGAGCAAAATTAATCCAGTCTACCATCATATCCCACCTTCCTCAAATCCATTTTATAGTATCCTCCCATCTACGTCTCGGCCTTCCCAAAGGTATTTTTTCCTCCGGTTTCCCAACTAACACTCTAAATGCATTTCTGAATTCACCCATATGTGCTACATGTCCTGCCAATCTCGAACGTCTGGATTTAATGTTCCTGATTGTGTCAGGTGAAGAATACAACACATGCAGTTCTACGTTGTGTAACTTTCTTCATTCTCCTGTAACTTCATCTCTCTTAGCCCCAAATATTTTCCTAAGCACCTAATTCTCAAACACCCTTATCCTCTGTTTTTCTCTCAAAGTGAGAGTCAAGTTTCACAACCATATAGAACTGGTAATATAACTGTTTTATCAATTCTAACTTTCAGCTTTTTTGAGAGCAGAGTGAATGACAAAAGCTTCTGAAGCGAATAATAACAGGCATTTCCCATATGAGCCACTCAGAAGCAAAGTGATACAAGTGACATTTAGTAAGTTTTGAGATATATGAATTTGAAGTTGAAAAGGAAATTAAAAAAATCTGTTACAGGACTATGCTGCTGTAAATTTACAGTTGTGTATTTTGGTACCTATGTTTTTAAACTTTTAAATATAAATTATTTATTCTAAAACAGTTTAGGTAAAATAGGGTCCTAAAGTCACTTGTATTATTTTTCCACGAAAATATTTTTTGTGGAGAAGTAATATAAGTGCAACGGTTTTCAGTATTTGTATATTATTTAAAACAAGAACAAGAACATTGCTTACAACATTGAAACATTCCTGTCCTAACAACATTTGAGCTTTCTGATTATCATATTATAATACAAAATGTGTCTGTATAACCAAAAGAATCACTCAGTCAATCTTCTTAACGTATCCACTTGTTTGCAGACAACATGAAGTCCACTATAGTCTATTCAGTTTTTCATGAGAAATGAGGGATATTTTGATTGGTGTTCATTATAGATGCCTGTTGCTAGTAGCCAGAGTTGGGATGTAGTCAATATATACTGCAGAGCTGTGTCTTCTGAAATCGATATTGATGATTTTAATTTACTTCTTTTGTGGTTTATGGATGAACAGTATAGAAGAATGTGTTCCAGATCTTCATCATGATTATTACACCACAGATAAGTAGGAGTATCAGAAAGGTGAAATCGATATAGGTACAATTATGTGACAATGTGACCTGTTCTGACTCTTGTTAAAAATGTTTGAACATGTCTGGGCAATTTTTTGTACATTTCTAGGTCATTTCGTTTCTTTGAACGGACTGTAAAATTTTTCCTTTTCCAGAAGAGATCCAATTGTTGATCCATAAGTTTATAAAATGAGACTTTACTGAAGCAAAAGCATTGGATAGAGATATCTCTTGAAAAGGTTGGTTGCAAATATGTTGCCTATTTCACAACGTTATTGACTTTCTTGTTTCCAGGTATACCACAATGACTAAGTATCCATTGAAATGTTATTTCCTTTTGGAGTTCTTTTAGTTTACTTAGTTGTTTCTGAATTGGAATAATTCTATGTGCATACAGGTTTGGTACATGTTTACTTACTTACTTACTTACTTACAAATGGCTTTTAAGGAACCCGAAGGTTCATTGCCGCCCTCACATAAGCCCGCCAGCGGTCCCTATCCTGTGCAAGATTAATCCAGTCTCTATCATCATACCCCACCTCCCTCAAATCCATTTTAATATTATCCTCCCATCTACGTCTCGGCCTCCCTAAAGGTCTTTTTCCCTCCGGTCTCCCAACTAACACTCTATATGCATTTCTGGATTCGCCCATACGTGCTACATGCCCTGCCCATCTCAAACGTCTGGATTTCAAGTTCCTAATTATGTCAGGTGAAGAATACAATGCGTGCAGTTCTGTGTTGTGTAACTTTCTCCATTCTCCTGTAACTTCATCCCGCTTAGCCCCAAATATTTTCCTAAGCACCTTATTCTCAAACACCCTTAACCTATGTTCCTCTCTCAGAGTGAGAGTCCAAGTTTCACAGCCATATAGAACAACCGGTAATATAACTGTTTTATAAATTCTAACTTTCAGATTTTTGGACAGCAGACTGGATGATAAGAGCTTCTCAACCGAATAATAACAGGCATTTCCCATATTTATTCTGCGTTTAATTTCCTCCCGAGTGTCATTTACATTTGTTACTGTTGCTCCAAGATATTTGAATTTTTCCACCTCTTCGAAGGATAAATCTCCAATATTTATATTTCCATTTCGTACAATATTCCCGTCACGAGACATAATCATATACTTTGTCTTTTCGGGATTTACTTCCAAACCGATCGCTTTACTTGCTTCAAGTAAAATTTCCGTGTTTTCCCTAACCGTTTGTGTATTTTCTCCTAACATATTCACGTCATCTGCATAGACAAGAAGCTGATGTAGCCCGTTCAATTCCAAACCCTGCCTGTTATCCTGAACTTTCCTAATGGCATATTCTAAAGCGAAGTTAAAAAGTAAAGGTGATAGTGCATCTCCCTGCTTTAGCCCGCAGTGAATTGGAAAAGGATCAGATAGAAACTGCCCTATACGGACTCTGCTGTATGTTTCACTGAGACACATTTTAATTAATCGAACTAGTTTCTTGGGAATACCAAATTCAATAAGAATATCATATAATACTTCCCTCTTAACCGAGTCATATGCCTTTTTGAAATCTATGAATAACTGATGTACTGTACCCTTATACTCCCATTTTTTCTCCATTATCTGCCGAATACAAAAAATCTGATCAATAGTCGATCTATTACGCCGAAAACCGCACTGATGATCCCCAATAATTTCATCTACGTACGGAGTTAATCTCCTCAAAAGAATATTGGACAAAATTTTGTACGACGTCAACAAAAGTGATATTCCTCGAAAGTTACCACAGTTCGTTTTGTCCCCCTTTTTAAAAATAGGTACAATTATGGACTCCTTCCATTGTTCTGGTACAATTTCCTTTTCCCAAATAGCAAGTACAAGTTTATAAATTTCGCTATATAATGCACTTCCACCCTCTTGTATTAATTCTGCTGGAATTTGATCGAGACCTGGAGACTTGTACTTTTTCAGATTTTCTATCGCAATTTCGACTTCTGAAATCGTGGGTTCGGGTATAAATGGCTCAGCAGTTTGTATTTCAATATCGTCCCGATCATTTCTATTTGGCCTATGTACATTTAGTAGTTGCGCAAAATAGTTTTTCCATCTGTTTAGGATTGATGAAGAGTCTGCAAGCAAGTCACCATTCTCATCCTTGATCACGTTTACCCTTGACTGATATCCGTTCTTAAATTCCTTTATACCCTTATATAAATCTCGAATGTTTTTATTCTTACTATTTGTTTCTACCTCATTCAGTTTTTCCTTCAAGTAACCTCTCTTTTTATTCCTAAGTGTACGACTTGCTTCCCGTCTTTCATTGAAATAATTATCTCTATTCTCCTCAACTGGATCCTGTAAGAATTTCAATTTTGCCTGTTTCCTTCTTTCTACTACCATGCAACAATCTTCATCAAACCACGGTTTCTTTTTCTTAGTTTCATAATAACCTATGCTCTGCTCAGCTGCAATTTTGATACTATCTCTGATATTTTCCCACACGCTATTAACATCTAATTCTTTCTCAACTTCGTCGGAACTTTCTAAAGTGGCAAACCTATTCGAAATTTCGACCTGATAATTTTGCTTAGCTTCCTCGTCCTTTAATTTCAAAATATTGAATTTAGTAATATTAACTTGTTGCTCTACTCGCTTGGCTACTGATAATCTTTCTCTTAATTCTCCAATCACCAAATAATGGTCAGAATTACAGTCTGCACCTCTGAAAGTTCGAATATCTACTATACTAGTATGTCTCCGTTTATCTATCAAGACGTGATCTATTTGGTTGTGTGTCAATCCATCTGGAGAAGTCCAAGTATATTTATGTATATCCTTATGGGGGAATGTTGTACTTTTGACAATTAAATTTTTCGATGTGGCAAAGTTGACTAATCTAACTCCATTGTCACTACTAATTGCGTGTAGGCTCTCTTTTCCAATAGTTGGTCTAAAAATATCCTCCCGTCCTACTTTAGCGTTGAAATCCCCCAATAAAATTTTCATATGATATCTAGGGAACTGATCAAAAGTATGTTCCAATTCCTCATATAAGCTATCCTTTATATAGTCGTCTTTCTCTTCTGTAGGGGCGTGAGCATTTATAACTATGATGTCGCACCATCTACCCTTAAGTACTAAATATGATAACCTGTCACTGATAAATTCGACCTTTTTTACTGCTGATTTTATTCTTTTATGAACAAAGAATCCTGTTCCTAATTGGTGATTATTGTTTCCTTCCCCATAATACAACAAGTAATCTCCTATTTGTGATATGCCATTCCCATCTAACCTAACCTCTTGTGCTCCCACAAAGTCTATTCTATATCTAGCTAGTTCTTTTGCTACTAATGTTACCCCTCCTGTTCTATAAAGACTAGTTACGTTCCAAGTGCCAAATCTCAAAACCTTATTCCTTTGCTGTGGTCGTGCCAGAGAATCAGTCCTATTCCGAGGCTTACTGTAGGAATTCGTAACAAGCTGTTTTTTACGGTGATGGGTTGTTAGCCCTTCGCCCAACCCCCAAGCTGGAGGACCACCCCTTATCGGCTGTCCACGACTGCTTATTCAATATATTCGCAGCTACCCTCCATATCTGGAGGCCGTCTCCTCTATCCGCAACCTGAGGACGCGCCATGCCGTGGTGATAGGGACCCACCATACATGGTTGGTACATGTTTAACTATATTAAATAAAGTTTCCTTATATTCGGTAAGTATGCAAATAGATTTTTCAGAAATTTGAGTAACACACTGAAGAGCAGCATCAGTAGCTAGCAATTCAGTGTCAAGACGGAGGAGGATGAACATGGTACGAAGTAACTATCTTGATATTTTGGAATATAATACCCTGCTCCTGATGTCCCATTATTAGGGTTTAGAGATCGATCTGTATAAATTTGAAGGTGATCTTTATATTTGTTGCAGATTAGATCCATGGCATCTAACTTAAGAATGTATGGAGGATCATTTTTGAAACGATTTCCTGGAATTTGTATGCTATGTTCTGGAATTACCCATTTCCATTAAGGAATTTAACAACTGAAGATTTAACAATGAGTGTGTCTGTGATATAGACTGGTATTTCTTGTTTGTTTATTTTGTAGAAATTACACAGGATATTATCTAACAGTTTGAAGAACATCTGAGATCTGGATGAGGCCTGAAATTTTACATGTATTTTTAGATGCTTTTTTAATTCATAGTGTCTGATAGGTTGAATATTACATTCAATTTCTAGGGCAACAGTTGATGTGCTTTTCAGTACTCCGAAAGAAGAGGGTTAAGCAAATGTTTAATTTTAAATTAAATTCAGCCTTAGTCGCTGTTCATTACGTCACTAGCCTCATCTGAAGAAGTCACATCTCTCTCTGCTGCAACATCTATGTTTCTGTCATGAAGTGCATCTGTAGGACTCCTACCGCGAGTATTCCTTGAACTTTCTCTTCCACGTCCTGCAGTCCTTATTATAGGCCCATCCTCATGCTTCAGGTCATCAAATAAAGAGTGGTTTATGGGTGGGATGAATTTCTTTAGCTATTGCAAGTTGCTCCACTTAGCAAAAGTTATTCTTATTGTATAGTTGGTCCAGCTCAATGTGTGCAGGCCTTCCACGAAGATGTTTCGAATACGTAATATATTACCTCTCTCCATTGTGGCAAATGAATTAGTCATAAACAGAAGAAACGCAACAACACTATGTAAACAACGCACTTGTATTAGTTTGCCTCTCAGTCAAAACTCTGTATGCATTGTAATACAAGAGTAAGGCCAACATGGAGCAGCACTGATTGGAACTGCAGTTATATTTACTTTTTCTCTGAACAGAAGAGATGCTAAAGATTTAGAATATACACTTATCTCACTTTTTTAAAAATGTCACTTGTATCACTTTGCTTCTGAGTGCCTCATATTTATTCTGCGTTTAATTTCCTCCCAAGTGTCATTTATATTTGTTACTGTTGCTCCAAGTTATTTGAATTTTTCCACCTCTTCAAAGGATAAATTTATAATTTTTATATTCATTTCGTACTATGTTCAGGTCACGAGACATAATAATATACTTGTCTTTTCAGGATTTACTTCCAAACCTATCTCTTTACTTGCTTCAAGTAAAATTCCCGTGTTTTCCCTAACAGTTTGTGGATTTTCTCCTAACTCGCAAATATTAAACCACTATTTTATTGCAATTAGAGTCAAGATATACACATAACATAATAAACAATGTCAACAGATAAAGTGCTTTTATTGAATAAGTAAACTTTAATTTTCATTAACAGTCTTCAAGTCTCAAGTCCCACTCTAGTAGAAACGCACTGAAACTGCAGACAGCTAAGTCATCCTCTCCACTGCCCATAGTGCACTAAGGGTATTCGCAACTCCCAGCACAGAAGTTTTCAATTACGTAGCCCCAGTTCGATACCCAAGACAATCAGGTTTAACATAATCACTACTAGCTACATAGAGGCTAACATCTTCAGGCAAGTTGAATGGTCGTCAACTATGAATGAATTGTTCACTTTTTTTTTTTTAACATAGGAATTAAGCCAACAAAATCCATTGCTATTGGATGTATCACTGATATGTGATGAGGCTATGTGTTTGTAAACAAGCAGAATTTTTGTTATCAGTCCAATAAGAAACCAAAGAATCTCCATGAACAACCACTGTTGGTGTACGAGGCATTATCAGCCCCTATTTTTTCGAGGATGAAGCAGAACATGCAATCAATGTTAATTCTAACTGCTATGTCGAAATGGACCACAACTTTCTTCAGCCTCAACTCGAATAGCATGTTCTTAGCAATGTGTAATATCAGAAAGACAGGACATTCAGATCTGTGCATTATGTATGGAGTTCACTTGATCTCCTAGTTTGGAAATGTGGTATGGTCTGTAAAATTCCACGACTTTTCATTATGCTGACTCTTTCTTGTGTAGATACCTTAAGGAAAGAGTGTACTCACAGTACATAACTGAAGGAGTGAAACTGAGAGGAAACTGCAGATATTAGGACGAAGACCATGGTTGTGGCAAGACAAATAAAGAAGGTAAACTTGCGAATTCTGAATGAAACATACTTGCCGTATCCACTCTTAAAATGATCTGCATCAAAACAAATCCATGTGGCCAGCTCGCGTTTCATTGGTTACCGAAGCACAATGTAGAAGCAATAAGCGCGCGAAAAATGTAGAACCCTTCATTAACGTTTCGGAATATGTATTATATGTTCCCTGAATATACTTGTTATTCTTCCGCAATTGAAGTAATAATATCCAAAACACAGAAAAATGTACCTAATCACTCTAAGATCAATAACTACAACTTAAAATACTTTATTGCATATGTATGATGCATTTGAGGGCAGCAGCACTTCAGTCGCTTGTGATGCAACAAAATGGCTGAAGGTGCTGGCTTGGTCTTCTGTTGCTGTGTCGCCAAACTGTTGCCGAAACTCGAACCCAATAGTGTGATAATCATGGACAATGTTCCTTCTCACACTGTTAAAGCTATGGCTCCCAAATAGGTCGTGGTTAAAGAATGACATTATTGCCTGGATTGAAGCAAACAATATTCCGTGTCATAAAAACATGGTAGAAGATGAACTTTTGTGAATAAGCCGAGAGGCAAATGTCGCTCATAGATATGACAAATATATTGTGGATTTTCTTGTGCTATAGGCTAACATAACAGTACAGCGACTGCCTCCTTATTATTGTTTATTAAATTCTATAGGAATGATATGGAGTCAAGTGAAGGGTTACGTTAGACAGTGCAACAAAACGTTCAACATTAGAGATGTCAAGGTCTTGACTGAGGAACCAATTAAACATGTGATTGCAGATGCCTGGAAGAAATCCATCGAACATGTTATGAAAGAAGAAGCTTTGTTCTGGAAGCTAGACAATTTTGAGTGATACTCTTGTTGATAAATTAGTTACCAGTCTTGGTGGCGAAAGCAGCAGTAGTGACAGTGATGAAAGAACTGAAACTGATATAGATATGGATGGGATAGAACCACTTCCAGAATCGGAATAAAAGGAAAGTGTTGCAAGTCTAAACTTCTTAAAAGTATGGTCTACTTAGTACTGCGTGTATAATATAGTGTATAATTGATGCTTAAACTAGATATTATTCTGCTAAAACTAAAACTCTTATTGCTATTAATACTATTAATAGTAACTAATTCTATATAGAGTATGTCACATTGTATTTTACTTCGTTTATTACGCTAATATACTGCATACCGTACTTATATCACATGCCATAATTATGTACTTCACACGTGCTCCCTGTCAATGTGACAGTAATTGCAGCATGAATGTCGGAAGGATACAATTGGAGTTTGTTTATGTTAGGATCACTTTAAGAGTGAATGGACTTTAAGGAAGAGACTAGTGAAGTGCTTTGTGTGGAGTGTAGCATTGAATGGAGCAGAAACATGGACATTACGACGAAATGAAGAGAAATTAATAGAAACATTTGAAATGTGGATATGGAGAAGAATGGAGCATGTGAAGAAGACAGATAGAATAAGAAATGAAGCTGTGTTGGAAAGAGTGGGTGAAAAAAGAATGATGCTGAAACTGATCAGAAAGAGAAAAAAGAATTGGTTGGGTCACTGGTCGTGAAGAAACTACTACTGAAGGATGCACTGAAAGGAATGGTGAACGGGAGAAGAGTCTGGGGCAGAAGAAGATATCAGATGATAGACAGCATTAAGATATTTGGATCATATGCGGAGACTAAGAGGAAGGCAGAAAATAGGAGACTGGAGAATGCTGGGTTTGCAGTGAAAAACCTCCCCATGGGCAGAACACTTATGTATGTATGTATGTATGTATGTATGTGATGTGATAAAAAATGAGTGTTGAGTCCTGAGTGCTGGCTAGCTTTCTCTCAAGTGGTGCCTAGCGGGCTCCAGGATGTTTGGTTTTGAAATGATAAAAAGCTGAATTTGAGAGAAGACTGTCCTCTCTGCGAAGAGAGCAAGGCCTGAGTGGACACTCAACCAAGATGAAGCAATCAAAACAAAAACTTATGTTGTCTGGCATTTTTAAACATGCAATTTGGTTTCCTGGATATACTAGGTGATTTTCCTATTCTTTTAAACGTAAATAAATCCCAGCTTTCTATTTAAGATGACAGTTTAAAAGTGCAATCTGGGTTCCTGGATGTTAGGTGATTTTCCTTTTCTTTTAAACGTAAGTAAATTCCAGGTTCTTGAACTTAAGAGATTAAAGACAAAAGCATATAGCATGTAAAAATTAGAATTCAAGAACAGCCTCAGCATCACACTGACAGAATAGTAGAAAAAAAATCCAAAATACAAAAACCATATAGAATTAAAAGATATGCTTAAACAAACAGGAATCAATCCAATAATTTTCTAAGAATGAAAAAAGTAGGTAGACCTTATGGACAGGGAAACTAAATTTCGTCATCGGCATAGCTCAGTCGGTTAAGGCACTTGCCTGCCAGTCCGGAGTTGCACTTGGACGTGGGTTCGATTCTCACTTGGGCTCATTACCTGAATGGGTTTTTTCCGAGGTTTTCCCCAACCGTAAGGCAAATGTCAGGTTATCTATGACGAATCCTCGGCCTCATCTCGCTATCACCACTCACATCGACGCTAAATAATCTCGTAGTTGATACGTCATTAAATAACCATGTAAAAAATACATCATATTTATTCACTGATCCAAATAATTACTCTCCACTCATATTGTTGGAAACTACAGTGAGTCCCAGCAAACGTTTCCGGTATTTCTGTCAGCCAACCAGCAGCGGGTACCCAACGCTACCATCTCTGCTTGCATTCTTGAACTCACGGCACTTCGATGGATTAGAACTTACATAATGTATTACATTAATAACATTCGGTACTCATTCTCCATACAGTAGCTGCTAGAAGTGTTGCCCATCTTGTGTGATAATTCACATCATAATATTCACAGAATTTGTTTCATTAAACATATTCACTAAATTTAGTATTGTTTTTCTATACAAACTGGAAATTTATGTCTAAAGTTTTCCCTTGTTCTGCCATACTATTTGTTTTCCAGTATGTACAGTAATTGACACTGAATATGTAACAATTGCAAAACACAGCACAACTCAATAAACTTCACTTGTGTTTAGCTGATTCACTGCATAGCTTTGCTGCAGACACAGCTAATTTCGGAGTCGGGAATTCACCAACCATGCAACTTCCACGTGATGATCTCTATCTTTCTTCCCTTCATTTCTTCTCTCTTGGCATGTACATAATAGCTTATGCGTGGAGGATAACATAAACACGTCAGGAGCAATGAATTAAGTTAAAAATTGGGGGATTCACCAGCCATGCAGATAAGGGAAAACGAACTCCGTAGTGGGGGGGGGGGGGACCTATCGCTAGTCGGTCGACAGAAACCATGAGAATGTTCACTGGGACTCACTGCAGTAGGGTCAAAATCAATTCTGGAAAAGATTCGCTAGAATATTCGAATTATTATTATTAATATATTTTACAATGAAGGATATGAAATAACAAAATTAATAAATCATTATGAAGGAATGATCAGTGTAATTAATTTACACTTTCCTAATAATGAAAATTATATATTGCTGAAGCTATTTCATCCATCCTTTAGTTTCCTCTCTCTCTGTTTTGTGCACCATCGCCTTTTCCAACTTCTATTCCATCTCCCTCATTGTTATTCAATTCTGGAACTTCGAAGACTTCGTCATTGAGATATTTCGCTATGTTGTGGAGAATAAAATATGACAAAATAACGAACGGTATTTTCTGATCTTGCTCTGAGTAATGGAAAAGTGCTGATTTAACTGTCCAAAAGGTCCTTCAATTATAACACGCTCTCTGATTATACATGCTTATAGGATCTTTGTACTGGAGTTCTTAGACTTCTGTATGATGTCATCAGCCAAGGTGAGATTCCATAGCCTGCATCACTGAGCAGCAATGCATTAGTACGGCATATGGACATGATTCTATAAATGTTTGAACTCCAAATTCGAGAATCTAGCTTGAGAGCCTTGCCAAGATACATCTACATTAGTGAACATTTCATTCCCCTGTGTTATATGTAACCTGCACATTAATGCTAGGGACTCATTTTCTGTTTATATATTCATACCCATAAAGTTAGGACTTTTTTATTTGCACTTGAGTGCATCCACTACTCCTATAGGGTGAGGGAAAGTGTAGAGCTCCTGCCATTCAGTTTACACAAAGCAACATTAGCAAGAAACTGGATCTACAGGTCCTTTCTAATTATATTTTCGTTGGTATATGTGAAAATGTTTTGATATAGCACTGCGATGAAAGCTGATGTCTTCACGCACTGCACTCTGAAAACCCGAGTCACCAACGTTGTGTAGAAAGATGCTCTTTTTTTTTTCCTTCTTCTTCTTTCTTCTACATAACCAAAAGAATGCTCAGCCAACCACCGCACATTTTCTTTCGAAAATCGATATCAAGTTTCGTAGTCAACTACGGATGAGTCTCTGCACACTTTCTGTTCTCTTCTTGAACGAACTATCATCATATATTGTGCCATTTCACTTTACAAAGCAAACAGAGTCACCTACAAAGCTAATTCAGGAAAACATGAGATATCTCTCTAAGAGAAAAGTGATTGTTTACGTTTCATCACACTAAATTACAGCGGGTAAACGTTCACTCACCAGCACTCAAGGTGCAAAGGTCAACCTGGAGTAGACTCTCTCCCCAGGGATTTTTATCACTGGAAGGCGAGAGTTCTCTTGCAATTCGCGAGTGAAGAGAGTATGCTCATCTTCTATCACATATAAGAAATGTTGCATAACATAAGAAACAACTTCCAAAGACCACAAAAATGTATTGTAAACAAAGGTGGACACCTTGCAGATACTGTTTTTAAAACATGACAATGATAATCAAAGAGTGAGTGCAGTATTATAATATTTATAAATAAATTTTTCGCCTTAAGGAAGTTATTTCATTTCTAATATAGGCAATCTCTCGTGCCCTATACTCTTTTTGTAAAAATATTTTAAAATCAGCTGAGAAGAAACAATGAATGAAGAATGAACACAGAAATGCGAACATATGTGCTAAAGTGACTAAGTTATGTTATTTTGCGCTTGTGTACTGAGTGACAGATTGAGTTCTATTTTTACAGTGAGAAGAAATAATGCATGAATACAGATTACATACACCACACAAATACTGAACTATTGGCTGAGAGGATACAATGAATGAATGAATTTTGAACTACTGAAAGAAAACAAAATTACGACACCTCTTACAGTTTTACAGACATCATTAGTTTTTTCGCCAAAACAAACCACCTTGTTTGACATCTTGAAGGATCATGTATACTTACTTCTGTAATCAAAGGCGATGACATGGTAGTTGAGGTTCCTGAGCAGGGTGTATAGCTCAAGTCGATGTGCACTGCCTCGAGACCCTGAGTTCCCATGCATGTAAACAATTATGGGCTCCCCATGACCAAGCATCTCTTCATAAAAAGCATTACTGGCATTCACAGAGTCGTTCACTAAAGATGATGGCAATACATGCCTGGAACAAAACAAACTTACACAATTACATACATGAACAGTGTGAACATATCGGAAATAAAAGACAGATAAGTGGAACTTTGTATGACTACAATAATTGTTATAGAGAAAGAGAGGAAAAAGAACTAAACACAAGACTACCAAAGATAGCATTAAAGATGCAGGATTTCTTCTTCTTCTTCTTGATAACATTTCGTAGCCTATAAATAATAATAATTATGATGATGATGATGATAATCAGTGCATTATGTAGATGACTGGATGATAATGGTGAGACTACAAGGGAAGAAGATGGACTTTATGCTAGTGCAAGTTTATATGCCACACAGTGGATTAGCAGACGAGGAAGTGGAAGAAAGCTATGACAAGACAGAAGAAATAGTTGAGAAGGAGAAGAAGGGAGCATGCGTAATCCTAATGGGCGACTGGAACGCAGTTGTAGAAGGACAAGATGGAAGAATAGTTGGAAAATATGGATTGGGAAAAAGAAATGATAGAGAAGAATATTTGGTGAACTTCTGTAAAAGAAATACATTATTCCAACAACATAAACGAAGAAGATACACATGGACATGCTCAAGGGACGAAAGGAGATATCAGATAGCGCTGCTCATTCGGTCTCAAATTTTTGTTAATACTACTGTATCTCCTTTTTTATATTGATTGTATTATTTTATATCTATCTCTCTTGTTTGTTTGTAATTATATTCTTTATTCTGTATATTTAAATTTAAATAAATAAATAAAATTTAAAAAAAAAAAAACATATCGTTGGCTTAGGGTGTAAACTTGCTAAATCCATTTTTTGTCTAAAATTAGATTATAGTACCATTTGAAAGGGAACGAAACGACGAATCGCGTAGGAAAAATAGCTAGGAACAATTCAACTTGTAAGCGAACATAAACGTGTGATTAGTAAAACAGCTAAATCCACTTCATTCAAAGCTTGCTGCTAACTCCATAGCAACTGTCTGTGTGGATAGTGTGTTCGACCTTTGCTCGTATTTTCGTGTAGTCAAACAAGTTTTTTTCTTTGTTTATTACTGTTATTCAAGCTTTAAATGACTGAAATATTGCAGAGGGGTGTATAATTATGATTGTTCAATTACTCTTTAATGTCAAAGTAATTAGACATTCAGTTAGTTTTCCATTTAAATTTTTTAACCTTAGGTACCGGTACTGAGATTAGTAGATTTTTTTCAGTACTTAGCAAGTATTTTGCATGATGTTTGCCACTACATATGTCATTATTAATTTTATTAGTTTATTTGATTTACGTTTCCTGCGATTCGAAAATGGGGTTTGCTATTGTTCCAGATATCTTCAAACAGTTGTCATCATCTTTGCAAAGCAAAAAGTTCTTTTAGGTTGAACACACCCAAATGAAAGCAGACTGCATCCATTCCACTGTTGGACGGGATCTTACAAACAAAAACAATAGCATAACGGCAGATTACATAGAAATATGCAGATCAGCCAGAAAAGAGCCTGTCCATATGACATGACATACTTAAATAATGAATTTTTTTTTTAATTAAATTAGGCTAAATTTTATAAGAGTATTCGCCCTGGTAGAGGCAATCCTAAGGTTACTGACATAACAGCTCTTCACTACACTCTAAATGATGACATATTATTCAAATTGAGTTTCCCAGATGATTGGAAAATAATACCGCAAAGAAAATCGACATCAGTGGTTCCCTTGCTCTTTATAGACTTACAAAATCTTCACCAAAACAGAAAGGAGATCACTGCAAGAAAGTTTGAAGACTTGCAATATTTAAAGAATACTTTACCAGAAGATTACTGTCAGTATTATGACCAATTACAGACGTGTGCAAATTATTAGACTCAGCACCACATTTTTTACATTTTCATAATTATCATGAATTACTGGCCACAAAATAACTCTGTAGGACTCTATGCGACAAGATCAGTACAAAAAAGTCCGAGAAACCCGAATTTTTCCACAAATGAGGGACTGGTTCCCTGTTGGTGAATGTGTCTTCATGCAGGATGGAGCACCCTGTCACAAAGCTAGATCAGTAACTAATTTTCTGGCTGAAAATAATGTAGACGTCCTTCCCTGGCCAGGTAACAGACGAGACGTAAATCCAATTGAAAATCTTTGGTCTATCGTAAAGAGAGAAAAAAAAATTACCACCAAGGTGGACTTCATAGAAGCACTTAACCAAATATGGCACAGGGATGAAGACATCAAGAAACAATGTGAAAATCTCATGAACAGCGTGCCAAATCACATAAAATTGATGATAAAGAACAAAGGGTTTCACATTAAATATTAATTATTGCAAACAGTGTGTAATAAATGAGTTTTGTAGAATAAATGTTACTTGAATCATAAATATTATCGTTTGAGTCTAATAATTTATACACGTCTGTACCTCATGATTGAACTAAATGAAGACTAAAAAGAATTTAGAGTTAACGAATTAGATAAATTACCGGTACCTCTTATTCAGTAGAAAATATTTTTGAGTTTGACTTCCTTACTTTTATGTAATTAATATTTTTCATTGTGAGGATTTTAAGAATTTGAATAGGAAAGAAGAAAATGTTCAGTTAATTCCTAAGAAAGAATGTTTCCTAAGAATGAAAGAGAATCTTTACTTCCTGTTTTATTTTCCTTTCAATTTTGTTAACTATGTCTGGAACAGAAGCTTTTTTTAAAAAGATAGACTGAAATAATGTCAAAGATAAGTTAGATGTAAATTATTTATTTTCACATCTGATTATCTGTTAAATCATTCGTCTGAAATAATAGAAAGACTTTGGTAAGTAAAACAACAGCTTTCATGAATTTGCTTAATTTTCTTGAAAAACCTGCTAACTCCATACTTTAAAAAAATCCTAGCTGCAAAAACCTGCTAAATTACAAAAACGAATATAAATAAGAATACATTATATTGTAACTTTTCTTTTTTGCCTATTAATGAACAGAATCAAAAGATGTACTACCTGTACTTTGGATTTGGTCCTAAAGTTTCAAGGATAATTTTAATCAGTTTTTTGTTTCCCCTGTAAAATTATCTTTTTGTTAGCAGGTTTACACTCTAAGCCGATGATATACTGGTACAGGAAAGATTCCGAAATTGCTTAAAAAATGCAAAGACTCTACCAGGAGCGGATATTAACTCAGATCATGTCCTCCTGATAGGCGAAGTAAATATTCGTCTGAAGAAGATAAGAGGAAGACAGGTGACGAAGAAATTGAACATGGAAAAACTGAAGAACAAAGAGGACAGAAGAAAATTTGAAGCAAATTTGCAAAAGAAAGCCGCTGCAATAGAATCTACACCTGAGAATGGTAATGAGTTCTAGACTCATTGAAAAACTTGTATACAGACAACAGCAGAAGAAACAATAGGATACACAGAAGGTGTGAGAATTAAGAAACCTTGGGTCAGAGGGAAAATGTTGGAGAAGATGCAGGAGACGAGAAAATGGAAAAACATCAACACAGAAGAAGGTAGAAGAAACTACGGAAACTAAACAACGAACTAAGAAGAGGAACTGATAAAGCGAAAGAAGACTTGATGAAAGAGAAATGTGAAGAAATAGAGGATCTAGAGAGAAAAGGAAGATATGATTTAATGTACCACGAAGTAAAATGTTTGGACTTCACAAATAAGAACAGGAAATCCATGTTGTTGATAGAGGACGACAACGGAAATGAAATAACAGACAAACAAGGAATACTAAACAGACGAAATATGCAGAAGAGTTATATGAGACAAGGAATCGTCCAGATGACTTAGCTATAGAAGACGAAAAAGCCGTAACAAAAGACGAAAAAGGATTTTCAAATTTAAGCAAAGAAGTTGAACAAGTCATTAAGGAAATGAAGAGTGAGAAAGCAGCAGGAGTTGATGGAATATCCATTGAATTAGTGAAATGCTTGGGTGAAGACAAGAAGCAAATTCTATCATTATCCAACGAAATATATCAGAAAGGCGAATGGCCCGAAGATTTTACAGAGACAGTGTTGATTCCAATACCGAAGAAAAATAATGCCAAGAAATGTAAGCAGTTCAGGACTATCAGTGTAATATCGCACTCGGTGAAGATTCTCTTGCGAATACTGAATCTATGTTCATATTCTAAGATGGAAGAACAGTTGCAAGAAGAGCAGTTTGGCTTCAGGAAGGGAAAAGATACGAGAGGCAATCTGTGAAAGATACCTAGAGAAGAATAAAGAAGTGTATGTAGTATTTGTGGACTTAGAAAAGGCTTTTGCCAGAGTGGATTGGAATAAACTGATGGGGATCCTAAAGAAAATTGGTGTGGATTGGAAAGAGAGATGACTGTTCAGTAATCTTTATATGAAACGAGTCAAAGTCAGAATAGGAGAAGAAATGTCAGAAGGAAGTGAAATTGAAAGAGGAGTACGTCAAGGATGTCCTTTATTACTTCGTTGTTCAACGTCTACTTGGTGGATTTAGTAAATAACTGTTTTCAGAACATGGGAGAAGTGATAGTAGGAGGAAGAAGAATAAAATGCATAAGATTTGCTGATGATATGGCGTTGTTAGCAGAAGAGAAAATGATACTAAAGGATATGCTACTGGAGCTAAATGACAGCTGTGAGCAGTATGGGATGAAGATAAATGCAAATAAGACGAAGAGCATAGTCATAGGAAGAAATATACAGAAGATAAGCTTGCGAATTCTAAATGAGGCAGTAGAGCAAGTGGACAGCTTCAGATACTTGGGGTGTACTATAAGCAGTAACATGAGCTGCTGCCAGGGATCAAAAGTAGGATATCAATGGCCAAGGAAGCTTTTGGTAGAAAAAGGAGCATTTTCTGCGGACCTCTAGAAAAAGAACTAAGGAAGAGACTAGTGAAATGCTTTGTATGGAGTATGGCATTGTATGGGGGCAGAAACATGGACATTACGACGAAGTGCAGAGAAGTGAAGCTAATAGAAGCATTTAAAATGTGGATATGAAGAAGAAAATGGAACATGTGAAGTAGACAGGCAGAATAAGAAATGAAGCTGTGTTGGAAAGAGTGGGTGAAGAAAGAATTATGCTGAAACTGATCAGAAAGGGGAAAAGGAATTGGTTGAGTCACTGGCTGAGAAGAAACTGCCTACTGAAGGATGCACTGGAAAGAATGGTGAACGGAAGAAGAGTTCGGTGTAGAAAAAGATATCAGATCATAGACGACATTAAGATATATGGATCATATGAGGAAACGAAAAGGAAGGCAGAAAATAGAAAAGATTGGAGAAAACTGGGTTTGCAGTGAAAGACCTACCCTTGGGCAGAACACTAAATGAATGAATGAATTAATGAATAATAATAATAATAATAATAATAATAATAATAATAATAATAATAATACATATACATATAAATGGCTTTTAAGAAATCTGGAGGTTCATTGCCGCCCTCACATAAGTCCGCCATTGGTTCCTATCCAGAGCAAGATTAATCCAATCCCTAGCATCATATCCTACATCCCTCGAATCTATTTTAATATTATTCTCTCATCTACGCTTTGACCTCCCCAAAGGTCTTTTCCCCTCAGGTCTTCCATCTAACACTCTATATACATTTCTAAATTCGTCCGTATGATAATGAACAAGAAGAAATTCAAAGGAGGGGTTGTTCCTCCGCAATTTTTAATGCTAGCTAACTCTATAAAAAATTTGTTGGAGCAGTGCATTTTTTCTATGAAAAAAGCTGCTGGTACTCACCAAAATTTATATTATACAAATTTATAATAGCGCCTGAGTTATGGGCGTATTGATATAGGCATCTTCTTCTTCATGGAATCATAGCTTTCTGTTTGTATTCAATGTCCATTGTACAATTAATTTTGGCATTCTATGACAGAAATGTTAATTTTAAAAAATTCAAAAAAGAAAGATGCTGGTACCATTGTGTACTGCCAGAAAAAAACACTGGTTATCAGTAACCGAGTGAGGTGGCTCAGCCAGTACCATTTGAGACTTGCATTCGGGAGGTTCAGAGTTCGATCTCGAGTGCCAACAATCTGGTACAAGTTTTTTCATGGTTTTCCTCGACTGTTTGCTGTTCAGTCAACTGTTCGAAGACAGGTCTGAAACTCACAAGTGATACCAACATGGCACCACTTATGAGGCAACTACGGTAGGAGATAATGGGGTAGGGTGGCCAGTTCCTTTCCCCCTCCATTGCATACATATTACACTAATCAGACTTCAAATGCATAAAAACAATTGTTCTTCTTCTGACACATATTGTCAAGTGAGATGTACTGCCTGATAATTAAAAGTAGGAATTTATACCACAAAATGAGGGTATTAGGTTAACTGTGCTTAGACTGTCGTTACATCATGAATGATGTGAAGCCTGAGGTATGGCCAGGTAATAACTGAAATGTGTATCGCAGCAATTCAATGAAGATACGTTTCTCGTGCGTAGGGTTCAGTGTTGAGCTCTGGTAATTGGTTTTTTTTACATTACGCTGTGATTCATTGGTTGGTTAACTACATAAACTTAAGTTACACTCTCAAATCAACAAATTTTACTTCAGTCTGTTGTTATTGTTGTTGTTATCTAATGCCGGGCTTTGGCAATGAAGCCATTAGCGTTCTTGCTCTCCAATATTTCTCTGTGGTGGATCCATCAGGTAGAACTTCACAGGTTTGTAGATGATCTTCAGTCATTTCTTCTTCTTTACTTCAGTCTGTATTACATACTAGTTAGAAGACAATCATACATAATGCAGGACCAGGATTGTTTAATATTGTGGAATGTATAATGGCATCTAATAATTCTAAATTGGATTCATTAGTAGCAGAGTTATGAAGTAAATACTTTGCAGTGAAAGACGAAAATAAAGTGTACTAAGTATGTAAAATAGTACTAAAGATAACAAGACGTCGAGATTTACAACACTGTGACAGCAAAAAGCATTCTGTAAATGTAAAATTATTTACTCTTCTCTTAATGCCATCTTCCAAGACTGATACAACAGAAACAGAATTTAACAGTGATATATGTGAAATGATGATTTCTGCTAACATTCAATTTAACAAACTTAATAACTAATATTTTAAAAACTTTTTTTTGAAAAATATACAGCCAGAAACTTACCGAGTGAATCGTTACTGCGAAAGACTTATTTGCCTTTTGTTATAAAAAAAACTGTAAAGTGCATTAGAACAGCTATAGATAAGAACAAAGCATGGGTATCCTTAGATGAAACCACTGATGTTGCAGGTAGATATTTTGCAAATGTAATTGTGGGTGTCTTGTCCCCAGTGGAAACAGAAAGAAATTTTTGTTAACAAGTGAAGTTTAAAGAAAAAGTGGATCATACAAATATTGTTAATCTCTTTGAACTTTCTATGTTCCTCTTATTGCCGGATGATGTGATATAAGAAAATGTCTTACATTTTATAAGCGATGCTGGTTCTTACATGGTAAAAGCAGAAAAAGAGTTCAATAATTTGTATCTCAACTTATTACATTTGACCTGTTTAGCTCATGCACCTCACAGAGTGGCAGAAGAAATACGTTCTTCCTATGGAGATGTAGACAGATTTACATAAAGTTTTAAGAAGATATTCTCAAAATCCTTTTAAAAACTAGAGTACAACAGTTCAAACTAATTGCCCCAAACATTCCTTTACTGTTACAACCCATATTCGATGTGTTTTGAAAGAAGTCTCCAATAAAACAAAAGATCCTGTTGCTAGATCTGAAGCGTTATCATTGCGAAAATACAGTACCAATTCTTACGAGTTCATATTGGGTGTGATAATATGGTATGATCTCTTACATGTGGTCAACTGTGTTAGCAAAACTCTTCAGTCAGAAGACATGCAGCTTGATGTTGCAATAAATCAGATAGAAGGGCCAGAATGCTTTCTGCAGAATTATGAAAACAATGGATTTTCAGGAGCAATGATTGAAGTTCGGAATATGTAAAAACACTTAAAAATCAACCCTGAGTTCAAAGTGAAACGACATGCCAGATGTAAACACTTTTTTGACGAACTTAGCAGTAATGATGACGATGATGAAAATCCAGAATGTGTTGAGAAAACTGACACAAACATGCAAATGGAAGCTGAAGAATAATTTAGGATAAGTTACTTTCTTCCTGTTATTGACAGAGCTTTGAGTGGAATTGGTGTGAAGTTTGAAGAATTGAAAGAAATGCAAAGTGCTTCGATTTTCTGTATAATATAAACAAGTTGTGAATTATGACAGAAGATGACCTAGAAAGAAGCTGCATAAACCTATCTCAAGAGTTATACAATGGCGAGGCTTTTGATATAGATGGTCAAGATCTCTTTTCTGAACTACGATTATTCAGGCACTCAGTCCCAGTTGAAGTACGAAATGCTCTGGAAATCCTCCGTTTTCTGCAGCCCATCTGTGATTCTTATCCCAATCTAACAATCTCCTATCAAATTCTCCTAACTATTCCTGTTAGGCTAGGGCTCCACTAGCTGTATTTGACAGCTGCTGTGAGCTGCAGTCTACTGCCTGAAAATGGAATACACGAAAAACAAGTGTAGGTGGCTATATGGGCAGTATTTCACTGCTCCTAACAGAATTTCGGCGGCAGTACCAAGGTCTACTGCCAGGGGAATAGAACATGTTCCATTTTCGTGCCGTTATCTGTTGCCGAAGCCTGGCTCCACTGGCCGTGGTAGTCCTCCTGTTTCCAATTATCCATGAGGCGAAGCATCCCTTATGTATGAGCATTATTACTTGGTATGCTCACTTACTTACTTACAAATGCCTTTTAAGGAACCCGCAGGTTCATTGCCGCCCTCACATAAGTCCACCATCGGTCCCTATTCTGTGCAAGATTAATCCAGTCTCTATCATCATATCCCACCTCCCTCACATACATTTTAATATTATCCTCCCATCTACGTCTTGGCCTCCCCAAAGGTATTTTTCCTTCCGGTCTCCCAACTAACACTCTACATGCATTTCTGGATTCGCCCATACGTGCTACGTGCCCTGCCCATCTCAAACGTCTGGATTTAATGTTCCTAATTATGTCAGGTGAAGAATACAATGCGTGCAGTTCTGCGTTGTGTAACTTTCTCTGTTCTCCTGTAATTTCATCCCTTTTAGCCCCAAATATTTTCCTAAGAACCTTATTCTCAAACACCCTTAATCTCCGTTCTTCTCTCAAAGTGAGAGTCGAAGATTCACAACCATACAGAACAATTACTTCGTATGCCTAGAACAAAATTCCGACATCCGGTAGAACTAAACAAATTTAGCTGGATATTCCCTAAGTTTGTGATGCATTGCAGCAAACATGCCTTCGTGTTTTTCTGTTGCTTAATATTGGATGTATCCACCATTTTCTTTGATGCAATCTTCGACGACAGCGAACCAATAGCAAACATACAATCACCTAGATAAATACGTGTAGTGTGCTCATTTTCACTGCAATTTTTGCTTGATCTTGTAGTACACAAAGAACATCACAACGCTGTTTTCAGCTGAACAACAGGAGTGGAGCCGGGCCAGAGCACAGCGGAGCAGTGAACTACAGCTTTCACATGTAGAAAATTTACAGCAAGTGGAGCCACCTTCTTGCAGTAAAAATCTAGGCAGTAGAATGCAGCTCACAGCAGCCATCAAATATAGCTAGTGGAGCCCTAGCCTTACTGTCGCTTCAGGGGAACGCAGTTTTTCAAAGCTGAAAATCATTAAAAACTATCTAAGGACCACGATGAAACAGGAACGGTTAAACAGATTGGCAATGATTTCCACTAAAAGTTAAACGACCAAGAAACTATAAAAGGAGGAGTTGAAGAAGGAGTTTGCTGTGGGGAGGGGGGGAAGAGAGAAGGCAAATTGTCTTTCTCTAAGGCAGGTCTATGCTAGCTTATATCAAACTGTGCTGTTTAATAGTAGGCCTAGATAAGACAGTGTAGCCCGGGATTATTCCAAATAAGATTTACCATTGTTATAACTAGGGGCGGATGTTGATGAAAAGTCATCTTCTTATTTTTCACATTAGGACGATGCCTAGTAATATAGAAATCCTTTCTATGTTAATATCAACGTAAAAAATTAATTTCTTATATTGCATTTTTCGACGTTTTTGAACTAATAGGTAATTTTTATATTTTTTCGGCATTTTTGGTCATTTTTAATACTTTGAAAAACTTTTAGATCATTTTGAATGCATTTTACTTTCTTCTTTACCGATAGGTCTGTTAAATCTTTTTCTAAGCAAAGAGGTCAGTAGTAATTACCTACGAAATGAAATACATTTGTTACTTATTAAAGTTTCATTTGAATAATTAAATGCATACTACTATTGACATTCATTTACCTAAGGGTTATAGAAAGCATTTCCATTGGGAGTATTTAATTAAAAAATTCTGATTCATCCCCTTGCAACTCGTTAACAACACACAATAAGTTCCTTGCAATAACGGCTAACTATTGGATGAACCCAATCCCTTCTACTTTTCAATAATTTGCAGTTTGAGATACACTAGTAAATTACTGCACAATGACGAGCACAATAGTAACTGGCCAGCTCAAATCCTTCTGTCCATCTTTCTTCTGCTCGTGTGGCCGAAGAATGGTGAGGCAGCTGCATGGCTACCGTTCCACTGACATTCCACTCATGTGAACCCGACCTTATACTTTGAAATCCGAACTACTTACCACATTCCAAGGGTGATGTCATCATCAGTCGTAATGTAGAAGTTTCTTGTTGCTGTAAGTCCCAGCTTGTCTGGGTTCTTCAAGTCTTCAATCCGTGGCCATTTTACTAGAACACATTCATTCCAGAATTTTTACATTTTGACTAATCCAGATAGTATAAAAACAAAATTTCAAGTGCTACTGAAGTCCATTCCGGGTTGGAATGGGTACAAGAAAAACTACCTACTTCGATGCAAGAAAAATTGAATTATGACGTATACTGTACATGTCACAAATATTTCTTGTGCGTGAGACTTCCATGCCAAATTACTCAACAATTTTATTAAAATAGTATCTTCCCTTAGCACACAAGCTTCTAAACAGGCATTACAGATAAGACAACAAATTCACTACAGTGGCACCAGTCAAGAGTTCATTGACAGAAAAAGCAATATTGTCAAATCTTGATGTGGTCTGCTTCGATGGCAAATCCAGGTATTCAATAGTGTATCCAGGTGAAGTAAAGGAGGCATGGTGAGCAGAGGGAAAGAGACAAGGAGAAAAAGGAGAATGAGAAGAAGATGAACATACGTGTTAACGCACACACACACACACACACACACACACACACAAACACACGAACGTACGCACGTGCACGCGCGCACACGCACGCACGCACACACACACACACACACACACACACACTCACTCATTACATTATATAAGCGAATAAGGTTACATAATAATTAACTTTTAAATACTAGCACAGCATGTGAATACTAGTATCTGCAGTTATGTAACTAGTTATATAATATACTACTTTTTTTTAAATTTTGCAATACAGCACACGGAAAAAACAAGTTTATTACATGTAAGGAAAGAATACAAGGAGTGTATATTAAAATAATGCATAAAATAATTTAAAAAAATTGCAATCTGAAAAAATACAATGCTACACTCAAAGTAACATCATTCTTAAATACATAGGTTAACAAAGAAAAATTAATAAAAAAGTTAATATACATAATGAAAATTAGATATTAAAATCTACAAGAGAAACTAAATAAATTACAAAGAAACCGACACTATAAAATATAGGGAAGAAAGACAGAAGAAAAATACAGAATGCCTGCGTTCATTTTAAAGTAAAGCTTAGTTATTAATACGAACTGTGAGGTATAAAAGCAGTTTTCAAATCAAATTTAGTTTAAAACCTACATTAGGAAAGTTTTTTTGTCACCGATTCTTGAAACATATATGGTTGACACAGATCCACGTGATCCTTCTCTTCTTCCTATTCATTACATTTGTAGACAAAAAATAAACATTGTGTCATACTGAATTTCTACGGATAGGCAAGCTGGGAAATTACATTGATGTAGTTAAATTGTGACTTAGAAGTTGCAGCACATCAATCTGCAGCACAAGGTGTAACTTTGTTACTTGACAAACAGGAAGGATACTCCAGTACTACCAGAACATTTCAAACAAATCTTTTGTTGTCTTACAGTTTGTAGTGATTGCCAGGCGTGGCTCCTTAAGGTTGTAGCAAGTTTGTGCTACACCTAAAAAAATTTACAAGTTAAATTATTGTGGTCTATAAGTACACGATTGGTATGATCAGCTGTAGTAAGTTTCTCATCCAACTAGAATCCTTTGTAGGAGCCTCATCGTTGACTTGCCACAGTAAACGACCGTGCTTCTTATGGGGACTGGCTTGATCTTGGGTATCTCTTCGGAGCGAGGGGATGAGAGGGGTGTTGTCCATCGTGGATTTTAAGTTGTTGATAAACGAACAAGGAGGTAGTACACGAGCTGACCTACTGATAAGTGACAATGAATGAGTTAAGAGAGGTATAACATACTCTGCGACTGCAGTTTGGTGCAATAACAAGTTTTTTTAGAGGATGAGCTTGTATTTTATCAATGTTTTTGCTTTCCGTGTCCACTGCAGTTATTTGAGTTGAGTTGGTTGAGAGCACGTGGTGGTGCATACAAGAAGTTTCAGTGGTTATGTGGCTGTGAAAGAAGAAAATCTTTATTCTCTTTTCCTTGTGTTTTGTTCGGAGAAGAGGCATTATCAAAGCATCTCCAGGATTGCTCTAAAAACACGAAAACTCGACAGAGTTAATAGGTGAGGTTTTGAAAATTTTTACGACTGTAGCATGGTAGGCTTAATATTTTGTAATAAGAAAGTAAACGACCAAAATTTTGAAGCACCAGCCGCCACTGGTGATTGCTAGGTTTTAGTAAGTCACTTTTTTCTTTACAGTATTTAGCCCTTCTGATATAACCACTGGTGCCAATGTTTCAAACTTTAATCAATCAGAAAGTAAAAAAAAGCTAAGTGTCATGCATTATACTTACCAAAATTGAGGAATATAACTGTTCTTTGCAAGGGATATGTATATCGAAATAAAACCGGAATGAATCCGAACATTACTATCAAAAGGCATAGTATAGCCCGTAATGTACCGAAGAGAATTCTGAAACAGAACAGAGAAATACATAATTGCACATATTCATACAGTATACAGTTCTTTTTACATATTCTTAATTTTTACATCATTAGATATACAATGCATGAATTAAAAAAAAAATAAAGAAACTTATTTCTTTTCTTCTGTATATTTCTGTAATTTTATTATACCACCGCAACACTAAAAACACAAGTATTACTGTAACATGAAACTGGCAGAGAAAACTAAAATTTCGTTGAAACCTGCCTCACAGCTATATTCACTGCATATCACCAAATACAGTCAAACCTCTGTATAACAAAGACCAATAGAATAATAAACATAGATAATGCGATAATATTTCGTGGTACCATCTTTTTTCACGTTAAATGGCTCTCGTTATGGTGACAAAGCAATTTTAAAAACATCTTATTATAATGATGACTATTCCACAATTCCATTCTTTATGTGGTCATTTCTCATTGGTGGATACGTAACAAAATTCCTGTAGGAGAACCTATGATTTGCCAAAAAGCTTTCCATTTCGTTACTTTGTTTGCAGATTAAAATTTTAAAGGAAGTAATGGCCAACTACAGAGTGGGCGAAAAGCCCCAGTACACATGTTTATTTATCCTGAAAAATAAATCTGTGCACGAAAAATGTATCTATCTGTGTTACTTGTATGACACTGGCGGACGTATTTCGAGGTGTGATCATGGGAGACATCTGGCAGACCTGAAGGAAAGCATGACACACGGTGAATACGAGAGTTTTTAGTGTGGAGGAGAGACTTGTGGCTTCTGTGTGGGTCCACGAGCAGCCACATATCGGAAAAACTATGAGTAACTTAATATCATGCAGGATTTCAAGTCTGGTAATGGTTAAGGCGCAACAGAGCAGAGATAATTTGTTGAAGTGGGAAAGAATAAAATCTTTCCGCCCTATGACTGTCAATAAATTAACAGGCAGGAATTTGGACAGGCACATGACATATGACTGCATATTATTAGCCTACTCATAGTTTTTACGATATGTGGCCACTCGTGAAACTACATGAAAGCCACAATTTTCTCCTTCACACTAAAAACTCTCGTATTCACCTCGTCATCTTGCACTCTTGAAATGGCTAGAAATTTACGTGTATTATGGTTTGCCTCAGGTATGCCAGGTCTCTCACCATGATCACGCCTTGAAATACATCCACAAATGTCATATGACTTAACACAGGTTCAACTTTCAAGCGAAGACTTGTTTTACAGGAAAAATAAACAGGTGTACTGGGACTTTCGCCCATTCTGTACAATGCTTCAAGGAAAGGCATAATACTGTCTAATTGACAGCTCGGGAAGAAATGTCTGCTCCTGTTGTCATTGCTGATTCTTAAGAAGCAAATAAAGCCTCACAGTTCTCCTTTGCACAAATACTACAGAGACCAAGAAGTTAACTACATTAATTGTTGTCGACCAATCAGCAAAATCTAGATGCTTAAAATGTTGCGAGCTTTCAAACAATTAAATTAGAAATACATTTTAAATATTATTATTGTTAAAAGTTTAGCTTGCTTCTTGAGTATCGTTTTTGCAGATTTGATTTCAAGATCGATTATGTTATTTCAGTTGATTACAAGGAAAACAAATGCACAAATAATTAATTTATCACTGAATCTAGTGCACCTTATTTTTCTGTACCATTTGGAAAAAGTACTTTTAGTAACATTTAATTAATTTTAGTTTTTATTTATGTAATCTTCTTTATTTATCCTGTATTACACCTAAAAGTTTCTTGAAGTATTAAAATCATCTTAAAATGATATTATTTATCAAGTCCCCAGGCAATCGTTCTATTGAGGTTTGATTGTACACAGGATTGATGCACTATAATGCAGATTACATATTATCACTTTCGATTTACTGTGCCGTGCCAAGCAGAGCCAAGAAGAGACAAATGAACCCATATTGCATAGCCTATGAACCAGAAGAGGTAAATAAATGTATATTAAAAGAGGAGACAAATGAAGTCCTGAGGTCAGTGACAGGTTGGCAGAAGTCTGTTACAGCCCCAAGATCTATTGACAGGTAGGTCGAAGTCTGTGGCACACAGCCCCAACTCAGTTTAACAGGACGAGATCTCTAACAGCACCACTGTCTGTGACAAGATTACAGGGTCTGATGCAGAAACAGCCACCCATTGCATCTGTGATAGTATCAGTTGTTTAAAAGTCACTTCAATCTTTAAAGCATTATAATTATTACATTTGAGGTAGGGAAGAAAAAAAATCATCACTGTGTTTGGCAAATAATGGGGTTTTCATTTGTTACACAGGTATCTCCAAATAATGTGCTTATGTTATCGTTTACGTTATGTTTAATTTTCATTGTGAATGGGCCTTTACCATTCAATTGATTAAAATACCGAGAGTGTCAAAATACGGACGATTTTAATTAATAACTTTGAACTAATTTAATATTTCCGTTATTACTGCACATGTTTAAAGACAGAACATGAATAACATCTTCAAAATCATCACCGTGAATGGTAATATAATGATTTAAACATTCTTCAAAATTTTCAATACCACTCTGCCACATATCGTCAGATATAGACTCCACGTTTCCCTTCAGCTCACAGATGGTTCTGAAACTGTTAAAACCATTTTAACATAAACTCCCAAGCTTGATTTGTGTTTTCCAACAATACCATGAACAAATGGCTAATAGCTTCTCAAATTTAACAAAAATAAAATTGTTCATATTTTATTGGTGCTCTCTGTATTAATGATTTCATTAGTACTGAAGTTAAAGTTTCAAGACATGGTTGTATCATTAAATGTCAGGGTCCAGCTGGTGGAATACTATTATGAAAGCAATGCCATCGACCTGGGCTGGGCTCGAACCCGCAACCTCGAGCACAGAAGGCCAGTGCTATACCAACTATGCTACCAAGGCTGGTGTCTCTTTCAAGGTCTCAGAAAATGTAGAAAACTTAAGCTTACAGCAGTAAAATTTTGGAAATATTCAACATTTTTTTCCTCCATTATTGTATCTTGTACAATAATGAAAATTAGTATGTGTAAAACACTGTCCTTCTGCTATATGAAAAAAAATATATATTTTTACGATTTAAAAAAATTATTTAATTTTTTTTTTTTTTAACTTCAGTTCACTGTGCAGTGATGAAGCGTTTCCCACATAACTCAAAAACTATCAAACATTCTGTGATGAAACTTTTTGTGTGTATTTATGCACGTCATATCTACAATATTATCCAAGATCACTTCTCTACCTTTGATAGGCTGTCTAAAAAAAAAAAAAAAAAAAAAATTCATTTAAAAAAATGGTCAAATATCAGTATTTCTTCTAACACAAAATAAAAAAAAATATTATTTATTAAGGAATGTAGTTGAAAGATCAGTTCAGAAAGATATGAGGAGGTGCGGAATTAATGGATGGCTACAGTTCGTGAAGGATGGAGCAGCATGGAAGAGGACATTGAAGGAGGCGAAGGCCCACTTTGGGCTGTAGAGCCATGAATGATGATGATGATGATGATGTAGTTGAAAGAGCATGATATTGTAAACATGAGTTTCAGCAATAAAATAAAAGAGAGAGAACATGAAAAAGTTAAGAAGTTTATGAGTTACGAGGGAGACACTTCATCACTGCACAGTGAACTACCACCATAATGAATTCTGAAAAAATATATGTATACTTTTTTTTAAATCGTAAAAATATTTTTTTCATATAGCAGAAGGACAGTGTTTTACACACACCAATTTTCATTACTGTACAAGATACAGTAATGGAGGGGAAAAAAAAAATGTTGAATACTTCCAAAAATTTTACTGCTGTAATAAGCTGTACCTAACCCCTTAACATTTTAAGAGAAATCCCATTTTCCATTCACAAGTATGGGGACTTACTCAGTAGATTTGAGGAAATTTATTCTGTTGCTGATAAGAAGAAATTTGGAAGACAGACGGTAATCAATGATGACGTTGCTGTTGATGGTGTTTCAGACAAGTAAAGAAATAAATCGAAATAGTTATTACAGAATTAGTAGTGTTAGTCAGGTGCAGGCACTTTCAAATGAGTTATAGCACAGTTTGAAGAATTCTAAAAAAAAAAAAAAAACATTTTAGTCTCTATTCACATTTAAACTAAAAGCAGCGTTTGCACTCAAAGTGAAAAGGAGGATAGATATGATTTTGATTTATTTGTGCTAGCAGAACGGTATGCTATAGAACTTAGTCATCCCTAGACTGAGGAATCTCGACCTGGAAAACATAATAATCTTCATGTAAAATGGCGCACCACCACGCATCTATTCTCTCACAAAACAACAATTACACGGATCTTTGCAATCATGTCATCAGTAGACACTTTTCAACAATATGGTCTCCACAGTCTCCAGATCTCAATCCAGTCAACTTTTGGTTGTGGAGTTACCATAAAGTATGAGTTTTCGTGCCACACCCAACAACAACTGAAAAATGCTATCTCACAGGAAACTGGGAATATTCCAAGACATTGTCTGCAAAATGCTGTGCATGGGGTCGCAGAAAGAATGGTGTTTGTTGAACAAGAGAATGGCAGATATATTTCCAGTACTCTGTAAAAACCGAACACAATGATTTTTTTACCTCAAATATTATAATTATGCCTTAATGCTTTAAAATATCAAGTGGCTTCTGAATAATCTCATACTACCCATTTATGTTTTTGCGTTGTTAATCTTGAGTGATCTATGATTATGTTGTAGATAAATACTAAATAACATCTTAATATTTATTCTTTTCACTTTCTTCAGCTCGGATTTTAAAGACAGGCCTAAATGCTTTGTTAAAAAAGTTTATTTAAATGTTATTAGTAGAGAGCGGAATTTTAGGTGCCTAAAATAGGCTCTTAAACTCCTTTATTTAGGCTCTATAAAATAAAAAATAGGCTTTTTTGTTAAAGAATGTCACTAATATAAGATTCAACATTTATTTAATGCAAAATTCTAGGATTAAAAGAAACTTCCACACATTTCACATTTAACAAGGGTACACATACATACACAAAATGAAGACATTCTGTCTTTAAGTTAGTATTTTACATTCACCAATCACATTTTCATAGTTTGCTTCACAGTAGATGATCAGCACCTATTGTGTCGCTCACTGCTGTACTTACAAATGGTGAGAAAATAGAAGGGGTTATTATCTGTCTTGGAATGTAAGAGAATGTTTATTCGGGTACAACCTGCAAATTTGTGTTAAATTGCTGACAGACAGAGGAATATAATAATAATAATAACAATAATAATAATAATAATAATAATAATAATAATAATAATAATAATAATAATAATACTTTGTTCCACAGGAGTTCTTTTACATGCCAGTAAATCTGACAAGAGCCTGTCGCATTTAAGCACACTTAAATGCCATTGACCTGAGCCGGGATCGAACCCGCAACCTCGAGCACAGAAGGCTAGTGCTATACCAACTATGCTACCCAGGCTGACTGAAAGTTGGAATTTTAAGATTGAAAGATTGTAAGAATGAGAAGGGGTGGCCCGAGGTACTTCTCTATTGTGTTGTTCACTGCTAGGAAGGAGTTGTTATCCGTCTTGGAATATAAATGATACAGGATGTTAAGAAAAACAGTAAACAGTTACGAAAAATGATGCAACAATTAAAAAAAAAAAAAACTTAAAAATAGGCACTAATCGAAATAGGCATTTTTAGGTACTATAAAATCCCTTTACTTATACCTATATCCATGAAAAATGTAAATATTAAATCTCAAGCCTGTATGTATCAAGGAAAAAAAAAATAGGTTTTTGCCTAAATTCCACTCTCTAGTTATTAGTTACGATCTTCTTCTGTCTAAATAGCTATTGCTGTACAAGACCATGATTTAATCCTGCATGGCAGAGCATGGACTAATACTAAAGCAGTTTGGTTACCTATATTCTGCAGTTTTTCCACTGATATGAATTTTTTTAAAATTATGGTTTATTTAACGACGCTCGCAACGGCAGAGGTTATATCAGCATCACCAGTGTGCCGGAATTTTGTCCTGCAGGAATTCTTTTACATGCCAGGAAATCTACTGACATGAGCCTATCGCATTTAAACACACTTAAATGCCATCGACCTAGGCCAGGATCGAACCTGCAACCTCGAGCATAGGTCAGCACTATACCAACTACGCTACTGAGGCTGTCGATATAATAAATATATTCAACAAATGCAGCACATTAATGATTGCGAATTTCTCACAAATATAAATAAATTTTAAAATATAATTTCATTCATCATTTTTAGCAACTATTCTTCCATATTATCTGAATCAAATTATATTATTCTCTAGTAAATTAGTATTTCGATAATAAACAACGAGAACTGCTTTTTCTTTTCTCTAAAATTATATTCCCACAGTAATACTATTCTAAATGGAAGAAAAACAGGGTGCATTTAAGCTTCAGAAGGTCCTACTACACTATATTTGATGTAAAAATTATGCGAACACAAAAATGAAGTTCTAAATATAGGTTCATCTGTTCACTTAAGAAGCCAAATTTATTTAATACATGGTACAGTACACATTCTGGTGGATTATGACTACTGTGAACAATGCACCATATGGACATTATTTTTAAATGAAACCCTTCAGTTAATACCAGCGTTGATACAACTGTCAAGAACATATTTTAAAAGAGGTTTTTGTAATTGAACAAAATTAGTCTTGTATTTGTAAAGACTTACTTTTAAATAATTATTTTCAATACATAATTATAACATCCCACTGACCAAAAAAAAAATTAAAATGAAAGCATCATTGAACAAAACACTAAAATAAATACAAATGAATTTTTTTTTTAGTAGGTTATTTTACGACGCTTTATCAACAGCTCAGGTTATTTAGCGTCTGAATGAGATGAAGGTGATAATGCCGGTGAAATGAGTCCGGGGTCCAACACCGAAAGTTACCCAGCATTTGCTCATATTGGGTTGAGGGAAAACCCCGGAAAAAACCTCAACCAGGTAACTTGCCCCGACCGGGAATCGAACCCGGGCCACCTGGTTTCGCGGCTAGGCATGCTAACCATTACTCCACAGGCGTGGACCAAATGAATTATCTCCCTCCCCAGAATAAGGGTATCGGTGGGGATTCAAATGTCCAGTTCTGTGTCCTCAGTTAATTCGCAAAGTAGTAAAGAGGAAACTGCGAATGCTAGTGGGGATAATTGGCGAAGTATGAAATGGGATGTATCTTATAGATATTGCAAATAGTAAACTCGACCACTACCTAAACATTATAACAAAAATGTTCTTTGGTAGGAAAAAAAAACAAATTTCTGTGTCAATCTAAACAATGCAATAGCAAGTAGATACAATTTTTACACGTCTGTTTATATTCCACCAATAGAAAATAAATAAAAAACTAAGTTAAAGAATGTCTGAAATAAAGTTGATCACTTGCAATGTATTGCTGATGTACTGATATTGGTCATATACTTTCCACAGCAACATATACCCACCTCCAGATATTTTAAAAGATAATTTCCCACATTAATCTAAGTTATAGCATAAATTACAAGATAATAGGCTACATAAATATAAGTTAAATAATAATTAAGTCCTTTAGTTTGAGCAGCTGTGACAATGTAGTTCCAATGTTCTTACTCAACATTTCTCTATCATTCTGCTCAGGAACAACATGGCACACTTCATTATAAGTCTTTTCCTTCAAAAGACTTAAGATACAATATTCATAAAATATATCAGAAGCACGCAAATGTTTGTTATATATATACACAAACGATACTTTCGGGGCAAACTGTCGTACATGGATAGATAGTCAACATGCTGAAACCATTCTTCCAATATCAAGGGCAGTGGAAGTTACGAATTGTTAGCCGAATGGCTAGAGCACAGGCTAAAGATAGTGTTTGGTGGTAGGTTTTTGCGGGGTACTCCCATTTTCCTTATCAGCATTCCACCACTGCTCCATTAATCATCATTAGGCAGTGCTACGTATTTAGTTAGCCTCCCATGATGCACCAAGGGCAATGCCTATAATGGCAAAACGAACTACAGCTTCTGTACATTGCTCATAATATATAGCACAGCACATGCCAGCAACTCAAGGCCCAAGAGGGAGACCAATGCGCAGCATCTCATGCTATTACAAACCAAGCCTAGGCAAAGTAATGACCACACACCAAGAACAGGACACAATGATAATAAATTTCGAGAGGATATCCGTGATAGCAATATACACAGAACCACTAACACCTATAGAAGAACTAATAACAATCATGTCCACCAGAGGGCAAGTGGTCCCAGGTAGAGACATAATATTAGCTGGTCTGAACTGCAGACTAAACAACACCAACCACAGAGCAAAAGAGCTAATGGAACTGATGACGGAGGAAGGCTTCATCCTCGTCAACAAAGCTGAAGTCAAAACGTACCGGTACATTGTAAAATCAGGCCAGCAGCATTATAGACTTAATTTTCTTCAAAGGCCACAACATTATGTTAATGAATTATAGCGTGTGTCACGCAAGAGAAGGCGATGATAAAGAAACACTGCCCAGTCTCAGCTCACTTTAACGTCACAAAAATAGAGAGGAGATAAGAACACGAAGATACCAACAATTCAAGGTGACTAGACAACGTCGTATTAAGGCAACAAACCGAGGAAAGGAAAGAAATCGATGAACACATTGAGCTGTGCTCAATGTCTCAATCAATTCTACTAGCCCACTGTACCACTGACAGCCTTCACATTCCGCCATATTGCTGACAACGCCATCTTTTCATGCATAATCCCTGTTAAATTTCCTATTGGCTAGCTGGATCACGAGGTACATTAGAGAGAGGGAAAGCTAGTCTTCTTGGTAGCTACGAAGAGACTGAAAATTCACTCAGAAACTCATCGTCGTACATGGAACATCGTTGCGATAAGTATACTCAGGAACTCGGCGTCATACATTAGACATCGGAAGTATACTCAGCCAGCCGCTGTGGTAGACGTGATTGCAATTTTACTTAGATAGGTGTTGCGGGGATAAGTATACTTAGGAAATTTGAGTCGTACTGTAAATTCAGTGAGCCGGCATTGTGAGGATTAGTAGAGTTAATTTCATCTGTTATTGTAATTATTCGTGTTTATTGGTTTGGAGGTTAATTAAGTTAATTACGTTGTTCAGATGCATTGCATTATACGTCGATTTCTGAATTGGATAGAAGACTCGAGAATATGGCTATGAATAGTCGTATCGATTACTATCTCTACGTGTGTCTATCATTTTGATGACTAAATTAATTACAGGGCTTAGATGATTTCAGTGTTAGCAATCTCCTTTCTCTCTCTCTCTATGTTTATTTGTATTATATTGTGCAGATGTGTCATTGTGAATTGAAATTACTGTAACTGCTTAGCTATAATATTTGTCATACAAGTTGAGTGTGTGTTATTTTCCGATACTAGAATGTTCCCTTCAGGAAATAGTGTATTAGTATACATGGGACTCACGTATTGTGAGAGTTATGTATAACCTCGAATACACAATTGTGTATCATGTTGAATAGAGCTCAGTCATGTATGGTGTTAAATGGGACTTATGTATTCTGAATATTGAATGACTGAGAGTGTGAGGTTGGTAAATATGATAATGCAACACGTATTTTTAGATTATAATTTTGTTACAGTACTTGTTATTCAGCTTCATCATTAATGTATCACATCAATTCATTCGTGTACTGTTTATCTATTGCTTCGTCAATTACACTGTTTGTTATAAACTTGCATTTGTTATTTCATCGCTATTCCATTGTGCCCACCCCTAAACTCAATCCTCTAACATCTGACGAGTGGTACAAATTGGTAGCAGTAGGGCCTCATAAATTGGTAGCAGAGTCGCCTCAACATAATGAGAAACGACACAGAAGTAGCCGCAGGAAGGAAGACAATCAAGGCAGCACTGGTGTACAACCTGAAAAGATCACGCATATGGTTCGAGAGACTGCTATATGAAGAGAAAGATCACCCTCCAAACCATGCATGCAGCAAAGGACAATAAGAATCCGAAGGCAATAAGGCAATACAGCATCGCCAGGAAGAAATACAAAGAACTATCGGAAAAACGGAACACCTGGAAAAAGAGACAGCAAGCATAATAGAAGCCAAAAACGACACATTTATAGCATTGAAGCCTAGGAAAGCACAGCATAGTGGAAAAATAGAAATGGCAGTATGGGAAGAGCACTTTAGTAACAGCCTAAACGTAGAAGAAACCATCACTAATACCGAGCTGTTACATGGGATCATACCAAGCAGAAATCGATCCCTTCATGAAGGAGGTGGTGCACGAAGCAATCACGTCACTGAAAAAAAAAAAAAAAAAAAAAAAAGGTCCCAGGACCCGACAGCATAGGCAATGAACACACAAAAGACTCAACAGAGACACTACTACCAGCAATCACAGACCTAATGAACCTCTGTCTTCATGTGTGCAATATCCCCATAACATGGAGGACATCGACAAAGTGCTTTACAAGGGGAAAGGGAACCAGTCAGACCCGAACTCATACAGAGGGATAGCGCTAGACAAAGCTCCTCACCAAAAGGGTCTCAGAAGCAGTAGAACACAAAATCCCAGATGAGCAGTTCGGCTTCCGTAAAGGAAGGAGCACCCTACACGCTATCAACAACCTGATCAATGACATCGAAGAAGCACTAAGACACCCAAGAGGCAAATTCCACGCAGTATTTGTCGATTATACAAAAGCCTTCAACACGCTAAACAGACCACTAATACTTGAGAAACTGGAAGCCATAACCGGTAAGGACAACAAGATCACGACAATGATATGATATGCAACATACTGACTAACTATGTGCAAATAGCAGACAGAGTCGCAGTTTCAAAATTGATAACACAAACCAATGGAGTACTACAAGATGATCCACTAAGTCTCCTGTTGTTCAACACTGCGATGTACGAAGTGGTGAAGACAATTAAGCAAGACACAGAGGACGTGAAAACTACTTATATGCTGACAACGTGGTCATCGGATCACGATCCCTGCAGGAAGTACAAAAAGCCACCAACCATCTGGACAGGTGGGCAAAGGACAACAAGCTGACAATCGACACAGAGAAAACCGACGTTCGAAAACAAGGCAGAGAGGCAGCAGGAGACAGGATATAGCCTACCCAGGAGCAAAACCCTTCAAATACCTAGGTCTAACCATGCAAACTACAGCAAGAGTTCACATAAAGTCCTGAGCAACGGCAGCCACAAAAGCCATATTCGACATCAAAACAATCACGAGGCTCTCGCTGGAAACCACCATGATTCTATTCGACACGGAAATAGCGCCCAACGCCACATACAGACTGGATACCACATGGGAGAATCTGAGCCTGACGGACCTAAAGATACTAGAAGCAGTCAAGTCGCGTTTCCTAAAAGCTACCCTGGGAATCTCGAAACTCACAAAATCCAGGCTAGCCTACGAACCTGCCAAGGAGACATTCTTCATTGAAGACCTACAGATAAAGCATGGATTACCATCCACAGACGCCTGGAAAAAACTACTGCAGGACAGAGTGAGGAAGAGGAAAGAAATCTGGCCAGATTTCTCCTCAACAGAGGCCATGACAAATAGGACACTGACAGACACCAACCAGGATCTTCGGCATTTTGTGAACTCGATGGCGGTACATGGGTACCACCATAAACTGTGCAAAAACGAGCACTTCAATGACCCAGAAAAAACCTGTGTGTGCAACCTATGCAACAAACAATGCAACCGATACCATGTAACCACATGTAAAACTGGGTAACATCCATTGTGAACTTTTGTGAAAGTGCAAAGTGACAGTTCGCCTAACGAACAAACTGTGTTAATAATATCAAGCACAACTTGTGCGATCTATCTTTATTATTTTAAAATAACAATATTTTAGTGTACAAACAAATGGGCAGCAACTATATTTGATAGGGTACTCCATTTTCAATACCAAATAGTACTGTAACTTAAAAACTAAGAAGTCCTTGTTCGATAAGTGAATATGAATTATCGGATAACAAAATTTCGCAACTGTTTGTACATTTACACAACAGAGTTGAAAATCTTCATCCGAAATACAAGAATTATTATAATGACTCTGTGGCTTCACTTAATCTGAGCTTTGTTTCCACAGCAAAGTAATTTCTTATAGTTTTTTTTTTTTCCATTTCTTCAGTTCGAACAAAATGGATTAAGTTTAAGTTGCCTTTTAAGAATTTATCAAATACACTACTGTTGTTGCTTATCTCCAAATGTTTGCTATTTTATTGACATCTAAAACTTTGAATTTCACACAAAACTTGAGTAAATGTGATATCTGTTTCCATACGACATCTTTCTTTGCATCCAAAAACTGAATAAGTTTCTTCAAATTGTTTCTACAAGCTACTGGCAAAAAAATGCATAGGTTATCTATAGATAGCTAAATTCAAATACGAGTTAGTAGAGACAAAACCATTTCATTTCACAAACAGAACAGTGATGCAACTGAAATCTATCATGTGCGTGATGCTCTGACTAGTTCGTATACTCCCTCACAAACCACTCATCCTCCTGGCCATCCTGGATTTCAAAAGCAGTGGGATGTTATCTTTTCCAAAAAATTTTAGATAAATTCCTTTCTTCTTTCAAATCCGAACTAGACATTGCATGTCTCCTAGCTCTTCAAGAGAGTGAGTCTGGAACTTGGTTACACGCATTACCTTCTCCTCACATCGGCACTCTAATAGATAGTACATCCTTTAACTTTAAAATCGCAATGGCTTTACGCCTTGGTTGTAAACTCTGCCAGCCACACCAATGTATTTGCGGAGGAATTGCTGATATTTACGGCCATCACTCAGCTGTGCGAGGAGCAAGGGTCGCATTCCCAGACATACATCACTCAATGATATCATTAAAAGATCTATGACTTCTTGTGGCATCCCGTCTCTTTTGGAACCACCAGGTATTAGTCACGCAGATGGTAAACGACCCGATGGTCTCACCTTAATTCCATGGTCTAGAGGAAAATCTTTAATTCAGGGCTCCACTTGCATTGACACACTAGCTCCATCTCACTTGCCAAATACCTCCAGACGCGTAGCATCTGTTGCTGAATTAGCCGTGAAAAATAAAGTCAATAAATATGCTCATCTTTTAGACAATTATATTTTTGTCCCTTTTGCTGTGGAGACCTTTGGTCCTTGGAGTCATGACAATAAAGTTTTGGTATCTCAAATCGGCCAAATTTTGATCTCCATTACTGGTGATCGTTGTTGCACTACTTATTTGCGTCAACGTTTAAGTATTGCAATTCAACACGGACATGCAAGGAGCATTTTGGGTACTCTTCCTGAGTCCAGCCCTTTCGACGAACTCTTTCTCCTGTAAAATTTTAGTAAGTATTCCATATGTAAATATTTGTATTTAGTTTTATATACCGTATTGTTCAAATTGTTTCAAATTTTCATAAAATCTGTAGCCATTGAAACTGTAGAGAATGAACTACCAAGTATCTCATTATTATTATTATTACCGTGTATATTAAAATGACTTGTATGTTTTCATAACTGCATGAATAACACATAATGACTTAATACTAGTTAGTGTAGAAAGATATTAATGGAAAAATTATATATATATATATATATATATATATATATATATATATATATATATATATAATTTGAACTGATAATGGAAAAAAACAGAACTTGATGAAACATCATCCCAACTGCATTCAAGTGTTATAAACTCATTATAAACTCGACTGTTTTTAAACAAACTCGTCTCTATGGCAACTGTCAGCTTACATCAAGGGAAAATATCCAGTTTAAATATGTGAAAACTACGTAAATTCTTTTTTTCATTTTCTCAAGTCTTTCTTACTGAATTAAGTTGAAAATTTAAGAAGTTATTATTCACATTTTCATTTACAAGAACCACTACTTGGATTAAAATAATAAAAAAAAAATTGCCATATTTTAAATTTTCGAAATTTTGGCAATTTTTTTACAACCAATTACAGTTTTCCTCCTAGTTCCCACAATTTTAAAAATATTTAAATATATTGTGTTCGGCTAATCTATACTGCAGATTTTGGACAAAATAAAAAACAGTTTTTCCTTTGTATCCACACGACTCAAATGAGCTGACAAGACGCCACAACTCAACTTTGAGTGCACACAAATACTTGTGTGACTTAAATTGTGGTTTTCTGTTAACGTACCTCAGTAACGAAGGGCCCCGGGATCGACACCCGGCCCCAGAACAATTTTTCCTTGAAATTATTCAAACCTGCTTTACAGGGAGCTACTACCTGAAACCCAGATTTGTATAAAATAAAAAACAGTTTTTGAACCTGTTAAGCTGAATGTATCCCCTTAAAAAGAAACTCATTTCTTCTATTAAGAGAGTGTCTGGATTTTCAAGACCAAATAAAATTTGTGAAAATATTGGCAATTTTAATTACCTCTTAGTTTCGAAAATCCTACACATTACAGTGTTTAATTTAATGGCAATGATTTTTTATGAACGCATATATTTATGTAACTCAAACTGTTTATGTAAGAATTTATAAGGACAGAGTTAGAAAAGAGAATTGTAAGATTTTTTAAAAATCATTTAGTTTCCAAAATCATTCCTTAAGACTATCATCCTTATCCTTTGCCTTCTCTCTAAAACTGGAGAAAAAAAACTAAATTCTTCATAAAAAGATTAAGTTCTACATGACAATATTTTGTTGTATGAAACAGATAGAGTTATGCCATATGATTAATGGCATATGTTACACAGCACCTTTACAAGAAGTTTCTGTTCAAGCCACAAAAATAGCAAGATTGAAGTTACTTATTCTTCTTAGTTCTAGTAATGCTACAGGTTCTGCTTATTTTTGCATGATTTTATATCTTTCATAACAACAGTTTTGATGTAAATAAAATTATTTTAAACAGATGTTTTAAAAATTGTGAATAGATGTAGCATGAGTTGATAATACATGCATACAATCTGGCCAATACATTAAATCATATCTTTAAAGTTCAGCTAAAATCCCATGTTGTAACTCCATAATTTTTCTCACAAAACACTATTTTTCCTGTTACTAAATTTAATACTAGATTTAATAGTGTTTCTTAGCAACACTTTCTAGTATGTATTATTGTATTCGAAAGACATGTACATAAAACATAAAGGTTTACTAATCGAAACACTATGGCAATAAGATTATTACAAAGATTCTGATTCCTGTATTTCTCAAACAAGCTGTCTCTGCTCCAGCACAAGAAACGTGTAAAAGTCGTCTGTGTGTACATGAATCTGTTCCTCCTTTGGAAATATTTAAGATGGTATTTTTAAAGTTATAGCAATTGTTCTATCAAAATATACATAATTTTTAATGTTATCTTCCTTCAGACATTAATTTCAATCAATAATTTTCAAGTACATTATTTTTATGGTAAAATTTAATTTAATTTCTACGACTAACGAAATCTCTGTTCAAAATAGTAAAAATAGGGCTAATTTTTGTACCTTACAAAATAAATTTCTTCTAATGTACTGTAGGCCTATATTGTTGATAATATCTTGATTAATGTTAAAGTTCAATGCTATCATACAGTTTTTAGTAAATTAATAGCAATTAACAATTAACTGGTGAAAGAGAGAAAACAGAATTCAAATGAAGTAAAGATCCAGGCTACAAGAAAAATCACACACAACAATAACAACCATTCAAGCTTGTGTTAAAAATTTGTCACAAATTAATACACTGTGTGAAACATATATTAATCCCATCCTACATTTAAATTAATAAATATAGCTGGTTTTTACAATGTTATGTAAGTAGGATTACTGAAAAATACCAACATATAATATAAGAACATCTAAAATTGCACAAATCATACTATACAGAGTATCTGGGTGCATTTGTTACAGATGCTGATAAGTGATAGTTATCAAAAGAAACAAGCACTGCTAATGAACCCATATCTGTCTGGTATATGTCCTTAAAAGTGTCGTTTTCATAGTGAGCTGGGAGAAAATTGGTTGTAATTTTTATGAAGAATTATTTGTAATTTGTGTTTTTATAGTGTACACATTGCAACTCACATGGTTTATTGCAGAATTCGTTAAAAAATGGATGGTTTCATTTCCACATCATCACAAGCGGCTAAGATTCTTGCTAAAATTTCCTCCATGTTATTCACTGGTAAAGAAAAACGTGGAAATTTGGGGAGAGTGATGGTCAAGAAGTAGGATTTCTTTATATTCATCTTACAGAACAACACTGATCCAGATGCGACACTATTAAAGACATGGTGCATTGTACTGAAGTGCTACTGGATATGGTTTCAATAGTGAAAATTATCCTTTCTCACATTTTTATCATTTCCCAGAATTTGCAACTCACCCAATACCCTCTACATACATATACAAGCAACACAACATATCAAATTGTGCAAACTTACCTACCTGTTCCTTTAAAAAGTAGTGTACAAGAGCTGAAACAATTCTTTATGACTAAACAAAATATTGTACAATCCTTTTCTAATAACATCAATAGAGTTCAAAAGTACATTATAGACAAAAGAATAAGAACATTACAGAAAGGTACAGGCAAGGGGTACTGAGAGGAATACTGTTAGAACAATATTATTAGTGCAATAGTACATATTTGCAGATATTACAGTATTGCCAGCACAATATTAACAGTAATAGATTGACGATTCTGGTGGCAATACTTTGAATGAGAACCACTCCAAAAGTAAAGCACCATATATGTTTAAAAATTCATGTTTTGTTCTACATTTTTTCTGTTCACTTAATATATTAAAACACATCTCCTTCACGAACAAAACTTTATTTTTTTTTCTTATAATTCCTGTCTTTCTCAATAGCTTTATAATAATTTCGAAATAGTGACGACCCTGAAATAAGTTTTATATAGATGCAGTACTTCCTCTATGTAAGTACTGGGTAATTCATTTCTATCTTCATAAGCTGAAATTCAAACCACTGTTTATGAAGCTACATTAGCAATAATTTCCTCTTTTCTTATATATATATATATATATATATATATATATATATATATATATATATATATATATTCTTCTTCTTCTTCTCCACTTCATGGATTAGGATCTGCCTGTTGAATTGGTTGAATTTTATCGCTTTCAGATAATGTACGAAAATGTTTTTCCTCTTTGTCTATAGTTTAATTTACTTCTTGGCTGACTAAAACTAATTCTACTAGGCCTACTTTTGATTTTGCCAAAGGCGAATCTGAATTTGTTTCTAGTTTTACGATATTTAAGAAGTAATTAATGAACATTGAAAATCAACATTTTGCTTCTAAGGATGTAACTACATATATATATAGCAAACAGCAAAACTGTAGAACAAAACATTTTTCCAAATCCATCTTTTCGAAACATTATTCCTAACGTCTTTTCTTCCGAATTGTACATTGCTAATGTACATTGTCCCGAAAATAAATGTTTCCTTTAACCAACATTTCCACATGAGAATTCATGAAAGTGTAACAATACTTTGGCCTTGCTAAATAATGCTTACATTTTGAAGTAAAAATGATTGTGTTTTATTCTCCTACTCACTTACAAAACAAAAATACAGAGAGAGAGTCTACAACAGTCACATCTGCGAGGAGAGGTATTAAACTGTTATTACATGGATTTGTATATTATTATGAAACAAGATCTGGAGGGGAGGAAAAAATTAATTAGAAATGCAAGTGACTTTGAACAAAGGAACGTTCTACAAGAGCCATCACCATGGACGACTGTTCTGAGTGCTTAAGGGTGACGAACTACCATGCCATAGGCAGGGGAGAGGCAGATCAAGTAAGACAAAATATACAGCGTGCAGCCCGAGACCATCCAGAACTTCTTCCATTATAAATATTGTGTAATGAACGAGTTTCTTCCAGCATAGTAAGTTTCTTGCCCAAAGGTGAAATTTTACAGAAATAAATTCGAAAGTAGAGAAAACGTGATCAATTCCAAAATTCGACATTAGTAGGAGATCAATTTGAGATTGCTGAAAGGTACAAAAAAACTCATCGGGGTGAGAGATTTCTATTATTTGACTCATATCTATAGGAAGATAGTAATAAAGGCCGGATAATTATGTTTGATACAAAAGAAAACTTACAATTTTTAATGAAAAGTTACGAGAGGTTTGTAGATGGTATGTTTAAGGTCAATTGAATGGCTCAGTGCCAGATTTTTTAGCTGCAGATTTTTGCATAAAATGACTGTAAATTATCATTTATATGTATGCCAAAGTAGATGTACTAGATAAATATCAGATTAGAGTAAATGAGAAATAATTTCCAATTGAGAGCATATAGTTTTAAAAAACGATAACTTTGAGCGTAATTGTGGTTTAGGCAACTCTGGCATTGAATCATTCAATTGCACTATATTATAATCAACGTATACAGAATGGAAGTAATACCATATGACTACAATTTTTAACAGCTTATTCCTTCGATAGAGTACAACAAAAAATTCTAATACCATATTGCAGGTCTAGCACTACAGTGTGTCCTACTCGCTACCGAACCCAGAATTTATTTTAATAATTCCAATACTAATGAAGATATTGCAATGAAATTTGAAGAGGACTTACCTCATTCTGCGAGAAATGTGGTGACATCATAACAGATGCTGGAAATGCTCGCCATATGCATCCAGGCAAGATTGAATTCGCCAGACAATATTATATATCTTCGCTAAGATGTTCGCGTTTATTGCCTGGATCTCTGTGATGATGTTTTCTTTCAAAGTCTATGGTTCGTGGTTTGTTCTTATAAACTGTCCCTTTCAGATGGCCCCACAAAAAAAAAAAAATCAGGTGATGTCAGGTCAGGGCGAGTGCAGTGGCCAAGGCCCTTTCGAAATGACGTGGTCGCAGAAAAAGGACTGAATTTCGGCCATGCTGGCGATTGATGTGTGGCATGTCGCACCATCTTGTTGGAAATATCCGACGGTGAGTTCCTGGTCGTCCATTTGATTTACAACCATATTGAATATTTCAAGGCATTCATTTGTTGCGATGATTGTATTGAAGAAGATGGGACCAATTATTCACCACCGAGATATTGCACACCAAACACCAATCTTTTCTGAATGAAGGGGCTCTTCATGTATTGTATGGGGGTTTTTACTTGCCCAAATACTGGAATTTTGATTATTTATCTATCCCGACAGGTGAAACCACACCTCGTCCATGAACCAAGTGTAGTCCAGAATGATCAGATTATTTTGAAGAAATGTTTGAAACATTTGACAGTAACATAATCGTTTCACTTTGTCAGTTTCTTTTAATTCGTGCATCACAGTGAAACGGTAAGCATGAAGCTTCGCTTTTTTTGCAGCACGCTGACAAGTGCTTTTGAACATTCCTGTTTCTTGCGAAAGTCGGCGGAGTGATTTAGAGGGAGACGCCAGTAGTCTATTCTTTACATTCTCGAGCGTTTCCTGTGTCATTTGTTCTCTACTTCCTTTCTGCATGTCTGTTCAGTAAAATTCAATGTGTTTCAAGATTCTTCGATAAGGCCCAAATGGTGGACTTACTTGGCAGATGTCGGTTGTCTCCAAATCTCTCTACGAACTGCTCTTGACATGCCTGTATTGAGTCTGTGTTCCAATACACTCGAATAATAAACACACGCTCTTCAAGAGTATACCGATTCATTTCAACTGCACTATTTGTCTTTCTACAAACTGTTTTCCAATACACTTGAATTACGAATAAACACAATCAACAATAAATGATTACACATGCAACGCAACAATCACAAATAAGCCAGTGGATAAGCACGTTGTTGCTACTCCAAGTTACACCATACAACAGTGATAAATATCTTCATTACTATTGGAATTATTAAAATAAATTCCGGATTCGGTAGCAAGTGGGACACACTGTTAAGTGGATAACTGAAAATATAATATTTTGAGACAATTAGGGAATAGCTTTTGAGCAACCAACTTATTATCTCCATGTGTAGTAATGCTGTATAGTAGATATTTAGCTTAAGAAACCATAATGGATCTCTAAGCTTAGTACTTAAATAACCCACTGGAATAGGTAGGGTAATTCAAATATCAAGTTACCTATAAATAGTTATAGTATTAGACTCGTGATATTAGTCCCACACGAATACTTATCTCAGAAAAAAATAATTTCCCCTTAAATGTTAACACTATTTTATCTGGTAAGTACTATCCACACGATTCTTATTTTTACTCTTATCATTAGAGAAGTGGTTAAGGAATGATTTATTCCTTTGCAGTTTTTAAATAAAACAGACGGTTTTCTCACAAAATAAATGTAAAGATTAACATGTTTAATTATTTCCTGCCATTAGGAAGTCTGGCAATTCTATTGCAGTGACCTATAGACGGAATGCATGCATAATAGGTTTTTTACTTATTTTAATGTATTTTCAATCTGCACAGTTATATCACTTCCATTCTGTATATATGTATGATTTTTTTATTATTATTAGTAACAGTTCCACAATCAGAAGAATTACTTTCGGAATTCGATTTTCGGAAACTTAAAAGTAGGATTACAGCCTTTCGGAAAAATGTACGAGAATCAACAAAAGAATGTGGTTTGCGTGTACTTTGTTTTATGAGTGAAACTCGCATATTCATGCTCACGTCATACAATTTGTCATTAAATTCATGTTTGCTGGAGGTGTGAGTGAAATGAGAACTGACAGAAACCATTGCTCCATTTACTACACACTTTGTGTCTGGAGACCTCACACTAGCATGTGTTTGGCTGCATAAAGGATCATAATATTTTATATTAAGAAGGTGCTTTAATGGGCAGTAATGCCTGTGTACTTTCAAATAAATAAATAAATAAATATGCCAAGCTACAATTTTGAGATTCACACTGATGTTCAAAATGTTCATTATTGCTTGTAGAATGCTAGATAGAAGTTCTATGACATAGATAATTTTTAACTCCGGGAAAAATGCAAAAGTGTGGTAATTGGATGGTAAATAAAGACTTTTTGTCATAACAAGTATGCAACTATGAGCCTTTTTCTTTACTCCTGATATTATTATATCTATGTGCTCCTCACAAACAATATAACAGTAAAACACACACACACAGATTCACAGAACAAGCTAATGTACAATGCCATTTCCTTCTGAAAAAATATTGTCAACGAAAGATTTGAAGACTTTAAGAAACACAATCCAGTTTGTCGTACTAATAGTTTCAATGTAAGCAACTACACGTCTGAACGAAACTGCATGCAGAATAGAAGACAGCCGAATGTGCAGCCGCAACTAAGAAGGGAAGCAGGACGACACAGTGGATAATCACGGAATCTGGTGTTAGAAGAAATACTTACAGTCCTAAATTGTAGAGGAGTAGTGGAATGCAAAATAGAGATAGAAGTATGACTATCCCTCTGAGAACTCGCTTCATAATGCAAACAGGAGTATAGCAATATTCTACTCTATTAAAACTCAATACAGTACCTGTAAAACGGGACAGAGAAAACACAATATAGTCTCACTATGTTAAATATGTATAACAGATTCTCAATTATTTACTTCTATACCTCAAAGTTGATCATGTCTTCAAGAAAACTTTAAATATTTGACTGTTAATACACACTTCAGTGTTATACAGCAAAAGTACGTCATTTCATCCACCATACTCATTAAAGCACCCACACTTCTCCTACTCTGTTATCAATCACAGACGAAGGACGATGAGGGGAGGGAAGAGCAACAAGAAAAACAGAATAAAAAATGAAAACAAAATAAGGCAACTGAAGTGGGGACAGTCAGAGGAGATTTCTGAGGTTCACTGAGCATGTGATTGTGTAACAAATGCAGGTCATGAACAACCAAGACTGGGTTTTATCTTTTTCTTTTTTTTGTTTTTTGTTTTTTTTTTTTTTTTACATTTCCATAGAAACACTTCTATGCTGTCAATTTATATAGTACATTAATTTTTCCAATATCTTCAAGTACTGTTTCTTTCAAACCTCGTATAGCATTAGTTGCCTAGTGAAGCTTCAATTATCATAATTATTTCGTTACATAAAACAATGACAGTTATCAAAACAATGATAATCGATCATTTAAACTCATGTTATAGCAACAATTTGTTCCACAAATAAAATCAATGTCTTCAAGTATTATTTCTTTCAGGCCTTTAAAGAGCCCCATCATACACGCAGTTATTAGGAGGTAAGTCTGTACAAACCTAAATCGACACGCAAATCTCGTGTGTGGGCGAAAAGCATCAAGACCTTTGACCTTGAGGTAAGTCACCAGATTTCAAAAACTGCCTGAATTTTTCGGATTGTAGAGCTCTCCAAATTAAGCGGGAGAAAACTTAGGTATAGAAACGAACAATACTGTGAGCATGTGATCGATATTTCGTAATTGTTTCGTTTTAAGCAGTTCTCTATAGCAAATATGAAAGTACGGAGCTTTATGAATGTAAAATCATAAATGAATAGGTACTATTGTATTTCTCAAGTGATTGCATTTATTGACGGGGAATTTGACTTCTTTGTCAACTGTAAGTCCACAAGCGTGTATGGACAATCCCATTCAGATATAGCCTACCTCCTGAGGTAAGTCTGTACAGATAAGTACAGATATTGCATTACTGTATATCTCTTCCAGTCATTGGTCGCTAAATTTCAAATAGCTTATCTTAGTCATGGGTGTCGACGTAATAAAAAGCATTGAACCTTTGGGATCTCTTTTCTCCCTTACTGAAAATAAAAGATCTGCATCTGGTGAGTCTTTGCATGTATGGGGGACGTGGCATCACACCAGTAGCCTATGAAGTGGAGCTTCGAATATGGTAATTCGCTCCATTAAACTGTCGGCTTTAAAAACGAATTAATTTATCATTTAAACCCATGTTGTTTCTGTAAATAATCCTAGTGATATATAAATATCTTTCTTCTATATTATAATTGTGAACAAAATTATGTATTACCTACAAGAAATATCATTCCTTAACACTAACACATTGATTTAATTTAACAGAAAGTGATAGACATTATATTTCTTATAGAACTTTTAACAGAAAAACTGTAAAATAAAATTAACATGTATGTAATTGCATGTTTCGATATTATTAAATTCTTTATTTTCACCATAATGACATCAATGATATGTTTCATTATCATGTCATCACGAGTTTTCATTACTTTAATACTGTTCCTAGCACCAACAATTTTTAAAAAATTTTATATAACACTTTTTTTTTATCAATGTTGTTCTATTCGCTGTATGCAAAAGATTGTTTGCACATATCGTCATGTGAATGCAAGAACTAGGTAGCTCGAAATTTGCGTGTTTTAGTTACCTCTTTTATAGCATAGCAAAAATGGCACAAAATGTAATGCAAGAACTTGGTAACTGATCGAACGATACCAGCGACATCTATTTTCCAATATAACAAATAGTTGAATGAAAACGAGACATATTCCTTAGTGCAATAAATAAGTAAATAGGCAATGTCACAAAATATGAAAAATCGAGTTACCTAGTTCTTGCATTCACACGACGATATTAGGTCCACAATTCGTTTACTTGTCTCAATCAAAATCATTAATTATTTTTAATTTAACACTTAAAAAAATAATATTTCTAGTTCTCTCTACATTTTTCACACCCATAGCACTTTTCTAGGTTCATTTAACATGAAATAAAACCACCACTCAAACTGCAAACATTAAATGATCTGCAATTGATAACTATCACTCAACTCTTCAATAATCAATTATTATGAAGACTGTGAACCACCCAAGTCCAGGCCTGGTGGCCTGGTCATGTGACACTACGAAACATTTGGACACGTGACTAGATGTTCTAGATGTATGAATGTCCTCTTGAACACTTCGTAATAAAATATGGCACTCTAGCATTTTCTTCAATGTCAAAAGATATGAAAATGGCAACAATGCCCTCAACTGGAAGTGCAAACTATCGTTTTCTGACAACTTCCAGTCGATTTCCATGCTTATGAAATTCTGATTTCAAAATCTTGTGACAAGAGGTGGATTTACCTATAGGGTCACTAGGCACGGGTCTAGGGGTGGAAGCTGTAGGAAGCGGCATATTTTCACTATATTTTTAATTTCATCAATATTTTTTTTTTTTATAATTGTTCTTAAAAGTTGACAAAAATTATGAAATAGTTTTAAAGTAAGGACTACAATCGACAATACGAGTTTGAACTATTATTACTAACTTGCAGTTGGTTTCTGAGGCTGACTACAATACTAAATTTCCGCAAGGGATCGCGTTACAGTTTCACAATTTGTAAAAAAAAAAAAAAAATGCATAATTAAATTTAAATTATTTTTCACTGTCGTTCTCTTAACGATTTCATTTAACAGTTAGGTAAAATAATTCGAATTAGTTGGTCAGTGGTTATAGCGTTGAAGGCTTTGTACTAGTGTGATACGATTCTGAAGTGGTTAGGCAATTTTTATTTACATGTATAAATATGATCCTTTTCTTTTGTTTGGTTGACAATCACGCGTGGCTCGTTAGCCACGCAATCACGTAAGTGACAAAAATAAACGTGCAAAATTAAATAGGGCAGCATTTCGTAAATTATATAGCAAAGGTAAAGCGAGAAAGGGAAGCTAAGTTCTACGTAAATACACTTGATAAAGCAGACACATTTGTCAAAAGAAATGTTGCTGGTTCCAGTTCAAGCAGTGTTAATAGGCCTACATGTGCTGATAACACTGCAACCGCAGTGAAAGAAATAAATGCGAACAAAACAATGGTTCGAGATGAAGAAAACAAAAAAATTCGGAATTCAAGTCACACATAGATCCAAGTGTCAAATCAGACGTTACAAAAAGGAATAACCATGTTAGTGATGATCCTGTAGAGTGGTGTGTTAAAGAGTCTACACCCTGGAATTAATAAAAATTGTAACAGTGATTCCTGTAATTCACAGAGCCTGATAGCAGGTAAAACCAGGTACTGGTATCTGAACAAAAATGCATTTTATCGTAATCTTGTAAATGATGAATCAACTTTGCGTGTGATTATTTATATTTTCTTGTAGTCCCAATGCCATTTATTGTGCGCTATGTAAATTGTTTGGAGGCAAGACCATGATCACTACTCTTGGCATTTCAGATTGGAAAAACATTTCTTGTAGGCTATTTTATCTCATTATGAAAATTCACTTGAGCCAAAAATTGTGAACCATCGCTTTTAACAAGAAAAAAATCCCTTGAAACCGTAGAAAATCATTTTGAGTCATGTTGAGACAGAAAAATTGTACTGCCGCAATGTAATGAAAAGGGTGTTTGCAGTAGTGAAAATCTAACAAGTCGTGTTGAAAAATTCCATTCATTATATAGTGGTCAGTTTATCTTGTTTCCTGAACTTATAGCTGAGTTTGATCCTTTTTTCGTGGAGCACATTCAACATTATGGAAATCCAGGACAGGGACATGCAAGCTATCTTCAACAATTTGTGATGAAATAATAGAATTGCTTTTTGAAGGTGTGAAAAGATTATCATCAGTGATATCAGATAGGCCTAATATTTCTCTATAATAACAGTAGATTCATATCAGATAGGCCTAATATTTCTCTATAATAACAGTAGATTCTACTGTAGAAATTTCACATATTGATCAATTATCTTTCATATTAAGGTACATAGACGAAAACAGGGAGCCTTTGAACGTTTTCTTTTGTTTTTGCCAAACCCGGGACACAAGTCTGAAAACCTAGCTGAAGTCCTATTGAAAGTCTTGTCTACACATTCCATTAACATTACTGACTGAAGAGGTCAGTCTTACGACAATGCAAGCAAGCCTACACAAGTTTACAGGCACACATTACAGAACGAAATCCGAAAGCACATTATGTGTCTTGTACAGCACGTTCTTTGAATTTAGTTGGCACTAGTGCTGCAAGTTGTTTTCAGAAAGCATGCTCATTCTTCAATCTAGTGTAAAATATTAATATTTATTTCTCTGGTTCTACACACAATGTTAGGAACTACCTACTTTTGTCTCTCACGGAAAAAGGAAGCAAAACAGTAAAAAGTTTATCAAAAACACGTTGGTCAACAAGAGAAGAAGCATGTGTAAGTCTAAATGAATATTGATAGAATGTTATCAATAATTCCTGTGAGAAACCACTGATATGAAATGAGGCCTCAGGCTTACTGAATCAACTCAGCAAAATAGAAATATATCATGATGGCAGTTTGGAAGGACATACTCCAGAGATTTAATAGTGTAAATGTTAAATTGCAAAGTGTAAACATATGTGATATAATGCATAGATTTATAAGAATCACTTTTAGGGTTCATCAGCTCCATTCGTGGCATGTTCAACTATTAAGAACAAACATCCATGGAGATGACTGATATGGACTACAAATGTACCTATAAAAGAGCAAGGAAATGCGAACTTCTTGCTGATGAAGAAACAGACACTGAAATTCTTTTGATTGGTAGGGAGAAATTTAGAGTCAAAACGGTTTTCCCAATACTCGACAAGTTGCACACTGAATTAGCAAGGAGAAAGAAAAGTTATAAAATACTGTCAGTCTTCTTTATAGTTTTCAGTAAACTTAAGGATAGTTCACCACATGTTATTTCTGAAAACTCCAAGCATCATTTATATGAAACTGATTTGGAACCTTTCTTCCCAAGCGAATGTGTATACTTTGAAGCACTTCTGAATTCCTATGGGATTAGTGATGTACCAGTTGAAATGAGAAAATTTTTACAAAAAGAGCAGTTACAGTTCATGTTTCCAAATATTGATATTGCTCTTAGAATATTTTTGTGCACGGCACTTACAAATTGTTCAGCAGAATGCTGGTTTTCTGCTCTTAAAAGAATGAAATCATATCTGCTCTCTACTTTGTCTGAAAAGGAACTAAATAAATACCTTGTCTAATCTTCACATCAAAGCCAATCTCCTGACTAATGACTATCTCAACTAGGAATATATAATCAACAAGTTTGTTACTGTCAAAGCCAGAAGCAAACTTCTGTGAGTAGTGTTTTTTTCTTCATCTTTGTTTTAAAGTTTTCAGGTTGTTTTTGCCATTTTATAACAACTTATAGCATATTTCTGATTATTTTATAACTATATACACTGATATTAAAACATGTTTGGAGAGAGGGGGACTATTTTACATTGTGCTTTGGACCACAAAACTGTTAAATCAACAACTGCAATAATAGTGATAACTGCACGAATGAGTTCTTACACTAAAGTTAAGTGCTGATTTTTAATTGCTGCATTGAAGTGTATATTGTATCAAAAACAATGCCGAAACGAACATAACATTTTTCCTGTGAAACTGTGCAAATGACATACACAAGCACACACATGTGAAATCTAAAAGTCAAATTTTTAAAAGTACGTATTTCATCATTGTCGTCGTCGTCCTCGTCATCATCATCGTCATCGTCATCATCATCATCATCATCATCGTCGTCGTCAGATCCTTTATTGTCATCATTATCTCAAATTTGACTGTCGTCATCGTCATCAACATCATCATCATCATCATCATCATCATCATCATCATGAGACTGGAACTTTGGCAGAATGTCTTTTTAAATGTGTTAAATCTGTCTTCATTTTGAAAGTAAATCTGTACGAATTATACCTTTGTTATTGAAACGTCACAGTTTTATGTTGCTCTTTTCTGCCTTTTTTAATATAAATGCCTAATTTACAAAATAAATGCTTTTTTTGCCTTTATTTGATTATTTATCTATTATTTATCAATTTATTATTAAAAATTGCCTACATGTATATTTTAATCTATTTCTATAACTACTACAATGAAAGTGACTTCACCAAATGTATATTATTGTCTTTCAGTCAGTTCATATTCTCTTTGCAACAATGAGTGCTGCCGTGCAAAAATGTATAACAGTAAGAGTTTTTAATTATCGCTTGTGTTTATTTGTTTTGACAAGGCAAAGAGTGCGGGTCTAACATTATTTTTAACAGTTATTTTTCTTTCAGTTTTCATTGCGACGTTGTTGTAGCTAGCTACATATTTCATATCGCAACATATCAATAAAACCAAATACAAAAATGCATTTTCCAAGGCTACTGGGAAGAAGATTTCTTTGCTTCCAACAGTAATTGCAACATCGAGTCGAAAATCTCAATTTGCATTCGACTTACGTAAAGCTTTTCTTGCTTCCGAAATCCCTTTGTGGAAAGTGCAAGGTTGTGGGTCTAGTGCAAGGTTTTTGTAATTGTCTTTTATTGCATATTTTAGTTATTTATAATGCCTTTTTTCCTGTCTATTTTAGCTATTTATGATGCCTTTTTGCCTGCCTATTTTAATGATTCATAATGCCTAAACTTCCGGTCTCTGATCATTCATCATCATCATCATCATCATCAACATCTCTCTCGACCATTTCCGTAAACATCCAAAAAGATTATGCTTCTGTCGCCATTTGAGAAAAGAGAGAATAAATTCAAAACAAGACACACATATTTACTAATTCATCTGAGTTATGTTTGTACTCTATGTAGAATTGTAGATGAATATATTCAATAATCAAATCAAGTCCAGAAACAATCTATTAAATATGATGACAATCTTACCTTCTCTCGATTTGGGAAAGCAATAAATAAAATAATTACATTTATAAGTCATTCTCTATTTCTATTTTTTAAATGATTACATCATCTTCATTTGTTAACCGAATTCGTTAAAAATATAATATACACTGTTCCTTGAGGAAAATATGGCAGCTGTGTGTAGTGTAGAAGAGAGAACCAAAACGGCAGCCCATTATGAGGTTTGGAGATCTGTGGTATGAGGGCAAAAGTTGTAGAGGACTAAGCATGGACCAAGTGAACAAAATAAAATAATTTTTAACATGTTTATCATAACTCTATTTTTCAGACAGCTGTTCGTTCGTGCTGCTACAATTCTCACGATTTCTCCACTGTGCTCACTCTAAGAGCGAGAGGTAAAGCATTGGACTGCAGATTGAGAGGTCACTGATTCATATCCTGGTATCCCCTAATATTTATAAATAAATTTAATTCTTAATTGTTTTATTAATCAATAGAATAGTTTTTGAAGCAATTTAATTCATCTGTATACATTTCTTAAACAAGAACAATCATTTCTAGAAGTAGGTCTACAATTGTTTGAATCACTTTACTGATCAGATGCGGCTGTTGTCATATGATATCTGGTGAAAAATGATTAACAATTGGTGCAAACAGATGAAAGTCAATGTTAAAAATACTTTTCACACACTATAGTATAATATACAATTTTTAACATGCGTGCCTAGCATTAAAAGATCTACTTTTAGGAAAGGCTGTCTAAAATAAGTAATATTATTTAAGAACTATTAAGTTATTTAAAATCAATAAATAAATAAATAAATAAATAAATAACAATTTCACTGTATTAATATTTAAATTACGATGTTATTTTACCTGATTGACTAGTTTCGATGTAGTTTCCATTATCCTCTGAATTCTGGTCAGTTCCCGTGCTATCTTCTGACTTCCTGTTATGGTAGGTGAGGTATGTTCATGATTGGTAATGTTGTATCGAGAAGGGTATGCATCCTCAACACTCAATTGAATTTCAAAACACACACCCTTTTCCATACAACACTACCAATCATGAAAACACCTCCACCATAACAGGAAGTCAGAAGATAGTGCGGGAATTCACTAGAATTCAGAGGATGATGAAAACTACATCGAATCTAGTGAATCAGGTAAAATAACACCATAATTTGAATATTAACACAATGAAGTTATTTATTTATTTTAAATAACTTAATACTTCTTCAGTAGTATAAAAATTTTAAAAGAGTGTAATCAAAAATTAACAAAAAAAAAAAAAGTAATTATTGTACCTTACTAACAACAGTATCATCAATAAACGAGACTGTGAGGACCATGAACCTCGAGGCCACTGGACCATGTTGTCACAGTTAACAAGATGTTTGTGGGGAGCCCATGGAAATCATTGCATCAAGGAGCTTGTGAAAGTCATGCAAGCTACATTAGCTCCAGTAATTGTTCCATAGCAACTGTGACAGAAGGATGGAATTTTCAAAATTTTTCTTGGAATAGTAATGACAACAGGCCGAAACTGTTTGACAGTATTTTGTGGCTTGATGAGGCAGTATTTCACATGGATGACTCTGTTCATCAGCTATCATTATTGAGCAAGTACAAATCCGCACATTTGTGTTGAACAGGCACAGGGGGATCCAAATGTAAAAATAGTGTGATTACCATGGCATTCACAGGCAGTCCTTTCTTTCTGCGAAAAACAATGAATTCCGAAAGATATCTGTAAATCCTGGAAAAACATATGTGGGCAGTAACTTCTCAATGGAACGACATTGCAAAGCTCCAATTTATGCACAATTTTGTAAATGATATCCGTGAATAACTGCAAGTTGCTGAATTGGTAAAAGTGATACAAACAAATGACTGCTTGCAGCTCAGTTCCTCTGGGAATGGGCCAAGGAAAATGTGTAATGAAGAAAACCATGGACGAACTGGAATCAACAATCTCCAATATCTTCAATAATGTTCCTCAAAACATTTTGCTGTTGGCAGTCACTTACAATTCATGTAATAAAATGTATTGAAAATATTAGGAGCATATGTGGAGATTCAAAATTATGTCAAACTTTAAGAAATGATGTGTATTACGACATTAGCTTCAATCAAATCTATTAACAAATAAAAAAAGTTATAACTTACAACAGTTTAATAATACAGACAGCCAGTATACAACGAAGAAAACTACATCAACAAGTAAAGAATAACTGAAAATAGAGATTATTTTATCGAAAGAAGCAACTGCATGTGCCATATCTATATCAGACCAAGTATTTATACATGAAGACAGAAATTTTTATTGCACCCTATGCTTTGTTCTGCTCGTCAATGCTGTCAGGAGTGTCACTCAGCCTACCAGCTGAGGCAATGCCACATCAAAGAAATTGTTGTACTGTATAAAGCCTTGTAATTTACTGTTAATGCCACTAGGATGATGAGTGCTTTTTTCCTAAAAATTAAGGTGTCGGTTGTGTCACCATTATTAAGTGTCCTTCAGTGTAAAATTTACCTTTTGAAATGTGACGTGTTCATCCAATAAGATGAGTGGCAAGAGTATATTCTAATTAACATTTTTATTGCCACCACACTGTGGATGACGCAAAGCTAAGTACAAAACAAGAAAATAATAGAATTTAAGATTCCTTCAGTACTATATTAAATTACTATCTCTAATTCTCACACACTGGGGAAAATACTGAAAAATATAAAACAATGCCAATCCACTGTTATAAACACCAATCAGTAACTGCTGACAATAAAATAAACGTTTTCTGCATTTTTCAACCAATCTTTCAGTCTCCAGAACAATTTATCTAAGAGACATTCATCTGTTTGTAGAAACAACCCATCGTCTGCTCGAATGCAGCCATGCATCTAATGCCTGCTTATACTGCCTGCTCATTGAATGTCAAACATGTAACATGAATAGGAAAAAACTGTCGCTAGATGGCAACTCCTAATGGCCCTGGAATTCGCTTACCAATATAGGGCCTATGATTTATGTTTATATTATGTGACTAAAATATTACTTTGTATCGCGACTCTAATAAATTCTTTAAGAGTATTTTATTTACTGTATAATACATCAGTCAACAACTCATCAAGATGATATGAAATGAAGAATTAACAATCTATCATCTCATTTTACATAGTAGTTCCACAAATATTTTCGATCTGTTGTTACAGCATCTTCAGGTGGGATGTAGTTAACATATATAGGGTGACTGCACCATTAGACAGCCTGTTAACAGTACTGTAATACACTAGAGTAGTTTCTGATAAGAAAATCATTTAACATTATTTCCTTTATTAATCGCCATTACAAACAAATAGTCTAGTTTTGAAATTTCACATAACATAACATTATAACTACACTTTTTGGACTAAAAATAATACATTTTCCTAGTAGTAACAAATTCTCCAGTATTCGGCCACATAAATCCGTGTCCAGGCAGTTTGAAACCAGTACTCAGCCTCTAAACCAAATTTAGGTTAAATTCAATTTTACTGTTAGAATATGATAAAAATATACATTATACATGTGCTTTCATTATACAGAATTACAAAAAAAATTAGAATGACAGAAGGCATTTCTGAGGTAGACACTATTGAAACAATATTCCTTTTACAAAAAAAAAAGAAATCAGCAAAATATAATATCAATTTAGCTTCCCTTAAGAAAAGGTTGCCAGATTTGACAAAGAGTATTACATATAATTTAGAAACACACCTAAAAGGTAAAATGATAATATACATTTGAAACGCTTAGGGAATCGAATATACAAAATGTCAGAAAAATGTACACCTAAGTAGTGTTTGTGCTCATTTACAGTTAAGAAAGGGAGGAGGGGAATCAGGTTAGAATGATTGGAATGCCATATACCGCAAGAAAAATAATAGTAGGCCTACGGATTTATTGGCATTGATATCTAAACCAATGAACAGCCATCGGTTAAGATAACTTGAAATTTCCATTATCACTCCCATACAAATGATTTCTCAATATCTGAATCGATCCTTTGAGGGCACTAATGGCTATTTCCTTCACAATGCTGTGTGTTAGGCCCAGTTGACAGTGAAATTCTTTACTCTCTGCAATATCATATGGCAATGCATTAAGCTCAGTACATTTGAAATGAAACCAGTTTGAACAATTATCATACCCAATATTTTTCAAATCTTCATCTTCAACGTCACTAATAAGTTCATCATTACAAGCAGTACACAGTTGCCTTAAATAATTGTCCTCTTCCTGAGATTCATCATCTGGATCAGCATTTGCATCTGAGATGAATGTAGATTTCCATTCTTTGTCTTTGCTATTTTTCATAAGAGATTTTCGATTCTCCCTCTCCTCTTTTCTCTGTTTTTTTAATGTTGTTTCCTCGATTTTGGTCAAGTTCTTTTTATGGAAGAACTCACGTCATGCTGCTGATGAAATAGTACATGGAACTCTCTCTTTAACATGTCGTTCCTTTTTTGTATTTGATAAGGGACCTGGCCAGAACAGATGCTCTTCAAAATTTTGTCCCTCTTGCAATGTCCCTTACGAATGTTTAAATTATTTTGCCGAATCTCAAGCAAAGCTTCCACTAACGCCCTCTCTTCATATTGTTGAATCGGTTGTTTCACCTTTTTAGTCGAAAACTTTTTTATTTATAGGCCTATCTGTAAAATATATATTTAGGAAGCAAGTTGTAGGTAACTTCTCATGAGTTCTACACTATTATTATTACATTATTTTATTTAGACTTTAATATTTGAGATGGTGGCTGACTATAGGTTAATCAAGATATCAATAGTCAGCCTATGTGTCTTACTAGGCTGACTACTGGGTTTTATGTATTTAAACAAAAATACCATGGTCTGACATTAAAGGCCAGGCTTTAAGCTTGCAGATGACAGAAAATGGTCTTTAAACTCAGTGTGAGCCATAGTTCCAGTAGTGAGCCGCCTAGGCTGACTACTGGCTTCTCTATCTTACTGAAGTCTCCTATGGTCAGCTCCATTGAAATACTTAACACTTTTAAAACACAAATTCAGTGCTCATTTAACTATTCTAGAATATTTCAAGTCATTCAATCACTGTTTTAAGTGGCTGTGACTTATAATAACGAAATACTGACCTTATAAAAATGACACTGCACGTTGTACAACGCACAAGAATATCACACAACAACATGGTGCTCTCCACAACATGTTTAGAGGCTAACTATTGCTTTATATTTCTCACATCAGAGGTTACTAGAGGTTTGAGGGCAGGACAAAGAATAGTAGAGTACTGGTGAGTCAACAGAATATGTACATATTCTTTGATCTACTTATTTTTTCCATAATTATGCCAAGATGACTGACTACTGGGAGGTGGCTGACAATAGAGTGAACTACCCTATATATATATATAAAACAAAATGTGAACACAAGGTAAAAACAAAATGTGAACACACGGTAATGTATAGACGTGGTAATTATGTGATGGCACATGTACGTAATATTGCATAAGTATGAAACATGGTTGTATCAAGGTTGATATGATGATTATATTTAAATAATATTTTTCTAAATTAAAGCATTGGGCTAGATCATATACGTAACAGATAACTCATCGCTATGTTAAAATCGGCAGCACTTTGACGAGAACAACCGCCAGGATTGCCACCTGACCGCCATAAACAAACACGAAATGGCAGTAGAGTCGCTAATGCAATTCAAATGGGAATTATAACGTGACTCCTTATGTAACGACTAGATGGCAGCGTAGTAAACCTGACAAAAGTTGTTAACATCAAAGCCTATAAGGCCGACCTATCCGTTACATATATGATCTAGGGCATTAGGTAAAATTGTTAATTGTAAATTGAACTGTGAATTGTTAATATAGATTTACAAAATCGACAAAATTGATAAACATATACACATATTTTTCAAAGAGTTAAAACATTGGTTTTAACCTTTCAAATATTCAGTGCTTTAATTTAGAACATAATTACCTCGTCTGTACATTACCTTGTGTTCACATTTTATGTTATTCCACCTGAAGATGACCTAACAATAGGTCGAAAATATTTGTGGAACTATTATGTAAAATGAGATGAAAGACTGTTAATTCTTCATTTCCTATCATCTTGATCGGTCAGACCGTCTGGCTGCGAAACCAGGTGGCCCAGGTTCGAATCCCGGTCGGGGCAAGTTACCTGGTTGAGGTTTTTTCCGGGGTTTTCCCTCAACCCAATACCAGCAAATGCTGGGTAACTTTCGGTGCTGGACCCCAGACTCATTTCACCGGCATTATCACCTTCATATCATTCAGACGCTAAATAACCCAGATGTTGATACAGCGTCGTAAAATAACCCAATAAAATAAAAAAAAAAAATAAAAAATTATCATCTTGATGAGTTGTTGACTGATGTATTATACAGTAAATAAAATACTCTTAAATATCAATTCGGCTTATATGAAAACGAAATACTAAAATGACCTTCAAATTTCTAATGGATTAACGAATCAGACATGCATAAACAAAATTTAAAATACGACGAAAGTTAATTATTTGCTCAGTTACAAAAACCCCCATAATTATGATGGAATTAAAAATGGTTTTCAAATTAAAATTGCAAATTAACTTCTAGTAGGGCATTTTATGGAACTTGTAGGGTTAATTAATTATTTTTGTTCTTAAAAAACTGCACTGCAGGAGACCACGATCTATTTATATTCTACCAGTGTTTGGTAATTTATAAAACAAATATATATGAGACTGATAAGGATTTTTGTAACTAGGAAGTCAACAGAAAAAGTAAATAATCTCACCTGTCATCCAATGAACTAGTGGTCAGAAACTTACAGCTTCAGTACTTTCTGAGAAAGGGGTTTCACTGAACAAGAAACTGGAAAACTTTTTCTGTGTGGAACTTCCTTACATTACTAAGTAGAGGTTTCACGAATTTATCCACAAGAGTTTCTGATGATTATTCGTAACACACTTGAATATGTCACACTGGCACAAAACAGGTAGAACAATGCTTTATTTATTTATTTATTTATATATATATATATATATATATATATATATATATATATATATGCATATATATATAATTTATATAGTTTGAAACAGACATACATATGAGCAGAGTATATTTGGTGTTGCCAGATACTGCTGAAATTTGGAAATACGGTATTTCAATGAAAGCATTGTTAGAATGGTCTTATGAGCAGGCAGTATAAGCAGCCATCGGATCCATTCAAGTAGGTAGTGAAGTAACCATACTCATACAAAAGGATATAAATACATATATTCACTGTGTTCATTTGTTACATATAAACAAATATTCATCAATAATATTTCAAGTTTATCTCATAACTACAGCCTTTGCAAGTTGTAACAAATAAATAAAAGAAAATATTACTTCACTTCCATATGAATACAGTGTTTGCAATAATCAATTATGACACTCAGAGAACTGCATACCATCAAATAAAGATCAAACACAAAATCGTGCAAGAAAATGCAAGAATCCAACAAGATTCACGGATTAAGAGTCCTGAAAGGTCTACATGCTAGTATTAGTGGACATGCATATGAAATTACTAATGCAACAGAAAATATTTGGAAACTTTCGTGTCTAATCATAGTAGCTTCCAGTCTCAGAAATATTACCACATTTCTTGTTTACTAAATTCAAATTGAAGTCAAAGTAGTTCGAACTTAATTCAATGTGAGATACGAGACTTTCATGATCTTCAACACAGTCCGAGATTTGTGAGTTTTTGCACTGTCATGAGTGCAGAAACGTCCAATATTTCGAAGCTATATTTCAGTTACATCACCAAATAAGAGGAGGGAAAGGAAATCTTACTCTGCATGTAAAGATTAATTTTTTGGTCATACAGAATACGTCTGTTACAGTAACAATTAATATTTAAGGAGAAAAATTTGCTCCAGCACTAGGGATCGAACCAGATCCTTGGTTCTACGTACCAAGTGCTCTAACTATTGAGCTACGCCGAAGTTCAATCCACAGCACTGAAAAATACTAGAGAAGAGGCATTCGATCCGGTGCTGTGGATTGAACTTCGGCTTAGCTCAATGTGCTTAGTACATAGAACGAAGGACCCAGGTTCGATCCCCGATGCCAGAGCGAATTTTTCTCCTCTAATATTAATTACTCTGTGTGACTTGCAGTACATAGCTTCTAAAGATCATGTCAAATGAATGTTATGGTTTGCTCAAGACAAATCTGCAAGTCGAGTTACTGTGAATGGAATGTGGTGATAAACACAATTGCCACATGATTACTTGATGGCTGATTCTAAAGTATGCACATAGTTTAAAATAGACTACAAAGAACAATGATTTTCTGTCCTTGTCTTCAGTCAAAGGCAACCTGTACTTACAGTTACGCAGTCTTCACAAACCTCAAAATGTTACCCTTTATCCATAACCACCAACCAGAATATGGGGATTCAATTTTTATTCTATCTCAAAGTTTTCTTTTATTTTTCCTCCAGTGTTCTAAGTTACAGTTCTTGTGTTGTTTATTTATTTACTTAACTATTTATATTTATTTACATAGATTTTCATTTATTTTGATTCGATGGCTATTAAAACTAAACACAGTGAAGGTAAAAAGCACATTTAACTTGTAGCAAAGTTCTGTGATGAGGAGAAAGAGAGAGGTAATTGAATGTTCCGATCAACAAAGTAAACACATCACTGGCACCTCACGTATCTAAGAGAAAAATCTCTCTCTTTTTCTTTTACCTTTCATAAATTAGACCATATGGCCTATTCTGACTTCAATGCAACCTCTTCCTCGCATGTTCTGCATCTCGTTTTCCTCTACATCTGTAGTTTAATATCTTTTTAGGTATTCTTGAAGACTTTGTTCTCTGTAAGTGTTCTTTTCAATTACTTCAATGTTCTTGAATTTTATAATTTATGGAGAATATACAGTGTGATTCTTACGACTGTCCATACATTTCCTGCATGCTGGCTCCCGTCAAGCAACAGAGAAAGAGCCAAGAATATATCTGCACTCGCATGGAGAAAAAAGCCTGACTATACAAGATATTACCAGTATTAATAAATGGAATTAAAAAAAATTATCTGATTTACATTACAGCCAGTGCTCGAAATGTCCATTAGAAAACAAAACTAATTGTGAATTTAAGATACTGCTATCTACTGAATGAAAAAAGCAATTTCAGTAAACGATTCTGGCAGCAGGATCTCTAGAACTTAAAACTTTACATCATTTCAGTCACTTCGTAAGTTCTATTGCTTTTGAACAGAAGAATAAGAAATGTGGTATTGCTGTGCGTTTTCTAGTATAATGCTCGAGATGTTCACTAATGTCCTGAAGTTTTCTACACCCTAACACAGTAGGATTTTTTTGACCTTTTTATTCAGCACTCCAGGAATTATTACTGAAACTCAGGTGAAAACAGATTCTGTTAAGATATCAACATAGTAAATGCTCGCTTGCAATAAATCATTAATCACCTGCTGTTATTGCCCTGCGACACAGAATAGCTCACAATAAAATTTAAAATGAAAAATTATATAAACAGGTTTCAAATAAAAGAGATTAAGATATAAGAAAAAAACAGAACCTAGTACAATTTCAATTGAGTGTACACCATAAAGATTCTGGCGAAATATCACTAAGCTTACAAAAAATTTTATTATGGTGGTTACGATGGCATCTTGAAGATCTCTCTCCAGCTTGTATTTTTCCCTCCACTTTACAAGGGTTTTCGGAATGGTGCCTCTCGCTCTGAAGAAGAGACCGGAAACTGTGATTTTTACAATGTTGTATTTCGCTGCTAGGTACTGAATCGTGGGCTCGTAGATTTTCTTTTTCTCTACGTTCATTCAGATGGTTGAGTCACTGAGATTTCAAATCTGATAGTAGGATCAATTATTTCGGCTGTCTGTTTATTCTTATTTATAGCTATGACATCGATTCTACAATTGCTCCCACCATCAGCAATACAATGAACTTTCTCGTGAACATCTAGATTTTTGGATCGAAGTGCATCTGCGATCATAGAACGTATGGTGTTGTGACGTTTTATTCTGAGTACTTCTCCCTGGGGGCAACTCCCAAGCACATGTGGTAAAGTTTCATACTCACTGCAGTGCCTACATTGGGTTGTGCCTGTAGAGCGACCAGGGAGAGAATGTACTGGTGCTACCATCGCAATCATTTTTAGCATTTCTCTCCACTCAGAACTTGATAATCCGTCATGCTTGATGATCCACGAGTTGGCTGCAGGTACATCTTCAAACTGTTTTGTAGCCTAACACATCTTCTGTCTTTATGATTTTAAATTTTGATGTATAAGAATGGATCAAGTCATAGTATTCTTTAAGTATATACATACTAGGCTCCTTTGCAAAAGCAATGTCCCTGTCAAAGGGAAAAAATGAATGCCGCATCACTGGAAAATAGTGATTAATCTTATTACATTTACGAAACCGGTCTACTGTGTGGTTTGGTTTTTGACCACTGCAATCATCAGAAAATGAGTGTATTTTCTTTTTAGTTGGGGCATTGCATTCTTGTTCAGTTTTTCTTGCATTAACAGCATTTCTAGCATAATTTATGTAACATTCACCTTCAAATTTAGCTCTTTTGTAACTGAACTCTTATACGGATTAGACAACTTTCTTTCTTTTATTACTTGAAAAACAATCTCACTCTCTCCTGAAATATTCACGTTGAATCTTTGAGAGCACAGCAATAAAAGAACAGCCAACACACATTAGAATAAAATATTGCATTCTGGAAAAATGTTGCACAGATATTTGGAAAAGGCCATATACTGGCTCTTTCGAAAGAAATCTGTACTCGATTCTGCTACTTAACCCATTTACTCCCACTGTTCCCAAATGGGAACATGCATTATTTACGGCGTAAATGATTTGAGAGGACCAATAATCTTATGTGCCAATAAGTAGGAATATATAAGAAACACCAACATTTTTAATAAAAAATAATTTGGGCATAAATAATTTGGGCAATTCTGAAATATTTATAGTCCAATCATTGAAAGTGTCTTGGGATCAAATGGGTTAAAGAAAGCTCTGAGAAATGGCTCTTTCATAGCAAAGGAGCAGCTCTATTCAAAGAACACATTTATGCAATAAAACGAATTTTGAAAAAATTGGATATATGGCCTTTTCCAAATAACTGATTCATTTATAAGAGCATTCTAACAGACAGAAGACAATCGATAAATGCAGAAAATATAGCAAATATTTAATTATTAACTGTGCCCTCAAACAATAATTAGCCTAAATGAAATTGAATCACATGCACATCTGTAATATTTTTCAGTTCTGTTTTCTTATCAAAAATAAGTTATATCTAATAAAGCTTAGATTTTAAGCTACATATTTTTTTATTTATTAAATATTTATCTACATATTTTGCCATTTTAAGTTACATATTTATGTACAGTAGTGGCAAAAAAACCCGGACCGACCCTTGTAGCTGATTTCAGAGCCTTGTTCACTCCAGACCTCGATAGACTAGTAATTAAGACTTTCGTGGTTCGAATCCTGCCTGGGAAAGAAACTTTTTTTGTTCCTTATTCAAATTTATTCCCAATACTTTTCGATTGCTGGTAAAATTCATGTTCTGGGAATAGTAAGTTAATTAAGTAGTAAAATATCGCTGCAATCGAAAAGTATTGGGAATAAATTTGAATAAGGAACAAAAAAAGTTTTCTTCCCAGGCAGGATTCGAACCACGAAAGTCTTAGTTACCAGTCTACCGTGCTCTGGAGTGAACAAGGCTCTGAAATCAGCTAAAAGGGTCGATTCGGTTTTTTTGACACTATTGTACATCTATTTCACATTTTCACATTACATAAAATACGGGCTCTAATCACCTTTCAAATGGCACTTAAACTTTTCATGGTCAATTATTACAGGTTACGACTTACGTCATTAAATGACTGTCAGCTGCACTTACCTTCTCACAAATCTTCGTTTTGAGACCCAAACCATTACTTCTAACTGGTGACCAGTGATGTATTCAGTCTTCTGTATAAAAATTAAATAAACAATAAGTAACTTGTACCTCTTAAAACTAACAATTATTCTACAGAAATTCTACTTTCTACACTACATTTATCGCATATAGGCCTAAGTTTAGTGTTAGAACACGCAACTGAAGGTTGACTTCAATAGCGATATGAATTATCTAAAAGGACAGCAAATACAAACTAAGCTCAGTCACGCCTAGTTACTGATGGTTTCATTCCTGGAAATTTAGTACCGTACCTTAGTTTTTTTTTTTCCAGAAAAATATTGAAATGATATGTACTTTCACAATAGTTCCAATTCTTATCTCATAACACTTTTTATCAATTTTATTCACCAATCCATCTTATATCCTACTCACTTGATTTCTTGAAAGTGAATTACCCGGTATATCTAGTGTACACAATCACCAGTATATTTTTTTGTGGGGGCTATATTTCAATCATATGATTAAATCGAATGTAGCCTAATTTTCTGGTTTTCAAAACGCAATTTTTATTAATAAGCATTCACACATGAAATAAAAAATATAAATATTCATGACGTACTTATTTTGTATTTGTCAATCTTATTATCCTGCATAGGTATTATTTTATATTGAATACACCAAATTACGGTAGATAAATACAGTGTATTTTTCTTGGTTAAACACTTCATCTTATCACAATTCCAAAAGGAAAATAATCACGTCTATCATAGATATTGCTGCACCTCTTGCTGTTTACACAAATACCACGTAATGTATACCATAAATACGATTACCTGACCGATTTATGTCACCTGGCTTACGAGATGTACAGAAGGTTAAGATTAAAAGCGTAAGGAATTCTTATGTAATCACAACCTCTCAAGTGACATAACCAATATATTTATGAATATTATATGCAAACAGTTCAATATCAACTTCAATATTGCTGATATCTTAACATGTACACACCTTGATCAAATTACTTCGTTTTGCCGGTATAATTCACATTCCATCGGACCGGACCTGACATCTGATAAACTACTGCGAGCTACCTCCCTATAAAATGTACATTTCATGAAGTATCAACTTTCATGTAGTAAACACATTTCCGTCTATTTCATCGTATCAAATGATAATGCTAACGTTATTGTTGCAGTTTAACTCTCATTATAAATGTATTTTGATATTGAAGTTTCGATTTGAGGGTATTCTCTACAAACATAAACATAACCCTAAACCAGTATAGTTCATAGTCACGAAGCTCAATACATAGGGAATATGCATCCAATGACAGTTGAACTTTAGTTGCTAGCTAATAGGGTCGCTACTATCGCACAGTCCATGATCAGGTCCTGCCATGATAAATGGATAAATATCCATGACTCTCAGTTGCTAACCGCTTGGAGCATTATATCGCGAGAAATGCAAAAAATCACCTCAAGTTTCGTGACTACGTACTAGACCAACTAGACTTTTAAACCACAACTGCTACAGTCGTATACTACCACAAAACTTACGGACCTCTTTCAAATATTCCATAACATTCAATTATTTGAAATTTTATAGAAATCAGTAATTAGGATTAAACTGCTAAATTCTTCTAAATTAATCGTCTTTTGTAATATGGACTATAAATTAGCACTGTACTTAATCAAGAAAACATTTCAATGCAGTACTAACAGTAGAGATGATTGAAAATTAATGCCATACAACGCACTTATAATTATTTTTATCAATGGTTTGACGTAATCATATAGTACATAAGAAGGTCGCCAATCACTATCTCATTATTGCCTAGTCCAAACTCTCATAATTTGATACCGGTACTGTATCAATAACCCAACTCTTACACTTCTTGTTCTTGGTACAAATATATTTATGAATGAGCGACCAATTTGCCAAAATAAATATGAATAAATTGTTGGCACTGAAAAAGTGCCTTTTCGTAAGCGTGATTTTGCGCATTCTACAAACATGTTTTCTTTAAATATAAATTATTGATAGTGAGGGAAAAGTACAGTACCGTAAGTATAAGTTACTAAAGTTTTCCCAATATTATAAATTTCACAAAATGAGAAACACGTGCTCACCTTTTCTTCGTTTAGTCTCCAACATATAGCCTACATAAAAGTAAAATGCTTACCTATGAGTAAATACAGTTACACACTAAAAAACAAATGCACTGAATATCGGTACCGTACAATATTTATTTTTAGAATTAGTGAACACTCTTAGAAAAAATATCTAATACCTACTAAGAGTGCAATACTTCCACTGCATGTTTATAATAGTTTTTTTAATTAATTCTTCATCCAAATTACTCGTTATCCTAAACAAATCACATCTCACTTACTGCTGTTACTACGATAAATGATTTCCCAAATAAAAAAAACCTGGTAGAATGTTAAAAGAATTATTTAATAGACACTTTATCTTCGTGTCCACAATTATACAGAAAGGACAAATCGAACGTTTCTATCCTTTAAGTTTCCATTTCAATTAAGCCTATTAAGTCTGCCTACTAATCCGCCTCCACAAGTGTACAGGAAGGAGACATTATAATATGGTGTCTAACAGCGCTGTAAAACGTCATGTTAATGGCTCCATAAAGTCTTGACAAATATTGGGCACTGTGTGACATAAACTGTCGATATGGCCTGAGATCACGACTTACATCTCACTAGACTCTAGTGAACTTTAATTGAACGAGTCAGTACCGGTACCTGACCTGCCTTATTAACTGCTCCTTCATTCAATTGTAAATGAATGTAGGTCTAATTGCAATCAGTTAATCTAGTCGAATTTGAAGTTTCTAATTATAGCCATAGGATTAATAAAACAACTTTTTAAGGTGTCCGAGGACAAATTATATATATATATATATATATATATATATATATATATATATATATATATATAGAGAGAGAGAGAGAGAGAGAGAGAGAGAGAGAGAGAGATTATTACAATAAGTACCGGTACGGTATTTTAATAATTGTGATGTTTTTAGTCTTAGAAGTCATTTAGGCCTACAGTATGCCTGTCATAGTACAAAAAATTGAATTTGTAAGCAATTTAATTAGTAGGCCTATAAGTTTATAGTTTCAATTGCTACCTTGTTACATAGCTCAGATGCAAAGAGCGCTCAGCTCCCATAGCTGAGAGGTCCTGGGTTCGATTCCCGGTGCCGGAACGAATTTTTCTCCAATAATAGATATTAATTTAATTAGTAGAATCTTGATTATCCAAGTCGATGTGAATCAAGATTACCTCAGATAAAACAATTGTTTACTGAAAAACTGTGTTTTGCAAATCAAGATTTCAGGTATAACTCCCTGTAAAGTTGATTTGAATAAACCAAAGGTCCCGGGTTCGATACCCGGCTCCGGAACAATTTTTCCCTCGAAATTATTCAAACTGTGTCTTGATTTCCAATTTAGACAAACTCTTTACTAAATAGGATGAACAAGTCAGGTTAATATGAACTCTAGGTGTTTAAACTACAGTACATACAGTATACATTTAAGAAAGCAACTAACATACAACACTGTACAGTTCAGTATTTACAGTAATTTCTCGGATAATCGAAACTCTACTGTAGTTTATCCTTATTATTGTTGGGTAAACTATGATACATAAATATCCAATATAAACAGATTTATTTATACAAGTTAAGTGCAAAGATGCGGATTTAGTTTTAGGTGTCACATCAACAGTACACCAGCAGAAGTAGTTTTGTCAGCTAAACACAGGAAGTATGTTTCGTTCTGCAATTTTGTTTCCAGAAGAGGGATAAATGGTGTTATGCACTGCTATTCTGTATACTCAGTATGTTATGTCCAAAGTAGGAACTATAATACATTTATACCTTGTTTTATTTCAGTATTTTAAGAGAAATACGAAAGTATGAACGTCTGTATATTCAAATAGACAGGATAAAAATACGATGATTTATTTCCACAGTGTTAGTTTTTCGGATGAAAAATCATTTACTTTCTTGAAACGTATTTTCTCAAAATTAATTGTGAAAAAAAAAAAAAATCTCTCTGTAAATGTTTGAAAACTACACTTACTGAAATAAGAAATTTTATTCATACACAGAATTTCCTCTTTAACGATAATTTTGCTTATGTTGATTTAACACGAAGATACATGATACATAATGCATTACATAAGATGCATTTACTAATATTTCCCAAGAAGTGTTGTCAATTACTTACCAAGGAAAGACTGCCTATATTAATTTTACGTAAATATATATATATTTTTTAATTTTATTTGGTTATTTAACGATGCTGTATCAACTACTAGGTTATTTAGCGATGATATTGGTGATAGCGAGATGGTATTTGGCGAGATGAGGCCGAGGATTTGCCATAGATTACCTGGCATTCACCTTACGGTTGGGAAAAACCTCGGAAAAAACCCAACCAGGTAGTCAGCCCAAGCACAACTTCAGACCAGCAGGCAAACACCTTAACCGACTGAGCCATGCCGGTGGCTATGTAAATATTATAAAAGCAATATCTTAAGTAAAAATTAAAATTATAAGCTTTTTTAAGTGTATGTTTTATTGCTCTTCCACACATTGGAAGTAATAGATGAGATTTAATTACTTCATTGATATAACAAGACCTCTAACCAAAAACAAATGCAAACAAAACATTTGTAACATGATACCAGCAACTAAGGGGGGAGGGGAAGGAAAATATTTTCATTTTCCTATCATATCTTGAAGTACTAGCAATGAAGAACAAGTTATAACGAACAAAGTTAGAACAAACAGATATTTAACGTCAAATATGTTTAAAATAAAAAATCCAATTATCAGCATCTCAGAAACATGCAAAACACTCTTCATCAATGGTGTGAATGAAGTACCTCTATATCAATACAAAACAATAAGCCACACATGGTAAGTGCGAAAAAAGGTACAAATAAAATATTTTTTCATATATCTAAAACATTATAACACTATCTGCATAATGATATAAAATATTGCTGATTCTTAAAAAAAAAAAAAAAAAAAAAAAAAAAAAAAAAAAAAAAAAAAAACACACTATATACATATTTACATCTGTGTATCTATACAACATGCATTCTATGCAAATTAAATTTCTTAAGAATTGGAAAGAATAATTATTTTTCTGTAGACCATATTCATTAATATGAATATAATATTCTTTTAATGCTCTCACAAGAGATGTTTGTTCCAGAATCATAACTTTTATTACCAAATACTAAATCTCAAGATGAACTACTTCTAACCAGTGGCTATAGCATGTGCAAGTCACGAATAGCACAACTTCTCTCTTGTTGTTGTCTGAGTTTCATAACTACCCAGTCATTGTGCCAATGTAATCCTTTAATTTTCAAATATTTTCATGTGCTTCTGCTTTTTTTATCTTTTAATATGAACTGTTTTCTTCAAAAGATGATACAAGGCAGGTGCTTACAATACAATTATTTACATTTTACATACCTAATCGTCATGAATAAATTAGTTGTGTATTATTTCTAATCTTCTAGCGTCTCTTAGTTAAATGAAGATATAGTAATAAGAGTTCAGTACTGGGATTTTAAATTACTTATGCCCAGTTTCTCGAACGTGAGTTACCAATTCTATTACTTACTTATGGCTTTTAAGGAACCCAGAAGTTCATTGCCGCCCTCACATAAACCTGCCATTGGTCTCTATCCTGTGCAAGATTAATCCAGCCCTTATCATCATATCCCACCTTCCTCAAATCCATTTTAATATTATCCTCCCATCTACGTCTCGGCCTCCCCAAAGATTTTCCCTCTGGCCTCCCAACTAACACTCTATATGCATTTCTGGATTCACCCACAAATGCTATTTGCCCTGCCCATCTCAAACGTCTGGATTTAATGTTCCTAATTATGTCAGGTGAAGAATACAATGCATGCAGTTCTGCACTGTGTAACGTTCTCCATTCTCCCTTAACTTCGTCCCTCTTAGCCCCAAATATTTTCCTAAGAACCTTATTCTCAAACACTCTTAATGTTACCAATTCTATATACTGCTATCAAATGGGTAACTAAGGTTTTTATGTTGTTCGAAAGTGAGATAGCCCTATTGTTTGACAAGTCTTTTGCTAACTTACAGGTCCGTGAATAAGGAGTTATCCATTCTGTAACTGGTGGGCACATGAGCATGTTGAGCATTCTATACGGCTTAGTGATCTATACCTCTATTACTACGAAACTTATTACAACTGTATGTTGTTTAATGGTTGAAATAAATAATAATTATTATTATTATCTTATTTGCAGCCTCCCATTAAGTACTCTTTGGCACCAGAGGGCCAAGGCCCATTAAGTGAATCACCGTCACTGTAATGGATTGTGTTGATGGACGTCAAATTCCTATTCAGTTACCAAGCAAAGATATACTGAAGGTGAACAGTATTAAAACAGAAAAGGATTCTTTTCTCCTAATGTTCACATCGTCTGTGATTGTTACGTGAAAGTTAGAGACAATAGTTCACATATTACAGCTGGATTTGAAGCTCATGAATTTGATGGCTTGGTGGCAGTGCTTATCCTTGTTCATACCTCAAAATTCCAATAATTATTCTAAAACATAATACTGATAGTGAAGTTAGGTATAATGCTCATATTAGAACAAGAGTATCTGCTGAACATACATTTGGTGACTGGAAAAGGAGATGTCCCTGTTTATAACTATAGGCCTAAGAATTAAACTGAATAATCAATAATAAATGCATAATTAAAATGTAAATTAGACTGTCATGGCATCTAGCAAATATTTGTGGAACTTTATCAAATAATCAACAGTTGACAGATCGATAAGTTTGAGGCTGCAATGTTCAAAAACAAGACTAAGATTTACCAAATCGACAACTTTAATAAATCAATAGTAACTGAAAGGATATCTCTCAGTGTTTGAGAAACTGGGCATTAATAGTATAAAATAACACTTAGGCTGCTTTCTGTTTATACTACCATAGCAACCCCTCCATCACTGCCATATTTCTACAGAACAAAAATATGCATTCCAGTCACCTCATTTAGAGTATATAGAGCAATTCTATCATGTGTTCATTTATGTCTGTTTCTCTAGGATTTAAATTTTTCATGTGTCCTAATTTTAAAGATATAATATGTACATGTAACATAATAGCCCAAAGCTCTTTAAGTGCACTATAATGAAAGACAATACAAAAGTATTGATAATCACACATGGCACTTGCTGGTGGTGCCAACTGCAAACAATATTGTTAAAGCCTGTTTTGTGTAGCTACAGTAAAACCTCGTTTTAACATTCCCGATTTTAAGAAATTATTTCAAAAGTCTATTGTAAGAACAATGTGATTTAGCCCCACTTTTAAGAAATTCCTAATTCTGCTTTAACAAAAATCTCGCTTTTAAGGAATACATTTGATTGGATTTGCGAAATTTCGGACCTATTTCAAACATTTATGATTGATTTCTATACAAGGTAAAGTTACACCAGTGCAAAGTGGCACTAGAAGCAATACACTGTGATGAATAGTATGTATCGATATCTTAATTCAAAGTAAACTTGTAGACAAATTAATAAAATATGTCATTTTGATTATGAGAATTTTCTTGACCTAGTGGTGGGTACTTGACCAGGGTGCACCATAAGAAGTCAGTCTATGCTACACTAGCAATGAGATGAGATGAGATGATCTGTTGGAAACCCACAGGGGAACTGGAGCTCCTGGAAAAAATCCCTGCATTACCTGGTTCATGGGCTTGTCCAAAACAAGTCGTCAATTGGGCATACACTGGTAATTGAATCTGGGTCCATAGGATTATAAGTTCAGCACTCTAGCCACTGGACTGGCATAGCGGCTTATGAGAAAATATCATATTGTGTATTTGCTAAGTTAAATTTAATGGGCATTAAGAATACACAAATATGTTACTAAATGTCCCACTCAATCAATCAGACATGTCACCTCTGCCCTTTCACAAAGCACCTCTACTCTGTTCTGATCTTCCAAGTCATCAACCCCATCTCCGGCAATCTTTCACAATCTCATCCTTCCATCTACTCTCTGGTCTGTTAAATGATCTAAGAGAGTTCCTACTCTCAGTATTTTCTTGCTTATATTAAGTGAAAGCACAGTCTTATGAAAACCAATATTTAAAGAAAAAATAATTAGCTCCCTCTTTCCCCAGAAATTCGTAGAAGGGATTTTACTGTATTATTTTACATAAATTAATTATTACTGTATATTGAAGCAAACTTAAAAAGTTCAAAACTCTTAAAAACCAGTTTTAAGAAATCTGTTCAAAACTGGCGAGAATATTTCAAATAACGAATATATGGTGATCTTAATATTGTGACAATCTCATGAACAAATGACCACATGCTCTACACACAAGGTTTAGCAACATTGTCTTTCTTCAGAAATAAACTCTACCTTCAAACTAATGCCATCCGCATGTACATTACAGAACTCTCAAAAGGTTAGTAAACTGTTTGAATAGATGAATTCAACTGCTGCATTAATGGTTATGTAATTGGAGTTATTTCGTTCGAGAAACTACTTCTTTTGTAGAACCAGCAAAAAACGCGTTATGAAAGAATGTGCATCAAATTGTATTTCCTGTAGCAGTAATGTATTTAATAAGTATGAAGAACTACAATATAACTATGGGCAATTTCTAACAGCCAAGCATCTTCTTTCCAAAAATCATACATTATTATTAACAGTGCATTGCCTGGCTGTCACAATGAGCTTATATACACAAAGATTTCACTATGCAATAAATTTATACCTCTTGGTATAAACTCACACACAATAAAGCCACACTTCTCTTTTAGTTTGAAATTACACTTGTAAAAATAACACGCTTCACTTACAATTCCTTTCCCAGTTTCTTCAAAGCATGCTACAGATATTCTCAAAAGAAATCTTGAGTTATTAAATATACACGTTCCTTAAAGATATATATTTGCAGTCAAAATATTGTGATGGATTATGTAGCAGTCATACGTTATGGATACAAGTTCATTATCTCAACTGAAACTGTGATCAAAATACCTTTGGAAATAACACGTGCATCATACAGAAATGTCAGTGATGCATGTCTCATTAGGAGAAACAACTGATAAACAAGAGCCGGCACAAAATATAGAAATGAATTTAAACTTCTGATAATGTATCACTTCTATTCTCAATTACATAATTTTAGCAACATTCACACATTCATGAATTGTACATTATTCTACAACATGGAAACATCTCTCTCATAAGCATAACTCACAAAGAACTGATTTGAAACGTTTATAATATTAATATTGGGTAATTTTTTCTCGCATTTTGCATCACATGTAGAATCACCTTACTGCTGATTCTCTACAATATTGAACCATGTTCGATTACTGTGTTCTGATGCAGGGATTCTAATCTGTACCAGGTGCACAGGACCAGAATTAGTCTGGATTGCCTGCGTGGGTGCCAGAGCAGTAATGGCCGTTCCATCTTGAGCCACACCCTGTGTATCATCAAACGTCGAACCGGTGGAGGAAATTATGTGTGGGGTAGCAGGAACCACTAGCGTGTGACGTCCTTCACCACTCCTCACGTAATTTGATGTGGTGGTCGTGATCTCTGCTACAGAGCCGATGTCTGCGTGGATGTTGGCTATTTCATTTGGATCAGCAAAGTGGACCTGGCCATCAATGATGAGATGTTCCACAGCCTCCTGCACAATGTGTTGTTCAGATCCATCCTTCAGATCCGAGTCGTCGCTACCAACAACAACTGTCTTCTCGGCATAGCAACGATCCCCTCCATCTTGCTGGATTATTACATGCTCCTTCAGTTCTGCTATGTACAATTTAGTCTCCTGATCTTGATGGTGGCCAGAGTCATCTCCCACAATGGTCATCTCTACCTCCTCTGCCTCTGCTTCTGCAGCAGCAGCTGCCTCTGCAGCCAGATCTTCATCTGAAGCTAGCCGAGGCTGATTCACCACGATGGTATCATTCAGATGACCTTGTGTCTGCATGTGGTTGTACAGCAGGGGCTTCCGCATGAATCCCATGCCGCAGACCAGGCATTCGTATGGCTTCTTGTCGCTGTGCACAAACCGATGAGCATTGCGATTGTCACGACTGTTGAATGCCTTGCCACACACCTCGCAACGGAATGGCTTCTCACCTGTTCACAACAGAAACATAATGGCGGTCACATTTATTTCAAAATGCATGTGAGCTTCAACTGCAATATTAAACATCATCACCAAACATGCAAACTGCTGGTTGATTTATTAATTATAAATTCTTTCAAGCCTGCTGCATTTGTCAACACACAGCAATAATTACCACTACTAACATCATCATCATCATTCAGGGGTGTGCTGGAGGGGGCTTGCACAAGCCCTTTATATTTGTTCCAAACCCTTTGTTAAAAAAGCTTTAAAAAATCAATAAAACAAACGCACTCTCCTAATATAACCATCTCCTATTCTACATTCTGCTAAAGTGATTGAATGAAAATATAGGAATTTAGCGGCTGTTACACTGCTTGTTGGGAACTTTATATAATTATCATATCCGAGATTTCGTAGAGGATAACTTAGGAAAGAACAATGCCTCTTTGTCTTAAAAATAGCCGAAGTAAAAAAAAAATCGCGAATTCTATAACCATTAGCAGTGCAGAAGCTGAAAGAGGCTTTAGTGTAATGAATGGTATTGCCACTTGTGAAAGAAGTAATCTAAGCTTACAGTCTTCCACTTGTCCATTTTAACGACCAATAAAATTATCGTCAAACCTATGAACGAATGAGATATGGTCCTGTTTGTGCTATCCTGGTTGAGAAATCACTGCCTCACTACTGACACTTGAGTGCTTCACAGCTGAGCTGAATCCATCGGTGAATGAAATGGCATTTTGGAACCCACTTATTATTATTATTTTTATTATAAAGAACCATTGTCCCCCCTTCCCTTGCTCCGTATCTCTCTGCTGGCCGTTCAATTTGTTTTTGCGAGCCCTTTGTTGAATTATTACCAGCACATCCCTGCTACCAACATCATCGAAATTTTACCATAGCCGTTAGCCTGGTACAGTTTTGTTAGAATAGCCATTTTCAGCACACACTTTGGAAGAATAATCTGAGATTAAGTAACTTGGCAGACCAACTCTATTCCTTGAAATTTCACAATGTGTTAAAACGAAGACTAGGTTGTTCAGTAGAAATTTTAATCCAGACATGTATGAAAAAATTTCAGTGGTTATGCAGATGTGAAAAAAAGGAAATCTTTGTTTTGTTTCATGTGTTGTTCACAAGTAGCAATGAGAGATATACAGATTTTCTCTACGAAAAAGCAATTATTGTACTTTGCAATATTCTTCTGATATATTCTTTTAAATATTTTCTCGTTTTAAGAATGGTTTGACTTAGCTTGGGTGTTATTCTTTTAAAGTTATATTTTTACTTCTAAACATTCTATGTTGTGTTGTGTCACTTACATATTCATGTAATAAAAGTATAATTCTGGCCGGACAGGATCAATAATAAAATTTGTTACTCATTTTATAAAAGTAAACCACCAAATTTTCCTATCACCAGCTGCCACTAACACCATCACTGTTGTTACTGCCACCATTCTATGAATCATTTACATTACCACAGTCATCCCCATCATCACTGCCATCGTCATTGCCATCACTGAGTTATTATTATTTTAATATCGTCATTACCATCATGATTACTTGCATCAGCAGCATCATCATCATCATCATAGCTAGAATCATGACTGACAGCATTATCACTACTACCATGACAACTGTTGACACTTATGTCATTACCACCACTATCACCACTGATGCCATCATCCTCACACATTAAAACAGAAAGGTAGGATTAGATAAATGAAAAACTGTTTGTGAAACAAAGCAAAGAAATTATTATATGGTATTGCATTTCGTCAACAAAAAAAATTAAGTATATGCTAAAGAGAGTAAAAATACTGAGTGTGCATATATGTCTCCTGTGTGAGCATAAGTAAAACATTAGTCATGGGAGGACTATAATACGCGGCAACTGCTGTTGTAACATGTCCAACAGACTACTATGACGAGTTTACCAGTTGCATTACTCACAACTCCTAAAATGCAGAAACTGTACATAGTACACTGACAGACTACTTGCAACATGTTAAATTGTATAATACGAAAAAAATCGTATATTCTGTTTCCCCCATTTGGTCACTGACTTTTGTGTTACACGGTACTTTTTAAATTTCTAATAATTTTGGCATAATCTCATAATGATTTATTTTATTCTATGGGAAGATTGAAGGCTAAAATTTCCACTAAGTGGAAATACTGGTAATATTTTTTTGCTGCTATGCTCAACTTCGAAAAAGTTCGATTTAGCTCGGGAAAATTAATTAGAAACACCATCATCCAATGATGATGATCTCATTCAGAACTTTTCTTCTAACTAGAGATCAGTGAAATTCGCGAGATGTGATGATGTGGATTGTTCTCATTTTGCTAATTTTTTAAACCATTCCTTTACTCTTCCCAGAATACCAAAAAAAAAAAAAAAAATGCACTTCAGAATCGCGAAATAATGCCAATTCGTATAATAACGCGAAAAAACATAATTCAAGTTTTTAAACGAATTCCAAAAATACTTGTTTCATTTGTGAAATTTTGACAAACATTTATCTTCAAGCAATATTTCCATAATTTCAATTTTTATTGCAATTTTGTTCCGCCATTTTGTCAACAAATGAATGCAGTCATGTATTAAAATCTATATCAAATATAAAAACTGAAAACTGGTGCTGAAAATGCTGCATATACCACTTTTGTCATGTTTAATACTTTAAGCCAGGATTATAAAATCTGCATGTGTGTCAGTAGTGTTATATTTTCATTTATTATTTTGTATTCAGCCACTACAGTCCTACTAATTGAAGCATAATGTTGCAAAAAAAAAAAATAATAAAAGATGATTTGGAGGAAAGTGTACAACTTGTAGTGAAAGAATCATTACAAGATGCCGCAATGCTGCAAGTTCTTACCAATCTCATCATGGAGTGTCACGCAGTTGTAGCGGAGTTCAAAAGACAATAAATTGAGGACAACAACAAAGTGATTTGTGACCTCAAGACACACTCGAGATTAGTGATAAGAAAATTGAAGCGCTTGAGAATAAAATTGATGATCTCGAGCAGTATCAGCGTCAACAGTGTGTGAATATTTGGCATGGTGGAGGAAGCAGCCAAGGACACTGACAAGATCGTTACAGATTGGCACATTGGATCAGTGTGGATGTCCAACCTCACAGCATCAATAGAAGTCATTAAGTAGGCAGGCATGACAATGACAATGATCATGGCCTATTATTGCTAAGTTCGTGTCATCCAGCAAAAGTAGTGAAGTTTTTAACCTCAGGGTAAATACTGCAGAATTCCTTTTTATTGAAATTCAAGCTAGCGTACAGAAATGTCTGATATGTGTCATACACAAACCCTCTAAAATCGGATATCTCTGTTAACTTGAAAATGAACTTTTCAACATTCTACCTTCCTATGAACACGTCATTCTTATGGGTGACCGCAACACTGACCTTATTAATCTACTTCTGCCATACAGCTTAAAAATATTTTGCATTCTTGTAATCTGTCTATTCTTCCCCTTCAACCTACACACCATACCATGTCATCAGACTCTTCAAGACTTAATTGTAACACTGCAGCCACAGAAAATACTTAAACATGGGCAGTTACCTGTTCCTGGTTTATCTGTACACGATTTAATCTTTGCTGAATACTTACTGCAGTGCCCCCAAAAAACCTCTAAAATTTTTAACTTATAGAGTCCTAAAAATACAGATGTTACAGAGCTCACAGCTGATGCCATTCAACTTTCCTGGAGTTCTATAGGTGAAAAAGTCGACACTTTTTACTCCTTAGTCTTCCAGCTGTATAATATCACGCATCTACAAAAGAAACCATCTGATGTGCTCTCAAGCTGCATGGCTCACCGAATCAATTTGTGATCATGTGAGTAGAAGAGATGGAGCCTTTTGTAAATTCAAACGTAATAAAACTAAAGAAAATTGGCAAATATACAAGCAACTTAGAAATAAAACTACACAAATGATATGCAACTCAAACTCCAACCCACCCACGCCCTAATTGAGCTCTCCATAAATGCACGTAAACTATGGAACAACTTACGACAAATGGGAAAAGGACAGAAAAAGACGCTAACGGATTTCCTCACCATTCCTCTACAATGTGCTTAATGACCATTTTACATCCACTTCTATCTCACATTCCGATATTGATCTTAAACAACAAGCCAACAACGAACTTTCAACCATCTCTATTCCAGACTGCGACAAATTTTACTTCACTAATGTCACTAATCTAGATTAAAAATAGTACTAAAAAGGATTAAAATTAAGCTAAAGATACAGATCACATTAATATGTGAAATTTGATTTTGGATATTATTCTCCCTACCTTGTCACACCTTTAATGCTTCCCTCATTACATCTACCTACCCACAACAATGGAAATATGCCTTCATTCATCCCCTCCCTAAAACCGCAAAACTAATTACTCCAAATGATTACAGACCTATCAGCATTCCTCCCACACTGTCAAAGGTCCTAGAAGGCATTGTTTACAAACGACTGATAATTTTGATACACACAATCTCCTGGACATATCAGTCACGTTTTAAAAGTAACCACACTTATCTCTAAAAAAATTAGCATAACAAAGGTTACTACATTTAAATATGCATTCCTTACTTCAGTACAATTAGAAAAAAAACTTTTTCAGCTTATAAAATGTTTCTGTGTAAGAAAAGGCAAAGTTTCACAACAGAAAATTTGTAGAAAAACCTTATTATGTATTGCAATGCCAATTTTATTATGAATAATGTGTTAATTCTAAATTCGTTGGTAAATGAATTTAATAAGTAATATTAACATTTATATAACAGCAACCAACCATGAGCTATGAGCCTAATGATTTCATTAGTAATTATTAATAATTTAAGACATAAAAAAAGTTTCTAATCTTCAGTGTTTTTGTCACTCTGTATCATACCAAAATGCTTAATGCTCACTAATTAATTGCATTTTTTATAGTTATTGTAGTTTGAGTGGATAAAACACATCTTAAGGTGCGTACACACTTAGCGAACGAACAACGAACGAATGATGAAGCAAAACTTCATTGTTTGTTTGCTGTTTGGAGCAACATACAAATCATCAGCAAATGGTCAGAAAACATTCATGTTCACTGATTATCTGCAATAATGGCAGACGAAAATATAGCAAGTGCAGCCGTTATTATAGGCAGTTTAACAAAAAGAAAAAAACCAAAAGGCGATGGTGGCAGATGCCACTCTACGAAAGTCGCAGTCAATATAGAGGCACTGACTTGCTTCATGATTTACGTCAAATGGAATCGGGACAGTTTCACAACTTCTGTTGCATTTCAGAAACAGACTTCGAAATATTACTGTGCAAAATAGGTCCAAAAATTTCCAAGAAAGACACAGGCTGGCAAGAAGCAATACCTATTCAGGAAAGGCTAGCATTAACACTTCGATATCTCGCTACAGGAGGTTTGTATACAAGTTTAATGTATTTATTCAAAGTGTCGAAACAGCTAATTACCAGGATTGTTCCAGAAGTATGTACAGCTATAATTGAGGAACTGGAAGATTTTATTAAGGTACGACTGCAAAACAGGGGAAAGTTTCAATATACGGATACCTCACTGACAACAATTATCTTAAAATACTAAAAAGAGAGATTTGTGTGTGTTTGTCGAATGCGCATCATGCTTACAAAAAGACACTTTTCAGTGCCAATAATTTATTTTGTATGCACACGATTGGAACTTTGTTTTTTCTGTGCGTGAATTTGTCCAAATGGAACGACATATGTTTATACGCGAACCAAGTTCCACTTCATCACGCCTCATTCCAGATCTTTTTGTGGACTTCTGTCTTTCCTTCTGGAATGATGTCAGTAGGGACTCAATTTTCCTTTTGACTTCTGGTCCCTACAATAAACAACAAATATGCATCCACTGAAAATAAATAAACAAAAATAATTTTCAAATTTTGCACGTGTTTGACTCGCCTACCTTGCAGCTGAACATCTTTCCAATAGCTTCCCAAACATCATGTTTTCTTACTTTATTGTGGTAAGTAGGATACTTGGGATTCCATAAAGTTTCCTGCTCTCTTTATGCATTAATTAGATTTATAACAGCATCTTCCGTCCACTCCAGTTTCGACATCCTGTTGGTGAAATATAACTAAGCGCTGCATGCTGCTACAAACTACAAACTAGTGCAAATCCCATCCATGCGAATACCAACTTCCTTTGATGTACCGACAAGTGACAGATCACTTCCGAAGTTCCGATTTCAATCACTGAATGCATTCGTTTGTCGTTCATTTGTTGTTCTTCGCTAAGTGTGTATGTGCCTTTAGGTGCATAGACCTTATTTTAGATGCCTGAAAGTTGGTCCGATGTCTAAGAATTGGACATACATACCAAAGAGTAATTACTTTTTATCAGCATGAATTCGAACTTGAGCATTTAAAATTTCACACACAAGAGTCCCCACTACAGATAGCAGAGAGTCACCTGCACTTTACCTGTGTGAATGCGACGATGCTTCTTAAAATGCTCTGGATAAACAAACGTGGCATCACATGTAGGACACTTATAGGGACGCTCGCCAGTGTGTGCAGCCTTGACGTGGTAATCCAGCAAGCGCCGACGTTTGAAGCCCTTGCCACAATCTTCACATTTGTAGCGCTTATCCTGGTAGTGCGTGGCTCGTTTATGGGACTGCAGGTTGCTTCGTTGACTGAATGTCGCACCACAGAACTCACACTGATATGGCTTCTCTCCTGTGTGAGTGCGTTCGTGGTCGCGGATCTCTGCCTTCCGCGCAAAAGCTTTGCCACAGGTACGACAGATGAATGGCTTGTATCCAGAGTGAACCACGCTGTGAACCTCCAGGTTGCGTGCAGTGCCAAATGCCTTGCCGCACTGGTCGCACACGTAGTTTCGCATGCCAGTGTGAGTGCGTTCATGCTGTGAGAGGTTCTGCGCACTCAGGAATGTTTTGCCGCATTCTCCACAAGAGAAAGGTCGAGGACGCACTTCGTGTGTCTTAGTGTGTGCCCTATAGGTGTACTTGGACGCGAAGTCCTTGCCACATGCCTCGCAAACGTATGGCCTCACACCTGTGTGTGTGTTGATGTGTTCATCCAGCAGATTTCTAGAGCTGTAGCGTTTCCCACATGTCTCGCAGGTCCACAGCTTTGCCTGTGGATAATGCATGCGTTTGTGCACCCTGAACAGACGCAAGTTGCTGAAGATCCTGTTGCAAACTTCGCACTGGAAATCACCTTCTTCAGTTGCCACATGGTCATCCAAGTGAACTGAAAGCTCGTTACGCTTTCTAAAGTCTTGTCCACAGATATCGCATATATAAATTCGCACGTTGTGGATGGTCTTCAGATGATTTACAATCCCTTTCATGTCTCCTACGATCTTTTCGTCACCATTACAAAGCAAACAAACAAAGTCTACGCCTTCTTTTGATACCACTTTCTCTGGAAGCTCAGATTCTTGCAACTCTATTCTCTGTGGTCTTTTCTTCAGCATTTTTCTCTTCACGGCACTTTCATCATCTGGTTCCATTTTAATCTTCACTTCGGCATCTGGATCATCTTCACCTCCAACTTCCGAGGCTACAATAACATCTGGGTTTACATCACTGTCACTTTCATGTTCAGACAATTCAACTTCACAAAGAGCGTTTTCCTGAAACAAGCAAAGAAGTAAGTGTTATTAATAGGATCATAATTCTTAGGCTTCTAAATAATATGCAAAAGGCTATACAAGGTTTTTATATGGCAAAAAAATAAGTAAATAATAATAATGTCCCGTGCCATGGCATCGTGGTCTAAGGCATCCTGCCTAGGACTTTTGTTACGGAATGCGTTCTGGTTCGAATCCTCATAGGGGAAGAAATTTTCTCATGAAATTTCGGCCAGTGTATGGGACCGGTGTCCACCCAGCATCGTGATGCACTTGGGGAGCTACAATAGGTAGCGAAAATCCAGTTTCGCAAACCAGCTATAATGGTTGGGGGGATCATCGTGCTAACCACATGATACCTCCATTCTGGTTGGATGATCGTCCACCTCTGCTTCGGAATGTGGATGTGAGGCCAGCAGCCGGCTGGTCAGTCTTGGCCCTTCATGGGCTGTAGCACCATGGATTTACTTTACTTTAAATAATAATAATAATAATAATAATAATAATAATAAGAAATAAATTAAATAACTTTAGTGGGACTCTGGATTTTTTTAGTTGGTTATTTAATGATGCTGTCTGAACTATTAGAGACCTTTCAGACAACTCATATTCTGCTGAAATGATCAGATGCAAAGGGATCTGGAATGAATAGGAGGAAATAGAGCCATGGCAGAAGACAGAGAAGCTTGGAGGCAAATTGTGATTGAGGCCAAAAACCTTCTGAGGTTTGATGTGCCACAGTGAATGACTGACTGAATGTATGAATTGCTAGGTTATTTAGAATCAATGAAACTGGTGATTAGTAAGATATTTGACAAAATGAAGCCGAGAATTCGCCATAGATAACCTAACATTCATCTTATGGTTGCGAAAAACATTGGAAAAAACCCCAACCAGGTAATCATCTCACACCTAAGTGCAGCTCCAAACCAGCAGGCAAACACACGTGCCTACCACCAGTTTTTCTGATAAACTGGATCAGTTGTAAACAAACAACATCTACACTCAAAAATTGTCAGAACTCTTGAGAACACTGAGCAAGTGCAAGTCACTATGGTGCAGAGTCCTACTCTTTCTGCTCAATGCCATGGCAGCAGTTTTCAACTTCCTCGCAAGAGTTGCAAAATTTGTGGTTCCTACAAGATAGCACCGCAGGTCACATTGTGTGTATAAGTATGAAAACGCTGCGAGGATTATTTCCAGGATGCGTAATTTCTGGTTTTGGGGATACACCCTGGCCATCTTAATCCCCTGACCTTACAGCTCCTGATTTTTTTATGGGGCTATTTGTAGGAAAGAGTTTTTTCCAATAGACTCAGCAACATCGACAACTTGAAAGCACACATTTGTGAGAGTCTTGACAACATAGGTCCTCAGCTTCTCGAAAAGATGGAAAGCTACTGCAAGCAATTGACACAATGCATTGAAATAGCTAGTGGACATTGAAAATAATACCCAAGGCACTTTTTCCAACAATATGCAGAACCACATTAGTTTCAATAAAATAATTTTTGTTCATTACAATGTCTTTAATTCAACACATTTTATGGGTCACTGAAAATATGCCACCTTGTAAATAAACATTTCTGCCCGTACCAACTATAAGGGTGTGAAAACTTTCTTGGAATGTTACATTAAGAAATAACAGTGCACACTTGGAAAGACTATTTGAGTTTCCACATGCAGTGGATACCTATGCTATTAAGTGACATGTGCACTCAACGTGCTTCCCACCTGAATGAGCATCATCTTACTCACAGCCGTTGACTGCTCAATTTTTCAATAATATTCTATTCCAGCTTTAATTTCGCAGTCTTACCCTGGGTATAGGCCTAGTTACTATGGGCAGCAATTTTTTTGTATTTGTCTATTTTCTATCATGTCTTTAAGTAAACCAGAAACAAGTACCATAATAGTAATACTTCTAATATCATCATCATCATCATCATCATCATCAACATTCCACGTATGAGATATAATGGTCTGTTATGGTCTCTATAATGCTAATATAAAGTGTCATAACAGTCCAAATTCGGCTGCTGGCCTCACATCCATATGCCTCACCAGAGGTGAATGATCATCCAACCAGCACAAGGGTAAGGTGTGATAAGCACAATGATCTGTCACCCAGCCATCATAGCTGGTTTTCGAAATATAATTTCACTACCAAGTGATAATATTCCGAATAATAATAATAATAATAATAATAATAATAATAATAATAATAATAATAATAATAAATATCCCGAATTTAAAAGAAAACCTACAAATTAAACCAAACCCTTTAACTCTATTAAATATAGAATATAATCTAAACTTAACAGAAGAAATACTAAAATCAGAAGTAAACAATGAAATACTAAAACAATTGTCTTTAGAGACAATTAATATTAGGTACCCTCCACAAAACTGGCTTCATTTATACACTGACGGATCCTTGATCTCCAGAGAACAAGGTGCAGGTGTTACGTGCTGTCTCTTCTCACTTTATAGATCTCTTGGGTATGGAACAAGTTTTGATGGAGAAATCATTGCAATAAGTGAAAGTCTCAGGAATCTTCTATGCCACATCAATAAATTTAAGAATGCAGTTATATTGTCAGACTCCAAAGCAGCTATTCTATCAATAGTCTCTAAACACACACCTTCATCTCAAACAGCAGAAATAACTAAAATGCTCTCTCAATTAATATCACTCAATAAAAGAATTGTATTCCAATGGATACCATCCCATTGTGGAATCCTGGGAAACGAGAATGCAGATGCTTTAGCAAAGAAGGGCAGCACTCCTACTTACAGACCTGTTACTAAATCTACGTATTACTCTGTGAAAAGATTTATTAAATCTACATACTTAGACTTCAACAAACAAAATTTGATAACACAATCCCAAGGGAAAAAATGGAAGTCTCTGCATCAAAATCCACAGTTAATTCCCGATTTACCACGAAAATCGTCTGTAGCTGCATTTACATTGGCAACAGGCCATGATTGTTTGGCCAAACACCTGCATAGAATTGGAATATATCAGTCCTCTAACTGCCCATTGTGCAACTCAAACCAAGAAATGGATTCGGAACACCTCAAAATCTGTGCTTCAGTGGCTGGCCATGATAATATCTTTGAAAAATATTGGAGTGCAAGAGGTCAAATGACTTTATTGTCAAACGCCTGGCATTAGAAAACAACAACAACAAACAACTACCAAGTGTAGCTCTCCAAATTCATCGCCATGCTGGGTAGGCACCGACCCCATACACTGGTCAAAATTTCATGAGAAAATTCTTTCTCCATGAAGACTCGAACCAGCATACATTCCATAATGTGAGTCCAGGCATAACACCTTACACCATGACGCTACAGCATGGGACAATAATGCTTGAAATGTGCTGGAAATAATAGTGTTTTCTCCACCTTTCTAACATTTTTCTGAACTCAGCTATCTCATTTACCACACCTGTTTGCAAAAGCCAAAAATGTCGAATGTTATAATACAAAAAATGGCTGCAATTTTTAGATGAAGGCAAATAAAATTAAACTAATACTAATTCCTATCTACTTACATATAGGGGTCATCAGTATTAAAAAATGAACATTTTTAAAAATGGTCAAGCTACCACTGCTGGACAACTCCATTTGGATTGACCCTATTGTCTATCTGTTGTGAAGATCTAACTGTACATGAAATCTGAGGGAAGGTTTCCAATTGAGTTTCTTAAATAGAGGGCTTCTATTATACATACAGATCAGAAACAAAATTTCGGCCACCTGAATTTTCCAAGTTCCAGTTATAATATGCTGCGCAGTAAGCACTGACAGAGTTTCAGTGCCTATTGAACTCTTCTTCAGAAAATACCTACTTCGGTACAGTAACAGTAAAAGGTAGCTCACATGCTTACTGAGCATGTGCAGTATGTTATAACTGGAACTTGGAAAATTCAGATGGCCCAAATTTTGTTTCTGGGTTTGTACTGCTAGCACAGCATGTTACTTCTCGGTCACAGCAAGCAGCATAGTATGAATATGCCATTCTCTCAGGGCAGTATACATTTATCGCAAAGATGATTAGACAGCTGATTCTAGAGCAACGCAGTTTTGTGTGTGAATTTTATTATAAATATGAATTAATTTATTGTGTTCGTGTGGAATTTATTCAGACATTCTCTGGTCAATTATCTCCTTCCAGAACTGCAATTCATGATACTGTGAACATACTGAGTCTATTGGTTTAGTGCAAAACAAAAAATAAAAACAACACGCAAAACATACATTCTAACAGAGGACAAATTAGACCAATCTTGAACAGTCACCAACAAAATCACTCCAGAAATTAGTACAAGTGATAGTTTCAGTGTCTTCTGTACATAAAAAAACAAAATATTGTTAAAAATTACAAGTGTACACATGTCCATTGTTTACAACAAGACGATTCAGTAGCACAAGTGCATTATTGTGAGTGTTTTTTTCATCAGTAACTGAAGGTTTAATCAACCCACAGCTCGTGTTCTTTTGACAAGGCATGGTTCACCTGAATGGTGTGTAAACAATCAAAACACTCACTATTTGTGTTCTGAAAATCTACATCATGTACAAGAAATCCCTCTTCATGATAGGAAAGTTGAAGTTTGGTGTGCTGTTAGCGCAAGACGAATAATAAATTCTATTTTTTATAAGTAGAATACACTTTGTCTACTCTTCTTCTTAAATTGATCATTTTAATTTGTGAGGTTAAATATTGTACATACCAGCAGAACAAATTAAATCAGAAACATTACAGCAGTCGAACTTAATCGTGTCAATCAGAATGGGTTTTCCTGATACAACACCTGTTTAGCTGTGGGAGGACATTTCCAGCACCTTCTATATGGTACAATTTTATACACGTTTGAGTAGTAGAGTTAACATACAAGTGCAGCTGTAATATACCCAGACGCTGAGAAGCAAAACACCATGCCAGTGATCAGTACATATAAGTCCTGTAATTCCCTTGTCAGTCTCACAGAGCAAAGATTAAGTTATGTTCAACAAAATAACATGTCAAGTATACGTGTCTAATGCATAACTTGAGTTAACAAAGGAAAAAATGACAACCATAATCAACTCAAGTTAAGGAAAAAATGACAACCATAATCAGAGAAGACTAGGAAGATTGCATGGAAAAGCTGAAAAGTGAATATTAGGAGTTGTCAAATTTGATCAATTTATCTATCACCACCAGTGACTATAATGTCAATCAATGACTCATTCTGAGCTTGCTCAATCTCGTTAAGTATTTAATTTTAACAACTGCTTGTGTTGAAACATAAAGCCTTTCACAATTCTGGTGAACTACTAAGACAAATTTTCACGTAAGTTAGTGGGTGAAACATGATATTAAATATTTCTAGTGGCTGAAACATGATATTAAATGACATGAATGTAATATGTTAAGGACAATAATATTCAGTTTTTCCTGCAACAAGTATGCAGGGGTAAAGATCTTCTATATTTAAATAAGTTCAAAGGAAATTAATTAATTTGCAAGAAAGAATCAGTTCATTAATTGAAGAGTAAGGATCGAGTGAAGTACAAATGTGAATCTATTAGTAATATGGCCATCCCACAGTATGTACTTTGTTAGAGACGGGACACTCACAAGGGTCATTATACAGGAAATAATAGCTGAAAGAGCAATATCTGTAAATCACATTGTGTAACATAAGTACTGCTACTAATAATACATCAGAAGTTCCAAAGTATAATTTAATAAGCTTCTGAAAATCAGTTAAAATAGGTGCATTAGGGAAGGGACCATAGAGATTTGTAAAAAATGAAAATGAAATGTAAATTTTAATTTCACAGCAACTGCAACAGAGAATCATATAGGCTAATACAAAATCAAATGATTGTCACATGCATATAGTAATAACTGGAGAAAGATTAGTATATTGCATTAATGTAGAAAAAAATTATGAAGGCTTTATACTTCTGGTGCACTGTTAGGGAAGGGACATTGACTATGTTAGAGAAGGGACAATTTAGAGCACAGAAACACAAAATGATTCTCTCTCAATAATTGCTGCTGTTCAGCTTAAATTAAGTATCTCAAATATATAATATTAATAAAAACTGAAAATTTTTCAATCTGTGACTGGTAAAGCATCATTAAAGTGATATCATCCTCGATTGTCAATGGTAGGAACAGGCACAGGCTTTACAATGTCCTCTATATGTAGAACACTTCGATTCTCACATTTAAGAAGGCAAAATCTTAATTTTGCTTCATCTGCCTCTGAAAAAGTTTGATTTGATAAAATCTGACACTGATTTCTTCATCAGTCACAGATTCTATGAGTTTGTCACAAAGAAGTTCTACTCTATATCCTTTACACCTCCTGTCATAACACGCTTCGGAAGAACTGCAACACAAGGTAGCTTCTAGAATAGAATTAGTGTTATTTAAGCAAGATTCTGGCTTTCTTATTTTTTAGCCCATTCAAGAGGTTTATATCTTCACAATACCAATGTAAGCAAACTTCATGGTCTCATGTAGTAGTTACAAAGACACCTAACTTACTGGACGTAGACTGTAAAATTTTGTCTTCCCAATTTTCACATCTCCATATTCATGCTTGAATAGGTCATAAACTTCCTTGATATTAGAATTCAAACGTCTTTTTTGAAGGGTTTTCTTCTCTTTATTTTTTTCTCACCACATCCTTCTCACCAGGGAAGTATTTGACTTACATTATCTCTGTGGCAGAAATCTTCTATCTACTTTATTAGATCTTCACTTAAAGAATCTTTGTGAAGTGAATCTGATAATTTGTATTTTTTGAGAGTAGACTGAGAAATTAGTTCATTCTGTTTTGTTGACTGTAGATCATACAACTGGGAATTCAAAACCTTTGTTTTTTTTTTTCCTGGTGATCTTTGTAAAACTGATTTTACCCTACGAACTGCGCGTCCTAGTGTCTGAGGGGTATAGGACATCACAGCTGAACCTTCAGTTGACTATTTCTTTTGTGTCCTTTACTTCCGTTTCTCCCTCCTTTTTTTTTTCAGCTTTCAAGCACTTGTTTCCCTCCCACCCACCAATCTACACATTTCTGATGTTTACATTCCTTTCCTTTTGCTTTATAATTAGTATTCCTTTCTTCGTCTTCCTTCAGCTTGTTACACATTTTTCCCCACCTTTCTGTAGGTGTTTTAGACTTCAGATTAGTTAATATGAAATAAATATATTCATTCTAAAATTATTTTGAAATTAAGTAAAAAATATGAAATAAATATATTCATTCTAAAATTATTTTGAAATTAAGTCAAAGAGTGTAAACATTTTCACAGTTTGATTTATAGTGAAGGTCATAGACAGTATTGTGAAAAAAATTCAGGGTTAGGAATATATTTCCAATGATTGCCAATTACTGAAAAATTACTAATTCTTAATAGTAATTTACCCCTTGAACTCTGTACTGCATATTAAAATTATCATATCCTACCATCCTGTCCTAAGAGATACCAGTAATGAATTCTCATTTTGAAAATGTATAGTCTATGCCTATATAATAGGTAACCAGTATTGAACCTATTAGAAAATAATATGGTATTACCACAATAATTACTACCTACTTTTTAATAAAATGTACTTATATATATAATATACAGTATATTTAATTATTTACATATATATTATAATCTATACTGGGTTGTATAGTAAAGATGGAATATTCTAGAGGATGTGGTCATAGCTATGATAATCACATGTGTTTCACTGTTATAATCTCTTCTTAACAATTGTCCCTTCCCTAACAATTGACTTTATAAAGTCTAAGAAATAATTATTTTTCTAATAGATACACTTATCTCAAATTATTTTCACATTCAGGCAGCTATCAGCTATCAAGGGAACGTATCAGGGGTATCAGCCACAACCTTCTACAATGTGACATAGCAAATAAAGTTGAAGTTTTCTTTTGTTATGGAAGAGATATTTTTTAGTTGTCAAATATGCAAAAATAATAATTATCATCCTACTTCAAAATTATTTGGACACTAGCATAATTAACTTACCCTAAATGAGTTGTGCCAACATCAAGTATTAATGATTTCAATGTCTTTAGTAGCAGTGACATAGTAAAATCCATGTCCCCTCCCTAACACCGAAAAAAAAAAAACACACAGGTCTATAAAAGTTAAAATAACAGGAAAAAGAATAACTCTATCAACATAAAAAGGATAGATTTGAAAACTACATCAATTCGGCTTTAAAATGATATATAACAGGTATTATTTGATTCATTTTTTATTTTTAGCATATAATGATCACTTACTGTGAATGGCCCAATAACAGTTGTTAGACGTAGGTGAGAATAAGAGGAGAGTAGTAAGAAAATAAGTGACAAAAATTAGAAGAAGTGATAAGTGAAAGTGAAGGGACATGAAAGACATAATCAAGAACAAGCACTTCGGTCATTATACGTCATTGTATGAAGTTTATAAATAGTGTAAGTAAGGGACTGCTGGCCTGAATACAAAATGTAAAGGGGCAGCAGGACCCAATATGTTCAGTGAAATATATCACAGGCCTATATCATAAATGAGAATGCAAAGCTTTATACACCAACCTGAAAAGTCGCATTTCTGGGGATCACTTTACAGAGCAATGTGAACTCTCCTAAATCCAAATTAACCTCTTTCCGCATACTGGGATAGATATGGCACATACCGGTTTTATATTCATATAACTTATACCTAATATAAGCATATAATATTTCAAACTGCATACTGGGACAGATATGGCACACTGTCAAGAATAACTGGATTTGACCATATGTGACATCAGTTGAGAAAGAGAGAACTACATAAGTTATTTGAATATCAAACTAGTGTGTGCAAAGATGTCCCATGCAGTAAGGGGTTAACTACAGAGTAACCTTGCTAAAGATGCTAGAGTGTCAGTGTTTTAAGGTATTGGATAAACAATATGAATAACGTCTGTTCCAGGCTGCCTTCCATCCAGTAACTTTCAATATTCATTTGTAGTTTTATGTATGGAGCTGTACAGTGGGTTTCGAAACTCACTCTACATTTCTACAACTTATTTCTCAATGGTGTTAACACAATAGTACTTACTAGCCTACTATGAACATTATGACAAAATTGAAAGTGCTGGTTGCTGTAGTAATCTGTTTTATTCTTATTTGGTAACTAATGACTTCACTACATAAAGAATTCCTTATTTAACCAAACAAGGTGGCTCAGACAGTAACATTTGAGACTTGTCCCAAGGTCTGTGAAAAGGTTAGAGTGGGTTAGGTAGGGGAATAGTTAAATGACGGGAAGTTGAGGATATTTATGTAGTACCATATCCTCTGCATAGGTTTGTGGTACTGAAAAATTGGCATAGCGCGAAGTTCTGCAGTAATGGAATTGAAATCAGTCTGCTACATAATATTTTGGTATATGCGAAAGAACACAATTTTGGTGGGTTTATTGCTTTCAGTGTTACAAAGGAGCTCCTTCATTTCCTGGGTTATCCCAGAGATTTCAAACATGCTATGAAATGGTGTAGTCTAACTTGTCATTTACCCCATCTTTTAATATACATACCTGTTAACCACTTACCATTGTATTTTACTACCAAACTTACTACAACTACAGCCACTAACACTACCATGGCTACTATTACTAATGTGGAAGATTTGATTAACGAAAAATATATAAGTGTGCCTACAGAGTGGATATTAAGGCCAATATGCATAGGAACAGAATGGTGGTGAGCTAATGGATGAATATAATTTCTTTTTATAATTGTTAACACATTACAATTTTGTTAATTCAAATTTCTGTTAAACTGGATCATATAGGAGTAGGTATATGAAAAAAAAATATATTTTCGAACAATTTTTCATTTCTAATAGGTGCTAATAACAGAAAACTTTGGCTTCCGTTTAAATTATTAACAGCCCCTTTCCAGGACTCACCAACACTCCACAGTTTCTTTCCTTTTTTTGCAGGCTCAATATTTGAATTGGTGAGAATTAAAAAGCACTTAGTGATATTTTTTGGTAAAGTGAGTGTAAGTTATATTGTTCATAATATTTTCAAGATAGCTCTCTTGATAGGTAATGAAAGGAACTACTTACAGCAAATGTGTACAGAAGTATATTACAACCTCTTCTTTAGAGTTGAAGAAAGAAACTTAGTTCAGTTTAATTTCAAAAGTTGCATCACCTGGCTTGATACTGGCTGCTTTTATGTGACAAATAAATGAATATGTATCTGCACGGAGTAAACCTTAGTACCCTTTCAGTCTTTAATTTGTTAGCTTTCCAATGTTAGTTTGGAATTATTTAGGGAAACAATAGTTTGTCATGGATTCTGAAGAAGCACAAGATTAGCTAAACTTTTTGCTAATGGTAAAACTCTGCAATCCAAAAGATGGCAGAGGATATAACAAAATGTCTCATGCAGTTAGTTATAGGAGATACCTGTAAGAAGATTCATTATGACATAAGTTCTTTCCGAGCTAAAACTTCATTATAGTGAAAAAGAAATACAATATTTGCACTCTGAATTAAATGTGAAGAAAATGTACAACCTCTTTACAATGTCTCATTCTGGAAGCAAAATTAAGTAACTTATAACTTTTATCTATCATACTTTAATGACAATTTTACATTAAAGTTTGGGAGACTACAAATCGATGTTTGTAGCAGATGTGAAAAGCTGGGAGTAAAATTAAAATCACCTCACATGTATGATTCTGTTAAATGAGCTCTACAGAATAAATTCAGAATTCACAAACGAAGAAGCAAACAATTTTACAATGAGCTACAGGAGTGTAGAGAACTAATTGCAAGGATGACTCTGTGTGTGGACTCATGTTCGACTCGTCTGTGCCATGCATCCCAGTACAAGTTTTTACTTGCAATAATTAGCTTGTAGTAAATCTGAAGGAAAACAGTTCTGCTATTTACCGATACACTAAAGGTGATACAAAAAAGATGCAAACGAAGTCTGCATCTTTCTGTAACATTATGCTCAAAACTATGTTCCTGCAAGTGTCAAAACTTAATTCTCTGATTCTTGTCCTGGACAGAACAGGAACCATACTGCCATTCGTTTCTGTTCAGTATTCACTGAATCTTTAAGTTGAAGATTTTGATCATTATTTTCCTGGCAGAGGATATTCGTTCCTTGATTGCATGGGATATTAGGCCTTATGAAACATGTTACAATTTTGTTTGCAAAAATAACAATAAAATAATCTGAAATATATTACTATCTGATACTTAAGTAGAATTGAAAGGAATCAAGTACAATACAGTCTTTTGTTTCCATAATGTTTAGCATTATGTCCAGTTATTATTTCAGAGATTGAAATTTAATTTTATGTTTACAAAAGTGACAAAGTAATATGAAGTGCCAATTTCTTGTCTGATACTTTCATGTAGAACTGAAAGGAACTAACTACAATACATTAATTTATTTCGCTAACTACAGTACCTACTAAATAAAATTTATATTCAATTTCTAACATCAGTGACCCACTCTTTACTACTCTGAAAAATAAAATAAATGAAGTGGTATCACTACCAATATTAAGGTTAGATAGGATTTTATGAGGAGAGAGATTTGTGACAAGTAGTACTTAGGTAGGATTTTATGATATAGATTAGTGATAGGCCTAAGTGGAATACAAAGTTACCTGGATCCATAGCATTCCTGAAGCTATTAGTGAAAACAATAAGTACCCCCACTGTCAGTGATAAGGTTAGGTTGGACTTGATGAGGAGACAGATTAATGACAAGTATTTCAAGGTTTGGTAGGGTTTGATAAGATAAGTTAGTGACAAGTAGCTTCACTGTCAATGATAGGGTTAGACAGAGTTTGTGGAGAAGATAGATTAGTGACAAATAGCTCTACTGTCAGTAACAAGATTAGGTAGGGTTTGGTGAGGCGCTAGATTAGTGATAAGTGCTTCACGCAAATAGGGTGAATGTCAGACTCATTATTCCTCTGTTCCATCCTCGTCAATGACTGAATGAATTAGTCACATGCATGTTATAGTCTACTACTGATGTGTATCCGTCACAACGCAGCCAGACTATGTGCCACGTCATTTCGGTGATACAAGAGCGTGATACGAGTAACAGCTGATTTCGTTCACGCTATATGCTAATACCAATGTGTGACCTGCTTGCTCTCAAAATACTTAATTGAAAACCATGCTAAATACCTTCTCAAACATTCTACCCTAATGCTGTATTGGCTACTTTGCCTGTTGTTTTAACTATTCTAAAACTTACTAATTAATTGGATTAATTTTGCTCAGGATAGGGACCAATGGCGGGCTTATGTGAGGGCGGCAATGAACCTCCGGGTTCCTTAAAAGCCAGTAAGTAAGTAAGTAAAACTTACTAAGTCTACAAAGGTCAATTGTAGATGAAATGGTACAACTGGTAGGAAGTAAAAGTGTAACATTACTATAAAACGAAGTTAATTCACACACGAAACAGGATATTCAGAAAATAAAACTGACAAACCTTTTGTTCATAATCCTCTTCACTATTATTTGAGGGAGATGGTTTTACTTTCTTCGGTACCACTTTTTTACGGGATCCTTGCATAATGTTTTTTCTAACATTCCCATCATCCGAACCGAGGGGCAACTTGCGGTCATCATCATCTGGAGATGGCGATTGTTTTCCATCACTTTGAATCTTAAGTGTTCGTTGGTAGTTTGTTGTCAGTTCGAATTTCAGTTCTGTTAAACGAGTCTCTATTTCATCAACTTCATTAATTAACTTGAAGCACTTTTTACAAATTACATTACTGTGAACAGAATCTTCACTCATTTCTTGGCCCAGCACTGCTCCAATTGTGAAAGATAACGGCCTTTCCGATGCTGTTACTATAGTCTTCTGGAATATCTCAAGACTATTTCGCGTTGAGACTCCAACTCTGCTATTGCATATTAAACAGTGGGTGCTTTTTGGAGCAGTACCTTGCTCTTTTTCTGTATCTGCTGTCATCTCGTCGTATTGTTTTCACCTACTAAAAAGAAAAGAAATCTTTATTTTCAGAAATTATGTAAGTCTAATGCATAATTACTATCATTTCAACTAGGAAACATATTAGAAATACCCATGGTAGGCCTACATTTAATTAGGTTCCAAAAGATTATGATTCCAGTGTTAATGACATTTGGTAAATGAATGTTGTCATAAGCTGTGCTAAAATATTAAATACTAACAATAAACCAATTACCATTCAAATGTAACTTACACGAGAGATGAGTCACCGTAGAAAAACTTCTTCTGTATATAACATATTCTGCAAATTGACTTAGGGCAATAATAAAACCTACATAATGAAGTCAAATTCTACAGAATTCAATATCAAAACTGAAAAAATTGTATACGAACTGGAAACCAATAGGTTAGATTACTGATAACATAATATCTAATAGATTTGATCATTTTTCATATTTTAATGTCTATCAGATTTTAGACTCTAAATAGGGGAAATATTTTGCAAGGCTAAAACATAAAAAAAATGACATGAATAATAACAGAGGTAAATTGTATGTTGCAACGCGCCAGTTACGACGTGTTTCACTATAGTCTTCTTCAATTCTCCCCATGTTCATCACCCAAGCTGTTTCGGAGACGTTACATACCTATCTAAACTTACATTTCTAATGATAGATATTAACCATAATAATTATTTATGATAGATACTCAATATATAAACAATGTTTTACAACAAAAATAATTACAGAAAAAGTTACTACTTATTTACCAAACGCAGAAATGTTCCGGCATAAGTTGCCAGCCCTGCCCAAACAATATGGCGATGATGAAGAGAAGAAAAATTTGAATGAATAACAGGAATATAACATCAGAATTTAGAACATTAATGAGAAAAAGAATTTGCTATTGTATAAATTATATTCTTTAATTTTATGTCTATCTTAATATTAATTTTATATAAGTTTGTTATAATTATCAATTGTGAGAAAATAATTCGGGCGCTTTTCATTCATCTTTTAGTAGCGCAAACACAGCCATAGAGCAATGCATAGCGCTCTGGAACTTCCTATAACCTCTGAAAAGCAAGGAAGCTATGTCATTATCGTTGGTCATTATATTGTAATCATTATTGTATCGCAATTTGCGTTTATATAACAGCAATTAATGCAGTATGATGTACTTACAACTAGTTGTATAATTTCCTTTAAGATAACTGAAAAAATTAAATTGTCTCTAAATAATTTAGAGGTACTATGACAGGTTGCGTAGGCTGCTAATTATACATGAAGCATTGAAATATATTTTATTATTCAGTTATGCACTTAAAATGTAGTCTGCAACACGATGTACAATATACCGTCGTGTAAAAATGGTGTTGATATTCTGTATGATAAAATAAAAAATACGGTGTCATAATTCTCTGCATTGACTGTGATGACTACGGTTTGAACTAAAAATCAATTTCCGAACGTAGGCTCAGGAAAAAAAAAAAAAAAACAAATGATGGTGTGTGTAATTACGTTTTTGTAGCGTATACAGTGTGTTATAGTAAAATAAGTGTTTATTTTATGTTAAGAAAATGGTAAGTAAAAAAAGTGCTATTATTGAATTACTAGAGTTATTTATTAATGTATAACACTCCAAGCGTGCTAATTTTCAGTTGTATAAGGAAAGAAAAATGGTTTGATGACATTTAGGGGTTAGGGATGACATACTGGATTAGTATCGCTTCAAGATTCAATGAAAATATTATTTTAAAAAATTGTAGGCATATACAGAGCATCTCTTTTCGTTTCAGTTACCATTATCGCTTCTGAGAACGGCTCAAAATCATCCTATGGTAAGTGTAAACGAAATTAAACATTAAGTAAAAGTGTCTGAATATAAAATCTGAATGTTCTGTATCCTTATTGCAATTGGTGGAAGTAAAGTGTTAGAATATAATATCTGAATGTGTTGTATTCTTATTGCAGTTGGTGGAATTAAAAAATGGAGAAACGTACAACGGTCATTTAGTTAGCTGTGACAATTGGATGAATATTAATCTAAGAGAAGTAATTTGCACGTCTCGAGTAAGTGTAAATTGCATTATTGTAATTGTTTATTGTGAAAGAGCACAGTGATACATAGTTTACCGGTACCTCTTTTTAGGATGGAGATAAGTTTTGGAGAATGCCAGAATGTTATATTAGAGGAAGTACAATCAAGTATCTAAGAATACCTGATGAAGTCATTGATATGGTAAAAGAAGAAACTATGGTTAAAGGAAGAGGACGTGGTGAAATGAAGGGTAGAGGTGGCCAGGCACAAAGAGGCAGAGGTGGAGGACGAGGTAATTTTCCTTCTAAGTCAGTGGTGATATTCAAAAAGTTTAACAACTAGTTCTCTCATGTGTACCTATGTTAAACATATACGGTATATGTGCATTGTAATTGTAAATATTACCTAGAAATAATTTAACGACCGGCCGAATATCACCACTGGTCTAAGTAGAGATTTTATAATTTATATAAATAAGTACGGTCTTGTATGTATATATTCTTTTTTAGGTTCATTTGGTGGTAGGGGAGGAAGACCAGCACCTCTTGGCCGAGGAGGAATCGGACGAAACCCACCAAATAAACAGAAGAATAAATAGTGAAGTGTCGAATTTTATATACTAAACATTCGTATGAGCTATGTGGAATACATCTCTTTCAGTTTTATTATTTACAAAACTTTTCGTTTTGAGGAAACAGTGCAAAATGAATGTTTTTGTTGTGATGATATGTGTTTTTTTAATTCTTTAAGGTTCTTTATATACATATGAGAATCAACAACTGATTGGAAAATACTGGTTTATTTAACTTATAAATACAGTGCACTGAAATTATGAATGTTTTATTATTTTTTCATTACATTCCAGTTACATTACTTTCAAATTTGCTAATGTTTTCCACAAGTTCCATAATGCTATTCTTATATTACCTTACACTAATATACAACCACAATATTTCCTCTCTTCTGTTAATGGTGATCTTCTTTAAAGAAGCGCAAACCGCAATAACCACAGGCATGATTCCCAGGTTTGTCCTGAAATTAGGATAAGTTTTACAATTCAAAACATACTGAACTTAAATATTCTACTACAGTAATCTCCCCGAAACCTAACACAGGTATGTGAAACCACGGACAATAGTAAACCCTATAAATATTTTTTTCGGTAACATACATAATTATGATATAGTTCAACTGACAAATTACAAACAATAATACATTAGTTGAAGCAAATAATAAATACGTTGTACATGCACATTATTACACTTGTGAACACACATGCTCGCAATCTATATTGTCTTTAAAACTCTTCAAATTAAGACGTTAATCACTAAATTACGTAAAAAATAATATCACCGAGGTTAACTGTGGATAAGGAGGATTACTGTATGTACTCCAGTGACTGTAATTTACTACTAAATGTGGGCCTTTCATTCACAACCAACCCATTTCATATTGGATTAGTGACAATGGGGCATAACTACATGGAAGATTGCCCTCCTGAAAATTAGCTCATTGAACCTGTAATAATATTAACCCAGCATTGGTCACTATATGTGCATTCTGCTAAGTATAAAATTCAAATAACACGAAAATGGAAGGAATTACAAGTTTGTGCCTCTTTCTAGCTGATCCTATGTGTGTTAGCTATTATCTGCTAGAATAATTTCCTTCGAACAATACACAATACTTTGTAGAGAAAACATTTACCAGACCAGTAGCTCAGTTATGATGGAATAATTCTGTGGTGTTTGGGTAAAGGGGGATAAGTCATTTTTTTGTGCAGCTGAAATTTTGTTCCCCAGATGAATACAAATTTAAATTATACAAGTGAGTATGCAAAAATCAAAAGAATACTAGCAGTTGATGTGCTTTATTTGTGTAGAAAATTATTTGCAGTAACGATTCCAAGTTTAATTTTCATTTATCTACAAACTCATTTTTATGACTTATCTCCCTTTACCCAAACAGCACAGAATTACTGTCATAGTGACTTATAATCCTATGAGTTTATTATTCCCTCTTAAAAGTTACTAAACCATTCTTTGAATGCAGATATTTCGCTAGGCAACTTACCCCTTCCTAAAATAAAAAAAATGTACTTTGCAGTACAGAGGCCAGTTGAACATAAACAGGGCTGGGAAATGTTAACCCTCAACTGGTATCTATGGGTCAATATAGACTCATATTGCTTGATATCGTAATGTACACTTAAAAAAGCGATACCAGTTGAGGGTTAACACAGGTCTGCAGGTAAGGACATTCTTTTCCAAGAAAGTGTAGGCCTATATTGTGATACATCAAAAGAAAGCCTCGTCTTGAGAAGACACGTCTTTTGTGATACATCAAAAGAAAGACACATCTTCTCACTTCAGCTCGATATTTCATCCCTCTCAAAATTTACAATAGGAAAAATCCAATGCTGTACTAGTCTCTGCAAAATGGTTATGTGTATGTAGCAATCTCTCCTGGGTTAATATTAAGAGAATTTAAAGTAACATATTTGTGCAGTCACTTCCTACCCACAAGAATGCATAATTCGAAATAGGCAAATACAATTTTTCTCCATTTTCCACAGAAGAAATAAATATAATGAAAAGTGATAAATACATAAGGCTTAGGTTTACATATTAAATATGATTTAAAACACTTTTATGGTAAACTTCATCTTTCGATGTTGGATGACGTATATACGTCCGTTGATGTGACATATTAATGAATATTTAAATACTTATATAGTCACAATCATGCCATGGTATGAAAGAAAAATTTCACAACCTCGAGCGGGATTCAAACCTGTGACTTCCTGTACTCCGGTCAGGCGCTCTACCAACTGAGCTATCGAGTTCGTTTCACGCCAAAGGCTTTAAATTCTCCTCTCATACTGGCGACTCTGTTATAGAGTACTGTCCATAGCGTCTGATCTAGTCAGACTGCTTATGGGTGGAAAGAAACATTGTAAATGTAAACTTCATCTTTCGATGTTGGATGACGTATATACGTCCGTTGATGTGACATATTAATGAATATTTAAATACTTACATAGTCACAATCATGCCATGGTATGAAAGAAAAATTTCACAATCTCCGGAGTACAGGAAGTCACAGGTTCGAATCCCGCTCGAGGTTGTGAAATTTTTCTTTCATACCATAGCATGATTGTGACTATATAAGTATTTAAATATTCATTCATCAACTTTTATGGTGTTAAACATGAAGCAAAATTTCTGAGTTTTTCTCTTTAGTTAATATTTATAGAGAATGCCTGGTCTACTGCGCAGGATATCAATATTGAAAATGTAAGTCGTGACTTTGGTATGCTGCAGACGATTCTGTAGTGTTTTTAAACGTGAGGTCTTTCTTATGATTCATTAATGAAATGTATTCAAAGTAAGATAATATGCTATTATGTACCAATTATAGTCACAGTGGTGGCGAACTACTGCTGTTGCTATAGATGCAAAAAAAAAGTACCTGAAAGGAGGTAACATATTCGTTTCATTCTACAGTACTGCACACACGTAACCTCACTTATAAATTTCATATTGAAGACTTCTATTTCTCACATAAACTAAATGATTTATCATCATCATTTATCTTCCATTTTTATAGTTTTTTAGAAATTTATTCCAGGATTTCTTTTTCTCTTCCATGACACTTTTTAAAAATATTGCTGATTTTTTCTTCGAGTTCTGAAGGTTTTTTATGGGTTTTCTGTAGTTAATCTTCCTTGAGTCCTACTTTTCTTTAGTTCTTGTAATTTCTAAGTTCAAAATGAACATTACTGAGCACAGACCCCTTCAAATGTAAACCAAAGACAAAAATATAACATTTAAACCAACAAAACTGTAGTCTCATTCCGTAGACTGGGTGATGTATTCTATGTGCATTTTTTTTATTGAACGAATACATTTCCTTAGTGAATTTTCCCATTCTCAAGTAATCCCAATGTTTTTTAGTCCTAAAATCACATCGATGTTACAAGTTACTCAGGAGTGTTCAATATTAGCCATTTTTTTTTTTCATATATTAATGATTTGGTTAAGGCTGCTTTCCAGTTGAGACAATAATGGACTAGTAAATCCAATATTTTGTTCATAATTTTTTCAAGATGTCGATAAATCCTCTTCTTTGGTTATGCTCACGACAAAATTATCAGTACCAACTTAATAACATGACACACACACACTCAAATTTTACAGTCTGTGAAAGTCCATAACAATATAAAAATAAATGTAAAGGACACTCAAAATTTCAGAAAATCGTTTATTGTTTAAAAAAAGAAAATTCTGAAACTAAACAACGGAATAGTATACAAGAAATAACACAGAACTGTAAAAAAAAAAAAAAAAAAAAAAGGTAATTTCTATTCACATTTAGGGTTTGATGGGAAGACAAAGTGAAATTACAAACTACATTGCTATAGGTTACAAATAAAATGTTACATAATTGTGTAGAAGTCTCGTCGCATTGCAGTAATGACTAAGGATAATGAAAATATTTTTCATTTAACAAGGTATTAAGAGTAGGCCTGTGAAGTAGTTATAAAATATCATCAACTAATTTCATTATAGTGTATACGAATCTCCTAGAATCAAACTCCATTTTCTCCAAATTATGAAATATGGGTTTAAGACACGTTTCAGTGCGGAATTTTGCAAGGAACGTGATAAACTGCTCGTTTGAAGTCATCTCAATTTACCTACTTTATTAGTAAAATCACCATTTGGAGTCTAACTGCAAAGTTTTTTTTGTCTTTCCTGAAAAATCAGATATTTTGATAAAGTGCAGTTTGATTTGATTCTAGGCGACTAATAAATTCGATATAATAATAATAATAATTATTATTATTGTTGTATAAAGCATGCATAACTGTTCAATTTGTTAATCTCCTTATAATGATACATCAGGCCACGTTCTCCTTTCCATCAATTCTTCACCAGCATGTGTTTTACATAGAGACTAATATTATGATGAACTGTTACCATATTAATAATGCAGCGACATGAGAAATTTTGAATACAAGTCTCAAGATGAATTATAAATCGGAAAGTAAGCAGACCACTGATCTAATACCAAGTCCACATGTCTGGGCGTTAAGTTTAATAAATAATAATATATTCTTGGACAAATATAGCGGGAGTTTAGACAATCAATGAACTTCATTATACACAGAATTAATAGGAAAAACGTAATATTTCTACTTATTGTGCTAGATCGAAAAAAATCACAGTATTTTCTATAAAAATCTTTATGCACCTATGTTAGTCAACAGAAATCGGCTGCATTTGTCTCAAAGTCACATGACTCATCCGATGTTTTGATGATTATACTCCTCAGTAGCCTTCTGCGCAGCTATACACACACTCTATATTATACTAACTCTATGATTAGGACACAGTAGCCCTTTTAGTTGGCAGAAGTGTCAACCCATAAGTGAAATGAAGTGATTGTCGAATCATAGTGGGAACAGCTGTTTCACCATCCAAGTACAAACTATGTCACTTTGACTCATGGCATCCATATTAGCTCTCTTTTCTGCTTCCTCTCTTCTAGAGGATTTGGGGTTTATGTACAGAAAATATAACGAAGGGAAAAGATTTTTAATGAAAAGGCGAGATATTGCAGCGGCAAGGGCTGCTTTCTTGAGGAAAATGCATAAAACATCTAACCATCTGGTGACACAAGGCCCATATTTTGTTTGGATGAAACATGGATCAAAACTGCAATTCGTTGAAATACATATGGCAGGACTCAGGTGGATGAGGAAACTTGTTGGAAAAGGAGGGAGACTTATTGTATGCCCTGCTGTATTGGCCAGGACCGGTTTTGTTCCCGAAAGTAAATTTGTTTTTACGGCTGAAACAACACTATCATTTAATAATTGATTCAGACCTGTTCAAAGAATGATTCGTGAATGATCTTGAATTATCTTAAAGAAGATTCAATAGGCCTAATAGTAATGGATAATGCAAGTTATCACTCAGTTCAGTTAAATAAGATCCCCTCCAATGACACAAGAAAAGCAAATATGTATTATTTCTCGGCTCACTGCTGCCCTTTCCGCTCTACGTCTGCGAGCATGGAAAAATAAAATATATGCAATATATATTTAATAACATATATGGGCTAATGCTCTCATAATGAGTATATTTATGATTTCCTGAAAGAACAGCTATATTTTATTTAGGGCTAATCTATTTTGGACAGTCATATATTAACATAATTATATGGACCAATATCTCGAAATAATGTATTTCTGAGTTTTAAAGAATGTCTGTATTGTACTGGGGGTTAATCTATTTTTTTGGAAGTGTATATTAAACATGCATGGGTCAACGTTTTCATAATATGCATAACTTATTTCTAATTTTTCTTAAGAATGGCTGTATTACACAGAGGGCTAAACTATTTTGTGCATGTAGTATATTATGTTAATTATTAGGGGTCGATGTCTTCATAACGGGTATATTTTTTCAAGAATGGTTATATTGTACTAGGGATTAATCTATTTCATGCAGGCACAACATATGCAGTAAAGAATATATAGGTCAATGTTTTCATTCATGGGTGTAGCACACAGTGCATGAAGTTTGCAGGAATTTCCCTTCTGTAAACATCTTATGACTGAACCAAAGTGGCAACTATGCACTGACCTTGAAGTGAATATTCAGTTGATGCAGACTATCGCTCATAATTAATGTGAATAGACTGGACTTCGCCCTATAGTGAAATTTTAAAAAGCAGGCTTTTACTTTCTCCATCACATTGAGACAGTTTAGTCCAAGTAGTTCCTATATCACAAGTCTAGATACGCAAAAGAATCTGTTTGAACAAGAGCAATGCTGTTTTGAGTTGACAGTTTATTTATTTATGTGCTTAATGTCGCAAATGCCTTTTGTTGCAATGGCAGTCCTTTCTTTTTTATATAGATCCTGAATTACGAAATTATTTGATTAGTGGTAAGGTGTGACAGCATTTTGTCATCAGAGCTCTGGAAAAATCACTATGATATGTTATAGTGATTTTGTCACAGTGTGTTCTGATGATTCTTGGTGATTGTGGGACTCCGTTTCCTGTCTGTAGATTTCCAAGTTGTCGAAGAACTCAATTTAACTTCCATCTACTTATCTCTCAACAAATCACAAGAAGCACTCATGTTTCTCATCACGAGCCGACAGTTGTTTATGTTTATTAAGCCTGGTTCAGACGGTGCAAGTTTCTGTGATGGATTCCAAGGTGGCTACGCTGATGGCTGCCCTGCGTGGTCACTTGCTGGCTCCCGTGTTGGCTACGGTGACTGTAGTTGTTCACACGGTGCTGGCTCTTTTCACAGTTCAAATTGGAAAATCATCTGCTGTTTTATCTGTTGCTGACACTCATGGTCAAAAAGAAACTAAACCGTGAGTGGAAAAGAACTAAAGTCCTACATTAACAGTAGTAAATGTCGTAATAAAGTAATTAAGCCATAAGTGCAAAACAGCTAAAGTCCGATATAGTTGTTGTTTCTTAGAAACTAAAGAATATAAAAAAAAGCAGGTTTAGTTGGAAAACAACGAACATGGCGACATGGTTTCAGAGGTGATATTATATGATCATCTTTGGTTTCCAGCCTGCAAACCATCACGAAAAATAGCAAGGAACCTACCCTCGAAATCCAGCAAGCTAGCCATCCACAGAGCCACCAGAGCGGATTACTTCCGGCAAGTGACCACGTAGGCGACCCATCCGCGGAGCCACCTTGGAATCCATCACAGAAACATGCACCGTCTGAACCGGGCTTTACTCTTCTGCTAATTGAGTTGATATACCTGTGCCATGTCTTATATCAACAATAGTGATCAGCACAGCAAGTATACTGAAAACAAAACATGCTCTTCTGTCCTCTGAGCTGTATTACCGCTAAGTGTGGGCACGTATATTTTCCCAATAATGTTTATGAATGATGAAGTGAATCATCTGTGGAAGAATATAGTAAGTGGAGTGCATAGCTTCAGTAGTTGTCGATGCTAACCTTTAAAGTGGGACGAAAATTAATTAGATTCCAGTTATGTTGTCTTTCAAGCTAATCTTCTGACTTGCAATTTTGTCCGGACTCTGGACCTGTCACATATACATACATCAATTGCCTTCGCTGTGAGTTTGGAACTGTAGTTACAGTCTGAACCAGTGACAAAATCACAGGCCTTCACATCACACCCCCACCACTAATTGTGATGCCTAAATATTTTAAAGCACTGTCTGCTTGTAACAGCTGAGTCTTGAGTGACAATGCCTCTGCTGATTTTCTCCCTTCTCTCTTGAATGTAATTTGTATGTCTTGTTCCTATTAATGAATATAATGATACATTCGTTTTAATTGGTCCATTTTGATACAACGTTGAGGGCATTCTGTACATCTGTCTTGTTTTCTGCTGTGTGCACTAGCATTGTGCATTACAGGCACTATGTTTGGTTCAATTTTGTCAAGTATGGCGAAGTTCAATAATTACCGCAGAGTGCAGAATGAGACCTGCTGTGTTTGTTCCACCTTTTTCAGTTAAAAATCTTGAAAATAATAAATAAAGGAACATATATAAAGTTACAGTGAAATTGTGAACATTACAAAATAAATAACATAAAACATTATAAAAGATATGGTATGATTTTATCCCGATCCATCTTCTTACTCAATTATAATCACTTGGTACCATATATATAAATTGTTTGTGAATAAACACTGGTCCTACTGGTGCGCCAAAACTTCTGATGACATGGAAAATTTGCGAACCACTACTGTAGATTGAAATTATCTGCCCGACCTTTCACCAGCTGCTAACTTCCAACTCGTCATTATCAGCTTGAATTTCTCTCCAGTGCTGTCACCTACTCTTGATTAGTGGTCGACATAACATAGTTTTCACCATCCTTAATTATGATTTCATCAGATGTGGCAACACAGTAACTGAAGCAATCATGAGAATCATACTCCAGTTGCAAGTAGCTTGGCACTCCCACACCCCAGCTGGTAGGTGATAAGAACTGCACTAGCACTCGGATTTTCTAGGTCAAAGCCACAGAAGTTTTGTAGTACAGTAAAGAGAGTGCACAGGCAGCCAATATTCTATCACCAGCACCAGGCAGATTAGTTGAAACTCGGAATAAAGGTGCAGATAACAACAAAGAGGGGGTATCAGGTAGGCCACATTTCTGTGCTATTCATACTGCAAGAGCTAACATGGAGGGGTGACCGAACTATTTGAAAAAATGTAAGATCCTTTATGTGGTTGGGGTCTTTAGATAGATTTTGATTTTTTTTACACAAAAAAAAAGTAGTCTATCATAAAATGTAATTTTGCAGAAACACACATTTCGCATTTTATCCTGGATTAAAAAACTACAGAATATACTTAACATGGTTTTAAACAAAAATTACTTATTTTGACAGCATTTGGGCACATTTCGCATTTGTCGTGACTGTGAAAATCTATAATCTCTAATGATGACACAAGTCCGGAAGGCCAGAAACATCAACAGATGAACAAAGTGTGAAACTAGTGGCAAATGCTTTTGAAGATCGTCAAGCGACATGTGAGGAACTTTAAGAAGCTACAGGGATTCTACCAATATTAGTATTCCGTACTTTGACTAACGATCTGAAGAAGAGAAAAATCTTTGCATGATCACTGCTTGACTGCTGAACAGAAGCAGAAACCCCTGAACACTGCAAACTTGCTGAAACAAAGCTGCAGTGTTGAAGGTCAAACATTTTGTATCGAAATATCATATCGATGAAACGTGAATTAGAAACTTCGAGCCGGAGTTGAAATCACATCATATGAGTGGAGAGTTTCATCTTCCTAAAGACCAATAAAAGTTGACGAGCACAATCAAAGTTCAAGTAAATGATTTTTGTGTATGATCACCAAGGAATGATCATGACAGATAGAAACCATGTCGAACAAGTGTCACAGCAGCGTATTATCGTGATTTCATGCAGACACTGTGCAGAAAAATTTATAAAAACCGACCTCAGTTGCTTGAGGCTGGGCCACTCATCCTGCATGACAATGCTGGCCCACACATCGAGAATGTTGTGACCAATTTGCCCCATAAAACAGGTGGGAAGTGTTACCTCAAATGCCCTATGATATGAGTTCACCAGACTTCGACTTACTCCCAATCCCAAAGCTGAAAGAATACCCATGTGTGAAAGTTGTTTTCCTCCTTCTCTGGAAGACCTTTCTGCCGAAGTTACCCTGAGCCATTCGACAACTAAACAAAACTGGTGTCTGAAGGGAATAGTAAAGCTTCTGAAACAGTAGAACTCAGTCACTGAGAAGCAGGGACATTATATTGAAGGACTTGTTAAGAGATACAGGCAAAAAATTAATAAACAAAAATAAACGTAAGTAAAGAAAATGCATTATTTGTGAAATGACCGTCGTAAGTTTTGTTAAACAGAAAGGATGTACATATACATGGATAAGCACCACCTGGAAAATTGCGAAGGTTTGCCTATTCATCTCAACATCACAGAAAACTACTGCACTGCAAGACAACTGATGGCTTCATTGACATGATACCAGAACACTGGCAACCAACAGCCAACATATGGTAACAGATATACTGATGAGTTACACAAAGAGATCTACCTATGTGTGCATGATATGAGAATGAAATTGGAAATTCTTTGTAACCCTTCTGCAATGTTCTGAATTGGAACTGTTCTTTGACACTGGAGGATTTAAAAACATTAAAACAGTCAACCTGAGTAAGTTTGTACACCAGAGCTTCAATAATTAATCCCGTTAATTTTTTCCACAGAGTTGCCACGGTTACAGAATCATTTAAACATATTATGTTGTTGTTCTCTAATGGCCGAAATTTGGGATCATTTAACCCAATTTGCTTCTTGCTTTTCAATAAAGTTGAGAGAAGTTATTTCGTTGTGCTTCCTTGTTCAGTGCAATGCAGTGCATATTATGTTATAGTGACAATTTGTTCTGGAGGAGGGGGGAACTAGCCACACATAAACATAGCCTATCTTACCTTTTGGTTATTACTTTGAACAAAATTATGTACAGTAGACATATAACAAGAAACATCATCCCTTAACACAATCATATAGATTTCATTTAATAAAGATGATTAAATCCATTACGGTACCCTTTACTTAATAATAAGATAAAATGTGCACAACGTGCATAATTCTGGCTGGTCAACTTGACCATACACTGAGCATAACAAAGGCAGTGACTGAACATTAAATCCAACTGTGTGAAGAAGTCAGTAACCTGACACTAAAAAAAATGGGAAGAACATGCTGAAACCATAGATTTTATATTCACATAATACACCATGATCGAGTCCTGAGCATAACTTCAAGACAGCCAATAACTTCCTTGGACAACTCATGGCCCAACTCTACATATTTATATCTGTTGGCAGAGTTGTCAGAGGTACCGGTATGTATTCGTCTTGGTCCACAGTGTTGCTCACAATAGGCATACATTTCTTTTGAAGTGTAAGAGTCTTTACTGACACTGATAATTATGGATTATGGTATTTAATGGTTATCTTTGCTGCTCATTTTAAGTATGCAGCAATTAAAAACAAGCCCATTATTCGAAACATGAGTGCATTCATGAATATCATAGTGTCACAGGAACAACAAGACTAAACAATACTTTGCTTGCCTTTACCGCTCACATGACGTGTTTCAGGCCATAACCACATTAAACAAATATCGTTGCTATAGATCTAATGGACCACTGAACTCACTACCAGTCTGTGTAACATCATTTCTCTGGCACTTCCAAGGACACTTCAACACCTTGGAAGGGCAGTCGGAATGGATCCTGTGCTGCTTGGTCACCTTGGCAGTATGAACTTAGAGTGGGGGAGGGTAGGAGGCCCCCATTGGGTGAGTGGGTGAGGGGTCACATGCGGCCAATGGACACCCTCATCCTCATTCATCCCATTAACATTCGGGATGCACAATATGCCTCAGTATGGCCGATGTGCAAAGGGTCGTCCTAACTTGCCCGTGGCCACCATGACCTAACATCATTTCTGATACACGAGGTGTATTTCACTTACATATGCAATGAAAATCATTATTAGACTATTCTGACTACAAATACAATACATAATGATCTTCATCGTAATTGTTCTTTACGAAATTTAGTCCAGATATACACTTGACAGTCACTAGCATACAGGTAAAATTCTGGTGAATGTATAGTTTACGTACACCAGTGTCCTTCCCGGATAATGGACGTTAGGTACTCTTTAAATTGATTGCATGAAGGTCCAGAGAACATTTTGCTATGGCTATATTAAAAAGAGAGAGAGAGAGAGAAAAAAAAGGCGATAAATCATGACAAAGAATACTGTGTGCGGAGATGATATTGCGCTTGTGGTATGTTCATGGGCCTACAACATTATCATCCATGAGAAATGAATAGGAAATTTCAAATATCAGTTCACAGCAAACTACAGTTTTCTGCGCACCACAACAAACTGGAAAGAGACTTCCACAAAATGTAGTAAATACCTATAAAAGACATTTTGAATTATGACATGAGTAGTGTACGTAAACCAGACAATAACAAAAATAGGTCATTCGTAGAAAACATTGGTCAATATGGCAGACCTCATCGAGAATCAGTGACAGGTGCCAAAAAAAAAGTATAGGCCAGGCATACTAAAAACCTTTACAAACCAATCCTAACCTGTCACTGATCCTCGATGATGTCATTGATGTCCGTCATATTGACCAACGTTTCCTACTGAATTACCTAAAAATTCTTTATAAAGATTGAAAGGGCGAAAAGAAGGCATAGGTTCTACTTAACAAATTATGTGAAAGTAACCACATTTCTGTATGTAAGCGTAAAAAGATAAAATGCTTCTGATATAAATTAACCTACACTCCCCCATACAAGTTCACTTTTATAATTAGGTAAGTGAGGAAGCACATACCAGATTTATGTAAACTTTAGGATGTCCAGTTGGGCCACCGCCTCCATCACACCAAACAATACGTTCCTTTCTCGGAGCTGGAGGTTCTTCATCAATTAGCTTAATGGCAAATTTAGTATTCACCTGCTTTGGTCTATCTACAAAGCGAACCAGACGATAGTCATTTCTGTCCCACTTCTATAAAGAAAGAATCCTTGAGAGTTAAAATATTTCTGCAATTTAATATCAATGCACACAAATATATATACCTTATCCTACACCTCTAATAATTTTGACCCAAGCTAAAATTGTTTCCTAACCTTGAGACAGACATGCATCAGAGTAATTTATTTCTGTTCAGTTTAATAACGAATTACATATTTTGTAAAAATACTTAGAACTAGGCTAAATCCTCAAATTTGTCTAGCATAAACATTAAACATACTTGTCCAGTATGAATTTCCGTTTCTACAGGTTCCAATGAGGATTGTGATGAACTACTAGAGCTATGCTTTAAAGAAACTGAAGATACGAATTGAAAATAATTAAATAACCTTGTTTTCTTATGCAAAAGCAAAGTATTTCTAAAAGTTACATGCGCCATATTTTCATTCTTTGCTTTTGCCCTTGTCCTTCTATTTGTGTGGCTGCGTTCTATTACACTGCATTGTGGTTTATCAATGCATATACAGTAAGGGGACGATCTATACTCATTGGAATGGGCTAACTTATTTCGTGCTAATGAAACGTAGCTATCTGCCAAGAGGATCTGCGACCCTGAAATATATTATTCTGGTGTTGTGTTTGTAATCAAAGAGTGCAGACAGTTTTGTGTTGTCAAAAATAACAGCAGGGTATTTATTAACGAATTTATTTAATGCAAAATTTAACGTGATGAGTTTCTACAACTTTATCAAAGGCATATTTGGCTTTCCAGATAAGAATAATCAGTTCCAGGGGTACGTATACATTTTACTCGAAAATAATACAGTAGGCCTAAGCCTATTTATATGTTTTGTTCATGAAGAAATTATGTAAAATTCATTGTTGTGAAATTTACTTGCAAAATACCTTATGTGTAGTATTTGGTGAAACGTATTTTAGTGTGACTACGTTTAGAACGTAGGCCTACTATTATTTTAGACTTAATTAATCATGTGAAAAATAAAAGAATTGCATCATCCTGTATGAACTGAGAAAAACATCCTGGGTCCTTTCCACCACTTCCTTTAAATATCGGTAGATATCGGCATGATTTTTCTTGGCCGCAGTATTGTCGGGAAAATTTTAGAACATGGGTTGCACCTACCAAATTATGTCTTAAAATACTAAAAAGAGCAGATTTGTCTGCGTTTGTCGAATGCGCATCATTATATTTACGAAAAGGCACTTTTCAGTGCCAATAATTTATTTTGTGTGCACAAGGTTGGAATTTTGAAGTAAGAGGGAAAGGGTGCAATCCATGTTCTGGAGTTTATCCGTATTTGTCAATTAGTCGTGTGAATGGTATTAACTGTACGACGGTCTGAAATGTCAAGAATAGTAGCTACTGACAGCCAGAATTTTCAGAAGAATCTCGAATATCTACAATTTGTTATAGGGTACCGGTAACAATTTATATCATGGTTTTAGCCATTAAATCCTGTCTGCATGCAAATTTTACTTATCCTTTTCTGAAAGGCCTTCCTTTGTATTGAGAGGAACTAGATAATAATCCATTCATTGTTATGACATGAGGTTTATTGGTTTTGAATTGTGTTTCATGTACTAGAACTGATGATACTCCTCATGGACCTCGTGGGAACGAGTTTCGAAATCCCATTTGGAATTTGGATGAAGATGATGACGATGATGATGATTTCAGGTAAAATGCCGAACAGTGCCGCAAGCTATTTGTACCAACATAGTAAGGATGGGTACCGGTAGAAGTGTTGTCTTGTTGAAGGGAACCGGTACTATTGTTTTTCGTCTCTACGTCATCTTTCCTCACCAGTTTTGCACCCAGTCAGAGTTACTGTATCAACTTCTCACCTTCAACACATAATTATTAACGAAAATACATTTTATTATTAATGGTAATTATATCACTAATGACAAAGGTTTATCCTTCTCTGTCCCTATTTGTCTACAGAATGCATAGACATAGGGCTATAAGGAGAATTATTCTGTGGTGTTAGGGCAAACGGGGACAAGTTTTTTTTTTTTTTTTTTTTTGCAGATGGAATTTTGTTCCCCAAATGAACACACAAGTTAAATTATACAAGTGAAAATTATACAAGTGAGTGTGCAAAAATCAAAAGACTACTAGTAGTTGATGTGTTTTATTTGTGCAGAAAATTATTTGCAATAGGGGTTCCAAGTTTAATTTTCATTTACCTCCAAACTAATTTTTATGACTTTTCTCCCTTTACCCAAACAACACAGAATTATTTCTTTCTGTCCACTAGCCACTTATGTTTAGCTGAATATAGGAATATTTCTGTTATACAGATTGGCAAAATCATTGAACTGTTTTGAGAGGTAGTAGTATTAATCAAAACAAGAAACAGAGTCTAATAAACATGAGGCCTAAAATTAAAATTTTCCGAGATAAGTACTTGTTCATCAATATCAAAGGAGATGCTCAATGTGATGTGATTTCCATTAAAAAAGAGCATTAATAAAAGTTCTAATTAACATGGTGCTAAAATTAAATTTTGTATGAAACAAGGGTTTTGAAATTAGTATTGTAAGAAGAGCATATCTTCTGATGTGAGCTCTTTGCTTACTTTTATTGGATAATTGGGTACACAGAAGTGCAGTAAACAAAAGTGTAACAAGGTGTGCAGTTATATTTAGTCTCTGCACTAAACTTTTTTTTATGTTATACAAATGGTGGGTGCTTGACTGTTCATCATTCACCCATAAGATGGCAGTTGTGTAGACCAATTTACCAACAGAGTCGTTGTCCAGGGTTCGCCATGAGAGGCTGGTCTACACTACACTTACGATGAGATGATATGATGGAGGTTCATTGGAATGCCACAGTGAAAGAGGAGCTCCCAGAGAAAACCCTGTGTTTCTGAATTGTCCAACACAAGTTATAAATCGGAGGCACACCAAGGATCGAATCCAGCTTCACAGGATTAGAAGTCCACTGCTGTAGCCACTAGACCACCGTGGTGGCTGCAGTAAACAATATACCCAATAAGAGACAAGTAAAAAGCTCACATTAAAAGATGCTATAAGAACAACACCAATTTCAAAGCTCTTGTTTCGTGCAAAATGTAATTTTAGGACCCTTGTTTATTAGATCCTTTGCTTTGATAAATATTATCATCTGTCAGAATATTAATGCTTTTTTTCTATATAAAAGAGAGAGAGGGCGAGGGGGGGGGGAGAGAGAGTCTCTCTCCTGTATTTTGAGAATCCCCTTAAAGAGGTAGAAGGATACTACATGAAAGCCTTGAGAGCAGAAGAGTGAGGAGAGGATGGTGTTCACTTCAAAACCTGTATATAAGTGATCAATAGCTCAGCATCACACTCCATCTACCAAACCTTGGGGATATAAATCATTACACAGATAATTTCTTGACCAAGAAGATTGACCTGTAGCGTTGTTGGGTTATACAGTGGATGGTGATTTCAATATTCTGTAGTGTAAGAGTCTGTTTATTGGAAACCTAATAGGACATTAACTATAAAGGCATTACTTCTTTATGCTAAAGAGGGGAAAAAAAAAAGATTTTGTTGATAGTATTTGGTTTCCTTGGAAGAGCAAATTTCCTGTGCATTTGTAGTACCTGCAGATAAAAATGTGGGGTACATCATCTGAGTATATCTTTTACAATATTGCTAAATAAGTAATTTAATATAAAACTTTTCTCCCCTCATTAGGGTAAATCCACCTCGCAGTTTTTTTGGAGTAAGAATTTTCCATGATCCGATAGAAATAAGAAGGCTTTTTGAAGAACAGATGTCAAGCATGTTTAGGATGTTTGATTCACCAATGTTTGGTAAGAATACTTCTCTTAACTTCTGACATTGTAGCCTGACAAACTAAAGTAAAAAACTGGCCATTTTGCGCACTTGGGTGTTCAGTAAAATGTGGCTGACATTTAGCTATCTTATAGTGCTTTTAAACTGGCTCTGGTCAACACTGTATTAAAGAGTCAACTTTTGACAGCTCTGTAATGTCTATTTCTTAACTCCATGCTATCCAATGATCTGGATGGTTTATCCAATAGAAACTGAATCCGTCACTCTTCTTTTTGGCTCTACAAAGCAAGTGAAGACAGCATTGCCACGTTCCTTAGGTCAGTTATCATATTGTAGACACTTTTGTGCTCTGCTGGGTTTAGGGAAAACATGCTCAGGTGACTTAATTGCTTGCTATATTGATGTTGTAGAACATTCTTAGCTGACAGTCAAAGCTGAAGTGAAGAATTTCTAAGTGTGGCATTATTGTAGAATGGTTTCTTCTATTGTCTGTAAAGGAGAGACCTTAAATTCACATTTTATGGAGTTTTGCTTTCAGTTGTTATTTGGATGTAACCATTTAAGGGGGAATATACAGGTTTGAGCACTAAAAAATTAGGGAAATTCAATATTTTTTTCTCAGCAACTAATGACCTCAGCAACTAAGCACCTTGCAATTTGACATGCTCAGTATTCACAGCTTCTACAATTATAGACTATTTTCAGATTTACTAAAAGTTTCACCATTAATAGTAATTATCATAACAAAAAAAGTGGCCGTTTTTGTGCACTGATATGCCATTTATGATAATGTTCACAAATATGAATATTTTTAGCCATTTTTTTCTATTTATTCCTGAATGTCAAATGAACAATATGAACTACAATCTTTGAAACATCTACACATCTACAATAGAAGTTTTCTTTTAAATTTCTTATGAAAAGTTAAATTTTTTATGTTTTTAGGTAAAAAAAGAAAAAACCATAAATGTTACGCCAATAATCGTAATTCACCTTGTTCACAAGTGTGAAAGACAGTTGCATGCAACATTTTACTGCAGTATCTTAAAAACCTATTAAGTTATCACAAAAACTGTTTTGAAAAAGACAAGTTACGGGAAATGAGCGTCAAATATATTACGCCCCCAAGTTAAATTTGCGTCCCGTGAATGCAAGAGATGAGCACTAGTAGCTCTAATTGCTCTAGTTGTTAGTATACAACCTACTGTTTCGTCTGCGAGTGAGGTCATGTTACAAGAGATAATGCAATGAGTTAGATAATATGTATGTAAGAAATATGGTGCATAATATTAACACTTTCATTGTATTTATACAGATACAACACCTTCAGCATCTCCTATACACGTGTATTGACCACTATCTCATACAACTTACTGGCACGAACAGTAAACCTCTTTATCTGCTCAGTATTTACTCATAGGTCACAAAGGTGAGAGGGAGAGGGAATGGTGATTCAGATTCTTTCCGGACTAGATTTAACTTGGGCGCATAGTGTGTTATGTGAAGAGCTAAATAAGTGCACGCTCGCACGTCTATGATCATATGTACCAAAATATTGTATATATCATAAAAATTCCTTTACTGACATAAAGATAAATGTCCAATCTTTGTATAAAAAAATTAATTGAAAAATTATTTTTTTTAACCTTCAAACCTGTATATCCCCCCTTAAACATGCAGCTTCTCTCTGTAATTGAATGCTATAGGTGCTGACATCTTCCCAGCATTACCAGACCCAAACCCGTGTCCACAGAAGAAAAGTCTGAGGGACCAATATCTTAAAAAACCAGAACATGACTGGGCTCCTGGCTACTCTAAGGATAGGAAAATGGATTCTGATTTGGATGACAGGTAAAACAATATTTTGCACAGAATAAAAACTAATCTACATAAAGAGAAACTGCAGTGTAGTTGGCAATGAGCAACGATGTAGTTAGAAATTTGTCTGTTGGGTCACAGTTATTCTTTGATGTCTATTCTGAAGAAATTAAGTTTGCTTATGCATAGTACACTTCATATGTGAAACTGCAAGGGCATGGATGAAAGATCCTACAAGGACATCACGAAGGACAGCTTGTCTCTGTGTAAAGGCTGACTTTCATTTTTGTGACATCTCTGATACTTGGCCTTAAGAAATACGCGAACAGGACAGAAAACTGTGATGGAAACCCTAAGTATAGGCTTTATGGCCTTAGAAACTGCCTGTCATGTAATTTTTGATCCATGAAGTCTTAGACAATATCATAATCGCCCTTTTATGTAAAAGAAGATAGGTATAATGAGCCCATTGGATCCGAAGTGCCTAGAGGTAATCTTTCCTTCTGACTCCATTCTGTTTCAATTTATTTGTATTTCGTGATAATCCTTTCACAGATGTAAGATTGACATCATTGCAAGATTAAATTCAGGGGAAAATTTTCTTTCTTTCTTTACAGCACTATATGAAGTGAGTAAGTATGATTATATGACTCGGACTTTTATATTTGTGTATACATACTTCCTTTCTAGGTCAAACACAATTTTAGCATTTCATAGAATTTTATCGTACAGAGATAATTCTATTCAAATTTTCTTTTCTCTCAATACATTCACTGGAGCACACACTGCCGATAAGAAAGTTTTATAAGTCAGTAACTAATACATTTATCTACATGCTGTTTGGTAGAGGAAACAGAAGAACTCACCAAGTTTTTATGGTGACAACACTATAATCCCATTCCTCGTGATTTCCACTAGATGTTCAGCTGTTGTTAAGTTTTATGTTATTTCAGTCATTGTTGCTGACATAATATGGGAGGAGTGAAAGTAGGAGGAAGAAGAATAAAGTGCATAAGATTTGTTGATGATATGGCGTTGTTAGTAGAAGAGGAGATGATACTAAGAGAGATGCTACTGGAGCTAAATGACAGCTGTGAGCAGTATGGAATTAAGATAAATGCAAAGAAGACGAATACCATGGTCATAGGGAGGAAAGTAAAGAAGGTAAACTTGCGAATTCTAAATGCGGCAGTAGAGCAAGTGGACAGCTTCAAATACTTGGGGTGTACCATAAGCAGTAACATGAGCTGCTGCCAAGAAGTCAAAAGGAGGATATCAATGGCAAAGGAAGCTTTTAATAGAAAAAGGAGCATCTTCTGCGGACCTCTGGAGAAAGAACTAAGGAAGAGGCTAGTGAAGTGCTTTGTTTGGAGTGTGGCATTGTATGGGGCAGAAACATGAACATTACGATGAAGTGAAGAGAAAACGACTAGAAGCATTTGAAATGTGGATATGAAGCTTGTGAAATGGACAGACAGAATAAGAAACGAAGTTGTGTTGGAAAGAGTGGGTGAAGGAAGAATGATTCTGAAGAGGAAGAGGAAAAGAAATTGGTGAGGTCACTGGCTGAGAAGAAACTGCCTACAAAAGGATACACTGGAAGGAATGGTGAATGGGAGAAGAATTAGGGGCAAAAGAAGATATCAGATGATAGAAGATATTAAGATATATGGATCATATGCGGAGACTAAGAGGAAGGCAGAAAATAGGAGAGCCTGAAGGAAGCTGTATTTGCAGTGAAAGACCTGCCCTTGGGCAAAACATTATGAATGAATTAATTAATGTTGCGGACATTTCCGCATTGAAACATTAATTTATTAGTCTACCTTGTCACACAGGTGCAGATGTGGAGATTTTTTGATCAATCGTCCTAAAATCTTGGCAGTTTTCTGTATCATATGTAGCAAACGGCATTTGAATAAATTTGTTTATTGAGTTATGAAACATTTTATCAGTAGTGTTCATCCAGGAAACTCTCTACTGTAAGTAAAAAGTAATGTGATACAGCTGTGGGAGTAAGTGTTGCTTAGCATTGCATTGTTCCTCAAATAAATGATCTCAAGTAATATTCCATCTTCGAGAACTTTGTTTTGTCAGTTACATTTTCTTTTGCATTAATTGCTTTTTGTAATAATTTGTTACATTTTATTTTTAATTAATTATATTTTATAGTAATTTAATTTTCTGTGTTTCAGTTAATTTCTGTCATGTAAAGTACTGTAGAATGTTACTCATTTGTGGAATGTATGACAGGGTCAGTGCAGGTGAACTCGACAAGTTTTTCAGGAACAAGCAGCTAGATGAGCCAGTGACCCAATCAAGATTCTTCAACAACTTCTCATACAGTACAATTATTAACGGGGTAAGTAGAAAGCACTTGAAGCTGTTATCTCAGACATGAACGGGGATGCTAGGAGAATTGAGAAATTATATGAGTTACCGGTACTGCAGTTTAAAGGAAAGACATTGAGATGGTAAATATAAATGACATGCTGTTGAAACAGTAGATCGCGAAATGGAGTACTTCTTGTAGCATTTTATCTGGATGTATCCTGTAAACAATTATTTATATATAATCAGGTTGAACTTTCAAAACAAGTTTCACTATAAAGAATAAATGATTTAATCATTATAATTTCTATAACTATTGCAAATTTATGCAATAAATTAATGACAATATTGAAATTCTACCTTACTGTTCTTTGCTTATATTGTCTTAAAAATTATTTTTAATCAAAATTTAATAGGTTTAAAAATATGTGAAAATATACCAAATTTGATCAATAACTCAATTTATTTTACCTATTAATTATATGCTGCGCATCAATAATGATAATTACAGCTAATTTGAAATTGAGCATGTTTTAGTTTTGATATTGATGTTGCAAATTTAAAAAAATAAAGGTGACGTGAGCACAGAAATTACGTAGGTACTATGCTGATAACACTACTAAATTGTGGAATGTTGTTGCAGAGAGTAGAAGAGCATCACACTGTAACAGACAGCCAGGGAAATGAAGAGAAGACTGTAACCAAGAAATTGGGAGACCAGAGCTACTCCGTGACAGTTCGGACGGACCCTAGTGGGAAGAAGATCCAGACTGAGAGTTTTGTCAACCTTGATAAAGGTACACAAATCTACAGTTGAAATACACCATGGACTAGAGTCTTTAAAATTAACCACACCTAGAAAGTATGGGTCTAGTCTACACATTCCAAGTATTGATGCTGTCATTCAAGTACAGTAACACTGTTTTGTTTAGTCGCGCGGTTTTCATTTTCCTGTCGCCTGCCGCTAGGAGCTTATCTGCGGCCACCCTGTCTGCCGGCACTGAAACATTATAGAAATTTGTACTTACCCAGCTCAAAGTAGGTGTTGAAAATGTCCCCCACCAACTGCTACACACTGTTTACACCTTCTTATGAAATTGTTAATTACCTTAAGAAGTTCTGCTTCACTGATTAACTCGATTTCAGCTATTATATACAGTAGTGTGCAAATTCGAACAACGTATTTACTTATGCAAAAACACTCAAACGGGATAAAAAAAGGATCTAAGACATACCTCAGTAATCTATGTGGCCTCCCTTGTTCCTAATAACAGCTCTGAGACGATTTGGCATGGATTCCACTAATTTCTCACAAATATTCTTCATTTCTTCATCGCGAAACCATACACCAATGAGGGCAGAAATCATCTTCTCTCTTGTAGAACAATCCATTTTTTGCATTCTTCTTTTGCAAATTGACCACAAGTTCTCAATGGGGTTGATGTCGGGTGAGTTGCCTGGCCAGGGGAGTACCTGAATATTCTTCTTGTTGAATTCTGTAGTTTTTCGAGACATATGGCATGGTGCCAGATCTTGTTGGAACACACCTCTGCCATCCGGAAATGATTTTTGCAGCTGGGATACGATTCTGGTTTCTAATAAGTGAATATATTTGTCAGAATTCATCATTCCCTTGATAGGTATTAATGCTCCAGGCCCTTCATGTGTAAAACAACCCCAAAACATTACTTTAGGGGGGTATTTGGGTGCTTGTTGGAGATGAGCTGCTGTTACTTTTTCGGATCCTTTCCATACGTAAGAAACACAGTGGCCGTGGACCTCGAAATGAGACTCATCGGAAAAAAGTACATTCTTCCAGTCATCCACTGTCCAGTGTTGATGTAATTTTGCCCACATTAAGCGTTTTTTGCACATAACAGGGGTTAGCAGTTGCTTCTTAATAGGCTTATGAGCCCTTCATCCAGCTTCCAAAAGCCTACGCCGCACTGTTGTGACGTGAATATTTGCCCCAGTGGTAGCCATTAACTCGCGGGTTAAGTCAACAGCAGTTAGTGTAGGATTTAATTTACTTTTCCTGACAATTAAACGATCATCTGCAGGTGAAGTCTTCCTTTTCTGGCCACAGTTTCCTTTTTTCTGGGGTGTGATGGATCCAGTCTCCCTGTATCGTTTTATGATCGAATTAACAGTAGCCAAACCGATGTGACATTCTGCAGCAATTTGCCTCTGTGTCATAGAAGAATGCTCTGCTAATGTTATAATTTTAGACCGTTTTCGTGGAGTTGTATCCATTTGTGAAGACAACAGAATGTACACAGGATTGCAGTATTAAGTCTTCAACACAACTGAAATGCTTATAAGTACAAAACGACAGGCAAAATGTCACATATTATAAAAAAAATAATGGCAGACCTTCAACAATGGAATTACACGTACTACAGATGTCAATTAAAGCGGTATGAGCAGCTGTGAGGCCAACAATGATAGAAAATGTAAAAATATGTCGTGTTCGGATTAATTTGCACGCTACTGTAATCTTAAGCTCATTTATTTTATGCGGGATTTTCGCATAAACCTCATTTTAAGTGCCTCCCATTGATAGAAATCGCATGGTGAGTGAAAATAGGCCCAATAATTCTGTGTCCTTTCATTGTACACCACACACCTATTTTTTCACCGTACAAAGGTGTTTTGAGTACAAGATTGGGGTTTCTCCTGACTGTAATACTGATGATTTTGTCAGGATACGTGTTCATTTAAGTGAAAATAGGCCTCTTCAGAAAAATAAACTAATATCGGATCAATTTTCTTAGAATTTACTTTCTCTAAAATCTAATTACAAAAATGCAACCTCTTATTTGGATCTTATTCATTTAACTTTTGAAATACCGGAATTCTGTATGGCTTTAATTTAAGTAATTTTGTTGCTTGATGGGCGGACTCATAACTTAGTTCTGTTCCTTGCACCAAATGCGTAAAAGATTTTTGCAGAGTGTGTTCTAGTCTCTGTCCTATCTTGTCTAATTTTTCTTCTGTAAGAACATGTTTCCTCCTTTGTATTTTACGATCATTTACTGAACCTGTCTGTTTAAATTTTTTTTGCTAACCTTCTTATTGTAGTTGCAGTAGGCACGGGTCTATTTGAAAATTTGTTACGGAAGTTCTGTCGTGTTTTCGCACAAAATTTTCTGTATATTATGTACGTACTGCGTACACATAATGAAAATCACATTGGAACTATGCTGAAAACACACACACATGCACGCACACGCGCACGCAACACATCACGATTAATTCAACCTTTATGCATGAGTGCACCCCCCCCCCCCCCTTTAAATCTATGCGTACTTGATCCAGCCATCTAGTCTGGGGTTTTCCTAATGTTCTTAGACCTTTGATTTTCATTTTCAATACCCTTCTTGATATTCTTCTTTCATTCATTCTTTTCAAATGACCAAACCATTGTAATCTCATTTCACTATTGTATCTTTTAATTTTTGAACTCCTAATGTCTGTCTAATAACTTCATTTCTGATTTTGTCTACCTGTTTTCTTTTCTATGCTTCTTAAATTTCATTTCTCCTGCCTGGATTCTACTTATGTCCCCCTTAGTCATGGTCCAGGTCTCAGCACCATAAGAAACTATATGCATGTCATAACCTTTAATTTATTCATTTAGTGTTCTGCTCAAGGGCAGGTCTTTCACTGCAAACCCAGCTTTCTCCAATCTTTCCTATTTTCTGCTTTCCTCTTTGTTTCCTCATATGATCCATATATCTTAACATCGTCTATCATCTGATATCTTCTTCTACCCTGGACTCTTCTCCCGTTCACCATTCCTTCCAGTCCATCCTTCAGTAGACAGTTTCTTTTCGGCCAGTGACCAAACATATTCCATCTCCTCTTCATGATCAGTTTCAGCATCATTCTTTCTTCACCCACTCTTCATTTCTTATTCTGTCTGTCCACTTCACATGTTTCATTCTCCATATCCACATTTCAAATGCTCCTATTCACTTCGTCGTAATGTCCATGTTTTTGCCCCATACAATGCCACACTCCATACAAAGTCACTAGTCTCTTCCTTGGTTCTTTTTCCGAAGGTCTACAGAAGATGCTCCTTTTTCTATTAAAAGCTTCCTTGGCCATTGCTATCCTCCTTTTGACTTCCTGGCAGCAGCCCATGTTACTGCTTATAGTACACCCCAAGTATTTGAAGCTGTCCACTTGCTCTACTGCCTCATTTAGAATTTGCAAGTTTATCTTCTGTATTTTTCTTGCGACAACCATGGCCTTCATCTTATTTGCATTTATCTTCATCCCATACTGCTCACAGCTGTCATTTAGCTCCAGTAGCATATCCTTTAATATAATTTCCTCTTCTGCTAACAACGCCATATCATCAACAAATCTTATGCACTTTATTCGTCTTCCTCCTACTATCACTCCTCCTATGTTCTGAAAACAATTCTTTACTAAGTCCTCCAAGTAGATGTTGAACAGGGTAGGTGATAAAGGACATTCTTGACGTATTCCTCTCCCAATTTCACTTCCTTTTGACATTTCTTCTCCTCGACTAGTTTCATATAAAGATTACTGAACAGTCTTCTCTTTTTTCAATCCACACCAATTTTCTTTAGGATCCCCATCAGTTTATTCCAATTCACTCTGTCAAAAGCCTTTTCTATACTACATACCTTCTTTAATCTTCTCTAGGTATCTTTTTCTGATTGTAACAGTCCAATTGCATCTCTCGTACCTTTTCCCTTCCTGAAACTAAACTGCTCTTCCATCTTAGAATATAAATGTCGATTCAGTATTTGCAAAAGAATCTTCACTAAGTGGGATATCAGACTGACGATTTGAAATGAATTTTGTGTATTGATTTATTTACATTGCATAGTAATTTTTTGATTAAACTACTGCTAAATGCTTGTATTGTGAGGATCCATGAAAATCGAATTTTTTTATAAACTCTTAGTCCCTGGCATGAAAGATATGCTCTCAGACTCTCCATTGCCATCTCATGGAATTGTAAGATCTATAAGCACACCCTCTTTCTGTTTCTTTTTACTATTTCAGACTTGTTTGATGACATGGTTCTTTATTATTACAGATGGACTGGAAGAATTTAAGAAGAAGTGGAATGGTACTTACCCATCCTCTAATATTCCTCTTAAGTAGGAAGGAACTGGAACTGTTGGTTGCAGTGGTCCTGTAGAGCCAATGTATTATTACTTCTATGGTTCCTGGAATGTTCAACGTGTATATTTATTTTTTCACTTACTCTTCTGAATTCTATATAATGATACTTCATATGTAATATTTAATTGGAGAAAAAAAAAAAGACATTTCTTTTACCCACATTTGTTGTTTCTTCTTTAAAAGATTAGATCGTATTAAGTTATTATCGTATATATAAATTTCCATTCAAGTAATAAAATTGTTTTAATTGGTATCATACTGGCCTATTTCTTACCATAAACTAGCAGGGTTGCAGAACTGGGGAAGAAAGGGGTGGAAGCATGGGGAAAGAGTTCGTTTCTCCATCCACAAGGCTGGAGCATTTAATGACGTTTCTGTGACATTTGGCAAACACACTGTTCTCTCTTCTCCCCCTACTGTACAATGACGTGAGGGTTGCAGGGAAGGGATGAGTTACGTGTTCCCACTTATAATGTATGTTTCAATTGTAGTACAGTTCTGCATCCGTGAACTAGACTCTTATTCTCTATCCTCCACCTCATATGCTACTTAAATACCTCTGAATGGGTTTAGCTGTTGCGTACTAGATATTCAAGAGTGCTACAAAGGCCTTGGAGTGTTTTCACTAGACAGTTAATAGACTGTTCTACAAGTGACTGCGCATGGAAAGCACACAAATTAAATTATGTACAGTGAAATCTCTATTATTCCTACTTGTAGCTTCTTTGGATATATCATTCAGTTCAAAGATATACCTGAAAACTGTAAGCATTTAATGTACAGGGACATCATTTTATTTTTACTTCAATTTTTATTGTACCTGAGTTTTTGAATGTACTTCACTCCCACCCCTTCTACTAATGAAGTTCATCCGTCCTCCACACAGTCATAGTAGCCTTACGGTCATAGTAAACACTACGTTCCAAAAATATGTTCGCGTTTTCCAGTGACGAAAGAGCTTTCAATATTGAATAATTTTCGCACAGGTACTGTCGTCCATTCGCCTACGTCGCATCTCTGTTTCCCCTGACTGCTTTTATTCGCCAGCTAGTAGCTGGGCTGTCTTAGCTCTTTTCTGAGAACATTAATTTCTGTTAGGAATTGGACATCTACGTAATATTATACAACTGTTTAAAATAACTTAAATAAAAGGGCCTCGTTAAGTAATTAACTGTCACGTGATTTTCTCCCATTTCTACGACCCTACGACATAACCACTTGGACGGAGAGTAGATAGTATGTCTGAGTAATTTTATCTATTCGAATCAGGCAGAAGTGAAGATTGAATTTACAGTACGTAAGGTACTCTTTTATAGAGTAGGTACAGAATTATTTCAACATGAGTTACTAGTACGAAGAACGAAACTGGTAATTGGGATTAGGTATAATAGTCTATATTATGCATATTAGAACTGAAGCCTGTATCGAAATGAACGGCCACCATTTTAAAAAATGTGTTTAAATATCCATATCATGATTATTTTTCAATTTAACTTCATTCTCTATATTGTATGCTAATGTGCTGTAGACAGTATAATATACACTGCATAAAGAATACGTCCACATGGATAACTCAGTTCGTGAGTAAAAACACTCATTGTTAATACTGTACTGTATTTTGATTAAACAAAAACCTAATGAAAATTATCAAACTCAAAAGCGCAATATTTCCTAGTTTACGTAAATGGATGAACTACTTTTCTTCCCTCCTATACCTAGTAAAGTGATTTGTTTGTATCGTCGAATTCCAGTCTTGGAAGGGGGTAGCAAACGGCGTTGATTCAGAGGTATAGGCAAGTTAATATTAAAAATGTTACTAAAAATAAAATGATGTCCCTGTATAAGATCTATTACTGTAAGGTTGCCCCAGATAAGCTCGGACGAACTTGATTGGCTGCCTCAATAATCGTTTTTACAGCTAACACCTGCAATCAATCGCATCACATGTGTCAGTGTGCATCTGGAGATACTTCTGCTACAGTCGGATGCCATATTTAGTCAGTAATGGCTTCAACAGTTGCGGATTTGTAGCAAGGGTACATTATTGGGCTTTCCGATGCCGGTTACAGCCTTTCAGTGATTGTAAAACAATGTAAAGTAAAAATTCTTACTGTTCATGTGTGAACTGTACAACACTGCTACACAAAAATGGATTTCCATCTCAAGCGCAATCCGGGGAAAAAATTAACGAGACAAAGGACATAACCAACACGAACAGCAGTAGTGGCCAAGATGAGGGCAGCAGTGACACAAGAAAATCACCAACACAAAGCATCACCAACTGCACTGGAACATCTAAAGGCAAAGTTTATTGCATAATCCATGAAAAATTGGGTCTAGAGCAGCGGCATAAAGGATGCTGATATGTGTTGAAATAGCAGCACCTCATAGAACGCTTTACCAAACTTCGCTAGAAAACTGCACGAACACCATCTGACAGGTGAAAAGTGGCAGTGTGTCGATCTTCTTAATGTATCCAGCTGTTTGCTGACAACATAAAGTCCACTGTAGTCTATTCAGTTGTTTTTCACGAAAAATGAGGGGTATTTTGATCGGTGTTCATTATAGATGCCTGTTGCTAGTAGCCAGAGTTGGGGTGTAGTCAATATATACTGCAGAGCTGTGTCTTCTGCAAATGGTACTGATGATTTTAATTTACTTATTTTGTGGTTTATGGATGGACAGTATAGAAGAATGTGTTCCACATCTTCATCATGATTATTACACCACAGACAAGTAGGATTATCAGAAATGTGAAATCGGTGTAGGTACAATTGTGTGACAATTTGACCTGTTCTGGCTCTTGTTAAAAATGTTTGAACATGTCTGGGCAAGTTTTTGTATATTTCCAGGTAATTTGGTTTCTTTTGTACAGACTAAAATTTTTCCTTTGTCAGAAGAGAGCCAATTATTGATCCATAGGTTTGTAAAATGAGACTTTACTGAAGCAAAAGCATTGGATAGAGATATCACTTGAAGAGGTCTTGGTTGCAAATATGTTGCCTGTTTTGCAAGATTATCGACTTTCTCGTTTCCAGGTATACCACAATGACTAGGTATCCATTGAAATGTTATTTCCTTTTGGAGTGAATTGCGAAAGAGATCGTTTGACTCCTGGTATCAGTTGCCTCATAAGGGGAAAGGTGTAGTCATCTATGAAGAATATCCAAGAGCCAATTCATGGGTCAGCACCAAAAGGAATTTGTCATCTTCAGAATACATTAATGCAATCAAGATGTCCTGCAACCTTACTGCAGTGCGCTCCGTTCCTGGCAGAGCTTTCAGCACGACCCGTTGCCGTCAACCAGGCTGCAACGAGACAGAAACTCTTGGCCACGTGTTGGGCTTTTGTCGGAAAGGAGAGTTATTGCGTAACAACAGGCATCATAGAGTCTGTGGAGCTATCGCCTGTCTTCTTCGGAACAAGGGTTGGGAAGTTCATGAAGAGGTCGACTGCATTTCTGAAGACGACTCTCACAGAAGAGCGGATATAATAGCAATAAACAGGCAACAACAAAAGGCTATTATCATAGATCCAACTATATGCATGGAGAGAGATCTAAACCAAGCTCATCAGGTTGATCAGGAAAAGAGGGCCATTTATGAACCTTGTATTCCCTACCTTAGTGCCAAGTATAACATCCCTCTCTTCAATTGGTCAGTGACAGGTTTATTTTTTGGTGCTCGGAGTTCTTTACCAAAATTTACATATCATTTTTTAAAACAATTATCAATATCATCTTTTGAAATTCAAAAAATCATCTCGCAAATTCTCAAAGATTCCCTGCAGATTATACAATTTCATTTATACCACTCAGAAGGCCTTAATTAAGGATATGCTAATTTTAAATAAAATCTTTTTTTTATCAGTATAATTTAGTCATCTTCTAAGATTTTATTTTACAATTGATAATCAATGGTGCTTAATTATTACACTTTATTTTTATAACACTATTCATATTTAATTAATTGTATTTGTTTGCTATTCATTTCCGGATCCTCGTGGTCATCCTTAATTAAGGCCGGATGAGTTTTTCTCTCTCTCTCTCTCTTTACTTAGTTGTTTCTGAATTGGAATAATTCTATATGTATATAGGTTTGGTACATATTTAATTATATTAAATATAGCCCCCTTGGAGTCGGTAAGTATGCAAATAGATTTTTCAGAAATTTGAGTAACACACTGAAGAGCAGCATCAATAGCTAGCAATTCAGTGTCAAGCCTGGAGAAGGATGAACATGGTATGAAATAACTTTCTTGATATTTTGGAATATAATACCTGCTCCTGATGTCCCATTATTAGGATTTAGAGATCCATCTGTATAAATTTGAAGGTGATCCTTATATGTACTGCAGAGTAGTTCCATGGAATCTAACTTAAGAATGTATGGATCATTTTTGGAATGATTTCCTGGAATTTGTATGCTATGTTCTGGAATCACCCATTTCCATGGAGGAATTTCGTTCACAACTGGACTTGTAGCAATGAGTGTCTGTGATATAGATTGATATTTCTTCTTTTTTTATTTTATAGAAATTACACAGGATATCATCTGACAGTTTGAAGAACATCTGAGATTTGGATGAGGCTTGCAATTTTAAATGTATTTTTTAGATCCTTTTGTAATATATAGTGTCTGAGTGGTTGAGTATTACATTCAATTTTTAGGGCAACAGTTGACGTGGTTTTTGGTACTCCTAGGCATAATCTTAAGGCTGAGTTTTGAAGAACAGAAATTTTTTGTAGATGAGTTGCTGATGCTCCTCCCCATATTTCACATCCATAGGTCAATTTTGATCGTATATAAGCATTATAAAACAGACACACTGATCCCCATTTCCTATTAGCTATGATCTTCAAGAGATTTAAAAAAAGTGGCTATGTGTTGTTTCTCTGGATGAGGCATGGATTTATCTAGATGACAGAAACACAGTGCAATTTACTACCATCCAGTGGGCCGAAAGGGGCACTTCAAATTCATCTGGGAAAACAAAGAAAAGTTTTCCAAGGGGTTCATGGTGGTTGTAGATTATTGCGCTCAGGGGCAACAAGATTTACACAGTTGCCAAAAATGTAAAGATAAAACCAGCCTACTTTCAAGAGAAGGTCATGGGCTCAATTTTTCATGAAGATTTCCCCCGATAGTATGGTGAAGCAGCCCCAAATGTTTGGATTCACATGGATAAGGCATGCAGTCATACCTCGAGAGCATCCCTTGCCTATTATAACCGGAAATTTGCAGAGAGAGGTATCAATGTGATACTTTTATGAACATCCCAGTGAAGTCACCTGATGCATCACCAATGGATTTTTTGCGGGTTTGGTCTACTGAAACGAGGCCTTGCTTCTAGACGTCCTACCGCAGTAGAGGGTTTATGACAGAAAAATCACATGGACACGGTGTTCCAACTGTTTGGCACACGGTGTTCCAGCTGTTTGGTACACCACTTTATTGAGGAAAAACAGTTCGTGATTTTCTGAATAACATAACATAATATGTTATTCAGAAAATTCTCCAGACTTGACTACCAGATTTCTTTGTTTGAGATTTTGTAAGGAATGATGTTGCAGTAGTTGTGGGTCAATTACATGGACTTCAAATTCTCCAGACTTGACCACCTGATTCTTTGAGATTTTGTGAAGAATAATGCTGCAGTAGTGGTGGGTCAATTACATGAACTTCAAATTCTCCAGACGGACTTCAAATTCTCCAGACTTGACCACTTGATTTCTTTGAGATTTTGTGAGGAATAATGCTGCAATAGTGTGGTGGGTCAATTACATGGACTTCAAATTCTCCAGACGGACTTCAAATACTCCAGACTTGACCACTTGATTTCTTTGAGATTTTGTGAAGAATAATGCTGCAGTAGTGGTGGGTCAATTACATGGACTTCAGATTCTCCAGACGGACTTCAAATTCTCCAGAAGGACTTCAGATTCTCCAGACTTGACCACTTGATTTCTTTGAGATTTTGTGAAGAATAATGCTGCAGTAGTGGTGGGTCAATTACATCGACTTCAAATTCTCCAGACAGACTTCAATTCTCTAGACTTGACCACCTGATTTCTTTGAGATTTTGTGAGGAATAATGCTGTAGTAGTGGTGGGTCAATTACATGGACTTCAAATTCTTCAGACTGGACCACCTGATTTCTTTGTTTGAGATTTTGTGAGGAATGATGTTGCAGAAGTGGTGGGTCAATTACATGGACTTCAAATTCTCCAGACTTGACTACCCGATTTCTTTGTTTGATATTTTGTAAGGAATGATGTTGCAGTAGTGTGGGTCAATTACATGGACTTCAAACTCCAGACTGGACCACCTGATTTCTTTATTTGAGATTTTGTGAGGAATGATGTTGCAGTAGTGGTGGGTCAATTACATGGACTTCAAATTCTCCAGACTTGACCACCCGATTTCTTTGTTTGAGATTTTGTAAGGAATGATGTTGCAGTGGACTTCAAATTCTCCAGACTTGACTACCCGATTTCTTTGTTGAGATTTTGTAAGGAATGATGTTGCAGTAGTGGTGGGTCAATTACATGGACTTCAAATTCTCCAGACTTGACCACCTGGTTTCTTTGTTTGAGATTTTGTAAGGAATGATGTTGCAGTAGTGGTGGGTCAATTACATGGACTTCAAATTCTCCAGACTTGACTACCTGATTTCTTTGTTTGAGATTTTGTAAGGAATGATGTTGCAGTAGTGGTGGGTCAATTACATGGACTTCAAATTCTCCAGACTTGACCACCTGATTTCTTTATTTGAGATTTTGTGAAGAATAATGCTGCAGTAGTGGTGGGTCAATTACTAGAACTTCAAATTCTCCAGACTTGACCACCTGGTTTTTTGTTTGAGATTTTATAAGGAATAATGTCTTTGCACAGGATCCAGGGATATAGATGATCTAAAAGCAAAGATTGCTTAAGCGTTTGAAAAAAATTATCCTGAGATGTTAGGTCACACATGGGAGGTATTAGTCTCATGATGTAAATTGTATTCTGTACACTGTGATCAAAACTCCCATCCTTCTAAAATGTACGAGTATTTGCAGATTACTGAAAAATAAATGTTAACTGTCTTCTCTGCAGTGCCTGAGTGGTGAGACCTTCAGCCTTCATGTAAGCGATCTGGGTTCGAGTACCAGTTAGGCCTAGAATTTTTCATTGAAAAGTCCACAGTGATACTGTCTTGTGGCAGACAAGATCACAGTTGGGGTTTTTACCAGAGCTCTCTCGTTTCCCCATATTAGGCATCCACATCATTTCGTCAACATTTCTCCATTCTGTTATTCCATATCATTCCCCGAACACTGGCTGGTGATGCATGGAGGGGGCTGGCTTAGAGACAAACGCATTTGCCTGCTCGAAATCTGGGTATGCAGCAAACCTTAATATAGTCAGTTGGCATGGGTTTGGAAATGTGTCTAACTTGAAGGTTACTGCAAAAGATCCTGAAAGTTTGCAGTGCTGGATCGTAGTGCTCCCCCCCCCCCCAAATTTAATTCAAACTGCTCATGTCAGCTTCTTTTATATTATGTCTTCCTGAACAAATTACCCTGTAGTATTGATTTGAAATGTTTAACACTATCTTTTCAAGCCATCTTGTTCTGTGATTGCAAGTGATCTGTAGTAATGATGTAAAGACGACTTTTATGAACAGCTGTAAAAAAAAAAAGTGGTCGCACTCGTGAACAGCGAATATTGTCTAAGTCCACTTCAGATAACGGTGATGTTACATGATGCATGCACTTATAGAAGCAGTTTCGGAACTAAGATGTTTAAGCAGGACTCATTTACATCTGCATCTCGTAGAGCAGCAGCACTGTATTCGCTTAATGATCCAAAGGTGGTGAGTTTGAGCCTTGTTCAAGTTATCATTTTATTTTTTTATCATTCTTTAGCAATATGAATAATATTAAAGTTATCATTTATATTCTGTTATCGTTCTTCAGTGATATAAATAATATTAAAGTTATCATTTGTATTCTGTTATCATTCTTTGGTGTTATAAATAATATTCAAGTTATCATTTAATTTTGTTACTGTTACTTAGCGATATAAATAATATTCAAATCATCATTTATATTTTGTTCTCATTCTTTAGCGTTATAAATAATATTTAAGTTACCATTTTATTTTGTTATCGTTCATTAGCAATATAAATAATATTCAAGTTATATATATTCTGTTATCATTCTTTAGTGATATAAATAATATTCAAGTTATCATGTATATTCTGTTATAGTTCTTTAATGATATAAGTAATATGTTGTTGTTGTTTTCTAATGCCAGGTGTTTGACAATAAAGTCATTTGACCTCTTGCACTCCAATATTTTTCAAAGATATTATCATGGTCAGCCAATGGAGCACAGATTTTCAGGTGTTCCGAATCCATTGCTTGGTTATATAAGTAATATGAATTTAATGTTAGATTTGAAACAATACAGTTGCATAATACCAGTGTGAGTTTTTTCTTATACTATCCTGTAACACAATAAAATGAAAAGAAGTGATGAGGATTTGAATCTGAGATATTGACATCTAAATTATCTAAATTCCAACATTTTTCCGACTGAGCTATGGGGACATGCACAAGTAACGAAGCATATGCGGAAAATTTGGCCCAATCTCCCTCCAAGACGTCCTGATGATTTAAGGAAGCTCATCCAGCATGCCATAGCTGATAATTGAAAAGACTAATCGATTCCATACCCACTCAACTGCAAGATGTGATTGAGATGGGAGGAAGATAGACTAAATATAGAATCACAGACAGCTTTTTGATTTTTTAAATTTTTTTATTTATTTATTTATTTTTTTTAACTTTTTATTGTTTGAATTTTCTAAGGCAGATGCCAGTAAGTTTGTTTTGTTTATGCTATGAAAGATATTTTTGTCGAGAATATAATCTTTCTTTCTTTCCATTTGCAGCCATAATGTCATAATAAATAATGATAAAGTCATGGCATAATACATTCATGAACCTGATGTTAATTACTAAAACAGGCATAAAAGAGACAGGAGCAATTATATTTTCTCTCCTCTCTCTCTTAAAAAATTATAAAAAGCACTAGGTTGTGTTTGAACACATCAGCCCGAAATGCCACCATTACACTACAACCGTAACACAGAGAACACTTTAATTATAAATGTAGATATCAGGCAATGTAGTCCATCAACATGTAACATTGCCTGTCTCCGAATTGTAGCGGAGATACCCGAAGGAAACTTAGTTTCTAGAGAGCGCCCACTTTTTCTTTTGACAGCTGTACATACTGTAGACCACCATCATTCAGATGATCAATGGAGTCCCTTGCAACCGACCAAACTGTTATCTGTGAAGTCTGTGTTACTTGTGTGATCTTGAGACAAACTTTATCTCAGGCCTGTTGCTGAAAGTTTAATGTCACATAAAAATGGTTGACTATAAATTTATTTATGCAACTCTTTAAATACATCTATATGTATACATATTTGAATATTTACATACTGATAGAAGTCGCTTTACTTCATCATTCATGGCCCCCTAGTATATTTATAAATATATACACAGTACCTCAGTTTGGTGTGCATGTGGAAGAAACTTACAATCACCCCACTCCACAATACAACTGGATTTCATTCCAAATCAAACTCAAACCTTTCTTGTCTGATTCAATGACTGAAACCTTTAAGAGTTGCAGTATTTCGCTCTACACTGCTCCTGTAACTATGTGAACCCTAACAACGTAAGTCTAGAGACTCAGGTGATAAGCGATGTGTGCCGTTGTACAAGGTGATGCAGTACCCCTACCTCCCTCATAAAAATAATGTTACCACACTTCAATTTGCATCTTCCTAAAAAATATAGCATTTCTTTGAATTGCGTAGTTAAAATATGTCGCGTTTCCAGACCAACACAAACTGTTAGCCCAGAAAGCACATACACATGCAGATTACGAGAACAAGGCCCGGCAGGAAACCGGCCTTTCGATACAAAATTTATTCTGACTATTGGAGCTACAGAGAAATAAAAAAATTATCTCTTGAGATATTCATTCATATATCTACATATCTTTGGATATTAATGTAGTATGTATTTACAGTATTTTACATAACTTGCAACTTACAAGATATTTATATAGAAGGACTTCCACAAATATGATTATATAAAACTTCGAAGCAAACCTGTGAGAGTCTCTCGGGCACAATATATATTACATTATATAAAATATGTGCCTAAAACTGCTTAAACACCGCAGAATTGCTTCTTAAAATTTCCAAGCATGATTACTGGTATATTTATATTGTCCCTGTAAAATGAAGACAGAAAAAAAAAAATACTGTTATGACCCTATCCTCTTATCTATGAAATCCTGGTATGGAGAGGGACTTTCAAATATCCATTACGCAAGCCACAATTTGAACATTTATTTGTATATTCCTATTATATATAACACTGACCTCCTGGAATTTTACCGCAATATGAAGAAATATGCACCTATCACGGTGACATAAAAAATCCAAAATAGGCCCCTTTATTTCATGCACACTCACACACACATACACACGTAACAATACTTATTCAACAAAAAAAGTTTATCACGGTTTGACGACAAAAAAATGAAACAAAAAGAATGGAATACATTATGCTGTGCTAAAAATTCCTTGATACGACCAATTATGGGTGAGCCTCGTAACATTAAGAGTCTGTTCAGTATATTTATAACATTATATACATAAGTGACAGGTACAATGTTCCTCAGCCAGAATGCATGATACAGTTGTGTACTTGGCCTAGCTATTTGTGAGATGGAATAATCTGCGTTGTCAGCACTGATGACTAGCATCAGCTATTACCCATCAGCTCATTCCTGCCCGAAACCTTCAGTCTCTTCAATGGCGTAGTTGAGTTTCTCCACCATCTGGTCATAGCTCTTGTAGGGAGGAAGATCCAGCCTGTTGAAGCAGGTGTGGGACCGAGGCAGCCAGGTGTCCTTCCCAACCTTCTCGATGCAGAACCTTTGTGGACCATTGCTCCCTGGAACAGCACCATGCTTTCGTTAGTTAGGTAAAATAGATCATGTACCTAATGCAGACAAGATGGACAGGTTAGGACAGATTCTATGGGTAGATGCATGGATGGATGGATATGTAGGTAGATTATATTAGATTAGATTTGGATAGATTAGATGTTTAAATGCAGGATCAAATGATAATTCCCTAACACTGAAACCTTGAAGGTCTATTGTACTGTGGTGGCAGGCAGGCAGAACATTCTAGTCGTGTCTGGCCGCATAGGGGAGTTTCGCGCGCGTCTGGCAGAGAGGGAGGCGTGGGGAAGCGGAAGTTGGGCTTCGGCAAGTGCTGGGCGCAGCGCGGCAAGGGGAAAGAAGACTGCGGCCCCGGCGCGGAGCGAAGGGGACGTCTGGAAACCGAATTTTATGGAGCTCCAGATGCTTCGCAACGCAGAAAATTCGAGAACGTGTGATTAAATAAATACAAGTGCGAGCAGCCTTCAAGTTAAGTGAGTCAGTTAGTCAGCAGTGAGAGAGAGAGATCCAGCCTTGGGCAGCGAGCGAGGTGGACCTGAGTTCGAGTTTGTCTTCGGAAGCCAGTTAGTCTACACGTGAGTCTTCGAGCGAGCAAGGAAGCCAGCCTTCGAGACCGGGGTTTGACGTGAGGAGGACCACAACTGTGACAGCGACCAGGCAAAGATCTGGGTTCGACGTGCAGTGAACTTGAGTGGGTCTGTAACTGTGGCAGCGTCCAGGCGAGGATCTGGGTTCGAAGTGCAGTGAACTGTAACTGGAAGCTCTTGGGTTCGAAGTGCAGTGAACTGTATCTGGAAGGCTTGGGGTTTGATGTACCGTGAACTTGAGTGAGCTAGGAGAACTAGCCAAGGCGAATGAACTGTGAACTGAGAACTGACAGTTTTGTTCTGTAGATACAGTAGTGCTTTGTGAACATTAGTTGAAATTAGGAGTACATTGTTGTTCTTCTCAATAATACACATGAATTGTCATTGTCGTTCGGCGGAGTGCAATAACCACTACTGTGTTGCAGTGTTGAGTGGAATACCCATTGTTGACGTGTGTGTGGTTAAAGTCAGAAATAAAAGCCATTATTGTTGAATAAAAGTTACAGTACTATAGTAAAACCTCAATTATTCATCTATTGATTAACTGATCGTATTATCCAACAGTCTTCTTGCTTCTTTCCCTTAATTAATCACGAAAACCCAGCTAAAATTTGATCTGCATGTGAGGCTACAAGTGTGTAACAATGACGATAGTGGAGGGGTAAAAGAGATTGTGCCTGAACTGCATGTTCCACTACAAACTGCACCTGAATCAGCAGAAACCCTCATGATACTTTTGGACCATAAAGATGGCACTTCATTCCGAATGCAGATCATAAAAAAAATGCTGGTGTTAAAGTTCAGAAAAAATGACCGACTTCCTTTAAAAGAACATAAAAATAAAATAAGAACAAGGAGAGCAGATTATTCATCCTTTTTGATAAGTTGTTCCTCTCCTCCCTTTACTACTTTGCATAATCGAGGTTCTACTGTATTGCCTATTTTTATTGGTTCTAGTTGGACAGATTTTTACCCTCTATTAGGTTCAAGATTCTGCTTAAGAGATTCTTTTGAGGAAGATCCTCCTCAGGGCCAGGAGTTCATACCTCCTCCTGACTAATTCTTCACATTTCAAGATCATGTGAGAGGTTGTTTCATCCTCTTTTCCACAAAGTCTACAGAGTGGGTTTTCTTTGAGGATTCCCATCATGTGCAGATGTTTCCTCAGACTAAAATGACCTGTCAGAAGTTCTAGCTGCAGTCCTGAGTTGGAGTCTGTTTATCTTAGGAGATCCACAGCAAGTGATAAAGTGGATTTCTTCATCAGTCTATTACTGTGACGATTTCCTTCCACATATATCCAATGGGGAGACAAAGGCTAACTGAAATTTCCCGGTCACTGACCGAGTAAAAAACCCCGACAGAACTGATATTTAACTCTTGCAGTGAATTATGGTGAAGTCTGGAGACCTAATTAGTCAAATCCACTCTTCTCACCTCCATGTTGGGGATTCCTGGTATCTTTTAAGATGCGAAAGAGAGAGTGGTGTGCTGAAAGCAACAGGGAGCTACTGCATTTACCTTTTTCAAGAAAAACTGCAATGGAGACAAAGAGGAAGGCAGAAAATAGGAAAGTTCGGAGAAAGCTGGGTTTACAATGAAAGACCTACCTCTGGGCAGAACACTATGAATGAATGAATGAATGAATGAATTTATCAAATGCTGATGGTGATTATGTTTAATCCACTAATCAATGGATTTACGAATTGTGGAGATAATGCCAAATACTGGCTCAGGTCCAGTAAATTTTTTTCAGCAGGTCTATTCCTTGTCTCTGCTTCCTCATTGCCTATTACTCCATTATGCCCTGGCCCCAGCCAATTTAGATAAGATAGGATGAATAGACAGATGGATGGATGGATGGATGGATAGGTGGGTGGATGGATGGATAAGAGAAAGACAGACAGACAGACACAGAACAGATAGACAGATAAATAGAAAAGTAGTCAGGTAGGCTGATATAAAGATATTACATTATATATATATATATATATATATATATAGGTCATGTATGAAGCGAGGCAAAATTACCGTATTTTCTTGAATACCCCGCTTCCCTTTGAATGAGCCTCACACCCAGCTTTTAAAAGGAGAGGGAGAAATTCAGAAATAAAACTTTCAATAAATATATTCACAATAAATTAAAAACAACTAAACCAAATAGAGTTCAGTTAACAATTTTAAATAAATTTTATCCTGGAACAGTATGCATTTCAAACCCATCCTATGCACACATGTCTTGCTTAGTCGACAATTTACAGGATATTCTGGAATATTAATAGCATACGTCAGTAAATTAACTACCTTTATGTTATATGATACTACATGGTTTGTTATAATAAATACCTGGGGCCTATTCCACAAAGGTATGGTGTTGTACATTACAAGTAAATTCTCCAGTAAGTAGTAAAAATACTAGAGTTTCTGTTGCACAAAGACTTTTCGAGAATAGTACTTTACCACTTCCATACTTACAAATTACCAGTGAAGTTTCATGATTATGTCCACAAAAGTACTAGTATTTGTAACTTACTAGTGAAATGACACGTATTCTCTACCCATGAAAGGAGACTAATATATACATGTACTAATGTGATTTAAATATATTCATATCATAATATTAAGATAAATTTTGATAAATATGCATTATAGAATATATTTTCTTGCTTCCACTTCCTCCAAAAGAAACAATTTCATCTCCTTTGACATTATTGAAATAATTTTGCAGTGTTTGTAATTTCGTAACAATTAAGTTTGGGGGTAAAGATCGTTATTAGCAGCATCTATTGTCTAATATGGGAAACTGTTAAGAAAAATATGCAGGGAACGCAGAAGAATATGAAGTAATTTTTTCATTATTAAAGAAGTAAACTGAAATAAATAACATTGTAGGTTATGAAATTCATAGAATCTACGAATTTTTGCTGTATAACCTACCTTAGAATACATTACAATTAAAGAGACAAACATAACTTAATTCAATAAATGAAATACGAAGATAACCAGCTGCTTCATGTTATGACGTATTAAACTCATTGCTATGACGTCATTAGTAGTGATTTATTGGTAATGTACAACACACTTTACCGCAATTCTTTCATAGAACAGAAAGATACAACTCCATACTTTACAACTTCTTTCATCAGTAATTTGTAATGTACAACATCATACCTGTGTGGAATACGCTCCATCTATCACTATTAATTTCTTCTTTCTGCGCTGTTTTTGTCATCACCATCATCATCTCTTCATTCTCACTTCTCCATAAACAATCATCTTCTGTTCCGTCCAGCTGATTAATGTCACACTTTTTGAAGCCATTTTCAACAAGAGGGAGTGATATGCATACCCATGAATCACGAATCCATTGAAAATATAAGATGCACAAACTATACACTCATAACATTTGAACTTGATTCTGACACGTACTGCCAATCAAAATACCATTTAACAATATTTAGGGAAGATAACAACATGCACTACCACCTTAGAAATTGCGCAGGAGAAAAATAGGGCAAAATTGCCAAATTCATTTCAAATAAACCACGCACCCATATTTTTTACTTGTATTCATTCTTTCATAGTGTTCTGCCCAAGTACAGGTCTTTCATTACAAACCCAGCATTCTCCAGTTTTTCCTATTTTCTGTCTTACTCTTAGTCTCCGTATATGATCCATATATCTTAATGTCGTCTATCATCTGATATCTTATTCCGCTCCAAACTCTTCTCCCATTCACCATCCCTTTCAGTGCATCCTTCAGAAGGCAGTTCCTTTTCAACTAGTGACCCAGCCATTTCCTATTTCGGAAAAAAAAAAGTGCGCGGAGTATTCGAGAAAATACGGTATAAGATAACAATATGGCTTACCCATGAGCTCTGCGAATCCCCCAACTGGAACTCTGCATGTACCTGTGACGAATTGCAGGAGCCGAGCTCTCTTCTCACTGTCCATTGAACGAACAAACTGAAACATTCAACACATGTTATAATTTCAATAGATGAGCCTGGTTGTTTTGCTGCTTCACACATTAGACAACTGGTTAGTCATTCCCCTTCTATGGGATTGGTTATAAGTTTTGCCTAAGAAACCAACATAAAAGCAAACCCATATAAATACACCTGGCACACAATGTTGCAAAAAATTATTTTTCGTTTCTAATATTAAAAATTTGTATATGGTTCAGAGAACGTCCTCACAAATTCACATGCAGATAGGCCCCTTCATTCAGCTATTTCGGCTGACATAAAAAACCTTGATGGAGTTATCATGAGCTTATCCACATTCTATGGTGATGAATTCATAAATAATGATTATGTTAGTGTCTAGTTTCCATTACATAATACTGTGGAAGGATGAGGACTACCTACATTTAGAAAAACAAGCAAACCACAGCATCAATGATGGCCCTTATGCCAACATGTAGGAGGGGGGGGGGGAGAAGAAGAAGAAGAAGAAGAAGAAGAAGAAGAAGAAGAAGAAGAAGAAGAAGAAGAAGAAGAAGAAGAAGAAGAAGAAAAAATGAGAGATATAAAAAGAAAATGTATCTGGGAGTACATCCAGGGGAAAATTTCGAGTCATGTATTTATGCAGATCATACTGATCTTGAAAAGATTCCCATTCAGTTTAGCAGATTTCCAACATGGACATTAATATTTTTCTTACTGAGAGTTTGGAAAACGCAGAACTTGATAGTGTTGATAGTTTGCACACCTGATTTATTATTATTATTATTATTATTATTATTATTATTATTATTATTATTATTATTATATTTGTATTTAATTGCAGATCTGGTTAAGTGGAAGAGAAAATCTCAAGGCCTTAACTCTGCCAGGTAAAATAAAATAAATTATTATTGTTATTATTATTATTATTATTATTATTATTATTATTATTATTATTATTACTATTATTATTATTCTAGAGAAGAATAAATAAGTATATAATTATAGTAATTATATAAGTTAATATTAGAAGATTCAATATTCCGAAATTAAAGGACGAGGAAACTAAGCAACATTATCAGGTCGAAATTTCAAATAGGTTTGCCATATTAGCAAGTTCCGACGAAGTTGAGAAAGAGTTAGATGTTAATAGTGTGTGGGAAAATATCCGAGATAATATCAAAATTGCAGCTGAACATAGCATAGATTGTTATGAAACTAAGTAAAAGAAACCGTGGTTTGTGAAGATTGTTGCATGGTAGTAGAAAGAAGGTAACAGACAAAATTGAAATTCTTACAGGATCCAGTTGAGTCGAACAGAGATAATTATTTCAATAAAAGACGGGAAACAAATCGTACACTTAGGAATAAAAAGAGAGATTACTTGAAGGAAAAAGTGAATGAGGTAGAAAGAAATAGTAAAAATAAAAATATTAGAGATTTATATAAGGGCATAAAGGAATTTAAGAACGGATATCAGGCAAAGGTAAACGTGTTCAAGGATGAGAATGGTGACTTGCTTGCAGACTCTCATTCAATTCTGAACAGATGGAAAAACTATTTTTGGAAACTACTAAATATACATAGGCCAAATAGAAATGATCATGACGAAATTGAAATACAAACTGCTGAGGCATTTATACCCAAACCCACACTTTCTGAAGTCGAAATTGCGATAGAAGATCTGAAAAATTATAAGTCTCCAGGTATCGATCAAATTCCAGCAGAATTAATACAAGAGGGTGGAAGAGCATTATCTAACGAAATTTATAAGCTTTTACTTGCTATTTGGGAAAAGGAAATTGTACTACAACAATGGAAGGAGTCCATAATTGTACCTATCTTTAAGAAGGGGGACAAGACTAACTGCAATAATTTTCGAGGAATATCACTTTTGTTGACGTCGTACAAAATTTTGTCCAATATTCTTTTGAGAAGATTAACTCCATATGTAGATGAAATTATTGGAGATCATCAGTGTGGTTTTAGGCGTAATAGATCAACTATTGATCAGATATTTTGTATTCGACAGATAATGGAGAAAAAATGAGAGTATAAGAGTACAGTGCATCAGTTATTCAAAGATTTCAAAAAGACATATGACTTGGTTAAGAGAGAAGTTTTATATGATATTCTTATTGAATTTGGTATTCCCAAGAAGCTAGTTCTATTAATTAAAATGTGTCTCAGTGAAACGTACAGCAGAGTCCATATAGGTCAGTTTCTGTCAGATGCATTTCCAATTCACTGTGGGCTAAAGCAAGGAGATGCACTATCACCTTTACTTTTTAACTTTGCTCTAAAGTATGCCATTAGGAAAGTCCAGGATAACAGAGAGGTTTGGAATTGAACGAGTTACATCAGCTGGTTGTCTATGCGGATGAATTGAATATGTTTGGAGAAAATCCACAAATGATTAGGGAAAACGCGGAAATTCTATTTGAAGCAAGTAAAGAGATAGGTTTGGAAGTAAATCCCGAAAAGACAAGGTATATGATTATGTCTCGTGACGAGAATATTGTACGAAATGGAAATATAAAAATTGAAAATTTATCTTTTGAAGAGGTGGAAAAATTCAAATACCTGGGAGCAACAGTAATAAATATAAATGATACTCGGGAGGAAATCAAACACAGAATAAATATAGGAAATGCCTGTTATTATTCGGTTGAGAAGCTTTTATCATCCAGTCTGCTGTCAAAAAATCTGAAAGTTAGAATTTATAAAACAGTTATATCACCGGTTGTTCTTTATGGTTGTGAAACTTGGACTCTCACTTTGAGAGAGGAACATAGGTTAAGGGTGTTTGAGAATAAGGTGCTTAGGAAAATATTTGGGGCTAAGAGGGATGAAGTTAGAGGAGAATGGAGAAAGTTACACAACACAGAACTGCACCCATTGTATTCTTCACCTGACATAATTAGAAACATTAAATCCAGACATTTGAGATGGGCAGGACATGTAGCACGTATGGGCGAATCCAGAAATGCATATAGAGTGTTAGTTGGGAGGTGGAGGGAAAAAGACGTTTGGGGAGGCCGAGACGTAGATGGGAGAATATTAAAATGTATTTGAGGGAGGTGGGATACGATGATAGAGACTGGATTAATCTTGCTCAGGATAGGGACCAATGGCGGGCTTATGTGAGGGCAGCAATGAACCTCCAGGTTCCTTAAAAGCCAGTAAGTAAGTAATTATAGCATATGTGGATGTATAAAAGGCATTTGACAGAGTGAATTGGAACAAACTGGACATCCTGAAGAAAATGAGTGTGGATTGGAAAGACAGGAGGCTGTTGAGTAACCTATATATGAAACAATGAGTCAAAGTCAGGATAGGAAAAGAAATGTTTGAAGGAAGTGAAATAGGGTGAGGAGTACGACAAGGATGCCCTTTATCATCTACCCTGTTCAACATCTACTTGGAGGATTTCGTGAAGAACTGTTTTCAGAACATGGGAGGGGTAAAAATAGGATGAAGAAGAATAAAACGCATAAATGGCGTTGTTAGCAGAATGGCATGAAGATTAAATGCAAACAAGACGAAGACCATGTTGTCGCAAGAAAAATAAAGAAAGTAAACTTGCGAATTCAAAATGAGGCAGCAGAGCAAATGAACAGCTTCAAATACTTGGGATGTACTATAAGCAGTAACGAGCTGCAGCCAGGAAGTCAAAAGGAGGATAGCAATGGCAAAGGAAGCTCTTAACAGAAAAAGGAGCATCTTCTGCGGACCTCTGGAAGGAAGAAACTAGTGAAGTGCTTTGTGTGGAGTGTATGGTGCAGAAACGTGGACATTACGACGAAATGAAGAGAAATGAATAGAAGTATTTGAAATGTCGATATGGAGTGTGTGAAGTGGACAGACAAAATAAGAAATGAAGTTGTGTTGGAAAGAGTGGGTGAAGAAAGAATTATGCTTAAACTGATCAGAAACAGAAAAAGGAATTGGTTGGATCAATGGCTGAGAAGAAACTGCCTACTGAAGGATGTAGTGGAAGGAATGGTGAACAGGAGAAGTGTTTGGGGCAGAAAAAGATATCAGATGACAGACGACATTAAGATATGTGGATCATATGCGGAGACTAAGAGGAAGGCAGAAAATAGGAAAGATTGGAGAATGCTGGCTTTGCAGTGGAAAACCTGCCCATGAGCAGAACACTTATTTATTATTATTATTATTATTATTATTATTATTATTATTATTATTATTATTATTATTGTAAATTTTATTAGTTACAACAATGTAATTTATTCGTCACAACAATAATTCCTTTCTACAATTCACCTTAAACGCTCTCGTCAACAATTGGATTTTCACTTAACACAGTATTCGTTATAGCACTCCACCGACGACAATGACAATTTACTTGGACTATTACGTACAACAATGAACTGTTAATCTTAACTAATATTTACAAAGCACTATTTACAAATCAGAACTACCAGTTCTCAGTTCACAGTTCTTCTATCTCAGTCACTCGAGTTCACGGTATCTCGAACCACAGACCTTCAGAGACAGTTCACTGTACTCGAACTCGGGTCCCTCCAACTGCGGTCCACTGCACTCGAACTCAGGTCCCTCCAACTGCGGTCCACTGCACTCGAACTCAGGCCTTCGGATGCTGACGCAGATGCGGACGCACACTCGAGTCGAACTCCGGTTGGCTTGGCTTGCTTGCTCTGGCTTACTCACTGACTGAATAACTGAAAACTCAGAAACTGAAACTGAAACTCTAGTTCGCTGGCGCCTGCTCTTTTATAGCAAAATCATAGTTGCGAGAACCTTCTACAGTTGTGTAGAGGCCGAGAAAGCGGCGCATTTCTGGAAGGGCCGGGAAGGTCCGTTCCCCCTTCCCTCCGTAAGCAGCTGCGCGCGCGGACTCGTCGCGTGACGTAATACACCCTCTCCCCTTTCTCCGCCGCGCGCCGTCCCAAAGTGCTCCGCGCGATCTTCTCTCCACCGCGCGACGTCACTCAATGTTCCGTGGAGCTTGTGCGATCTGCTTTCATGCGGGACGCTGGTCGTGAGTTCGATTCTCACGTCGCTGTCACATTGCTCCCTCCTTAGGACTGCTCGTCTCGGGCAGTCCCTTGGTAGGCTGCTAGTCGGTCCAACGTTTGGGGTCCTCCGGCTGCTCCCTCCTTATGGTGGTGCCACCCCATCCTTGACTTGGCTGGGCAATACTCGTACTGCGTGGGCGCCATCTTGCTTTTCCACTTGGCCCTCCAAGGAGAGCTCGCTGGCCACGGGTTGGTCCTCGGCGTCCATCAGGAACACTTCATCCCGACCAAGACGGAGTATACGGCGCCGGACGTCCACCGTCGCATCGAGTAACCGCATGGCGTCGAGTCCCAGGACGACGTCCTCGGTGATGTTGGCGACGAACACCCACATCTCCAGTTTCCTCTTCCCCAAGGTCAGGTCCAGGAAGACCTCTCTCTGGATGGGCAAGCTCTCGCCTGAAGCAGTCCGTAGCTCGTATTGGCGCAGCGGCGTCCTCCCAGGTAGGCCCCGCACGACCTCTGGTCTGGCGATAGTGAGCATCGCCCCGGTGTCCACCAGTACTCTGCATGGACGGCCTCTTATCCGTCCTTCAGCAATCAGCCCATCGTCGCACCTTCTGTCGACCGGTTTCAGGACGAGCCGAGGGGACGGTGATGATGGCGCCGACGTGCTCCTCCTAGCATCGGCCCCCTCTCTCTCCTGACTGTTGCCAGGTCGGTCGCAACTCCTCCGCAGGTGCCCAGGTTCACCGCAGGACCAGCAGGTGGGCACCCGTCGTCTCCGTTGCTCAGGCGACTGTTGGCGCTCCTCGACGTCGGCCACCTCTCTCTCCTGCCTGTGACCGGATCGGTCACAGTCCCTTCTCAGGTGTCCCGGTCTGCCGCAGGACCAGCAGGTGGGCGCCCGTCGTCTCCGCCGCTCCGTTGACTGCTGGCGCTCCTCGACGTCGGCCACCTCTCTCTCCTGCCTGTGGCCGGATTGGTCACAGTCCCTTCTCAAGTGTCCCGGTTTGCCACAGGACCAGCAGGTGGGCGCCCGTCGTTTCCGCCGCTCCGTTGACTGCTGGCGCTCCTCGACGTCGGCCACCTCTCTCTCCTGCCTGTGGCCGGATTGGTCACAGTCCCTTCTCAAGTGTCCCGGTTTGCCACAGGACCAGCAGGTGGGCGCCCGTCGTCTCCGCCGCTCCGTTGACTGCCGCTCGGGTGGCTTCGGTTGGCGCCCCCCAGCATCCGTCGCCGTGACGCTCCTGATCCAGTGCGGTGTTGAGACTCCCGCCGCCGACTTGGCCGCCTCCATCCTGAGGGCCGCCGCCAGAGCTGCGTTGATGGTACGATGCTCTGCCAGGAGTAGCTGTTGTCTTATTTCGGGGTCTCGAACTCCGCTGCCGAAGGTGTAGGCCGCCTCTCCAGCGATGAAGTCATTAGGTAGGCCCCTGAGGGCCTTATGAGCCAGTTGTTCCACCGCCATCGCGAATTCTTGCAGGGACTCGCCTGACTGTTGGACCCTCGTTTTTAGTTGGGTCCTAAATGCTGCAGCAAGTTGATGGTCACCATAACGTCCCTCCAAGGCCGCCATTATCTCAGCGGCTGTCCCATCTTCTGGAACGCTGTGAAGAATCTCCAACGCCTGTCCCTGAAGCGCGGCCAGCAGCTGAGTAGTTTTCTCTGCTGGCGTCCACCCATTGTGCTCTGCGATGGCCTCGAACTGGCGACGGAATATCGCCCAAGACGTCGTACCGTCGAACTTCGGCGTCTTGACGTTGTGATGTCTGGCTGAAGCCGATGGTTCCGCAGGGGCACTATATGGAGTCCTCAACTCTGTGGCCGCTTCTCGCATGGCACGTCGAACCTCCTCGGCAACTATCTGTTTATGTTCTCTGGCCTGGCGATCCACCAACGCGAGGATGTGCTTGTTTTCTTCAGCATGTTTTTCCATCACCTCACTCGTCTTGTCCAGCAATTCGCTCGTCTGCTCTTGACGGCGCTCGAGATCGCGGATTTTGCCGTCGAAATGGTCTACCTCCTGTCTCAATTCGGTTACTGTCTCGTTTATAGTTGTAAAATTCTTGTTTAGGTTGTCAAGGTCGGCTTTGAGTTCGTCTTTCACGATGGCGACAATTCCATCTACGTGGGCTGAAACGCTTTCAATTTGCGTAGTGACGTCATCTTTCACTCCGCTTATGTCACTTTTCATCTCCGTTTTCACTTCACTTATGTCGCCTTTCACTTCACTTATGTCGCCTTTCACTTCACTTATGTCCTTTTTCAGTTCCGCGATGGCTTGCAGGATCAGCTGTAGGTTCTCCATTGTCGATAATGTCCCGGTTCTGACACCAGTGTGAATTTTATTGGTAACAACAATGTAATTTATTCGTCACAACAATAATTCCTTTCTACAATTCACCTTAAACGCTCTCGTCAACAATTGGATTTTCACTTAACACAGTATTCGTTATAGCACTCCACCGACGACAATGACAATTTACTTGGACTATTACGTACAACAATGAACTGTTAATCTTAACTAATATTTACAAAGCACTATTTACAAATCAGAACTACCAGTTCTCAGTTCACAGTTCTTCTATCTCAGTCACTCGAGTTCACGGTATCTCGAACCACAGACCTTCAGAGACAGTTCACTGTACTCGAACTCGGGTCCCTCCAACTGCGGTCCACTGCACTCGAACTCAGGTCCCTCCAACTGCGGTCCACTGCACTCGAACTCAGGCCTTCGGATGCTGACGCAGATGCGGACGCACACTCGAGTCGAACTCCGGTTGGCTTGGCTTGCTTGCTCTGGCTTACTCACTGACTGAATAACTGAAAACTCAGAAACTGAAACTGAAACTCTAGTTCGCTGGCGCCTGCTCTTTTATAGCAAAATCATAGTTGCGAGAACCTTCTACAGTTGTGTAGAGGCCGAGAAAGCGGCGCATTTCTGGAAGGGCCGGGAAGGTCCGTTCCCCCTTCCCTCCGTAAGCAGCTGCGCGCGCGGACTCGTCGCGTGACGTAATACACCCTCTCCCCTTTCTCCGCCGCGCGCCGTCCCAAAGTGCTCCGCGCGATCTTCTCTCCACCGCGCGACGTCACTCAATGTTCCGTGGAGCTTGTGCGATCTGCTTTCATGCGGGACGCTGGTCGTGAGTTCGATTCTCACGTCGCTGTCACATTATTATTATTATTATTATTAATGTATTTGAATTTAAATGTAGACCTGGTTGAGTGGAAGAGAAGGCCTCAATGCCTTAACTCTGCCAGGTAAAATAAAATAAGTTATTATTATTTTGAAATGTGTCATATGTCAACACAGTGATTGAAAACATTTCACGTAACTGCAGTAAGATACCGCGGAGTGGTTGAAACAGTATGTAGTTTGTTAAATCTTCCTTCTGGCAAGCATAAGCTAAAAGTGTAATGAAGCAAAAAATGAAAGGGAACCCTAATGTTTCATAACAACAGAAACCTATAGTTGTGTGCAAGCAACACAGAAGATGGGGAAAATATACAGGTGTAAAGTGCACTAACAAAAAATTAAGGAAAGGAACAACAAATGTAAGGGTTTGAAAATGATCACAATCTTCAGCAAGAGCTTCTTCAATAGGATAATGGCAGTAATAAGAGTAATGTGCCTCCTCTCCCCCCCCCCCCCAAATAAAAATGACAGGGGATTCACAAAATCCCGATGATTGCAATAAAAAATCTTTGTTTCTTTCTGTCATGGTGATATGATTTTTTTTATTGTTTAATATTTCTCACTGCATTTGATTTTTGGTAATAATACTAGCTGCCTATTAGACAATCCTAGTCACTTATTCACTTACAAGTATGCACAGATTATGTAACGCTTGAGATAGCAGCCAGATTGGAAATTTACCTATAATGATTTATCAGCACCAATAAACATTAAAACAAAGTCTAAATCAGTTACATGAACACAAGTACAATAGTAAATGGCCTGCTGATATACACCCAAAGATGCTACACACGTGATATGATCACAGATGTTAAAGCATGTATAAATAAACTTGGAAGAAAACAGTTTTCACGTCAAAAGAATGTTACAAAGGTGACACATACTTTCTCATTACTTTATATACTTCAGTGTTTCGTTCCAATTCAGATTACCTTTCATAGTTCATTTTCTTAAAATATTCAAAAGACAACCATAAATAAAATCATTTAATATGCACATGAAAAGATGTACTTTCACTTCACACATGCACATATGCAATCTCGAAATTAAGACATTTAATTGCACAAATTAAGTAGACATGTAATTACAAATAAAAACAGTTGTATGTATGTTGTGGACTTCTCTAATACTTTTATATTTACGAAAATTGGAGGTAAAAGTATATTAGAGGTTCGTTACAACAATCCAAACAAATACCTCTCTTCTAAACTTTTACGACGTTCTTTCACTGAAGTATAATGAATATTTTTAAAACATAACTACAAGGGACTCTTCATGTCTTTCATACATAATCACAACTAGACTGTAAAATAATTCGCAACGAAAAGTGTAACTAATTCTATATATAATAATTAATTTCTTTCAGCCAAATGTTTTTCCGTACATACTAAGTGACTCAGTTCATTTGTCAGTTTATTCTACATACCAATAATACAAAAATTCACAAAGAAAATCATGTGATGATTGCAGAAGTTAAGCATTATTGTGTGTTTTTATATCAAACAAAGATCCATTAATTATTTACTAAATAACGTGAGCACTACCAGATAAATTCGACTTGTAGATATTGAATATGGAAAGTACCTGACTGAGAGTTTTGTAGAAATTGGTGTACATAGATGGGCAGAAGGCATGACCCAAATCAATATTTCGGCAACAGGAATACTGGAAAGGTATAGGTACTTCCACGAAAAAGTCGAAATCGATTTTCTATTTGCAGCATACCGGAAAAGTATACTTTCACGAGAAATTCGAAATTGATTTTCTTTTTCAAGCATGACAATACTTTGATGAGGAAGTAATAGGGGGAAGGGATGTCTCACCTGCCAGAACCATGCCACCTGCTTGCTGTTGCGAGTGTAGTGGCGGTAGATGGAGTTACGTTGCCAGTCGTCCACATCTATCTCCTGCATTCCACACAGCATCAACTCCAATTCACGCTCGTCAAAGTACTTGAGCCACTCCAAAGGAACAACTTCGTTAAAGCCATCAAGAAATGCTTTGGTCTGATCCTCGATACCCCGTGTCATCCTCCACTCTGTCATCAGTCTGTAATATAAATACATTTACAAACACATAATAAAAGAGGATGATGATGATGATGATGATGATGATGATGATGATGATGATACACAGCAGGAACAGGTTCTGATGATAAATAAAGCCATAGAAGCATGCTCAAACTCAAACCATATAACTTAACTATGTTGAATACAGTGAAACCCCGATCCATAATTTTTTAGGGGAACAGGGAATAAAAATGATAAATACGGGAAAATGATAATACCAGGAAACCATAAAAATTACAGTATTTAGGCGTATAATAGACGCAACAGAGTTATGAATGTATCTAACGGTTTCCTAGATGACTTATTGGGAATATCCAAATAATCGATGCATTTAATTTTAACAATATATGAACAACTGAGTGGTTAGTGATTACATTGAATGCACCTTTATTAGAACATTATGTACACTATTTATTGCAGAAAAAATCTGCAATTGGCTTTCATTTCGTGCACATTTTATGCCTGAATTCTATAGTGAATTTCTGATAAGAATGATACTGAAGTAAACAGAACTCACACACCATTGTACCAAATCATGTTTGCAATAAGGATGACCTATGCACTAGAATTTAGTTCGCTATTCCTTACGAGATGTTGATTGTTACTAATAATTTAGATAGAAATTAAATATGTGAAAATCATAAACCTAGATTCGTGATACGTTCAGAATGCAGATATGTGTTACAACAAATCCATTCCCATAAAATTAATACTACTGTTTAAAGTAGGTGGGCTTCCATTAGCCTATACTGTTGCATTACATGCAACCACAAATTAGGCCTATATTATATCGCATGAAAATAATGCCGAAACTTGTCTACTTCTTTAGTAACCCTAAAAAGATACTTCTCCTGTACGTGTATAAGGATATAAACATGTACTGAACATAAAAAAAATATACAGAAACACTTGTCACTGTGGAGATCAGCATTGTGTTGTAGCACAGCTGACTCTTGAACAAGTTGAAGCATTAAGACGACAAATCTCGTTAGGTAAGATGACTGTGTATTACATTCCATAATAATACTGTATCAAGTGTTTATACACCTCCACATCGTTCTTGTGTGGAAAAATATGATTAATCAATAAGTTACTATAAAACTGCATTTCTTTTCAGAATCTAATACTTGTCTTCATAGCACAGATCACACACGTACTGTAGTAACTAATTTCCGCATTAACAGACTATACCAAACGCACGTGGAGAGTTTGTGTGCCACACTAAGATGACGAATCACGTCATGTATTATGGTGGTGTAATACATTTTACATTTCTCTGTGAAGTTTGACACAGTCTCTAGATCGCAATCTTCTGCATCCTCTTGCTTCAAAGATAATAATGGAGAGCAAGAAGTCTGCCCTTTCAAATAAAAGAAAACTATCCATACAGGAAAATATGGTGTCGGGACAGTGATTTCTCAATGATCGTTGCAGTAAAACGATAGTTCGAAGAGCAATGGAACTGGGGAAAAAATAACGTTATTTATATGGGACTATTTCCCAGACCAAAAAAAGTGGACGAAAAAGGTGGGAAAACGATAATGGGAACGATGCATCGAGATTTCACTGTAGTACATTTCTTCAAATATTTTTCTGCAATGTATATTAGTGCACAATCCTAGGATCTGATAAAAGTGCACAAAGGATGAAATAGAACACAAATGTGTGAAATACCTCATGTACTCTTCCTTGTTCTCCTCAGCTACTCGAATCTTGTCACCACCTTCTTTCAGTTCGTGATGGATAACTTGACCAAGAATTTCAAAATCTACACTGAAGTACAATTCAAGGCCGCATTCATCTATATTATTGTCTTTGATCCAAACCAAGGAATTGTAGAATTCAGGATCAATCGACTCGATATCCTTCATAGTGAGCTTCTTGTTAAGCATTCTCTTATAGAAGGGCATTGTGAACCCTGAGTAGATAAACCGGCCATGATACAGAGCCTGTAAGAAAAAGAAACACATAACTTGGTAAATCGTTCTCACATATGAAGTCATACTTACTGTATTCTCAGTTATACCAGAATAAAATCGAGATCAAGCCTTCCACTAGAAAAAAATTCGCGTATTTTACATACCCAAATTTTTCATTGGCCAAAAAGAGTAAAAAAATTCACAAATTACGCGAGCAAATATGGTAGGACCTACTTGATCTTTATAAAGTGCACAGTCTTGTTAGAAAATTGAGAGACTAGAATTATAAAAGACAAAAAGAGTAGAAAGTGACATGTTTTGAATTAGGAAATATTAAATGATAAAACCTTCATGCAGTACGTTTTTAAATACAGCTATTTTAATTTTATTTTAACCCTCACATTACAAATGGGGTCCAGAATGGACCCCAGTACTACGGTTTTTTTAAATATTATTGAAATTTTGAACCCCTATCTTTTGTTATTTTTTCTATGCCTTAATTGCATTAAGATAAATATGTATTGAAAATAATTCTCTCTTCCCACTTTCAGAAATACTATTAAAAAATGTGGAACAAAATGGACTCCATACCGTAATAACTGTGACGAAGTTAGTATTCACAAAAATTGACTTTATACAGCTGCGGAACACATTGTTGATAGATCCCAAGCTGTTTATTGCCCTTTACAGTTATATTGGCGGCAATTTTCCCTCTTGACGTCGATGTCGTCGACAAAATGGCAAGAGAGTACACAGTGTGGAGAAATGCGTCGGTGGCCCTTCAGGCTCTTTTTCAACATGGTGGACATAAATTGCATAAATGCACTCACACTTTGGCTCTTGAAGCATCCAGATTGGAAGACTAAGGTGTCACACCTGTGGAGTAACGGTTAGCACGTCTGATAGCGAAACGAGGTGGCCTGGATTCGAATACTGGTTGGGGAAAATTACCTGGTTGAGGTTTTTTCCAGGGTTTTCCCTCAACCCAATATGAGAAAATTCTGGGTAACTATCAGTGCCGGACTATTTTCACAGGCATTATCATCTTCATTTCATTCAGATGCTAAATAGCCTGAGATGTTGATACAGCGTCGTAAAATAATCCACTAAAAGAAAAAAAAAAGACTAAGATGCTGCATTGTCGATGGAATTTCTTGTTAGAACTTGGAGATCAAATGGTGCAACCATGTGTTATAGAAAGGGCTTCGAATTACAGCCTCAAGAAGCCAATTCGAGTAGCAATGGAAACTATTGGCATGAAATGTTATCACATGTGTCACAGAATACCAAACAAGAAGACAGAATTTAGGTGTGGAAAATGTCAACTGCAGGCATGCAAAAGTCATTCCATAAAGAGATTGTAATCCAATGCGCTAAGTGCAATGAAGACTAGAACTGATATGAAATGTCAAAGTTGCTAGCACTGAAAAATGTTCTATTGCTCATAACGGGCCCAAAATTGATAATGTTTAATATAAATAAGCACAGAGTCTAAAATGGACTCCATACAGTATAAGTTGTGAATAATTTTGTTCAGTAATGCGAAGGTTTAGGCTAGGGCTCCACTAGCTGTATTTGACAGCTGCTGTGAGCTGCAGTCTACTGCCTGAAAATGGAATACACGCAAAACAAGTGTAGGTGGCTATATGGGCAGTATTTCACTGCGCCTAACAGAATTTCGGCGGCAGTACCAAGGTCTACTGCCAGGGGAATAGAACATGTTCCATTTTCGTGCCGTTATCTGTCGCCGAAGTCTGGCTCCACCGGCCGTGGTAGTCCTCCTGTTTCCAATTATCCATGAGGCGAAGCATCCCTTATGTATGAGCATTATTACTTGGTATGCTCACTTACTTACTTACAAATGCCTTTTAAGGAACCCGCAGGTTCATTGCCGCCCTCACATAAGTCCACCATCGGTCCCTATCCTGTGCAAGATTAATCCAGTCTCTATCATCATATCCCACCTCCCTCAAATACATTTTAATATTATCCTCCCATCTACGTCTCGGCCTCCACAAAGGTATTTTTCCTTCCGGTCTCCCAACTAACACTCTATATGCATTTCTAGATTCGCCCATACGTGCTATGTGCCCTGCCCATCTCAAACGTCTGGATTTAATGTTCCTAATTATGTCAGGTGAAGAATACAATGCGTGCAGTTCTGCGTTGTGTAACTTTCTCCGTTCTCCTGTAATTTCATCCCTCTTAGCCCCAAATATTTTCCTAAGAACCTTATTATCAAACACCCTTAATCTCCGTTCTTCTCTCAAAGTGAGAGTCGAAGATTCACAACCATACAGAACAATTTACTTCGTATGCCTAGAACAAAATTCCGACATCCGGTAGAACTAAACAAATTTAGCTGGATATTCCCTAAGTCTGTGATGCATTGCAGCAAACATGCCTTCGTGTTTTTCTGATGTATCCACCATTTTCTTTGATGCAATCTTCGACGACAGCGAACCAATAGCAAACATACAATCACCTTGAGAAATACTTGTAGTGTGCTCATTTTCAGTGCAATTTTTGCTTGATCTTGTAGTACACAAAGAACATCACAACGCTGTTTTCAGCTGAACAACAGGAGTGGAGCCGGGCCAGAGCACAGTGGAGCAGTGAACTACAGCTTTCACATGTAGAAAATTTACAGCAAGTGGAGCCACCTTCTTGCAGTAAAAATCTAGGCAGTAGAATGCAGCTCACAGCAGCCGTCAAATACAGCTAGTGGAGCCCTAGCCTAAATGTAATAACAATTGAAGCGTCGGCTGGAACAACGTTGTAAGTTACAAAATTTTCATTCGGCGTGTTTCCATGTGTATGTCATGTTACCTTGCTATATTCCTTGGCTTGCAACTGTCCATCAATGCAATACATGAGATTTGTCCACCCAAAAGTTTGCTACCCTGGAACAACGTTGTATGTGTACACATATTTTTCAGCTCCTGTAAATTTTACCAAATGTTAACTTATAACGTTGTTCCAGCCGAAGCTTCAATTAATGGTAATGATAATTGATTGTTTAAGAGATTCTTTTCCAATTATCTCACAGGCTGCAAGGCAGAAACTGACAGCACAGCAGCAGAGAGTGAAGTAGTGCTTAGGAGCAAGGAAGGAGCAGACTGACACCTGGAAAGTTTATCTTTTAACTGATAATGTAACTAAATACTGTAAAAGCATAACAATATACTTCCATACCATTGCTATGAACCTTCCAATGAACTTGAAATACAATAAATGATCTGGATTAACGTAGGAGGCCGGGTTGATTTGTAGACTGTAGTTGTTCTTGTTGGCATATTCAAAAAGGCAGTACATTGGATTGAGCACTTCGTGGGACAGGAGAAAGAACCATTCCCTGAAATGAGAAAAAAGAAACCACATTTACTTGGTGAACAACAATACTCTTGAAAATTCAGCGAAGCAGTCAATATAGCACAACATACTAGGGCATTCAGTAAGTAATGGCAACAATAATGTAAATCAGTGCTTCTATCAGTGATCACTGAAATCTTGTACTACGTAATACAACAGCGACTGTTTCATAAATTTGCAATTTTGAAAGTCTCGAAGTAGCCATATTTTGTAAATGCAGTGGCTGTTTCTAATTTGTAGTAAACAATACAGCCCTAAAGATACGAACAAAAGTGCTTCATAAAAATCCAAGTTGCAAGAGAAAAACATACAACTCAGTGCTTTATGCCACTGCAAGAAGCCTACGGGAGAGAAGTCCTACCATACTGAACTACTGCAAGTTGGGTGGTAGCGAGGCATTCGAGGCAGATGGAATCCGCCATCTTCCAAGAATTTGGCAATGTATTGTTGACACGACAGGAGACTATATTTTAAGTATGTAATGTCGAAAGTAACCTAAATAAATTCAGTCTGAAACAGTAAAACTATGTTGCCATTACTTTTCGAATATATATATATATAAATATCGTGCTGGCATATGGTTTCAAGAACAAGACTGCTAACATCAAACCAGCTAAGAAAAAAGCGAAACAATTGAAATGTGATTTTTAAGGTAAAGCAGAACTGGATATATGGCCCAGCAATTACAATGTCAGAACTTCACACACTCTTTTCCGACGTCGAAATAAAGTTTCATATCTTGATAATTAACTATTTGTATTTGGTACTGCTGTTCAGCAAAGGCTATTTCATTCACTACTTTTCTCACACTTCATTAAGAGAGCTATTTCTCTGAAGAGAAAAGATCCATGAGTGGGCGAAGGCTCCAGTGCCGTGTTCATTTTCTTCATGAGACAGAATGTGCCCCTGAATGTAAACACAGACAGCATTGTTGACATTAAGGAAAGGAACAATACCTCTCTTTCTCTAAAGGGCCCCATACATGTAGAGACTTACTTGAAACCAAAATCCACAGAGAAATCCCCCCTGTATGGAAGAAAGTATTAAGAGTTAAGTCTCCAGATTTCTGTGGCTGCTTGAATTTTTCCGACTGTATTGCTCTCCAAGTTAAGCATGAGAAAAAGTAAGCATAAAAACAAACTATACTGACAGAATGTGATCGAGATTTCATCACTGTTTCATTTTAAGCTGTTCTCTGTAGCGAAATTTTGGCAAGCTATGAAAGTATAGATTTGAGAAACTATTCTCACGCATTTCTATGAATGCAGAACCATTTATAGTGAGACAGGATTTCTCATGGGGAATTATTGATATCAAAGATTCTTACGACTTCTTTGTGAACTATAAGTCTAGGAGGTAAGTCTGAACGTGTATGGACAATCATCCAATTCAAACATACCTCACTGAGGTAATAATGGAAGCTGACTAGAGAAAATATTAGCAAGTGCAACGTAACACAACATGTAAGTGTGAGTGGGCCATTACAGTGTAGTTTACCTAGGTTGCCTAAATTCTATGCAATTATATAAATCTGTACATTTAATCCTGTGCCAATATCACCACTTATTTCAATTATACAGCTGACACAAATGTAGTACCTGCTCACTACAATCATCAAGAAATTCAATCTGAGTACTGCATTTCGGTAACAAAGCAGAAATAATCACAATTAACAACTTGTCACACATACAGTGGACTTCGATTATTGTCGTTAATTTGTTCCATAAAATTGTAATGGTTATCAAAATGATAACTGAATAATTTGAACCCATATTACAGTGACAATTTCTTTCGAAAATAAAATTAGCCACATATAAACATCTATCTCTTAGGTTATATCTTCGATGAAAACTATATATTACGGGAAATATCATCGTTTAATACTACTATTGCTGAAGTGAAATCTCGCCTGGAATGGATCACCGGGTGAGTAATAACGAGCTACCCCTTTTATAGGAGACCTTTGCCCTTCATGGGACATAATGGCTAAATTAATTAATTCATTCATTCATTGCTTTACTTTAGTAATAATAAAGAAAATACCTTTCTTATATAGAGGATTTCACGTTAAGAAAAAAGTATTGAGTATAAGGGGCTATTCTATCAAATGACCAATTGTCATAGAAATGCCTACCTACCACATAGCTCGTACAATGTATTAAGCAAGGCCCATAAAACCAATGCTTTTTTCTTAATGTGGAATCCTTTTATAGAAATGTAAAAAGAAAGTTTGATAAATTCTTTAAAATTCCATAAACAATGGATCACCCATCTCTATGGTAAATGCTTAATTTCCGTCAAATTATCATGAATTTTTACTGTTTTAACTGTTCCATACACTGATAAAGTTGCCAAGTTTTTATAGGCCTACTTCATTACTTTTTAACTTCACTCTAGAATATGCCATTAGGAAAGTTCAGGATAACACAGAGGGTTTGGAATTGAACGGGTTACATCAGCTTCTTGTCTATGCAGATGACGTGAATATGTTAGGAGAAAATCCACAAACGATAAGGGAAAACGCGGAAATTCTACTTGAAGCAAGTAAAGAGATAGGGTTGGAAGTAAATCCCGAAAAGACTAAGTATATGATTATGTCTCGTGATCAGAATATTGTACGAAATGGAACTATAAAAGTTGGAGATTTATCCTTCGAAGAGGTGGAAAAATTCAAATATCTTGGAGCAACAGTAACAAATGTAAATGACACTCGGGAGGAAATTAAACGCAGAATAAATATGGGAAATGCCTGTTATTATTCGGTTGAGAAGCTTTTGTCATCTGGTCTGCTGTCAAAAAATCTGAAAGTTGGAATTTATAAAACAGTTATATTACCAGTTCTTCTGTATGGCTGTGAAACTTGGACTCTCACTTTGAGAGAGGAACAGAGATTGAGGGTTTTTGAGAATAAGGTTCTTAGGAAAATATTTGGGGCTAAGAGGGATGAAGTTACAGGAGAATGGAGAAAGTTACACAACGCAGAGCTGCATGCATTGTATCTTTCACCTGACATAATTAGGAACATTAAATCCAGACGTTTGAGATGGGCTGGGCATGTAGCACGTATGGGCGAATCCAGAAATACATATAGAGTGTTAGTTGGGAGGCCAGAGGGGAAAAGACCTTTGGGAAGGCCGAGACGTAGATGGGAAGATAATATTAAAATGGATTTGAGGGAGGTGGGATATGATGGTAGGGACTGGATTAATCTTGCTTAGGATAGGGACCAATGGCGGGCTTATGTGAGGGTGGCGATGAACCTCCGGGTTCCTTAGAAGCCAGTAAGTAAGTACTTCATCACTGCTGACTAAGTGTTCTAATCAATGTGCTCAGAATTTTGTACATGTATACAGATTGTGTGCACAAGGGTCATTCCACAGTAAATCATGTTACATTCAAACACATTTATGAACTTCTTAGATACACTAAAACAAAAAATAAAGAAAATGTTTTTGGTTTATTTATTGCATTTAGGAACTTTCTTCATGGCAGTAACCAGTAATCGGGAATATAATTAATTACTTCATCAATAGATCACAAATAATTAATTATATTCCTGATTACTGGTTAGTGCCAGGGGCGGCTTTAGAGGGAGTGCCATTGTGCCATGGCACTAACAGAACACAAGCGAGAAAAGGAGAATTCATATTTTCTGCGCAAAACCAGAGAGAAATAAGTTATGCTTATACTTGCAAACTCTACTGCCAATATTATTGTTGCTACCAACCACATTGTAACCAGTGTTTGCTGCTGGCTTTTTGAAATGCTTGTTTAACTGTATACAACCCCATTTACTGTCCTAATCTCTTACTGCTCGCACTTTGTCTGTCCTCCCGCTTTGTCGGAACAAGTTTCTTAGACAGAAGGCTGCAAAAATTAGATAAAATCCCTTTTCCGGTTTCTAAAAATACTTTGTTTAAGAATGCTTTTATTTCAGTGTATTTTTACTAAGTATAGTACGAAACCGTGATGTGTTATTGTGCTATGTAATCCTGTAAAGAAATTAATTCTGTTATCGCTTTCAACATTAACATATTATGAAAACTAACTTCGTGTTAAACAATTAAACGGTATTTAAATATTCATCAAGAACAGCACAGATCTGGCAAATTCAACTTGGATATTTATTTAGAAAAGCAACTGGTTGTGAAGATGAGATGTGAAGAATCCGTTCTTCTGTTTCCCGTATGTTGTGTTCCGAGGTGAACATAACTGATCAGAAATGGGTGTTAGTACACTTAGGCCTAGGGGATAAAATAAAACACACATAAAAATTATATGTTCGTATGAATAATGTCTTCAGTTTGCTTATGCTGTGTAAAGCGAATACTGAAAATTAGTTACACTTACACTACAGATTCGCGATTGCAAAACACACTCAGCAAGTTGAGGAAAACAGAAACAGTATCTATGTCCTAAATTTAATAATGAATTGTATATGATTTTATGCTCGACCATGCCGAAATGTAGTAATTATACACCTAGTAGCAGTCCTTTAATGCATGTCATTAAAGTACACCTACTCATTAAAGTACAGGTATTTTCAGCCAATGACAACTCAGCTTACAGGTGTTCAGCCAATGACAAGTCAGCTTTGTACCATTATAAAACCGCAAGTATCGATTATTCTTGGATATGCAATCGAAAGAGAATTAGCGAAAAGTCACGGAGGCTGGAAATCCAATACCGTCGCATAAGGTTATGTTCTGTTACTATAATAATTAGCGTTAATTGTAAATAATATTCAAATAAATTCAATTTGTCATCTCGTTTTTCAATGTCGAATTCAATAATCAAGGTTATACCAAGTTTAACGGGATTACGTCAAAGTCAATGACATTATTGTTCCTACGAAAAAATCAATACTTTCGCGTCTGCGCACATCTCACAATTCACGACCTAGAACAAGGTCACTTCCGATCTTGTCAGATACAAATAAAATGTATACATCTGAATAATTTCAAGTTAGAAATATAGTCGAGCATAAAAAGTCGTATGAAACTCGCCTATAATGGTAATTAAGAAGCTCGTATGAAAATTATGAAACTCGCTTGCACTTGTTTCATAAACATCCATACTTGCTTCTTAATTACTATCATTATAGGCTCGTTGTATAATGTACTATTATGCGACACTAGATTTAGCATTAAGAGGGCACGATTAATCTGATAACTCAGAATACAGTGTGCATCGCTTATTCAAATTACGGATGTTATCAGTCGACTAATGTTATCACTTTTATGAAATCCCGCAAGGAGAGGTACTAAAACATCGCAAAAAATTTGTTTATTGTGAACAATGATTTGGTTTACGTTACTGTATCACTTTTTTGCCAATTTATGAATTTTGTCTCAATGAAAATACAGTATTGTATATTGATGTGTTTCGTGAATTAGTTCACTTCAGTTCCAAGTTAGACAAATACTTAAAAAAGAATTCAACCAAGTCAACAAAATTTAAGGTACTTCTAAAACGAACCAAAACGAGTTGCTTGAATGCATGTTAGAAGTGTACCATGAAGTACAAAAAGAACTAAACGTTGTCGACTATGTTTCTATCATTGTTGACCCCCGACTGTTGTTTCAACTCATCCTACTGTTACGTTAGGCTTATATTATTGATGGAAAGTCTACATATTAACAGACAAGCCCACATTTTTTCTCTAATTTGTCTAGACTTTGTATGCAGTTGTATACATTTTGGTGAGTTTAACAACAACAACAACAACAATAATAATAATAATAATAATAATAATAATAATAATAATAATAATAATAATAATAATAATAATAACAACAACAACAACACCAGCAATAATGCAAATTAAGCTTTCAGGTATAACTCCCTGTAAAGTTGATTTGAATAATTTCGAGGGAAAAATTGTTCTGGGGCCAGGCATCGAATCCGGGACCTTTGGTTAAACGTACCAACGCTCTACCAACTGAGCTACCCAGGAACTCTACCAGACACAGATCCAATTTTTCCCTCTATATTTACAGACCTCAAAGTGGGCTGACAACCATCAAGCAACCACCACTGAGTGCACACTAACTCTGTGTGACTTAAATTGCAGTTGTGGTAATAATAATAATAATAATAATAATAATAATAATAATAATAATAATAATAATAATAATAATAATAATAATAATAATATGACTGTTTATTTCTTATCTCTGGTTTTGGCACTAAGCATTTAATGTTTATGAGCTGCCACTGGTTACTTCCATGAACTCTGTTCCTAAATGCAATAAATTAAGCCAAAAAAACTTAATTTCTGTTTTAGTATAGCTAATGTAATAAGTTCATGAATGTATCTGAATGTAACGTGAGTTATTGTAGAATGACCCACAATTTGTTTACTTGCCTCACAATCACTAATAATATTTCCTGGTAATTTAACTTCTAAAGAAGTAATACCACAGTCTAGTATATACAGTCACGAAGCTCAATAAGTAGTAAATATGCATCCATAGACAGTTGCTAACCACTAGGATCACTACTAGTGCTTCATTACAGGACAATGCGAAATAGTACTGGCACAGTCTATTGTTCCCAGCACCCTCACAACTCAAGTTTCGTGACTGTATATATTAGACTGTGGTAATACCTTATTTACCCAAATATGAGGTTTTCCCCCCTCCAATTTTTGCGTTTGAAAAATGGGGGGGGGGGTGTCTTAAATTCGAGTATTAAGAGAAATACACAAATTGCGTATATTTTTCTATGTTCTACAGCACACTAAATAAAACCACAGGAGTAGCTATTTCTCCCAAATGATACTGAATTGCGTGGTATATAACAAAAAAAAAAAAAAAAATACTATTCCAAATGTTTACCATACTTTAGCTTCAACCTCTAGCAGTTAGTTGTGTGCATAGTTTTTCATAAATAGAATTCACACTGATAGGCTCTACAGGAATACAAATTTCATTCCATCAAGAGATCTATATACTTTACTGAAGTAAAGTGAACTTGAAATTTTATATGTTCTAGAATCATAGTTAATAATGGATTAATATTGTCTGTGAATTCAACAACAAAAATACCTTAAGAAATTAAATCCTACAGAAGCCATCGGAAAATTAGGTGTCTTCTTAAATTCAAGGTCGTCTTATATTTGGGTAAACACGGTACTTTTAGATCTTTTTACTAGTGTTTTGGGATTTAATTGATTAATCGATCAATTTCTATGGTAAGATTAATCGATCAAAAATATTTAATCGAATAATCGAGTTGATTAAAATTAATCGGTTGTAGTTGATATTAATGATTATTTTGTTAATACAATCATTCTAAAAATTCCGACAATATTCCTCTCTCGGAAATTGCTTACTTAAAAGCACAACAGTACTGTTATTTTCTAACTGCAAAAGCAGGTAGCGTAGGGAAAATCTTTGCAAAAACACTTCAGAAAGAGATGAAGATATGAGGACAGTGACCTAGTCTACCTCTATTTAAGGCTGAAACACAATGGGAAACCTTATTAAGTTTTATGGTTTTCCAAGAAAACGTCCACCTTGTTGTCAGCTCATCTTCCTAGCATATGAAATATGTACATACTTTTCTGGTATTTGTTCCCTTCATTCCTTATAAAATAGCCATGTCTACACTATGTGCAAGTGAGAGCATAACTATCTTCTTCTTTTTCTAAAACCTGGTAATTCGATTACAATAGGGACCAGTCTTCTATTTTGACCGCTGTACTTTTGCAGTTGCAGTTTCTGTACTGAGTTTGTATATGGAGGTTGTGTGTTTAGTTCGACAAAAAAAAAAAAAAAAAAAAAATCAGTTTTCTGTGGTCAGTGAAAAGTGTAAACTCCATTATGTCATATGAGAATTTGAAAGGTAAACTCAGTGAAACGTTTGGATTTGAATTGAACGATCGTGGAGAAGTGCTTGACAGAAAAAAAAGTTTTTTCGTGTTTAGTGATGCAGGAAACATTGTTACTAAATGTAGAGCGGCACTTAATTTGGAGCATGTGAATGCACTCACTTGTTTAAAATCATGGATGAAGCAGTATTAACTAGGTAAGTCTTCATACTTTTTGTTATTTAAGTTTGTCTCAAAAATTCCTGGAGAAATTGACACAATAAATTATAAGCCTCATAATAAATATGTTAGTAAATAATTAAAATCGTTGTTGTGTAATATAATAATACAAAATATACAGATATAGAATATTTAATACTAATGCCTATCACCGAACACAAGTTAAATTTAACAATAATTGTGTATTACAATATATTAAAACATTTTTTCAAATTGATCAAAACTCGATTAATCTATCAATTAAATTCAAATAGTTAATTGATTAAATATTTTGATTGATCAACAGCACTACTTTTTTACTATTTCCACACATGTAGAAAAAACAATGATAGTTAAAACACAAGTGTATCAATGTTTCTAAATTACTGTTATATGAGTAAATATGATCAGCCACAACGTTTACTTAAATGTCGTATCTTCCAGTTTGCTGCTATTAAAGATGGCACAAACTCTTACCTAGACACTCCACCATAATCCAACCCCTCTTCTCCTCTAAATATAATATACAGACGCCTACGAAGTTCGTAAGCAGGTAGCCTCATGATCTGATGGTATGAATCTTCGAACAAGGTTTGTCTCGTCACTGTAATCTTGATGTGGCTCGGCAGTGCATTGCTTTGGCACAGGTACCGGAACTGACTCAGCTTCCACCGAAACGAGCGCTCGTAGGCTCTCGGTACACCATAAACACCCTTAGGCCTGCAAGCAAACAAATTAACAAGATGATGCTTCATTTTCATGCTGAACTTCAGTACGAGAAATTGTAATATTAAGAAAATGAGTGTTAATGTGAGTGAAATACTTTTTTATTGTACTTTTTGTGTTGGAAATAATTTACTTTCCTTTTCATATTGCGAATTATTACCATTTATTTTCTTGAACTATTATTCAAAGGATATGCCTAAGTGAAAACATTTAGTATGCATCCAAATAAAGAGACGAAAAATCTCGTAAGTGTGTGCGTGTGTCTAATGCTCAGGATTTTACAATGAAGTTAAACACCTTCTTGCTTCCCAATATTAATTTGGACATAGATCCACAAAAGTTTCAGGAGATTTGCAATTTGCCAGGTGTTGCATGTCCATATCTTCTTCTTTTATGCATAACAAGCATTTAGGAGAAGTCAATAAGCCGATTCATTTAAGTTTGGGGCAGAAGAAGATATCAGATGACAGACGACATTAAGATATATGGATCATATGTGGAGACTAAGAGGAAGGCAGGAAAAAAAGAAAAAATAAAATGCTGGGTTTGCAGTGAAGGACCTGTCCTTGGGCAGAAAGCTATGAATACTTACTTACTTATGGCTTTTAAGGAACCCAGAGGTTCATTGTTGCCCTCACAAAAGCCCGCCATCAGTCCCTATCCTGAGCAAGATTAATCCAGTCTCTACAATCATATCCCACCTCCCTCAAATCCATTTTAATATTATCTTCTCATCTACATCTCGGCCTCCTCTGGCCTCCCAACTAACATTCTATATACATTTCTGGATTCGCCCATATGTATTACATGCCCTGGATTTAATGTTTCTAATTATGTCAGGTGAAGAATACAATGCGTGCAGTTCTGTGTTGTGTAACAGAAAGCTATGAATTAATGAATGTATTTATTTCTGAAAATATTTTGATACAAATATTGTTTTCCAAACTGTTCTCCTTCTTGTATATATTTAATACATTGTTGCTATATTGAGACTACCAACTACGTATTTTCTATAACTGCTATTTCTGCAGTATTGAGAGTCTACACTCGGAAATGATTCAATGTGAGATTGAATGAAATTCCTCAAAAATCTTCAAGCATTTTGTGATTATGGTGACACCTGCTATCTTTTTCAACGATACCCTGCTCATTTATTTTGTTTCTTGTAGTATTTAGTACCATATTGCTTATATTTCATGTGGACATTATTCATTTTTTACACACTTAATACGAGATTAAACATTAAACGATCACTTTTTTTCAGTTGAATTATCTCATATTAGTACTATGTAGCATTCCATTCAAATGCAATCCATGTGCTATACTGCATCAAGTCAACATAGTGCTCTATAGCTCTGGCAGTACCAGTATATAAGAAGTGAAATAAATGCTATATGGCATTAACTGTTTTCTATAGTAATGGTATAATGCTAAAAAATAGTACTGTATAACACTTGATAAAGCATATTTTGTTACATTATGGAGTAGCATTAACTCAAAAATCACTTTTTTTTTAGTTAGTGCAGTATAGTGCTAAGGTGACGAAATATTGAATATGAAGAAAATCCATTCAATAGTTTACGAGAAATCACTGTACATGGGCAGACAGACATGTGGACAGCTTATGCTAAAACCACTCTTTTGATATCAGGAATGCTTTAAATGTTCCCCCCCCCCCCACTAAAATGTCGACATCGATTTTTAACATCACAATATTTTCTTTAACTAACGAGAGAGTTAAAATGCTATAAAATGATTCCACACTGAATCAAAAAAGATTACAATGGCTCATAGAGAATATACAGTCCATTAGCAGCCTTGCAGCTTTTATGTCCTCCAAATTAAATGGGACAAACATAAAAGCAATACTATTACTTACTTCACACCAAATGAATTTTACACTCAGCTTAAAGGAACACAATCTCCTTTGAACTTCATGAGTTCCTTCACACGTTCTGATTTTGAATTTACAAGATTCTGGCAGATATACAGTATGTTTTTCTGAACTTCATTAATCTCCTGAACTTTCACATTTCCTGTCAATCATTTCATTGTTGTGTAAGGCTACTGTACCGAATCTTATTATGATTGTCCACATATTCTCTACTGGGTTGATATTTGGTTAAATTTGCAGATAATTAAGCCTCTTGATGTAATTTTCAATGAGATAGTTGATTACTTTTTTATAAATGAGGTGGAGTAAAAAATTTTTCTGGAACATGCTATCTCCATCCTGAAATTCTCATTGCAACATAGTAGAAAGTGTTGCTAACGGAAGGTTAATGAACCTCTCTCTAACTCATCTTCCAACTCAGCCTTCACTTTAAATTAAAAATATGTGGTACTTAAGAGAAGCCATGTTGTGAAAGAATAAGTTTGTCCTAGTTAATTTTTAGCTAATGTAACTCTTCAGAGTTTTTATTCACACCCTGTGGGGGAAAGGGGGACCAAGCTACTTTATTTGCATTACATTAATATTTGGAAAAATATAGTTAGCATTAATGAAAGATACTAATTTTTGTCTCAAGGCACAATGTTGTAACATGCCACTTTTCTGAAATCTTACTGGACATTGTTGCAACATATTACAGTACACTTGGTCAAAATGAAACTGGCCAGTCTCTTGAGCAGTTAAAATTTTCTAAGTACCTTCGGGTGAATGAGCAGTTCACTACAGCTGGCGCCAGCGTTTTTGGCGTGTGTCCTAGAGTATAATGCCCAGTTTGTGAGCATGTTGCTAGTGCAGCTGAGAATGGTACCACTTCCTATGCACGTCAGATCAGCCATTTGGCAAACACAGTTGTCAGACTGACTGCTGCAAAGGTAACACACTCGTACTTAACGTTCCCATTACTTATTTCACATGCCAAAAACGGTGATGCGGACTGTACAGTAAACCTCCGTGCGCGCTTTCGTCAACTCCATAGTACAAGGCACTGATTTGGGCTACCTCCACAGCATGCTTGGCGTGGAGCAGTGGTTAAGCTACTTAACTTCTATGCAGGCAGCTCGAGTTCGAATCTCCGTAGTGAATTTTTTGTTTCGCCCTTTCTTTTATTTTTTACAACTCACTTTAGTGTAATATAGTCAAATAATTTTGGTGAAAAGTTGTGGTTATAATTCCAGGAAATCAGGATATATTTTGTCATCAGAATTATGGTTTTCCTTCTTGTTTACAATTACTACATTTAGGTCCTGATGATCACGGATTTCGGTTAGTATAATAATCATATTCCCTGTAGTACAACTTGCAAATTAATTATTGCCAATTATTTAACCGTCAACATATTTACTGAATGTTCTTAGGCAATAGAGTGTAAAGCAGCAGGGATTAATAAAATAATTAACACAGCATTTTAATATGAAATGCCTCTAATTGTCGTCTTTAGTGTTACTTCCATCTAGTGTCAAAAGTTTCTATTAACATGAAAAGCTGTAACACCACTGCCACCTGGCAGGGGGTAGATGCAAGTTCATTTGACTTACAACCACCATGGCACACAGAAGCGAAGGAACAAGGGAAGCATTAGTCCACCTAGTTGCTGAGTGTGGATTTTCAGCTGCTCAAGTTGGACGATAGCTTAATGTCCCAAATCGGACTGTTCAGAGGTGAGTTACAAATTATTTGACATCCGGTACTTTCCAGCACAAACTTGGTAGTAGTAAAAGGCATATTTCCACGCCACAGCAAGATGCTAGGTTGGTCGAGGAGGTTGAAAGGAACCCCTTTCATACTGCCACAACCTTGAGAGCTGTTGTTAATTTTCCTGGCCAAATCCAAAATGTTAGAAACCATTTAAAGAGTGTTGGAACAAGATCGTGAAGGGCTGCTCATAAAGATATTCTTACAGATGAACATAAGATAGATCGACTGATATTTGTGGAGGAAAATCTTGACCATGACTGGAGTAGAGTTATCTTTTCAGACAAGGTTCGATTTTCCACTGCTAATGACAGCCCTATTCTTGTTTATTGACCATCTGGTACCCGACACGAGAAAAAATACACTGCTCCCAATGCCATAAATGATAGGGTACGTGTCTCATGTTGGGGATGGATTTCTTAAGAGGGAGCTGAAACAATTCACTATACCGAAGGAAAATTAAACGGGCCTAAATACAAACGATTATTAGAACATGAAATTCTTTTTTATGCCAGAGAACATCTTCCTGATGGAATTCTTGAATTCCAACAGGACAACCACCCAGCCCATATGTCTAAGGTGATTCAGGAGAGGTTTTCAGAGAGACAAGATATTGATGCGATATGTTGGCCTCTGAAATCGCCAGACCTGAATACCATTGAAAACGTCTGGTCTAGAGTAAAAACGCATTTACGAAAGAACTTCCTCAACCCACCTCCGAGGAATGAAGATAATTTGTGGGACCTTGTCCAGACTTTGTGGGAGGGTGTAGACAGAAAAAGAAACTACCATATTTACTCGTGTAATTTCCCCCCCCCCCCTTTTTTCAAGATTTAGGAGTGAAAATTTGGGGGGGAGAGGAATTATGCGATGACTATAAAATAGCAGGGGTAAACTGGTCATAAATAACATCAAACAAATACTGCATTCTTGAAATCTAATTTAATAAGCTTAAATAAATTTAGTACTAAATAACTATAATCAGTGACCATTTTGGTAATTAATTAAGCGAATTATTGAAGTTTTGCCACACTTTGGACCGCAAAACAAATGACATGTCGATTTTGCTTTTTTTTTTTTTTTTGAGACCTCCAATACCGAATTAATTTCGGTTCTACATCGAACTCTGTTCCTGCATGTTTCACTCAGTTTTTCTTGGCGAAATTTACCACTTGTACCTAAAATTTGCAGTGTAACTATTATACTTCTTCCCCATAGTTGAGTTTAATGACACTGACATTGTGACAGAATAGCACTGTAGCCTACACACAATGATACCTAACCGAACCGTATTCTGACTGACTGACTGAATGACCAAAAATCAACAGATGTGTGGGTGATGGAGATTGCAGGTACCATTAGGTCTTTGTAGAAGGGGATGGATTCGACCTTGGGTTTTCCATGAATGAATTCCGTTGTAATTTACTTGAAATTTTTATGAGGGTGTCCAAAGTTATAACAGAAAAATTGTAGGCCTAGGTAATCCACATTATATCAGAGGGGGAAATTGCGCAAGAAAAATATTTAAAAAAATTATATATGAAAAATCTACGAGGAGAAATTATTCAAGGGGGGAAATTATAAGAGTAAATAGGGTATTTCCCATGAATAGTGAATTCTATGGGAAACAGACTCAGGAAGGTTGTAAATGCGGAAGGCTACTGGAGTGGATATTGAGGATGTGACGTTCTATTTCCTTTTATTTTGTATTTCTTCTTTTGTTATATACTACAATTAACGACTGTCCCGAGCCGTGGCATTGTGGTCTAAGGCCTATAACTCCTGTTATGGAATGCATGCTGGTTCGAGTCCTCATAGGGGAGAAATTTTCTCATGAAATTTCGGCCAGTGTATGGGACTGGTGCCCACCCAGAGATGCACTTGGGGAGCTACAATAGGTAGCGAAAATGTGGTTTTGCAAACCAACTATAACAGCTAGGGGGATCATCGTGCTAATCACACGATACCTCCATTCTGGTTGGATGATCGTCCACCTCTGTTTTTGGCATGTGGACGTGAGGCAAGCAGCCGGCTGGTCGGTCTTGGCCCTTCACGGGCTGTAACACTACGGATTTCTTTTTTACAATTACGATTTCATTTTCTATTTAATAATTTCAATCTTTTATTTTATGCCACAGATATCCTATATATTTATAACAAAGTATATGCCCTCTTCCTTTTAAGTTTCGTGTTGGCCAAAGATGGGAGCTAAAATAATAAAGCGAAAAGTATTCTAAGGATAAAAAAAGTGACAAAAAATCTGTTATATTTTTACTGTTGCATTTAAAATGGGGGGGAAAAAAAAAGTTTAGTAGCTCCACGAAGATCTGAACTTGCAACCTCATGAACACTTAGCTAACACTCTATCACTACACTAAGAGTACTACTGCAGTAAGAACGGCACTGTAACGAGCAACAGTCATACTCAACTTGAGAACCTGTTATACAGTATATAGTGTTTGTGTTATAAAATTCATGGTTTAAACACTCTGTACAATCTGTCTGTTTTAAATTTCGTATATGAATTATTTTCGCGGAAGATTTTAGTGATTAATAGTTGTGTTCCCCATTATAACTACTACAAGAATATACACAATCTCTTGAACAAATCCTAGCTGTCCCGAGATACTCATGGAAATACCCTATTTGAACTTAGTCTCTCAGACACCAGCCAGTTTCATTTTGACCAAGTGTACATTAGGTCCTTTTAAAGGAACACTGTACATATTATATTGTCGCTGTGACTTCAGAATCTGCTATGTGCATTTAAACAGATTTTTCAGAAGAAATAAAAAAGCATTATCACTTTTAATTCCCTTGATTTTCAAAGCTACTTTCAGTATAATTTCAATCATTACAAGAAAAATGATTAAATTAATGAAATTATACCAAAAGTAGCTTTGAAAATCTAGGAAATTAAAAGTGATAATGCTTTTTCTTTCTCCAGAAAAATCTGTTGAAACGCACATAGCGGATTTTGGAGGCACAGCAACGATATTATATTATACATTATTATGAAATTAAAGTGGTCACTTTTTTTCTCACTGAGTGTACATACTTTTCCTCTTTGATTACCACACATTCTGTGCACTCATATAATAACATACAATTTTGTTCAAAGTTTTTGTACTGTTAGAAATACCACACAATGTTTCATGTAATCATACAGCTATATACTGTTATTTAGGTCCGAAATGAAATGAAGGTCTGTCAAAAACACTTTTGCTAGCAGAGGAATTGGCTGCTCTGAGAAGATTAGCAGCAGAACTGTTTAGCACAACTTGGTATTTATTTACGTACCCTTTAGGAGCACCTGGCCTTGGGTCTTGGAAAGTAGTGGTACGAGTGTTGTGATCTACAAAATACCTCACTCCATCCTCTGTGAGACGTATTTCCCAACCTGGAGGCAGTGCTGGTTCATCAGCACCCAACTCTTGACTGCAATAAAAGGAAATCAGTCAAAAATACTACTAAAATACACACAAAAGAACAAGTCAGCTGGTTTTAAAAAACATCCGAAATCTTTCAATACAGTAATTAATACTACTAGAAAGATCTTCTTGCTTCACAGTCCAGTAGGTGATATCCATCCATTGGACGCAGAACAGTTCACTAAGTAAAAATACCAATTTTGTTTAAATGCTTGGTAATAGTCATTTTGGATTAAAAGTCTTCATTGCTGACTGGATTTCTGGAATGGTAAGTTGATTATTAAACATATTTTTCATTATTTTTGTGTAGTTTAACTTTTGTATTACTTCATTTTGTTGGCATGGAATAAAGTGCTATTTGTTATATATCGTCGGCTAACAAGCAGAACACATTAAATAAAAAATATTACCTCTGAGAAAAAGGCGTTTTGAAAGCTCTTAACAAAACTGAATCCTGAAAATATAATTTTTAGTAAGTTGTTTCTCTTTATATGTATTTGATTTTCCAATTCTATGTTTATACATATACATTATGTACATTATATGGATCTACGTCTTTTAAATAGGGCTGTGAATGGGAACTTGGTTACTTTTTTTACTGGAAAATAATTGAATGGCTCACCCGAACAATGCTGTAACTGACTTTTTTTTTGTAAATGTGAGATAAAGTGGAACATGTACATGCAAAGGTGTTAGCAAAGTTGTGAATCATGTATTGGTAGCACCGTTTTAAGTTGAAAATAGTGTTCAGAAGAACAACATCCTAGACTATAAACATGTTCCCCCACTACATCTCCTTGCTTTGTTAGTTACAGCATTGTTTGGGTGACTTGTTCAATTTATTTCAAATTTTCTTTTAATGAAACAAAAAAGTCCAATAACAGTTGCTTTCTTTGTAGACAGAACTGCAACAACTGAATAATGTCAATTTCATTTTCGAAATTCAATCCATTCTAGTCCATGTTCAATTTTTAAGTAATTAATCTTAATCATCATTGTTGGTACTACAGCCTAAACTGTCAGTATAACGCATCTCTATTCATTCCTATCTTTCCACCTTCCTTTTCGACCCTTGTACTCCCAGTATTTCCAGATCTTGTTCAATACTATCCAGTCATTTGATGCCAGGACGTCCGACTTTTCTTTTACCATCTATATTTCTTAGTGAGACATTTTGACACTGATCTGCCTTTTTTTTCTCTGTATAGGTGTCCCACCCATCTAATTGTTGAGATTTTGATTATTTTAATTATGTCAGACTATCTTCATAAGCCTCAGATAATTCATCCAGTTTCCATTCTCACATAGTGGGCCAAAATGTTCCTTCTAAATATCCTAAATTTATTTTCTTGTGTTTCTGTTAAAGTCCAACTTTCACAACCATAACTGTCTCAATTGAGTTTTATAGATATTGGTCTTTGGAAACTAAGGGAGTGGAAACAAAATTGTTTTTAAATCCAAATATCCTCTTACTTACTTACAAATGGCTTTTAAGGAACCCGAAGGTTCATTGCCACCCTCACATAAGCCCGCCATCGGTCCCTATCCTGTGCAAGATTAAGCCAGTCTCTATCATCATACCCCACCTCCCTCAAATCCATTTTAATATTATCCTCCCATCTACGTCTCGGCCTCCCTAAAGGTCTTTTTCCCTCCGGTCTCCCAACTAACACTCTATATGCATTTCTGGATTCGCCCATACGTGCTACATGCCCTGCCCATCTCAAACGTCTGGATTTCAAGTTCCTAATTATGTCAGGTGAAGAATACAATGCGTGCAGTTCTGTGTTGTGTAACTTTCTCCATTCTCCTGTAACTTCATCCCGCTTAGCCCCAAATATTTTCCTAAGCACCTTATTCTCAAACACCCTTAACCTATGTTCCTCTCTCAGAGTGAGAGTCCAAGTTTCACAGCCATATAGAAGAACCGGTAATATAACTGTTTTATAAATTCTAACTTTCAGATTTTTGGACAGCAGACTGGATGATAAGAGCTTCTCAACCGAATAATAACACGCATTTCCCATATTTATTCTGCTTTTAATTTCCTCCCGAGTGTCATTTATATTTGTTACTGTTGCTCCAAGATATTTGAATTTTTCCACCTCTTCGAAGGATAAATCTCCAATATTTATATTTCCATTTCGTAGGCTACAATATTCCCGTCACGAGACATAATCATATACTTTGTCTTTTCGGGATTTACTTCCAAACCGATCGCTTTACTTGCTTCAAGTAAAATTTCCGTGTTTTCCCTAACCGTTTGTGTATTTTTTCCTAACATATTCACGTCATCTGCATAGACAAGAAGCTGATGTAGCCTGTTCAATTCCAAACCCTGCCTGTTATCCTGAACTTTCCTAATGGCATATTCTAAAGCGAAGTTAAAAAGTAAAGGTGATAGTGCATCTCCCTGCTTTAGCCCGCAGTGAATTGGAAAAGGATCAGATAGAAACTGACCTATACGGACTCTGCTGTATGTTTCACTGAGACACATTTTAATTAATCGAACTAGTTTCTTGGGAATACCAAATTCAATAAGAATATCATATAATACTTCCCTCTTAACCAAGTCATATGCCTTTTTGAAATCTATGAATAACTGATGTACTGTACCCTTATACTCCCATTTTTTCTCCATTATCTGTCGAATACAAAAAATCTGATCAATAGTCGATCTATTACGCCGAAAACCGCACTGATGATCCCCAATAATTTCATCTACGTACGGAGTTAATCTCCTCCAAAGAATATTGGACAAAATTTTGTACGACGTCAACAAAAGTGATATTCCTCGAAAGTTACCACAGTTGGTTTTGTCCCCCTTTTTAAAAATAGGTACAATTATGGACTCCTTCCATTGTTCTGGTACAATTTCCTTTTCCCAAATAGCAAGTACAAGTTTATAAATTTCGCTATATAATGCACTTCCACCCTCTTGTATTAATTCTGCTGGAATTTGATCGATACCTGGAGACTTGTACTTTTTCAGATTTTCTATCGCAATTTCGACTTCTGAAAGCGTGGGTTCGGGTATAAATGGCTCAGCAGTTTGTATTTCAATATCGTCCCGATCATTTCTATTTGGCCTATGTACATTTAGTAGTTGCGCAAAATAGTTTTTCCATCTGTTTAGGATTGATGGAGAGTCTGCAAGCAAGTCACCATTCTCATCCTTGATCACGTTTACCCTTGGCTGATATCCGTTCTTAAATTCCTTTATACCCTTATATAAATCTCGAATGTTTTTATTCTTACTATTTGTTTCTACCTCATTCAGTTTTTCCTTCAAGTAACCTCTCTTTTTATTCCTAAGTGTACGACTTGCTTCCCATCTTTCATTGAAATAATTATCTCTCTTCTCCTCAACTGGATCCTGTAAGAATTTCAATTTTGCCTGTTTCCTTCTTTCTACTACCATGCAACAATCTTCATCAAACCACGGTTTCTTTTTCTTAGTTTCATAATAACCTATGCTCTGCTCAGCTGCAATTTTGATACTATCTCTGATATTTTCCCACACGCTATTAACATCTAATTCTTTCTCAACTTCGTCGGAACTTTCTAAAGTGGCAAACCTATTCGAAATTTCGACCTGATAATTTTGCTTAGCTTCCTCGTCCTTTAATTTCAAAATATTGAATCCTCTACTGGCTAATATTAATCTGTAGTTAATTTCTTTTTCAGAATTATTTTCATTTGTGATTATTGTGCCTAAGTATTCCAATTCATTCACCTTTATAAACTTGTATTTATCCATTATGAAATAATTATTTAGTTGATTTGTTATTTCCATAAATTCTGTTTTGGTTTTAACTTTTAGACTAATGTTTTGTCAAGTTTTTTTTTTTCAATTGTTTTTGATGACTTACTTATATCAATATCGTCATCATATGGCAATATTATTTTGAAGTGATCAAGTGTACAGTTCCTCTAGTACCAAATTCTGCATCTCTTATTTACCTTTTCCAGAGTTGGGATATTTAAATAAATAAATGGTATGCGTCCACCACTTTGAAGAAGTTGTCAGTGTGCCTGACTGTAAAATTATTGGGCCTGGGATCGAATCCTGGTTGAGACAAGTTGTCTGGTAGAGATTTTTCCTTTTTCCTCAACCTATTAAGAGCAATTGCTGGGCAATTTTCAGTGTAGGACCCTGGGTTCATTTCGCCATCATTAACACCTTCATCTTCATCTATTCTTACTACTTCCATACTCATGTCATCCTATCATACGAGGCTAACAGAATCCTACCTAATAGATGCCCCAATCTCAGAATTAGGATTCTTCATCATACACATCAATATGTGCAGTGTTAGAAAAAAATAATTTGCATGCCAATGCATCACCTTGCCTAAGACCATTTTTGTAAAAAATAGTTTTGGTTCGACTGTTGTCCAACTTTACTTGGCATTTTACTTTACAAAAAGTAGGTTTCGTATTACAAATTCTTCCATGGGCATGAATAATTTTCTCTTGTCAATGTTTCTTATGCAGCTTCAAAGTCCACAAACAGATGATATGAATTTACACTATATTCTTTAGTTTTTTCCAGTATTTGTTTCAGATAATTAATATGTAGTCCTGTGCCATGGTATCATGGTTTAAGGCATCATGCACAATGTTATAGAATGCGTGCAGGTTCGAGAACTCATTTTCTCATGAAATTTCGGCCAGTGTATGGAACTAGTGTCCACCCAGCATCATAATGAATTTGGGAACCAATGCTAGGTAGTGAAATCAGGTTTCGAAAACAGCTATAATGCTAACCACATGATACCTCCATTCTGGTTGGATGAGGAGGCATGTGAACTTGAGGCCAGCAGTTGACTGGTCGGTCTTCACCCTTACTGGGATATTGTTTCGTCGTGCCAAGGATTAAATTAAAATTAATATGTAACAAAATTTATCTTTATATTTTAAGCGTAGTGTTAGTATTGCTTTGAAAAGCAGGTTGCACTAGACACACTAAGTGCACACAGGTCAACTTCAGACTGAATGAGGAATGCAGAACTACCCTGGAAACCTTATCCAGAAGAAATAAACTCATTTGGGTCCTAGGGCACAGTGGAGTGTACGGCAATGAACAAACCAAGTTACTTGCCAAGCATTGTACTTCCAGCTAATGCTATGGTCCAGAACCCTATGTTGGCATCTCTAAGTGTTTACAATCAAACAGGCTCTATAGAAGAATCTGATGAGCGGTTTACTGAAAGCCTTGACATCTACACCAGCCATGAGACAAGCTAAACTCCTTATTGGAGAACAACAACCTGACTCAACTAAACAACTCCTTGCTTTGGAAAGAAGAATTCTAACATGGGTAACCGGACTTTTGACTGAACATTGCCATCTAAATAAGCATCTACATATATTGGGCCTTAGTGATGACCCAACTTGTAGGAAATGTGGGATGGAGGTTGAGTCATCATCTCACATTTTGCTGGATTCCCCAGCTCAGCCAAAGCAGGCATCATTATCGTGTTTCCCAAGGAATTTCAGGAGATTAAACCCAGTAGCATTGCAAAGTTGGTATTGCATTGCAGTTTTCTAGGCTGATTTCCATTTTATGGGGTGCACAATAGGCCATTTGTTCCTAAGTGCTATAATAGACGTCTATATCCTTAATTTAAAAGAAGAAGAAGAAGAAGAAGAAGAAGAAGAAGAAGAAACAGGGTTAGTATTTGACGAAATTGATTAAACAGGGTTGGGCAGATATAACCGGCATGTCTCATCTCATTTGATTTGAAACAAACTTTTTTTCAAATAAATGGAATAAAATGAATAAACGAATGTGTGCTGGACTTTCGAGAACTCCTAGTCATCATTTCCTGAGTTCACTCTGTAAGCTGAGGTGTCTGGACAGAAGGCGCTCTGTTCCTTGTTACATTTGGAATGGATCCAGTCATACACCATTTTTGCACCATATCTTGAATGCTCCTTTTCGTTGGTATTGGGCAAAGCGGATATTTGTCCCTCAATAATTCCCGTGTTTCCTTGATAGAGCTCCTATGTACGTAATGTGAATATTCGTTCTGGTATTGAATATGTCATGCTTATTCACAAAACAACTCTTTACAACAACAAACAGAACAGTTTATGAATCATTTGTAAGTTATAGAATGTAACAAGCAACAATGTAACTAAACATGCAGAAGAAAGGATAGCCAACATAATTTCAAATCAAATGAAATGAGACGGGCCGGTTTTATCTGCCCAACTCCGTACATTTGTACACTATGTTGAATAAAACTATTATATTCTAAATTAAGTGACAAGTTAGAACATTGATTAAGTGTCAGCATTTACTTTAATTCATGCTGAATTCCCAATCCAACCTCTTTGTACAGAATATCAGAAACGTACCCCTGAGTTCTGGGATCCTCCCACTGAGTAGTTCTGTTCTTGTGGTTGACGAAGTACACACGACCATCAGGTTGAACACGTTTCTCCCATCCTGCAGGAAGCGCACCCAGTGAATCCTCCTCTTGTTCTGGGACAGACATGGCCGATGCTGAGTGCTAGAACACATAGAGTACATGCATTTCACATACCATTCAACTTCATTTCATTGTTTTACACTCTATTAACGAAATGAAAACAGGACGATTTCTTCCATTTATCGTCGTTTTTAAAATTCCGTCTAGAAATACTTTATCCTGCATGGAAAGCTATTCTGTTTCAAGTTACGACCACTTATACAATAACGTTTCTTGAAGAATGTCAATATCCTATATAAATGCATTCCAAAAGTGGACACATTAGTTGAAGAGTTAACAACTAGTCGAAAATCTGAGTAGGAAATGAGACTACTGGTAGGAAGAGACAAAGAGGCGGGGAGAAAAAAGAATTTTGCTAGAAAAACATACAAAAACAATTCAGAAAATGCTCGTAAAAATAACGATGGTTAGCAGAAATGATGATTGTCAAAGATGATGATAATCGAAGTGCCACTGTACAATACCCTCAATGCAGTAAGTTGTCATGGGGGATGGGGAGACAAAAGGGATCCCATCACATGAGAACAACTAGGTGTACAGTCATATTACTTGAAAAATCGATCTTCTAACAATGTACATTCATTCATTGCATGAATGCTGCAAATACAGTGAATTAGCTCTTTTTTCAGGGAAGCGGGTCATACCTTCTGGTGGACAATGATAGGAAACAGACATGGTGCATGCATGTGCGAAATGGGCAACTTCCTAGCTTGCAATATTTGTACACGATTTTGCCATATTTTTAAATTGAATCCTGATTTTAAGGTGAAATTTATATGAATATTATTTTAGTTTCAGTAGCTCATTTTCATGCACAAATTAATATTTTCAGTTGGTGGTGCCCTTTTACCACATTCTTTTGCATACTCCAGAACTTTTAATCCAAATGCTGTATAAGTTGTATGAGAACCTCTTCTGCACAGGTGACATTGTGTATCGGACTTACCACCATGTTCCATTAGTGTCACAACATACAACTCACTATTGAATATCAAAACAAAACCTGAAGCCTTGATTTCCTCCAATTTGAAAGTAGAATTTAACGGGACTTGAAAATGAACTGAAAATTTTTAGGTTGAGAATCATGTGATCATGAACAGATTACTTCTTACGAAAGTGCTTTCCTCTGGATTGGAACTTACTTGAATTAAGGTAATCTAAATACAACTGACTCCTGAATCTATAGATTTTCAGTTTGTCACTAAAATTTAGTTTTCTATCCAAACTGTATGGTGACAATCATTCTTTTCAGTTCAGTTCTCAATTTGTGTGTGAGCAATGAAGGTATTCACCGAATCTGGTGAGCTTATTGTGCACATTAGTTTTTACAGAAGTGTTGTGTTTTCTTCAATATGAGTGGAAAACGAAATTTTCGTGTACTGAAAAAGAAAGAGTAATTGATTTTATTCACTAGAACGAATTTTTATACAATAATCAACATAAAGATGAGAAACAGCATTAGTCATAAAGGAGTTAGGATGATCAGATAATAAGATTCACACTTTTAACATTAACTTAATTTTAATAATTCATGTAATACTCTTTGAAAGTAAGAGCACAGCCAAATGGCAAGTATACCTTTTTGCAAAACTATGTTCACTCTATTATCTGTTAATCCATTTACCAAAAAGAAAACCGAGTGGAACCGTCTAGAGTCGACCTGGGGGTCTAGATTCGACCACTGTGTACACTTCCTAATTTCACGTGTTTATTCCAATAGAATTGCCTACTAGCCGCCACTGCTTGCTTCCAGCTGACTGATAACACTTCCCCTTTCAATCTCGCAAGGTAGTGGCAAACGAATTGTGCGTCCTTGATTATGTAAAATTCATTGTTGCCAATAGCAAAAATAGTAACAAAAAAGTACTCCGTCTAACTTTTAACAATTTAGCCTTGTTTAACTGTAATGCAATACAAAATAACTGTACTTCTGTAATCAGAATTTTAAACTTAATAACATATTACAACAAAAATTATTTTTCCATATTATTGAGAGATGTCAGAAGTTGAAGTTGTATTCCAGTACAGAGTCGACCATGCAGGCCTGTGGAATTTATCCATTCGAGCCACAAAGAGCCCTTAATAAACTACCATAATTGGGTATGACAGAGTCTCCAGAATCTCAGTACACACAGGCACTGGTGGGAGAAGCGGTCATCAAAGTGCTCCAGGTCATGAGATAGGCTTCCAAGAAAAGGAAAAGGAAAATTGAAATTGAACCAGGTAGAAGTATTGCGAGTATCAGTAGGCCTACTGAAGGCGGAATATCTCAGTCAAATGAAGAAATCTCTCATCCTGTCTCAACTGAGAAGACCAGAAAAAGAGAAGAAAACAGAGAGGATACCAGGAGTCCAGTAATAGTGATGAAGACGGAGGACATTTCACTAAAGATTCGTCAGATGAGTGGGTTGAAGAGGAAGATAACAATGATAATGACAATTTCGATGACCCTAAATCAGGGGATTAGCTTTTAGTGAAGGTCCCAACTAAAAAATTTTATGTCAGTTGCATTGAGGAACTGGTTCCAGGAGAAGGACTTGAACTTCGTTTTGTTAGAAATTGGGGTGGATTCCAGTTCAAATATCCTGAGGTGGAGGATGCGAGTCTTACTGAGTATGTTCAGGTAGAAAGAAAACTAAGTGCTCCTGTTCCTATGGAGAAAAAAGGAATTCTTAAAATTTGGTGTTGATTTTCAGGGTTATGATATTAATTAGGAGATGGAAACTGTATTTTCTGTATTTTTCAGGGCTATTTTATTAATTAGTACATTAATAATGTGATAATGTTGTGTGTAGTTTGACGTAAATTTATTCTGCTAATTAAATATTTTCTATTAAATTTATGAGTCTTAACCTATTTAATGTATGCACATTAAAGTAACTGCATTAAAATTCGTATTTTTCTATCCCAAATAACTTAAAAATAATAAAGTAAATAACAATAAAAGCATCCAAAAGGAGGTTGATATCGACCGGAATGAGAGTACACGTTCATTTTAATATGGTGGTCGACTTAATACTATGTACAGGGTTGAGTCTACCGGCATTTAAAATTTGTTTTCCTCTGTGACCGTGAAAGTTCATATAATGAAAATAACAGAAAAAAATCTCTGAGTTGTGCGCTATAACATACAATTTTCAGTGAAATAGTAGATCGCTTTGTCTGTGAAGTAGCGTTAAAAGTACGAAAAAAAAGCTGTCGACTCTAGACAGTTTGATGGTATCCAATTATTCTAGCTTGATTTCTTCACTTTCATGCAACCTTAACAACCACACTTCAGAGCTCAGTTTTAAGTTTTCTAGGAAATAACAATAGAAAACTGACCTTCGAATACAACACATTAGTCCAGTTGTAAGTTCTAGTTCAGTCTGAAAATTGGAGGAAAGCAAGTCTTTAGGAAGATAAGTGTCACAATTTTTTTTTTCTTCCACACCTTCCACACTACCTCCATCTAGCTAGTCTGGGTGATAGCCAAATCTTCGTAGGCTTTCACAGTGTAAGACACAGTCGAATTTGAGCGGTATTTTTCAAGGAAAAAAGTGCGTCTAATATTTCGAAACATATGGTAACTACAAAACACGATCATCTTTTAAATTTGTGTCAGAGTTGTGACAGTCTGGAACCACAGTACCTGTGGGTAGAGGAACCTCTGGTTGCCCTGCTGCATCACGTGGGCCCGCTCACCCTGCCAATGTTGGTAGTGCTGTAATCTCTCCGAGTTCGGCCTCTGCCAAGTTGTGGTGCGTGTGTTGTGATCTACATAATAGATACGTCCTCTGGGATCTCGTCTGATTTCCCATCCAGATGGTAATGGCTGCGGTCGCTCCCATGATGTGCTTCGTGTATTATGATCCACATAATACCGCCGACCATATACATCATATCGCATCTCCCATCTGTAAACAAAGTGAGAAATCAGTGCACCCAGCTGTTAAAAATGATGCATGCTCTGAGGTACAGCATAGGATTGACTGCTTCAAGGACATTATGAAGCAGCAGCCTCCCAGCTTTAGCTCTCTTTGCAAAAACATGTTATGGATTTTTATCATCCTTGAAAATCCAGCCTTCAGTCATGTTTGACCCTGTATATCTCAAATCTGATGGCAAGCATGCTAACCATTCGACTATTGAGGACGTCTCAGGGATCATTATATGAATACCTGTGGGGGAAAAGGTTTTAACATGCAAATTCCAAATTTTACAGGAGAAAAAATTGAATTTCCACTAGAATTTTATTTGAAAATGTTTTCTATTTTTACTTTGTATTCCATAGTACATGTACAAACGACGTAGAAAAGAAAATAAAAAAAATAAAATAAAAAGATTAATATGCAAAAGTATTTCATTTTCTAAAATAAACAAAACGATGTATTCCCCCCCCCCCATGCAAAAAGATTGTAATAGTTGTTTACATAGTAAGTTATAACATTTTGAATGTGCCAGCTGACATTCGGGGAATGCTATGGAATGATAAGAGATATAAGATTGGAAGGAATGATGTTGATGTCTATATGGGGAAATGGAAGAACCGCAAGAAAAAGTCGAAATGTGATTTTGTCCACCACAAGTGTCTCTAAGGATTCAGACCTAACAGGAACTGGAACATGGACTGCCTGAATGAAAGGACATAGCTGCAGACTAATTACAACGTTTTTTTCTCTCTTGCACAACTGAGGATATAACATTCTAAACGTGCTAAGTGCTAAAAACAACTTTCTGAGATATATAAAAAAAAAACAAACAAACAAACACACACTGCGAAATGCATGTCGAGATACCTGCAACATCATCTTTTGACACACAAATGGATTACTTACAGTTAAACTACGACAATGACAATTTAATATGATATTCTTATATGGATGTTTCTCCCTTAGATTGAATAAAGTGAAGTTTGAAAAATTGGCACTTAGCACATTTACAATGTTGGCCTTCAACTGTTAACAACTGAAATGTGACAAGCAAAATATCAGGTTTGCTAAATTAATTCAACAGAGACATTTTGTATAGTGCACATAATCGTTCTGCAAGGAAAAATTACTTTTAGAAAAAATGTATGTTATAACCATTTTGCTAACGGATATTCATATGTAGAAGGCAGTGGATTAGTGACAATTTGAAACAGGGCTCATTAGGAAGTCAGTAGGCTAATGAAATTTGAATTGAACAAGTTACCACTCTTTTTTCGCCCTAGAGCTCCACTCCTGCTATTGTTGTGATATCTGTTGTCAAGAGTTGACAATCAAATAAAGATATGGTCACACATCATTACTTTTGCAATGTTGCAGTACAAAATATTTTGAAAATCTTATACTGCTACTTGTTAGCCAAAATATTGACCAAATCACATACTGCTATGTGTACAACTAGACAAATAACAGCTACCGAACAAGGTGTTCACTACTTTTTCATGCTGCAAGCAATGTGTGAACAGGATTCCCAGGATTGTAGCCACAGCAATTTTGATGTTGGTTTTGTTGAAATTTCTGCAGTGGTTGCGATGTTGCCACCTAAATGTACCATTAATACTTTACATAGTTTGCATAGTTTACATAGTTTGTTTGATGTGATGGAAATAAATTATTTGTATCAGCTGCTAAATTTACAATGTATACAGAGTACATATGATGATGGTGGTGGTGGTGGTGGTGGTGGTGGTGGTGGTGGTGGTGGTGGTGATGATGATAAAATTAATTTTTTTTTTTTTTTTAAATTTTCCATCATACAGTTTCAAATAGAAGGTTTTCTAACATTAATTAAAAAAAAAAGTCATTATCCCAATGGACTCGTATTGAAATTCCCTGCACTCGGATTTAATGTCCAGTTTGAGGATGAATGCAGTGTACTGTAAAAAATGATTATAGAATAACTACGCAAGATTTTTAATGCAGAATTTATCAGAGGATATGAAGGAAGTATGTACGTACTAAGATGTCTTACTAAGATATTTTGGTATGGTAAATCTCGCGATCATTGTTTATCAAATGAGGCAATTGAGTTAATGTATACTGGCATTTTTCTAACAGCTTTATAATAAAAATAATGTCACTTCTGAATACTAGTTAGAACAGAAAAAAAAAAATAATAGACCTAAGTGAACCAAGAGTGTGCTTGTGGAATTTGCAAATTCCAACTACGAGTACTATAACAGAAAATAAAAGGCTGTCAGCTTTAGCAGAAATTGCCAGTGCAATGTGAAGACAATGTTCAAATTAAATTGCACACTCTTCAGACTCAATATACAGTAGTGAAAAGCGGTTATAATAAGAAAAATTTACGATATTCACAAAATGTTCTTAAAAAATCATGATTAATTCATCGACTTCATTGCAGTTCTCGATGGAGATTGTAACTTCAATTTGTTCTATATTTTTATTCTTTCTTTGGCCTTCTACCTCTGACTGAGGTTCTAGCTGATATGTACATCTATTATCAGGCACTGCATCTCACTTAACAATGTGTGTCAGAGGAAGAACAATAATTGTTTGTTTATATCTGAGGTCTGACTAGTGTAATATGTAGCTAATCAGTCATGTAACCTATGCAATGGAGGGGAAAGGAAGTGGCCACCCTACCCTATTATCTCCTGGCCTAGTTGCGTCATAAGTGGTGCCATGCTGGTATCACTTGTGAGGTTCGGACCAGTCTTCGAACAGTTGATTAAACAACAAGTTTGGCCTTCAGTAGTTTAACATTCTGCTATCTGTTTTATAATTAAAACATGTGACCAGGTCATAAATAAGCTGTTGTTCGAGTTTCATAATCTGAAACCCTAATGCATAACCACAAAACGTATTGAAAACTGAACACAGAGATGCAAAGTTGCAGCTAAACTGCGGCTGCAAAAGTTGTGCCTTGGGTGTGAACAGGCTCAAACCTCTGTCACAACTTTTGTAATGTACTGGTTGTACAGCATGGAAAGTTGCGTGCAGAGTCTTACAGGTGAAACACCTTAACTAACTGCACTCCGAATTTTTCCTGCCTATAAATCCATTCTCCTCACACAGGATTTATGTATGACATTTAAGAGGCAAGCATAATAGTGTTACACTGTTGAAGATGCCAAACAAAAATTATAATACTAAGCACTAGTGATGGGTGTGATTTGCAGACCTGTGATTTTGTTGCTGTGATAGGTTTGTCCTAGTTCCAAGTGTGAATATAGTTGCAAAATCACAGCTCTGAGAAATCGTCATCTCAGACCGATATGTGATTCATAGATATGGCTACTCAACTCATGTACATACATATATGACAGCGCCAGAGTTCAGACAACTGAAAGTCAGAAAATTAACTTGAAGGGACAACATATCTGGGATCTAATTAACTATCGTCCCTCTCTAGAGGTTAATGAGGGCAACTCTTTGATAATGAAGCTAGTATATGCACTCGCTATCGACTATATTCTTCCACGAATGACTTACCTTTGTAAACATTCTTGAGACACATCGCAGATAACACAGGCCATAGTGTAGTTTGTTTTTAATATACTGGCCTTGCTAATCACTACTGTTTATGCAAGACATGGCAGCGATATATCAATTCAATTCGCAGAAGAGAGTTGAACATAAACTGTTGGGTCGAGATGGGAAACATTGAAATGTTTTGATTAAATATATTGATTTATGTAGTCCATATTGCTAAAGACAATAAATTAATTTAGAAAAATTTAACAATTTATCACTCATTACTGATTTCTGTAGTCTCAAATAATTGAATGTTATGGAATATAATTATGAAAGAGAAGACTGAACACATTATTGATCACCAGGTAGAAGTAATGGCTTGGGTCTCAAACGATTGGGTACATTACGTGATTGTAATGTTCGGATATTTTGGTTTTGTTCCGATATACCTACCCCTTGCAAAGAACAGTTATATTCCTTAATTTTGTAAAATGACCACGAATTGAAGACTTAAGAACCCACACAAGCTGGGATTTGCAGCAATAAGAAACTTCTACATTATGATTGATGGTGAAATTACCCTTAGAATGTGGTATGTATTGCCATCATCTTTAAGTACTGATTCTGTGAATGCCAGGCTGTTACAACATTTGCAAATTGCTAAGAATCATTCGAACACAAAAATTACACTGTGACAAAATCGTTATTATCTATCATAGCGATTTTTCCGAAGCTGTCACAGTTCAGAGCTGTGATGGCAAAATGCTGTCACACCTCACCTCTACTGAGCACGAGATGTGAATATAATGCAATACTTACCCTGCTGGAAGAGGTTCCTCGGCACCAGTGGACTGTCCTCTCTGCGCTGCCACATCTTGAGCCCCAGGTCCAGCGGCCTGCGCTGCAGCTGGTTGTGTAGCAGTACCATTTGCTATAGGGGCAGATCCACCTGTTCCCATTCCAGTGTTAGGTGTGGGACTCGTTCCATTGCTATTCACAGGAGAGCTACCGGGAGCCAAATGGGATGCTATGGAAAAAAAAAATAATATGCAAATGAATTCCTTCACATCTATTCAATATTACTACACAGAAAATAATATTAAAGTAAATTTAACGGAAGTTCTCAACATAAGAATAGCAAAACTGACTTATGTAAATCATAAAAAAAAAAAAAATCTCGAAAGTACTCGAAAAAAAATCTTTCTTTTTCAGAAAAGTTTCTATTTCTTTATTTTTACTGAAAGTATCCATCCATTATCCAATTCTATATTTATACTGGGTGATTCTGTGACTTTGTTACAAACTTTTAAGAGCAATAGAAGTGATCAATATGAACAATTTTCATATAGAAACCCTGTCCTGAAACATTCCATTTGTTAGTTACAAGCCTTGTTATATAGTATGTAGTTTGTGTGCCAGCTAGCATTAAAAGCTCAAGACATCTTCCTGAAGTTTGTTTACAGGCTGCCTATTTCTGCAAACGTTGGTGAATTCTTATAAACATCATATAGACTAGTTGGCATCGTAAATTATATTATGATGAAGCCTTGCAAATTTTCTTCCATTTCCATTTGCCATTTAATCAATTAAATACATATCAGCAAGTTCTCTTAATGTGCATCTTACCATGATATCTAGAAACTAAAATAATTGTCTTACATAATGCTTAACCCAAACAAGCCTAACAGATACATATAAAGCAAATCAAGATTTCAGGTATAACTCTCTGTAAAGTTGATTTGAATAATTTCGAGGGAAAAATTGTTCCGGAGCCGGGTATCGAACCCGGGACCTTTGGTTTAACGTACCAACGCTCTACCACTGAGCTACTCGGGAACTATAACCGACACCGATCCAATTTTTCCCTCTATATCCACAGACCTCAAAGTGGGCTGACAACCGTCAAGCAACCAACTTCGAGTGCACACTAAGGCCGGGTGCACACAGAATCAGACGCGGCGCGGCGCGACGCGACATTTTGTCTCGTGGTACTTGTCTCCCATTGATTTCTTATTATGTGGTGCACACAGAATCAGACGCGGCGCGACGGTCGCGAGGAGACACAAGGAGACACGAAGAGACAACTTCGAATGACTGCTAGAAGTTCGTCGCGAGGAGACAGTCTGATAGCTGCAGTGTACTGCGCATGCGTTAGTAGTGGCTATGATTGCACGCTTTCCTTATCTATAAAAAATACTATTGTTGTGTAGTGCACATTATTCATAATGGAGCTCGATGCGGATAAATTAGTTGATTTAGTACAGGAAAGATACGTTCTGTACAATATTTGAAACAATATCACGACAATAATGTGGTTTCTAAAAATATGTGAAACATTGCAAATGAGATGAAAGCACCAGGTGAATAATAATTTATAATAATAACACTGCGTAACAAATGTTAACATTTTTTTTGCGCTAGGCATGTGATATATGTTTTCTATATAATTTGAGCCTCCTGAATACGAATAAGACAATAAAAACAGTTGTTGGTTACGGTTTTTGAGAAATGTTGGAATTTATATTTATTCAAAATATTGTTTTATATAATGACAATAAGGCTCAATATTCACTGTTCAGAAGATTACAGCTTTCATTTTCTGCATTTTCTTTTACACTGGGCATCAGGTACATCACGAGCTAAAGTCCAACAATAGTCTGCTAGCATATTGGTACTCCATTGTCCTTGGTATCTTTTTTCCATAGTTGAAATTTCTTGATGGAAGCGCTCATCATGCTCATCACTGAAATCGCACAATTCTCGGGGGGAAAAAAAAGTCAAGATGTGAGTGAAGGAAGTGAATTTTCAGGGAAATTTTACAACCCCTAGTTTAATACGCCAACAATAAATTTTTCACTAGTACTTCATAGTTCTCACTTCTACAGTTATCCAGAAAATTAATTCAACCTCCTTGAATGCTATCCAGACGGCTGTCTCTTTTCCTTCCTGCAAAGATTCGAAGTGATTGTCCTTCACTATTTCTCTAATTTGTGGTGCATTGAGAACTCCCTCCTTTATTTTTGAATCACTAATAGCAGGAAATGTTAAGGAATGCGCGCTGGTCCGAGTCCTCATGGGGGAAGAAATTTTCTCATGAAATTTCGGCCAGTGTATGGGACCGGTGCCCACCTAGCATCGTGATGCACTTGGGAAGCTACGATAGGTAGCGAAAATCGGTTGCGAAAGCCAGATATAACGACTGGGGGGTTCATCGTGCTAACCACACGATACCTCCATTCTAGTTGGATGATCGTCCACCTCTGTTTTGGCATGTGGACGTGAGGCCAGCAGCCAGCTGGTCGGTCTGGGCTCTTCACGGGGTGTAGCGCCACGGATTATTATTAGCAGGAAATTTTTCCTGGATATTTTTAAATGTTTCAGTTTTATAATTTATCCCTTTAACAAAATTCTTCATTAACTCTAACTTATTGTGCAAAAGGGGTAAAATTACTTCGCTTTGAAGTATAAGGGGTTGATGTATAATATTTTTCTTCCTTGGCTCTAGTGATTGTCGTTTTATTTTATAATGCTTATCTCGAGCGCGAGTCCACACCTGTGGAGTAACGGTCAGCGCGTCTGGCCGCGAAACCAGGTGGCCCGGGTTCGAATCCCGGTCGGGGCAAGTTACCTGGTTGAGGCTTTTTCCGGGGGTTTCCCTCAACTCAATACGAGCAAATGCTGAGTAACTTTCGGTGCTGGACCCCGGACTCATTTCATCGGCATTATCGCCTTCATTTCATTCAGACGCTAAATAACCCAGATGTTGAAAAAGCGTCGTAAAATAACCCAATAAAATAAAAATAAAATATCTCGAGCGCGACTGTCCAATTCGTACAGAAAGCAGCAAAATTTTGTGTAGCCTAATTGCATTCCAAAAAGCAATGCTACAACCTTCAAATCCGCACATATAAACCATTCGTACTTTGAATATTATCATTAAAGCACACTTTAAAGAAATACACGTCTTACACAGAATAGTAACACCACAAACATATCCTGGTAAACTGAAACGTTTTCATACGGCGAACCTGTTTCTTCCCCTCCAAATGGAACCGAAAAGGGCAATAAAACAATTTCCGCTTCTAGAAGTGGTTTAATAAGAAAGAAGTGCGCACAAACGTGCCATTTAGTTTGGTATGAGTTACTTTTCTTTACTATATTCCATTAGTGACTTCGTTCTATTCACACATTTACTAAAATGATATTTTGGACACACTTCGTTGCACAGTTTGCACACGCATTCGGGGGAAGGTTCGTGGTACTCTGATCTTCTGCACAGTTTGTGTGAACTGCTAGCCTTGTTATGGCGCTTCGTAACTTGTTGTTCGGTGGTTTTGACATGGTGATATATTGCAAAATATAAACTACAGTAATGTAATTAAAGCTCACCGTGAAAGAAATGCACATCTCAAGTAAAATCAGGTAAACTCAAGTGAATTTATACTGCGAACCTGTTTCACTCCCTCGAAATAGACTCGTAGAAGGACAATAAAATAATTTCCCTTTCTACAAGTGCTTCTAACATGGTGCCCTACTTATACTAATATTGTTTTCACATAATGGGTCTTCACATTTCTAAAACAAAATAGTTACGCACGAAATACGGTGATTTTTTAAATAAAATGCATAGAAAATTAATTATATTGTGCATCTCGAAAACCCGAAGTGATGGAACATTTTGCTTGTTATTTATTAATTCAGGAGGTCGAAATTAGTAAGAATTTGTTAGTTTTATGTCTGGCGCAAAATGACTGTTGACCAGTGTAATTTGTAGTAAGTCTAATTCTCTGCTCTATACTATCATCATTATTGATTTAATATATTATTTTTCTTTATTGTGAGTCGTGAAGTAGTCATAAACATAAAAAAAGACGTTTGTGCAGTACATTTTAATTTTAAGACTCTTTCAATCGTATAGATTTTTAGGAGCTTGCGTTCTTAGGAAATAATAAGCAAATACAATAGAATTTTTCATATAGACAGTCCTCTTTTATCGACGCCATTTTCTAGCCTAGGCCCGTTTCCCAATCCCACAGCCAGCAAATCAGTTGTCGCGAGCAGACAGTTTTAAGCTGTCGCGAGGCGTTGTAAAGCAAAACGTAGCGTCGCGCCGCGCCGTGTCGCGTCGCGTCTGATTCTGTGTGCACCCGGCCTTACTCTGTGTGACTTAAATTGTGGCTTTCTGTTAACGAACAGTGACGTGTATTATGCAAATCAAGATTTCAGGTATAACTCTCTGTAAAGTTGATTTGAATAATTTCGAGGGAAAAATTGTTCCGGAGCCGGGTATCGAACCCGGGACCTTTGGTTTAACGTACCAACGCTCTACCACTGAGCTATTCGGGAACTATAACCGACACCGATCCAATTTTTCCCTCTATATCCACAGACCTCAAAGTGGGCTGACAACCGTCAAGCAACCAACTTCAAGTGCACACTAACTCTGTGTGACTTAAATTGTGGCTTTCTGTTAACGAACAGTGACGTGTATTATGCAAATCAAGATTTCAGGTATAACTCTCTGTAAAGTTGATTTGAATAATTTCGAGGGAAAAATTGTTCCGGAGCCGGGTATCGAACCCGGGACCTTTGGTTTAACGTACCAACGCTCTACCACTGAGCTACTCGGGAACAATTTTTCCCTCGAAATTATTCAAATCAACTTTACAGAGAGTTATACCTGAAATCTTGATTTGCATAATACACGTCACTGTTCGTTAACAGAAAGCCACAATTTAAGTCACACAGAGTTAGTGTGCACTCGAAGTTGGTTGCTTGACGGTTGTCAACCCACTTTGAGGTCTGTGGATATAGAGGGAAAAATTGGATCGGTGTCGGTTATAGTTCCCGAGTAGCTCAGTGGTAGAGCGTTGGTACGTTAAACCAAAGGTCCCGGGTTCGATACCCGGCTCCGGAACAATTTTTCCCTCGAAATTATTCAAATCAACTTTACAGAGAGTTAAACCTGAAATCTTGATTTGCATAATACACGTCACTGTTCGTTAACAGAAAGCCACAATTTAAGTCACACAGAGTTAGTGTGCACTCGAAGTTGGTTGCTTGACGGTTGTCAGCCCACTTTGAGGTCTGTGGATATAGAGGGAAAAATTGGATCGGTGTCGGTTATAGTTCCCGAGTAGCTCAGTGGTAGAGCGTTGGTACGTTAAACCAAAGGTCCCGGGTTCGATACCCGGCTCCGGAACAATTTTTCCCTCGAAATTATTCAAATCAACTTTACAGAGAGTTATACCTGAAATCTTGATTTGCATAATACACGTCACTGTTCGTTAACAGAAAGCCACAATTTAAGTCACACAGAGTTAGTGTGCACTCGAAGTTGGTTGCTTGACGGTTGTCAGCCCACTTTGAGGTCTGTGGATATAGAGGGAAAAATTGGATCGGTGTCGGTTATAGTTCCCGAGTAGCTCAGTGGTAGAGCGTTGGTACGTTAAACCAAAGGTCCCGGGTTCGATACCCGGCTCCGGAACAATTTTTCCCTCGAAATTATTCAAATCAACTTTACAGAGAGTTATACCTGAAATCTTGATTTGCATAATACACGTCACTGTTCGTTAACAGAAAGCCACAATTTAAGTCACACAGAGTTAGTGTGCACTCGAAGTTGGTTGCTTGACGGTTGTCAGCCCACTTTGAGGTCTGTGGATATAGAGGGAAAAATTGGATCGGTGTCGGTTATAGTTCCCGAGTAGCTCAGTGGTAGAGCGTTGGTACGTTAAACCAAAGGTCCCGGGTTCGATACCCGGCTCCGGAACAATTTTTCCCTCGAAATTATTCAAATCAACTTTACAGAGAGTTATACCTGAAATCTTGATTTGCATAATACACGTCACTGTTCGTTAACAGAAAGCCACAATTTAAGTCACACAGAGTTAGTGTGCACTCGAAGTTGGTTGCTTGACGGTTGTCAGCCCACTTTGAGGTCTGTGGATATAGAGGGAAAAATTGGATCGGTGTCGGTTATAGTTCCCGAGTAGCTCAGTGGTAGAGCGTTGGTACGTTAAACCAAAGGTCCCGGGTTCGATACCCGGCTCCGGAACAATTTTTCCCTCGAAATTATTCAGATACATATAAACTGAGGTGAGGTTTCAGTGCATTGGCATTCAGTGAGTTCGATGTCAGATAGCTATTTTAATGTACACTGCAAACAAGATTTTCATAAACTTCGATGTTCACAAAAATAACCAGGGCGACATCATGGCTACGTTGAGGAAAACAAAATGATTTATTTTACCATGGCCCTCCAGTGTTACTTAGACTGATTAGCACACAAATCACATTTTATAATTACCAAATGGAACATTACCAAACATGGATTCCTACATCAAAGTTGTTCGTAATGATCTTCTCTATCATCCCTAAAAGTTTGTAACAAAGTCACAAAATCTTGGAACCTGTTTTTTTTTTCTGCTTTGACCTTCACTGGCCACTATGATCAACTATAGTTGTTTTGAAGGAACATATATTTACAAAGCAGAGAACTTGGTTGGTTGACAATAATTCTGCTTCGAACATTCTCAATCATTGTCATGGTTCTTTTACATGCCATGAATTTACAAATCAAGAATCCCAGTTTTAGTTCTAAAAGAAAGCCATAATAATCATAATCATAATTACTATATTTGTACAGCTCTTAGCTGGGTGTGAACAAGTTGTGTTAAAAAGATAAAACCAAACAGATTAAGCATAATGCATTCAACTACAATGTTACTTCCAAATTATTTAATGTACTGTACTGTCTGTGTTCCTTAATCTGATAAACGATTTCTTGAAATTATATATCTATTGCAGCCTGAAATATTTAATATTTTATCCAAACTATAAATTAAAATTTTCTACTGAATGTAACATAATCATTTAAGGAGTAATAATGATAGACACAAACACATGAATTCTGAGATCTGCTCCCACCACGAAAGGTAGCATAAGGAATTATGAAGTAGCACTCTATACTTTTGGATGAGGTGCCTCAAACTGTCATTGCAAGATGGCAATGTTACTGATATGCGCACAAGTGAAACAAACACCAGTTCCAAGATGCCAGCACCTCTGCAAAAATATACCAATATGTCTTTAATTAGCCTATCTAATTATTTTCCAATTACCTGGCACTTGTTTTGTTCCATAGTTTCTGGATACGAGGGATAAAAATATTCAGTAGTGACTGTTAAAAGAAAGAGAGATCCCCTCACCTCTCTATTTTATAAGGTAGTTTCGGGTGTTTATGTATGTAATATAGGGCAAAAATGTCTAAGGAATAATAATAATAATAATAATAATAATAATAATAATAATAATAATAATAATAATAATAATAATAATAATAATAATAATAATAATAAGCGTTTTCGAGTTTTTGTTTATATGAACAAAGAAGAACTGATTTCCATGCATCTCCACATATCACTAATGCAATATGTGTAGTGACATTTTTAGTAGTATTTTGTTAGATATTATGCTGATATAAAAAAAAAAAGCATGCTTAATGTTAGGTCTAAAACAAGCTTCATATATACAAACAAATACAAAATTCTCAATATTATTTTGTCAGTACATTTAAGTGTTAAAGTATTTCCATTTCACAAGCAAAGATCAAATGAAAAATTCTTCCATTGAATAAAAAGAGAAAGCATAGTTAAAGCGTGCAATTTTCGAATAAGTAATTTTAATTCTATTTATGTCGGAAATAATTTATTTACATCATGTTTTCAACCATGTTAGTTACACAGTATTCATACCTATTAATACTGGTTTTATATATATATTTTAACTTAAACTTCTTTACTTTAACAGATTTTCAATTAGTAACAATGAAGAACTCCATCTGTAAAACTATTAACCAGTTATAATAATTGAATAATGATTCTTCCAACCTACAGCAAAAAGTACAGATTTCTTTATCATACAAATTTCTTATGAAAATTAAAACAGAAGTCGTAAATAGTAATTATGTAACTCAGTTTCTTATCATGTATGACATGCCTCAATGCTTGTCTCAAGGTTGAAATATAATTAAGCCAATAAAGACAGCTTGTATACACAGGAAGCACGATTCTCATTTCATGTACATAAGAATTTTTTTAATTCTAAGTCATATTTGCATCGATTCATGTCTAGTGTTTGCCTCTGTTGTCGCCAATTGCAGCATTATCAACAATGTAAAAATTCACATTATTTGCAGAAATTCATTCTTGAATATTTTTATCTATGACAACCATACTATCAATGTTACGTAAATCGTGTTTTAAGTCATCACTTTTAAATAACAGAGAAATTATGTAAGATTTATACTGTATTAAGTTAATCTAATAAGATATATGGATTGTATATGGAGACTAAGAGAAAGGCGGAAAATAGGAACGATTGGAGAATGCTGGGTTTGCAGTGAAATGGGCAGAAAACTATGAAAGACTGACGTTAAGCTACTAACAGATTTCCCTTGGTAAAGCTTGGATGAAATGTATGGAAACATCTTTATAAGGGAAAAGACTTAAGCCAGCAGGCTGCTCTAATTTAGAGTCACAACTTAAAACGAACAGTGTTGTTTTCTATTATTATTATTATTATTATTATTATTATTATTATTATTATTATTATTGTTATTATTATTTTAGAAGTATAGTTTAAAGCTAATTCATAATATTCATTAAGACTAAATAATTTATAAACGTGGATGTGACAAACTGTTTAAGTTTGTAAAAATTAAAACAACCTTCTGACATTGAATTTCGCTATTTGGTTATAAGAAAATCCATTAGTTACACTACAGCAAGAATCATTCGGCAGCCTTGCAATTGGCAGTTAAGACATCTGCATTCTTGATCTCTTTTATTTTTTAACATGAAAAGTTTAAGTGGGGCAGGAAAAACGTCCGTTACTACAAGGACTATTCAGAAATCAACTTCTGATTGTCGATTGTAGATTGCTAGATCGTTGCAGGAAGATGGCGCTTGCGCAGTAGCCACAAGTAAAGACGTAATAATGCTTCCATGCATCGCACACTAATTTCCGTTCAATAGTCTGTGAGAAACAGCTGTTGATCATGGACGCGATTATTATTCGTCCCACGAGTTGAGAGGTCTGTTCGGTTATTCGAGTTCTTCACGCAGAAGGAGTAAATGCTGCTGAGATTCACTGTCGATTGTGTCGTGTTTATGGCAACATTATGAGTTGTACGGGACTTACTTACTTACTGGCTTTTAAGGAACCCCGAGGTTCATTGCCACCCTCACATAAGCCCGCCATAGGTCCCTTATCCTGAGCAAGACCAATCCAGTCTATATCATCATATCCCACCTCCCTCAAATCCATTTTAATATTATCCTCCCATCTACGTCTCGGCCTCCCCAAAGATCTTTTCCCTCCAGCCTCCCAACTAACACTCTATATGCATTTCTGGATTCGCCCATATGTGCTACATGCCCTGCCCATCTCAAATGTCTGGATTTAATGTTCCTAATTATGTCTGGTGAAGAATACAATGCATGCAGTTCTGTGTTGTGTAACTTTCACCATTCTCCTGTAACTTCATCCCTCTTAGCCCCAAATATTTTCCTAATCACCTTATTCTCAAACACCTTTAACCTATGTTCCTCTCTCAAAGTGAGAGTCCAAGTTTCACAACCATAAAGAACAATCGGTAATATAACTGTTGTATAAATTCTAACTTTCAGATTTTTTGACAGCAGACTGGATGATAAAAGCTTCTCAGCCGAATAATAACAGGCATTTCCCATATTTATTCTGTGTTTAATTTCCTCCCGAGTAACATTTATATTTGTTACTGTTGCTCCCAGGTATTTGAATTTTTCCACCTCTTCAAAGGATAAATTTCCAATTTTTATATTTCCTTTTCGTACAACATTCTCGTCACGAGACATAATCATATACTTTGTCTTTTCGGGATTTACTTCCAAATCTATTTCTTTACTTGCTTCAAGTAAAATTCCCCTGTTTTCCCTAATCGTTTGTGGATTTTCTCCTAACATATTCACGTCATCTGTCTAGACAAGCAGCTGATGTAACCTGTTCAATTTCAAATCCTCTCTGTTAACCTGGACTTTCCTAATGGCATACTCTAGAGCAAAGTTAAAAAGTAAAGGTGATAGTGCATCTCCTTGCTTTAGCCCACAGTGAACTGGAAACGCATCTGACAGAAACTGACCTATATGGACTCTGCTGTACATTTCACTGAGATACAATTTAATTAATCGAACTAGTTTCTTGGGAATACCAAATTCAGTAAGAATATCATATAAAACTCTCTCTTAACCGAGTCATATGGCTTTTTGAAATCTAACTTCTAACATTCCAAGTACCAAATCTCAAAACCTTATTCCTTTGCTGTGGTCATGCCAGAGAATCAGTCCCATTCCGAGGCTTATTTGAAGGTTTCGTAACAAGCTGTTTTTTATGGTAATGGGTTGTTAGCACTTCGCCCAACCCCCAAGCTGAGGACCACCCCTCATCGGCTGTCCGCGACTGCTTATTCAATATATTCACAGCTACCCTTCATATCTGGAGGCCGTCTCCTCGATCCGCAACCTGAGGACGCACCATGCTGTGGTAATAGGGACCCACAATACACGAGTTGTACGGGCCTGGTGCAGAAAATTTAAGAATGGGCGTGAAGATATGCACAATGAGGGAGGTCAAGGACGACATTCAATTGTGACTGATGAAGCCATCAAATTGAACAAACTGTGCGAGAAAGACGTCGTTTCACACTTTCTGAACTCTCTGAAAATTTCCCACAAATTTCAAGGACATGTCTCTATGAAATTGTTATGGCAAGGTTAGGTTTCCACAAATTTTGTGCACGATGAGTGCCGAAAAATCTCACTGACCAGCATAAAGCTCAGCAAATGACCTCGGGCTTAATGTTCCTTCAGCGTTACCACAATGATGGTGATCAGTTTCTGGACAGATTCGTGACAGGAGATGAGACATGGGTATAGTTCGTGAATGCTGAGACCAAAGAACAGTCAAAGCAGTGGATGCACACCCAATCTCCGAACAAAAAAAGAAATTCAAACAAACATTCTTGAACCAAAAGATGATGGCTATAGTTTTTTGGAATCAAAAAGGAGTATTGTTGACAGAGTTTATGGTGCCTGGGACCACAATAACAGTAGTGTATAGTTTTTATACGAGACTTATGCAGAGTTGAGACAGAAAATGTTACTAATAAACCATGCATAAGCAATAGATGTATAAACAGCCTGTAACTATACAATGGGAATTGCTTTGCAGTAGTTATATACACGAAACCCCTTGTTTAAGAGTTGCATATAGAGAAAAAAAATGGCCGCCTCTCTAACAGCTGTTCGTACCCATTGAGAATGTTGAGATCACTGTTTGTACCGACTGTCATTTTATGATGATGGCTGCCTTGTAACCACAGAAGAACAAACCAAAGAGCACAGAATAATTAGAATAATATTGCTGTAGCTTGTACTCTTTTACCAAAATATAGTGTGGTAATCGATTTGAGCCAGTTGTATTATCGATACTTAACACGCCACACTAGAGCGCTCTACCGGATGCAATAGAGAACCTTAGACATTCTATTATCTTTCGAAACGAAATAATGACGAAACTATGACATAGCTGTGTAACAGTTATACTGTTATACACGACGTATGTAGTGATGATTAGTAAGGAATTTACACATGACGTATAAACAAGCTACTCATTGTATAAGTATAAGACAGTTGAACATCTGTATATAGAGTTTTTATTAGTAAGACCGTAGATGTTTATTGTGAAATGCTAAAGAAGCTTCAGAGAACAATCCAAAACAAACGCTGCGGATTGCTCTCCAAAGGTGTCACTCTTCTCCATGACAATGCGAGGTCTCATATTGCTGCTCGCACAAAGACTTTATTGGGCAAATACACACGGGAAACTTTCGAACATCCCCCCGTACAGTCCAGACTTGGCGCCAAGTGACTACCACCTCTTGCCTAAGATGAAGAACTGGTTAGCCATTCAACGCTTCAATGACACGGAGCTCATGGACGGAGTGCAAACCTCGCTGAGTACACAGGCAGCATTCCCACGCTATGATAAGTGTTTGAATTTATATTACTACGTTCAAAATAGTGTCATGTTTTCCAGGCAATAAATAGTTTGTAACATTGTTTGTGTTTTTTTTTGTAGCCAATCGGAAGTTGATTTCTGGATAGCCCTCGTATTTCTGTAATACTCTATGTGTATCTTGCTCCTTAGCGGTAGTGGCTGATGCTACTCACAACATAGTATCATTACAGGAAAAATAAATTAAGTTTGGATATCTTCGTATAATATGTATTACATTTAATATACAAAGTGTCCACATGAAACCTCCCTGATTTCAAATTCTAATTTTAAGGAAACTATTAGTCCTTGAGATCTGCGGTTTGCAGTGTCATATAAACCAGCTCAAGGGAAAAAATGGAACTCTCTGCATCAAAATCAACAGTTAATTCCCGATTTACCACGAAAATCGTCTCTAGCTGCATTTAGATTGGCAACAGGCCATGTTTGTTTGGCCAAACACCTGCGTAGAATTGGAATATATCAGTCCCCTAACTGCCCATAGTGCAACTCAAACCAAGAAATGGATTCGGAACACCTCAAAATCTGTGCTTCAGTGGCTGGCCATGATAATATCTTTGAAAAATATTGAAGTGCAAGAGGTCAAATGACTTTATTGTCAAATGCCTGATATTAGAAAACAACAACAACATAAACCAACTCATTAAGTTTTGTATTTTCTATTCTATTCTTTTGTTGCACCAGATAGTACGAAGGATTCAAGCAGATAATAAGAATGCTATTTCCTTAAAATATGATAACAGCACAAGAGAGAGCTCAGTGCATGGTGTGGTACTCTGAAATGAAATTACTGATTACAGTCCAAAGGAATGTGAGACGAACGTATCCTAAATGGGAGTCACCAGACATAAATACAATTAAAGCGTGGTATGATAAGTTCCTAGGCACAGGGAGTGTTAATCGACAGTCCAGCTTGGGCAAGAAATGCATGTCTGAGGAAACGGTGAATGAGATCAGGGAGGCCTTCGCTAGAAGCCTGACAAAGTCAATTCGTAGAGCATCACAATGGCTGAACATCCCATGCTCAACAGTTCATAAGATGCTGCATAAAAGACTTCATTTCCTAAGACTGTTGGCTAACACTTCCCATGACTAGGAACTTATTAAACTACGCCTTAATTATCTTTATGTCTGATGGCTCCCAATCAGGATACATTCGTCTGAAATTCCTTTGAACCATAATCGGTAATTTGTTTCAGAGTACCACACCATGCACTGAGTTCTCTCTTGTGCTGTTGTCATCTTTGCTAATTATTCAACACCTGCAACAAAAGAATAGGATAGAAAATACAAAACTTGAGTTGCTTTACGTGACACCGCAAACCTCACATCTCAAGGACTAATAGTTTCCTTACAATCAGAATTTGAAATCAGGGAGGTTTCATGTGGACACCCTGTATTATTGGTGGACTTGAGCAGCAAATGCTGCATTTATTTTTTTGCTTTGATTACGACATTCGTTGAAAGTTCTAGTGCTTTGTTTCATGATTATGTTAAGATGATTTCAACATGCAGTAACTTATGATTATTTGAAATCACACAACCACTTAAATGTTCCATGCAATTACAGGAGGAATTCTACGAATGCCCTGTCATCTTTTACTTGTGGATCCAACAGTTTAGGTATCATAAATTAGCAGATGATTGTCCATCATTTCCTCTGCTTCGTTACAGGGGTAGAATGCTGCATTATTTATACGCTTTGCTAACTAGATATATTCTGTTATTGCTCACTTTATTCTTGGTATGTGCTCCATCTAGAAGTATAGAAGCAATTTTTCCTATATATTTCTTTCCTGCAATTAATGTGAATTTTACCAATGCAGTTTTTCAGGAGTATGATGGATCATTTCTGGTTTATTTAGAATGAAGTTTCATTTATCTTCCACTTATTTTTTATTAAATTCTTCCTGGAATTTGTCCTTGTTTATAGTGATAAAATTTATAAAGTAGACAGCAAATTCTTAAGGTCTATTTCGGATTACTTCTATACCTTAATTTGTGATGAACCTCGCAGTTTCATTACCAGAAATTTGATAGTATATCAATATTCACTGTTTCCAGTGTTGACATTATTTCGGCATGTCCTATCTAATGTAGCTTGGAAATCATACATTGACACCACTACCAAACTATGAAGCTCTCTGTATGATGTGATGTAAGATACATTCAGATACTATGACGAAGATGGACATTCCGACTTGTCTGACCAGGATCCAACATTGGGTGTACTAAGTTTGCTACTATACTACTGTCCATCTGAATGGTATGTCTCATCTTGGTTTCCCCCACCCATTTCTGCTGGCCGTTCTGTAAAGGCTTGTGGCTGGATTGGCTTAGCTAGTTCCTGGAAACATTTGCATTCGAAGTTGAATGTGTACATAATATTATACAACTGTTTAAAATAATTTAAATAAAAGGGCTCTGTTAAGTAACTGTCATGCGTGATTTCTCCATTTTGATGACCTTGCAACATAACCACATGGTCGGACAGTACAAAGGATTCAGGCAGATAATAAGAATGCTATTTTCTTAAAAAGCTGAAACTCAACTTACGCAATGTATTAATTTCCTTGCCTAATCTAAGAAGTCTGTTCTTCCAGATTTCAGTGAACAAACAAATCCAACATTAGCTCACATTATCATTAAGATGACGATGGTGGACTTTCATCTTACACTGCTATTGTAATATTTTATCTCGTCATTATTTGTAGTATCTTTCAGATAAAGGGATATTTTGCGAATCTACACAAGTGACTTCCAGACATATTATATGTTACATATAAAACTACTACTGATATTAAACACTAACAAAGAGACTCCAAGGATTTTCATCTACCGGAGTTAAACAGTAATATATTAGAATTTGCATTATCATAACGACACCATCACACTGATTATGATGATGATGATGTTGACGACGACGACTATAGGTTTTATACCTTCTGCAGCCGAAGAAACAAAGCTTCAATTAAATATTTTATTGTAAATGTTTTAGCATCAACTCTGTTATTCTTAATCATTAAAAAATAAATAATAATTGAAGAATTGCACATAATATTTAATAATGATCCTTTAACATCAGTAATTATTAATAGATCCTTACTATTAAAAGGTGGAGGTGACAGCTCCGTAACATCTGTTTCTGAAGTCGCACCTACTCCTAGGATCCCTCAGCTATTCAAAACTCGATTCGTCACTCACTTTTCTGGCACCACACAGGAAGCAAAGATGGTGTTGCCACATAGGTCCTTCCTTTTGCGCTTATCAATAATGAACACAAAATCTCTGCCTGCCTGTCCACCTCTCCAACTACCCACCAGCTGTCTGTCTACCATTAGGGTGAGAGAAGGGGGAATGCTACTAGTTGAAACATTGCAACTCTGACCCTGTATAGTCCATGTGCTTTACTAGAGATGTCAAGAAGTCGATTTTTTCCCCACAATCACTGCTGGACTATTTCCGTATTTAGTCTATCATCTTAACACACAAAATTAAAATGTTTCCGTTCCATGTCCTTTAGGGTCTTACATGATCTTTTTACTTTTTATGTGTACAATGAAGAGTATCAATTGCTATTTACTCCATGCACAGAGAGGGCGAAAAGTCCCAGTACACGTTTTATCCTTCCTTTAAAATAAATCTGTGCATGAAAATTGTGTCTGTGTTACTCATACGACATTGACAGATGTATTTCCAGGTATGATCATGGCATATATTGAATCCTTAATAACACATCTTCCTCCTAACAAAATGTTATTTCACTCCGACAAACACAACGCCCTCTAGAAACATTTGAATGTTATTTTGCGCAAAGCTGTTGTTCCAGATCTAAAATGTTAGATGCTCTGCATCTCAAATTGTAGATTTTGTAGTTAAGTTCTTGTTCCAGAGAACACCTCAATTGCACTGATATTTCTGTACATCATCTATTATGTATTTAACTCGCATGTCTATTTTTTCATCATCTAATTGTGTGGATCTTAAAAGTAGTAGAAAGAAGTGCATTTGAACAGTTCAGTTATAGACATTCTTCCTTATTTGAAATCTACATTTCATTCATTTATTTCAAAGTTGTTTTAATGAAATTTTATGAAGTCTGAAATTTGTTCTGGTTAACACTCTTTATAATTTATAGTAAAACCTCGTTAATTCGACCAATTGGGGGGGATAAGTTGATCGGTTTAACGAAAGTCCGGATTAACTGAAATAATCTTAAAGAACAGTAGAATGTGCATCAAAACTCCGTTTATAGCAACAAAACATGTTTATTACGGTGTATTTAAAGGTATAGGTCTAAATACACTAAATACAGTAACATGTAAAGCAATACATACACTGAAGTACATACATGATACTTGCTCACTTATGGCTTTTAAGGAACCCGGAGGTTCATTGCCACCCTCACATAAACTCACCATCGGTCTCTATCCTGTGCAAGATTAATCCAGTCTCTACCATCATATCCCACATTCCTCAAATCCATTTTAATATTACCCTCATATCTCCTCTTTTTCCCTCCGGCCTCCCAATTAACACTCTATATGCAGTTCTGGATTCGCCCATACGTGCTACATGCCCTGCCGATCTCAAACATCTGGATTTAATGTTCCTAATTATGTCAGGTGAAGAATACAATGCCTGCAGTTCCGTGTTGTGATTCCTTTGCTATGGTCATGCCAGAGAATCAGTCCCATTCCGAGGCTTATTGTTGGTTTCGTAACAAGCTCTTTTTTTTTTATGATGGGTTGTTAGTCCTTTGCCCAACCCTCAAGCTGGAGGACCACCCCTTATCGGCTGTCCACGACTGCTTATTCAATATATTCACAGCTACTCTCCATATCTGGAAGCTGTCTCCTCTATCCGCAACCTGAGGATGTGTCATATTGTGGTGATACATACGTGATACCCATGATTATGATGATGTGCCCAATGGACCTGCAAACTTGATGGATTTTCTTTATTTTTAATACTATAAGTGTAATGTTGTAATTACATAGTTCTAATGTATAAAAATAAGTCTTAAAACAAGGTTCTTTACTTTTTCCAAACTCATTTTTTTTTTCGCCTGTCTGGATTAAGTGAAGTTCAGCTTATCAGGGTCTGATTAACGAGGTTTTACTATATTTGTATAACTTAATACGCTTTTCAAACGCAACTTCAAACAAACAGTCTCAGTAAGCACCCTTCACCAGATTCATTCTCCACTCAATGTGACCCTGCACTCCTCTGTTAGATTTCAGTGTGTTGTGAACAAGGCTTCAAAACGGTTCTAACCTACATCATATCCTGCTCATCAACAGACCATGTTAAGTAGTTCTGAAAGGCTTTCTAGATTAGAGTAAAATGATGATAAAATATCACCATGCACACACACATTGCAATAAGCATATAGTGAAGGCAATAAAATCTGCCAGTCACACAAGGAGCTCCAGTGCAGAAGTGACCCAGACTGACTTGAATCTACTCTACCTATCCGCGGCATGTCGACAGCCCTTTCAGGGTGTATGGGGTACGGCAGGTTCTGAGGAGAGAGTGAAGAATCCTGCATGAAGCAGCTACCTGTAGAGGAAGGAAGAGGCAGATGTGTTCCATTTCGGTGTGATGATGGTGTTGGTATTGGAGGGGCTGTGTTCTCACTCCCGTGTAGTCGCATTCTGGCACGAACACCTCCATTCAAAATGCTGCGGTTAGATACTGTATCACTATTTGCTTGACCTGTAACAATGTGCCAGAAACACATGAAAATTTTCATTAACAGTGATAAAAGATGAACTGCTTACTTAGCTACTGACTGTAATTCTCTCTAACAGTCAAGCAGCTTTGTAGGTTCCTCAGTCTTTGCATGAGCTAGGCTTACAGTGGAGTGACTACTGTCTGTCTAAAAATGATTATCACTGCACATGTTACAGTTGTAATTGGGTGGGTGTTGGTTGATGCTCAACTGTCACTTGGCAGGTCTAAATGGCCGCATTCAGCAGAACATGCAGATTACTCCAGTATCTGCTGAACACGCATTGCTGTAAGTCTGCAATGAGTAATGTTTCGATGAGGAATTGGATGCCATGTTTTCCACTACTTCTAAAGTTCGATTTGTAATCGTGACTTGTGATTTGTTTACATCTGGTTGACATTCATTCTTCGACTGAAGGAGGGAGGAGTATAATTTAGTAATTGTTGGCATCTTTTTACGAAATATTCAATGCACCTGAATAATTTTCTAATAAATTCATTGCGTAATGTTATTGTTGATGTTTAAATTTAGGATAATAACTAATAACAGACGTTTAAGAAACCAGTGAATTTAGTTTAAACAGTTATTTGATTGCGTCATCTGGTAGCTGAAAATGATAGTCTGGATGAGAGAAAAAAAAGTACTGTGAAGAAATAACTTTATCAATCATACTGAAGTATTATGAAAGGATACTGAACGCTCTTGTTGATACTGTGAGTGGTAGTAATTTGAGACAGACAATACACTTTAAGACTGGAACCTTAATGTTGATTGCAACAATGGCTTGAAATACAGAAAGTTCTTATGAAGACTAGTCCCACTCCGACCTTTACCGAACAAATCTGTTGTTGGCCGGCAAGTGGTCATACACAGATATGAACAGATCCATGCATGCTTCCCTAAGAAGACCAGACCCACTCCACCCCTTACCCCTTAGCTTCCTCAGGTCAGGTGCTCCGCAGTACCGTCATTAAGCCAATGGAACATTACTACCTGGAACTGGTCTGCATAGAAACTTTCTGTACTGTTATATCACAATAAAGCATAATTTACACACACAAATCTTATAATGCTATGTTTCATTTCAGATCTATACACATATTTTAATAAACTGTAAAGAAAAAAAAAAATGTTTTAAATAAAAAAATATCTTGCAACAATAACAAATTCATCGAATATTACAACAATGAAAATCAAATGCTAGATATTTTTAAATGTAGTTTAATTGCTTTCTCCAGTCAACAGTTTGTAGAATGCAGTGGTTATCTGTTTAATTAAAAACATTAAGTTTTTTAACATTCTCTTTAAAAATAGAAGCCGATGTAGTTAGAGATCTAATAATATCATAATGATTTTTTTTATTTGTGTCTGAGTGCCTTTATTTCACATAGAAAATTACTAAAACATACAATTAAAAAATATAATCATGTATTATCATAGCAATAAATTAGTGTAAAATAATAAACACCACGACTCTAAAAACGAAAAAGCTACTAACAATTAAATAAGACAAAATATAGTTGTCCTATTTATGAAACTGTGAACACAATCAATGGAGTCAATAAGGATGTTGAGATATTTCGGCATTCAGGTAAATGAAATGACAGATAGCTTGACTATGGAAGAATCTGAAAGTAATTTACAGGACCTGAGTTTTTGTTTTGTTTGTCTTACGGATCTGTTAAGTTAAGCACACTGCTACGGCCTGATAAACAGTAAATATAAAAACTACTGGAAAATTACTGAAGGTCGCAGGTATTCAAAGGCTCTAATTCAAGATTCAAATATGAGCAAGTCTTCCAAACAGCCCATACCTAACAAAAACACCTAAAATGGGCTGCTCATCTGGTAACTGGACAGATACAATGGTATGAAGACTCGAAAAGATATGGGTTCATCTTGTTACAGGGAGATGAAACTACGAAGCTCATTATGAGATTATAAATTAAGCTTTAGCAGTGCTAATAGACTCCAACATTTTTGAACGCTAATTTAAAAAACGAAGAGATTCCTAATACTAATTAACAGCATAAGAACATTTCCTAAAATGCTGCGCTATTCACAGATTACGATAGGAGAGACACAATAAGATCTTGAAGGTCGTGGGTGCACGAGAGAGTCAGTTATTGACCTTTTGTATATGATCTTATCTAATCTCATTTGATGTAGCTGTAAACCAGTCTTCCATATTAAGGAAATCACAATTGCTTAGAATCTTTACAGTTTCATGAACGATGACTAAAATACAAAAAGAGATCGAACAGCAACGAGAAAGAACAGAAAAGAGACAGCAGAGAGAAAGGAAGGAAAGAGACAAGAGAAGAAGTCGAGAAAATGCAAAGGTGACAAAGAGAGAAGGAAAGAGATAAGAGGCAAGATGGGAAGAAGAGATAATGCAAAGGAGGCAAAAAAAAAAGAGAAAAGAGACGGAAGGAGATGAGTGAGAGAATGGAAGGAGGGAAGAAGACAATGCAATGGAAACAGGGAGAAAGAAAGAGATGAGTGAAGAAGACAGAAGAGGATGAGTGAAAGAATGGAGGAAAGGAAACAGAGAGTAGGAAAGGAGACAGAAGGGGATGACTGAAGGGAGGGAAGAAGACAGAATGCAATGGAGACACAAAGAATGGGAGGAGACAGAGGGAAAGGAAGGAGAAATAAAGGAATGAATGCAGGGAAGGAGACAGACTACAATGGAGACAGGGAAAAAAGGAGACAGAAAGAGATAAGTGAAGGAATGAAGGGAGGGTAGGAGACAGAATGCAATAGAGGCAGACAGAGAAGGAAAGGAGACAGAAAGAATGAAGGGTGGGAAGGAGAATACAATAGGGACAGAGAAGGGAAGGAGACAGAAGAGGATGAGTGAAGGAATGAAGGGAGGGAGGGAAGGAAACAGGCAGAGAAGGGAAGGAGATAGAAGGGGATGAGTGAAGAAATGAAGGGAGGGAAGGAGACAGAGAGAGAGGAAGGAGATAAAAGAGGACGAGTGAAGGAATGAAGGGAGGGAAGGAGACAAAAGAGAAGGGAAGAAGATAGAAGGAAGGAATGATGGAAGGGAAGGAGACAAAATGCAATAGAGACAGACGGAGAAGGGAAGGAGACAGAAAAGGATGAGTGAAAGAATGAAGGGCGGGAAGGAGAATGCAATAGGGACAGAGAAGGGAAGGAAACAGAAGAGGATGAGTGAAGGAATGGAGGGAGGGAGGGAGGGAAGGAAACAGGCAGAGAAGGGAAGGAGAAAGAAGGGAATGGAGACAGAGAGAAAGAAAGGAGATAAAAGAGGACGAGTGAAGGAATGAAGGGAGGGAAGAAGACAGAAGGAATGAGTGAAGGAATGAAGGGGATGAGTGAAGGAATGAAGGGTGGGAAGGAGAGAGAATGCAATAGAGACAGAGAGAGAAGGGGAAGGAGACAAATAGAGAAGAGAATGAGATAGAAGGGCACGAGTGAAAAAATGAAGGGAATGAGTGAAGGGAGGGAAGGAGACAATGCAATGGAGACAGAGACGAGAAGGAGATGAGTAAAGGAATGAATGACGGAAGGAGACAGAATGCAATGAAGACAGAGAGAAGAGAAGGAAACAGAAGGGGACAAGGGAAGGAATGAAGGAGACAGAGAGGGAGAAAGGAGCGAGACAGAAGGGGACGAGCGAAGGAATGGAGGGAACGAGACATACAGAAAGGAAGGAGACAGAGAGAAAGGAGGGAGATAAAAGAGGACGAGTGAAAGAATGAAGGAAGGGAAGGGGATAGAAGGGGACACGTGAAGGAATGAAGGGAGGGAAGTAGACAGAAGCGGACAAGTGAGGGAATGAAGGAAGGGAAGGATACTGGGCTGCAAAGGCTAGTGAGATAGAGATAGACAGAGAGAGAAGGGAAGGAGACCAAGGGACGAGTGAAGGAATGGAGGAAGAGGAGGGGACAGAGAGAAAGGAAGAAGACAGAAGGGGACCTGTGAAGGAAAGGAGGGAAAGAGACAGGGAGAAATAAGAAGACTGAAGGAAACGAGTGAATGAATGGAGGGAAGGAGACAGAGAGAAAAGACGGAGACTGAAGGGGATGGGTGAAGGAATGAAGGAGGGTAAGGAGGTAGAAAGGAAGAACACTGAAGGAGATGGCTGAGGAATGAAGGGAGGAAGGACACAGAAAGAAAGAAGACTGAAGGAGACGAGTGAAGGAATGAAGGAAGGTAAGGAGATAGAAAGGGAGGAGATGGAAGAGAACGATTGAATGAATGGAGGGAAGGAGAAAAAGAACGGTGGAGATTGAAGGGAACGAGTGAAGGAATGAAAGGAGGGAAGGAGACAGAGAGAAAGGAAGGAGACGGAAGGGAACGAGTGAATGGAGGGAAGGAGACAGAAGGGGATGAGTGAATGAAAGGAGGGAAGGAGACAGAAGGGGAAAAATTAATGAAAGGAGGGAAGAAGACAATGCATTGGAGACAGAGAGAAGGGTAGGAGAAAAGGGGACGAGTGAAGGACGAAAGGAGAAAAAATGGAAATAAGACAGAGAGAAGGCAGGAGAGAGAGAGAAGGAAAAGAGAAAATGAAGGAAAGGCAGGGCAGGAGAATGAGAAAGGGGAGTACAGAAGGAAAGAAAGTTTTCAATTGAAGTCGTAATTCTATACATAATTAGGCCTAACTCTCCCACAAAAAGAAAAAAAATGGAGTTACACTCTTTAAACTATTTAATTTAAAATGCCCTTATGTAAAAAACAGAAAATTGATCCAATTTTGAGAAATCATCATTCTGTGTATTTACTGAAATAAAGACTTATTTAAATGTACAATGAATATGCTTTATGTTCATCATTTCTAGTTTAATTGGCTGGCAGGTACTGAATGTGGTCAAAATCTGCCTAATAGTGGAGAGGAAAATATTTATTGTCAGATGGCATGCTAAAAATCTCCGGTATTACAAAATGCTGTAAACATTTCCATGAAAATCTTGAAATCGATTTTTTATTATATTTAAGTGGCAATAGCTCATCCTTGGCAAAAGCAAATGAATATAGCTAAGCCCATACTTACGCATTTATCATATAGGCCTGGACCCAGAGCAGCTAATTCGTAGGGCTGGCAAAATTTTGAGAAAAAAAAATCGAGTTGTAAATAAATTTTCTACATTTTTCTATCTTGCAAATTCCTGCTTTAGATAATAGCACATGTTAAATTGTTGTTAGATGTTACTTTTTTTTTATATTTTGACTGCTAAATGTTTAAGATTTGCATAAGTTAGTTGGTGGGGGCGCAACATTTTTTCGGACCCATGGGCGTAGCAGTAGTTAAATATGAGGCTGAATATAGCACTGACATTGTAAATACTTGTGCTACCATGCTCTAACATAATTGCTTTAGTTTTTAATACCCAATACTAATATTAAGACTACAATGAGCCATCAATATTTTTAAACAGCCCATGTACTCCTTAAAATGGAAAATTAACTAAGGTACTCGAAATTGAACTCACAGTCATATTCAAAGATGGATAAGTTACTTTTTAAAAGTATCTAAGTTACAGTTACTTTACACAAAAAGTAACTGAGTTGCAGTTACAGCTACCAATGCACAGTTATTTCTACAATTAGTTTAGCCCAGCAGAGATCACTACATTCAATACTGTTTGGGTGGTTGAATACCCGGTATTTTGCTGAGGCTAGTGCAGCATTGGATTTTTCCTGTTACAACTTTCGAAAGAGATTAAATATCGGGCTGAAGTGAGAACACGTGTTTTCTTAGGACAAGGAGCTTTCTTTTGATGTACCACAATATATGTTTTTTTTTTTCTTAGTGTCCATACCTGCTTTAATACTTCCCGGTCCTATTATATTCAACTGGCGTTTGTACTGCAAAATATATGCTTTTATTTTATTTTAGGAAGGTGTAAGTTGCCTGATGAAATACCTGTATTCTAGAAAAGGTTTAGGAACTTTTGAAAAGAAAATAATAAACTCCAGTAGAATTAGAAGTCCATTGACTTTACGAAGGCATGGCAATTATTCCACCATAACTGAGATGCTACTGGCTTGACAAATATTTTCTATACAGAGTACAGTGTATTGTTCGAAGAAAATTGTTCTAGTAGATAACAGCCAACACGTATAAAGTAAGCTAGTCAGATGGAAAAACTTGCAATCTCTTTCATTTTAATGTCATTGTTATTTGAATTTGATACTTAGCAAAATGCTCATATAGCTACTAGCTCTGGGTTTAAAAAAACTTTAAACCCTAAAATGTGTCTCAACTGAAAGGAAATAAACTAGGTATGTGGAAAAAAAAGGAAAGTGTCCACGATGTTAGTAATAGTAGTTAAATACAGTCGAAACACAATACAACAATTTTCTGAGGACTAGGAAAATTGCAATGTTATATCAGGGTTATGAAATTTTACCCATATTTATGCTCTGAAAGAGTATATAATGTAATTAAGTATAAGAAACATTACATACTATGAAGTAACATTTACTCACCATTTGATTACCTACTTGACATAAAAATTAATCATTCTGACATGTTTTTTAAAAAATCTGCAATTGTAATTCGTCTTTTGGTTTTAAACAATAAATGTTCTTAATGCTTTCAGGACAATCAAAGGGTCCGGTGGTATACTAGAGATATTAAATTACCTCAAGGTAGCAAAGTCAACGTCTTCTGCTGCCGCAGTTTTTAAACACTTATGTTCAGGATTAATTTTACCACTTGTAACACTGTCCTGATTTCCTTATGTTTCTTTATGAATGTTGCGGATGTTGACAGAGCAAACCTGTACTTTTTAGCCAATTCAGTCTGCTTCAATCCTCTATGTAGATCACTAAATGCAGCTAATTTAGTTTCCAAACTGATTTGTTTTCATGTTACACATGCCATCATTAACAACGAACACACGAATTTCAAAGACACCAGTGATAAATCCTACTAAAGGTCACATACCCTTGAAGTAGGCAGATTTCTGTTGCAACACATCCCTTGCACAGAATGCCAAGATCCATCAACAAAAATATGAAAGAGGGTAGACTAAATAACGGAAAACAAAGGTCTTTCCTCCAAATATTTTTCTTAAGCACCTTATTCTCAAATACTGTTTTATAAATTCTAACTTTCAGCTTTTCGAGAGCAGACTGAATGATAAAGCTTCTCAATCGAATATTAACAGGCATTTTCCATATTTATTCTGCATTTAATTTATTTTCATTGTCATTTATATATTTTGTTACTGTTGCTCCAAGGTACTTGAATTTTTCCATCTTTTCAAAGGATATGCTGATGATGTTTCAATATGGGGTAACAATAAAAACCCAGACAAAGCATTAAAATCTATTCAAATAGCCATAAATAATATAAACACTTGGGCATGTAAATGGAAATTATCTATATCGCACTCAAAAACCGAATACACTGTATTTACAAGAAGATATAGTCTGAAAACTATAAACCTCTCATTTTCATCAACAATATACAAATCCCATATAATCCAACTCCAAAAGTTCTCGGCATTATTTTTTATGAAAAGCTCCTATGGCACGCACATATCAATCATATTATTACACGATGTGTGCCTAGACTTAATCTTTTAAAAATTGTTGCAAACAAAAAATGGGGATCTGATATCATAACAATGAGATTGTTTTATATAGCTTATATAAGATCCATATTATTATATGGGTGTGAAGTTTGGGGTGGTACATCAAAGACACACCTGAAGAAAATTACTACATTCCAAAACGCTGCATTAAAACTATGTTTGGGAGTGCCTAAAATTACCTCAACATGTGCAATAGAAATTGAATGTAATGTCCAACCTGTTTGATTATATATACGTGAGAAAATTCTTAAAATTCATCTTAAGCTTCAGTCTTTGTCAAGATGTTTTATGTTTTTTCAAGTAATGGATCACAACTTCAGCAAGTTTTATAATATACAAATGGAAGATGTTCCTTTAAATGTAATTTGTTTAACGATGGAACAAAATTTAGTTGTCAATGAAATTCCACCATGGATGTGGAAAAGGCCAAAGTGTTATATTAATATCCCTGGCGATTATACTAAGAATGATGCACCACATGTTTTAAAATCTAGTGCCATGGAACTAATCTGTAACAAATATGAAAATTTTCTTCATATCTATACTGATGGGTCACGGAATCCTGACTTTCAGGCACAGGGTATTATATCCCAAAATATAGCGAGAAATATTATATATCATGTTCACCTCCCTCTAGTCTCGAAACAGAATTACTGGCCATAGAGTCAGCTCTTTTACATGTCTTTACCTTATCTGATATATTTGTATTCATTTTCAGTGACTCGATGGGAGCTATTCTAAATATCATGAAATATACTCGAACTTCCTATGCACAAATTACAATCTCTATACAAAAAATATTAAATAAACTAAATCTTCAAAAAGAAATAATATTCCAATGGATACCTACTAGATTGTGGATAATATTGCTAAACAGGCAACATCTTTGGGGCCCAAACCTATGCAAATAACTTCTTTAACCAGCGCATATTCTGCAGTTAATTCTCATTTAACAAATTTATGGGTCGAATTATGGCTTTCTTCTGATAAAGGCCAAGTACTTCAAAACATTCAAAAGAAACCTAATGATTTACAAATGTTCCGCAACATTCCCAGACACAAACAAACTTTCTTGGCAAGAGCCAGGCCAGGCCATGTTGTCACTCAGAAGTATCTTCATCGCTTTAATCTTGTTGACTCTAGTAGTTGTTGCTGGTGCAACAATAACAAAGAAGATTTGGAACATATCCTCTTAAACTGCCCTGTCACAAGCTTTCATAGAACTAATCTAAAATCTGCAATCCCTGTAACCTTGGACAATTCTCTCCAGTGCATATTGAATACACCTCATCTTTGGAATGTGGCTGCTGAAATATACAACCAGCATCGTGCTTTTACCCATCATTTGTAAGAAGAGGAAATTCATAGTGAAACATAGTGGAACACGTGTTGTCAGCAAATGGCTGGATAGACTACGAAGATTGAAGATTCAAAGGATAAATTTCCAATATTTCTATTTCTATTATGTACTATGTTCTGGCCACGAGACATAATCATTCATTTCATTCACAGTGTTCTGCCCAAGGGCAGGTATTTCACTGCAAACCCAGCATTCTCCAGTCTTTCCTATTTTCTGCCTTCCTTTTAGTCTCTGCATATTATGATCCATATATCTTAATGGTTCAGCAGTTTGTATCTGAATAGGTTCGACTGTACACCTTTTAAAAATTACGTAAGTTCTCTCTCATAGTAAATATTAAGTTAAAGTTAGCATAATATATGACAGTAACATTGTATTGAAAAGACCATAACATGCTGAGATTCTTAAAGCAAAATATATTGCAAGTGACAAAAACAGTAACGACACTCTCATTACCTCGTCATCAACAAATTAACTCCGTTATAATTATAACTGATTTATTTAAATAATAATGTTGTTATCAAACGTTACTTTGAAAAAGTAATTGCTACTAGTAACAGTGTGCTGAAAATGACTATAGGAATAAGGTCCGGAAATGTTGGTGTTAACTTCGTATAACAGACCTTTGTGTTTAAGTAAATTTCTTACCTAGAGGTGTTGGTGTGGCAGCATTCATTCTCAACTGTCCATCGGCTGTTGCCTGTACTTGCTGACATGAACTCATTTCAATTTTGAGACCATTCAGCAAAGTGATAAGTTCTCCCACTTTAACTGGTGGAGCATCATGTTTCGAATCGCTCATGAGATCCAGAGTAAGTTCCAAGTTCTCACATTTGCCGTTGTAGTGGGTGAGAACTTCATACAGACTAAGCCGCTTCTCTCCAACCAAAGCGTCTTTACGGAATGTACTATGATCCAGAAGACGGAAGTGAAGATGTGAATGTGGGGTGACCAAACTGCAACAAATAAAAATTGTTTATTCTCCTATTTGTAGAAGTGTTCAAAACAAAGTAGTACTCAGGGGCGTATTTTGCAGGCTACAGGGGCTACCGGTGGTAGCCCAAGGAAATTACAAAAGAAAAAGTTTATAATATAACATAATGTAATAATTTTGTATTATTAGTTTTACCATAGTAATTAAAATTAAAGTAATTGTTAGATATATTTTGTGTAATAATAGGGTCAGCAGTAGCCCAAACCCTTTAACCAGTATACGCCACTGGTAGTACTAAGCATATTGACAAGAATAACATTACATATTAAAAAAAGTTATTATGCAGAATGTTTCAGTGACTTTGTTACAAACTTATAGGGCTGTTAGAGGTGATCAAATATGAACAATCTTCATATAGGAACCCACATCTGAAAACATTTCGTTTAGTAGTTTACAAGTCTTAATATGTGTGTAATCAGGTTGCTTTCTGTATCACATTGGTAAACCATTTTTTTAAATGTACACCTTTATGTTGCCATGGTGATGTTCGTAAACACTACAAAGTTCATGCAGCGAATAGGGATTATAAAGAATGGACACTGAGCAAATTTTCCTGTTTTGTTTCTCTGTGTGCCGGCGTTTAGTTCCACTTTCAAGTGCTAGAGGTTAGTGTAATCGAGCACACGCTAAGATAATAATTGAGTGTAAAAGTTGAGACGTGGCTAAAAAGAGACGAGTTGAGACACATGATCCAAACATCACCTACCTTATTGCATAATCCAGAAACGATTTGTTTCAAATAAATTCAAGTTAACAGCTTTTCCTTATTTCTCAGTGACAAACTAGTTGTAATAATATTTTTTATGTTTTATAGCCTATATAATAAATTATATTATATAATAATATAATACATTAAAATTATGTATCAAATTCGTTTAATATTTGTATACAATATAGGTAATGTAGGTGTATGGTTTTACTTCTCATAGGAGTTTTGTTTTTCCATTTTCAGCGCTATCAATCATTACATATTTTAATTGTTGATGGGGGTCAACATCTGAACTCTCATTATAAAGGAACTCTAGAGTCTAGACATTACAGTTAATGATGGATTTATTATTTCATCGGTTCAATTTATTTTATTTGAGTACATAATGTACCTAGATGTATTGTGTTATATTTTTGCTGTGTCGGCTGCTAGCTGGTGTAATGTCAGGTCAACTCCAGGGAGAAAGCAGAATATCACACTCAAACTGGTTTCAAGGTCACTGAAGTTAGTCCTGCTACATCAAAGGTATCGATGCAAAGTGTCCATACTGTATAATTATCTATACGCTGGTTCATGCGAATACTGTACAGAACTTTGTTTACAGCATACATTACCTCATTTTTGAACAAAGTTATTTCATTTTCTGAAAAAGTAATTTTTTCAATCTCTGAAAAGGTAAAATTAGGAATTATCAATTAAATTTCGAAAATTGTGAAGTGAAGTTCGGAGAAAGAAATGCCAAACTTGAAAAAAGTAATTTCAATTTTGGAAAAGTGTTTTATAGATAGATTAATTTTTGTAAACTCATACACAGTAGAAGTAATATAACTACAGACTTTAGCAGTTTATTCCTTGAACAGAGTAGCTACAACAAAAAATTATATCTCATTAGTCCCAAATGAATACTTTTCTCAGAAAAAAATAATTTTCCCCTAAGTGTTAACAATGCTTTACCTGTTAAGTACTATCTGTATGATACAGGTATTTACTGTTATTACTAGAGAAACTGACAAGGAATGATTCATCCCTTTGCAATTTTTCAATAAAATGGACCGTTTTCTTACAAATTAAATAAAAACATTAACATGTATTGTTATTTCCTGCTATTAGGAAGTCTGGCAATCCCACTGGAGTGATTAAGGGATGGAACTCAGCTGTTCAGACTGAGTGCATGTGTGCTTTCATATGTGAGCTGGCGATGTGCTGTTGCCAAACTACTCGTATCCAGACTTTTAAATTCATTTTATAATTAACCATGCATTTAATTACAAAAAACAATTTCTCATGAAATTTCGGCCAGTGTATGGGACCAGTGTTCACCCAGCATTGTGATAAATTTGGGAAGCTACGATAGGTAGCAAAATCTAGTTATGAAAGCCAGTTATAAAAGCTTGGAGGATGATCATGGTAACCACACAACACCTTCATTCTGGTTGGATGATGGTCCACCTGTGCTTCGGCATGTGAATGTGAGGTCAGTAGCTGGCTGGTCAGTCTGGGCCCTTAAAGGGCTGTGGCATCACGGATTATTATTAATTTTATTACGGTATAATAGGTTTCTTTATTTATTTTCGTGTATTCTATTGCCTCCTTCAATCTGCAGACTTACATCACTTCCTCCCTGTATGTATTTAATAAAAGACCCTGTATGTATTTAATAAAGATGATGCATACCACATCAAAACTAGTGTGTATGTGTGTGTGTGTGTGTGTGTGTGTGTGTGTGTGTGTATATATGTATGTATGTGAGTCATTTCACATCAAATCGCACAAATTTAACCTCGAACTGACATTCATGTCTCTGATTTAGATAAAACAAATTTTGCACATTCTATGGATTGAAAAAATAAATACCATAAAGTGGGGTGACTTTGAACGCTGAGGTGACTTTGAACAGTAATGTAGCGCCTTTCTAAATTAATTGCTGTACCCAATTGCGAAAAAACTGTTTAAGTTGTCAATAAATTAGTTCAGCTTTTTCGCAATTGGGTACAGCATTTAATTTAGAAAGGCGCTACATTACTGTTCAAAGTCACCCCACTTTATGATACGTGTTTTATTATTGTTGTCTATATCGATTATTGTAGTAGATATGTGTTATCAAAGATTCTGAAATAGTTTGCGCATCATTATTGTTAAACGTCATTATCCCCACTAATAATCATCACAGACATTTGCTCTTTGTCTCAATTTGAAGGTGATAGTACTTACTTTGTTCTTCGCACAATAATATAAAAATATATGTTTGTTAACTTTGCTTTTAAAAACATTAAAACACATAAAAATATGTTTTAATGGCAGCGACTTACTTTAAAATTACAGAAAAAAATCCTTAAATACCTTGAAATTATTTTAACCACCCTTAAAAAAATCAGAATGCTACTCTGAGCCGTTGAAGAATAATTAAATGATTCACCAAGCTGCGCGTCTTGAGTTCGCGGGCTGCATAAGTACTGTTGCAAGATGATGTGCAAGTGCAGCTCTGGATGAGAGTCATGTGACCACTTTACACTGTTCTATGGTCAGAATATGACTTTATGTAATATAGTACTGTATTTAAATATTGTTTTTGTAAAATATACCTTGTAAGAATGATAACTACACTTTACAAACACTGCACTTCTAAAATTAATCACCTACAACCAATTCTATTTAATGTTCACCACTTTACTCTCACTTTGAAGTGAATAGTTCTTTATTATGGCCTGAGATTGTGTCAGTGAAACAAAAGAATGAAGTAAGATACCTCGTACCACTTTTGCTTGTTGGTACCTTGAGTAGAAAATATAGCTAAGTTATTTGTATTCGCTAATGGTAAAAATTTAAAAGGAATATTATAAATAATATTATTAATTCCATCAAGCATTAATTTAACATTTTCATGATGGACATAGACACAAACTGAGTGCGTGCCACTTGTTCCAGGGAGTACACATTCCTTTGGTCTGAGTTTGAAAATTTTTGAAAATCCTATTTTGATATACGGATATTGCTCTTTGAAACAATGGTAAGTTTTCTTAAGATTACATAGTATTAATCTTTTCTGTTTGTGAACTCTCCTTCCATCTTCTTTAACTGAAACACAATTCTTTTTGCCAGCCATAACCCTCATCACATAATCAGAATTATAAAACTGAACAACCTTCTCTACTATAAATGTTCCCAAACTTTTTCCCGATTTAGGATTAGGAGTAGCCAAAATCCCCTTTTCTGCTCCTACTTGTTTAGAAATTCATATCATGTGAGTGGAGATATTAAAATGTTGTTGAATTTTACTGTAGGACCAACTTTAAAAAATTGTTAATATATGTATTTTGAGATTTCTATCGTCTGTTTCATGAAAGAAGTTTTCAGTTTCTGTATTATATCGGAATTATTTGAATTTTCAACTGAAATTGTGTCTCCTATGATACGAAATATTTTATGTTTAAGTGTATCTGTAACTTTCTGCATTTTTTTGTTTTGGATATTTTTTTAGATAATTTTGTCTCCTTTATTGGCGATTCTCAATCACCACTAAGCTCTCACACATTGTCAATATATTATTTTTAAAGTTATTTCTTACTCGAAAGCAACCTGAAATCAGCATAGTTCTATGTAAAATATAATAGATTATACTTTCTGTTTGCATTTTTAAAGTACCGATAAGCTGTCATAAAAAATAATTGTTTAAAAAGTGACCCTCTAAAACAACCCCATCAATAAATGAATTAATATAATATTCCATTTGTTCCCATTTCAAATGACACCAACACTGAACATCTATGATGCATAGAATCTTAACAATGAGCATTTTCATACTGTGTCGTGCATGAATTTGTCATATAATTAAAAGAGTATGAATAGCAAAATATTAAAGTATGATCCCAGAAAAAATTACAGACCTCTTATGTTGATCTGCAGAACATATTTTAGAAGATTTAAGCAAATACTAAATGGTCACATGGTTTGATTTGACATGCACACAACACAACACAATACCTACTCCGAAAGACTTAGGAATTATTGTTAGATAAATTAAAGGGAAACTGCTAAGTGTTGAACGGACATTACGTGCTTTTAGAACTAGAGGTTATCTGTTTATTTACGTAAAGTAACACCGCACCACTGATAATGTATTACTCCCTCTTGCTGCGGCTATCGCAGCTGTATGCTCCGGCAAGCAGTCTCACTCAATCCGACCCAAACACACCATCAGTAAATTATTTGCACAGCGACTTCTTATTCGAATAGCATTCTAAAACCAACGCAGTTCTATGTAAAACATTTCCCTTTTTAGAAGTACGTCCCTGATATATAAAAACGTATTTTAAAAATATAACCCCCTAAACGGGGCCCATTTTATATTTTGTTTGAACACTAAAAATTAGTATATAATACTGCAATTATTGCACTTTAAAATGATATAAATACGAAATTTCTTCGGTTTATAGAATCTTCAGTATAACCATTTTCATAATACGCTGCATCCTAATTTACGGAAAAAGTAACATTTTAATACATGACTAAATAATTGTGTCAGCCCGAAAAAATTACACATGTGTTATTTAATTTAATCAATAGAATATTTAAAAAAAATTGGAGCAAATACTAGTTGTCATGTTTCATAGGTGTTCGATTTGACATGGAATGACTCATATACGTATGTATGTATGTATGTATGTATCAGCATTAATCTCTAAATAAACTGGATCATTCCTCATCGAAGTCATGGGTCTCTGTCAGACGTTGCTTCAGTCTGGCTTTGCAGCACTCCATGTAATTATATTTAATTGCGTTTAATATACAACTGTAAGGAGCTAAGCAACAAATTCCAAACCCAAACTTTCTTGCATTATTTCCTTACATTGAGAATACGTATGAATCAATCTGATTTGTACTTCAAAATTATTTCAAAAGTGATACTTTCCCCCGCCCCCCAAAATTGAACTTATTACTATTTCAGAAGTTAACTTTATTTTCTTTCGAATTCTAAATTGAAGACTTGAAATAAAAAAGGCTCTAAGTGCCATAATAAGGAATTTTGAAATTGTGTGCAAAATGGGATCTATATGCCAAGCCCAATAATGTATAAAAGGCTCGAACTGCCACGAATGAAAATGTAGTACCAAATGCAATCGAAAGATAGCATGTGGTTTAACTGCCGCTGCTGTTAACATATGAAAGGCTCTATGTACCGCGTGCTTCCTCCTCATAGTTAGATTAAATGGCGAAGGCGGCAGATATTTGTAAGAGTTTGAGTGGAAAAAAACGACGAATTAAAGGAGAAGGTACTCGGCTGCAATGAAAAAAAAAGCTGAAAAATTGAGGAAATGAATACATAGGCCTAAGTCCAAATAATAAAAATGTTCCTGTAAAAGCTCGTCCAGCACAGTAGGTAAGTCTCATTACTGATCGCTAACCTACACCATACTTGGACAGACTGGTTATTCTTGTTCTGTTTGCATGAAAGCAACAATAAGGTCTAACTAAATTATGTTGGTTGTGACAACCGAAAAAACTGGTAGACCTAGTGAGGTATAGTGCAAGGGTTCTCCAGCTTGCTTTCAGAGTCGGTGTGCATGCATGTATAAATGCAAGAACCTCAGCTATGAACACAAGGTCGGGCTGTTTGAAGATTTTTATGACCTGGAAGATATTGAAAAGCGAGAAAGTTACTTGATGGGGCTGATGCAAGTATCACATGTTAAAAGAAGACGTCATGGTACCTACGATGACCCTTCACAGAGCAGAAGACAAACAACTATTCATTACACTGTTCTAGATGGGCAACGTGACTTGGTGCAAGTTTCCAGAGGAACATTTTCTGAAATATTTGCGTTAACTCAGAAGAAAGTCCAGGTATTAACCGAGAAGAAGAAGAATTTGACTGAAATGATACAGTACCTGACGAATGATGACCACAAACAGTTTTACAGAAGCATTACAGAATAAACTTTTATTTTATGAACAAAAAACCATTTTTGTTTCATTTGTTTGTACTCTTCACTATCTTTATGCTGATTCTGAAATATGGAACTTAGAGCCTTTCATTAAATTTCCACTTTCAGTACGTTTTTCATACTATTACAATATTACTTTTGTAAGTTCCTTTGGATACTAGCTCCATACTATGCTTATCTTTCAATTAAAACACATTAATACTGAAATTATGACCATTAATTACCTAGTACACTTAAAATTCATTTTTCTCAAATTCATGATTACGGCACTTAGAGCCTTTTTTATTTCAAGTCTTCAATTATCATTTTTGAAATTGAACTGACTTTTTCTAAACTTAATGTGAATTTTTTCGAATAAAAATTAACTTTTTTTCCGAAAATGAAAATGAGGTGTAGTATTGTTACTGACATACATATGGCAACAGTCTGAGAACGTGTAATATGGGGGTGGGGGTAAAAGGGTGCTCTAACAGGACTTCACCAGATCTAGAGTCTACATAGTTGAATCAAGAGATAGCTGAGCCATAATATCTACAAAAAGACAATCATCCGGACTAAAATCTCTGTACAAAAGAATTAAAAAAGGGAACACCAAAAACCTGTGTTTCTGAAAATATCTCGTAATATTTTTTGCAGCTTTCTAATACTTCCTCTAACCAAAAACCAAATATAATCGAGACAAGAAATTCTTCATAACTTACATGTGGTAAATTATGCTTAAAATTCATCATAGGTAATTTGCTTATGTAGGTTTGTGGAAATTCAGGAGGTATGTTAGCTTTAAGGCGAATTTAGTGTACTGTCTTTCTCTAAACAAACAGCTGCCCTTAAAAATTATGCAGATGACCCAAAACCACATTACATTACTGACGCGTTTTCCTCCTTAACCACCAGCATATCAAAGAAAATGCTAACAATAACTATTGCAGGCACGTTCAAATTCGCAAAAAACGAGGTTGCAGCCTCTTCTTTCACTCCCGTTGTACTTTTTATTATATTAGGCTGGATATTGAAAGCAAGTACTGCAACTCTTGAACTTCCTCCACATGGAGATAACAAGTACCTGTCACAAAGAAATCCCTGATTGTTATTGGTGGAAGCAAAAATATGGTTAGAGCAGCCAGCCTTAAAAAAGAAAAATATTATTGGAGCAGTCATCATTACTACTAAGCAAATAACAAGAAAGATTCTGCAGGTGGTTAACAAAGAAAACGCGGCAATAATAGCTTCTTCACAATTTCAGTTAATGATTTCGAAGTAGTGGTTTGTTTACTTCATCTGTAGCTTTTTTAAGTGCTGCATCAAGAATTTTCACTCTTAAGTACATCTACATGGGTGGCTCAATAAGTAACGCACATAATTTTATTTTCTCGGCTGCCTTTCAATGGAAAATAACGAAATTTTATACACGTCTTTAAAGCTTCCTGCATTTCGTCATATAGTTTCGTAGTTTTCCGTTAGATGGTTGTGATGTAGTTTAGTTTTAAAATGGCGACTGCACTTGAAACACGTAAAATGCAAAGAGCTGTGATTATATTTCTCTTTGCAGAGCAGGAAACGATTGCAAACATTCACAGGCACTAACAACATGTCTATGGGGATCAAGTAGTGGATAGGAGTACTGTCAGTCCTTGGGTTAGCGGAGTGTCAGCAACAGAATGAGGTAAAGCAAGAATTCTGAAGAGATGATTCTGATTGGCACATTGCCAGCTCGTGAAACAATAAACTGAGAGGCTTACATCAAGACTCTGAAGAAGTTGAAGAGACGATTTATGTGTGTTCGTCCCCATAAAGATGTCAACAAAATTCTCCGTCTCCATGACAATGCGAGGCCACACACAAGCATGCGCACTCGTCAAGAAATCACAAAACTGGGGTGGACTGTCCTTCCTCATCTGCTCTACAGTCTGGATCTTGCACCATCTGACCTTCATTTGTTTGATCCCCTAAGGATGCGATCCGTGGGAAGCGATATGAAGATGAGCAGGTCATAGAAGACATCAGGACATGGCTGAGAGGAAGATCAGCTGAATGGTATCGAGATGGCATACAGGTTCTAACATCTAGATGGCACAGAGTCATAGATCTGAATAAAGACTATGTGCAAAAAAATATATTTGTAGCCAATTAATTGGGAAATAATGTGGTATATGTATTTGGATTTGTAATAAAACAAACTTTGAATGAGAAAAAAAAAATGATGTGTGCATTACTTCTTGAACTGTAAAGCATTAATACTCGTGGAAATCATACACAGTGTCCACAAATTATCTTTACAACCCTTACTTACTTACAAATGGCTTTTAAGGAACCCGAAAGTTCATTGCTGCCCTCACATAAGCCCACCATCGGTCCCTATCCTGTGCAAGATTAATCCAGTCTCTATCATCATACCCCACCTCCCTCAAATCCATTTTAATATTATCTTCCCATCTACGTCTCGGTCTCCCTAAAGGTCTTTTTCCCTTCGGTCTCCCAACTAACACTCTATATGCATTTCTGGATTCGCCCATGCGTGCTACATGCCCTGCCCATCTCAAACGTCTGGATTTAATGTTCCTAATTATGTCAGGTGAAGAATACAATGCGTGCAGTTCTGCGTTGTGTAACTTTCTCCATTCTCCTGTAACTTCATCCCGCTTAGCCCCAAATATTTTCCTAAGCACCTTATTCTCAAACACCCTTAACCTATGTTCCTCTTTCAGAGTGAGAGTCCAAGTTTCACAACCATACAGAAGAACTGGTAATATAACTGTTTTAATCTTTACAACCCTAAATAACAAAATAATGTAGTGAGTATTACAGTTCTGTTTTTTTTTTTTCTTTTAAAAGAAAATCTCTTAAAGTTTTGTTTACATTGGTTTTCATTGTGCTGAGTAAGTGGTGGAGAGGTGAAGTCACATTTCCACCAAATGACTACTCCACAGCAGAAGACACAGTGTTTCCTGGTTCATAGAGACAAAATCATATATACAGGTCCAACGAAATTTCAGGACTAAATATGGAAGAGAACGACCATAAAGATCAACAATCCGTGAATGTACAAGAAGTTTATGGAACTGGTAGTGTCCTGCAACAAAAGAGTGCCACTGACCAAGCACAAGTGAAGAGGATGTTGAACATCTTCGTAAAACTTTTGTTTCCAGCCCTACAGGATCTGTTCGTAAAGCAGCCAGACAGTTGAGTATTCCATGTTCAACTACACACAAAGTGCTACGCAAGTGTTTGTAAAGTTGTGGCATGTCCCACCGGGTAATGCATGGGCGGCATTTTGTTTCCATGCAGTGACATCTCTTAAGGACATTAAGTTATGATGGTTTTTAATATCCATGCTGCTGTGCACACTCAGTCTGCACAAAACTGCATCATGGTTCACTTGATTAGCCGACAATTGTTCCAGCATCTGATGGTGGTATTGTTACAAAAATGGCATCTGAGTTCAGTAGTAATATGGATGAAAAATTGATGCATTTAGTACGAAATCATCCCTTATTATACAATTTACCGAATAATAATTATAAAAACATGACAGTAAAAAAGAAGGTGTGGCAGATGATTGTGAAAACGTAGTAAGTTTGCCGTGACTTAATAATTTGTCATTATGTATTTTGATAGGTTATCTTGGCTGTTTAATTTAGCATAAAACTAAAAATATGTATTTCTTCACGTAGTCAGAAATAGTGATGAGTAATTTAAAATAAAATATATAGTATTAACCTCAATTTGGATTTATATCACATTGTTTCTTCATTAATTTTTATGTTAAATAAGACATCTGGATATCTTTTATGCGAGATTATTTAATGATACAGTAAATTAACTCTCTGAATTCCTACAAGTTTATTTTGACACAATTAACAGAAACATATTTCTTATACACAACAAAATGTACTTATTGCTGTTGCTTCTACAGTAAATAACTACATAAGATATGATATGATTTATTCTCTTTAAGCATAACATTCAAGTAATGATGGCCCTTCAAATTTCTGTATTCACGAACTCAACATCACTATTTACAGATTTCTTTACTATGCTATCCAGTTCTCAAAATTACAATCCTGCCCATAACTTGAACCCAGTACTCATCTTCATACAATATTATCTTTAACAACACATCCTATAACATTCTACGATAGCGATGTACCACACAGCAACACATTTCCAATCCTACTATTCTGACGACCACTCTCCAAATTCATCTAATATCTAACTATTCCTTCTTTACATCAAAGTAGATTACTATCCTACTCTATACATAATAATAATAATAATAATAATAATAATAATAATAATAATAATAATAATAAATAACAATGACCACAACAAGTTCTACTCACTATGTCCATTCTCAGTTCTACTCAATTATTTACGCTCATTTCCAGAACATACATAACACTTCACTCACACAACACTTCCCCACATAACTAATCTCCTTGGCCACACTCCTTGCCCGTTAACCTTAACCCTTTCCTTTTTCACTTAAACCCTTCATACTAATTTCAATTGCTTCTTATTTTTTAACACTATCTTCTCCTTCTCACCAGTTCCCCTTCCTGGCTTCTCCTCTTTTTTCAGCTTCTTCAACAGCCCCCAACAGCTGTTCACTTTGACTTTGCCATGTCTGCACTTCACTAGCTATCCCGCACGCTTCCTTATTCTTCAACGTCACACTCTGATTTACCATTACCTGACGTCACTGGCTTCTTCCTTTCTTCCTTCCTTCACTCGACCCTGCACATGCTTTCTCACTATCTATCATCACTGATGCTGACATCGCATTTCATATATTCCCAACTGTTGCCTTTCCTAAACTGCCGCATAACTCTTTACATTACAACACCCTACTTGTGCTTGTGTCACTCATCATTCCCTTCATTACAATACTTTGAATTTTCTCCTTCAAGATTTTTCTATTTCTCTTCTTTTCTTCTGCTCCTATTCCTGGGTCCTTTAAGCTATCCAGGCACTCCTCCACACTGAAGACCAAGTTGTTTATGTGATTTTATTCTTAATCAGTCTTGCAAAATGTCCATTCCTACGTGTTGATTACAGGAAAGGGATTAAAACCCTTCTTCTGCTTCTCACTTTGTCGCTTCAGTCATTGTCCACTCTAATCATTGTGTTCCCTAACATTCTTCTATTCCTCAAGATCTTCTCTTCCGTAACCTCGCACTTGAATATAACTAATATTGGCCTAACATGTTCAGAATTTTGGCTTTGCTTCCTTCCTACTCTGAAAGCTTCTAGTATTTGCCGGTCACTCATGACCATACCAAAACACTCCCAACACACTCTCATTATCTTCTCATATGTATTTATACTCTGCTCTGCTCTCTCTCTCTCTCCTTCTCTTATCCCGAAAAATAACAGGTTTTTTCTCCTCTTCTCATCAAAATGTTCCCATTTACTTTTTAAAATTACCAAGAAATGGATTCGGAACACCTCAAAATCTGTGCTTCATTGGCTGGTCATGATAATATCTTTGAAATATATTGGAGTGCAAGAGGTCAAATGACTTTATTGTCAAACGCCTGGCATTAGAAAACAATAACTTTTTAAAATTTCATTTTCGTGCTTTAATTCTTCCATCTTCTTTTTCTTCTTCTTCATCTCTGCCATTTCCTTCTTTATCACCATTATATCTTGTTTCACTGTACTTTCCTCCATTTCACTATTAACGAACTTTTAATTCCCAACGTAATCAATGCCTCTGCTATATGTTACTTCGCCTGACTTGCACAAAACGAACCGCCCTTCTCCGCTACTTGCTTACGACTGTTTCTACAGTAAATAACTAGATTAAAAACAACAATACTAAAATTTAATGGCTAACATGGATAAAACAAAGGGTAATAAAGGTAACAAAATGTTACTATTTAAAACATCAGTGTTGAAAATGGGAAAAGCATTAGACTACATAGATATATTATTAATTAGTATATCTCCCTCATGTTACAATAAAGAAACAACTGCTAGATCCATGTTGTCAGGTCCACACCTGTGGAGTAACGGTCAGCACACCTGGCCGCGAAACCAGGTGGCCCGGGTTCGAATCCCGGTCGGGGCAAGTTACCCGGTTGAGGTTGATTCCAAGGTTTTCCCTCAACCCAATATGAGCAAATGCTGGGTAACTTTCGGTGCTGGACCCCAGACTCATTTCACCACCATTATCACCTTCATTTCATTCAGACGCTAAATAACCAGAGATGTTGATAGAGCGTCGTAAAATAACCCAATAAAATAAAATAAAATCCATGTTGTCAGACATCTTGACTTAAAATGACGCAACGACACTTTGTTACAAAAACCATTCAACACTATAGGCCTATACTGCGTCAACAGAATTTCATGCACGGTGTATTGGATCCATGGCTCTTGGAAACAACAGCTTTACTGTATGCTTACAAAGTGCAGCTATTGCAGGCCATTAAGCCACAAGATAAACATTACGATCACACGACATAATTCCTCTAGACTTCATTTATGGGATTATGTTAAGAATATTGTGTACCAAAAGCAAGTTCCCAATACTGTATTTCTATGACAAAGGATACTGCAACCATTGCAACAGTTAAGAGATACTAGAGCGGACATGGCAGGAAATCGATTTTTGCCTCGGTATCCTATGGGCAACGAGGGGGCATACTCAGAGGTATAGTGAGGTGGTAAACAAAACTTTGGGAGATTATCTTTTAAATGGAGGGGGGGGGGAGCTGAACTGTGATATCTAGTTCCATTATTTTGCTATTTAAAGTTGAAGTTGTAAAGATAATTTGTAGACACTGTGTATACTCATTTTAAAGGCTGGATACAATTAAGTGCACGTAGAAATTTGTATTTCCTTCATAAGTAAATTCCATTTACAAAAGTAAATCAGTTACAGACATTGATGTACAAAGTACAGTGATAAGAGTTGAGTAATACTTGGCTGATGTGTACATTGTACACTCATTCTTGTTAATTGAGTTGTTGCTGTGCTAATATCTTCCTACACAAAATAGGTCGCTGCACAGTCCCACATGCTGCTCAGTCAAGATGAGGAATTTCCTTGTCTGAATAATTCCCTCTTAATTTACACGCTTAACTTCGTTGCGCATTCTCCATTATTTCCCTCTCAAATAATGGCAAGGAGAGGGGAAACAGCATACAAAGGAGCCAGGCGTGAGATGAGCCATTCTTCTATTATTGTAAGCATAATTTACCGAACTGTTTGTAGTGATTAATGTTTTAACTCCTGGCTCTTGGAGAAGGGAACTGGGAGTATCCAGGAGAAGAGGGGAGGGGAGGGGAAACTCGATATGGATGAAGGAGCCTGACATGGGTGCAAGGCAGAGTTTAAGACACAGTCGCATGTGTGACATTTTGCTACTCGACTTCTAAAATCACGACAATATTGGTCATGAGAGAAAACTCCAGAAACGAAGATGATTATGGAGAAAATAAAATCAGAGATTTGTATGAACTAATTAGCTCTGGAGAATCTAAATTTACATGAAATGTTAATGGAATGGGCAATGTTCAAAAACATATTGAGCAATAGATATTCAGTAATGGATTTCAAATTGTTGGTACAATTCATGTATGTTAACAAGTTAAGTGAACAATTTCCCCTTAATTTATGTAGTTGTACAGTATGCGCAACAATTCCATTGCATATTGTAATTGTGAATGAGAATTTAGTTGCATGAATCTTGTAAAAACTCATATTAGAAACCGCCTTTCAGTAAAAGGAGTTAGCACTCTGCTAACTATAGTCTACTCGTAAAAGACATTACCTCCCAAGTTTAGTGCCTTCAATATTTGGAGTGCTCATAAAAATACATGTATTTTAATGTGATGTACATTTAGCAGTAAATGATTCTAAAAATAGGTCTAATGATTTACTTACATATATATATGGATTATGGTAAGATGGGTTGAAAGTAATAAAACTCCAAGAAGCAAATTACCAGTATCTAATTTTTTGTCTTTGCAAAACATGATTAATTTTATCTTTCTGTACAATGATTTAGATTGTTGCCCAAGCTTTTCGCAGTTTGCACAAATATAATTTTTCATTTATGCATTTTTGTAACAAATTTTCTGGCTTAGACCCTGGTACAGGGATGATGTTTAATCTCTGGTTCTCGAAGAGGGGGGGGAAATGAGAATGTCGGTGGGGAGATAGTGGTAGGAATTTGTGAGCAGAAGATTATATAGTATCATTACTGCACGAGAAGTTAAGTAAACAGACAGACACAGGAGTGCCTGGATGGAGAACGGAGTGACTGGGTGATGATTATATGCATGGTAAAAACAATGGATGGCTGATAAAGCAAATGAGAAGTTCTTTTTTCTAAGAAGGGAAAAACAAAATGATTAGAAAGTATGCACCTTTCTATCGAAACTTTGTAACCTTTGAATGTGATTTCCGACTGCAGAGGAGGGGGGAGGGAGGGGGGGGTCTAGCCCTTCTATAGGAACTCCAATAGCCTATGAGAGACGGGTAGAGATAGACTATCTATTAGAACTCAAATAACCCTTCAATTAATAAGCTGGGGGATTACTTAAAAAAATAATCAGGGTTTTATGTGTTATAATTATATTGATTGGATCGACACCACCTCATTCTAATGCCAAGGTCAAGAAAGCATAGAGCTTTACTTTGATATAGAGTCGAACCCCACTTTTACATTCCCGCAATTACATTTTCACGTCATTTATAACATTTTTTCTCGGTCACTTCAATTTTACTATTATAATATACATTTCCCCCCTGTATTTACGCTTTCGTAATTTCAAACTTTCCGCAATTTACATTGTTTTTTCACACAAAAAAAGTGTTGTCCATGCGAAAAATTGAATATAAAATTGCGATTAGACGACCTACCACCATAAATTTTGCTATGAATACAGCCAATTTATGCGGATTCAAGTATAAAAATTCTGTGACCAAGGCTAATGGTGGTGGTGGTGGTGGTGGTGGTGGTGGTGGTGGTGGTGGTGGCAGCGGTGACAGTAGCAAATGTAGTTGTATTTCTGATGAACTCTATGAACTAGAGAAGCAAGCAGAAAACTTGAGACATTAGATATGTAAAAATAAAAAATATCAACTTCTTTTGTAAAAAGAACTTGTTTTATGTTTCGTTTTGAAATGTGTGTGTTGGCCTTATATTTTGAGATTTAAAAGTGATTAAAATAATGATAATTTATCTTCTATAAATTAAATATTTAATAATTGTAATATTTAATATAGTTCTGTTAGTTATAGAAGTATACCAAACGCTGATTACAAATTAGTCTATGTATTGAACTATGTATCTATAATGTTCTTGATATGAGCAAAAAATTCCCAAGATTTACACTTTCCCTCAATTTACACCATTTTTTCAGATTCCCTTGAAAAGTATAAAAGAGGAGTTCAACTGTATTGGACTATTCAAATGAAGCCCAGCCATCGCTAACATAAGTAAAGGAATACAATAAATAATGTTAAAATGTTCAATCTTATGGCTTATCAATTTAATATTAACATTTGTTAATACATGTCAAATATAAATAATGTATAAACGTTTTCGCCTTTTACAGCATCATCAGATACAACCTGCTTCCACAAAAATGAAATATTTTAATTACTGCATAGTATTTTATTTTCTTGTTCACAATTTCATTCATTCCTGTCATTTAAGATTAGGGGAGAGACACTTCGGATTTAGTGAACCTCAGATATAGTGAACGAAATATGCAAGTCTGCAGAGGTTCACTATATCCAGAGTTGACTGTAATGCCAATCAGGCAAAGTAGGTAAATGCATAAACATGATTTGTCGGTTCAATATGTTTTCAAAACTATGTACTGATAATGACAATCAGGCAAAGTACATAAATGCATAAACATGACTTGTCGATTCAATGTTTTCAAAATCGTAATGTTCTACAATAATATTTTTTTTGTAGATTTAAATGATTCAGACTCTTGTTTTTATCAGTACTGACTACAAACAAACTCTGTAATAACTGAAAATCAGACTCCTGTTTATCTGTTATCTCAGGGATCACCTCATCAAGTTATGAGAGTTTGTCATGAATCATCCTGTATTGCTTCTCTGGACTATAGTTCGTAACTACATGATGCAATGCAACAAGTGCAAATGAAGTGGAGTTATTAGCAGGGAAAGGAAGTTTTTTTTTATTGGGTTATTTTACGACACTGTATCAACATCTAGGTTATTTAACGTCTGAACGAAATGAAGGTGATAATGCCGGTGAAATGAGTCCGGGGTCCAGCACCGAAAGTTACCCAGCATTTGCTCGTATTGGGTTGAGGGAAAACGCCGGAAAAAACCTCAACCAGGTAACTTGCCCCGACCGGGATTCGAACCCGGGCCACCTGGTTTTGCGGCCAGACGCGCTGACCGTTACTCCACAGGTGTGGATGGAAAGGAAGTTCATGTCTTAAAAACGTGAAGAATATGTATGCATTATCAGTCTGAGATTATTTTAACAGAATAATAAGGTATAGGTAACTTATGTTTAGTCTATGGATTTTGAATGCTCCATTTATGCTATTACAGTTCACAACTAAGCAGTGACATATGTTTTCTGTTGTCATTCTTCGCCTGTTGTCTCTCAGCATAGCTTCGTTCTACGTCACAAGAAGTAAAAGGGGTTGCACAAAAGCTGTGAGCTGTTCTATAGAAAATTTTGTTGTTTTTTTGGGGTGTTTTTACTTCCAGAATATCTTGAATTTCTTTAAGTTGATAATAGCCAGGGTTTTTGGAAAGAATATTTGCTGTTTTCTCGTTCACTTTATCTCCTACATTTCCTGGAATTGATGTTAAACTGAATATTGTTCTATCGAAATCTGCTAAAGACTGCACTAAAGGAATACCAATTGCTAATTTGAGAGGCTCCCTATGAGGGCGTCATCGTTATGTTCAAAATTCATAAACATAAATTAGTGTTTTTACGAGGTTACACATTTTTAAAAATGAGGGAAAGACAAATAAACATACATAATATGCAGTTTCCCTACATAAATGTTAAAATATGATGCTTTTATAAATAAAGGCAAAATATGCACTTTTATGCACAATAAAAGTAATATCATTGTATTCAGAAATTTGTGATTCATATAGATAATCTTTCAGCATATTCACACAACAATAGAGAACAAATATGCAAATGCATGAACTTCCTTTCCCTAGTTATTAGACTCAAGTGACGTCTTCTGAGTCCTGAGTCATTTGTTTTACTTTTAAAGTTCAATATAATTCTACACTTAAAAAAATCACTGAAATGAGGAAAAATGATGAAAAAATTCTGCAGGTTACAGTTATGGCACAAATGCAAGTATATTATACTATACTTCGGGTCTCCGCACATACATCTTATATCATAATCATGTATGAAGTATGGTATAGTATACTATATTCTACGATATATATCTATCTAGTCTCAAATTTCTAACCTAGTATAATACAAGCTACAAAGACTTGAAACAGAAGGACATGCATATGAAGAGACCATAATATACGGTTACCAGATATTCCAGTTTCCTGGGACAGTCCCTGAATTTTGCTTTCTGCTCCTGGACAAAATTCGTTCCCGAATTTAATAATTTTTCTCTCAGATACCTCCGGATTTTCATTTGTAATTATTAATATGGTACAATGATCCTTGCAGGGTTATGGTAAATTTGTTAAAACAGCTTTGCTGCTTTTTCATTAACCCATAATTAAAACTGAAAGTATCAAAGTAAAGACATAACTGCATTCGAGTCTTACTTTATTATCAAAGTTAATAAAAGAACTGAACTCGAGGAAAGAAGATACATTTATTCCATCATCAATTAAGCAATTTTTGGGCATCTTCAGAAGAGATGGCTCTTATTTCACAACAAAATTCTTAGTGTCTTTCATGAATTTTATGACAATACTGTTGAATATTCCAGTGCCTGGGTTATTCATTCATAAGATATCTACTAAATGTACGTATATTGCTGAGACCTCCTCTAGAGCGAGAAAAATTTGAATAGACAGTCTATTATTTTTCTTCAAATGTAGATGGACTTGACGTGGATGAGGATAATTTATCTGATAGAATTTCTTGCTTGAAGAAATATGTGACTTCAGAAAAAATGGCAAAGTGGAATGAAGAAAATGCTATTCATTGCTCAAAATGGAGTGGAATTTATATTTTTTCTGAGATAACAATTCCCTGTGCACAACTTCAGAAGTTGATCGAACTATCTCTGCGTTCTCCAGAATAAGTTTAGAAATTGCAAATGCCATGTTTGCTATCTTAACCAACTTCAACATCACATGTCAGGAATTTGCTGAAAAATTGGGATCTAGAGAAGAACTGCTTAAAAATTTACTCTTCTGAAAAAAACAGTAGTTTAGTCTGTAAATAGATTGAGTACCAGTATTTTAATCCTTTAAATTGTGTAAAAACAAACATAATATGTTGAAAGTATTTTTTTGTATATTGATATCCATCCATGGAAATTGTGAAAAAAAAATCTGGTAACCTTATCATAATAGCCGTAAACTGATAATGAACTAATACTGATACCACTACTAACACCACACACTGAAAACAAAGTTATAAAATATATTTAGCAAACATTAATACATGTATGAACACAATGATGTCACTGTTGTCACACACAAGATCACTCTCTACTGATGCTTGCTTTGCAAGTTGACACGGTAACAAGTTGAATACTAAAGTGCTACTTATCTCTATTTATGGTCTTCAATACATTTGTTTCATATACGTTAAGGGTGCTGTCCTAAATTAACTTACTTCGATGATAGGCTAAGAATGTACTAACTCTATTACGATCACTAAAAAGTTTTTTCAATGTAGTGTATATTTCAAACTGTGATCTACCGATTAACAGCATTCACCTAATGTGGACAGCAATATAAAACTATTTTTAAAAAATGTCACTCATACGACACATACTTTCTCATATGTTTCATGCATTAAGGGGAGAGGGTGATTTCAATATGGTGGAAAACGAATTAATTAAAAAAAACTGCTTTAAAATACACTTTGATATGCGAAATACATCCCATAAAATGTAATGCGCATTTATGCCTTTGTCAGCTGCTGCGATGCTATTTTTAAAACTCTGGTGCATAGGGTTTTCAAGGGAAAAGAATGGTTAAACATGGTGGAAAACTAGTATATATTAAAAAAAAAATTCTTTAAGATAATCTTTGAAATGTGACAAAATTTATTACATCAAATTTAATGCGCGTTTATGGCCTTGTCAGCTGCTGTAACGACATTTTTAAAGCTCTGGTGCACAGGGTTTCAAACAACACTAAACTTTATTGCAATGTTCTCTTCACTTTTTGTTAAATTTCACTGTTTGTGTATTTTATGACTTAGTGGAGTTAAGAAAAGGCACTATGGGCTTAACTCCGCCAGTATAAATAAATAATAATTTATTTGCTTTATTCTTATACAAAACGTTATATATATAATGTTGTTATAACTAACAATGCTGGATACATGATATTTGGAACACACATTCCTTAGACTATTAGGAAACTTTTCTCTTTATTATTTTGTTACACTGGATAAATATACCTCCATATTTCAATGAAAGTATCTCTAAATTTCATTCTTAAATTGTAATTGTTTATCTTAAAATTATGAAAGCCAATATCAAAATTGTGCTATAGACCTTATGAAGAAAGTTCTTTTAGGAGTAAAATATCATAGAAGCTTCGAATTTATCTTTAAAAATAACCATTTTAGTGAATTACTGTATCCTGTTAGTCTTTTTCAAAATTTGGACATTTTTTTAAATTAGGCCTAATCTCGAATTTAGGTTGTTACAGCAACGATATATTTGTATATACTGAAAGATGAAAAATGTGCATCAATTCTGAAACAAATTTGAAATTATACCATTCTCTCCCTTAAGTATAAGTTACATCCAATTCCCTTTTCACGTTACACATGATTTTACTGTTTTATAGTTTATTCTTTAGACAGTCATACCTAAAAGTACATCTTGTAACACTAGGCAAGTGTCTTAAAAATGGCCTATTACACAAAAGCATGCAAAAGTAAGCCTACTTTTAACTCAAGCATGGAAAATATTTTTAGCACTTTGAACTGTTTGTGCCAAATGCCAATTGTTTCCCGCCAAAGCCTGCTTAATTAATGTAAAGATTAATTTTTGGTCCCACAGAATTATCTGTGATAGTTACCATTTATTATTAATGGAAAAAAATTCGCTCTGGCACCGAGGATTGAATCGGGATCTTCCAGTTCTATGCACTGGGTGCTCTAACCATTAAGCTATGCCGAAGTTCAACCCACCACACCAGATCGAATCTATCTCCTTTCGTTCTTTTCCCTTATTGACCTTATTACATGTTCGACTTATATAATATATTATACCGGTACTGACATATATTTTAAGTCAACAGTCAACACACAAGGAGTGCACTCAATTGAGTGACTTAGCAATCGGGACTCCTACAGTATATGCACTGTTAGGCAAATAATCTATGTAATCATCACAGATAATTCTATAGGACCAAACATTAATCTTCACATAGATTATTTGCCTACAGTCGCGCTCAAACCTCCTGACGTTTGGCGACCGTCAGTAACATGAGAGCGCGACTTTGTCACAAATACACTCTCCGTCTCTGTCTCTCAGCGGCAGAAGTTTTAAAACTGTGGAGCGCGACCTTTTACCTGAGATTGGTTTGATAGGGAGATGTAAAAGGCTTCATAATAATAATAATAATAATAATAATAATAATAATAATAATAATAATAATAATAATAATAATAATAGTAATAATGATAATAATAAATATCCTCAGACTGCATCGAATGAAATTAAAACCCACAAAATACAGAACAATTAGTTGAGTCAGACGTAAATAATCGTACTCGCTGTGTTTATTTTTGTAATAGTTTTACTTTTATTAGGGTTAATAAAGTTATCGAATAACACAATGGCGCAGTGTGATAAAATAAATTGGATGACAGGCTTAATCTGAAATAGTAATATTCTGTACAAATGAATTGACATGGCCCTAAACAGCATTATGTCCATGCTGTCAAAGCATATTCTTGCAAAAATAGCCTACACATTTCATATATGACGCCTTTATCAAATATCCCGTTTGTTGCGCTCAAGTATCGCATAATACGCTATTTTTGTGAAATATTTTAGATGTAATTTTCAGCAATGTACTGTAACAGGATTGAAGCATTTTGGCCATTGAATGGAAATTTTTGCTGGTTAGTTTGTTGTCCTTTAGTGTACTGAAGTGTCTGTGAGTGTAATGACAATGAGTGTTATACGTAAAGTGTCGGAAAAATTGGAAATCTTACGAAATACGATGAAAACAGTACTCTTAATGGAAAACAACTCTCTGATTCATTAGGAATCCCATCATCGACATTATGGACAGTAACAAAAAATCTCGACTCACTGCAGCTGCGACGTCGGGAGGATATAACAGGAAAGTGAAATGTGGTAAACATGAGGATTTGGAGAACACGCATATAGCAAACTATAAATGACTTTTTTTTTTCGAAAGAATTAAGTACAGTACATATTGTAAATGTCTTTGACGTACAGTACAGTAATTACATAATGGAGTAATATTGTATAACCTTTCATGAATCATGTATTTCAATATTCTAAGCGGCGAGTCTGCGTGTCATACGTTGCAAAGCAGCACTGCCGCTATTGGCTACCGCCGATAAGCGGACACACCTGGAAATGTCGGGAGGTTTGAGCGCGACTATAACAGTGATTATACTGTGGGAGTCCCGGCAGCTAAGTCACTCAATTGAGTGCACTCTTTGTGTGATAACTCTTGACTTAAATTATATGTAAATGCATATAAGTCGAACATGGAGTAAGGCCACTAAGAGAAAAGAACCAAAGCAGAAAGATTCGATCCGGTGCAAGGGTTGAACTTCGGCGTAGCTCAGTGGTTAGAGTGCCCAGTGGGAGACCTGGTTCGATCCTTGGCGCTGGAGCGAATTTTTCTCCATTAATAATCAGTGGCGCTACAGTCTATGAAGGGCCCAAACAGACCAGCCGGCTGCTGGTGTCACGCCCACATGTCGAAGCAGAGATAGACAATCATCCAACCAGAATGGAGGTATTATGTGGTTAGCACGATGATCCCCCCCAGCCATTATAGCTGGCTTTCACAAACGGATTTCACTACCTATCGTAGCTCCCCAAGTGCACCCGATGCTGGGTGGACACCAGTCCCATACACTGGCCGAAATTTTATGAGAAAATTTCTTCCCTCATAAGAACTCGAACCAGCGCGCATTCCGTAACACGAGTGCTAGGCAGGATGTCTTAGAACCAATAATAATAATAATAATAATAATAATAATAATAATAATAATAATAATAATAATAATAATAATGAAAATGGCTCCTTAATTAAATCCCTATATTGAACTATCACTGAAATATAACCAGCATTTTGGATCTCCATGATGTTGATGATCAGCTTATTGGAAGTTTTAATAAATTGCGTCCACTATGTGGAAAATGTAACACATCAAAACAGGTAACTTTTAATTCTTAAATTTATTGCATGTTGCATGTTTTAGACATAAGAATTTCAAATACAGTTTTTCTATTAGAGAGAGGGAGAGGGGAGAGAGGGAGACGGATAGAGAGAGAGAGAGAGATATCCACACGAGTCCCTTGGGAAAAGGCAAATCATATACTAAGACCAAAGCAAACTGGCATCGAGCTGTAAAATCAAAAAGAGAAGACAAAATCTCAATGCATTCTACTGCTAACACGAACAACAGAAAAATGTGGCTCTCTGCGGACAAATGGATCTGTTAAGAAGTAGGACAGTAATAGTGCACATATACGTAAAATGATAATTGGCACAGAATGAACAACAATGACAAGCTAAGGTCAAATTGACAGAATGATCTGTCCCAAGAGCGTAATTTTATAACATTTGATGCTACTTTGAAAATATTATTAAAATTCCGTCTGTTAAAATATTAGCAAAACTTTTTTTGTATATAAAATTGTAAACTCAAATCTCAAAATCCAACGTAATATCGAAATTAACAATTATTGTACTAGAAAAAACATAAAACCAACAACAAATTCTACTAAACTGCCATTTGATCTGTACTGTACATAGGATCCAAATATCCCTGCCAATAGATGGAACAGCCTAAGCATTCAGCGTGCCCACTGAACAGTGTCAAATTGGATAAACCCTTAATTAAATTATATCAAAGGCATGCAACCACTTAAGAAGAAGATGCCGAATTTAAACACAAAATATTCACTGCCATGTCGTAACACTGTTTCTGTGTGCTAAAAAATATTGTGATAGTGTCAAAATTATGTCAATTTAAAAAGAAAAAGTTGTTTATAAGAACATATTTCTGTTTAACATTTGAAAACGTAATAAGGCAGTTCCTTTCAATACGCCAATGCAGTGGTTCCCAACCTTTTTTGACTGACGACACACTTTACTGAACTCCCAAGATATCGCAACACACTTATCTGTTTTTATTATAATAACAATAATACAATAACTACAACCAGTGCTTTTCTTCTGGAGAAAAAGGTGGTGAAACTCTGTGTAGAATATTTTACAGTGGATGGGGAGATGATTCTGTTCACTGCACGGAAATTTTGTTGTTTTTAACCTTCTTTTTGTCCAACTAAGACTTTCAAGGTCTAAGCGGAATTCAAAGCAAAATTATATTAAAACATACTTATTCATACATATTTCGAATCCCTAATAAAAAAAATGCAACAAAAAGGTGCCGGAACGTCGTTCCAGCACGTTCGGCCAGAAAAAAAGTACTGATAACACTTCTATGTAATCCATGTTGAAACTTTCGTACACTACTTTTAACACTTATATAATCACATGAACGCACCCACACAACAGGCAGCGAAGTTGAGATAGCGCCGAGATCTAGTAGGCTCTGAGGATGTTGTTAAGTAGCACCGAAACAGCTGTAAGCCGTACATGCTTACGTAATTAACACGAGTAAGATCGCCATTTAATCAATTATTCTATGTAATGTCGGACATCCAGTGTTGTAGATAAGTCGATGTTAACACGGAATCCAAAATTCTAAAAAGACAAGCAGCAACTTGAATGGCATTAGAAAAAAAGAAAGGTATGTGTCAAAAATCACAACCTATATTATGCTAGATGTCCAAAAAAAGAGTGTTATTATCGTTTTTGAAAACTCACCTTTTTAAATTAATGTGAAGTCTGCGCTTGGTGGGTTATACAAAGTTTCTCTATACTTGACCTTATAGTTGACAGATCAACATGTAAATCATTTCCAAGATGGAGTAGTCTGTTCCTTTGTTTAGATTTTACTATTTTCCTGGTAGAAAATGCTGATTCACACAAGTATGACGATGAAATGGCAGCAAAATGTTTATGGCCCTTTTTGTAATTGTGGGATATTGATATCGTGCACAAATCCAAAAAGACTGCACTGAGTTGTCTAGAAATTCTGATTTCATAGTAGAATCGCATGACAAATCTAGCAACTCATTTTTCTCGTTGACAGGTTGATGACATTTTGAATGTTGATTTCACCAGAAGTACATAAGGAGAAATTACCCATTCTATCTCTGAAACGGACAAGCTTAGTATAGGGCAGTACTTTATTACTGAAGTTTGTAATGCATTTAGGTGTTCTGCTATTAACTGCTTCAGGCATTCTTTTAATTTTCAGCAAGTTGATTTTCAAAACTCTCAATTAAAGGAAATTGCAATAATACCTGCTATAACCGAAGTCTCCCAAAACTTCAGTTTTTTTTGTAAAATTCTTGAATTTTGTCTGTGGCTGAAGTAATAGTTCCTGTTTTGTGTTGCATGCTTGCATTTATAGAGTTCAGTCTCTCGAAAATTTTGGCAAGATATGCTAGTTTCGCACACCAAAAATTATTTTCAAAGGTTTAACATCCTCTGACTTTTCGTCCTAAAAAAAATAAGCTCATCTTGAAGCTCTACCATTCGCATCATTGATTTACTCCTAGAAAGCCAACGAGTTCCAGTGTGCAACAATAAATTGGTATGCTCAGTCTCTACAGACTCCCAAAGCTTTTGAAACATTCTAAACTTAACTTGTCTTGTTTTTACATAATTTATCATTTTAATAGTCATAATTACTTAAGACAGATTCTAAAAGTCCCCCTTCAACAGTTCTCGTAACAATTAACTCCCTGTACAAGAATAATGCGTGGTCATTACAGTCGGGTTCACTACTCTCACGAAACTTATAAAACCTTTAATTGTCGCTGTTAATGACGCTGCTCCATCTGTGCAAAGAGAGATGCAATTTTCCCAGGAAATATTATGTCCAACAAAATAATTATTAATACAATCATAAATATTTTTGTCTGTGGTAGTGGTTTTGAGTTCTTGGCAAAATAAAAATTGTTCAATAATATCTAAATTATATTCGAACCTAATAAAGTTATAAAATAGTCCCGCCGCTCTAATTTCCGGCAGCCAATCGCATTGCAGGTCGGCTCATTTAAACGCGTGCATCTTGTGATTCGCTTATGAAGACGTTATTCATTTCTTAAGGCTCGATAAATCCTTAATATAATCGCCCACCATTTTGGCTCTTTCGTTGGCGTTCGCAGAAAGCACACGAAGACGTTATTTGCCGCTCAATTATTTGCTGAATTACAGTGTGTTTGATTTATTATCATAGGAGCTATAACATGATAATGTTTAACTGTGTGGCAAATAGATCCTTGTATGGTAGCTCGGCAACGAAAGAACAAAAATGGCGAACGATACTACCTACCTAGACTTTATAGAGCCTTCACTTCCTAAGACGTAAGCAAAGAGGAGGAGTCGCGCCAGGACTAACAGCGTCGCGACTATAATTGGCATTTACCACTTGTGTCATGACTTTCGTCGTTCAAAATATTCTCTTGGTTTTGAAGCTACATGAGAATGATTACTTTCTAAATGTCTTTTTTAGTTTATTCGGCACCAGCTACTGATTTGACAAAACATTTCCGAAATATAAAACACTCGGGATTTTGTTTATATTCATCTCCACGCCAAGTAAAACCATATTTACGAAACGCAGTACATTTTAGTGAATCCTGAAAGAAATTTTCGCTCACATTATTTGAATTGGCATGGCTGTCATCTCTAACTCAGAATTTGATTCAGATTGTCTTTTTCAAATTAAAAATTTGTCCATGATAAAATCTAAATAAAGCATTTTTGATCAAATAGTCGCACTATCACCTGCTCACACGTATATATTGAAACTGACCAATTGCTCTGACAATAATTCTAAACTCTGTTTATTACTAAGTGAGAAGAATAAACGAATTACTAAGCATTGTTGCAGGTGTTCACGTTTCATTGGTGTCGTCTGTCTCAAAATAAAATGTACCACATCAAAGACTTATTTGTAAATAAATAATGCGTTGTAAAGAGACTTTCTGGATGGAATAAAATTTTATTTTTCAATTCCAAAATTTCGCGACACACTCCATGGGGCTGCGTGACACACCAGTGTGTCGCAACACACCGGTTGGGAACCCTGAGGTATGAATTACAAAAGACGATGTCCTATTTTATTTTTGTAAAATACAGTACACTAAATGAAAAATGGCTCTCTATTGATGTCACATTCTGACACTAATTATTGTAATCGGAAGTGTAGAAGTTGTTAATGAGCCTGATAACAAGAACAATAGTGATAGTGCAGTGCAGATAAGAAGATAGATACAGATTAAGATATTAAAGCATTGTTTGCTACAATTAATTACTAAAGCTGTTATTACCATCTTCTCCTTACCTATGGTATACCGATTTTAATATAACTTATACAAATAACTCACAGCCTCAATAAGTTTATATTTCTAATCCAAACTTCTTCGTAATTAAACAGACACGAGAGACATACAAAGACTTATATGATTTATAAAGACAGATTTTAAAAATGAGCAAAAACTTAACAGTTCGAGTTGGTCTGCAGAAATTCCAAGAGTACCGGTATTTGAAGAGCTTCTCACTTTCAGAACGTTTCAAGGAAGATTCTATTATAAGTTGGACATTCTTAATGCTAAAAGAGAAAGAAATAGTAGATGTGGCAAGAGGAAAGAGTTCATAAATTTAAAAAAATGTTTCCTGACTTTCCACATTATTCACGCTAATCAGTTATGCAGATGAAAGCAAAAAGCCTAGTCTAAGCTTGTAAAAAATATGATCATATAATGATGGGATTTGATAGTAATGAGTCCACACCTGTGGAGTAACGGTCAGCGCGTCTGGCCGCGAAACCAGGTGGCCCGGGTTCGAGTCCCGGTCAGGGCAAGTTACCTGGTTGAGGTTTTTTCAGGGGTTTTCCCTCAACCCAATATGAGCAAATGCTGGGTAACTTTCGGTGTTGGACCCCGGACTCATTTCACTGGCATTATCACCTTCATCTTATTCAGACGCTAAATAACCTCAGATGTTGATAAAGCGTCGTAAAATAACCTACTAAAATAAATAAAAATAGTAATGAACACTGAAAAGTCGAAAAAGAATAAGAGTTCAGATATTGTTGGCGAAATTATTCTGGCACTTCGAAAATGTTAGACTACTGTATTTGAAGTGGTCACTCCTTGCGAGCTTGAAGATAGGCAATAATATTGGACAGCAGCCCACTGAACAGTGTCAAATTGGATAAACCCTTAATTAAATTTATATCAAAGACATGCAATCACTTAAGATGATGCCAGATTTAAACACAAAATATATGCTGCCATGTCGTAACAGTGTTTCTATGTGCTAAAAAATATTGTGATAGTGTGCAGAACTTACTATCTGACAATCATAATTTAACCAACCTGGGTACTTGATTGATTTTTTCAATTTTTCATTTAATTTTTACATGAACATGTCAGGTTCTTTTAGGCAACTTATATGACAGTGTTTAGGATAAATTTCGAACCGAATTAAAGAACGTAAAAAGTGTTCCTTTCACAACAGACTGTTGGTCCTCCAACAGGCAAGATGGATACATAACAGTTACACGTCAATACATTACTAGTAACCAATTAACTGTGTCAGATACCCGCTTTAGTGCCATTTTATCCCATTCACAACTACTGCCAGTCCCATCAGTAAGTCGGTTGGTCAAACTTGAGATCTCCGTCCTCAGATTGTCACTTCCCTCCAAACCTCCACATTCCTCCATATACACCCTCTACAACCTACAGTAGTACAGATCACCGGTGGAGAGCTTTATTCATAACCCTTGATTTCTCCACTGGTTGTAGTTGCTTCACTGAACAGCACTAATCCCAGGTGGTGGTGGGTTTTTCCTTGTTGCCAAACACTTACAGAACACCCCCGTGGTTCACTCAGGTTTCTATCAAGTTGAGCACTGGTCTTTCCCGAAGGTAAATGGCAGTTGGAGGGTTGTGCCAACCACACTACCTCAGTCTAGTGTCGAGGTCAAGAAAGCATACCCCTTAAGCACATATGTATAAGGGATATCATTATCTTCATATCAGAAACAATTCAATTTATAAAAAAAAGTAAAATGTCTCATTTTTGGATTATAGGGAATGCATTTTGATGCAATGCAGACACCAAGTTCGTCTTTTATATGGATGCATATTAAATTCTTTCATTTAGGTGAAGTATGCCTCTGAATAATAATTTGAATTCAAGAAAATAAATTATAGACGATAATTTGCAACACAATAAAGGAAATAAAGTTACAGAAATACAATGGCACACCTGGACCAAGCTAAAGGAAGTTAAGAAATCAGCAGTATGACGATAACTGTACTTTCATCCACCATCATACTTATAGGCTTGCTACTGTATCCGTGCGTTTTTTTTAAGCGCTTCAGTAAAGCACTTCATGCCTTTGTTGCAGCAAAATGAGTGTCGAAAAAAAACGCAATTAAGTCAACTGACTGCAAAATGGTGGACAATTAATATTGGCTTGTATTACTGCAGTAATAAATTTAACCTTAATAAAACCGAACATGTTAAATAGTTTCGACTTCCATGACGATGACATGGAATTATTATTACTAGATGATTTTAACAATAATAAACGTTGCAAAAGACCAAAACTCACATTCCGCCACGATGGATCGTGCAGCAAACTCGTAAAGCGATGTTTTGATTTGCTGCTGCGCTTTATGTCTTGTTTTAAAAAAACGCACGGTATTTCTGCACTTGGCTTCAAAAATCTAAAAGTGTCATAGGCTTGCCATTGTATTTCTGCACTTGGTTTCAAAAATCTAAACGTGGGTGTTACATTGTTTTCCCCTATACTCTTCAATTATTTTCCAACTTCGTGATCTTTCATTTATGTCGCTGAAAGCAAAGATCGCTGATATGATAATATTTCTATTAGTTTGTTACACAATGTGTAGTTGAAGGTGACTGTCTACCGCAATTGACAACCCAAACCACATAAAATGTTTTTTTCTAGAATCGCCACTGTAAGACAAATTTTATTTTATATCTTCAGAAACTTTGTGTCCTCATGAAACTCAATTCAGAGATAGTTTCTTACATTAATATTTTTCGTTATATGTGGTATTTATTAACTATAAAACAAACTACAACAGGCCTATACTGTATGTCAATTAGAAGAGACAGTAAGAAAATTTAAAATGGATAAATTTATCAATAAGACTGAAGTTACAGTTTTTCTTACAGATAACATCAGGAGTGGGATGCAGTGGTAGACTCATTCCTCACGGTGCACTCTGGGCAACAAAACCATTTTTCGGCAAAGTAATCTACCAATACACAGCTATACACTGCAGAATCAGAATCATACAAGCAACATCCACAACTCACTCTTCTAAGAGTGAAGAGCTAATAATTGCACAATGGAATGCTAGAGCCTTATTGCAACATAAGGAAGTCGAGTTAATTACAATTCTCAATAACAGGAACATAAATGTTTTCACTATTATGGAAGCAAATTTGAAGAAGGAACATGTCCAGAAATTACAATTCTCTGGCTACAACGCATATAGATTTGAAAAATATAGACAAATAGCAACTGGCATCATTGTGGGAGTCAAAAATGATATAATAGCTTCATTTAATATTATTAAGCATAAGGGAGAAAGCAATGATAAATCAGAGATTGTTAAACTTGATATATCACACCCTTAAAATAATACTGTCGTAACTAGCCTACCAAAAGTTAGTTTTGAGTAAATGCAAGATAAACATTTCAAAGTCGTATGAAAAAGGAGGATTATCAAGTATCAGTATGAGTCCTACAGACTTTGCCCTTGAACTTAGCAATACGACAGTCCTACTGTTTGACGGAGGATTAAATAAAGATTACAAACTGCCTGTAACTCAAAATTCAATTTTTGAGAGTTACGACAGTATTATTCTAGGGATGCAATATGGACACTAAATAATCACTACAAAATCTATGTCATTTACAACCCATCAGGTCATATACCCCTGTTAGACAATATTAACAAAACCCCCAAAATAACACTTATAGCAGACTTTAATGGTCATTCACCTCGATGGAATTACATAAACTCAGCAGGAAGATCTATAGAGGACTTTATCGATTCTAATAATCTGAGCTCATTTACAAAACGGGACTAATCAACATACATTCACAACACTGGAAGCACAACAAACTCTGACCTATTAATGGTATCTACAGATATCAGTTCATCTACTACTAGAACCGTAAGTGAGGATCCAGGTTTTGGACACAGAATAGTCCCAGCAACAATAAACATCATAAAGAAAACATCAAGACCTAACTCATTTACAGAGAATTATTGGGATGTTACAGAGGAACTACTGTATCTGGTGAAGACCCCTGTGTTGCCTAACACAACTTATAAATTCAAGGGTGGATCAACCAGGACTTGAACCGGGCCCCCTGCCTCATAAGTCCTGTGCGCTAGCACTGAGCCACTATGGTAGTTTCAATGAAAATAAAAAAAAAATGATGAAAGGAATAAATTCTGTATTTAAATCTTCTTCAGCATAACAAAAACATTAGCATGGCTAATGTTTGTACAATGAAGCAAGATCAAGGTCATATCAGAACTAATATTTGCACTAGTAAGTCTCTTATGTAATGGATTATGGGAGTACTTTTAATGTTCCTTGGTACAAAAAAAAAAAACTTCATCCAGTATAAACATCATATTGTATAAGAAAGCAAGGGAGATCACATTATTAGAAGTAAAATTTTCATGAATAACTCAATTCTTAAGTAAGTATATTCTTTCACTTAGGCTATGAAATGTAGTTTGTCAAAAATAATGTACCAATGAATACATCGACATTTAAAAGTATGAGTACAATATATTTCTTATTTAAATCCTCGACCCAGAATAAACAAAATATCACCATGCCCACTGTTGGTAAAAGAAAGCAAGGTATAAGATCTCATCAGAAGTAAAATTTGTATTACTAACTCAATTCTTACACAAAAAAATTCTTTCACTTTGGCTATGAAATGTCGTATGTTGAAGAAAAAGATATCAATAAAAAGAAGTTTAAATGGGTCATGGAAGCAATACATTCTGTACTTCAGTTCTCTTTACAACAAAACATCAGCAGTGAATTCTCTCCACCCTAAGATGAGTGATAGTCTTCTGTTACAGAAAACATTTCAGTTGGCAGCAGCCCCCAGGCCGGGACAATGACATGTCTTTCAATGGGGGGGTTGTGTAGCTAAGGGTATGCTATTGTTACAAGTGAGAGTTCATGCTACCAACATAACTACTGTTGCTATCACGTACATTCTGATCTCTCCAGTGCAGAGAGACTTTCCTTCCGCACTCTATAAAAAGTAAGGTAGAATATGTTTAAGAAAAGATGTAGGGCTATTAATGAAAATATTGACGTTGAAAAGGTTAGAGAAGCAGTAAAATGTGTATTTTTAATGTTTTTCCGTACAAAAAAGAGTCGATCTGTGTAAACAAAACATCATGTTTGTTGTATAAAGAAGACAGAAGATTACGTCAGAAGTAAAATTTGCATTAATAACTCAACTGTTACACAAATAAATTCTCTACTTTCATTTAGTTTGGCAGTGAAATGTTTTATGTTAAAAAAAAATGATGTATCAAGACAAATGTTATCCAAAGACTCGACTCACTCAACCCAGTATAAATAAAACATCAGCATGGCTATTGTTGGCATAAGAAAGCAAGACAGAAAATCACATCAGAAATAAAATTTGCAATATAGGTAATAACTGACTTTTATACAGTATACCTAAGTGAATTCTTTCAATTAGGTTGTGAAAATATGTCATATGTAGAAGAAAAAGATGTCAATGAAAATATCAAAGTTTGTAAACATTAATTATTACAGCAATAAATTCTCTATTTGAATTCTCTTCAGTACGAAAAGGCACAACTCAAGATAAATAAAATATGAGCACAGCAACTGCTGAAGAAAGATCACATTAGAAATAGAATTTGCACTAATAATTTACTTCTTGCCTAAGTAAATTCTTTTACTCAAGCTTTGAAATGCCACATTGAAGAAAAAGGTATGTCCTGAAAATCTTTGAAACATTATTATGAAGAAAAGATGTGTCAGTGGAAATATCACAGTTTAGAAAGGTTGGGGCAGAAATAAATTATTTATTAAAATCTTTTTTAGTACTAAACGGCTTGGCTTATGAAAGCATCAGCATGATTACTATAAGGACATTAATATATCAATTTATAAGTAAAGTACCCCTAAATTCATTTGCTTATGGTATGAAATGTCAGGTCTTGAAGAAATAGATGTTGCAAACATCGAAGTTGAAAATGATAAGGACAGCAATAAGTTCAGTATTTTATGTTGTTTGTAAAAGAAAGAAAAAAAAAAGCGGCCGGGTAGCACAGTTGGTAGAGCAGCTGGCTACGGACTGTAAGGTCCGGGGTTCGATCCCAGGTGGTGACAGGATTTTTTCTCGTTGCCAAACTTTCAGAACGGCCCCGAGGTTCACTCAGCCTCCTATAAAATTGAGTACCGGGTCTTTCCCGGGGTAAAAGGCGGTCAGAGCGTGGTGCCGACCACACCACCTCATTCTAGTGCCGAGGTCACGGAAAGCATGGGGCTCTACCTCCATGCCCCCCAAGTGCCTTCATGGCATGTTACGGGGATACCTTTACCTTTGTAAAAAAAAAAAAAGAAAAAGAAAAAATTCAACCCAGAAGAAAAAAATCGGCATGGATACTGTTTGTATGAAGAAGCAAGGCAGAAGATCACAATGGAAGTAAAATTTTCATTAATTATTCCATTCTATAAGCAGAGGTTTTATAACTTATGCTGTAAAATGTACGTAAAATGTTTTAGAATAAAATGTATCACCGAAAATATTAATGTTTATGACGGTTATAAAAAGACTCGATCCAGGATAAACAAAACTTTTCTTTTAACTACTTGACTTTTCGTCATTCACCCAGTCAGTTGTGTACCAATTAACCAACAGTGTTTTTGCTCAGGTTGCGCCATAGGAGGCTGGTCTACAATACACCCATAATGAGATGATGTAGGAAAAGAGGAGCTCCCAGAGAGTGTTACCTGGACCACGAGCTTGCCCAACACATTATAAATCAGGAGTATGCCAGGTATCGAACCCGGATTCACAAGATTATAAATCCATCACTCTAGCTATAAGACCACCATGGCAGGATAATATTTCAACATGGCTAATGTTGGTAGTGTAAGAAAGCAAGAAGGAAGATTACATCAGAGGTAAAACCTGTATTAATAACTCAACATTATGTACAGGGTGGCACACGGGAACAGAAGATTTTTAATCGATTAGTGCAAAGTCATACTTGAAGTTGGTAAGACTGTGATACTGCTATACTGTTTCTTAGGCAATGCTATTTCAGAAGTCATGAGGCAGTGGATGGGAGAGCATCGTGCATTCGCAGTAAATAAATGATTGTTGTGAAGTTGCACGTCATTTTCAACTTTGGCATCATGATCCGGTTCCGTCAGCCCATGATGTGAAGACATAAGTTGAAAGATTTCAATCAACAGGTGCTACCCTGAGCAAGAAGCATCCAGGACCAAGAAGAAGTGTTTGAATGCCAGAGACAGTCAAGCAGTCAATGCCGCCATCCAGCAGAGTCCACAACGTTCTGCACTGCGGCCTGCTGTGTCGTTAGGTTTGGCTTGCCGCACTGTGGCCAGAATATTGCCTCCAGATCTAAAATTGCATCTGTACAAGCTTCAGGCTGTCCAACAATTGCAAGCTGGCTGCAAGATCTCCCATTTCCGCACGCCACCCTATACATAGGCCTAAGTAAATCCTTCTTTCACTTAGGATGTGAAATGTCATGTTGAAATAAAAGATGTATTAACGAAAATATCGAAGTTTAAAAGACTTATGGCAGCAATATATTCTGTATTCAAACCATCTTCAGTATAAAAAGATTCGAATCAGGATCGCAAGACAATCGAAACATCGGCATGGTTACTGTTGGTATAAGCAGACAAGATGAGAGATCATAACAAAAGTATTTCATTAACAACAATTCTTAGGTAAGTAAATTCTTTCATGTTGACCATGAAATGTCATGTAGAAGGAAAAGATGCATTAATGAAAGTACCGAAATTAGTCTGCTTAGCAAAAATAAATTACCTATTTAGGTCTAAATCCTCTTTCGTACAAAGAGGCTCAAGCCAGGATAACATCAAGATAGCTAGTTTTGGAATAAGGAAATAAGGAGAAAGATCACACCAGATGTAAAATTTGCATTAATAACTCACTCCTTATGCATAGTAAGTAAAGTCTTTCACTTAGGCTTTGAAATGTCATGTCGAAAAAATGACATATCAAGGAAACATCAATGTTTTAAAAGGTCATGATAGAAACAAATTATCTATTTAGGCCTAAATCCTCTTTTGTACAAACTCCACTCAGAATAACATCAAGATGGCTACTGTTGGCATAAGAAAACCTAGGCCTACATAAGATGACATCATAAATAAAATTTGCATCAATAACTTAATTCCTACATGGTGATGGTGGTGGTGGTCATGATGGCAGTGGTGGTGGTCATAGCAGTGGTCATAGCAGTGGTGGTGATCGTAGCAGTGGTGGTAGTTGTAGTGGTGGTAGTGGTGGAAGTAGCAGTAGAAGTTGTAGTACAGTAGTACCTATTTGGGGATTATTTGAAAACTTATTGACTCTTGTACATCGGCACGTCAACCTCAAGGCTTATTGTGCTACCCTATAAACTTTCATAGAGGATCAAAATTTGACTGGATTTTGTTCAGATGGAGCAAGTACTATGTTGAGGACAATGTCTGGAATGTCAAGAAAGCCGTTCGAGAAATGCCCTGGCACTGCTTGAGTCATAGGCTTCAGCTTGCCTTGGATGATGCGATAAAATCTATTTTCCAAATAAATGACTTCAAAATTTTCATAGACAAGATCTGCACATATTACTACACATCGGCAAAAATTCAATTGAACTAACCAAGATTTCTGAAGATCTGACTATAGACATCAACACGATAGGAAGAGTATTAGAGAGTTGGACAGAGTGGCAGTGCTGTAAAGGCAGTTTGGAAAACCTACACAGCTCTCTACTTTCATTTTGTGGAGAACAATGAAACACAAATCCACTCCAGCTTGAAAAACCTGAACTTTTTAGAAGATCTTGTTTTGATGATCGATATTCTTGAAGAGTTGTCTTTGTTCTCTTTAGCTTTTCAAATCAAGGAACAGACATACTGAAAGCTGATATACTTATTAAAAGATCTATAGGGCCCGGAATATAATAAATGGCGAAGAAGGACAGTATTAGAATATGCTTCAAGAAACCATTTCTTCTGAGCCATATAATAACATTCCATTTGGAATAGACAACGCGTTTAAACTCTTGCCAAGGAATCAACTGGTACAAAGCATTACTGACAACATGGAGAACAGATTTCAGGATGGAGATGAGTATAATAAAGTTTTACCTTTGTTTTCATTGTTGGAACCGAATAACATGGCCAGGTGATGTCATAATTTCATCCTGGCTAGAGGGAGAGATAAAATTGGAGGCCTTACGCAAGAAAGATCAAGTACAAATTAACTTATATGTAAATGAATTTAGAGATTTCACTGACGACAGAGATCTTACTGGAAGACAAATACCATCAAGTGTAAAGAAAGCCAAGATGATAATCAAAATTATTGCTGTCAGTTTCGCTGAAGCAGAAAGGGCATATAGTCTTATGAACTGTATTTGCACACAACAGGGGAACAGGCTCAACGTCAGCAACATTTCGCACTTGATGTCAACCAAGCTCATGGATCTGCCTCTCAAAGAATAGAATCCAACAAAGTATGTGAAGTCGTGGCTGAGAAAAGGGACCCATAATGCAAATGATCTGAGGATAAAAAGAGAGGGACGAGGAACTAGCCTCAGAAAACGAGAAAGGGGTTTGGAGTCTTTTTTTTTTTTAGCCTAAGCTTAGGTGTTTTAAAGTTGCCTATGTAATACCTCTTGCCCATTGAAATCATAAATCACAATATAAACATTATTTTTGTCACTACCTTCCTTCCAATAGATTTTTATTCACTGTATTCCTAATATTCGTGAGAGAATAGGTTGTTAATGTGTTTATCACCACTGATAATAAGTAAATCTACCATGTTATCAATAGAATTCAGGCAATTTTAGACTACAAAGCTGAATACGACCGACATATTTAAGGATAAAACACAGGGAATTGACTCCCAATTTAACTATAAGCCTATTCGTGACATAAACCAAACCTACATAACTGGTCACAGATTAGCCATACTGAGCTACGTTATCTGCATGAATAACATTAACATTTTTTCTGAAATTTTATCATACACATTGGTCACATTTAAACTTTCTTCATGCTGTCGTACAATCGAATTCAGCGTTGAAAACTGTACTAGGCCTAATTACTTTACTACAAAACATAATTCTGCTTTATAATAAAACATTAACTTACATCAAAATACCTAAATGTAAGTGAAAAATATCAATACTTTCTTTAAAGACTGTTGTCTTATTATAGCTAAAGAAAATTCAACAATTCATACCCAACCAATTCATATGTAAATTAAAAGAATATGATTACTTCAGATTATAACATTAGTGTACGACTTACTTCAAATCATAACATTAGTGTAGGAATATCACTGGAATAAGAGCATGCAGATATCTTTGAAAATGAATAATTATATTCCTACTTACACAGTGAATTCTTCATTCCATTTGGGTTGGTAAGTGCACTTCACTACTTCAGTTTTTCTGGGTGTTTTATCATCAATTGAGAGCTCCACATAAGGATTTGGTTTCAGAAAACTACTACCTCCTCGTAGATGAGCACATTCAACTGGAACAATAAATACTAATGAATGACAAACTAATACACTAAAAGAAGAAACGATTTAATGTAGTAATAAGAATTTGCACTTACCTGTAACACTAAGCTGGTAAAAACCAGGAGATGCTGATTCTGACATGATAACTTAATCGTCATATATTCAGTAAAGTTTCATATCATACTGGAGTACTAGCCATCATACCGCTCCCACTCTACATGAAATAAAATATAAAACAGTTATATTTAAATTATACTCAAGTATATACTTCACTACGTAAGTTATTTCTGATAAATATGAAGTTCAATGTTATTACAAAGCAAAATTTCTTATATAATCTGTGACAGCAGTTTGACAAATGGTCTTTACATCTAATTTCAGTGTAATAAATATACCGACACAGTCTAAAAATTATACATGAACTACAATAATTTATCTCTGGATAATTGGAACTACGATTTTTATGAGTAAGTCTACACTGTTTTCTCATAGATCTAGATGTTTTGCTAGGCTAATCAACCAAGACAGAAAGTTCAGTAGAAAACAACAGCACTTACATAAACTTCCGTTCTCGACGTAATAGCATCATCACATCTTTGGCTATTTTCACTTTGTTCTGAAATATTAAATTACCTATTGAGGCTTTTTTAGAATGAAAATGTTCACTTCGTCACGAATATGGTTATCAGGTTCAGCTGCCCACTATTTGTCCACCATTGCGATACATGACGTCACACAGTGCAAAACAATTCTACGTTCATAAGCAAACTATGGTCCTTGTTTCGTTTACTGGAATTCGTATGTACAGCACAAACTCCTTCAGCAGTACCACATGATCACTGAACTAATGAACGACATTTGGAAAGAGACTACAAAATTTCTATACTACAATAGTTATTATTTCTGTGACTATAACAACGTTTAAAAAATGATCAAAATGAAACTACTAATGACATAGATACCTATGGATCTCGAAATAAGCATAAATCTGCGTACTGCTATGACTCAGAGGATAGCGCGTGCTCTTCCCAACCAAGCGGTCCGTGGTTCGATTTCCGGCCTGGGTCAAAATGTATCTTCATTCAACTCAAGAGGACTATATTTATAGCCCTCTTGATTCGTCCTGTGACGTCTCCGCCGTAGCCCTGCATCTTGCTGATCACACGTTCAGGTAGGACCCGAGGACCGTTATGGGAGAGTCTAGTGTTAGACCAAAACATGTAAATAATATTGTCGCGTTTTGTTGAAGAAGAAGTTGTTAACGGATCAAACAGATTGGTTCCCCCTTTCTCCTCCTATCCCTGATGATTGAGCTAATATTTTCCTTCGAAAATGCTGGATCTAGGTAGCGCTGCATAAATCACCAAGTTCACATGTCAGTTATTATCAGGCAAAATTTAACGGTGTAATTGTAACTATTATTTTATTATTTTCGATTATGCTACAGTTGTCAATTTCCATTTCCCATCAGTTTGTTCGGTTCACTGCACATTTTTTTTTATTTTATTTTAGTAGGTTATTTTACGACGCTTTATCAACATCTTCGGTTATTTAGCGTCTGAATGAGATGAAGGTGATAATGCCGGTGAAATGAGTTACACAGCATTTGCTCATATTGGGTTGAGGGAAAACCCCGGAAAAAACCTCAACCAGGTAACTTGCCCCCACCGGGAATCGAACCCGGCCACCTGGTTTCGCGGCTAGACGCGCTAACCGTTGCTCCACAGGTGTGGAAACTGCGCAATAATGAACTAATTATTTTGTATCTCATCATTCATGAAATCTCTCAAATTTCTCATTCATTCTTTCTTCGTTCTTTTCTGTAACATAAATAACATGTAGGCTATATTGAAACAAAGCAAATCGTTTTCCTTATTCTAACGCTAGCATTCTTATAAAAACTCATAATGAGAAATAAATAGTAAAATTATTGTAGAAGCGTGGAATATTATCCTAATTTCTACTCTCTCTAGTTTATATTAATTTATTTGTTGAAGCCTAGATTATATATATATATATATATATATATATATATATATATATATATATATATATATATATATATATATATGATCTAGGGTTGAAGCTATATTGTTGACTGGAACAACATTTTTTTTTTTTTTTTTTCAGAAATGTATATTTATTTAAGTACCGTCGCAAAATGGACCCATGCCTTTTACAAGATGTATGTAACATAGTACATGATTCAGTATAAAAAATACAATTTACATTATAACACTCTGGAACAACATCAATAATGAGAAATTGGTACATGTATTCTTCATAGAGGGCAGGTATTTCTTGAAACGATTCTAATATGGTTTTATTATGCTTCCATCTACAGGTAGATATCGCAATTAAGTGTCCTTCTATTGGAACTAGTGCCATCTGGTGGGACGGCAAGAAACTAGCTCACATGCGTGGACAGATTCTCAAGTCCCGACTTGCAAAGTGGGATAGTAAATTGTAACTTTTTATATAAATTTACGTGAGAAATATAAATACTCAATAAAAATAACGAGGAATTGACACAGTCGCTAATTTGCTGGTGGAAACGTGTTTTGTAATTCACTGGCCATACTAGAACCTCTTACATATTGGTATTTTTTAAATTTTATTTAGCTAGTAAGCAAAGTAAGTACAAATTCAAAAGTATATACAGCAACAAAAAATATTTCTAGCCGCTATCGTAAGAACCAGGCGTGCATCGACATCTGAACGTGAGGCCAGCCGTTGGCTGGTCGGTCATGGTCCTTCATGGGCTGTCGTGCCTCGGATTATTATTATTATTATAATTATTATTAACTATTATATTATTATTATTATTATTATTATTATTATTATTATTATTATTATTATTATTATTTGAAGCATGCTGACAATAGACAATATACAAACAGAAATAACATATGTCTTGTACATTTTAAGCTATTATAATTATAGTCTTAAAAATTGTGTTAATAAACTGCAACTATGTATACGTAAAATGTAATAATAATAATAATAATAATAATAATAATAATAATAATAATAATAATAATAATAATAATAATATATTTATTTATTTAATCTGGCGGAGCTAAGGCCAGCCAGAATCTAATTCTAATTTATTTTAATTTTAATAGGTTATTTTACGACGCTTTATCAACATCTAAGGTTATTTAGCGTCTGATGAGATGAAGGTGATAATGGCGGTGAAATGAGTCCGGGGTCCAACACCGAAAATTACTCAGCATTTGCTCATATTGGGTTGAGGAAAAACCCCGGAAAAAACCTCAACCAGATAACTTGCCCCGACCGGGCTACCAGGTTTCACGGCTAGACGCGCTAACCGTTACTCCACAGGTGTGGACTAATTCTAATTGAATAGGCCTACAATTGGTTACACAGTTAGGCTGTTAGCTATTACTTATTACATTAATATCTAGACCGTAAAACAACATGAAAGTGAATAATGAAAGTAAAAATAAATAATGAAAGTTAGATAAGTAATGTTAGTGAGACAATAATAAACATTGGTAAGAAGTAGTAGTAGTAGTAGTAGTAGTAGTAGTAGTAGTAGTAGTAGTAATAATAATAATAATAATAATAATAATAATAATAATAATAATAATAATAATGAGATAATTCAAATATTTATTCTGTGATAGGCCTATAGCCTATACAACCACTAAACATTGAGAAAGTTAACAGCTATATTTGTTAACGAGAAAAATATTTCCTTAGTCTATTCTTAAATTGATTTGATGTCTAACAGTCCCTGACATTACTCGGTAGGGAATTCCTAAGTCGAGGAACAGCCACAGTGAAAGAAGATGAATATGAGCATGTTCGGTGGGAGGGAATGGATAATATTGAGGAGTGTTGTGATTGTGTGTCTAGATTATGGTGGGTGGATAAATTTTGAAAACGAGACGCAAGATAGACAGGAATGGAGAAATGCAATATGTGAAAGAGGAGGAAAAGACAGTGGATTTTCATACGATCTTCTAAACGGAGCCAGGAAAACATTTCGAAGGATGGTGTTACGTGATGAGCCCGGCGAATATTGCAGACGAAACGGGCGCACATATTATGAACACGTTGCAGTCTCTGCGCCGAAGTAACAGACATCACAGCAATCGAAGTGGGGCATCACGAGTGTTTGCACTAAAATCTTTTTCTGGGAAAAGGGTCGAAAATTCTTCAATCGTCTAATGGAGTGGATTAGTGAGAATACTTTTTTACAAGTTTCTGCGACTTAAATATTCCAATTTAAACTTTTATCCATATAAATAACTAGATTCTTTACTGATTTACTGAATGGAATTTCGGTGCCGTATATTTTAATCGGAGACAAATTTGATATGGTAATAGTGCTTAACAAATGTAAATGACCCACAATTGACTGCGCCCCTGGTCAAAGTGTTAGAGGCTATTGTCTCTCTCTAGAGGTTTCCGTACTTTTTCCCAAATCCGCATTCCCAAATATCAAGTTTCCCGAAAAATCTTTTCCTGAAATCAGATTTCCTCAATCCGAATTCCCACCTCACATTTTCCCGACATCTTTTATTTATGTTTTCCCGAAGGGCACTTTCCCAAATGGTAATGAAAGTACAAATTAAATGAGGAGCAAAATTGCAAGATAGGCTACTTCAATCTGTGCAAGTGCTGAGTGTGCTGTATTCAAATTCTATAAAGTGAAATTATAACCAAGTGTCCTTAGAGAGTCAAGCCGTCTATTGCTGGCATTGTAATCCTGAACTATAAGTCTACTTCGTCTTTGAAGATGTACATAATCAATTTCTCTTCGGCTGTGTCCGCACGCGCGCTATGGACCAAGTGGCCACCGCAATCTTCGTACATAATCCTCTGGATGTTTTAGTGTGGGGTTATGTGAAAGATGGTGTGTACGCTACAACAATGCATGACTTTCATGATCTCCGTAGAAGAATTTTGGATGCCATCACCCCATCACCTCTACAATCATGGTTTGAGTGTCCCTCTCTTGTTTTTGAAGTTCAGTCAGTCAGGTGTAAAAACGTTTGGATGTTGTTTCCTGAACACTACTTACAAGCGAGTGTAATGTCCTTCCGATAAATTGTTTGCACGATGTTCGTTGTTTATAGTAATGTCATACTGATTCCTCAACTGTACATCGTATTGCGGGAAAGCAGTACACCTTTTGCCACGAGCTTGTTATGTCAAGAGATGTATGTAACAACTAAATAATCAAATATAGGGAGTAAATGGGCGCAAATGCTAGTGCCAGAAGCATATGGGTCTCAGTTTTAATATTGCGATGTCACAAGGAGCTTTCTCTACATTACGAGCTTGTGTATGACGAGATTCAGCAGGACTTTTCAACACTGTCACGTCACATTATAAGGGGGTCCAGACGTTATTGCTAGTTCGGACCAGTTTTTGGAACATGCCTTACTAGATTAATATCCCAGTGAATTTCAACTCCTGCACCATTCCTATTCTTCAAATAAACATAATCAGCGAACAAGAGTTTCTCTATACCTCGAGCTTATATAATAATGATAATAATAATAATAATAATAATAATAATAATAATAATAATAATAATAATAATAATAATAATAATAATAATAGGTCTATCAGTCATTCTAAATTTAGAAAAATTCCATTGTCAACGAATGTCATTACCTTTTCGGGAATTTTTAGACATATTCGAGAAAGTGAATACGAAATGAAATTCGGGTACGAGGCTTCGGAAACTTGCATTTGGGAACACAGATTCGAGAAACAGGCTTTCAGGAAAATGATTTTTCGGGAAACTGGATATTCGGAAATACGGATTCGGGAAAGTGGGCAGAAACGCTCTCTAGCATTAGGTTAATATTAATTTCCAAACATAGGACGCTGAAATATTGAAGCCTGGACAATTTCAGCTGTCTCGTTTTCGGTCGTCCTACGTTTCTTTGTGATTTATAATTAAGATTTTCTCTCGAATTCAAATACTGACTTTGTTAAATTTCCGCCAATAACTTATCAATAATAACATCCTAAAGTAAGATTCTTTATATATATTAGGTCTACATAGTTTGCATATTTGTATGAACGTTTTCGCCACTCACTGTGGCATCATCATGTGCCAGTTGTTTTTCCGGCACCCTGTTTTTTTCCTTTCTGTTTCATTTTATTGATTTCTTTTCTTGATCCTTTGTGACCTTTTCTTTTCTCTTCTTAATTTCTTTCTACTCTTGTAGACGGCACTGTGTTTTAGTTTTGTTTCTTTCCGTAAGTTGTGCTTTCTTTATTATTTCATATACTGTAGGACGAGGCTATTTCCGGGTTCGAGACCTTTTTTCCCATTGGTGAGTTTGTATTTTGTCGGTTGTGATGCGTCCTTGCGCCACGCGTCGCGTCGGAGAAGGACCGTCTGAAGAAAATGTTCGGCAGCTGATCGTCGGAGAGGAAACTTCGCATCTGGGCTGCGCATTAGTGACGACATGCTGGCCGTTCGTATTTTCATCTGATGTAGGGTTGGGCAGAATTATGCACTCTGTGTACTACGAGAGAAGTGTGCTTATAGAGTGCACGAAAACCGGTTTATTAAAGTTGCGGTACGTACTGTATGTTTCAAAAGAAAATGTTATTCTAACAAATTAAGTAAGAACACAAAGTAATAAAACACTTCCTTAAACACAAGACAAAACATGTCTGTTGCACATTAATTCATATTACTCAATTTCTCAAGATTTGGAGAAACTGTATTAGCACAAACTATGCGAAGAACTGCCGTTAAAAGCCCATCATTTCTTGTTTGAGATTTGTTTATTTTCGTAATAGAAAATAACTGTTCACATCTATAAGTGGAACCAAATAAATACAAAACTTTCTCACACAGCTTATGCAGATTGGGAAAGCGTCCTCTTGGGAATCCGTCATAAAACTGCGTAAGACTCGACCTTGAATCATATTTCGCTCGCATCTCTCGATCACATCGCAGGTAAATCAATTCACACTATAATGAAGGAGGGACGTTATCAATAATCAGTTGGAATCAGAACATGTAGCAAAAATACGCAAATCCATTTCCAAGCAATCTAAATCGTGGAACCTTGATGTAAATTCCTCTAATAGACCGGATAGAATACATGCGTACATTTCGAAATTTTCGTTGTTCAAAATTCTATGCGCTTAGATAAGAATGGGAAATGATATATTTCGCCCTTTTGCATTTGACGTATCCATAACAGCAATTTCTCCTTAAAAGCTGCAATTCTATCTGCAAATTGTGTATTAGGAATTTCTTTTCCCTGAAGTCCTAAATTTAGCTCATTTAAAAGCTGTAAGATCTGTTATAGCTGCTGGCACACTACAGCGCTCGCACTTGGAATTCCCCGTGCGCACGGAGGGCAAATGCACTCTAACGCCCATCGCTGATCTGATGCCTAGAAGAAAGCGTCGAGTTGAGGGACTTGGTTAAGAGAGAGAGAGAGAGAGAGAGAGAGAGAGAGAGAGACTAAGTTTCGCCGACACGTATGTTTTTCTACGTTCCTGTCTGATTTGTAATGTGCGAAACAGGTTAGAGGTTATCATATTTAATAAATTTTGCGATCACTCTCGTTCGCTATTATATATATATATATATATATATATATATATATATATATATATATATATTCAGGCATATTTGTGACCTCATTGGTTATATTAACTATTCTCTGTACATCTGATTTGTCTTGACGTGGGACATTGGAGTCAGATATGCGCTTGCTGAGTCATGAGGGCCAGTGACTATAGTGGAAATATACATACGCAGCGTATAGAGTGTAAGTTACTATGTTATGGTGATATTTTGGAATACGTTTTTGGGATCATGTTTCAATCAGATAATTTCGATCTTGTATTGGCGTATTAATTATTGTACTTATTAGGGGTCTTTGCTAGTTATAGTGAACGAGAGTAAGCAACATTTTTGTCCCCCCCCCTCTCTCCCCTCCCTCCTCCCTACCCCCTCCCTCCCTCCCTCATTTGTTTTCCGTGATACTCTTTGGCAGTTGGGTTTCAAGATTGTAGGTATAGCTCACGCAAGAAACGATTACCGAAAAGCAATGGTGTCGTTGCTGTCTGTTTTGACGTGTGTATGTAGGCACGCCGAGCGGGGAGAGGTGCGAGCCGATGGAAGTACTGTCTCTTCCAAGAAAATGAACAATTGAGGACATCGTTGTGGAAATAAAGAACGTAGCAAGAGAAAAATTCGATGCAAATTAAACGCGCAACATATGTTTATGAATGAAATAATAATACCGTGCAATACAAGACACATATTGACATGCTATGGAACAAACTAAAGTCGTAATGTAACTATCACAATGCAAGACTGATTCCATCGATGTCATTTCTCTTCCGAATGTACTCTTGAATATAATTCAAGTTATCTCGTGACCTTTCCTCTCGTCCGCTCTTCCTTATCGCAGTGTTTGATTCGCATTCCTTCCGTCGGTAATCCGTGGTTGCGAGACCCAGAGGAGTGGCGAGACCTATATACGTATATTAAATGCGATTTCCCCTGCGTGGGTTTCACTCTTTAGGCTACAATGTGTTTTTCTGTTTAATTGTTATTATTTGTTATGTATATAGGTTATGAAATATTAGTGTAGTATATTATATTTTGTGATTCACTTTTGATTATAGCTGTCATTTACTTTATTTATTTATTCTTTTTGACATTAATAAATTTTTGTTTGTTAAGGTGAAAGTCGTCTTATTATTATTGACACAGTATCCAATAAGGTTTTTCATCTTTATTAAAGGTTTACGAATTTTTAGTGGGGAAAGGGGCCCCAGAATGGTTCAGATACATATAGTTATTAATGCGATAACCTCATCTATGTGGTATTTAACTGTAATATAGTCATATAAAATTATTTGGGATACAATATTAGAAGTAAATGTTAAAAGACATACATTTTAAAATTAAAAAAAAAAAAAAAAACACTTCAAGAACAAACTACGAGCTTTCACTTACTTATAAAAGTCAATTGATTTTATATTATATATTTATAACTGGAAGTCATGTGCAAATTTGTTGTATGAATCATTATCTTCATGTGATTTATTTGTGAGTGAAAACTCGTTTACAAGCTGTGTTTGTACATTGTGGAAAACTTTGCAGTTCATATGAAATATGTTACGTACCGTACCTAAAATCAGTGATTTATTGTTTATGTTGGTTTGATGGTGATATGTTTGTATGCATGGGTTTAGATGATTTAAAATATTAATTTACTGAATGTAAAATTTCTAATGTAAATAGTTGCTCCCTTATTATTACTTCAGTCTTGTATAATATGGTGGTGCAAATTATAGATTACTGTCGAAATTATAGAATGCTGTATTATCTAAAAAAAAGAGAAAAATTATTGTACGTTATGTTTAATTGTTTTAGAGATATGTCTTGATAGACATATTGTGCAATTAAACTTGTAGATGTTTTTAAGCAGTTTTATAGTGATATTATCGTGTATATGAGTTGGAAGTGGATTCGGTGTTATCTAGAGTGTATGGAGAATGTCTTATTGGCATTATAAAACTGAAATTATTGAATACGATTATTAATGTGATAAATAATGAATTTAACTTACATGTGCATAATCGTCGATTGCATTTCCGTTTATATGGATTGAGAAGCAGAGGTCAATGTTATCTAAAGAAAATGAATTCATTTATGTTAGACTATGTTCTTTGTATCCGTGAAACTACCTTCTCTCTAATCCTCTGCACAGAACATCCTTCTACTCATCATCTTTTAGCATATCGATTCCACGCCTCTGGAATTCTCTCCCTGACCATATGAGAGACTGGCGGACAATATCAAAATTCAAATTTAAATTAAAAAATCACATTCTAGTTCATGAAATTGCTTGTTTAACACCTGTCAGGTTGCGCAACTTCAGCTTAACCCATGACATATAGTAAATATTGTAACTATGCTGTTGTAAAATTGACAATTAATGTGCAATGTAGCCACCGGCGCGGTGTGGCTCAGTCGGTTAAGGCGCTTGTCTGCCGGTCTGAAGTTGCGCTCGGGCGCGGGTTCGATCCCCGCTTGGGCTGATTACCTGGTTGGGTTTTTACCGCGGTTTTTCCCAACCGCAAGGTAAATGCCAGGCGAATCCTCGGCCTCATCTTGCCAAATACTATCTCGCTATCACCAATCTCATCGACGCTAAATAACCTAGTAGTTGATACAGCGTCATTAAATAAAACACTTAAAAATATGTAATGTAGTTATTATAATTATTATTATTATTATTATTATTATTATTATCATCACAATCATCATTTCTATCTCTGTTTTTCTTTCTTTTTTTTTTTTAGCTCGATGATAGCTCTATAGTGTTCTTTTGACCCTGTTGACCATTTATAGGGCTTTAATTTAATTTGTATTATTTTCATCAGCGTTTATATTTCTTTTTTGTATTTAGATGTGCTATCTGGTAGGTATGGCCTTAATCCTGTCAGAGTAAATAAATAAATAAATAAATAAATAAATAAATAAATAAATAAATAAATGAATATATGAATAAATGAATAAATGAATAAATGAATAAGTAAATAAGTAAATAAATAGTAAGTAAATAAATAGTAAGTAAATAAATAGTAAGTAAATAAGTAAGTGATTAAATAGTAAGTAAATAGTAAATAAATAGTAAGTAAATAAGTAAATAAATAGTAAGTAAATAAATAAATAAATAAATAAATAAATAGTAAGTAAATAAATAAGTAAATAAATAGTAAGTAAGTAAATAAATAAATAAATAAATAGTAAGTAAGTAAATAAATAAATAAATAGTAAGTAAATAAATAGTAAGTAAATAAATAGTAAGTAAATAAATAGTAAGTAAATAAATAAATAAATAAATAAATAGTAAGTAAGTAAATAAATAAATAGTAAGTAAATAAATAAATAAATAGTAAGTAAATAAATAAATGTTATTATATAATACTTACGTACTGTCTATTTGGTGTTCGTGTGTTCTTGTCTGACTGAAAGCTGGAGAGCACATGAGGAAGAAATGAAGTATTGACTTAATTTTAAGTAGACCTAGATCTATGAATACCGTTACTATATTATATATTGTGTCCGAATTTGGGAAAATGAATGGGGCATGCTTTTTTTTTTTTAATATATCCTTCCCTGTCCTGTAGGGGTAGAGAATGGATTAAAGCACGCTTGACTTTCATTATTAATGCACTTTTCTCTAAATTGAATAATTACAAATAATGATCACAGATAGTCTGAATCAAAATATTTTATAATTATTTAGAAAAGCTACACCAAAGAAGTCACAAAATGGTGTGAAGTTTTCATAAATATAAGAAAGCAGGGCTTTGGCGCGAGTGGAAATCGTTGTGTACTCGAAAAATGTCAGTTTCATGTATGATGAAGTGCGCCTGGTGTTCTGTCTTGTCTGCAATACATCAGGCGTAATCGCTGGAAAATCGAATATTCGGACGGATGATCAACCTACCCTGTTGTATCTCCAACCGGTCGAATCTAAACCTGTTCTAAACCCCAATCTGCAGCTATCTGACGTACATAATAAAGACGCTCCAAATTTTATTTCCGTCTCTGTACATCTATTATTCAGGCAGTAATCTCACTAGACGATAGGGTCAGAGGAAGAACAAATTGTTTGTATACATCTGAAGTTTGATTAGTGTAATATGTTACTAATCAGCGATGTATGTAACGGAGGAGAAAAGCAACTGGCACCCTACCCCATTACCTTCTGGCCTAGTTGCCTCATAAGTGGTGCCTTATTGATGTCACTACTTGTGAGGCTCAAACTTTTCTTCGGACAGTTGACTAAATAAAACAACGTAACCTATAAGGAATTTAAGAAAATGTGACAATAAAGACAATAATAGCCTAATAATAATAATAATAATAATAATAATAGTAATAATAATAATAATAATAATATTAATAAAGTTGATAGAAATATGTTGTATATAAACTGACAGGCGAAAGAAAATTAACACATTCATACAGACCTATTGAGATCAAGAGACATGATAAGATTATTTTTTCTAGTAATAAATATAATGTTAATAACAAATATTGTAGAAGAATTAACAATTATATAATAATAATAATAATAATAATAATAATAATAATAATAATAATAATAATAATAATACAGTTTATACAAATATGCTGTATATAAAACTGACAGGTGGAAGAAAAGTAACACACATTCGTACAAACCTATTGTGAACAAGGGACAAAATAAGATTAATAATAAATATAAGAGGAAGACAGGTGAATAAGAAATTAAACATGGAAAATCTGAAGAACGAAGATAAGAGAAGACAGGTGACGAAGAAATTGAACATGGAAAAACTGAAGAACGAAGAGGACAGAAAAAAATTTGAAGCAAATTTTAAAGAGAAAACCGGTACATTAGAATCTAAACCTGAGAATAGTAATGAGTACTAAACTCATTAAAAAAATTGCATACAGACAACAGCAGAAGAAACAATAGGATACAGATAAAGTGTGAGAATTAAGAAACCTTGGGTCACAGGGAAAATGTTAGAGAAGAGGCTTATTACGTGTATTTGTAATTTTAGTTAATTTTTCCGTACTTAATTATATTTGGATTTCTATTAGATTGGTTGGTGGTGTAATTGTTAGATTAATTTGTATGCGTCAAACAGAAAGGAGAAAATGGAAAAACATCAACACAGAAGAAGGTAGAAGAAACTACAGGAAAGTAAACGACGAACTAAGAAGAGAAACTGATAAAGCAAAGGAAGACTGGATGAAAGAGATGTGTGAAGAAATAGAGGCTCTAGAGAGAAAAGGAAGATATAATTTAATGTACCGCTAAGTAAAATGTTCGGACTTCACAAATAAGAACAGGAAATCCATGTGGCTGATCGAGGACGACATCGGAAATTAAATAACTGACAAACAAGGAATACTAAACAGATGGACGAAATATGTAGAAGAGTTATATGAGACAAGGAATCGCCCAGATGACTTAGCTATAGAAGACGAAGAAGCCGTATCAAAAGAAGAAGAAGGATTTTATATTTTAAGCGAAGAAGTTGACCTAGGGCTTAAGGAAATGAAGAATGGGAAAGCAAGGGGAGTTGATGGAATCCCCACTGAATTAGTGAAATGCTTGGATGAAGACAAGAAGCAAATTATATCATTATGCAACGAAATATATGAGAAAGGCGAATGGCCTGAAGATTTTACGGAGACTGCCAAGAAATGTAAAGAGTTCAGAACTAACAGCCTAATATCGCACTCGGCGAAGATTCTCTTGCGAATACTGAATCTACGTTTATACTCTAAGATGGAAGAACAGTTGAAAGAAGAGCAATTTGGCTTCAGGTAGGGAAAAGGTACGAGAAATGCAATTGGACTGCTAAGAACAATCGGCGAAAGATACCTAGAGAAGAATAAAGAAGTGTATATAGTATTTGTGGACCTAGAAAAGGCTTTTGACAGAGTGGATTAGAATAAACTGATGAGTATCCTAAAGAAAATAGTTGGATTGGAAAGAGAGAAGACTGTTCAGTAATCTTTATATGAAACAATGAATCAAAATCAGGATAGGAGAAGAAATGTCTGAAGGAAGTGAAACAGAGAGAGGAGTACGTCAAGTATGCCCTTTATTACCTACCCTGTTCAACATCTACTTGGAGGATTTAGTGAAGAATTGTTTTCAGAACATAGGAGGAGTGATAGTAGGAGGAAGAAGAATAACGTGCATAAGATTTACTGATGATATGGCGTTGTTAGCAGAAGAGGAAATTATACTAAGGGATATGCTACAGGAATTAAATGAAAGCTGTGAGCAGTATGGGATGAAGATAAATCCAAATAAGACGAAAACCATGGTCATAGAAAGAAAAATAAAGAAGGTAAACTAGCGAATTCTAAATGAGGCAGTAGAGCAAGTTGACAACTTCAAATACTTGGGGTGTACTATAAGCAGTAACATGAGCTGTTGCCAGGAAGTCAAAAGGAGGATAGCAATGGCCAAGGAAGCTTTTAATAAGAAAAGGGGTATCTTCTGTGGACCTCTGGAGAAAGAACTAAGGAAGATACTAGTGAAGTGCTTTGTATGGAGTGTGGAATTGTATGGGGCAGAAACGTGGACATTACGAAGAAGTGAAGAGAAGCGAATAGAAACATTTGAAATGTGGATATGGAGAATAATGGAACGTGTAAACTGGACAGACAGAATAAGAAATGAAGCTGTGTTGGAAAGAGTGGATGAAGAAAGAATGATGCTGAAACTGGTCAGGAAGAGGAAAAGGAATTGGTTGGATCACTGGCTGATAAGAAACTGCCTACTGAAGGATGCACTGGAAGGAATGGTAAACGGAAGAAGAATTCGGGGCAGAAGAAGATAACAGATGATAGACGACATTCAGATATATGTATCGTATGAGGAAACAAAGAGGAAAACAAAATAGGAAAGAATGGAGAAAGCTGGGTTTGCATTGAAAGACCTGCCCTTGGACAGAACATTAAATGAATGAATGAATAAAATAATGTTAATAACGAATAACATACACGAATTAATAATAGTAATAATAATAATAGTAATAGTAATAATAATAATAATAATAATAATAATAATAATAATAATAATAATAATAATAATAATAATAATAATAATAATAATAATAATGTAGGTATCGCATTTATAAAAGCGGGGGGATAAGCCACCTACGAAAGTAAGGAAGGGATACGATGCGGGTTGCTGCGGAGATGGGCTCAATAAATTGTTCTTGCTTGATCGGTGAAGTAAACCCACCTTCTCTCTGCATTTCCCGAGCCATTGCACTCCCCAATCCTTGTGAGTGATTCCGTGTGGTGGGCCAACATCGGGTCCGATGTACAGTTTCCTCGAAGACACTCTAGCTTCGCAACAACTTAAAAATCTCCATTTATCCATACATAAATTATATCTTGCAATGGATGTTGCACATCAATAATCAAAGATAGTTTTGTAGCCAACTACGAGATTATCTAGTAGCAATGAGACTGGTGACAGAGAAATAATTCTATTTGATTATATGAGTCCGATAATGCATTCTATTACTACATTACTTGACATTCGCCTTACAGGTAACCGGAAATCGATCATGAGTCCCACGGGTTATCCCGAGACTCTGTTTCCTTTTGAAAAGGAATTTAGATTTCATATCATAACATTCATCTTCATCGTCTCATTCCATAGGCATATTCAGGTCATGACGTGTGTCTTCGGTCATTTGCGAGAGGGGCGTCCTCTCCGAAACCGTCTGTGGGTTCCAAGCATTTCGCAATATCTCTGTCAGGATTCATTATTTAAGAGCACTTCCGATGGCTCTTCGACATCTTACAATTAGAAGGGCTGTCGGAATGGACCTTGTGCTGCTTGGTGATCTTGGCGATTTGAACTTAAGGCAGGGGGATGTAGGGGGCCTATTGGGTGAACGGGTGGGGGGTCTTAATAGGCCGATGGGCTGGTATTAATGTTTTGCAATGTTCGAATATGAGAGAGGCAACCAAGACATTACAATTTCGTCTTATTTCATATGAAAAACTAATCGCAAAATACGTGCTAAGATTCTTAAGGGCTTAAAACATAAGTGAAGGACACAAGGTGGAACAAACACGACAGACCTCGTTGTGCAGAGCGATCATCGGCGAATATCGAACTTCGCCATACTCGACAAACTTGAACCGAACACAACCTCTGTAATGCACGACAATAGCTGGTACACCACATTCTCACTTATTTATTTATTTATTTATTTATTTATTTATTTTGGTGTAGTTAAGGCCCTCAGGCCTCCTCTTGCACACCGCCAGAAATACAAATACAATAATAGAAATAAAAAGAAAAGTCTCACTATAAACAAAGTAAAGCAAAACAAAAATACACACTCGTTGCAGCCACACAAACTTTAGATGAGTGATTAAGTAGCGTAATCAATTATATCGTAACTAATCAACTAACATAAACAAGAAACTTGCAATTTTAATCTAGAGTAAAAAACACAAATAAACACTTCTAGTAATACCAAAAAACATTAAATAAGACAAAATTTTCCATTTAATTTTGAATTGTGACAAAATCCGGCAGTCCCTGACGTCATTAGGTAACGAATTCCAGAGGCGAGGTATTTATACAGTGTAGGAGGATGAGTATAAAGACATTCTATGATGAGAGATAGAAAGATGTGCTTGATGCCGGTTTCGAAGAGTTGTAAGAAATTGAAAGCGCGATAGCAGATAATTCGGAGTAGAAGTATGCATGATTCTAAACAGAAGAGAGAGTGAATGTAGGCCTATTGTTCTTCGTTCCTTCAGACGCACCCATGAAAGTAACTGGAGGGAAGGCGTTATATGGTCAAATTTACGAGTACTGCAGATGAATCGTATACACACATTATGAACACGTTGTAGTCTCTCAGCTAAGAGTGAACTTACATTAGTTAGCAAGGAATCACAGTAATCAAAATGGGGCATTACAAGCGTTTGAATAAGATCATTTTTTTAGACTTAGAAATTCTTTCATATGAAATAAGGAGTGAAGTTGAGAAAATATTTTTTGCAAGTGTGTGTTACTTGAGTGTTCCAATTTAGATTGCTATCCATAAAAAGACCAAGATTTATAACTGTTTCACTGTATTTAACAATAATCCCATTCAATTTTATATGTGGTATAGTACCACCATCAAGAATGCTACGTAGGTGACTATGTCCTATTACGATTACTCGCGATTTCTCTGGATTTAACCTTAATCCAAATTTGTGTGCCCACAGTGAAATCGAATTCAAGTCTTCGTTTATTTTATTTACTGCGTCACTAGTCTCGTCAGTATGGAAATGCAAATAAATTTGCAAGTCGTCAGCATACATATGGTATCTGCAATGTTTCATCATTTTAGTCACGCCATTAATATAGATCATGAAGAGTAAAGGTTCGAGCCCGATTCTTGTTGAATTCCAGATTTCACGAAGAATAATCGCTTGCAATGACACATTGTTGACGTTCGCGAAGGTAGGATTCAAACCAAGCACGGAACTTTCAGAAAGGTTCAGAAGTTTTAATTTACATAATAAAAGGTCCGTGTCAACTGTATCAAATGCCTTACTGAAGTCAAGTAATGTCAGTAATGTTAATTTACGTTCATCTGTGGCTTCAAGTATATCCTCATTCACTTTTAGTAGTGCTGTAGTCGTACTATGTCCATTCTGAACCCGGATTGGTATTTGTCCAGTAAGGCATGTTCGGTTAGATAGTTCATTAGTTGTTTGTGAACAATACGTTCCAGAGTTTTTGATAGAGCAGGTAGGATACTAATAGGACGGAAATCATTTGCACATAATGGGATTTTAATTTTGGGGATCGGACGAATAAAGGCTTTCTTCCAGAAGTTCGGGTAGGTAGAAATTATGAGTGAGGCGTTGAATATGTGTTAATGTCGGCAGTATTATGTCCAATATTTTCTTCAATAATATTATGCTAATATTATCTACACCTTCTGCTTTAGAGGCAATACGCTTATTACCGCTCTTACTTTAATCTCTGTGACACAAGTAAAGAAAAATATTTCTCTATTCGAAATTGGAGTCATTTGTAATTCGTGAACTGTCTGCTGTTTGTCGAACGTATGGTCATTTAGTTCGTCAAGAGAAACTGCCACACTGTCTACCTGAGTACTGGAATTTCCTAAACCAATTGTCCTTAAGTTTCTCCGTGCTAGTGTCCTTTTTACGCGTTTAGATTTGTTAGGAGCATGCTAATTACACTAATCAGACTTCAGATATAACTTATACAAACAATTCGCACTTCCAGTAAAATAATGTCATAACTCTAACATTGTGATTTGTAAAGATACTCGTATGCTATTTCCTTATAAAATACTGGTGTAAAATATTTTAATAAATAGTACCAGAACCTTTGACAATTTACTATTTTATTATTATAATTTCATACTTTCAACTAGTAAAACAGTGGTGGAAATAATTTACGAAAGTAATATATGGTTTTCGACAAACGACAGTATTTTACTGGGAGTGAGTTGTTCTTCCTCTGATACACACCGTCAAGTGAGATGTATTGCCTAACAATATATACAGGGACATCATTTTATTTTTACTTCGAGTTTTATTGTACCTGAGTTTTTTAATGTACTTCACTCCCACCCCTTCAACCATCTTCCACACAGATCCAAGACCGCATATACAGTCATAGTAGCCACAGTACGTTCCAAAAATATGTTCGCATTTTTCAGTGACGAAAGAGCTTTCAATATTGAATCATTTTCGCACAGGTACTGCCGTCCATTTGCCTACGTCGTACCCCGGTTTCCCCAACCAGCTTTTATTCGCCAGCTAGTGGCTGGGCTGTCTTAGCTCTTTTCTGAGAACATTAATTTCTGTTAGGAATTGGACGTCTACGTAATATTATACAACTGTTTAAAATAAATAAAAGGGCCTCGTTAAGTAATTAACTGTCACGTGATTTCCCTCCTTTCTACGACCCTACGACATAACCACTTGGACGGACAGTAGATAGTATGTCTGAGTAATTTTATCTTTTCGGGCAGAAGTGAAGATTGAATTTACAGTACGCAAGGTACTCTTTTATAGAGTAGGTACAGAATTATTTCAACATGAGTTACTAGTACGAAGCACTGGTAATTGGAATTAAGTGCAATAGTCTATAGTGCGATAATATGCACATTAGAACTGAAGCCTGTATCGAAATGAACGGTCACCATTTTCAAAAATGTGTTTAAATATCCATATTATTGTAAATTTATTTCCACTCAACAATAGGATTTTATTCTTCCAACAATAATTCCTTTCTACAATTCACCTTAAACGCTCTCGTCAACAATAGGATTTTCACTCAACACAGTATTCGTTATTGCACTCCACTGACGGCAATGACAATTTACTTGGACTATTACGAACAACAATGAACTGTTAATCTTAACTAATATTTACAAAGCACTATTTACAAATCAGAACTATCAGTTCTCGGTTCACAGTTCTTCTAGCTCAGTCACTCGAGTTCACAGTATCTCGAACCACAGACCTTCAGAGACAGTTCACTGTACTCGAACTCAGGTCCCTCCAACTGCGGTCCACTGCACTCGAACTCAGGTCCCTCCAACTGCGGTCCACTGCACTCGAACTCAGGCCTTCGGATGCTGACACAGTTGCGGACGCACACTCGAGTCGTACTCCGGTACACAAGACTGGCTTGCTTGCTCTGGCTTACTTACTGACTGGCTGACTAATCAACTGAAAACTGCTTCGCTTAGAGATGGCCGATATTTCACAAACCGATATTTTGTCACAGGTATTTTTTGTCACAGATAAACCTGTGACTGATGACGCGAAATACCTGTAACAAAATATCGCTATCGAAATCTGCTCCGTATTCAGTATTCTGTGACTGATATTTTCTCCTCTACGTCGTTGGTTTGCGCGTGCGCACGATACAATAACAGCAATCTGGCGGTAGTTTCTCCATCTTATTATAAATGATGAAGTTATTACACGATTTAAATAATAATACCATTGGTTACCAGTACTTAATCTTGTGTAAAATCCTGTCTGAACAACTGTTTTGTTTTGTAATTATTTTCCAATGTTTTTCCGAATACTTATGTTTCATTAATTTTTATTCTATGACTCAATATTATAATGTTAATGCACGACTTAAAATAATTTACCCATTATATTATATACAATAAAAAAATCAATTTTTAAAACGATTAGGATAATCACATAACCTCAATTTCTCCATACCCAACTACATTTAAAAATGATCAACTGGTTCAATATCTATAATATAACCTCTTGGTACATGACGTTAACTTTTGACATGTTACTGTTCAGTTAGGTAAGTATTTATTTGTTAATGGTACATGTACATTATTTCTTTGTTGAATTTTCCCATATAAATTACTGATGAGTGGTGCGTATAGAGAAATCGTATTCATATTTCACTGCTCTTCAATATTTCCTGCTAATTTTTATCGGCGTGACAAAATATCGGTGTAATTCATGCTACGTATCGATATAAAATATCGGTGTGACAAAATCACCGATAAAAGTCACAGATATTTAATTGTCACAGTCACAGTTGTCACAGATACTTGAAAATATCGTTTAAGCTCATCTCTAGCTTCGCGTTCACTTGCGCGCGTAATTTATACTCACACCACAGTTTCTGGAAAGTACGACTTCTCGAATTATCTGGCTATCTCCACTTCGGACGGACTTCTCTAGAAGATTCGGGAGGGTCCGTCCCCCTTTACTCTGTAAGTAGCAGCTGCGCGCGCACTCTCCCCTCGTTGCGTTGACGTAATACACCCCCCTCTCTTCTCTCTGCCGCGCGCTGTCCCTCAGTGCTCCGCGCGATCTGCTCTCTTGCGGGACGCTGGTCGTGAGTTAGAATCTCACGTCGCTGTCACATTATGATTATTTTTCAATTTAACTTCATTCTCTATACTGTACGCTAATGTGTTGTAGACAGTATAATATACACTGCATAATGAATACGTCCACATGGACAGCTCAGTTCGTGAGTAAAAACACTCATTGTTAATACTGTACTGTATTTTGATTAAACAAAAACCTAATGAAAATGATCAAACTCAAAAGCGCAATATTTCCTAGTTTACGTAAATGGATGAACTACGTTTCTTCCCTCCTATACCTAGTAAAGTGATTTGTTTGTATATTACGTCAGTATCATCGAACTCCAGTCGTGGAAGGGGATAGCAAACGGCGTTGATCCAGAGGTATAGACAAGTTAATATGAAAAATGTTAGTAAAAATAAAATGATGTCCCTGTATAAGCATAAGATAATTATCTGTAGCAATGTCACGAGAGGTCTGAGATCTGCCGATAAATCCACGAGCGAAGCGAGTGGATTTATCTGGGAAATCTCAGACGCCGAGTGACATTTATTAGGACTATTTCGTGAATAAAATAAAAATTTAAATAATATATCCCTAAAATTCAATCACAAAACGTTAATAATTGTATATTAACGAATACTTAACCTATTCAGACATTGTGAAGTTGAAATACTCGTAGATGAATATCGATTATTGCAATAAAGAAATTCGATGTTATTATTCAGTAATGCCAATTGCGAAAAGCGAAATACAGATTTAACATTGTTAATTACATGTACTGCACTTTTCTCTTATTATTATAACAAATACATTTTCATTATCTGCTGAAATCATAATTTAATTTAACAGTAACAGTGGGGACAGCTATATACCAATGCTTATGTATTCACAGTGAGACATGTTGCTACACAGTGAAGCCATCTCTGTATAGATAGGCCTAATTAAAACACGAATTTTATTACGCCATACGAAAGGCAGTTTGATCAAAGACATTATTACAAGGTCTTTGAGTTTGATATGCGATGATGTTACATAAATTTGAACGTCTATTAATTGTTTAATTTCAATACAAATGTTATAGGCTACAATTTAATAGGTTACGTTAGGCCTACTTGTGGAAGCAGGACCAATGTCAGCTGTGTCTAGTTTCGACCGTTACTTACAATGAGTGCTACACGAAAGCATTTTTTTATAGCTCGACAAACGCATTCTCGCTGTATTATGTAACGGAACTAAAGCTGCATCTACACAGTTCAATATTCCAATCGCGTATGCGTGCAATCTGGGAAGAATAGAATCAAGTTTAAAAGGTACGTTCAATTAAGATGCATAAATATTTTGTGTCTACATGGTTCGCCGTTTTGAACGTGGTCTTCACTGCGTAAATATATTAATTAATATTAAATATCAATCTTGGATTCATTGCTTTAAAGTTGAAAGAAAAGTTTAACCGTGTAGTTGCATCTTAATATATTCATGATCATCAATTTACGGGGAAACAGTTGGCGACAACGACTAAACAAAAGAACGACCATGCGATAAATTGATAACGATAAATCTAGCTGCAGAAATTATGGCAAAGTCTGACTGTGATTGGTGGAATTCAAAATTTCATTACACTTCATTGGTCGAAAATGGAATGACGTCATATAAACGAAATAGTCACATAAATATCATTGTTATATCCATCTGTATGTGAGTAATACCAACCTTATAATATTAACTTTCTATAGTTACGAATGTATTGTGCACGCGTCTGTTTTTCGTCCATGTCAAAGCATAGCTATATAGCACTATTTATTTTAATATATTGCAACCCGCCATGAATTATAATAAACTCTTACAAGTAGTTTATGAACAGGGCTCGAAATGGACATTTTCACGAACCGGAACGCTGTTATTTTCGTCGACACAGACAGAAATCACAAATGGCAATCACTTCATTCAGTCGCGAAAAAATATAATATTGAATAAAATTCACACTTCTTCATCAATAATACTTCGACGCGTATATTATTACTAGCGAAAGAGAATCATTTCCGGCGTTATACTTATGAATGGAACCTTTCTTTCGACCGAAGTTGAATGACATCGGTGTACTTTCCGTTCCACAATGGCCTTTTTACCTTTGAGTGAGGTTCTTGCTGATATATATATACAGGGACATCACTTTATTTTTACCAACATTTTTAACATTAACCTGGCTATACTCGGAAAAACTGTTACCCCCTTCCATTACAGGAGTTTGGTGTTACCAGTGCAATATGCAAACAAATTATTTTACTAGCTATAGGAGGAGAGAAAAGTAGTGTATCCACTTATGTTACAGGGAAATGCGATATTACGATTTTCAGTTTGTTTATTACTTTTAAGGTATTTTATCAAAATACAGTAGAGTAGTAACAGTTTTGTTTTCAAAAACTCAACTCTTCAGGCGGTTGTATTCATTATATAATGGCTACTTTATTCAGCATATTACCGCACTTTCGGTAACTCTAATTAGTCTAATTTCACTTCTGCTCAGTCCACACAGATAAAGTTATTCAGTCATGCTACACACCGTACCTGTGCGAAATAAGCAGGGCCAGGTGTTTAATGGAGATCGCGAAAATCACGACATAATAGATATACAATAGATTTTTACTAATCTTTACGAATTAAGTGATTCTGATTAATAATATGCGGATAAAATAATCACGACAAATCGCGAAATAGAGTTCTAATAGCGAAATATGAACACATTCGCGAATTATTATTTTTGTGTCGTTTTATAGCGAATTTCATATTCTGAGTTCTTTTTTCTGATTATTTTTTCTTTTGAATTTGTTATAATATCGAAGTAGGCTACATTGCATGGTATTGCAGGTGTTCTGATTACATTAGTGAACAAAAAAGACGGAGAATCCAACATTTCACTAATAATTTGAAAGTGTTAATTTGAGGACTGCAAGTTTTTTTTCGTGTTTAATGCATGTGTGTTAAATAGTCTCAATCCAACAAATATTGTCTATTGGCCATACCGCACCTTTATCAGAATCCAACGAACCTTTAATATTAATTATTTGGAAAGTAATATTCATACTAAGTTAATACTCCAATTTCAAAATAATTGTATTTTTCAAAATTTCCATTAATACCCGCCAAGAGTACAAATCAATCTCCAACAATCTCCGCCGACACCAATATTAAAAAACACAAATGATAAAGTTAATCTCCATAAATACCTGCCCCTGGAAATAAGCTTCAATAACATAGGCTCTTTCTTCTATAGACAATGCAACCATATTTCTGAAACACACTATACTTCATACTGTTCACTTCACTGCTAGCAGACTTCGAATGCAACAGCGGCCGTAAGTTTGTGTGGCTGACGGGAGCAGGGACATTAGTGAAAGGGGTGGGAGTCAAGTACATTCAGAAACGCAGGTACAATTAAAATGCAAGTAAAAATAAAGTGATGTCCCTGTATTTGCAGCTGGTGGGACTGAAACTGAGGTGACCATATTATAGGGGTATACTCAAGTTTACTTCTAACTAGAGTTTTATAGGGTATCAAATAATATTTCAATTTTTAAATTCTTTTGTATATCTAATTATAAATCCTAATGATATTATTATTTATTGCAGTGATTGAGTCTAATGCAAAGATAAGTTGTTTTTGTACAAAACAACTTTAGTAACTGCGTGTCGCCACATCCAAGACCGAGGCGCGTGATGGCCATAACTGCGTGGGTCCGGGTTATATGAGGCATACTATGCAAAGAGGGCGGTCAACGCACTGATCCCATTCCAAGTAAATCACTGGAACTTTCTGACAAACAAATGTATTTTTCAAATAGGCTACGAGTACATAAACTTTCACATAAACTATGAAAAGCTAAGATTTTCCTCTTATTCCAAGCCTTTCTTGTTTTTGTTACATCAACCTGCTACACTCTAACTATCAACACAGCACAAAGGACTGAAATGTGTAAGTAGAGCCTGGATTTAGGGCTTTTTCACTATGTTGTAGATCAATGTCTTGAAGGAGCTACTCTTCTTTTCTATCACGATAGGCTGGGAAATGGAATCTATCTGATTGGTCTGTTATTGAGAGATATCTGCATACTTAGTTGTGATGATGATGATGATGATGATGATAATAATAATAATAATAATAATAATAATAATAATAATAATAATAATAATAATAATAATAATAATAATTTATTTTAGCTAGCAGAGTTAAGGAGGTAAGACTTTCCTTTTTACTCAACAAGTAAAAAGTACAATGAACCTCTTCTACAGGATCCATCCGAAGAGCTGATATTATAGTCATTCATCCAAAGAAAAGCAAAGCTGTACAGTGTTACCAACCCTGAGGCTTGACTGGATCGCACAATTGGTTCCAAATTATCATACTTTTGATTTGAGGATCGTACACTCAATACAAAATAGGCCTATTTTGATTATTTTACCTAAACTCCCTCAACAGTGTTTTATTTAAACGATTTTTTTTTAAATCTCACAAGAAACTAACTGTTAAAAATTAAATATCAGCGTATAAAATAATTTTTAAACATTTTGTTGTCTACTTACCTTGGAAGGATCCTCAGAAGGATCAACAACAGCAGCCACCGGCGTGGCTCAGTCGGTTAAGGCGCTTACCTGCCGGTCCGAAGTTGCGTTCGGGCGCGGGTCCGATCCCCGCTTGGGCTGAATACCTGGTTGGGTTTTTTCCGAGGTTTTCCCCTACCGTAATGTGAATGCAAGGTATTCTATGGCGAATCCTCGGCCTCATCTCGCCAAATATCATCTCGCTATCATCGACGCTAAATAACCTAGTAGTTGATACAGCGTCGTTAAATAACCAACTAAAATAAATCAACAACAGCAGAAACAGAAGAGCCAGAACCTACATTCAGTCCTTTACAGTTTCTTTCATCAGAGCAAAACCAAGCTTTAAATTAAAGAATTATTGTTTACCATAGTTTTCCATAATTTTGTTTCCGTTCTGTATATTTAAGTACACCGAATGTAGATTTTTTTGGGAGTACGACCTACTAGGAACACTATCATTATCTCTTGATTCCATTGCCGCTATTTCAAGTCAAAACCTATCACAATGATACTTGATTTCTTGCTGCCCATGTATTACCACGAAACACGACTGGCATAAGCAAGTAGGGCTTACTGTAACAGGTTGTTCCTTGTTTCTTTGTAGGACAAAATAGCCCTTATTTTGAATATGTTTATTTCGTGTTTTTATTGTGGAGTTCTCAAAACATTTATATCCAACTTACTAGTTATTACATGCTTACGTGGCAACAGTATGTTTAGACTATTGAGAGGGTTGGAGAGACCATTTCTCTGAGATATTTGGAAATAAACAGGGATATTTGTCAGCATTTTTGAATAGCCATAAGTAATGGACACTATGTGATTTCTTGTCGCTATAATAATGTTCACCAAAAGCAAGCCGTGTCGCCTGGACCTAGAGACATAGGCGAGCAATGTTTATAGAAATATGTTTTGCGACATACTGCAGAAATGTATTTATAAAATTTCAAATGTCCTAAATTGTAATAAATGTTTAAAATCCTCTCTTTTTGACATGCTTTACCCTATTTGTCGACAGGATCGTACATTTTGTGTACTATCCGTGAGTTGGATCGTACGATAGTTTACATGATACCAAATTATCGCCTTTGTACGATTCAGATCGTATGGTTGGCAACACTGAAGCTGTAGTTCTAGATCCGACAGTTCGTTTCGAAACAACAATTGACCAGGCAAAGGAAGTTGACTTGGAAAATAAAAGTATTCCTGACTTGAGCATCTATTACTTCTTAAAAACTGATCAGTCATGGGACTAATTTTTATTTATTTATTTATTATTTATTTATATTTATTTGGTAGTAGGGGTAGTATATCCAAATTTACATGGGGTATATTAAAAACGTTTGGTATTCAATACCAAACTGTGAAAAAAAATTATTATAGGCATCATCAAAGATTCCTTGAACATTTTGAATTATCACCTTTATTTTAAATCCTAATTTGATAAACATTTTAATTGTCATATATAGACTATTTATGTCTCATTATTATAATAATATGTGGCGTATCTGGTTAATTTTTTATGGGTATGATTTAAAATGTTCAGTTTTAATTAGAAGTTTGTTTTCACTTTTTTTTTTCCCAAAATTTAAACACCACTTACTGTTCTTCAAACATTCAGAAATTACTGTTTTCTAGAATTAAATATCCTTGTGGTGCCAATGTTATTGATCTGATGTTTAAATTTAAAATATACTACATAATGAATAAAGTGAATAAATTGCAGATATTGAGATCAAATTAAATTTACATATGGGTGGAAGTGTGCAGACTGAATGGGGCAATAGAATACATTAAAATAAATAAAAAAACACTATTACGGTTTTGTAATTAAGTGCATCGTTAATTGAAAAATTAGGCTGAAAGACTGCGTAGTTAGGCCAGAGGGCATCGCCATCGCCGGCACACCTACGAATACACACACGAACTCAAGTCTGAAGAGCAGCATTCTCTTCCTTAGTCACTGTAGTAGCAGGATTGCCAGACTTATCAATGACAGGAAATAATGATAAGTGTTGAACTTTGTATTTCATTTGCAAGAAAACCGTGCATTTTATTTAAAAACTGTAAAGGGATAAGTCATCCCTTATCAGTTTTTCTAATAATAAAAGTAAAAATCAAAATCTTATAGATACTACTTATCCAGTAAAACGTCGGCCTGAGTGGCACAGTCGGTAGAGTGTTGACCTGTGCCCGAGGTTGCGGGTTCGATCCCGGCCCAGATCGATGGCATTTAAGTGTGCTTAACTGCGACAGGCTAATGCCAATAGATTTACTGGCATGTAAAAGAACTCCTGCGGAACAAAATTCCGGCACACAGGCGACGCTGATATAACCTCGGCAGTTGCGAGCGTCGTTAAAGAAAAACATAATTTTTCGAGTAAAATAGTGTTAACTGTTAATGAAAATTATTTTTTCTGAGAAAAGTATTCATTTGGGACTAATATGACCTCAGAACGTTTTGTATTACTCCATCAAAGCTGTTGAAATCCGCACGGTTATATTGCTTTCACTCTGTATAGGCCTACATGAGTTATGAATTAAAATAGTAAAATATCAAGAATGGAGCGTGTGAAATGGACAGACAGAGTAAGAAATGAAGTGTGTTGGAAAGAATAAATGAAGAAAGAATGATGCTGAAACTGATCAGAAAGAGGAAAAGGAATTGGCTGGGTCACTGGTTGAGAGGAAACTGCCTACTGAAGGATGCACTGGGAGGAATGGTGAACGGGAAAAGAGTTCGTGGCAGAAGAAGATATCAAATGATAGACGACATTAAGCTATATGGGTCATATGAGGAGACAAAGAGGAAGACAGAAAATAGGAAAGACTGGAGAATGCTGGATTTCCAGTGAAAGACCTGTCCTTGGGCAGAACATTATGAATGAATGAATGAATGAATGAATGAATGAATGAATGAATGAATGAATGAATAGCATGAATTATGAATTCAACAGTGAAATACAAAAACTGAGTAGCTAGTTGTTTAAACTAACATAGGTCTACATGAAGTATTATAGGAGTCAAGTTGATCATTGTTCATCAGCTATGTTGATATCAGGATTTGTTAACAATGTTTATAAACATTATTTATTTATTTGTTTGTTTGTTTGCCTGTTTGCCTGTTTATTTATTTATTTATTTATTTCGTCGGTTTCTTGGTAAAAGTGACTAAGTCCAAAATGCAAAATTGTTGGGAAAAGCCTTAAAGGTTTAACCCTTTCCAACCCAAATTAAATTTACAAGCAATCCATGTTGAAACAAATAGCTGTATTAGGACCAATTCAGTGACCAGGTTACGGGAGTGGCAACATTTAAAACAAAACTATATTGATGAAAATGTATTGAAATAGAAGTTATCCAGCATACTTTACCTTCATATGTAACAAAATGCTATAAAGTTAATTATTGCCATATGGTATCTATAGGTAAGAAAGGGTTAATGATCTATTAAAAAATCACTGTACTTATTTAGATGTTAGTAATTAGTTATTTTCAAGGTAAATGTGCTATATTATTAATTTTTAATATATCATTGTCTTAAATTTTCATAATGCTTGGAAGCCTTCAATGTGACTTGGTCATTTTTGCTAAGAAACCAACGATTTATTTATTTATTTAATTATTTATTTATTTCAAGATGTGAAGATATAGGCCTACTTACAGGATAAACCTAATAATTACAATATTTACGTATATAACAATATTAATTATTATTTAATAAAAATTACAAATAGGCTGTATATTTATAAAACGTGTAAGTTATTATAGATTTATAAATGTAAAAATAGATATTCAATGAATGTGCAGACCGAGAAATAAAACTTGGACCACTTGAATTTTCTAAGTTCCAGTTATAACTTATAACATACTGCGCATGCTCAGTAAGGGCAAGCGGAGTATGTTGTGTACCTGGAGCATGCGCAGTATGTTATGACTGGAACTTGGAAAATTCAGTTGGCCCAAATTTTGTTTTTGGATCTCTACAATAAATGTATATCAAGTGAACAATACATTGAATCAAAGACGGAAATAGAGCCTAATGTACAAATATTTAATTAATTCATCTACAATTTTCTGCCCAAGGATAGTTCTTTCTCTCCAAATCCAGCATTCTCCAATCTTCCTTCTTTTCCGCCTTTCTCTTAGTCTCCGCATACAATCCATGCACATTAATGTTATCTATCATCAGATATCTTCTCCTTCCCCGATCTTTTCTTCCGCCTTCCAGTGCAGCCTTGAGTAGGCAGTTTCTTCTTAGCTAGTGATTCAGCCCATTAATTTTTTTCTTCCTGATCAGTTTCAGCATCATTCTTTCTTCATCCACTTTTTCTAGCACAGCTTCATTTCTTATTCTGTCTGTCCATTTCACCCGTTCCATTCTATCCATATCCACAGTTCAAATGCTTCCAGTCGTTTGTCTTCACTTCGTCGTAATGTCCATGCTTCTGCACCATACAATGCCACACTCCATATAAAGCACTTCGATTCCCGGTCGGGGAAAGTTATCTGGTTGAGGTTTTTTCCGGAGTTTTCCCTCAACCCAATATGAGCAAATGCTTGGTAACTTTCGGTGCTGGACCCCGGACTCATTTCACCGGCATTATCACCTTCATCTCATTCAGACGCTAAATAACCTTAGATGTTGATAAAGCGTCGTAAAATAACCTACTAAAATAAAAAAAATAAATATAAAGCACTTCACTAGTCTCTTCCTTAGCTCTTTTTCCAGAGATCCGCAGAAGATGCTCCTTTTTCTGTTAAAAGCTTCCTTGGCCATTGCTATGCTCCTTTTGACTTCCTGACAGCAGCTCATGTTACTATTTATAGCACACACCAAGTATTTGAAGCTGTCCACGTGTTCTGCTGCATCATTTAGAATTCGCACGTTTACCTTCTTTATTTTTCTTACGATAACCATGGTCCTCGTCTTGTTTACATTTATCTTGGTCCCATACTGCTCACAGCTGCCATTTAGCTCCAGTAACTTATCCCTACAATCTTAATACAAAAGTTAATCTTAACACAATCTTTACAGACTACAATACAATGTAACAAAAGCTATACAATTAAAAATATATATCACAGGAGTTTCTGAACTGTTAGACATTTATATTTCTTCCGATGATTTTTCTAGTTCAGCTAAACACAATATGACAAAAAAAGCTACTTCAGTTTGGAACAGAGAGGCGTCGGCCGTACTCTGAGTCATGGAACAAATGGTGATTCATACATTTCACTGCCGTACTCGAGTCGGATTTCAAAATAAACTGCTTCACAAATCATGGGAAAAGTATGTCACAGTCGCAGTCGTAATATTTTATTTAACGACGTAATATTTTTTTTAACCGTTGAAATTTAAACCGGGCGAAGAATTGCCCACAAAGTTTGCCTCGTGTCCTATATCCAAGCCAAGGTTCTTTCATGTGTTAGATATCTACGACACGAAACTCAGTCTTTCATTTCGGAGGAAACCATGCTAAGAATTTTATCTATCGATATGTGAAACGATATACTATCGATATTTATCGATATAATGAGTACAATGTGGATATATCAATGTATTATGGATAAACTGTTTGACATTATATTTATCCACACATGACTCTCCGTTTATAATCTGAGGAGGAAAGAAATGATTGAATTTCATTCGAAATACAAATGTAAAAAGAAGAAGAAAGCTGTTATAAGTGCTGTAATAGGTAATACTACAAGAGCATCTGGAGTTACTGATAAATTCTTTAGCTACTTTGTAGCGACCTACTTTATCAACAAATTGTCTTTTTAATCGGTTATTTTACGACGCTTTGTCAACTGCTGAGGTTATCTAGCGTCTGAATGATATGAAAGTGATAACGCCAGCGAGATGAGTCCAGGGTCCAAAGCCGAAAGTTACCCAGCATTGCTCTTAATGGGTTGAGGGAAAACCCCGGAAAAATCTCAACCAGGTAACTTGTTCCAAGTAGGATTTAAACCCGGGCCCGCTCGTTTCATGATCATGCACGCTAACTGTTACTCCTCTGCGGTGGACTTCGACAGATCGTTATTAAGTTATATATCGTCGTTGGTTTTATTAAATCTCCTATGTGACAGCACAGAACATAATTTTTCAGAAGGAAGAAAAATGTAATTAAACATCAATAGGCCTGCACTGATCCTCGATGATGTCATGATGATCACCAACACTTTCTACCGAATTATCTAATATTTTTATGTAGGAATATCACTTTTATTGACGTCCTACAAAATTTTGTCGAATATCCTTTTGAGGATATTAACTTCATATGTAGATAAAATTATTGGGGATCATTAGTGTGGTTTTAGGCGTAATAGATCGACTATTGATCAGATTTTTTGTATTCGACAGATATTGGAGAAAAAATGGGAGTATAAGGGTACAGTACATCAATTATTTATAGACTTCAAAAAGGCATATGTCTCTGTTAAGAGAGAAGTTTTATATACTGTAATATTCTTCTTGAATTTGGTATCCCAAAGAAAGTAGTTCGATTAATTAAAATGTGTCTTAGTGAAACTTATAGCAGAGTCCGTATAGGCCAGTTTCTATCTGATGCTTTTCCAATTCACTGTGGGCTAAAGTAAGGAGATGCACTATCACCTTTACTTTTTAACTTCGCTCTAGAACAGGCATGTCAGAAATCGGACTCTAAATGTGCGCGGATCGCCGGTCTGTGCAGGTTGCATCATTCAAGCGTTGCTCTTACCTGTTCTTAGCTGGAGGGGTGTACAATAATCTATTCTGCGCTCCTAGGGTTGGATTAAATAGACATTTGGACATTATAAACATAGTTAGCAGAACGAAAAAAACACAGTTATTATCAATGTCTATATTTGACAATTGAGGGGCTTAGAACAAAAAGCAGGTAAGTGACATTATTAAAAAAATTAGGTAAGTGCGTGTCGTGATAGCCCAAAAGGATGTTTCTTTGGGATAAAATCAGCTAAGTGATCACACTGTGCAGGGCTGCTATATGGGCATCATTTCACAAACTAGTGTATAATATTCCATTGCATGTAGAACTTTTAACTGTAATTTTCTCAAAACTAGGTTTCCGTCACTTACCTGCTTTTTGTTCTAAGCCCCTCAATTGTAATACAAGAAACTTTAGGCTTACTCAGTTATACTTCACAAAGTAGTGGTTTGTAAAGCATAATTTATTAATACGATTTTTATACAGTATTTGAAGAAAAAAAATTCGGTAATTTCGAAACAACAAGAAACGAAAAAGTATTTTATTTTACGTAGTAGGTACTAATTATTTTAAAGTAATAGACCCTACTCTTTCATTGTTCGTCAAGCATTATTATTTACTGTGACCATTGGTACACAAATGTTGAAGAAAATATTACATTTCCTATTAATTGCATGCAGTAGGACATTGTGAAGTTTTTACACTGAAATTATTTTTTTGCTGTATGTCAATATAAATTAATATTAATATTAATAAATATAAATTAAGCTTAGAGTTTAAATTCACATATAGTTTATTTGAAAACTTGAGAGCAAGTATCGAACAGTTGGGAGCGTTACTCAAAGAAATTAAAAGTGTAGTTCATAAGATGTGAAGCGACGATATTCTCTTTATGTCGGATTTAAAGATTTATTAACCCTTTCTTACCTATAGATACCATATGGCAATAATTAACTTTATAGCATTTATATACTTGTGTGTTACATATGAAGGTAAATTTTGCTGGATAACTTCTATTTCAATACATTTTCATCAATATAGTTTTGTTTCAAATGTTGCCACTCCCGTAACTTGGTCACTGAATTGGTCCTAATACAGCTATTTGTTTCAACATGGATTGCTTGTAAATTTAATTTGGGTTAGAAAGGGTTAATATCAGTATATTGAATTAACATTGTGACGTGAGATGGAAAATTTGCCATTATATATTTTTCCAGAAAATTTTTCCGCCTTGCAAATGGTTGTTTTCTTCTCTCCTTACAACCTCAAGAGCCTCACATGTATTCCTCACTGTATTCTCATCACTTAGCAGTTTATGAAATGAAAGTCGTAAGTCGTCTAACCTTTGATGGCTGTGTTAGTACAGACTCCAAAACAACGGCATTGTCAAGTACGTTTTGCCGTGAGAGTACTGATCAAGAAATAAGTGCTGGCAATATCATATTTTGAGAACTTTACTAATCTCATCTAAATTGTCACCTCACAACACTATTACCTCGACATAGGCTGATGAAAGCCTTTCATTTTAAAATAATTATTATTGTTGGCTGAGGAAAACATTATAACAATTATGTTATATGATTCGTAATTTCTCTTCTTCGTCATCTGTGAACTCCTCACTTTATTTATCATAACTCATTCACAGACACAGCCAAATCGGCACTCGTACTGAAACTATGTTACTGAAACAAAAGCTGCTGCAGGTATTGTATAGCCCTGTCGCGTTCCCCTCCAAGACGACTCACTCCCTCCAGGTAGGGGAATAGAGAGTACACATCGCACAGAGACAATTGCACAATGTGCGCGACTGCACAATGTGCAGGGTTTTGACATGCCTGATGTAAACGGTCTGGAGAGTAACATTAGAGTTAGAGTTATATAAATCTCATGAGAGCTCGGTAATGGGTTCAGAGAAGCTATATTCTATCATCGTGTAAACACTCCGTTAGATAGCTCTCCTGATACTTTAGACCAGTGGTCGTCAGCACTCGCTGAAATGTGCAATGAGTACGCGATGCCGTCGTGCAACAGGGAGAGATAGAGAGCATACCCGCTAGCAGCTACGAGAGCACCATAGTGCACTGCGTTTTCCGCAGGTAAGAGAGGCAAGCCCCAGCGTGCTCTGTGCTGACGACCCCTGCTTTAGACCTCCTCTCGCTCTAAACTGTCGCCGTGTAAACCTAGCATAAGACGAATCTATGAAGCGACGCCTCGTGGACGAACGGCCCAAGTCTTAATTCTGCTGCTTCTAGTCTCTTGATCAGTGAAGCCATGGGTGTCCATGTTTTTTCAGTTGGTCATTTAACGATGCTGTATCATCTACTAGCTTATTTAGCGTCGATGGTATTGGTGATAGCGAGATGGTATTTGGCGAGTTGAGTCCAAGGATTCGCCAGAGTTTATCTGACATTTGCCTTACGGTTAGGGAAAACCTCAGAAAAATCCAACCAGGTAATCAGTCCAAGCGGGAGTCGAACCTGCGCCCGAGCGCAACCGCGGGCCTCAGCCGACTTAGCTACGCCGGTGGCGAGTGTCCATGTTCCGTATTTATATAATACTGATGGTATGACCAGTGTTTTGTAGAATTTCAAGATGGTTTCTCTTGGTACTTTCTTCAAAAGAGTCCTTTAGTTGTGCCTATTAGTTGTTGGCATTTAGGTAGTTTTCGTTTATCGAAAATTTTAGGGAAAACGTGAGAGAAATTGTATCCTAAATAATCCAACGAATTAACCTATCCTAATATGTTATTGTTTATTTATTAAGATTTTTGTTCTGATGGAATTTGTTCATACAAAGTCCAAAGTAGAGTTGAAATTTTCCAGTTATATTCATTTTAAATTCTTTCTAATCTATGAATTGCTTTTTGCAGATAGCCACCTGAATAGGCAAACAATTTGATCGTCTGCAAAAACAGATAGTTAAGATGATTTTGATTCAGTGAGTGTTGTGTTCGTAGGTGTCTTTTTTATTCCGTATATGTAGAAATTAAATAATGTTGAAGACAATGGACAGCCTGGTTTCACACTTCGTGTGGTTTTCAAGCATGTTTCAGAGGTTCTATTTCTTATTTTTACTTTTGTTTCTGTGTTCATATATAGACTCTGTCTTGCCCTCATTAAATGTTTTGGTATACCCTTGGCTTGTAATAAAATTCTCAACAAGTCTTCCATAAAGCCTTAAGACGTTTAGTTCAGTACTTCTTCGTTACGGCAGAACGTTTTATTGCATTATACTTCATTTGCCTACTGATAGATCCGAAGCTGCGTTCGGGCTCGGGTTCGATTCCCGCGTGAGCTGACTACCTGGCTGTATTCTTTCTGAGATTTCTCCCAACTGTAAGACGAATGTCAGGTAAGTCCATGGCGAATCTTCGGACTCATCTCTCCAAATACCATCTCGCTATCATCAATTCAGTCGACGCTAAATAACCTCGAAACGAAAGAATCAATTAAAACAATGTTTCAAATTTTCAAAAACATCTTATATGTATGCACGTGGAGAAAACAGCTTGCTGACAGACAATTCCTGCAATAAATTCGCTACCTGCTAGCATTAGTAACTCTCGAAATAAATTTCAATTCAAACTCTAACTAGGCACTTGGTCAGTAATTGAGACTCGTTCAGATATGGCTTCTTGTAAATAGTTTTCTTAATCTAGCATAAAATACTTTAATTTTCGGTAATTTCGTTCCTACGAGTATATAATTATTCTACGTTTAATTTGTACTCCAGTAAATAATTCTTTCTTTATTTTTAGCTTCTGCAATAAATTGTCTAGTTTTTATAAATCAGGTATATTTTAGTACCTTGATTTTTATTGTAATTATAATTGCGAATTTAATATTAATTAATTGTAATTGTAAATTTAAAATTAATTATGATTGTGATAACATTCTTAATATTCTAATTGTAATCCCCTGGTAAAGGGGAAGAGAATGTCTGATGGTCTTATCTCTACGAGGCTAAATATATACTAATACTAAATAAACGCAATACTATTATTATTATTATTATTATTATTATTATTATTATTATTATTATTTTTGTTATTATTATTTCTATTCATTTCAGTATTCAATTATTCTCGTTTTCAAAGCTGAATAAAAACTCTTGTTTTGATTACAGGATTATTTAGTTCGCTAACTGTACACAGAAGAACTAAGCAACTAAATCACAATTACGTCACCGAAGATAATAACTGCGCGTGTTATGAGGCAGACTTTGCTACAAAACACAATTTTTCTGCAAGTCTATTTGCGGAAGGCAATCTGTCCTTGAACTTGACTGCTGCAATGACGTTATGACGGATGTTGTGTTCCGTGTCCAGGAATTTATTGGTAAGGAGACTATATTCCACTCTACAAGGCTCTGATTATACTGTATACGGATGTTGTGTTTCGTGTGCAGGGATTAGGATGGAGACTGTATTCTACAGTAAGGCCCGAAAGTCTTGTCCCCCCCCCCCTTATTTGTATGTTGATGTGCATCCATTTTGAACATGTCATGGCAGATGTGTGACAATGGTTGATACTTTACGTTCCAGCTTGTTTAGTGATCCAGAACATCAGTATGGGACCATCGTTGTCGCGGCACAAAATGATGCTGCGCCACCTCACAAGTGATACCAACAAGACACCACTTATGAGGCAACTAGGCCAGGAGATAATGGGGTAGGGTGGCCGGTTCCTTTCCCCCTTCATTGCATATATTTCCCATTAGTAACATACTACACTAATCAGATTTCGATTCATACAAACAAGTGTTCTTCCTCTGACACATATCGTCAAATGAGATATAGGGTAAAGTTGCCTAATGCCGTGATACCCCTAATTCCGTGATACGTTTTTTCACTGACCATCATGGGATTGGATATCTTGCTAGGAAGTTCACCGATGTCTCAAAAGTAAACAAAAGATGCACTCTTTCGAGAAAGATGTCTGGCGCTATGGTCGAACGGCAAAGCTTTGATTGACATTCAACATAAAAAAGTATCACGATATTAGGGGTATCACGGAAATAGGCAACTTTACCCTACTGCCTGATAATAGATGTACGTATCAGCCAGAACCTCAATCAGAGACGTTGATGTGTTTTATCTGTGTAGAACAGTATTTGCAATGAGGGTCCAAAGTTTAATTTTCATTTATCTCAAAACTCATTTTTATGACATATCTCCCTTTACTCAAACACAATCCTATTTCACTTGATCGACACATTATTAAATGAAGTTAGACAATCTATTCCTAATACTTTATTGAAAGCACAGTTTTGGTTATTAATTAAGTACATAGGCCTGACTGACTTCATTTCTACAGTATAGACCTTTCTTTTCTCTAGCATGCTCTATATTTGTTTCCTTTCATAGTTTCTTGCATCAATAGCACATTTAAATTCTTGATCTACAAACGGGTTGAAATTTCGTCGATATTCCCAGAAATATTTTGTTGCCATCACATTCCACATAATTTTCTCAGTATACTCTTTATATTCATCACCATTTGATTTTCTCATGTTAATAGCCCACTCTACCTCTGATTGAGGTAGCTCTGGCTGATATGTATTATCAGGCAGTACACCTCACTTGACGATAAGTTATGTGTCAGAGGAGGAGCATCTGAAGTCTGACTAGTGTATTATGTAGCTAGTCGGCGAAGTATGCAGTGGAGAGGGAAAAGAACTGGCCGTCCTACCTTCATTATATTCTGGCTTAGTTGCATCATGAATGACGACTTGTTGGTGTCACTTGAGAGGTTCAAACCTGTTTTCGGACAGTTGACTAAACAACAACAATACCCCAATCTTTTAAAATGCTATCTGCTGAGTTTGCATTTCCTTTTCAGTTCATAACCACGCACTCCTCAATACTGCTGAAACTGACTCTATACTTATCTTTTATTTTTTTCTGTGTTTAGCGACTTTACATTCTGAATCAATTACTCCTTCGTTTCATCATTTAACGTTTTGTAACTCCTGCCATTTGTTGCCATGTTGCAGTGCATATTGCATCTTAGTTATGCCTGTGCGATGAACAGGGAAAGTTATATCTGAAAAAGCCCAAAACGTTTGAAGGTGAACCTGAGAATGCGATAATTTTCTGAAGAATAATGGTTGCGATTGGTTGGTATCTGAGGCATTCTTTACCGTTATTGGTATAAAAGTAGGATGACATAACATAGACTAAGTGAAATTGTCTACAAAATGAAAATATTTTGTAATGTTGCTATCATAATATTTTTCGCTCGTGATTTATCAACATAATGAAACCCCTTTGTTCTGCTCGACAAGAACCTGTAACTAGGGCTATAACTGACGTGTTTCGCATCCAAGGAATGGGAAGAATACTATATTCTTGCCTGAAAAATTTCTGATGTTAGCGGAGACGCTGTGTTCCGTGATCACAGGTTACTACAGCCCTATTTCATAGTGCTTGGCTGTGAAGTTATTACGGATGTCGTGTCCACGGTTTCAAAAGATGACTGTACTCCCCTCTAAGAATCGTATCGCTTCTACCAACTCTTGTAAGTTTCTTGTTCAACCCCCCTTCAACATCTCCCCCACTTCCAGGGAGGATTATATCCCCTTCCTTATTTCTCCAACCATTCCATACCGATATATATATCTTCAAAAACCTGTTTCAATTGCAAAATTCAATTAGTTAGAAAATTAATACATACGGAGTGGAACTAGAGGCAAGAAAACTTCCGTAATGCGATCTTAAGAGAGACCGCCGGAGTCACGTGACAAATGGAAGGAGGGTCGAGGAAGCACGCGGTACTGTCTCTGCGGCTTATTTGCGGACGTTTTATCAGTTGCTGCGTTTTGTATCAGTTGAGTGTGGAATGATAATGACTCACGTAGCAGGACGATCAATCTTAGGATCGGCCTGGTAGGCGGAATTGGTTAGCGCTGGCTTTCTATCCTTCTATGCCTGAGGTTGCGGGTTCGATCCCGGGCCAGGTCGATGGCATTTAAGTGTGCTTAAATGCGACAGGCTCGTGTCAGTAGATTTACTGGCATGTAAAAGAACTCCTGCGGGACAAAATTCCGGCACAACGGCGACGCTGATATAACCTCGGCAGTTGAGAGCGTCGTTAAATAAAACATAACAATTAACATTTTCAATCTTAGGGATATCTCATGCGAAGTTTTACCATTAGATGGCAGGAGCGTTCCATGCGGCGCAACATGTTGTAGGGCTATATTATGTCATATGTTACAGTTGATTACGTTTTCCCGCTTTTTGGTTTTCTATGCGTGTCAAAATTATACAGGGACATCATTTTAGTTTTACTAACATTTCTAATATTAACCCGGCTATACCTTTGGATTAATGGTTGAGAACCGGAAACACCGTTTGCTATCCCCTTCCACGACTGGAGTTCGATGATACTGGCGTAAAATACAAACAAATCACTTTACTAAATATAAGAGGGAAGAAAAGTTGTTCATCCATTTACGTAAACTAGGGAATATCGCGATTTTGAGTTTGATAATTGTCATTAGGGTTTTGTTTAATCAAAATACAGTAGGCCTACTGTATTAACAAAAAGTGTTTTTATTCACGAACTGAGCTATCCATTGGGACGTATTCATTATGTAGTGTATATTATACTGTCTATGCACATTAGCGTACAATTTGGAGAATGAAGTTAAATTGAAAAATAATCATATTTAAACACATTTTTGAAATTGGTGGCCGTTCATTTCGATACAGGCTTCAGTTCTTTTGTGGATATTATCGCACTATAGACTATTATACCTAATTCGAATTAGCAGTTTCGTCCTTCGTACTGGTAACTCACGTTGAAATAATTCTGTACCTACTCTATAAAAGAGTACCTTACGTACTGTAAATTCAATCTTCACTTCTGTCTGATCCGAAAAGATAAAATTACTCAGACATGCTATCTACTGGTCCACACCTGTGGAGTAACGGTCAGCGCGTCTGGCCGCGAAACCAGGTGGCCCGGGTTCGAATGCCGGTCGGGGCAAGTTACCTAGTTGAGGTTTTTTCCGGGGTCTTCCCTCAACCCAATACGAGCAAATGCTGGATAACTTTCGGTGCTGGACCCCGGATTCATTTCACCGGCATTATCACCTTCATTTCATTCAGACGCTAAATAACCTAAGATGTTGATACAGCGTCGTAAAATAACCCACTAAAATAAAATAAAAAATACTATCTACTATCCGTCCAAGTGGGTTTGTCGCAGGGTCTTAGAAAGGGGAAAATCAGGTGAGAGTTAATTATTTAACGAGGCCCTTTTATTTATTTTAAACAGTTATATAATATTACGTAGACGTCCAATTCCTAACAGAAATTAATGTTTTCAGAAAAGAGCTAACAAGCAAACGTTCTGATGGGGGCAGATAAAAAAGTTATTTTTTTTTTCTTCCACTATGTTAATAATGTTAAAACAAATTCTTATACAAATTTTGGCCACTCGACCGCAATTACGAGGCTTCCCAGAAAGTGATTTTCCCTGGGGCCCTTTAGAGAAAAAAGCACAATTGTATGAAAAGATTTATTAAAACAGATACCGAAATTGTTGCGCTATTTGTCAACATATTCCCCACTGGAATTGAGAATTTGTCATACCATGGGATTAATTTTCGCGTCGTAGAAGTCAGCCGCCCGGGATAGGAACCAGAGTTTGACAGCGTCTGCACCTCTATCTGTCGATCCCACGATATTAGAAATGTCTCAATTCCGGTGGAAAATGTGTTGAAAAAATAGCTCAACAATAAAATTGTGTTCTATTTCTGTAAACGGCCCCAGAGAAAATTATTTTTACGGCCCCAAAGAAAATTATTTTTACGGCCCTAGTAATTGCGGCCAAGTGGCCAAAATTTCTATAAGCACTTCTTTTGAAATTATTAACATGATGAAAGAAAGAAGTTTGACTTTTTTTATCTGCCCCCATCAGAATGTTTGCTTGTAAGATAGCCCAGCCACTAGCCTTTACAGAGGGGCGAGCAGAAGCGGGTGGGGGAAACCGGGATGCGACATAGGTAAACGGACGACAGTACCCGTGCGAAAATGTGATTCAACATTGAAAGCTCTTTCGTCACTGGAAAACGCGAACATATTTCTGGAACGTACTATACTCACTAGACGCTTACTAATAGAGGGGGTGGGAGTAAAGTACATTCAAATAAAAATTGAAGTAAAAATAAAATGATGTCCCTGTATTTACAATTATTTTGTACAGGGACATCATTTTATTTTTACTTCAATTTTTATTTTACCTGAGTTTTTTAATGTACTTCACTCCCACCCCTTCTACTAACGAAGTTCAATCGTCCTCCACACAGATTCAGCACCACATATACAGTCATAGTAGCCTTACGGTCATAGTGAACAGTATGTTCCAAAAATATGTTCGCGTTTTCCAGTGACGAAAGAGCTTTCAATATTGAATCATTTTCACACAGGTACTGTCGTCCATTTGCCTACGTCGTATCTCGGTTTTCCCCACCAGCTTTTATTCGCCAGCTAGTGGCTGGGCTGTCTTAGCTCTTTTCTGAGAACATTAATTTCTGTTAGGAATTTGACGTCTGCGTAATATTATACAACTGTTTAGAATAACTTAAATAAAAGGGCCTCGTTAAGTAATTAACTGTCACGTGATTTTCTCCCATTTCTACGACCCTACGACATAACCACTTGGACGGACAGTAGATAGCATGTCTGAGTAATTTTATCTTTTCGGATCGGGCAGAAGTGAAGATTGAATTTACAGTACGTAAGGTACTCTTTTAAAGAGTAGGTACAGAATTATTTCAACATGAGTTACTAGTACGAAGAACGAAACTGGTAATTGGGATTAGGTACAATAGTCTATAGTGCGATAATATGCACATAGACCTGAAGCCTGTATCGAAATGAACGGCCACCATTTTAAAAAATGTGTTTAAATATCCATATTATGATTATTTTTCAATTTAACTTCATTCTCTGTATTGTACGCTAATGTGCTGTAGACAGTATAATATACACTGCATAATGAATACGTCCACGTGGACAGCTCAGTTCGTGAGTAAAAACGTCCACACCTGTGGAGTAACGGTCAGCGCGTCTGGCCGCGAAACCAGGTGGCCCGGGTTCGAATCCCAGTCGGGGCAAGTTACCTGGTTGAGGTTTTTTCCGGGGTTTTCCCTCAACCCAATACGAGCAAATGCTGAGTAACTTTCGGTGCTGGACCCCGGACTCATTTCACCGGCATTATCACCTTCATTTCATTCAGACGCTAAATAACCTAGATGTTGATACAGCGTCGTAAAATAACCCAATAAAATAAAAAAATAAATAAAAAAAGTGAGTAAAAACACCCATTGTTAATACTGTACTGTATTTTGATTAAACAAAAACCTAATGAAAATGATCAAACTCAAAAGCGCAATATTTTCTAGTTTACGTAAATGGATGAACTACTTTTCTCCCCTCCTATACCTAGTGAAGTGATTTGTTTGTATATTACGCCAGTATCATCGAACTCCAGTCGTTGAAGGGGGTAACAAACGGCGTTGATCCAGAGGTATAGGCAAGTTAATATTAAAAATGTTAGTAAAAATAAAATTATGTCCCTGTATAACCTAGAATAATAATAATTTAATATAATTCAATATTTTCTTACCTCATAATTTAATTTACAATAAATAATAGTGCAAGTCTGTGTAATATTAAACGATTCCCCTTAAAAGATGGGTGGGGAAATCTGCAGTATGCAGAATATACTGTAGATACGCGTAAATTGAATGTTTATGAACCTAAACGAGAACTTTGAGAACGAGGTGCACGAATAAAAAAATAGGAACTATGTCGAAGGTGAAAATTGCCCTCTTAAATCATTAGTAGCCTATTTAAGTACCGTACGCTAAAAACAGGATATGCAGCCACCAATGTGTTTTTTTATAGGAAAGGGACTATCGAGATTGAATTCCTCGTATTTGTTCTATAATTGCAGAAAGTTGAAGTGCAATATTGATATGATATGATCGCAGTAGTATCACGATTATTCCTGTTTTGTAGATTAAGGACATGCAGTCTTGAATACTATGTAGGATGATTTTGAAAATTTGAAGTTAAAACATGGTTTTAATAATTAGTGTAGAATACATTAAAACATTATTCACGAAATGGATTTCATTACGGATCGTCCTGGATAATAAACATCCCAGTTTATCGAGAGCTTACTGCATGCGTAAACTTTGGAGACTCCTACAACTACTGCATATAATCTAAGGCATCTAAGCTAATATAGCTCGCTGTCGAGGTTGCATAAATACGTTTTTATTAATTTTTCTTTTCCCCTCTTCCAAAATGAAACTGTAGCCAGCAGTAGTTACGTATGTTTATTAAGATTTATTAAATTAATTAGCAATTTAATTAGTTCTATTTTTTAAGGTTTAAAGCATAGCCTATATTCAGGATATTTCGGAACCTGAATGAAGATAAAAAGCTTTCCTTGGTTTTTACATATAGGAACATAAAAATTTGGCATTTTGAGTTGTTTGAAAGAGTATTTAATATACTAACACGCTTCGTATATCCTCAATGTTTATATACCATTGTTGTTCACAATATATGTCAATGATATTACATCTCTTGTAAGGCACTTGTATGCTGACGACCTTCAATGCTACATCTCTTCCCGCTTAGACCGAGTAAATGACGCTATAGATAAATTGAACGAAGACATTGACTCGATTGTGACATGGACAAAGAAACTCCGTCTTAAAATCAATCCTGGAAAGACACAAGCAATTATATTAGGACACAAACGGCAAACCGACGCTGTAAAACACCTCGACATTTCCCCTGTTAAAGTAAGTACAGTGCATATCCCTTTCAGTTCTTCAGTAAAAAATCTTGGCATTCACATGGATAATAATCTCAACTGGGACATGCAAATCACAGAAACCTGCAGAAAAGTATATTCTATTATCCATGTGCTAAAAAGGATAAATGTTCATCTCCCCTCTTGCTTAAAAAAGTCCCTTGTGTAGACACTTGTATTTCCCTATTTCGACTATGCGGACATTTTACTGACTGGCCTCTCCAGCGACAACAAAATGAAACTTCAACTTGCTCATAATTTGTGTGTACGTTTTGTAAGCAATGTTCGTAAATATGATCATATTACCCCATCCCTGGAAGCAATAGGTTGGCTTAAACTAGATAAGAAAAGAAATTTACATTCACTTCTCTTTCTCTTCGAAATCTTGAACTCTTCTATTCCTTCGTACCTGTCGTCTCGCTTCACTTACCTTTCTTCCCACCATAATCTGAACACACGCTCTCGTCATGAAGCAATACTAACAATACCATCCCATCGCACCTCCTCATACTCATCTTCTTTCACAATAGCCCTGCCAAGACTCTGGAATTCGCTACCTGCTAGCATCAGGGGCTGTCGAAATAAAATTGAATTCAAACGAAAACTTACTAGGCACTTGGTCAGTAATTGATTTCTTGTAAATAGTTTCTTTAATCTATCACAAAATATTTCAATATTCAGTAATTTCATCACTATACAATTTTGTTATTCTAGATTTAATTTGTACCGGTAATTCAGTAAATATAAAATATTCTTTGTTTCTCTATGATAAATTATCTAGCTTTAATTATTCAGGTAATCTTTTCGTACTTTGATTTTATTGTAATTGTAATTGTAAATTTAATACTAATTGTAATGTTTAGAGCAGTGCAAAGGGAGCTGTTGTTCGACACACCGGCAACAGGGCAAGGGTTGTAAATTCACCTTATGTACCTGCAGAGTTCTGACTCTGCGGTACACAGGATAGCTCCAAGCAGTAGGTACAGCGTAGTAAAGCAAACGTCAGTACTGAAGAAACATAAGATCAGTTCGGTTCTACATAGTGTTACGATGCCTAAGGGGGAGCAAATTCGTTCGGCAAAGTTTAAGAGACTTATTTCCGAATATGGTGATATTTTTTGTCGCAACAAAGATAAACTATTCTGAAAATTGTGTAAAATATCAGTTTCAGTAAATAGAATGTTAATGTTATGGTTTATTTAACGACGCACACTTAAATGCCATCGACCTGGCCAGGGATCGAACCCGCAACCTTGGGCACAGAAGGCCAGCGCTATACCAACTTGCCAACCAGCAGTTAATAGAGTACATAATGTTCGAAGACATGTAAATAGGGATGTACACAAACGTGCTCTCATGAAGTTGAAAGAAGAAGGTGGAAAATGTGAGGAGGGTCATAGTTCTTCATCCGTGTTCCATGAAGAAATGTGGAAGAAAGTGACTCAAGTAGACGATAAAATTGGTAAAATAATATCTGCGAAAATAACAAATATGTTGAAAAAATGGTGGATATTATAAACTTTGCAAGATTAGTGACAGTATTTCTGGAGATAAGGCTTCCTTTGAAGAACTAACAGAAGTTGAAAAAAATGTTGTACAGGATTTTACGTATGCCCCAGTTGTTTCAACAGAAGTAGAAAAAAGCTTCTCCACATATAAGACCATGCTATGAGATAGACGACATTCGTTTTCTGTTCATAACTTACAAATGTCACTTGTTGTGCATTGTAACAATATTTGGAAGAAATCTGATAACGTATCACATGTGCATTAATAAATCACACTCATTGCAAAGAAAAGGAAAGACAAAAAACAATTGTTCAAGTGCTTTTGCGAATAGAATATCGTGAACTCGTTACAAATAAACAGTGATTTTGTTTGTGTTCTATATGAAATCATACATGTAAAATATGTATTATTTGTTTGGGATGAAATGGTTAATTAGTTTTGTAATTTTGAAATCTTATTAAAGTATCTGTAGAAAATTAATTGCAGAAACGTTAGGGAACTGTGTCATTTCTATTGTGTCGTCTGTACGTCAACACATCGTGTACATGACCGTCGCTTGCACACAGGGAACACGCCGAGTAGCGTCGGAACCCTTGCTATGATGCCATTCTGTCTGTCATGTGCTCCGTCTGCACCGCTCTAGTAATGTTATTTGTAATTGTAATTGTAAATTTAATACTAATTGTAATTTTATTGTTCATATTGTAGTTGGAATCTCCTGGTAGAGGGGCAGAGAAGGCCTGACGGCCTTATCTCTACAAGGTTAAATAAATAAATACTAATACTAATACTAATACCGAAAAACAAATGTACACGCAAAGCTCATCCCTCAAACTACACGTGCGCTATCTGTTGGTGCTAGTTCAGGATATCCCTATTCATTACTAGGCGAGCCAGGCGGCACAGACAAGCTCGGAACTTAACTGTTGTTCATGTTGCTCTAAAGGCTTAAGGGTAGCAGCGTCTGTGATTCATATCTAGCGCGCTGTCCCCCACCCAAGTGTCTCGGTTTGGATCCACGGCAACGTCTTGATGGAATTTGTGGTGGAAAAGCAGACTTTGCCGACGGTTTTTCTCGGGGAGCTCCAGTTTCCCTCTTTCATGTCATCACACTCTCTGTCTCGTTCTCATTAATTTGTCTCTCACAGTAGTTAAAATAGGCTGGGGTAAAGTCTTGGGGATAGTTGGTGTAAGATTTAAGGGCTTCAGGCTTTGTGGAAACACATTATGAAATTCTCTCGTGGAAATATTCGTAGTGTGTGCAGTGGTAGAGTCCTGTTGAAAAAATGCACGATCACGTTCCCTGTCGGTTAATTCTCTGAAAAAGGGGATTAGTATGGTATTCTGTTACTGGGTATTACATAAGTAACAGAATCAACTGTATTCTAAACGAAAATGGGTCCTATGATTCTTTCATCACTGATGGCGCACCGTACATCGATTTTGTCATCATGGAGGGGCACTTCTTGTACGAAGTCAGGTTTATGAGTACTCCAGTAACAATTGTTTTGATTACACACATAACCATGGAGGTGGAACCAGGCCTCGTACGAGAAGAATATTAAATGTGGGTCTATTTGTCCATTGTACACATTTTCCAGAATCCACTCATGAAATATGCGCCTACATACGGGGTCTCTTGGCTGAAGAGCAGGTGCTACACTTATTTTATACGGCTTTAAGTGCAATATTTTAGTAGTCTTTTGCACAGATCCATATGAAAGTCTCACTTGTTGCGTAAGACGACGAAGAAATTTTCTAGGAGAATTTTCTAAACGATTACGAATGTCATGTAATCTTTCTTCATTTTTTTTTGAGAACCCTATGCTGCGTTTTGGTTTCTTAGGCTGGACACTTCAAGTTTCCTGAAATTTATGATAAAATTATGGGCTGTTTTACGATCTGGAGCGTCCACACCCGGAAATCCTTCTTGAAACCGTCTTCGAACTTCACGAGCTGACTGAGTTAACACATATGAATCGTAAATAAAGACACTCTGTGCCGTTGTAAACTCACTAAGCATAATATACGAATTAAGAAACTAACAACACAGCACACACCCAGGAACAGCTGCGTTACAACTGCGACAGTCAGCAAGGTCAACAAGTCAGCAAGCACGCTTGTTACTCCCTCCAGTGCGCGGCAAACGAGTGGGGGCTCGTTCATAGGAAAAACCTGCGCTGCGAGGGAAAGCATAACTGATCAAGGCATAATATAATATAATACAATATATGGATCATTTGTGGAGACAAAGAGGAAGACAGAAAGTAGGGAAGATTGGAGAAAGTTGGGTGTGCAATGAAAGACCTGCCCTCGGCCAGAACACTATGAATGAATGAATGAATAATATAATATAGTACAATACATTTTTTAACTAATTACGCGTACTTGACTGTTCGTTATTCACTCTTATGAAGCCAGGTTTGTGGATAAATTTACAACAGAGTCATTGCCTAGGTTGCGACATAGGAGGCTGGTCTACGCTACATTCGCGAAGAAATGAGTTGATGATGGGGGCTTGTTGGGATGCCACAAGGGAACCGGAGCTCTCGGAGAAGACCACTGTGTTACCTGGACCAGGAGCTTATCCAACACAAGTTGTAAATCGGGGGTACGCCTGAGGGTCGAACCCGAGTCCATAGGATGAGTCCAGCGCTCTAGCCACTAGACCGCCGTGGCGGCATACATAATATAAAACATAACATGATGTGATAAGAATTGTGGTTGGCAGTTTCGGTATTTACACTCGAGGATCACGCTTTATCCCATTGCATACGTAGCTACAGTAGGCTACACTTGATTCGACATAAAAGTAATTCTAATGGCTTGTCAAACTCAGATAAAGGTTGGACGTTATGAGCAATGCAATGCATGGAGATACAATCAAAAAGTGAACCGTTCAACAATAGTTATAACCTAACCCGCCGCAGCGCCGTGCCGCGGCCGTATCCACAGCGACAATAAATCTGCAGCAAACATTCAACTTTTTGCGCGATAGAGGGTGTCGCAGAAGCTGTGGAGGCTCTCCCCGCGTGAAGCGCTCGGACATGAGTTGCGGGGGGCGCTGTTAGTGCGATGGTTAATTAAAGGGAGATTTAGTGCTTCATAACTGCGGAGCGGGTCGCCGGGTCGCGTGATATATGGCGGCGGTGGTAATGAAGGCATCCAAGCGCGGGGTATTTATTAGGCTGATAGCTGCTGCATGCGGCCAAGACGCACTTTTCCAAATTCAAATCCAGCTCTGTTCATTTGTTTTTATGTTTCCTAGTGATTGCAGGACGTCTTGTTTCAGTGAATACGTAAATCATCATGTGGTTTAATTTAAAGTTAAGTAGTAAATTGAGCAAATTCTAACAATAGACATAATGAATAGTGAATGCTTAACAATAACAATAATTATTACTATTATTGTTCGAGAAATGTATGAATGAAGTAAAGCTATGGTTCCGCTATGGCGATCATCGCCGAGCGAAGAACGCCGCGCAGTTCGATTAGTTCTAGGCGTTATATACGGAGCTGGTTTCTTTACGACGTTCTGCGTGGGCTGCAGCGATCTGCGCTGGCGTTCATCGCTGGACTGACTTGTCTTCAAATTGACAGCGTTGACCGTTGTTCATTTAGAAAACAAACGAGTGGCGATAAAACAATATGGCTGCAAAACATAATGTGTTAGCAATTTCTCCCAAATAAATTATGAAACTTTAATTAATTATGTTTCCAATCATCCTGCCCTCTATGATAAGACTTCCAAAAAATACACATAGGCCTACCCATAAAAAGGAAATGTTGTGGAAGAAAATTGGTAAAACTGTAGGCAAGAGTAGTAAAATATCTCTATTTCAAGATAGGATAATAATTATAATATAAGCACTTGAAATATGGATATGGTAAACAATGGAGCGTGTGAAATGGACAGACAGAATTAGAAATAAAAGTGTGTTAGAATGAGTGGATGAATGAAGAATAATGCTGAAACTGATCAGGAAGAGAAAAAGAATTTGGCTGGGTCACTGATTAAAAAGAAACTATGATTATATTAGGGGAGAAAAATTCGCTCCGGTGTCGGGAATCGAATCCGGGTCCTTAGTTCTACGTATCAAGCGCTCTAATCACTGAGCTACTACGAAGGTCAATCCACGGTACCGGATCGAATCCCCTCCTGTAGTGTTTTTCTCTATGTGACCTTATTGAACTTCGGCGTAGCTCAGTGGTTAGAGCGCTTAGTACGTAGAACCAAGGACCCGGGTTCGATTCTCGGCGTCGGAGCGAATTTTTCTCATCTAAATCATTGTTACCATAACAGATAGATTCTGTAGGACCAAAAAATAATCTTTACGTAAGAAGAAATTGCTTACTGAAGGATGCACTGGAAGGACTGGTGAACGGAAGAAAAGTTCGAGGAATAAGAGGATATCAGATGAGAGACAACATTAAGGTATACGGATCACATGAGGAGACTAAAAGGAATGCGGTAAATATGTAGTGGGTTCCACAGAACACATTTCCAAACCGCATATCATGACTGTACCATTTTACTAGCCACATTGGAACCCAGTACATATTGGTGTTGTATACATAATTATATTAGCCTACAATCACATCTTACGTATATTACCTTCCACAATTATTATAAATTAACAGTTATTGTTTAAGTACATTATAATTTTAGATGTTCAATTGTCTTAATTTATAATTCATATGCTCTTTTACCTTTTAATCTGGGATCCAAAGGGATGAAGTTTTATGTAATTTATATTAAGAAAAATCCGGACCCAGAATATTACACTAATTATATTCGCTACTTAAAGAAAAAGACAAGGCGCGCATTTAGCAAACGTAAACGGAGCCATGAGCATTGGGAAAAATATATCGAATTAATTAAGAAACTTGAGTGTGAAAAAAGGTTAGCTCAGGAAAATTTTCTAAAAACTATTTTAAAAGAAGATGAAAGTAACAATTGGAGACAGTTTTATAATTATGTACGCAGGAGAAAAGGGAAAAATGAAGGAGTAGTGCTTTTACGAAATCAGAACGGAGAAAGTATAACTGATGACAAAGAAAAGGCCGACTTATTAAATTCCTATTTCATTTCGGTTTTCAATAATAATAATAATAATAATAATAATAATAATAATAATCATAATAATCATAATAATAATCCCGCTGATAGGAGTGGTTGTGTCACAGACCGTGAATGTGAACCAAATTCGACTTTCAAAATAACTTCCAAAGGGGTTAGAGAGAGAATAACGAAATTAAAAAATCGGAAGTCTCGAGGACCAGATAGTATTGCTACAGAGATTCTTAAATTAGGTTCCGAGGCCATAATTCCATACTTAATGCGTATATTTCATGTTTCCATAAACAATGCAGCTATTCCATGTGACTGGAAATCAGCTATAGTGGTACCCATACATAAAGGTGGAAATAAATTAGATGTCGGAAACTACAGACCGATTAGCCTTACATCTGTCGTATGTAAAGTCATGAAGCATTTGATATCGGATTATATTCGTCATGTTCTAAATGCGAAAGACTGGTTTTACAACCGCCAGCATGGTTTTAGGGCAGGCTTCTCATGTGATAGTCAAATTACGTCGCTGGTTCAGGATCTAGCTGAAGAGGTAGATAGAGGCGGAAGAATCGATGCAGTTGTGATTGACTTTTCGAAAGCATTTGATTTGGTGCCACATGACATATTAATAGATAAGTTAAGTAGGCTAGGAATAGATAAAAGAGTGGTGCTATGGATCCAAGAATTCTTAAAAGGTAGAACCCAGAGAGTTAGAGTAGGTCATGAAATATCGGAAATTGGAAATATAAGTTCAGGGGTGCCACAGGGCAGCGTTCTGGGTCCATTACTCTTTATAATATACGTAAATGACCTATGCCAGAATATTACATCAAATGTGAGGCTATTTGCAGACGACTGCATTATCTATAGAAAGATTAGAAATAATTCAGATGTAGAGTCTATTCAAACTGACTTGAATAACATTTACAACTGGGCGTTAAAGCATAGGATGAAAATAAATGGTTCTAAAAGTAAATCTATAACATTTTGTAAAACCCGAGAGGAGACTAGTCTTAATTACGAATTCAGTGATGTTGTAATTCCGCAAGAACAATGTTGTAAATACCTAGGAGTGTATTTAAACTCCAAACTTTCTTGGGGAGAGCATGTTGATAATGTTACAGGCAAAGCATGGGGGGCACTTCACTTTATTATGAGAATCTTGAGAAAGGCTAGCCCCAAATCGAGGGAAATAACATATCTAACATTAGTGCGACCGTTAATGGAATACGGAACTACGTGTTGGGATCCCTATAGAATATATCAGATAAATTCCTTAGAAAGAATCCAGTATAGGACAGCTAAATTTGTTAAAGGTAAAAGAGAAGATGGGAACGATACGATAAAAGAACTTAAATGGGAAACTTTGGAAAACAGACGTAGGAAAACTAGAATAACATCATTGTATAGAGCACATCTAGGTCAGAAAGCATGGGTAGACATAACGGCTCGGTTAGAAAAGCCAACGTACTATGGTAGGAACGATCATGATTTTAAAATCAAATGTAGGAAACAGAAAACGGATGTAGGTAAATTCTCATTTTTAAATAGAACTATAAATGATTGGAATGACCTACCTGCAGCGGTCTTTGAGGGCTGTCCTTCCTTAAGGAGATTCAAGAATAATTTAAAGAGTTGTGTATAAAGTGAAAATTAAAATTAAGGTGACATTCAACATTTAATTTTTTAAGGTGACATGTATTTATCTAGCCTGACGAGTTTACTTCCTTGGTTTGAATTGTAAATTATTTAAAAATAGCGTGTATGAGGGCCTTAGACTAGAAATATTTAGTTTAAATGTAGTTCTGTTTATAAGTATGCATAAGAATGCAATTATTTGACTTATTTGAACTGTTGTATCAGTGAAGCGAGGTGAGTCAGTGAAGTTATGGTTTTACAGTGCAGTGAACAGTTCCGATCAGTGATAATTTATAGCGTCAATGAAATGTGTTCTATAGTGTCAGTGAAATGTGTTACAGAGTGTCAGTGAAATGTGTGCTGAAGTGTCAGTGAAATGCGTCATAGTGCCACTACAGGGAATGAGATGAGAGTAAAGTGAAAGACTATTGAAACTTATGTAGGACCTATACATAATTATGTAGGTTGTGTTGTAAAATTAGGTATTTTATTTTATGTTTTATTATTATTGTGTTAAATTGTATTGTGTATTCTTATTGTATTGTGTATAAAATTGTATATGTGTTGTAAATTGTATTATGTATTGTAAATTTTATTCTGTATAGCTTATCATTTTAACTGTGTATTGTTAATATTGTATATATCACTGCCACCGGGTGCTTGCCCACTTGCAGTGTAAATAAATACACATATCTTTGACGGATAACATTCCTAGCTACACACTGGATTTTTTTAAGTTAATTCTATGTTTCCATGTAATCAAATCATTGTATTTAATAGTTCAGTCTTATAGACTTTCAAGGTAATAAATTATTCAATATTAACGTTCATAAAGAGTTATTTTTCTAATACAATCCGATGATGTCCGAAGGGGCAAAAGTACTCGTTGTTAACACTTAATTTATTTTATGTTATTCACATACAACAAGTGATTAAACAAAGATTGTGACAGTCAATGAAGGATTTTACATAATAAATTGTATAATGTAGGTAGTGTACAGATGTTAAAAAATTCTGTACCCAAACTTCTAGGAATGATAGAGGAGACCAAAAATATGTTTTGTTAAATAACCATGGATAAGAAACTCATATTGAGTGAGCACTGGGCATGAGCAGGTGAAATACTATAGTGGATGAGGTTACTGAGTGTGAGTGAGAATGAAACGCAGTTACATTTTTTTGCATTAATTTATTGTAATTGAGTGTTCAGTTAATTACAGTGTTCCAAGTGACTATCACCAGTCTCATTGCTCAACAGGAGGCGACGCATGAATTATTGTTCCGTGTTGCTGGAACACACGTGCTGTGTGCTTATGATTGTGGCCGCTGCAAGAATCCGTACAACAAGTACCATCTCCAAGTTAAGTGAGTAAGAACTACAGTCCTGCGAAACCGGTTGTGAATAATTCGATTCTGAGCGCCTAGCGGTGTAGGCAGTATGCAAAGCTCTTCCACCACGCGGTCTGCCTTATTATTCGGTTTACCGAAGGCTCGATTTGTTTTGCTCTCTTTGTGGGAGGACGGCTGCGGCTTTGGATATAAAAGGCAGATCACGTCATTGGGCCATCCAGATTATTACAATTACCTATCTTCAAGAGCAACAACATGAAGCATAAAACTACATTCATCAGGAACCTGAAAGCACATTTTTTTTTGTTGTTAAAAATTATACTCTTTCTTAAAACTGACATTCTAACATTTTAGAAATGACTTCTTAATGAAATAATAATGCATGTGTACTTACAGTAGTTAAAAAGCATTATATATAAATAACAACTTCTTTTTAGGTATAGGCCTACATTTTATTTTACTAGTAAACTACAGTATAAACAGTATAAAGGTTATACAAGACTTATACATCGTTGGAACGTAAAACGTATTAATAAACAGTGTATAAGCTATTCTATATGTAAGAGATGTACAATTACACATGATAATCGTTACACAACTTATCACACTAATATAAACCTTGCACAGAAGGGCAAGATGGCCGATCCGAAAACAGCTGATCGTTTGTTTCCTGACTTTTTTTTTTCTTCGAAAACTGTGCTAAATATCTCCTGTAAAGAAAGTCATACATCCGCAATGGTAGATTTAAACGATTATTTAATAAATACAAAGGACATTGAAGACATTGATGTTATAAATAATTGTGGCAATAGAAAAATAAAGCAGTACAAAACTCGTTTTATCCATTTAAATTTAATGATCCGAATTTTAAAGGAAAATGCAGATTCACCAAGCAATATATAAATTTGTTGCTGATATTGTAAAAGAATATTTGAAGCAGGTGAATACATAAATCATGTCGAAGTCTTCGCACATGAGGAAGAAATGAAGTATTGACTTAATTTTAAGTAGGCCTAGATCTATGAATACGGTTATTATGTTATATATTCTGTGTCCGAATTCGGGGAAATGAATGGGCCATCACTTTTTTTAATATATCCTTCCCTGTCCTGTAGGGGTAGAGATTAGATTGAAGCACGCTTGACTTTCGTTACTAAATGCACTTTCTCTAAATTGAATAATAACAAATAATGATCACAGATAGGCCTACTTAGAATCAAAATTTTTCATAATTCTCTAGAAAAGGTACACCAAAGAAGTCACAAAATGGTGTCAAGTTTTTATAAATATAAGAAAGCAGGGCTCTGGCGGAAGTGGAAATCTAAGTGCTTAAACTGTAAATGTAGGAGTTGAATATTGTAAGTGGTTAAATGGTGTTTTCTTCAGTAAAAAGGAAACAAAATTTCTATTTGCAGTAAATTAATGAGAGAAAACGTGTCCCTTTCAACAACCATTATTTAGACATTTATATCTGAAGTTTGACTAGTGTAGGCCTAATATGTAGCTAGTCGGCGAGGTATGCAATGGAGGGGAAAAGAAACTGGCCACCCTACTTCATTACCTCCTGATCTAGTTGCCTTATAAGTGGTGCCTTCTTGGTATCACTTGTGAGATTCAGGGCTGTCTTCGGACAGTTGACTAGACAATAATCTACGATATATTCTTTTTGTTCTTATAGCCAGAATAAGTATCGCATATATCTCGTCCTACTTATGATCAAACTATATGTTTATGGTATTGTAAAATATTAGGTGAGTATTCTCATGGCTTATTAACATAATGCCTGGATACCTATTATGAAAGACGTTTATTAATATACACAATGACATATTAAAGTACTCTACGTATATGGCACTTAATTTTTCTGTATTTACCCAATTTGGAGAACGTATTTTCTTCTCCCTTTCCATTTCTTTCTATGTGAGATTTGTGCTCTAAACTATCCGCGATCTTACATAAACACTAAACACGTATGTAATATCGATTATCGGGTTATGCAGATCGAACGAGATTGAGTCGATATGTGACGAGAAAGAGTTACGACGTATTTTTTTTCTTTTCGTTTTTTCTCTTTTTTCTGTTTTTCTGTTTTTCGCTTTCTTAAGCTAGTACGTACACAACACCCATGCCCGAGGCGGGACTCGAACCCACAACTCTTCGGACCAAGCGATAGAGACATGCCGTACCCCTACCGCTTGAGCCATCCGGGCCGGCACGTAATAAAATGATGACAAAGTTATGACGTATCAGTACTGTTTAACACTGGTGTAGTAAAACGCCAGCTATATTGCGTTTATTGGTAAGAAAAATATACATGGCTTATGCTCGTCTTGTTCTGTGTAATACTATACCATTGCTATCATATCTATAAGCAACTTTTATTAGTAACACTCTAAAAGTTTAAAATATAAACGATACTGCAAGTTCAAAATAATAAAAAAAAAAAAACATAGTATTTTATAGTGTGGAATCAACTGTAGGAGTACTTGGAAACACTTTTTTTTTTAATAAGACAACGTAAATTTCCTTCAATTGTTACTTCGGTTGTGTACTCGGAAAATGTCAGTTTCATGTATGATTAAGTGCGCTTGGTGTTCTGTCTAGTCTGCAATACATCAGGCGTAATCGTTTGAAAACCTAATATTCGAACGGATGCTTAACCTAGCCGGTTGTATCTCCGACCGGTCGAATCTAAACCGGTTCTAAACCCCAATCTGCAGTTATCTAGTTCTCTAGTAAGAAAACACCACGGTTTTCATGCAGCCCCACAGAAGGGTCCGGGTAACCTGCAGGCCAATTTACAGGTCCTCCCCTGCCGATCCACCAATTGACGAAAATGTTGGTCATTAGGCCTACTTCACGAACTGGCTCTGCAGAGTGAGCTGGATACCATAAGTGTGCCGTTCTCTCCCAGTCGATCTGACGACATCTTCGTTCAGGGAAACGTTCACGGTATATTATCTGGGCTCTTCGACCACTGCCTTCAGCTGCATCGAAAACAAAGTTCATGTCCCTAAGTTTCCTCCTCCTCTTCTTCTTGACACTCAACCGTGACTGAGTTACTAGTGCTACACATTGTTTACTTAAGTCGGTATGTAATGTGTTTCGGACTTCAAGGTTGGCACTCTGCCATTGTTTGGGACTTCAAGGTTGGTAACTCTGCAATAGCGGGGCGTCTGTAAGTGACATGGAAGTGTACTGTTGCAGCTAGAGGCCGCCGGACAATAAAACATACATTTTATACAGTCCACGTGTGTTTTATTCATCAATCGAGCTACCAAGGCCCCAACATAATGTCTAACATTATGACATCACAACGTAACTATGTGCACCAAATCAGCATTTAGTATCATGATTTGTAAATAGAATCATGTGTTTTGGTCTCTTCCCCCGGTTTGTATTTCACCTGGACATGCTCAGTACTGTTCAATATGTGTTTCCGACTATGGTTAATTTACAAAAAATATTTGTTTTGGACTTCTCCATCATTCCTAGAAGTTTGGGCTCAGAATTTTTGAACACATGTACACTATCTACAGTATAAAAGTGAATTGCATTTTCATTCATAGGCTTTAATTAGAGAAACCGATAAGAAATAATTCATCTGTAGTACAGTTTTTCGATAAAATAGACGGTTTTCTTGCAAATTAAATACAAAGATTAACATTTACCGTTATTTTCTGCTATTAGGAAGCCTGGCAATCCTACAGCAATGACAACGGACGGAATGCTGCTACTCAGACCTGAGACCGTGTATGTACTCGTCGGTGAGTCTGCGATGCGCTGTTGCCAAACTACGCATACTTCCAGCCTAATTTTCTAATAATTTATCGTGCACTTAATTACAATACCCATAATATATTTTCTATTTATTTTAATGTATTTTACTGCCACCGTCAATCTGCCCCCTGTATATGCAGACTCCCCTAGTGTGTAGAATTGGACTCGTTCTGTTGGTGTATGACGTACCTAAGAGTTTTTATGGGAAATGGATTGTAATTTCCGTTCCACAAAATCCTTTCATTTTTACTTAATGTAGACAGGCAGGCAGGCAGGCAGACAGACAGACAGACAGACAGACAGAGAGATAGATAGATTTATTCAGCAATATTATACATACAGATGCAGTATGATATCATAATTTTCTCTTAAATCCAATTCACGGGTCTTTTAACCTTAAGTGCTTTACAAAACAAGCCCTACTTTGTAGGTTTCATTCCCCCCTCACCTATGATTAGATCCAACCACTCTCCAAAAGAACACACAGATTAATATGAAAAGGCACAAACAAAACCCATTATATAATATATCCTAACCTAACGTACAAACTGACATAAAAGTGTATAATTCAATAGTTACCATTATCCCTTTCTCAGTTCGCATCACAAACTTCAACAGCTGATGTTCTAAGCTGCCTCACCTTCAAGAGGAACAATCCAGTCTTTTGTTCGCATTCTCTATTCTCCATGAGGTCAAGACTTGCAAGCGAACCCCTATTCTGACTTAACATCGAAGGTGGTAGATATTTTCTTCTGATATATTTCGTTTCGTCACACTGGGCTAAAATGTGTCTCCAGAATCCTTTTCCCCACACAATGGACAAAGACGCTCTCCTTCTTCGGTGACAATTTTATTACCCTTCCATGCCCCCACTCTTAGCCACGCTAAACCTGCTCTGCTGTCTTTGTTACAAGAATTTATGTAGTCACACCTCCGCCAATTAAGCATGAGATCTGATTGTAAATGTAGTGAGAATTTTTCCGAAAATTGGAGTTCAATCTCTTGCCTCTCGATGTCAATTAAACGCATTTTCACATTACGCCATACATTTCTTCGATTATTTTCTCCCTTTTCCCACACTCATCTCATTCCTATACGATGCAGCCCTCTCTGCAGTTTATAAACTCACCCTTTTCTCCACCCTTCTCTTTGTTAAACTTTGTAACAAGTTGACCGTAAAAGCGATTGGTCCAAAAATATAATTTTTAGCCAGTATTTTACCACCCTGACTTTCAGGTGAATTGCTTCGTTTTGAAGCCCAAACTCCTTTAACACCCCCCCCCCCCCCAATAAGCTGTGCTTCTTCAAATGCCAAGTATTCGTTTTAGGAAATCCGTTTGGCGAATGGTGGGTTTACAGTGAAAGATTTGCTCTTGGCAGAACACTATGAATGGACTCTTCTAGCTTCTTGTTTATTCAGTATTTATATATTGCTATTGGAATATTCTTTTCGTTGTTCGATATAGACTAACTGCTTTATTATCTGCAAATAATATTGTTTTATGTTATTATTTCTGTTTATTTTAATTCGAGTGATTTTTGTACCTTTATAAATTATTTCATTCAAGTAATATATTCAATTCAATTTGTTAGGCCATTAAGCATATAAATGCCAGGCTTAGTCACATATGATATATTTGAAATACTTACTATGAAAATTAACAAAATATAAAATAAAAAATATTAATTAAAATAATTTCACACATGACATATTAAAACTACCAAAATATAACTAAATTTATTTACTAAGAACACTTTCATTCGAATTTGTGGTTAAAAATTCATCGGCAGAGTAAAACGGATTTTTTGGTAACCAATTATAAAATCTTGTTTCAAAACTTTTGATAGGTAAATTGTAAATTTATGAACCTACTATTTAGTATTTTCGAGAAAAATACCAGATTAAAAGGGTCTGGGAAGCGCATGGTTTAATAATCAGAGCGAGGGGCACATCCTACGATTAACTGTTAATAAGGTAGGTGTCCCTGATATGGCCATGCTAAGGTTTGAGAATTTTTCTAGCCTCCATTTTGAAAAAAATGTAAACCACTTTTTTCTTACTCGTTCTCGTCTATTGGACTTTCATAAAACAATTTCCTTTCCCCATAAAAATAGCTTTAATTGTTCAAAAAGTCCCAAATTCCAAAAGTCTACCTAGTGGCCATATCAGGAACATGTGCATATGATATGGCCACCCTTGTTCCCTGTTCTACAAATCGTGATTGTTTTCAGTTTGATAGCGCAGTTGTGCTAAAATTAAATAATTTTGGTGTAAAATGAATAAACATGACACTTAATAATCTTTTTTATAATTCAAACGTGTAGTCAAAACAGGTTTTTCCATAAAAAAATTAAGTTGTTTTTCCTAAAATACAAAATTTTCGCGTAATCCCAGCTATAAAGCATGTAAATTCGTCAGGTGAAAACATAAAAGTGAAATGAACTTGATAAGGCCATGGTACATTTGATATGGCCATATCAGGAGCAGGTAAACTTTCACGAAAATCGTTTGATTACGAACAACTCGTAAAAGATACGCCATCAACGACAACACCAATCAACAGAACATTAAAAACTGAATGGAGTACGATGGTTTTCATGAAACAAGTATTTGAAAAACATGCATAAAACAAAGGAGACTTACCAGAGAAAAATAAGAAGAGGTCACATGAAAACCGCAAAACAGGCAACTGACACCATATTGTTCAACCTGACTGGATGGAAAACGATCAAGTGACATACCAGGATGCCCTTTCACTGGATGCTGCTGCAATTTAGCGGATTTTTTGGTTAACTAACTTACAATAGGGGGGTGGCCATATGAGGAACATGGCCATAACAGGAGCACCCACCTTACTTTCAAAAAATTTGAAATCCATGACATCATTCCTAAAATAGTCACTTCAACCATTAAAGGGTCTGTGAAAATCCTGAAAAACCGTTTATATCGAATATCACAGTTCTCCTTTTTTCTTTAGTTTGTGATTGTCAAAAGTCTATGTATAATTTAAGTTATAAGGTATGTTTTCTAAAATTCGTGTTCTATGGTCGTATAAATTTGTCTCATTTACCTACTGAAATCAATTATTATTCTTGTATATATATATATATATATATATATATATATATATATATATATATATATATATTATTCTGTGTTTTTGGCAATCCAGGATGTCTGGGCAAACGATTTTTTGAAAATAAATTGTATAACGACTGGAGAGCTTATTTTATTACGTGTATTTCATCGCTGTAACAGAAAAGTTTAAGATAGTCTTATGTACCGAGAAGTGGTGTTAGTTGGGAGGCCGGAGGGAAAAAGACCTTTGGGGAGGCCAAGACGTAGATGGGAAGATAATATTAAAATGGATTTGAGGGAGGTGGGATATGATGGTAGAAACTGGATTAATCTTGCTCAGGATAGGGACCAATGGCGGGCTTATGTGAGGGCGGCAATGAACTTACGAGTTTCTTAAAAGCCCGTAAGTAAGTAAGTAAGTAAGTAAGTAAGTAAGTAAGTAAGTAAGTAAGTAAGTAAGTAAGTAAGCAAGCAAGCAAGTAAGTAAGTAAGTATTATTATCAAGTCCGGCCATAGACGGCGATCCTTTCCTTAATCCTTTCATATGTGTGAGTGAATGCTGTTTAATGTCTTAAATGTTTGTGTTGTATCGGAGGTGGCCCTAGCATTGAGCTGATCCCTCATTCAGGGAGGCCCTCCGTGTCCTTGTGTGGTAAAAAAAGTATGTATGTGATCCAATAGATTAATTATTCCTCTCCCGACAGGTCGTGGGTCGTATAAATGATCCTAAAAGGGAGAGGTTAAACTAAGGTAAAGAAAGAAAGAAAGAAAGAAAGAAAGAAAGAAAGAAAGAAAGAAAGAAAGAAAGAAAGAAAGAAAGAATTTTTCTTCTTCTTCTTCTTCTTCTTCTTATTATTATTATTATTATTATTATTATTATTATTATTATTATTATTATGATCTGAAAACGGACATGAATATAAAATACAAACACGGTCCCCGCTGCAGGCTGGTAACCGCTTGCGGCAGCAGAACAGTTATGAACATACATAATTATTGCATCTGGGGAGGGTGGGGCACAGTGTGCATCGGGGCGGCACTGATTAACACGTGGTGGGGCGCGTGTTTAACCGTCTGAGTCTTGATTTACTGCCGGGACCCGAACACAGACACAACAGCGAGGGAGACGAGACGGTTCTTCAAAATGTGTAAGGATACTTATAAAAAGGCGGAGTGACAGAAATTTTTATGAATAAATTGTGAAGAATTAGAAAAGTTACAAAAAACGAAACGAAAATACATGTTATGAGTTATGTCATAGGCTACAACCACTTCATTAACTAACACCATTACAATAATAATCATAACGGTCACTGTAACCAAAATGAATAAATTACAACTTTAATAACTAGAGCTCGGCCACGGGTAGGCTGGCTATTCTGCTTTACTATGTTACGTGAATACAGACCATTCTGCTCTGCCGTAAGTGAGGCATGTGTGGGTTAGCACCTGTCTGTACTCTCCCTATAAACATGCTGATTTTTAATTACAATCGGGTGAAAAATGTAGTGTTAAAACGTACAAATATAATATTTTTAGTAGTATCTGAAATGCAATTTTGCACAAAATATTAGTTTTTATATTATTTGCATTATATACACAAAAGGTGTGACACGATCTAAACAGGTTTGCATATAAGTTTATAAAGAAAAGTTAAAATATAAAAAATGACGAAGTATGTAACACTTTATACATTTCTTCACAATTTATTGCATTAGATTTCGAATACATCTTAAATGTATCCAAAGAGAAAAATCTTTCTATTATCACTCAAGCTTTGTATATAGAAAAGCTCTTAGGGAATAGCCTATTTATATGTAGGTCCTATATATATATTTCAAGGGACTACTTCATTAAAAACATCAGCTGTTAGTATCAGTTTAAAATAAATGAAAAAGTAAGTAAGAATAGTCTATATAATATATAATTATATTATGAAATTCTGTCATTTTGGGACCTTTGAAGAAGCAAACAGTAATGCCAGTTTTCAAGTACATAAGAGAGTGAGCAATAAAATATAAAATATACAATTAAATGAAACAATTAAGAAATTCTGGGTCATTAGTAAACAAGTAGATACATCTAAATAACTTCGTCCTTATATTATGCTAACAAATCGAGGACTTCGTGTGAAACTAAGGTACCGGTAAGCGGTAACTACAAATATTAAATATATATTTTGATGTACCGAAGTACATATGATATTCCATGCAGATATTCTGCGTCATCATATGATGAAAGAGTGATGGAACGGAGAAAAATTCTCTCCGGCGCCGGGATTTGAACCTGGGTTTTCAGCTCTACGTGCTGATGCTTTATCCACTAAGCCACGCCGGATACAACCCCGACGCCGGTTAGAATCGTCTCAGATTAAGCTCCATCTCTTGGGTTCCCTCTAGTGGCCGCCCTCTCCACTACGTCATAGATGTCTATGAACGCAGGATCGAAGTCCATACATGTGTTGAGGTGCACTCGAATCTATGACGTAGTGGAGAGGGTGGCCACTAGAGGGAACCCAAGAGATGGAGCTTAATCTGAGACGATTCTAACCGGCGTCGGGGTTGTATCCGGCGTGGCTTAGTGGATAAAGCATCAGCACGTAGAGCTGAAAACCCGGGTTCAAATCCCGGCGCCGGAGAGAATTTTTCTCCGTTCCATCACTCTTTCATCATACAAATATTAAATTTTTAGATTTTTACACCAATCGATAGAAATTCGTTCTTCTACTTGGTCACAAAAATCTTAACTCAGTTCTGAACAGTCTTGTATGTAATACAATTCGTAACTACAAAACATGATGGTATAGTTCATGTGAAACAAGCATATTAAGAATTTTCTTGTGAATAAAACATTAGTTTCACATTAAGTCCTGGAAATATTAGTTTTAAAATAGATGAAAGAATGAGAAATTAATAGTAATATATAGCACTACAAGAGAGTAAAATTAGATTTTATTCGTGAGTGGAAAGTTAAACGCTCCAGGCGAAGCCAAGGTTGGTAATTCCACGAGCTTGTTTACTCTCGTGTGCTATACAATATTCTATCCATTATTGGTATCTAATTTTAAATTGTAGGTCTTTTCTTTGTACAGTAATGTGTTGTTTGTGAAGAAGTTGAATGAATGTATGCATTTTATTGCTGCTAATGCGTTGATTGTCATAGAGAGAGTGATTAAAATTTTTTATCTGCTTTCGTTGCAAAAGTAGGCCGTTATTTGACACTTTTGTACTGCAAAAGTTTGCCTTTATTGTTAAATAAAATGGAAAACACGTTGCTTACTTACTTACTTTCTGGCTTTTAAGGAACCCGGAGGTTCATTGCCGCCCTCACATAAGCCCGCCATTGGTCCCTATCCTGAGCAAAATTAATCCAGTCTCTACCATCATATCCCACATCCCTCAAATCCATTTTAATATTATCTTCTCACCTACGTCTCGGCCTCCCTAAAGGTCTTTTGCCCTCCGGTCTCCCAACTAACACTCTATATGCATTTCTGCATTCGCCCATACGTGCTACATGTCCTGCCCATCTCAAACGTCTGGATCTTATGTTCCTAATTATGTCAGGTGAAGAATACAATGCATGCAGCTCTGCGTTGTGTAACTTTCTCCATTCTCCTGTAACTTCATCCCTCTTAGCCCCAAATATTTTCCTAAGAACCTTATTCTCAAACACCCTTAATCTCTGTTCCTCACTCAAAGTGAGAGTCCAAGTTTCACAACCATATAGAACAACCGGTAATATAACTGTCTTATAAATTCTAACTTTAAGATTTTTTAACAAGAAACTAGATGAAAACAGCTCCTCAACCGAATATTAACAGGCATTTCCCATATTTATTCTGCGTTTAATTTCCTCCCGAGTGTCATTTATATTTGTTACTGTTGCTCCAAGATATTTGAATTTTTCCACCTCTTCGAAAGATAAATCTCCAATTTTTATAGCTCCATTTCGTACAATATTCTAGTCACGAGACATAATCATATACTTAGTCTTTTCGGGATTTACTTCCAACCCTATCGCTTTACTAGCTTCAACTAGAATTTCCGCTTTACTTAGCAAGGTATTATCAAGCATTTTACAACAAATTATTACCATAGCAACAATACAGTTGATGTCATGAATCATAAAGAATAACATTATTCACTGATATAACAAATTTAATACGTCTAATTGAATTTATAGATTTATTTTCTTCTAATTTTCAGCAAATAACGAACAACGTAGATAAAGTATTACAAAGTATTACAATACAACTCGTACAAAAATAGCTTCATTAACTCGTGGGACTTACAAGCAATCATTCTCATAGGGACAGATAAAAAAGTTGTTTTTTTCTTCCACCATTTTAATAAGTTCAAAAGAAATGCTTATACGAATTTTGGCCATTCGACCGCAATTACAAGACCGTCCAGAAAGTGATTTTCCCTGGGGCCGTTTACAGAAAAAAACCACAATTGCATGGGAAGATATATTGAAACAGATACAGCAATTGTTGCGGTATTCGTCAACATATCCCATACTGGAACTGAGACATTTGTCATACCATAGGACCAATTTTTGTATCCTTGTGTCATAGAAGTCTCCCTCCGGTTGTGATCTAACTTGATCCACTCGGTGATAAAGCTCCACTTATAAAATATACTATTAATGCACCGTTGTGAGTTAAAAACTTTTATGCTCGACCATGCCGAAATGTAGTAATTATACACCTGGTAGCAGCCCTTTAATGGACCTCATTAAAGTACACCTATTCATTAAAGTTCAGGTGTTCCACCAATCAGAAGACACCATTGTAGCAATATGAAAGCGCAAGTATCGATTATTCTCGGATATGTAATCGAAAGACAACTAGCGAAACGTCACGGAGGCTGGAAATCCAATACTGTCGCAGAAGGTTATGTTCTGTTACTGTAATAATTAGGGTTAATTGTAAATAATATTCAAATAAATTCAATTTGTCATCTCGTTTTTCAATGTCTAAATTAATTTCAAGGTTATATCAAGAATAATCTTTATTTTACTCTCTAGATTATATCAAGGTCAATGACATTTGTTTCTAAGAAAAAAATCAATACTTTCGCGTCCGCGCACATCTCACAATTTACGAGATATTGCACAAGGTCAGTTCTGCTCCCCAGTCAGATAAGAATAACATGAATACTTATGAATAATTTCAAGTTAGAAATATAGTCGAGCATAAAAAGTCGTATGAAACTTGCCTATAATGGTAATTAAGACGCTCGTATGAAAATTATGAAACTCGCTTGCTCTCGTTTCATAAACAACTCGCGTCTTAATTACTACCATTATAGGCTCGTTTCATAATGTACTATTAATTGACTGCGATGAATAAAGCCATTGTTTAGGTTGCTAAGGACGGTGAAATAAAGAACTGCTTAGATACCAGTCATGGATAAAATACAGTATATTATACAGGTCTATTATTAGGCTAAAATAATAAAAAAAATTAGGGAATTTTGGAGCCCCTCCTAACGGACTCAGAGCTCTGCTTTGCGTGGGTTATTATGACGCTACTATTCATATTAATGTGAAATAATTTTCGAATTTTGTTAGCTATGTCGATGTCAGTGACAAGAACAAACGTTGACTGCACATATTCCTTCAATGTCACGAGTGCAGTTGTTTTGATTCATTAAATTCCGCAATGGCTTCTTCGTCGCATAGCAACAATACAGGATGTAACAGAGCCTTCGCAATTTGCTCGTTCCATGACCTACATAGACTCGATAAATTTATAATATTATTGCTACAAAACAATAAACAAATGACTGAAGTATGACGTGTACCGGAATTTTAGGAACTCGAGAACAACCACGGCCTCCTTCGAGATACGTGACGATATTACTCGTAGCACGCTATGGGTATTAAATTTACAGAAGCAATGACTTTATAGGGATTTTCACGTCTTTTGGAGTCACTTTCCTATACTCGTATAGACAGAGAGGGAGATCATACTGTTTTGCATGTTATTCAGATTTCAGAAGAGCTGGAGCCAGAATTCACTACCTACCTCAAATACACAACCATAATATTATGTTGCTGTTAATGTCAGCAATGGGACCGACACGGTGGCCAGGGAGCTCTGGTTAAAATCTCGCTTTACTCCGAATTTATAACTTTTGTTGGGCAAGTCCGTGGTCCAAGCAATAAAGGGATTTTCTTCGAGTACTTCGGTTCTCCTGTGACATCATCATCATCATCATCATCATCATCATCATCATCATCATCATCATCATTCGGCCTCGGTAGCGTAGTTGGTATAGCGCTGGCCTTCTGTACTCGAGGTTGCGGGTTCGATCCTGGCCCAGGTCGATGGCATTTAAATGTGCTTAAATGCGACAGGCTCATACCAGTAGATTTACTGGCATGTAAAAGAACTGCTGCGGGACAAAATTCCGGCACACAGGCGACGCTGATATAACCTCTGCAGTTGCGAGCGTCGTTAAATAAACCATAATTTAATTTAATTCATCATCATCATCATCACAATTCATTCCCAGTGCAACATAGACTCACTGTCTGTAAGGCACTCTGGATAGTCTCTGACGAACTAAATGATCTATATTTCTCCGCACAAGCAACATCTATGAACTGCTCGTAGAGTCGGGACGAATAACAGTAAAATTTAGGGCCCTGCCATTGAACAAAGAAAAAATTCGACAATTAAATATAATGAAATTCTTGTCTTCCTGGATAGGTCTTGATACAGGTCGTGATGTTATTGTCATAGTAAGCTGTGGAAACGTTGGAATTGATTTCCCTCCGTTTTAATGTTTTTGTTCACAGAAATTAATTGTTGATTAGTTACTAATTATGACGTAGAAATATACAAAGTGGAAGGGAATTAATAGAACTGTACAGATTTAAAGCTTATTCCTTGGATAGAATAGGCCTACAACAAAAAAAATTCTAATACTATATTAGTTCCAAATGAATACTTTTCTCAGAAAAAAAAATCCCTAAATGTTAGCAATGTTTTACTAAATAAATACTGTCCGTACGATTCTAAGGGCTGGTTCACAATAAACCGGGAACGGAAACGACAACGAAAAAGAAAACGGAAATAATGTTAAAATAAATGTATTTAAATGTGTTAAAATAAATTTATTTAAATCTGAGCATTCACAATTAACTATTGTGAATGCTCAGATTTAAATAAATTTATTTTAACACTATTTCTATTCTTGTTCTCGTTGTCGTTTTCGTTCCAGGTTTATTGTGAACCAGCCTTAATTTTTACTCCTTCCATTAGAGAAACTGATAATATAATATGTGATGTATTCCTTTTAAGTGTTTGATTAAATGGACGGTTTTCTCACAAATTAAATACAAAAATTAATACGTACCATTATTTTCTTCTATTAGGAAGTCTGGCAATCCTACTGCACTAAGTAAGGGACGGAACGGGAGTGTGTGTGTGTATTCGTAGGTGAGTCGGCGACGCGCTGTAGTCAAACTACGCAGATTTTCAAGCTAGTTTTCTAGTTATCATGCCACTTAATTACAAAACGCATAATTATTTTTTTATGTATTTTAATATATTCTATTTCCCCCCTTTCAATCTGCACAGTTATATCATTTCCACCCTGTATCGGTATGTTACTACTACAAACAAATGTACACAATGTTATGTATTGTTCAATTTGTCGCCCTCTTTTAAATTTAAATTGAACGGATTGTACTGTACTATGGGGCAACATTTCTGGCTACACACGCACCGAATCTTATTAATAATATACATACAGGGACTATGATAATATAGAATTCTGTGTGTTACAACTTTTTCAGGAGAAATAAGAATTACAATAAATTATCTGCAATGAAAAGATATTTCGATTAATTACTGTACTATTTTCATCTAATTAAGGATACTTAATAAGCCGTACAGTGGATATTTCCTATTGTAACATTTGTAAGATAGGTATTCCTGATTACTTTCCGACAACAATAAATAAGGTTGTACAAATTTTGAATGAATTTTTTCAGCCGTTTTTCTATAGTTTGTACCAGTAATGGTTTAACACTTTGACAAGTACCCCATATTATTTTTAGTTCCTTTCAGAATTGGCCTATAACGAAAGCAATAGATAAAATTAATGTACGAGATTATTCTAAAGTAAGTTCCCAGTTTGACATTGTATCTTCCGTATATATTAACAGTTTTGTTCCATAGATAGCCTACCATTATGCTTTTATAGCGGGATTGTTTTTGAATGCATTTCGTAGCTATGACAATTGTGTCACGCTTCTATAAACAACTGTGGTTAAGAATAAAGGCAGCAATAATTTTTACAATGGTTTTTCCTTTATGAATTCGTATTGGACTCGTTCAGGTTATTACGAATGCAATAGACAATATCCAAATGCATTACATGAACATTACATGAATTGAGAAATGGACTCTGCTCTGTAAAATCATTTCGTAGGTTGGTAAAAAATTTGAGAAAACTGGTTCAGTTACCGATATAAAGCGATCGGGTAGACCGAAATTAGTAGAAAACGAGGTGAGTGCAGCTCTAGAAGTCCAGGAAGTTAGTAAAAATTCTGTATATTATGAAAAAGCGGAATCACAATTCTCATGAGGGTGATAACATCTAATTATTCTAATTGATTATATTACTGCAACAATCTTTCTTTTTAATCAAAACTGGTAAAGGAGAATTACCACCATGGATACAATCATCCTTTCCTGCTATTTCATTAGGAACAGCAATGCATTTTGCAGTAATATACGGAATTAGAAGATGACATCATCCTTAAGAGAATTGTGACTTTGATTGTTTTTTCCCCTGTACTCTTCATATTATAATGCTTGTAAATTTGTAAAGTTGTAAATATTATTGCGTCTGTATTCTTAAACATAATTGTTTATACAAGTGTGACATAGTTACCATAGCAACGAAATGCATATCGGTGGGGTGGGGAGAACAAATCCCTCTACAACATAATGATATCTGTACGGAACTAAACTGTTAATATGTATAGAATATACAGCCATTTAAAACTGGGAACTTACTTCAGAATAACCTTATATAATACTCGTATTATTTATAAAACTTGATTATGATAATGGCGATGATTATAATTGCGATGATTCTGTGAATCCCACAATAATTTAGTAAATTTGCAAAGAATAATTACAAAATAATGCCAAAACAAGCAAATTTAGTTGTATATAGTTTAACGAAAGCTATAAAATAAATTACTTTAAAACAAGTTAATTGAATAGAATTATTAATCAACGCTAAAGCGAAACCAGCGCTGTGATCGTCAGTTGAAAGAAGCGGGTCACAATTGTAATTGTTGCGACAATCAGCAGTCCTTTGTCTGGCGCTGAATCGCTCCATTAGTGTTTCGTTAAACTATTGCTTTGTTCGGGCGCAGACCACACAGCGGCCCGCAGCTAATTTCCTGCACACAGCTCCATGCACTGCGACATCGCTCAACCCTTGTATCTTCTCAGGCAAATGCGCCATTTCTGTGCAACTAGATGCGGTTTTTGTATTCAGGAGAGCATCATGGTGTTATCGCCTGCATTGTGTCCGTGCTATATGAATTAAACAGTCTCAGAATGGAATATAATAAGGGATTTAATACAACTTAATAGCTGCATTCTGATTACAATGTAGCGGTTGGATATCTGAAATACGCGGCCGATTGCGATGTCCTCTTATTATTTTTATAAAAAATGACTGTATACAGGGCAGCTGGAACCTCTTGGATCCAGGGGCAAATTTTCAGGGTCGGCAAATTTTTTAATAAGAAATGTGCCTCTTAAGATGTAAAGCAACTATCGTTCGCTTCTTAATAGTTCATTTCAGTGTTTTTTTATTTAATTTATTGTATTCCATAGATCTTACATTAGGATTCAAGCTTTAAGATGTGGGACAAGTAAAAATTTTACAAGATTAACATTTTTTGGTGAAATGAAGTGAGGTGAGGCCGAGGAATCGCTATAGATTACCTGGAATTTGCCTTATGGTTGGGGAAAACCTCGGAAAAAAACCCAACCAAGTAATCATACCAAACAGGGATCTAACCCAAGCCCGAACGCAGCTCCGGATCGGCAGGCTAGCGAGTCTGCCGACTGAGCTACGTTGGTGGCGCTACAAAAAGTAGGCCTATACAGTACACAGCAATTAGATTATTAAATTTACATACCTAAACAATTATTCATCAGTTGTGCTATGAAATATACAGCAAGTAAGTTAATTCAATTTAAAAGTATAAACAATTCATCAGTTGAGCTATACAGATTATTGTTCAATTTAAAGCATATACAATTCATCAGCCATGCTATACAAAACTATATAATATAATATTTTATAGTAAACAGATTAAGTCAACTTACAAGCATATTTTTGTTAAGCTGTACAAAATTATACAATTCATATCAAGTAGAATAATTCAATTTATAGGCATTAACAGTTAATCAGTTGACTATACAGACTACTAAGTTATTCCATTTACAGCATATACATTTCATTAGTTGAGCTATATAAAATATACAATAATCTACATACCAACAGATTCATTAAATTTACAAGCATATTTTAGTTAAGCTATACAAAATTATACATTTCATATCAAGTAGATTAATTCAATTTAAAGGCATAAACATTTCATCAGTTGTGTAGAAAGTATGAGTAGCCTATGTACAAATTTGCTTAATCCTTTTCTAAACCTTTTTTCATGGTCCTTCAAAGCTTTAAGATAATTAGGCAGTGTATTGAAGACTGTAATACATGAATAGCGGATTCCTTTTTTATAACAGCTTTATGATAGGGAAGGCATAGTTGAACTATGGTGACGGATTCTGAATACTTAATAAAATATACATTTTATACATTTATTCTGATCAAGAGATGTTGTGAGAAGAAGTTGAAAAACATTAAGGACGCTACGAAACTAGGACTTCTAAGAATTAATTAATCAATTTTGGCAGAGTTAAGGTCATCAGGCCTTTTATTCCATTCGACCAGAATGAAAATAAATTCGTACAGTACTGCAAGTTAATAATACAAGTTAATAATAAAGTTACAGACGAAAATTAATAACTTAATAATTACGAAATAATATATATCGCTGAAGTTAAGTACTATTAATGAATAATCAAGAGATAAATGAACTAAATTTTAGAGTACAAATTGAGAATTACAAGCCCAGACATAAATCATAACTAGGCAACACTTAGAAGAATATTATTATAAGCACAAAGTAGAATTAAACATAGCAAATTTGTAAGGCAGATAAAAAAAAACACCCTATAATAAATAATGAAAAATTTATATACTAACAAATATTTAATTATTAAAATTAAGATTCATAATTGCCATAATGAAAGAACGTAAAATAATAGTGATAAAACTAAGTAAGATACGGGAAATTACCCTGAAGCTAGGAATCATATGGCTTACTACTGGTCTCGTGTTAGAATAATTTACTTTTAAATTGCAATATCGTTCGATAATTCCTGGGTAGAGAGTTCCAGAAACGAATTGATGATGCTCTGAAAGGAAGAATAGTTTAGTGACAATAAAGGGTCATTTTTATAACGAGTGCCCAGTTTGTGATATGAGTATATAAAATTAAAATGCACTGAGAGAGATAGTTTGATAAAGAATTCTTGTTGCTGCGATATAGGAAAATTAGTGTATGGATATATCTTCGATCCTGTAATCTTATCCATTGGAGCGTTTCGAAAAAAGGTGTAATGTGTTCATATTAAATTTATGGACGTTGAAAATGAAACGTACGCAAACATTATGAACGAGTTGTAATCTTTGGAATAAATTAGAATTTAAATCTGTTACTAGAATGTCTCAGTAGTCAAAATGTGGCATCAGCAATGTCTCCATGAGAATTCTTTTTTAACTGAAATGGTTGAACATTTTTCAGGAGATTTAATGGGATGTAGAATGGAGAAGACGGCCTTACATGTGTGTGTGTGTGTGTGTGTGACTAGAACACTTAATTTGAGGCTCTCATCCACATACATCTAGATATTTAACAGAGAGTCTGAATGCGATTATGGATTAATTTAATATTATAGGGTTAATAAGAGGGGAATTTAAAATGCTTAATAGAATCTCTGAGGTGCCTAATTCTAAAGAAATGTAGATGGGATTTCTGGATTCGAGTCTCGAACCTCTAAGCACCCCGACTAGAGAAATGTGCACAGCTGAGCAGCGCACGTTGGTGTAGTCTGTGCAGTGTACAATTATTTAATTTCGTGTCAGTAACTCCATGCAACCCTTCCTGCGCTATCAGTTAATGAACACGTCCAGTCTATACTCGACTGCAGTGTAAGAAGGGCGGTCGTTATTAGTTCATTAGAGCAAGCATTTATATTTTCAGATATTTATTTCTGTCCCGTCCTTCCCTTAAATTGAGGTACAATGTCAGCGTTAGTAAATATAGATCCAAAGCACCACGCTTCGAATACCGGTACGATATCGGGGACTCATTTTCATTTTCATAGGTTTGTTTATGCTCCGCCATTTTAATCAATGTAACTTTATACATTCAAAGGAGTAGACCTATTATTTCACTAAAAACTTTAATACATCCGATACAACATAGCAGCTGAGTTGATTGGAACATGTCCGTGGACATAAATATTGAAGAATTGTAGAAAACTGGCTGTAATGAATTGATTTATGAAAAATCTATTCTAGGATGCCTACTGTTATAATCTATTGTTCAAATCCTGGTTGGGACGAGTTACCTGGTTGGGCTTTTTCCGGGATTTTCCCTCAACCAATTGAAGCAAAATTGCTGGGTAACTTTCGGCGTTTGACCTGGGAGTCATTTCGCCATTATTAATTCTCATATAATCATAATCCAAACCATAGCATGGGTTAAGTTTGCAATGCGGCGTGCTGTACTTGTACAAAATCGTGTCCGTTCGGCTACCCAGTCATTCACAGAATAGGCCTAGTAAGAACAATAAGCCTCAGGCTGCAGTGCAAGCCGTCCCTTCTCCGTGAAAGAGAAAAAAATAACAAAAAAACACGGTCGCGCAAATCTGTTCTGTATTTAAGGGGGTTCGGAACATAAAAAATGACGAAATTTTGAAATTTTATTTTATTGTCTCACTTTAGTCTACAGACTTCAGGGATTACAATGATATATGACACTTATTGCTTTGAAAATTGTAAAGTATTTATTTTTATCTTTTTTATTTATGTTGCACCTGTCAATTGATGTTTCTTGTCAACTTTGAATGAAGTTTTCCAAAAATTACATTTTTTAAACATATCTCAGCTTCTATCTACGATACAAAGCTCAAATTTTTAACACATGTTCTCCATAAGTATTTCATAATTTTACCTTAGGGAAATGTTTCTATATTAGATAGATTAAAAAAAATAATCTTTTTTTCTTTCCAAAATTCAGTTTCATAATAAAAAATTTTAATTTGTAAAGTTTTCATAATACCTAAACGCACTTGTACCTGCATCATCAACAGGCTTCCTGTAATATGTAGTAAAAGCTTGATCTTTCTATATATGAAGGTTTCTGAGAATATGGGTCATGAACTTGGTAAAATTTAACATTGTGAAGATAGGCGATTCCGAACACTCTTAATTAACTCAAGTATATCTGAATGGGACAAATGACACGATAGCCACTGGAGATTTTTTTTTGTCTAAATTGGAAGTGTAAGAGATAGTGAATAATCACAACGCATGAAGATATCTGTCACAGAATCTTGACTCACACATGTAGCTTATCTATATGGAATTAATGACGAAACGTAGCCCTACAATGCAATTTCTTGCAATTTTAACAATATTATCTACATGTTTCGTCCTAAAATAATTACTTCATTAAATTACTGTCATCCTCTGAGGAGTTTAGTGCTGAGAGAAATGCGGTTCCGACTAGTCTAGCGCGGTACTGGAAAGGGAGGGAACAGTGACAGCGGCAGTCTGGAAGGAAGTACAATCATACTGAAAACATTCGCCCAATTTACGAGAGCAGTATATGCCTATTAGTTTTCTAACGTATTTTTGGCGAGATAAAGATACAACCATTCGTACTTACGTGTTCAGAGAGGAAAAGTATTGTAGAAAATTTTATTTATTTATTTATTTATTTATTTATTTATTTATTCTGGTGAAGTTAAGGCCATCACACCACCAGAAAGACAAATACAATAAAATAAATGAAAAGAAAAATCATAATACAACTACAATAATATTGGCTAAATGAAAAGAAGAAATATAATATAAATATATATAATATAATACATATAATATATATATATATATATATATATATATATATATATATATATATATGTAACATATAATATAAAATTTAGTGATTAGTAGAATTGAATTAAATTTGTAAAGTAATCAATTTAAATATACTGTACTGCTGAACTCACTTGAGAAGTACACAGTCATACACTACTACAAACTGAAGACTGCATATTTTTGGGCGATTAATACTTCCCACTCCGCTCGGCTCGGCTTGGCTGTAGAACAAAAGAATCTACCTGCAACCCCCCCGCACCGATGGCAAGAATACCTCAGGTCCCAGCACTAAACTCGTCGGAGGAAGACAGTACTTCTGAGTTTTTTGATACCTGATGCAACTTACGAGTACTTCGAACTTTAAATTATCTCGATTTGTTACAGGCAACAGAGCTTTCACTTCGTCTGAAATATAATTAATTTGTAAGAATGTTAACATGTCATTCAAGCCACTTGTGCTGGCAAAATGTAATTGGAAAAATATCGGAAGATTTCCAGTTAATTTCGCATTTCTGGAAATAATCTTTCTTCGTTAACTACATCAACTGACCGGGATTATTTTTTTATTCACTAATGTTTGCTCTGCGGGCCAGAAATAGGACTCTAGCGCAGCTATTTCCAAACTTTCTGAAGGATCTACTTTTGGGCAAGAATTTTCTTTGCAATCCCTTCCCCCACTCAAAAAATATGAATTCCTGTGGAATCGAAAACAAAGATAATTTTACCCAAAACCAGTGGATACCACCCAAAATTTCTATTGTACCGGTACCTGCAAGACTAGAAATTGGAATATGGAAGCCTATTTTCTATTCTCTTTGGCTTCTTAGACTGGTATTTCTTGCTGATATATTTTTTAACACTTAAACGCCTTGAATAGTACTTTGGAAGGCCAATATATTAACATAATAACAGCCAGTGACAAACAACGGCGGATTTATAAGGAAACTTGATCTCTAGTTGACATCACTTGACGAAAAGGAATTTTATTCATTCCAGTGCATTAAAGGAACTCATGAAAAATTTAGCTACGTACCGTATGATACGAGGAATTGTTTTTGCGAATATGCAATTAATTTTTCACAATTTTAAACGGCAGCATTCGAATATTTTCCGCAAGAAACTCAAAATAATTACAATTGTCACATTTGGAAGCTGAATTTATTTTTAGGCAGTTGCTTTCAACTGGCTGAATTTCCAAAAAAAAATATTAAGAGAAAACTCATTGAAATATGTACCTATTAATGGAATGTTGAAGCTGTAGCCTACTCTCTCTCTCTCTCTTTTTTTTTTTTTTTTTTTTTTTTTTTTGCAGAGCGTAATCAGTTTTGGATTAAAAGAATGCAAGAATATCTCGAGCTTGCAGAAGAAGCTCATAGCCTACATATTTTATAGGTTTGCAACGTCCTATTTATGCAAAATAAGTTTCTTATCTCTTATTATCATCGAAACAAAAGCAAGAAATATCCTTCAAATTGAAAATAATGTTGCTGTGTGCGTATCGAACGCACAATCCAGATTTGAGAAACTTCTACTTTCTGAAAAGCAGGCACATTTATCGCATTAATTATTGTTACTTTATAACTATTGAAATATTTTTCTTATTTTTATGTTTAATGTTGTTCCTGTTTATGTTTCTAAATACAGTAGCTATACAGTTATGTTAATAAAGCGTTTTTTGTTTTATTTTGTAAGACATCTCACTCCCCCGAGTGGTCTCGACGCACACTACGGGAACTACGACTCTAATGATTCGCCTTTTGGAATCGCTGCACTTTGTAACTGGACTGCAGAAGAGAGGTTACGAAATTACATTTTTTACACTGAATTCTCGCACTATTTCCAGTCTACTGTTTTTTCTTTTCTCCTTTTTGGCTCAATAAGCAGCCTCTAACTTTATGATATTTTAACACGGGCATTGACAAAATATCTTTTTTCGATACTGATTTCATGAACTATAGGTTTTCCGTAGTGCTAGATATATACTTTTTTGAAACAGGTGCAGAAATACCCAACATTTCAAGGTTTAAACATCAGGCAGGTTAAGGAGAACGGTTGCAGCACATAAATTTTTATAATTTTTGAGAATGAAGTCACAAATAGCTCCGATTCACTTCACTCTCTTCCCCACAATAGTCTCCTTCGCATTTTCATACAAATAAAATTTCTGAACCAGTATTTTGACATTTACTGCGTCTGGGTAGCTCAGTTGGTAGAACAACTGCCTACGGACTGAAAGATCCCGAGTTCAATACCGGTTTATGGCGGTTTTTTCGCTGTCAAACATCTTGAAATGACCTTCAAACTGGTTTCTTACCGGGGATAAAAATGCATTCGAAAAGTGATGCCAACCACACTATCTCATTCTATTGGCGAAGTCGTGGCCGTTCTGGAAGTAATGGCAAACGAGTGAAGTCCCGACACCACCATCTGGGATTGAATCTGGGACTTTCCACCAACTGAGCTACCTGACAGCCTGAGAAAGTACAGATTATACTTTTTCAGTTGCTGGTGAAATATACAAAAACTCACGTTTTGAAAGTTCGGTCAATCTTTATCTTCAAGTGAGCAGCGTGAGAAATTTATGTTATTCAGAATAGGCTAAATACACGTGGAAAAAGCGAGAGAAAACAAGCAGGAGAATGAAGAGGGAGGGAGAGAAAGAGAATGAGAGAAAAGTAAACAGGAGGGATGGAAGAGAAGATAAGGAAGAAGGAAAGGAGAAAAGAAAGAAGAATAGAGATGAAAATAGGGAAATAGAAGAGAAGAGGAGAGTAAAGCTGAGAAGTGAAGAAATAGGAAGAAGAAAAATGGAAGACGAACATGAGAGAGAAAAGGACAAAGATGAAGAAGAAGAGGACAAAGATGAGAGGGAAGAAAAGTGGAGGACAAAGATGAAGAAGAGAAAAGAACAAAGATGAAGAAGAAGAAGAAGAGGACAAAGATGAGAGAGTGAAGTCTAGGACAAAGATGAAGAAGAAGAAGAAGAAGAGAACAAAGATGAGAGAGAAGTGAAGTGTAGGACAAAGATGAAGAGGAAGAGAAGAGAACAAGGATGAGAGAGAAGAGAAGTGTAGGACAAAGATGAAGAAGAAGAGAAGAGGATAAAGATGAGAGAGAAGAGAAGTGTAGGACAAAGATGAAGAGGAAGAGAAGAGAACAAGGATGAGAGAGAAGAGAAGTGTAGGACAAAGATGAAGAAGAAGAGAAGAAGATAAAGATGAGAGAGAAGAGAAGTGTAGGACAAAGATGAAGAGAAGTGGAGGACAAAGAAGAAGAAGAAGAGAAGCGAACAAAGATAAGAAAGAAGAGAAGTGGAGGACAAAGATGAAGAAGAGAAGAGAACAAAGATAAGAAAGAAGAGAAGTGGAGGACAAAGATGAAGAAGAAGAGAAGAGAACAAAGATAAGAAAGAAGAGAAGTGGAGGACAAAGATGAAGAAGAAGAGAAGAGAACAAAGATAAGAAAGAAGAGAAGTGGAGGACAAAGATGAAGAAGAGAAGAGCACAAAGTCGACAAAGATGAGAGAGAAGTGAAGTGTAGGACAAAGATGAAGAAGAGAAGATAGCAAGAATAAGAAAGAAGAGAAGTGGAGGACAAAGATGAAGAAGAAGAGAAGAGAAGAAAGACGAGAGAGAAGAGAAGTGTAGGACAAAGATGAAGAAGAGAAGATAACAAAGATAAGAAAGAAGAGAATTGGAGGACAAAGGTGAAGAAGAAGAGAAGAAGACAAAGATGAGAGAGAAGAGAAGTGGAGGACAAATATGAAGAAGAAGAGAAGAGGACAAGGATGAGAAAGAAGAGGAGGACAAAGATGAAGAAGAAGAGAAGAAGACAAAGATGAGAGAGAAGAGGAGGACAAAGATGAAGAAGAGAAGAGGACAAAAATGAGAAAGAAGAGAAGTGGAGGACAAAGAGAGAAAAACAAAAGTAAGACAAGAAGTGAAGAAGGAAGGAGGAGGGTAGAGGAGGGAATGTATAAGTAAGGTAAAGGTAAAGAAGAGGAGAAAGGAAAGGATGGGGAATAACAGCGTGAAGAGGAATGTGAGAAGGAATAAGATAAAGAGGTTGCTGTGTCGGAAGGGAGCTGCAACGCGTTAGTAACATCAAGCCGGACGGAATGTGGTTGACGCCGCGCCGTAGAGCCAACAACAGCAGCAGCGGCAGAGGCTCGGTGCGCCATCCTACAATGCAGAGCGCTGTAGCGTGTTTGCACAGCGTGTTTACCCGTCCCTCATTAACAGCGGTCGTGTTTATTCGCAATTAAAAGTGGAGCATTGTTTCTGCACTCGCAGCACCGCTCAGCAAACACAACACTCTAAACTTTTCCACCTCATTCGTCTCCTTCCCGATCCATGCATACTGCGGTATTTTTTTGCATGCATCGAATAGGCCTATCTGTCTCCCGATTGAATATTCCACCATACATGTAGAGTACCCAATACTGCACCCAAATCTGCAAAATCCTGGTTGATACTTTGTTATATCAGGATACAGAAGAATCAGAAACTGATGAAAATGGCAACTGTTTTAAGAATTAAAAAAGAAATAACTTAGATCTCTTTATTTAATTATAACATTAATACGGTACGTGATGTAGTCAAAACTGATTAAACTACTGAAATGGAAGCTGAACGTATTACTAAGAAACGTACTGGAATATTTTGAAGAACTTACGAACTGGACGACCGCCAGAGCGTAGGGTTTAAAGGGGCGCAAAGCGGCTGACATGAAGAAATTTAAATAGCACATTCAGGATAAACCGTAAGTAATTTCATTAATTTCATGGGATTATTCTTTGAGATATTTAATACAATTTTCCTCGTTTTTGTTTCCTTTTCGAAATAAAAATTGTTTTGTATGAAACATTTCATAGCGTGTTTTGGAAAGTCATTGATTTAATTCCCAATATGCTCAGTCAATTTAAGAGAGCAGTGCATTATGATAAAATAAATGGTTGAAAGAATTTTAGTTTTGTCCTTTAAATATGCAGAAATTTGATCCGAACAAATTCAACTTTTCGTTCTGCAAAGGAATTTTTTAATGTTACATTTGTTCGGATCACATTTCTGCACATTTAAAGGACAAAACTAAAATTCTTTCAATCATTATTTTATCATAATACACTGCTCTTTTAAATTGACTGAGCAAATTGGGAATGAAATTAATGGCTTTCCAGAAATACGCTATAAAATCTATATATGAGTAGTTTAATATCAAAGACGGACATCTGTCGTCTCCATAGTTTTGATCTAGAGGCACTTTTTTGTTTTACAGTGTCCTTTGTAGTATTTCAACACAATTTATTTTTATAAATTTAGTGTTAGAGTTTGCATATAGTGTCACCATAACTGAAAAGAGCATGAAAAAATGTATTAGAATCCACATTATTTAATTTCGACCTGAAGGTCAGATGTCCGCCTTTGATATTAAGCTACTCATATATAATTTGAACTAGTAATGGAAATTACGGGAAAACGGCTGAACGGATTTTAATAAATGATCTCTCATTTTGAAGCTTAGAACCCATACTTTTTCAGAAAAATAGCAGTTTTCAGTGAAATATCAATTTTCCTACATAATTTTCCTCTTTTACAAAATCCATCTGTTGTCAGTTTTGAGAACTAATAGCTTTCAAGATAAAAGACAGATACTAAAATAAACAATGACTCCAGAATTGCCAACAGATTCTCTGACATGCCAATAGGTCGATCCTCATTTGTCTCTATATTGGTTACTATAAACTCCAAAACTTATTACGAAGGTTATAATCAGGGAACGGATTTATATGGACTAAAAATATATGAAATATGTAAATATATATGTAGTTATTTTTACCAAAATATGGAATTAAATATGGATTTTTACCAAAATATGGAATTAAATATGGACTTAAAATTATAAAAAAATGACTATGTACGTTAAATATTGGTACATTTTAATCAAACTAAACAAAAAATATAATGGACGTACCTTATCTTCCAATGTAGTTTCAACAAAACACAATTTTTATTGTCTGTTACCATAACAATAGGTTACAAACATTTCTTTCAAGTGCTGAAAAGTGAATCTTCTTCTGTTGTCTCTGAGGATAGATTTATACTGACTAAAAGAGCGTTCGACGTCACAAGAAGTAACTGGTACATAATTCAATTTCACAATGTCTGCTGGGGATAAGTCCAAGTTAATCTTCACTGTTGATTCACCACTCATCACAGCAACAACCTTTTGTAGTTCTTCATATCCAGGGTTTTTTGAAAGTACAGTGTCCACCTTAGCTCTTACTGCATCTGCAACTTTACCTCTACCACGATTCAGTTGTTCCACAGTACTATTTATAATTTCAAAACTTTCAGATAGTGAAAGGTGCCTATTTTGGAGACTTTTGAGCGTTTTTATGATGCATGAAAATGTATGCTGAATGTGAGCTAAGTCATTCTTCACACTTATGTCACAGGTAACTGTTTTCGCAGTATCAATTGAGACTGCATCTTCAGAGTCCAATGCAAGGAGAACATTGTTAATAGAGTCTATATGTTCGGCATAATATTCAACTGCTTCTAGCCATGTACCCCATCTAGTTAAAATTGGCTTTGGTGGCAATGGAATTTCAGGGTACATTTCTTTCAACACGTTAACTCTACTGGGAGCTTTGAGAAATACTTTTTTCACTGATGAAATCAACAAATCTACTTTAGGGAAATTGTCTCTGACCACTTCTGCCACACGATGAAATGCATGCGCCACACAAGTAAAATGAGTCAATTTAGGATATACAACAGATAATGCTTGTCCAGCTTTGACCATATAAGGGGCAGCATCGCTAATAAAGAATAACACATTATCGTACATAATACCCTTTGGCCACAGGATACCCATAGCTTCGTTGAACAGTTTAACTATAGTTTTGTTATTGCACTTTTCTAGAACATCACAATGTAAAAGAATTCGTTCAGAATATTGTTCACTTAACAAACCGATAACTACATTACCAACAAGTCTACCTTCTTTGTCGGGAGTCTCATCAATGGAAACCCAAATTGAACTATCTTTAATTTCATCTCTTATCTTCTGTATTGTCTCATCGTAGATGGATGGAGCATACGTCTTCCTAAGTGTTGACTCATCCGGGATTGTATGTTGAGTATATTTTTCAAGGAATTCCCTGAAGACCTTATTCTTTAGTTTGTAGAGAGGAATATCAGCAGAGATGAGAGAACGGCACAGGTCGATGTTAAACTCAGATCTTACATTCGATGTTGTTGGTTGTGTTAAAAACAATTGTCTCTGCTTGGAATTTAGTTGTTTGTTGGCCTGATGTTTACTAGTTGTAATGTGTTGTTGCACCAGGAACTTTTGTGTAGATGATACTGCACACTGACACAAATTACAAAATAATATTTTATTGTCAGTTGATAAACCATCTTCTTTAAATTCTGAAATGTAACTTGTTAGTTTTGATTTTAAATTGACTGAATGACGTACTTTTGGCATATTTACCGTCTTTATAGTATGATTTACAAAACTGAACCTATGTGTACTCTGACTGGCATTTAACTGTTGAGCTGCACAACTGAAGTCTGTTAAAAATTTTAAATTAAATTAATACAGTTTTGTAACTTACTTTCCCATTGTTGATAGGACTGCTAATTTTCAAATAACTCTGATGTTAAAGGGATTACTGAACATGTGTTTAAATCTCTATTGTTGAAATGTATTTTTAAAAGTTAATGGAATTTTGTTTTGTTTTATTGTTAAACCTAATATAATATGGACTGTTTTATATGAAATATGGAAAATATATGGAAATTAACGAAAATATGTACTAAACTCTAAAATATGGAAAAATATGAAAAATAAAAGTAGGATTTTTCAACCCTACACATTGTGAAACATAAAGATAATGCAAAATATAAATTATATTAGCTTTATAAGTAAATATGTATTTACATATAAATCCTTTCCCTGGTTATAATATTATCATAATAAAATTTACAGATCTGGTTCTCTGTTGTGTAATTTTCTTAGTACAACTGTGTAATGTGTAGAGGTTATTAAAAACTGCAAAACTCAAGAAGGTTTGTTCAAATTATTTCCATTAAAAATTAAATATTACAGGTAATTTTATGGTGTACTGTCACTGATACACATTGATAGTATTATTGATGATATGAAAGTGAAAACTTTTGGGGTTATGTAAGTAAACGTAAAGATTAACTTACATTAGATCTTCATTTCTATAATTTTCTGTGTAACGGCTATACATACATATGTTACTATGAGCTACAAATCTTACGTATGACAAATATTGTTATTAAAAATGAAATGTGAGTCTTTTCAGATATTAATGGCGGTGCAGTGTAGGTACGTATGTGTGATTCACTAATTATCCTAGGTAGAGGCATTATTAATTAATTGAGTCATGCTTCCTATTCTGCTTCTTTAAACTATATCAAATGTATATTCCTTTGGTTTAATCGATCAGATTCGTAAACATCAAGTGCATCATTTTACTGTACGAAAAAAGCAGGACATTTCATTTCTTGCCGACATGAGTTATTAATTTCCCACAACCAGCAACGAATAAAATACTGAAACAGCTAATGATTTTCGATGAATGATTTTATTTACGATTTATATTATACGATTCTACGACTCTGCTACGGCATCCGCCTCATTTTCAGCATCTCAACAATGGAGTCCCCACAACAGCCTGTATTGTTGTTGAAAATAGGTGGGAAAATACATACATAACTTACATCTCTGATCTTCAGCGAGTACTCATTACGAGTTTATGGCCAATAAATACGTCATTGATTGAATATTATTATACTAACGTTTTAACGCGGCCAAAATGATGTCCAGCATTTACTGGTATCTAATACACTCCAAAATGTCATATTCTTGCCAACAATCTGCAATGACCTGAAACAGCTACTACTTTACTCCTACATGAAAAAACCGCTGATTATCTTGATATTGATAGGCCTACTTGCGTTTCCGCATTGAACCTCAAAGAAATGAAGATGGATATGTCCAAGAAAAGCAATTGGCATAAAATCCATTCTGAGGGAAGTTTTTTAAAAAGAGATACATTTCACAAGGTTAAATTTAATTGAGTTATTACGTTGCTTTCAATGTTACATATTTCGCGGAGTATGTTTCATTCTTATAGAATCAAACAACTTTCAAAATATCTGGTATTCTGCCTGGAAAATAAATCTGAAAAATCTTTATTTAAACTTCTAATGAACTTGGTCTGCAGCGTTTGCTGGCACGAGCCACTAGTGTTTCATATAAAACTATTTTTATCTCGAAGATTATCTCGAAGAGAAAATAAAAACGAGCAAAATTGTATTAAATTTTTTTGTTTGAAATATCTCAAAGAATAACCCCCTGAAATTAATAACATTACTTACGGTTCACTCTGTATAGTTAGTCATGGACCTTCGTTAGCGAATCGAAAGTAGTTACCATAGAAAAGAGTGTGTTATTTGATAAATAGTTGCTCCATGTTTTAATTAGCCGATTCTACAGAATGGAAAGTGTCCATTGACGAATTAATTGAGTTCAGGGGGACTGGATCCGGAATGGATCCTTGCACTTACAGGCGCTTACAAGTAAACCTTCACCTGAGGTAAACAACAATGGAAATGAAATTAATATTATTGGTAGCAGCATAATAAAATATGAATAGCCTACTCCTCAAATTTCGTAACTCGACTGCAATTAACAAGTGCGCTACACAGAGCAGAACACGAGCCTTTAAGCAGTAAGAAAACATACCTTCAACTGAAAGAGTGATGGAACGGAGAAAAATTCTCTCCGGCGCCAGGATTTGAACCCGGGTTTTCAGCTCTACGTGCTGATGCTTTATCACTAAGCCACGCCGGATACAACCCCGACGCCGGTTAGAATCGTCTCAGATTAAGCTCCATCTCTTGGGTTCCCTCTAGTGGCCGCCCTCGGCACTAAGTCATAGATGTCTATGAACGCAGGACCGAAGTCCATACATGTGTTGAGGTGCACTCGAATGAGTGACGGTTGGTCGGGATCCGACGGTATGGGCGCCGTCTTAAATCACAAAGTGATTTATTACGCATATCATATATATATTTTGATGTACCGAAGTACATATGATATTTCCATGCAGATATTCTGCGTCATCATATGATGAAAGAGTGATGGAACGGAGAAAAATTCTCTCCGGCGCCGGGATTTGAACCCGGGTTTTCAGCTCTACGTGCTGATGCTTTATCCACTAAACCACGCCGGATACAACCCCGACGCCGGTTAGAATCGTCTCAGATTAAGCTCCATCTCTTGGGTTCCCTCTAGCATCAGCACGTAGAGCTGAAAACCCGGGTTCAAATCCCGGCGCCGGAGAGAATTTTTCTCCGTTCCATCACTCTTTCATCATATGATGACGCAGAATATCTGCATGGAAATATCATATGTACTTCGGTACATCAAAATATATATACCTTCAACTAGTGATTAATGCATAAGGAGGAAAACGATGATGCGGTCATGATGTTACTTAAAGCATCGTATTTCCAGAATCTGTGTTTGTTTTTATTCAGGAACTTATTTCGCACAAAAGTAATACCTAAAGAAAAAAAGTTGGAAACATAAATTGTCAGTACACCACCCGCACTTTATAAAGACTGATTTTGCCCTGGTCGTTTATACTGCAATCCTTGTACATTTAGGATACAATACTGAAATACTCTGTAGTATTCAAAGATAAACCACACATGTTGGGCCAATTATACATTGTTCATAGATTTGATAAGAAACGTAAAAAATTATATATTACAGTTACATGAACACTAATAAATATAATATAATTATTAAAATTTAGTAAAAGTCAGACATGTTTCGGAGATGCTTCTTCATCCTCAGTGACTTTACCACGACGGCTGGTTCAGGTGATCAGGCGTTGTTGCTTGGCTTAAAGGAGACTGCAGACTCGGTAGTGTTTTGGTAACGTTGTCCACTCTTGGATGCCAATCCAGCAAACACCCAACCATACCGATGCGCCTGTTGGAATCGCGGAGAAAGAAACTACTTTCAGTATATTTTTGCATTGTTGTATTATATCAAATCAATCGTCAAAATATACATTATGGGAAATTTATTCAATCATATGCTTGTACATTCGAAAAAAAATACCTCTCCAAAGGTTGTAACTCATAAGTCGTATTTGATGCTATGATTTTCGCCATTTGTTTTCCAAGACCTTAGTCCTCTTCTTCTATCATTTGCGTAATTGTATTTTCGTCGCATACGAGTCCAACAGCAGAAGATTGCGTGTTGCAGAGTTAGGAAGGAATATTCCTCGTAAGAATTCTATCCATTTTTTTTTTAATAATTTTTCCCGACCAAGTCCATTTTACTATAAGGGTGATAGGCTGGAAAATGCGTTCCGCAACTATTGCACTTACACCTTTTGGTTCTTGGAGAGTCAGTAGTAACTTTAGCATTAGTTTTCCAGCTTTAGAAATCACCGGCATTACAGTGTAGGAATGTATATTTCTCCTTTCGATTGCACGACATCATACACTTTACTGATTCCTTGACGTTCTAACGTTCTGCCGAAAAGCATTTCCTTATGAAATCCACATTCATCTGCACTAAACGCTTGATCATCATTGCATGTGTCCATAAGTGACGTGTACTCAATCTGAAGGTTTGGATTGATTGTTCAAGAGCTGTCTTGTCGTGTACCTGAGCTTTGTTTCATATTATATTTTTCGGCTGACAATCTAATAATGATTTTTAAAGCGATGTACAGAAAGGACTTGCGTTGAAGTATTTTTGATCTATGCTTAATAAATCACGAGCAATTCTTTTTATGTTACTTCCGTTTACAATTTCATTTAATAACCACCGTAGACAAAATTCCTCAAATGTTCTTCGGTGCACTTATTTCATTTTATTCATAACAACGTTTTGTTGGTCCACACCTGTGGAGTAACGGTCAGCGCGTCTGGCCGCGAAACCAGGTGGCCCGGGTTCGAATCCCGGTTGGGGCAAGTTACCTGGTTGAGGTTTTTTCCGGGGTTTTCCCTCAACCCAATACGAGCAAATGCTAGGTAACTTTCGGTGCTGGACCCCGGACTCATTTCACCGTCATTATCACCTTCATTTCATTCAGACGCTAAATAACCTAGATGTTGATACAGCGTCGTAAAATAACCCAATAAAATAAAAAAAAAAGTTTTGTTGTTCGACAGCTTGCTCCATTTTGTAGAGTTGACTTTCGTGTGTCAGCTATGTCAATTTATGTTTCATATTTCTCTATGACCTAGGGTTAAACTTTCTCTTTTTGTTCGTCGGTGCACCTGGCAAAATCCAATACTCTATTACCTTATATTTTTCTTCAAAGGCAATGATTCGGGATGTTTTGAGAGACTTTTTTATTTTATTTTAGTAGATTATTTTACGACGCTTTATCTAAGGTTATTTAGCGTCTGAATGAGATGAAGGTGATAATGTCGATGAAATGAGTCCGGGGCCCAGCACCGAAAGTTACCCAACATTTGCTCATATTGGGTTGAGAGAAAACACCGGAAGAAACCTCAACCAGGTAACTTGCCCCGACTGAGAATCGAACCCGGCCCACCTGGTTTCGCGGCCAGACGCTCTAACCGTTACTCCACAGGTGTGGACTGCTTTGTTTTGGGAGAGGACAGAGCGCATAGAGAACCGGAATTTTGTGATGTAGCCTTCTTGATTCCTCTTCTGACGTAGTATTTGTTTTTTCAGTCACGCATTCTCGTACATGAGGTATGTCATCATCATCATCATCATCATCATCATCATCATCATCATCATCATCATCATCATCATCATCATCATCATCATCATCATCATCATCATCATCATCATCTCGTGGTTCATTTTCATCGGTGTCCAAAGTATGAATTTTATCGACTGTTTCCGATTCATAATTCTTTAATAAGTAACATATATCATCAACAATTTCAAGTTACTTTCGCGACATTTCACAGTCTGTCTCCTTATAACCCTCTTCTTTTAGTGTATCCAGAATTGTAACCACTGGTTTCATCTTCTTCAGCTCACTGTACATAACATTACACAAACTGCAAGGTAAGCTACAACTGACAGCGCGTCTAGAGAAGCACTGTCTCTCTCTCGCGTCTAGTATTGCTGCGTGGTAGGCCTATACGTGTTTGCAGTCTAGCCTAAGTAGCCCATGTCAACTTGCATCTTGATTGGTCGCGATCTCTTGTGTTCACTGTGTTCGAGTTGTAAAACTTATGTATTTTGCATTGGTTGTAATGCTTAATCGAAAGCTAATAAAGATATTTGTTTTGTTTCTTAACCCGCCTGAATGTTTACTTATTAGGTGCATTATATGCTATGATATTCTAAGTCCGACGAATTTCAGTACGTAATAAAAAACCGAGTATGATTAATTTGTTTTGTTCATTTTACGACACTTCATCAACTGCGATATTTATCTAGCGTCTGAGTGAAATTAAGGTGATAATGCTAGCGAAATGAGTCCAGGGTCCAGCGCCGAAAGTTACCCAGTATTTGCTCTTAATTGGGAGACCCCTGAAAAAAATCGGCCAAGTAACTTTTCCCAACCAGAATTTGAACTGGAGCCCGTCGTTTCGCGGTCAGACTTGCTAACCGTTACTCCTTCACAGCAGTGGACTGATCAATGTTGCAATAGGTTTGCATATTTGCAAAAGTTAAAAAAGATCACTCCAACTATATCTTCCTCCGTTACTGTGAATAATAATGGCGTCACATTGATTTTTGTTCACCTATTAGGGATAGTAATTTTAGTGAAAGAGGAACATCTTCAGTGTCATTCAGACTCAAACAGATTTTAGTTCCAACCTCATGCAGGCTCCAGATACACCAATGGTCAGCACTACTTTCATGAATAAATATCTTTCATCATCTGCCTTCGTCATGAATTTTTAAACTTCTATCTCCCCGAAATTATTTTAGATATTTTTCGCTTGTAACCATCTGATTTTCAAGAATGAAATGACATTTGTATCTTTTATTTAATAATATCCCACATATTTATGATTATGTAAGTTTTGGTTCGAAACATCGAATAGATACTCCAGAAAGCAGAAGGCTTACATGCGGAACATACCTCCGCAAAATGCGCCAAACTACTATTTTACTTTTAAATAATAGATAGGCCCACTGTACTTTTTTCTCTTTACACCAACTTCCAAACTTTTCGTAAATTCTTTCGCACAACTTCTTGGACTTTTGTGGGAAGAGCAGACAGAGCAGCTTCTGCAGCATTTTCAATATCAGAATTTTCTGAATCAATCATTTTTCAAGAGAACAATTTTCTCAGCTTTTTTACAAGCTTCACTTTCAATAACTCGTTTTATAATAATGGCGTCAAATGATCATTGTTTTGTAAGCAACTCTCTAGCAACCAGTATGTCAGTTGAAGAGTCACTATTATGACGGCTTTACAAAAAATAATTTGACTTTTCTTTGCTAAAATACTATTTTAAAACAGCTGTCTAAACAGTTTATTATGAAACTAGTTAATAATGTAATACACTGCTCGGCCGATGAAGTAGAATGAGTATGAGTCTAAAAAAGGAGCAAAACAATACAATGTGGTCTGTTGTATGCCCCCGCATACCGGTAAGGCATCATGTCATAAAAAGTTCACGTCTGAGTATTTTTGGCAAAGTAAATATTATTCAATGCCTTGAAAACGGCGCAAATATTAAGGTTATTGCTGGAAAGTTTTAGATAATGTATATTTATGTAGCCTATGTGTGTGTTTTTGTGTGTTTCTTTCTTTGTTTCTTTGTGTGTTTGTCTGTTTCTTTCTTTACCTGTACGTCTGTTCGTTTGTCCATATGTCCTTGTGTTCGTGTTTTCGTGCTTTCGTTTGTTTGTTTGCTTGTTTATTTATTTACTGATTTATCTATTTATTTATTTATTTATTTATTTATTTATTGTATTTTGCAGATAGAATAGAATAAAATAGAATAGAATACAATAGAATAGAATAGAATAGAATGTTTTATTTTCGCTGTCAGAGTTAAGGGCATAAGGCCTTCTCATCCACTCAACCAGCCTTAATCAATACAATAGTTACATACATATTTAAATTATGAACATTTACAATAGGCCTACACTTAAAAGATTCTCCAGCAATATTCTTCAGTTACGTTTTAACGACTAGTACATGTTTATTTAAATTGAGATAAAATCTATAAGAAAAAGTAATAATTTATGAGCTAATGTAATTCAATTCAGTCTATATGCAATATGTAAAGGATTATAATTAAATTGAGATAGCTAGTTGGTTAAAATGATGAGAATTAATTTAATACTGGGTGTTCATTTCAAAGTGTGTCATGACGTCATTGTTGATGAGTCAGCGATTTGAAGCGAGTTTCAGCTTTTGCGTCAGAGAAGTTGCCTATTAATCAAGGCGTTCAATCTGAATTTGAGAACGTGTACGGTAAAACTTGAATGTCGTAGCAACAGATGGCGGTCTGTACGGTCTGTGTGCTACCATAACCTCTTTCGAACTGTGTTTTGCGCGGCCAAGTCGTACGCAGGGTATTTGTTATCATCGGTTGCTTACGGCAACATTCCACAATACAAATCAAATACTCCGTGTCCATGTTGACCGTCGAAGTTAATGTCAACAAGTACGTAAGTAATCGTCTTAACCCTCTCCCCATATCCCGATAGTAAGAAAAAACTCACCTCAGTACATTTTTCGAAACAGTTCACATTCCTGCCACTACCGGCGTTACCGTACGTATCGGTAAGTACTCTTCTGAATGAACGCCGTACTTGCTAGGCAACTTCTCTGGCAGATAAGTAATACACCTCTGCGGAAGTGTAGGAAGATTGAATTCTCTAGGCTCATCGACTAGCCATGTGACGGCATACAGCCAGCCATGACACACTTTGAACTGAACACCCAGTAGAAGTTTACTAGAGCTATGTTATAGGAAGCAAAATACAAATCTAAAATGTATTGATATAATGGGAATATTAATGTAATGAGATTTAAGATATATATATATTATAGGAAATAAAATTAATTTGTATTAACGTTATATCAGATTGTCTTTTATAATGAATTAACAACTCTAAAATACCCATTCCCGCATGATCGAATTTTTACTGTCCACAATATTAATTGACTTTCATGCTCTACTTAAACATGATGCTTGCCGATAGAAGGGGACTTGCTCCTCGTGTTGCATATAAACAGGTAAACATTGACTTTCTCTTATATCGATAGAGCAGTGTACTTTATTGCATGAGTTAATGTTCAGGAGACGAGAGAAACAAATTTTCTAATTTTGACGAATGCAATAACTGTGATAACTGTGTAACAGTATAAACGTATTTTATACGCCATTTTGTGGCGGCATTGTAAAACAATTAATAAAGAAATAACATAAAATTTGTAAGAATGGATAGTTTGATGTCAAGGCCTATGAAGAATGGGTTGCTATGATAGCAGAGATGTATTAAAATATTCATTCATTTATAGTTTTCTGCCCAAGGGCAGATCTTTCACTGCAAACCCAGCATTCTTCAAGCTTTCCTATTTTCTGCATTCCTCTTAGTCTCCGCATATGATCCATATATCATAATGTCGTCTATCTTCTGATATTTTCTTTTGCCCCGAGCTTTTCTTCCGTTCACCCTTTCTTGCAATGCATCCTTCAATAAGCAGTTTCTTTTCAGCCAGTGACCCAATTCCGTTTTCTCTTCCTGATCAATTTCAGCATTATTCTTTCTTCACCCACTCTTTCTAGTACAGCTTAATTTATTATTCTGACTGTCCATTTTACACGCTCCATTCTTCTCCATATCAACATTTAGAGTCGGCCTCTGTAGCATACTTGGTATAGCGCTGGTCTTCTATGTTCGAGATTGCGGCTTCGATCCCGGCCCAAATCGATGGCTTTTAAGTGTGTTTAATTGCGACAGGCTCATGTCAGTAGATTTACTGGCATGTAAAAGAACTCCTGCGGGACAAAATTCCGGCGTACCGGCGACGCTGATATAACCTCTGCAGTTGCGAGAGTCGTTAAATAAAACATAATTTAAAAAATATTCTACATTTCGAAATGTTTCTAATCGTTTTTCTTTACTTCGTCGTAATGCTCATGTTTCTGCCCCATACAATGCCACACTCCACACAAAGTACTTTACTAGTCTCTTCCTTAGTTCTTTTTTCCAGAGATCCGCAGAAGATGCTCCGTTTTCTATTAAAAGCTTCCTTGGCCATTCCTACCCTTCTTTTGATTTATTGGCAGCAGCTCATGTTACTACTTAGTACACTCCAAATATTTGAAGCTGTCCACTTGTTCCACTACCTCATTTCGAATTCGCAAGTTTATCTTTTTACTTTTCTTCCTATGACCATGGTCTATGTCTTGATGGTATTTATCTTTATGTCATACTGCTCCACAGCTGTCATTTGCTCCAGTAACATATTCTCTTAGTGTCATCTCTTCTCCTAACAGTGACATATGAACAGCAAATCTTATTACACTTTATTCTTCTTCCTCCTACTATCATCCTTCCCATGTTGTGAAAATAGTTCTTCACTAAATCCTCCAAGTAGATGTTGAACAGAGTAAGAGATGAAGGGATCCTTGTCGTACTTCTTTATCTATTTCACTTCCCTCGTAGCTATTACAATATTATTGCACGAAAAATAGTTTAATAATATTAATTCTATGGCACAAGTTATGCCGTCAGAATAGAAGTCATTATGTTTTAGTTGGCATGGTAAAATCTTACAGTCTTGGTGCAATAATCTGGTATATTTTCGAAGATTTTGACTAACAATAAAAACTGTTTATAATGCTGATGTAGCTATAAAAATGTTGTATGCAACACTTGCTAAAAGTGCATATTACTCAACTTATTACATAAAAAGCTAGGTCTACTTCGTTTCTAGAAAGCTGAAAACATGAATTTCCGTTAAATGTTCATATTTTGAAGTATCTTTATACAGAGTGGAAGTGAAGTAACCCTGTCGATTGAAAAGATCGATAAGGTACACTTAAATTAATAGAAAATCTATATTACGTTTTTTGATTAAATGCATGGTTAATTAGAAAATTAAGTTCGAAGTTTCAGCAGTCTGGCAACATCGCCGCTAACACACGTCTGTCTTCTCGTAATAAAGACGTAAGAAGTCAACGAACTTAGGTCTATCTCTGTATACGAGCTTCCCTCTGCTCGCATCGTTCAGTGGCTTGAAATTAGTGGTTTTAAAATTAAATTTACATGAAAACCGTCCACGCTATTGAAATACGCCAGAGGGATAAATTATTCTTTATTAGATTTTCTATCAATATGGACAAAATCACGATTCTACTCGCAATAATTACCGATTAAGAGGATGTTAAATGTTTGGAAAACTTTTTTTTAGAAAATGATGAACGTTCCACCGATATGGTATTACACTTTTTGTTACATATAACATGAGCTATTCGCTCTGAAAATCTGCAGGATTATTTCACTTCCACTCTGTCTTTTGTCCTTGTGCTTGGTATTATGGATTGAAGAAGGAAAAAAAATGTCTTTTTTTTTTTATAAAATAAGGAAGGATAATCAGTGTGTGGTGAGTGATAGGTTTCCATACGCAGAGATAGGAGTGATTTTTATTACTTCCTGATGTCTGCCCGAGTCCGTTATAAAGTGAAAAGTAATGTTGCATTTCATAACAAATAAACACCATCGATTTATAACCCTAGCCGTAAGATATAACAACGACGTAGATGAATTCCTTCTTTATAACATACTGCATGGTATTTAAAATTAGTTTCAACCATAGCATCTTAGAAGCAAACTATAAATCTAGGACTGAGATCCAGTGTAGAACGTGTGACAGGCCTATCTAAATATAGGTCTACCGTATTTTTTTATGGTGCAGGCCAAAGGAATTTAACACGGAACTGAAAATAATCAACTTTCCAAAGTAAATGGACCAGATGAACAATGTAGTTTGAAAGCAAAATTTTTAATTAAACAAATTCAGGCTTTCGGGAAACAAAATTGTAAATTCCATTAAATGACGCTGAAGATTTTCATACTGATATCTAACAAGTCATCAATAAATCTCAAGTAAGACTGTAATATACTTGTTATGTTTATAATCTCCGTACTCGATCAGTAATGCAAAATGGATCAAATAGTTTTCACGATACACAATGCTTAGTAATGGAACTATTCATCATTTAATAGGACTGCGAGGCGAACCTAGCGGCAGAAATTGTCTTGACGCTCAGAGACCCAGTCTCGATCATGCTATGCGCCAGCTTGTATGTAATATCGTAAGCAACGACTGGAGCACTGAACATGCGCAACGCTTTCTATCTGGGACTTTAAAAATTTGGGGTGGGGGCATTTTTTCTTTCTAGAACTATACCAACTTTTTAAAGATGACTGGCGGGCAGATCGACATACGACTGAGTCCATTGCCCGCCCAATAACAACGCCTCTAGTAACGAAGTCCAGGCAAACCTCATTGGCATAAATACAAAGAGGACTTCACTATGAAGCTGTTTTGTGTGATCTCCGATGAATGATCCTCCTGCAAGAATAATTTCAAGTCATTGATGTATGACACAAATTATAATGAATTATACATTTACTCGTATATTTAAAAACAAAGGAAGTCAATTTGTAAGCTCTAACTTAGAGTCCATAAACTGGCTTTATGTATGTAACACTAGCTGTAGTTATCCTGTTTGGCCAAAGAAGGATGCATTTTCCTTTCCATTTTACAGTATTTATTTTAGGAATTAGTAACGCTTTACTAAGAAATTTTAAGAAAGCGGCATCTTAGAAATTTGCTATGAACATTAATTAATTTGTATAACAAGTGTCCTTTATAAAGCAAGTCACAAAGAATTACAAAAATACTGTCAGCCATTAATAAAACTGGCATCATGCATCATTCTTTGTTTCACCCGCTCGCCACGATGAGGCACAGGATATGAGCGGGGCCTGAAACAAAAGAAACAAAACAAAACAAAAGTAGCATTAGTGAATACTCAGAAGTTGCTTGGTATCTAGTAATCCCATTTGAGCATTTCCCCCATTTTTCCTTCACTTACATTTACTCATCCTTCATAAATCAGGATCCTCAGTCTGCTGGCTTCTGAATTATCCATATACAATGGTGAGAACTGTATTAAACGGAGGAAAAAATCAACAATAAACTGTTGCAAAGTGTTCACTGTCCCTATATTAATAAAAAAAATATGAATTCAAAGTGTAAATTTCATAGTTCAATAAAAGGACACAAAATTATTATATTTCATTCGCAAATTATTTGCAACACAATATTTATACAGTAGTATACTTCATATAAAGCGACGACGGTGGTCCAGTGGTTAGAGCGCTGGACTCAATCCTGTGGACCCAGGTTCGATCTCCGACCTATTCCCGGTATAAGTCCGCTGTCCAGGTAAAACATGGGTGTTTTCTCCGGTTCTGGTATCCTAACAAGTCTCCCACCATCTCATCTCAAAGCGGATGTAGCGACGACCAGCCTTATATGGCGCAAAGTGGATGACAACTGTCCGTAAAAATGTCATATAGGTGAAACACTATTGATAAACGCACAACATCTTAACAGACCTCATCTACAAAGTGAAGTATTAATTCTACGCTAAAAATATATTAAGATAATTTTAAACTAATTTATGCTGAAAAGGAAAGAATAAATAAATGAAGAAAACATCTTATCGAAAAAAATAACTTATTTTAAGTATTCACAAAGTATTAACACAAACCAATTTTTCATTAAACGTTCAGTTTGTTGAAAGTGACATTACATACTTAAACTAAACACGTTTTATTCCAAAGGCCGTATTCAAACATGTCACTTCACTTCGCCTTGACTTTTTCAAGTCAGACATTAAACCACATAAATTGAAGTGCGGGATCAACATTCAGAAACAATACTTATCTTTCCTGTGACATGATCATAAGTAGGTAAAAAGCAAGTGAACTTGGTGTTCGACGTCATCATAATGACGTAATGCCTGCCACAGCTTCCCTATATGAAAAACGAGGAAATCATTCATCCATTACTGGCTCCGTTTCGTTTCGAAATCTGTTATTTTCAAAAACATCCACTCAAACGGAACAAATTACAGACGAAAGTGTAGGCCTACATCAAAGAACTTGCTTTCAAGTATAAAGACATGGTGGAAAACAAGAAATCATAATATGTTGTGTAGGTTCCGGGAATAATTGCACGAAATTGAGAGCACAAAAATGTAAGCAATACGAATAATATTGTTAAATTATAATTTAATTTACAATGTTAACTTCACGTTGAATAAAGTATCTATATTAATGTACGGTTAAAAGCACATTTCATTCTAAGATGAAAAAGTTGTAGTCTGTTATATAATATATAATTCTTTTGAAACTCCAATATGTTATATGAATGTTTAAAGTTAACCAATATTAAAAAATGTAATATTTTTCCATTATTTCAGACGATCATTATGAACATGATCATGACGACAGTGGTAGTGGTAGTGGTAGTAGTCGTATCAACAGAAATGAAAATTTAAGATACACGTTACAATTACCTAAGAATAAATTAGTGAAACTGAAATACGAATGAGATTATGACTATATAGGAATAACATAACAATAAGGAAACAAATAATGTGACACAGAAATAATCATCGAACAGTTCTTAGAAATTCCATCTCCTAAATCTAAATCAATTTCAGTAATTAAACTTTTAAAATATTACGCCTCTGTGCGACAAGATTTACCAACTTATTTACTCTTCACTGTGCTGAAAATTCATATACGCTAAGACACTTATGCTTTAAGTGCACTTATACTAAATGCAGCTTCAGATTTGTGTTTCCCTCTATTCGTGTGATAAGTCATTAACTGTTTTGAAAATGAAGTACGCCCAAATATTTATGCTTAAAATTCAATTACACTAAATAATTATCGGAATTACGTATTTCTACCCTCCACAATCGGAATTGTCAACTCACTGTCCAGCATATAAAAGTACGTTCAAAGACCTGTGCTCACAGTATAGACTACTTCTACTGAATGTTCCTCCACAATTTTATATTGTATTTGTGCCGAATCATTGATTCTTATTGTCCTGGAAATAGGAGTCTAATAATTAAGATGGAAGTACATTACATCAATGTTACGCAATTTATTTCATTTATATACACGAACGAGAAAAGTTTCTGTGTTACTGAAAATTACTGCAGTCAAAATTAAAATATTTTGGAATACTTACACTGAAAAGAAGTTTGTACAAAATATTCCTTCTGAATTTAATTTTAATAGGGTAAGAATTTCCATTTATTAATCATATTATGGTGAAAATGAAAGCACACGCAAATCATATACATAGAATGAAACCATATTAGTTAATTGCGAATTACACTTCTAATATTAGATAAATAAAGTAAGATATAAGTTGCCTTTCAGATAATACGTTTCTATGATCATTTTATATGTGTTATGCAGTAGACTGAGGATTCATCCCAGTCTTTCTTCAAGGCTTCATTACAATTCACATTGTAACAAGAGTTTCTACGTTATTGTCCCTTAGTGTACTAAAAATTAAATTATTTTGAAATACTTACACTGAAAATAAATTTGTACTGAATATTCCTTCCAAATTAAAATATCGCACAAGTTCTATAAGAATTTACACGTTATTAATCATATTATGCTAAAAATAAAAGTACCCGCAAATCATATGAACAGAATAATACCTGACAGTTTAATGCAAAATCACCTTATAATCTCAGATAATTATATAAAATATATAAGATAAAACTGGCTTTTCTATGAAACATATCCATGATCACTATATATGTCTTTCTTGATGTAACCGGAGGCTTCATTACAAATCATATTCTAGGAAGTGTGTCTATGTTATTGTTCCTTACTGTATACATAATTGAACTATTTTGAAGATTTCAACTCAAAACGAAAACTTTGTAATAAATACTTCCTCTGAAATTAAAAATAGCATACATTCCGTAAAAATTGCTACGTTATTAAACATATTATGCTAGAAACAAATCTAGCCTATACTCAAATATTAGCCTACGCATAGATTAAAACCTTATAATATAATACGAACTAACGTCTAATCTTAGATAAATAAAATAGAAAAGCTAGAATTAATCTTTCTGATGAAATATTTACATGATCACTATACCTTAGACTGCAGATTGAAGATTCATGCCATGTCTTTCTTGAAGTAACTGAACTGGACGCTTCATTAGAAATCACATTGTAGGAAGAGCCTATTGTCCCTTACTGTACTGAAAATCAAAGTATATTGAAATATATACATTGAAAATAATTATGTACCATATAATTCTTCCGAATAGGCTATCAGTATCGCACAAGTTCTATAAGAATTGCTACGTTATTAATCGTATTATGCTGAAAAAAAAAATGTACACGCAAATAATATGCATAAAATAGAACCTTATAATTTAATTCCAAGGAATCTTCTAATATTACAAATTATGTAAAATAAAAACGATACAACTTGTCTTTCTGATGAAGAGTTTCGATGATCACTGGTATGTTAGGCTGTAGATTGATTATTCATGACATGTCTTGCTTGAAGTGACGCGACGCTTCATTACAAATCACATTGCAGGAAAACTTCTGCGTTATTTGTACCTCACTGTACTGAAAGTCACAGTAATTTGAAATAATTACATTGAAAATAATTATTTACGAAATACCCCTTCGGAATTTAAATATCGCACAAGTTGTATAAGAATTGGCACGTTATTGATCATATAATGGTGGTAACAAAAATACACGAACATAATAGCCTATGCATGAAACAAAAACCGTATAATATAACGCGAATTTAACTTCTAATATCAAGTAGGCTTACATAAAATAAAAAAAGATAGCACTGGCTTTCTGATGAAATATTTCGATGGTCGCTGTATGTTAGTCTGCAAATTGAGGGTTCATATCATGTCCTTCTTCAAGTAACGCGAGGCTTCATTACAAAACACATCGTAGGAAAATTTCATCATTAAAGTAGCTTAATTCACTAAAAATCGAAGTGTTTCAATATCTTTACACTGAAAATAATTATGTACAATATAATCTCAACAAAACTGAATATCGCATAAGTTTTACAAGAATTGCCATGTTATTACCATTTAATACGAGAAAAATTCGTACCGGCACCGGGAATCGAATCCAGGACCTTTCAGCTCTGCGCGCTGAGCGCTCTTTCCAACTGAGCTATGCCGGGATACGATCCACGGCCCCGGCCGAACCTCTCTCGAAATGTTTTTACGGCCTTACTACCTGCATTTGAGACGATACACGTCATGTATATGCAGGAGCGCATATATTTATATCACTTTGTGGCCAAAATCAACAACAGTTTGCAACAACTGTTAACAGTTAATACATCAATATTCATTAAGTATGAGGTCTCGTCCACCTCATTGAATATTACACGTCTACTATGAAGTAGCCAATGTGTATTATTACCATTTAATACGAGAAAAATTCGTACCGGCACCGGGAATCGAACCCAGGACCTCTCAGCTCTGCGCGCTGAACGCTATTTCCAACTGAGCTATGCCGGGACACGAATTTTTCTCGTGTTAAATGGTAATAATACACATTGACTACTTCATAGTAGACGTGTAATATTCAATGAGGTGGGCGAGACCTCATACTTAATGAATATTGATGTGATTGTTAATGATATTGTGCTAGAATAAAAGTACACACAAATAGTATACATAGAATGAAACCTTATAATGTAATATGAATTGAACTTCTAATCTTAGATAAGCTTATATAAAATAAAAAAGATAGAACTGACCTTTCTGATGTAAAATTTCGATGACCGCTGTATGTTAGGCTCCAAATTGAATTCGTAAAATGTCTTACTTGAGGTAACGCAAAGCTTCATTACAAATCCCATTTGAGGAAAATGTTTCAAATTTATTGCATTTTACCATACTGAAAATCAAAGTATTTAGAAATATATACGCTGGCTATAATTATGTACTATATACTCCTTCGGAATTTAAATATCGCACAACTTTTATAAGAATTCCCATGGTATTATTCGTATTATGTTGAAAATAAAAGTACACGCCAATATTGTGCATAGAATAAAACACAAATTAATACAATGGAATCTTCAATTATTTAAAAATATATGAAGTAAAAAAGGATATAACTTGCCTTCTGATGAAGGGTTTTAATGATCATTATATTTTAGGATGTATGTTAATGATTTGTGACATGTCTCTCTTGAAGTAACACGAGGCTTCATTACAAATCACATTTCAGGAAGAGGTTCTACGTTATTCTACTTTACTGCACTGAAAATAAAAGCCTTTTGAAATAATTACACTGAAAATATTTGTGTACTATATACATCTTCCTATATAAAGTATCGCAACAAGTTCTATAAGAATTACGGCGTTGTTAACCATATAATGCTGGAAACAAAAGTACACGCAAAGTAATACGGTATGTATAAAATAAAACTTTGTTGTGCAAATAGAATTAGAGCTCTAATCTCAGATATATAAAATAAAAACCATGAAACTGACCTTTCTGATGGAACATCTCGATGATCATTATACATTAGGCTGCAGATTGAGGGTTCATGCCATGTCTTTCTTGAAGTAACGCGAGGCTTCATTTAAAATCACATTGGAAGAAGAGTTTGACCGTTATTGTACATTACTGTACTGAAAATTAAAGTACTTTGAAATCCATTGAAAATAAATTTATACTAAATAGGCTACTCCTTAAAGATCACGTAAGTTCTATATGAACTATAACGTTATTAATCATATAATTATGTTGGAAACAAAAGTACACACAATATGTTTTGCATATAATAAAACCTTAAAACGAATTAAACTTCTAATATTAGATGTATGAAGTAAATAGGCCTAAAATAGAACTGGCCTTTCTGATATATACCTTTCGATGATCATTATATATTAGGCTGCAAATTGAGATTTCATGCCTTGTCTTTCTTGAAGTAACGCGTAGAAACATTCTCTAATCTATTGTCCCTTACTGTACTGAAATAAAAGCATTTTGAAATATTCACACTGAAAATTAGTTTGTGGTAAAAGCTTGTTTCGAATTTATGTATCGCACAAAACCAATAAGAATTGCCACGTTATTAATCATACTATGCTGAAATAAAAGTGCATGCAAGTAATAGGGCCTAATGCATAGAATAAAACATCATAACTTGATACAAAATAAACTTCCATTATTAGATATTCATATTAAATGAAAAGGATACACCTAGCCTTTCTGATGAATCGTTTATGTGCTCACTAGCCTATATGTTGGGGTTGCAGATTGGTGATTCATGCCATGGCTTTCTTGAAGTAAGCAGAGACTTCATTAGGTATCACATTGTAGGTAGAATTTCTGCTTTATTGTCCCTAACTGTACTGAAAATTAAAATATTTTGAAATAAGTTACACTGAAAGTAAATTTGTACTAAATACTCCTTCCGAGTTCATTTATCGCACAAGTTCTACAAGAATTTCTACGTTATTAATCATATTATGCTGGAAATAAAAGTACACGCAAATAGTATACCTAGTGTAAACTCTTATTATTTTAATTGCAATTAAACTTCTTACCTTAAATGATAAATAAATGTATGAAGTGACGGGAATCTTCAGTACAAATCACATTGCAGGCTATACTTACGTCACGCCTTACTGTTTCATGTCAGGTATAAGTGTAGTTTACATTGATCCTGCTTGGATTTCACAGTCTTTATTAATCAAAAATCAAGTCACAATTTGCACGATATTAAGTGCTTGGAATAAAATAGATTTCCATTGCCTTAAAAATAATTGGTAGGTATCCATGAAAACATAACAACAATATAATTTCATTTTGAATCTTGCGTACTATACTTTTAACACTTAAATGTATATGATTGATTAAATGGCAAACTTACTAGTGTTAATTATATAAGCACGTGTGGCTTACAGCTGTAGGCTGTTCAAGTAGGCTCTGATGATGGTGTTCAGTACACACCGAAACAGCTGTAAGCCACACGTGCTTATATAATAATTAACACTAGTAAGTTTGCCATTTAATCAATGTATAATTTCACCATACTCTATTGTGTACTGCAGCACTTTGCTATTTTTATTGTTTATTCAACTGCACGAGGACAGATCTGAACTTCATAATTGATTCCAACAAGGCACCAATTTTATGGCAACTAAGCCAGAAGATAATGTGGTAGGTTTTCCATTTCCTTTCCCTCTTCAGCGCTCGTTTCCTGGGGGCAGTCCCCGAATCCATAATTTTGTTCCCGACTAAAATCTGCGCCCGGAATGTCCCTGCTGTTTACTTAATTTCCCAAATTGTCCCTGTTTTCAAATGCGATTTTAGTTTGAAATTCTGGAACGTAAATGGAATTGTCTGTAGCGGCAGTAGCTTGTTGGATAGGTGGCCAGCCATTGATAAGCTATTGCGCAATCTAAATTAGAGGAGTTTCATATGGTGTAGCCTTTATGTGTGTACTGCAGTGTGGAAAATGTGGAATCAGAAAAAAAAACTAAATACGTTGTAATTGATAAGTTGTTGAAGGAATGGTTTTTAAGAGTAGAAGAACTTTCGTTACCAATAAAATATGACAACAAAAACATAAAAGTTCTGTGATCACTAATAGCAATCAGTCGTTTACCTGGACATCGAGTGTGCCTTAGACATGGTTTGACATGAAGGACTTCTGGTTAAGTTACTAGGCATCGAAGTCCCAGATGGAATGGTGCGCCTTATTTCGGATTACCACCGAGGCCGTACATTCAAGACCCGAGTAGGCAGTAGTTTCTACACCCCTCGTGAATTTCGAGCAGGAATCACTCAGGGATGCATTATCGGTCCCGTACTTTTCACTACCTTTATCAATGATCTGTCATTTCACTATAACCACGGAAGAAATCGTTGCTTAAGAGATTATACAAGCTGCCGCATAGCGCTTGAAATACGGGTCTAAAGTGGTTCCCTCGTAATGCCAATTCTGCCGCTCGGAGCGCTGTTCGTTCCTAGATATTCATAGCAGAACACTTAAATGACATTGACATTTGGGACATTTAAAGGACTCGCCGTTGCTTATTAAATACTTCGTACAATAATTTATGGTCAATAGACATAATTTCAAAACTTCTACGTCTCAATTATATTAAAATGAATGGCTGTCATTCTTGATATTAAAAGATATTAGGCCTACATATTATAAACTAAGGTAGGCTACTACCTTCCTGTTGTTCAATTCATACATCGTACCTTTTCGGAAATAATGAAAGAAACTTAATATATTTTACATGAACACTGTAGCCAACCTTTTCACGTATTTATTATTATTATTATTATTATTCCAATGAATTAAGATACTGTATTATCTTCCATTTCCCTTACTTTATAATGTACTGTAATTATTTGTAAGTGGGCCTAAATTATCCCTTTCTTTTTAAAAAATATATTGATGTTGAAGTGTTACGGTTTTTACTATTGGAAACAGCAGTCACAATACATGATTAGTACAATTGTGCGATTTTTCTTGCGCACCTTGCAGTGGTCAAATAAATATCTAATAGGCCTGCTGATTAACCTGTAGAGGATAGTAATAGAAAATGCTACGATATTTTAGTGTGTGTAAACAGTTTTTAAATTAGGAGTTAGAATTAAATGAATTGGGAAGTTAGTCTGCAATATATGCGATTAGAAATTGTTTTCCAATTTGACCATTTCCCAAAACATAAACAAATATCTCAGGAATCTCAGGGATGATTTTTTTAAAAGAAATTTGCCGCCCATAGGCACATGCGCATCTGCTCTCCTCGATCCCTATTTCATTTTTAGTAATGTCTGCATCTCGCTTTCCTGAGCTGTTTTCTGTCGTCACTCATCATGACATGTCAACGTAATGAAAACATAAAGTAAAATCTTCGGTACACCATGTAGTGATAATTGAGGAGTTGAATTGAAAACGGGCGTAATCCATATTTTGTCCTTTTCCTTTCAATGCATTATTAGATTCTCTAGTGTGTATTTTATCACTCTACAAAGTTTCGATTTGATATCTCTTTTCTAGTGGTCTGTGGCGCAGTAAAAGTGTTAAGCTGTTTTCACAGTTTAATGTTAGTTATCAGGTGATGGTTGGAAGGTTGTGTTTATAATACCTACGTACATACTTGGGACTTAAGAGAGAGCTCAATTTATTATTGTTTTAATGCTACTAATTTTTTAAAATGCCCAGTGAATTTTATGTACTCGGTGATGATGCATCTTTCGGTTCAAGCAAATGTGAAAGTGAATGTGGTGAATGATGTACCGGTAACAAACAAAGCGACGAGAAAACGAAAAATAAATAAATGGATTCAGCTATCATACCAAGAAAGGAAAATCTAAAAAATTATACTTCGAAAATCTCAATCTCAATATAAAGGTGTTGTTCAATCTTATTACCAGGGAACGGATTTATATGGACTAAAAATATATGAAATATGTAAATATATATGTAGTTATTTTTACCAAAATATGGAATTAAATATGGATTTTTACCAAAATATGGAATTAAATATGGACTTAAAATTATAAAAAAATGACTATGTACGTTAAATATTGGTACATTTTAATCAAACTAAACAAAAAATATAATGGACGTACCTTATCTTCCAATGTAGTTTCAACAAAACACAATTTTTATTGTCTGTTACCATAACAATAGGTTACAAACATTTCTTTCAAGTGCTGAAAAGTGAATCTTCTTCTATTGTCTCTGAGGATAGATTTATACTGACTAAAAGAGCGTTCGACGTCACAAGAAGTAACTGGTACATAATTCAATTTCACAATGTCTGCTGGGGATAAGTCCAAGTTAATCTTCACTGTTGATTCACCACTCATCACAGCAACAACCTTTTGTAGTTCTTCATATCCAGGGTTTTTTGAAAGTACAGTGTCCACCTTAGCTCTTACTGCATCTGCAACTTTACCTCTACCACGATTCAGTTGTTCCACAGTACTATTTATAATTTCAAAACTTTCAGATAGTGAAAGGTGCCTATTTTGGAGACTTTTGAGCGTTTTTATGATGCATGAAAATGTATGCTGAATGTGAGCTAAGTCATTCTTCACACTTATGTCACAGGTAACTGTTTTCGCAGTATCAATTGAGACTGCATCTTCAGAGTCCAATGCAAGGAGAACATTGTTAATAGAGTCTATATGTTCGGCATAATATTCAACTGCTTCTAGCCATGTACCCCATCTAGTTAAAATTGGCTTTGGTGGCAATGGAATTTCAGGGTACATTTCTTTCAACACGTTAACTCTACTGGGAGCTTTGAGAAATACTTTTTTCACTGATGAAATCAACAAATCTACTTTAGGGAAATTGTCTCTGACCACTTCTGCCACACGATGAAATGCATGCGCCACACAAGTAAAATGAGTCAATTTAGGATATACAACAGATAATGCTTGTCCAGCTTTGACCATATAAGGGGCAGCATCGCTAATAAAGAATAACACATTATCGTACATAATACCCTTTGGCCACAGGATACCCATAGCTTCGTTGAACAGTTTAACTATAGTTTTGTTATTGCACTTTTCTAGAACATCACAATGTAAAAGAATTCGTTCAGAATATTGTTCACTTAACAAACCGATAACTACATTACCAACAAGTCTACCTTCTTTGTCGGGAGTCTCATCAATGGAAACCCAAATTGAACTATCTTTAATTTCATCTCTTATCTTCTGTATTGTCTCATCGTAGATGGATGGAGCATACGTCTTCCTAAGTGTTGACTCATCCGGGATTGTATGTTGAGTATATTTTTCAAGGAATTCCCTGAAGACCTTATTCTTTAGTTTGTAGAGAGGAATATCAGCAGAGATGAGAGAACGGCACAGGTCGATGTTAAACTCAGATCTTACATTCGATGTTGTTGGTTGTGTTAAAAACAATTGTCTCTGCTTGGAATTTAGTTGTTTGTTGGCCTGATGTTTACTAGTTGTAATGTGTTGTTGCACCAGGAACTTTTGTGTAGATGATACTGCACACTGACACAAATTACAAAATAATATTTTATTGTCAGTTGATAAACCATCTTCTTTAAATTCTGAAATGTAACTTGTTAGTTTTGATTTTAAATTGACTGAATGACGTACTTTTGGCATATTTACCGTCTTTATAGTATGATTTACAAAACTGAACCTATGTGTACTCTGACTGGCATTTAACTGTTGAGCTGCACAACTGAAGTCTGTTAAAAATTTTAAATTAAATGAATACAGTTTTGTAACTTACTTTCCCATTGTTGATAGGACTGCTAATTTTCAAATAACTCTGATGTTAAAGGGATTACTGAACATGTGTTTAAATCTCTATTGTTGAAATGTATTTTTAAAAGTTAATGGAATTTTGTTTTGTTTTATTGTTAAACCTAATATAATATGGACTGTTTTATATGAAATATGGAAAATATATGGAAATTAACGAAAATATGTACTAAACTCTAAAATATGGAAAAATATGGAAAATAAAAGTAGGATTTTTCAACCCTACACATTGTGAAACATAAAGATAATGCAAAATATAAATTATATTAGCTTTATAAGTAAATATGTATTTACATATAAATCCTTTCCCTGCTTATTACCTATTACTACAGGCCAGAAATGGGCACAACTCTAAAAAAGGAGTACAGATCCTATTTCAACTTTTTTACAAGAGGACAGATTATGCTTCCAGATTACCACGAACAAATGTTTGTGTTATAGTTTGACTATGTCCAGAATTTAGCACGTTCCAGATTGAATGTTACCTCTCAGTTTTTTTTTAGAGACTACTGTGGTTTTACATCTTCAATATCCACTGTCACAATGATGACTCCAGTTTCTTTTACTACTTCCTAGAGACAAAGTCGAAAAAGGATCCTAACACGGTATGACTAGGGTAAACTGTATAGTGATTGACCACTTAAGCTAATGAATAATAAAACAATGAAATAGCGGAAAACAGTGGTAACTTATTGAGAGAATTTTAAAGGCATTGGGTCAAGTGAAGATTCAGAAACAAATCAAAATCAATAAACAAAAGAAAAAATAAAATTTTAATGCAAAGATAAATTAAATAAACACAACAAGTCCACTTTTACAGTTATTGACCGTCTACTGCACAGTTATTGACCACACGCTTATTAGTGATTGACCGTCTACTGCACAGTTATTGACCACACGCTTATTAGTGATTGACCGTCTACTGCACAGTTATTGAATACTCATTTATTAGTGATTGAACAACACATTTTCACAATTTTCACTTTTTTCTTGTCTGTTTCGTTTCTCTTCTTCTGATCTTTTTCATTAAGAACTATTCGCCACCGGCGTAGCTCTGTCGGCAAAGGTGTTTGCCTGCCGATCCGAAGTTTCGTTCGGGCGCGGGTTCAATTCCCGCTTAGGCTGATTACCTGGTTGGGTTTTTCCGAGGTTTTGCCCAACCGTAAGGCAAATTTCAGGTAATCTATGACGAATCCTCGGCCTCATCTCGCCAAATACCATCTCTCTATCATCAATCCCATCGACGCTAAATAACCTCGTAGTTGATACAGTGTCGTTAAATAACCAAGTTAAAGAAAAAATAAGAAAAGAACTCTTCTCGCTGCCTTTTCTTTAATTTCTTATTCGCTTCCTTTCTTCTCTTGCCTCTTCTTCCATTTTTCTCTTTTGTGCCTTATCAGAAGCAAGTGTGTGTCATTTCTCTGATGTTATTACAAATGGCTTCACCCAGCACTGGACGAGGACCAAAGAACACTTTTCCTTCAACGGGATATTTGTTTCTGGACGCTAAGGTTGCTTTTAGGACACCAAACTTCTTGGCAGCTTCATTTAAATCAAATCCACTGCGGACAGGTTCTGTAGCGTTTCGTAAAGCTTCCCCTGTATAATGCACTTTACCTGGCTTAGGCATTATAATATAGTATCAGTCCTGTAAAAATCCCCATCATTTAACCGATAACATATATAGAATTGAAGCACATTGGTCATTATTCTAACAAATAATTTATGAACGACCAATCACTGTAGTTTGCGGGCATACACTTTATAGTGATTGACCACGGGGCATTTTTATGTCATATAAAAACTTTTACAAAATAATATTCTGTGGACGGAAACCTTATACCTTTTCTCACACTGTGAGTGCAAAAACGAGCACCAGAATTTATGTATCCTTTGCAGAATAAATAAATTATTGCGTGCATTATTCTTAGCAATTTCTCTAGTTACTTACACTTGTTTAAGTTCAGTTGCATTTCCAATCGATTTCAGTCCTCTCAGACAACAGACACTAACTCAGTGGGATGAACAGCGACAACTAACCACAAATAAGGGTTGTTACTAGAGGTATATGCAGCAAAAAGTGAAATCACGATCGTGGTTTATTCACAATATACTTGAAAAAAGGAACCGGTCAATCACCGTATACTGGTCAATAACTACCTAGTTTACCCTATGTTCACAATATACGAACTCTACAAATATTGAGGAGACAGTTCTCTTTTCAGATTCAGTCAAAATAAGAACCTCACAATGGTACGTTTCTGTTCATGGTAGTCAACGAAGATAAACGTTTAAAGTTACCCTTATTTTTCCAGTTCGTGGTCACTCTTACAACCAGTGTGACTAGGACTTCGGATTGCATGGCATGATAGTCAAGTGTAAATAAAATATTTACACAGCTGCGGAATATGCTCAGATTATTCTAACCTGTAGACTGAGTCCAGCTCTATTTAAGGTAATTGAAGGAAATGAGTATATCTTTGACTGGAGCTAAACTTTAACAACTATTTTCAAAAATCAGAAACCCGCAACGAAAGATCAGGATTTAAAAATTCAGTCGTATACAAAACTGAAAAATTCTTCTATTGGCATCGTGCCTGCTTCAGGGAGTTTTCTCGGTTGTTACTGTACATATTCTTTTGGCAAGAGAACGCAGCATTTAAGGGGTTAGCTACAGATTACAGCAGTAAAATTTTGGAAATATTCAACATCTTTTCTTCATTACTGTATCTTGTACAATAATGAAAATTGGTATGTTTAAAACACTGTCCTTCTGCTATATGAAAAAAAAAATATTTTTACGATAAAAAAAAATGTTTACATTTTTTGTTCAAAATTCAGTTCGCTGTGCAGTGATGAAGCGTTTCCCACATAACTAAAAAACTACCCAACATTCTGTGATGAAATTTTATGTGTGTATTTATACATGTCATATCTACAATATGGTAAAAGATCACTCCTCTACCTTTGATAGGTTCTCTGATAAAAAATAAATTCATCTAAAAATGGTCAAATTAATGTCAGTATTTTCTTCTAACACAAAATTAAAAAAATATATATTATTTATTAAGGAAAGTAGTTGAAGGAGCATGATATTGTAAATGTGAGTTTCAGAAATAAAATAAAAGAGAGAGAACATGAAAAAGTTAACAAATTTATGACATATGAGGGAAACGTTTTATCACTGCACAGTGAACTGCCACCATTTTTACTTTTGAAAAAAATATAAGTAATTATTTTTAAATCATAAAAATACATTTTTCTTATAGGAGAAAGATAGTGTTTTACACACACCAATTTTAATTATTATACAAGTTACAGTAATGGAAGGAAAAAATTTTGAACATTTCCAAAAATTTTACTGCTGTAATCTGTACCTAACCCCTTAACAGATTTAGATGTTCCAGCAGTCCCACCAAACCCTGTGAAATCGAAGAAGGAAGATGATGTAACGAGACTGTACACATTCCTGTCAGAAGAACAGAAGACTTAGGTTACTTTGAACTAGTCTTTGCTAAGTTTCATCAACTTACTTGACTTTTGTTGTATCTAGCACATTTTTTCGTAAAGAATTTTCTCATGTTTTCTTTTTTTACACAATAACTTTACCATTTCAAGTGGAATCTTTAATATTGTTGTGAAAATATGGTTGTGTTTACAAACAGGAAGCATTTTACTTTAATAATTTCTCACGAATTTTAAAATATGATGAACACAATGTTGTCTTTAAAACAGTATAAATTGTGTGTTCTTATTCCTTGTGTAATCCTATCTATTTAATCCTCAACAAGAAATCGTGGAATGAAATTTGTTCTGCCGTTTTTCCATGCATAAGGTAATTGAATGGAAGAAAGGCCATTGAATGGAATAAGGACAATTGCAAGGTTATTTTATAACGACTATTTCTTCCGAACTGTATACACATTTATATCAATTACAATGTTTTTTAGTTAATAAAATATTGAATAATAGCGTGAATCTCCGTTGTTTACTATGACTAAAAATGTGTTATTTATACAGCTACTCAAGTATTTCAAAGGCCCTTTTCTCAAAGCTTCAATTCCTGGGTTACGCCCGTTTTCGATTCAACTCCTCAATTGTACTTTATCACAACGAATAATTGTAGTAATTATTATTTATTTATTTATTACTCGTAATGTCATAATAATATTTGATTTGGCTTGGAGGATGAGGGGAGTAAGTTACATTAACCTCGGCATGCTCAACATTAAAATCTCATTGTGTTGTATTCTAAATAATGCAAATCGTATATGTGTCAATATTCAGCAGCAATAATTTATTAACCATTGTCGTGGGATATTTCGCCACTATAAATGATGATGGTAAATCATATTCTTTTCCTCGAATAACGCTACTGATTATCTTAAGACAAGACAAACTAAGAACTATACTAGTTTAATGATAATAATAATAATAATAATAATAATAATAATAATAATAATAATAATAATAATAATAATAATAATAATAATATCTGAAAGTAGAAGACACCGGAAGTTCAATTTCAGCAATTATAACAAATTAGAGGGAACGAAATCTGAAGGAAAAACACGGAACTGAGAACAATTATCTTCCGAAAGTAAATGAACCAGATGAACAATGTAGTTTGGAAGCAAAAATTTTAATTGAACAAATTCAAACTTTGGGAAACAAAATTGTAAATTCCATTAAATGACGCTGAAAATTTGCATACTGATATTTAACAAGTCATCAATAAATCCCAAATAAGACTGTAATATGCTTGTTATGTTTATAATCTTCAAATTCGATCAGTAATGCAACATGAATCAAATAGTTTTCACGATACACAATGCTTAGTAATGGAACTATTCATCATTTAATAGGACTGCGAGGCGAACCTAGCGGCAGAAATTGTCATGACGCTCAGAGACCCAGTCTCGATCATGCTATGCGCCAGCTTGTATGTAATATCGTAAGCAACGACTGGAGCACTGAACATGCGCAACGCTTTGTATCTGGGACTTTGAAAATTTGGTGGTGGGGGCATTTTTTCTTTCTAGAACTATACCAACTTTTTAAAGATGACTAGCGGGCAGATCGACATACGACTGAGTCCATTGCCCGCCCAATAACAACGCCTCTAGTAACGAAGTCCAGGCAAACCTCATTGGCATAAATACAAAGAGGACTCACTATGAAGCTGTTTTGTGTGATCTCCGATGAATGATCCTTCTGCAGGAATAATTTCAAGTCAGTGATGTACGACACAAATTATAATCAATGATGCATTTACTCGTATATTTAAAAACAGAAGAAGTCTATTTGTAATCTCGAACTTATTTTAATGAGTCTCCGTCTAACAGAGTCCATAAACTGGCTTCACGTATGTAGCACTAGCTGTAGTTATCCTGTTTGGCCAAAGAAGGATGCATTTTCCTTTCCATTTTACAGTATTTATTGTGAGATCAGTAGGAATTAGTAACGCTTTACTAAGAAATTTTAAGAAAGCGGCATTTTAGAAATTTGCTATGAACATTAATTAATTTGTATAACAATTGTCCTTTATAAAGCAAGTCACGAAGAATTACAAAGATACTATCAGCCATTAATAAAACTGGCATCATGCATCATACTTTGTTTCACCCGCTCGCCACGATGAGGCACAGGATATGAGCGGGGCCTGAAACAAAAGAAACAAAACAAAACAAAAGTAGCATTAGTGAATACACAGAAGTTGCTTGGTATCTATTAATCCCATTTGAGCATTTCCCCCATTTTTCCTTCACTTACATTTACTCTTCATAAATCAGGATCCTCAGTGTGGTGGCTTCTGAATTCTCCATATACACTCAAGAACTGTATTAAACGGAGGAAAAATCAACAATAAACTGTTGCAAAGTGTTCACTGTCCCTATATTAATAAAAAATATGAATTCAAAGTGCAAATTTCATAATTCAATAAAAGGACACAAAATTATTATATATCATTCGCAAATTATTTGCAACACAATATTTATACAGTAGTGCACTTTATACAGGGTGTTTCCAAGGTGGTGTTGCAAACTTTCAGGGATGATGGCGAAGGGCATATGTATCAATTTGAAATCAGGAACCCTGGTCCGGAAATGACCGAATCGAAAGTTACAAGCAAAAATAGTTGTGTGGAAATGAAATAATTTTATTCCTCTGTACACCTTATTTATGTGTATTTATCTGTGCATCTTACACATACTGTATTCATCTGACGTTGTTTACATTGTCTTCTTACAGTATTCCATTCAATTCGCTGTCTGAGGGATGGGGACAGGAAACTACACTAAAACAATGCAGATAGCGTAATGTGTAACGGACATGGTCGGTCCTGATATGCATGTCTGTAGACAGCAGTGTATGTGTACAAGTTGCAGTGTCCAGTCGATCAGTCCTAGTGAAATGGAGGAGTACACGAGAGCGGAATAAGCAGACATGGTTTTCGATTACGGATGAGCCAATGGGAACAGTAGACAAGCTCACAGATTGTATTGGGCCAAGTACCCACATAGGAGATATCCGGCCCATACCATTTTTTCACGACTGTTCCCAAGGTTAAGGGAAGGAGGGCACGTGGTGCCAAATTACAATTCCATTTCCACACAACTATTTTTGCTTATAACTTTCAACTCAGTCATTTCCGGACCAGGGTTCCTGGTCTCAAATTGATACATGTGCCCTTCCCCATCACCCCTGAAAGTTTGTAACACCACCTCGGAAACATCCTGTATAAAACTACGACGGTGGTCCAGTGGTTAGAGCGCTGGACTCAATCCTGTGGACCCAGGTTCGATCTCCGACCTATCCCCGGTATAAGTCCGCTGTCCAGGTAAAACAAGGGTGTTTTCACCGGTTCTGGTATGCTAAAAAATCTTCCAGCATCTCATCTCAAAGCGGATGTAGCGAAGACAGCCTTATGTGGCGCACAGTGGATGACAACTGTCGGTAAAAGCGTCATATGGGTTAAACACTATTGATAAACGCACAACATCTTAACAGACATCATCTACAAAGTGGAGTATTCATTCTACTCTAAAAATATATTAAAATAATTTTAAACTAATTTATGCTGAAAAGGAAAGAATAAATAAATGAAGAAAACATCTTATCGAAAAAAATAACTTATTTTAAGTATTCACAAAGTATTAACACAAACCAACTTATCATGCAACATTCAGTTTGTTGAAAGTGACATTACATACTTAAACTAAATACTTTTTATTCCAAAGGCCGTATTCAAACATGTCACTTCACTTCGTCTTGACTTTTTCAAGTCAGACATTAAACCACATAAATTAAAGTGCGGGATCAACATTCAGAAACAATACTTATCTTTCCTGTGACAAGCTCATGAGTAGGTAGAAAGCAAGTGAACTTGGTGTTCGACGTCATCGTAATGACGTAATGCCAGCCCACAGCTTCTCTATATGAAAAACGAGGAAATCATTCATCCATTGCTGGCTCCGTTTCGTTTCGAAATCTGTTATTTTCAAAAACATCCATTGAAATGGAACAAATTACAGACGAAAGTGTAGGCCTACACCAAAGAACTTGCTTTCAACTATAAAGACATGGTGGAAAACAAGAAATCATAATATGTCGTGTAGGTTCCGGGAATAAAGACGTAGAATTGCACGAAATTGAGAGCACAAAAATGTAAGCAGTACGAATAATATTCTTACATTATAATTTAATTTACAATCTTAGCTTCACGTTGAATAAAGTATCTATATTAATGTAAGGTTAAAAGCACATTTCATTCTAAGATGGAAAAATTGTAGTCTGTTGCATAATACATAATTCTTTTGAAACTCCAATATGTAATATGAATGTTTAAAGTTAACCAATGTTAAAAAATGTAATATTTTTCCATTCTTTCAGACGATCATTATGAACATGATCATGACGACAGTGGTAGTGGTAGTGGTAGTAGTGGTATCAACAGAAATGAGAAATTTAATATACATGTTACAGTTACCTGAGAATAAATTAGTAGAACTGGAAATACGAATGAGATTATGACTATATAGGAATAACATAATAATAAAGAAACAAATAATGTGACACAGAAATAATCATCGATCAGTTCTTAGAAATTCCATATTCTAAATCTAAATCCATTTCAGTAATTAAACTTTTAAAATATTACGCCTCTGTGCGATAAGATTTACCAACTTATTTACTCTTCACTGTGCTGAAAATTCATATACGCTAAGATACTTATGCTTTAAGTGCACTTATACTAAATGCTGCTTCAGATTTTTGTTTCCCTCTACTCGTGTGATAAGTCATTAACTGTTTTGAAAATGAATTACGCCTAAATATTTATGCTTAAAATTCAATTACACTAAGTAATTATCGGAATTACGTATTTCTACCCTCCACAATCGGAATTGTCAACTCACTGTCCAGCATATAAAAGTACGTTCAAAGACCTATGCTCACAGTGTAGCCTACTTCTACTGAATGTTCCTCCACAATTTTAGTATTGTACCCGTGCCGAGTCATTGATTCTTATTGTCCTGGAAATAGGAGTTAAATAATTAAGATGGAAGTACATTACATTAATGTTACGCAATTTATTTGATTTATATCCACGAACGAGAAAAGTTTCTGTGTTACTGAAAATTACTGCAGTCAAAATTAAAATATTTTAAAATACTTACACTGAAAAGAAGTATGTACAAAATATTCCTTCTGAATTTAATTTTAATAGGGTAAGAATTTCCATTTCATGTTATGCTGGAAATGAAAGCACACGCAAATCATATACATGGAATGAAACCATATTAGTTAATTCCGAATTACACTTCTAATATTACATATATAAAATAAGATATAAGTTGGCTTTCAGATGACACGTTTCTATGATCATTTTATATGTGTTATGCAGTAGACTGAGGATTCATGCCAGTCTTTCTTCAAGTAACAGAAGGCTTCATTACAATTCACATTGTAACAGGATTTTCTACGTTATTGTCCCTTAGTGTAATAAAAATTAAATTATTTTGAAATATTTACACTGAAAATAAATTTGTACTGAATACTCCTTCCAAATCAAAATATCGCACAAGTTCTATAAGAATTTACACGTTATTAATCATATTATGCTAAAAATAAAAGTACCCCAAATCATATGCACATAATAATATCTGATAATTTAATGCAAAATCACCTTATAATCTCAGATAATTATATAAAATATATAAGATAAAACTGGCTTTTCTATGAAACATGTCCATGATCACTATATATGTCTTTCTTGATGTAACTGGAGGCTTCATTACAAATCATATTCTAGGAAGTGTGTCTATGTTATTGTTCCTTACTGTATACATAATTGAACTATTTTGAAAGATTTCAACTCAAAAAGAAAACTTTGTAATAAATACTTCCTCTGAAATTAAGAATAGCATACATTCGGTAAAAATTGTTACGTTATTAACCATATTACGCTAGAAACACATCTAGCCCATACTCAAATATTAGCCTACGCATAGAATAAAACCTTATAATTTAATACGAACTAACTTCTAATCTTAGATAAATAAAATAGAAAAGATAGAATTAGTTTTTCTGATGAAATGTTTCCATGATCACTATACCTTAGACTGCAGATGGAAGATTCATGTCACGTCTTTCTTGAAGTAACTGGACGCTTCATTACAAATCACATTGTAGGAATAGCCTCTACATTATTGTCCCTTACTGTACTGAACATCAAAGTATATTGAAATATATACATTGAAAATAATTATGTACTATATAATTCTTCTGAACATCAGTATCGCACAAGTTCTATAAGAATTGCCACGTTATTAATCGTATTATGCTGAAAAAAACGTACACGCAAATAATACGCATAAAATAGAACCTTCTTGTCTTTCTGATGAAGAGTTTCGATGATCACTATGTTAGGCTGTAGATTGATGATTCATGACATGTCTTGCTTGAAGTGACGCGACGCTTCATTACAAATCACATTTTAGGAAAACTTCTGCGTTATTTGTACCTCACTGTACTGAAAGTCATAGTAATTTGAAATAATTACACTGAAAATAATTATTTACGAAATACCCCTTCGGAATATAAATATCGCACAAATTGTATAAGAATTGGCACGTTATTAGGCTAATCGTATAATGCTGGTAACAAAAATACACGAAAATAATATGCATGAAATAAAAACCGTATAATATAACGCGAATTTAACTTCTAATTCCAAGTAGGCTTACATAAAATAAAGAAGATAGCACTGGCCTTCCTGAAGAAACGTTTCGATGATCACTATACGTTAGGCTGCAAATTGAGGGTTCATATCATGTCCTTCTTCAAGTAACGCGAGGTTTCATTACAAAACACATTGTAAGAAAATTTCTTCATTAAAGTAGCTTAATCCACTAAAAATCGAATTGTTTCAATATCTTCACACTGAAAATAATTATGTACAATATAATCTCAACAAAATAAAATATCGCATAAATTTTACAAGAATTGCCACGTTGTTAATGATATTGTGCTAGAATAAAAGTACACACAAATAATAGGCTATACATGGAGTGAAACCTTATAATGTAATATGAATTGAACTTATAATCTTAGATAAGCTTATATAAAATAAAAAAGATAGAACTGGCCTTTCTGATGAAACGTTTTGATGATCGCTGTATGTTAGGCTGCAAATTGAGAGTTCATATCATGTCCTTCTTCAAGTAACGCGAGGCTTCATTACAAAACACACTGTAGGAAAATTTCTTCATTAAAGTAGCTTAATCCACTAAAAATCGAAGTGTTTCAATATCTTTACACTGAAAATAATTATGTACAATATAATTTCAACAAAACTGAATATCGCATAAGTTTTACAAGAATTGCCATTTTATTAGCATTTAATACGAGAAAAATTCGTACCGGCACCGTGAATCGAACCCAGGACCTCTCAGCTCTACGCGCTGAGCGCTCTTTCCAACTGAGCTATGCCGGGACACAATCCATGGCCCCGTCCGAACCTCTCTCGTAATGTTTTTACGGCCTTACTACCAGCATTTGAGACGATACACATCATGTATATGCAGGAGCGCATATATTTATATCACTTTATGGCCAAAACCAACAACAGTTTGTAACAACTGTTAACAGTTAATACATCAATATTCATTAAATATGAGGTCTCGCCCACCTCATTGAATATTACACGTCTACTATGGAGTAGCCAATGTGTATTTTTACCATTTAATACGAGAAAAATTCGTACCGGCACCGGGAATCGAACCCAGGACCTCTCAGCTCTGCGCGCTGTGCGCTCTTTCCAACTGAGCTATGCCGGGACACGAATTTTTCTCGTATTAAATGGTAATAATACACGTTGGCTACTTCATAGTAGACGTGTAATATTCAATGAGGTGGGCGAGACCTCATACTTAATGAATATTGATGAGATTGTTAATGATATTGTGCTGGAATAAAAGTACACACAAATAGTATACATGGAATGAAACCTTATAATGTAATGTGAATTGAACTTCTAATCTTAGATAAGCTTATATAAAATAAAAAAGATAGAACTGACCTTTCTGATGTAACATTTCGATGATCGCATTGTGTTAGGCTGCAAATTGAATTCGTAAAATGTCTTACTTGAGGTAACGCGAAGCTTCATTACAAATCCCATTTGAGGAAAATGTTTCAGAGATATTGCATTTTACCATACTGAAAATCAAAGTATTTAGAAATATTTACGCTGGCTATAATTATGTACTATACTCCTTCGGAATTTAAGTATCTCACAACTTTTATAAGGATTCCCATATTATTATCCGTATAATGTTGAAAATAAAAGTACACGCCAATAATGTGCATAGAATAAAACACAAATTAATAGGGTAGAGTAGCATAAATCGCACCGCTTCCTCAATCGCACCACTGTTAGTTTAAAACAAATTACTGTAGTAGTGTTGCATCTAGTGGTATTGTTACAATCTACCATATGAACTTCCACCATGTCACTTGATTTCTGCCACTTCTTTGTGTCAGCAGCGTTGTGATAGTGTATCTAATATAATCGCTCAGGTGGATGTATATTTAGCTAACATTTTGTAACAAATAACAGATTTGTATGCAAAGGAATCCATAATCTTAAGATGTTATTCGTTTAAAGAGATATTAAAGAACATTTAACTTAGTAGGATTTTCGAACGTGTGGTGATTATAGGCTAGAATGAAGGAAATAATAACTTACGGCGTAGTTTCTCAATTCGCACCACTTTGTAGGTGCCTAATTCGCACCGGTGCGATATGAGCAACTGTAGCAATCCTAACCGTACAAAAGAAAGTCCCAAAAATTTTAACTCAACTAGGAATGCATCAGGTGGGTGCAATATCAATTGGTGAGAAGGGCGTTAATACAACAAGTGTGTGTTGTACAAGCGCACCAGGTATTCTGTGCCACTTGTGATAATTTTTAAACATCAAACAGTACATCCTTCATTATCAGCTGGTGCTCCTCCAGGATCGTTATTTATTTGCTCTGAGTCAGGTTACATCAACGGTGAACTATTTGTCGAATAGCTCAAACATTTTATTTGCCACTCAAACCTGCCATAAAAGAAGTACTGCTTCTGTATGTCCACCTATACGACCCATTCCAAAAATTTAGAAGCTAGATTATCTCGGGAAAATGGTATGTTCCTGTTTCAGCTTCCTCGTCATAATACTCATAGGCCCAGCCTTTAGATGTTTCTATCTTCAAATCATTTCAGACAACTATATCATGAAGCAGTTCTTAGGTGGTTTCGAGATAATCGCGGAGAAAATGTGACACAGTTTACAGTCTGAATGCCTGGTGAAGCACATGGCAAATGTGTAACAATAAAAAACGCATTCGGAATGTTTAAATGTTACGTAATTTACGCTCTATTTTTTTCAATTTCATTTGAAGATGCGTTACTCTCTTTCATTAATTTCAATAAACTTGTAATTTGCATTTATTATATTATTCATTCAAATACTTTTCAGTATGTTCAATATTAAAAATTTCCTTAATCCTGTTACCTGCATATAAAGAGGTGCGATTTAAGAAACCGCAGGTGCTATTTAGGAAACTAGTTGCCTAAATGGCACCACTGACATATGTTTCGAAAATGTCATTTAATTAAAAAATATTAAATCAAATTCTAGGATTTTTTTTTCTATGAAAGGTAAATGTTCTGGGAATGTCTCTGTAAAGGAATGCAGAAAATAAAAGCTGCATTGTTCAATAAAAATTATAAATTCTAAAGTGGTGCGATATAGGCAACCTTACCCTACAATAGAAACTCCTATTATTTAAAAATATATGAAGTAAAAAAGGATATAACTTGCCTTCTGATGAAGGGTTTTAATGATCATTATATTTTAGGATGTATGTTAATGATTTGTGACATGTCTCTCTCGAAGTAACACGAGGCTTCATTACAAATCACATTTCAGGAAGAGCTTCTACGTTATTCTACTTTACTGCACTGAAAATAAAAGCCTTTTGAAATAATTACACTGAAAACATTTGTGTACTATATACACCTTCCTAATTAAAGTATCGCAACAAGTTCTACAAGAATTACGGCGTTATTAACCATATAATGCTGGAAATAAAAGTACACGCAAAGTGATACTGTATGTATAAAATAAAACTTTGATGTGCAAATCGAATTACAGCTCTAATCTCATATAAAATAAAAACGATGAAGCTGACCTTTCTGATGGAACATTTCGATGATCATTATATATTAGGATGCAAATTGAGGGTTCATGCCATGTCTTTCCTGAAGTAACGCGAGGCTTCATTTCAAATCATATTGCAAGAAGAGTTTTACCGCTATTGTACATTACTATACTGAAAATTAAAGTATTTTGAAATACACTGAGAATAAATTTATACTAAATAGGCTACTCCTTAAAGATCGCATAAGTTCTATATGAATTATAACGTTATTAATCATATAATTATGTTGGAAACAAACGTACACACAATCTATTTTGCATATAATAAAACCTTAAAACGAATTAAACTTCTAATATTAGATGTATGAAGTAAATAGGCCTATTATAGAACTAGCCTTTCTGATATATACCTTTCGATTATCACTATATGTTAGGCTGCAGATTGAGGTTTCAAGCCTTGTCTTTCTTGAAGCAACGCGTAGAAAGATTCTCTAATCTATTGTCCCTTACTGTACTGAAATCAAAGCATTTAGAAATATTTACACTGAATACTAGTTTGTGGTAAAAGCGTCTTTCGAATTTAAGTATCGCACAGAACCAATATGAATTGCCACGTTATTAATCATATTATGCTGAAATAAAAGTACAAGTAATAGGGCGTAATGCGTAGAATAAAACATCATAACTTGATACAAAATAACTTCCATTATTAGATATTCATATTAAATAAAAAGGATACAACTGGCCTTTCTGGTGAAACGTTTATATGATCTCTATATGTTAGGTTGCAGATTGATGATTCATGCCATGACCTTCTTGAAGTAACCAGAGACTTCATTAGATATCACGTTGTAGGTAAAATTTCTGCTTTATTTTCCCTTACTGTACTGAAAATTAAAATATTTTGAAATAAGTTACACTGAAAGTAAATTTGTACTAAATAATCCTTCCGAGTTCATATATCGCACAAGTTCTACAAGAATTTCTACATTATTAATCATATTATGCTGGAAATAAAAGTACACGCAAATAGTATACCTAGCGTAAACTCTTATTATTTTAATTGCAATTAAACTTCTTACCTTAAATGATAAATAAATAATAAAAAGGATAGAACTGGCCTTTCTGATGAAACGTTTCAATGGTCACTATATGTTAGACTGCAGACTGAGAGTCCATGCCATGTCCTGCATGGAGTGACAGGAATCTTCAGTACAAATCATATTATAGGCTATACCTACGTCACGCCTTACTGTTTCATGTCAGGTACAAGTGCAACCTACATTGATCCTGCTTGCATTTCACAGTCTTCATTAATTACAAATCAAGTCACAATTTGCACGATATTAAATGCCTCGAATAAAACAGATTTTTATTGTCTTAAAAATAATTGGTAGGTATCCATGAAAACATAACAACAATATAATTTAACCATACTCTGTTGTGTACTTCAGCACGTTGTTATTTTTATTGTACGAGGACAGATCTGAACTTCATAATTGATTCCAACAAGGCACCAATTTTATGGCAACTAAGCCAGAAGATAATGTGGTAGGTTTTCCATTTCCTTTCCCTCTTCAGGGCTCGTTTCCTGGGTACAATCCCTGAATCCATTATTTTGTTCCCGACTAAAATCTGCGCCCGGAATGTCCCTGTTGTTTACTTAATTTCCCAAATTGTCCCTGTTTTCAAATGCGATTTTAGTTTGAAATTCTGGAACGTAAATGGAATTGTCTGTAGCGGCAGTAGCTTGTTGGATAGGTGGCCAGCCATTGATAAGCTATTGCGCACTCTAAATTAGACGAGTTTCATATGGTGTAGCCTTTATGTGTGTTGTGTGGAAAATGTGGGATCGGGAAGTAAAAAAAAAAAAAAAACTAAATACGTTGTAATTGATAAGTTGTTGAAGGAATGTTGTTTAAGAGTAGAAGAGCTTTCGTTACCAATCAATAAAATATGACATCAAAAACATAAAAGTTCTGTGATCACTAATAGCGATCAGTCGTTTACCTGGACATCGAGTGTGCCTTAGACATGGTTTGACATGAAGGACTTCTGGTTAAGTTATTGGGCATCGGAGTCCCAGATGGAATGGTACGCCGCATTTCGAATTACCACCGAGGCCGTACATTCAAGACCCGAGTAGGCAGTAGTTTCTACACCCCTCGTGAATTTCGAGCAGGAGTCACTCAGGAATGCATTATCGGTCCCATACTTTTCATTACCTTCATCAGTGATCTGTCATTTCACTATAATGACGGAAGAAATCGTTGCTTAAGAGATTATACAAGCTGGCGCATAGCGCTTGAAATACGGGTCTAAAGTGGTTCCCTCGTAATGCCAACTCCGCCGCTCGGAGCGCTGTTCGTTCCTAGATATTCATAGCAGAACACGTAAATGACATTGACATTTGGGACATTTAAAGGACTCACCGTTGCTTATTAAATGCTTCGTACAATAATTTATGGTCAATAGACATAATTTCAAAACTTCTACGTCTCAATTATATTAAAATGAATGGCTGTCATTCTTGATATTAAAAGATATTAGGCCTACATATTATAAACTAAAGTAGGCTACTACCTTCCTGTTGTTCAATTCATACACCGTACCTTTTCGGAAATAATGAAAGAAACTTAATATATTTTACATGAACACTGTAGTCTACCCTTTTCACGTATTTATTATTGTTATTATTATTATTATTATTATTATTATTATTCCAATGAATTAAGATATTGTATTATCTTCCATTTCCCTACTTTATAATGTAATTATTTGTAAGTGGGACTAACGGATCCCTTTCTTTTTTTTAAATATATTGACGTTGAAGTGTTACGGTTTTTACTATTGGAAACAGCAGTCGCAATACATGATTAGTACAATTGTGCGATTTTTCTTGCGCACCTTGCAGTGGTCAAATAAATATCTAATAGGCCTGCTGATTAACCTGTAGTGGATATTTATAGAAAATGCTATGATATTTTAGTGTGTAAGCGGTTTTAAAATTAGGAGTTAGAATTAAATTAATTAGAAAGTTTATCTGCAATATATGTGATTAGAAATGGTTTTCGAATTTGACCATTTACCAAAACAAAAACAAATATCTCAGGAATCTCAGGGACGATTTTTTTTAAATAGAAATTTGCCGCCCATAGGCACATGCGCATCTGTTCTCCCCGATCCCCATTTAATTTTTAGTAATATTCTGCATATCACTCCCCTAAGCTGTTTTTTTCGTCACTCATGACATATCAATTTAATGAAAACATAAAGTAAAATCTTCGGTACACCATGCAGTGATAATAATTGTACTCAAAACGAATTATTGTAGTAATTATTATTTATTTATTACTCGTAATGTCATAATAATATTTTATTTTTTGTTGGAGGATGAGGGGAGTACGTTACATTAAAGTCGGCATGCTCAACATTAAAACAGCATTGCTGAGTATGTTGTATCCTAAATAATGCAAATCGTATATGTGTCAATATTCAGCAGTAATAATTAACAATTCTCGTTGAATATTTCGCCACTATAAATGATGATGGTAAATCATACTCTTTTCCTCGAATAACGCTACTGATTGTCTTAAGACAAGACAAACTAAGAACTATACTAGTTTAATGATGATGATAATGATGATGATGATAATAATAATAATAATAATAATAATAATAATAATAATAATAATAATAATGTCTGAAAGTAGAAGTCACCGGTAGTTCACTTTCAGCAATTATAACAAATTAGAGGGAACGAAAACTGAAGGAAAAACACGGATCTGAAAACAATCAACTTGCCAGAGTAAATGAACCAGATGAACAATGCAGTTCGGAAGCAAAATTTTTAATTGAACAAATTCAGACTTTCGGGAAACAAAATTGTAAGTTCCAATAAATGACGCTGAAAATCTGCATACTGATATTTAACAAGTCATCAGTAAATCTCAAATAAGACCGTAATATGCTTGTTATGTTTATAATCTTCATATTCGATCAGTAATGCAAAATGAATCAAATAGTTTTCACGATACACAATGCTTAGTAATGGAACTATTCATAATTTAATAGGACTGCGAGGCGAACCTAGCGGCAGAAATTGTCATGACGCTCAGAGACCCACTCTCGATTGTGCTATGCGCCAATTTGTATATATTATAATCTCGTAAGCAACACTTTCAACATTCGGGAAAGGGAATATCGCTGTTTACGTCTGGTTGTAAAATTGCCTGCAAATCGATTACAACAATGGGCGGCGAATCCTCTCTTCTCAAAACTGAAAGAAATAAGTTTCAAATATCAGTGACCAATTAGCTGGGACATATAAACAATTTTTTTACTTAAATTGAAGACTAAGGCAGTCTGTATACGGTTCTCGATACTGTATAGTCACTGTGAATTGTCTCTTCGCAAATTTTCATTGCAGTAAGTGCTTATTTCAATACCCGAGTATCGTAATGTTTTTTAGAGGAATAGACATACAGATTTAAGTTTTTGGTGTTCAGAAAGGGATAATACTGGGTGAACAGTATAGAGCAGAACAGAAGCCTCGCGTAGTCTTGAGTCCCTCACCTCCGCGCGCATATTCGGCCGACCAGCCGTGAAACCTGTTCTGGTCTATAGGCCTACTGTTCACTCAGTATAGCAATGAAAATTAGCATAAATTAATTAATGAAATTGGCTTCAAGAAACTAAAACATGCTACAAAATTTCATTACCGATACTTCAGTAATTGATAATTAAATTATTTATCAACATGTTACACAGTTTTCATAGTGTGCTAATATTCTTCAAGTCTTAAGATTTCGTCATAATTAGACAGTGGATGCGGGATGACTTATAGTTGAATGCAGGTGCACATTTACATGTTACATTTTTTTTTTCATTCAGACCATTGGCTCAACAGGTTTTAAACGTATACAGACGACGTCAACATGCTACTGTATCTCCGTACAGTCAGAAGGAAAAGAAAAATAACGTACTGTAGTACTGTAGTACATACCTTGCAGGTTCAGTCCTCGTCATCATTGATGAAATTACCAGCGTTGCAGTAAACGACGATATAATATTCTCGTAAGTTGTCGAAGCTGAATCGTCTTCGCCTATCGCTTAAACAGTTTTTGTATTGAGAGAATTTCTGAAGAAAAACTCTAAAATGGGGATCACTCAATTTCTTTAGAGGAATATTAGCACTGAGCATCATGTTGCACGTATCGTTTAGACCCGCACAACTAAATGATGATGATGATGACGATGACGATGATGATGATGATGATGATGATGATGACGGTTCCTCAGATTTCATTTCAACGCAGTTCCTGTGCGATGTACTGTTGCAATGTTTCTCTATAGCCTGAGTTGTTCTGGTTTTTATTTCAATTTTACATATTTTACATACTATATTGTCTTCGTTAATACATAAAATGTCACTCTCATACTTCTTAATTGTATTTCGTATCTCTGAGGGAATTTATCGTTTTGACTTCGACATTATGAATGGATCAGCACTACACTATTCAACTCGTACTAAATACTTGAGCAGGATAACACAACTTCACACATTGCGTTGCAATGTTACTATGAACGGACCGGGGTTCCTTCCTTCTCTACGCTACTGTACTCGCTAGGTACACAAAAGACGGACGACGCGTCACGTGCCATATACTCCGATACGAAACAACTTCACTTCTCCTTAAGTCATCCCGCATACACTGTCTGGTCATAATTAATTATTTATTAATACTTAGCATATATTATGAGAAAATCCTCAAATGATTAAGGAAAACACGGAAATTTTACTTTAAGCAAGTAAAGCGATCGATTTGGAAGTAAATCCCGAAAAGACAAAGTATATGATTATGTCTCGTGACTAGAATATTGTATGAAATGGAAACATAAAAATTGGAGATTTATCCTTCGAAAAGGTGGAAAAATTCAAATATCTTAGAGCAACAGTAACAAATATAAATTACACTCGGGAGGAAATTAAACGCAGAATAAATATGGGAAATGCCTGTTATTATTCGGTTGAGAAGCTGTTTTCATCTAGTTTCTTGTTAAAAAATCTTAAAGTTAGAATTTATAAGACAGTTATATTACCGGTTGTTCTATATGGTTGTGAAACTTGGACTCTCACTTTGAGAAAGGAACATAGGTTAAGGGTGTTTGAGAATAAGGTTCTTAGGAAAATATTTGGGGCTAAGAGGGATGAAATTACAGGAGAATGGAGAAAGTTACACAACGCAGAACTGCACGCATTGTATTCTTCACCTGACATAATTAGGAACATTAAATCCAGACGTTTGAAATGGACAGGACATGTAGCACGTATGGGCAAATCCAGAAATACATATAGACTGTTAGCTGGGAGACTGGAGGGAAAAAGACCTTTGGGGAGACCGAAATGTAGGTGGGAGGATAATATTAAAATGAATTTGAGGGAGGTGGGATATGATGATAGAGACTGGATTAATCTTGGACAGGATAAGGACCGATGGTGGGCTTATATGAGGGCGGCAATGAACCTGCGAGTTCCTTAAAAGCCATTTGTAAGTAAGGAAGCCTATATTAGGTAAATGTATGAGCTTTACAAATTTGAAAAGGTTTTTACGAGCAAATTTGTTTGGAGCGGGCCCTTGTTTTATAAAAAATGAAGTTACTGAGCCGCGGTATTTCAAAGATTGGAAACCACTGCCTTAAAACACGACGCCACGGGTTTTTATTCTATTTCAATTAATTAATTAGCCTATAATAATAAAGGACATACATTAGTTTCGTTATGAGAAGCAAATATTAATCAGTAATTAATCTGATAAGGAAGAATTTATTTAATTTTGACTTAAATGAAGTCATTGTCCGACAACTCCTTACTTCGCTCGGAAACGAGTTTCTATTTATAGCAAATGGGACTGCGTAAGATGAAGAATATAAAGATGTCTCGTGGCATGATATAATGAGCAAGTTGTGATGAGACATGATGCTGATCTGACGATGTGCAGGTAAATTCCTAAAACGAGAAGCCAAGTAGATTAGGATATCGGTGCGTAGAATTTGAAATAAGAGAGTAAGAGAATGCAGGGCTCGTCGATGGATTAATCTTAACTATGACTGAGTTTGGTAAGACGGGAAAACAAGATCATATATACGAATATTGCAAATGTAGCGTACGCAGACATTATACACATGTTGTAGCCTGTGCTCAAATTTGCATTTAGGATCTATATCAGGGATGCAAAACTGGCGAGAGAGGGGTGAAAGCATGGGGAAAGCGTTGGTTTCCCGTCCACAGTTCACCAGCATTGAATGACATCTCTGTACCCAATCACATAACACAGATATTGAATACAAATCCCCTCCCCTACCAAGTCAATGACGCGGGGGTGGAAGGAGGGATGAGTGACGTATTCCGCCGTATGACGTACGCCACAATTGGCGCCCACTTCTGCAAGCCTGGTCTATATATTATAATATAATAAGGCAATAGACTAATTGTGGCATCATCAGTGTTTGCACAAGGATTAATTTTAGTTTATCAGCATAAAAGTACTTCAGTCGCTTTAATTAATTGTAATTATAATTTTAATTGTATTATTAATATTGTAGTTGTAATCCCCTGGTAGGGGAGAAGAGAAGGCCTGATGGCCTTATCTCTGCCAGGTCATCATCATCAAATTCAAGGATTAACCCATGAAAAGCTCGGTCCGGCCTCGTGATTTATACGAGGATCCATCTCTTCTTGGGTCTGCCGACATCTCTACTACCACGTGGTTGATATCGTAAAGCTAGTTTCGGGAAATGGTATTCTTCCATTCGCTCCACATGTTCTTTCCAATTAATTCTATATCTTCGCTGCTCTTCCTATCCATATCCTGCGATACTTCTTAAAAATCTCATTTCTGCGGCCTCAGTTTTTCTTTCTTCGTATTTGGTTAGTGTCCAGAACTCCGTTTCATACATCAGTATGGTAACAGAGTGAAGTATGGTGAGGGTGGTGTGCTATATTAGCGAAACATGCTATAAGTTAAGGGAAGTGAGCAAGAAAAGGCAAACAATGCCGTGTGAATTTAGTGACGGTGTAATAAATCGGACCTAATGACGTTACTATTTTTCAATGGTAAAGAAACGATTAGTGAAAAGTTATCGTTAAAGTGAAATAAAAAATGATTCAAGTAAGGAGTAGCTAAGCAACACTTGTGCATAAGTTGAGTTAAGGCATCGATTTTTATTAAAGCCAGAAGAGAAGAAGTGAGTGGGTTATGATGTAAGTGGTTATAGAAATCAGCGAAATTGGAATAGTAGAAGGAATGGTCTAGTGAAGAAGAAATATATTTAAATTATTACGTTATAAAAATGAAGAGTAGATTGGAATATATTTAATGAATGGAGAAAGAGATAGACAGTAAGATGGATGGCATTAAGAAAAGGAGTAGTTTCGGATTAGATTTTAAATAGTGGGTAAGGGTAAAATGGTAAGATGTGTAGTTTAAATTAATGAACTTAAAAATAGGGAACTGAAGACGTAATTATTAGGAGAATACTTAAGTCAATGTAAATGGAATAAATGGTAGGCCTAATAGTGTCACCGTATACAAAAATGTGAAGTCCACCATTACAAGTAAAGAGTTATTTGACATAATTATAGTCATATATCATATCGTATCGTATCGTATCGTATCGTATCGTATCATATCGTATCATATCATATCATATCATCCATATCATATACCATATCACAATCACATATCATATCATATACCATATCGCAATCACATATAATATCATATCATATCATATCATATCATATCATATCATATCATATCATATCATATCATATATCATATCATATCATATCATATCATATCATATCATATCATATCATATCATATCATATCATATAATATCATATCATATCATATCATATCATATCATATCATATATCATATATCATATATCATATATCATATATCATATATCATATATCATATATCATATATCATATATCATATCATATCATATCATATCATATCATATCATATCATATCATATCATATCATATCATATCATATCATATCATATCATATCATATCATATCATATGGGAACAGCCATCATTTTATAAAACTTTAGTTTCTTTTCTACCAGGTTCAATAAATACTAATGAGTGAATAATCGAAAATATGTTTTTGAAAATGTGATTCACTTGGTCATTGCATTGCAGATGGCAGTTCATATACAGTAAATACCAAGATTTTTCACAGTCGTGCTGTATTAATACATAGAATAATGGTGTATGGCCATACAGATTGTGTTTAATAATAGTACATTATTCAACGAGCCTATAATGATAGTAATTAAGACGAAAGTATGTTTGTTTATGAAACGAGCGCAAGCGAGTTTCATAATTTTCATACGAGTGTCTTAATTACCATTATAGGCAAGTTTCATACGACTTTTTATGCTCGACCATATTTCTAACTTGAAAGTATTTAGAAGTATTAATTTTATTTGTATCTGACAGAAGATCGGAAGTGACCTTGTTCATAGCTCGTGAATTGTGAGATGTGCGCAGACGCGAAAGTATTGATTTTTTCCGAGGAACAATAATGTCATTGACCTTGATGTAATGCAGAGTATGTATAACCTGGAAATTGATTTATATTGGAAAACGAGATGACAAATTGAATTTATTTGAATATTGTTTACAATTAACGCTAATTATTATAGTAACAGAGCATAACCTTCTGCGACAGTATTGAATTTCCAGCCTCCGTGACGTTTCCCTCGTCTTTTGATTGCATATCCGAGAATAATCGAAAACCTGAACTTTAATGAATAGGTGTACTTTAATGACATGCATTAAAGGACTGCTACCAGGTGTATAATTACTACATTTCGGCATGGTCGAGCATAAAGACTATTATTAAACTGCAGTTGTATGACCAGAGTTAAAACTGAGTCTTAGTTATGCGTACACGTCTGTCTGTGTTTTGATTGCAGAAGGCAAGAATACTTCTAGACAGACCGACTGCTAAATGACACCGGCTGGAAGTTGCTGACGCTGTACCTATCTGTCACGATTCAACTCGAGAAGAATGATTCCACGCTAAATAAAGCAGACAGATTGGAAGGCGATTCAATTACAGGCAGCCGACATCGAGGTGCAAAGTCGTCACACAAACAAATACGACGCGCTGCTGCGAAAACTGAGACGGCTGCGGCACGATGGAAGTGCGGCACGGCTAAGGTTGTCTTCACTGCCTTGAATTGAAATCCCTAAACATTTCCACGTTGGAAATTTACTAAGGTTGTTTAAAAATGACACAGAGTTATAAACACATTTCGGAGAAGTCCAGTCGTTGGTTTAGAATTGACAAACAAGAGCCGCTTTGGTGAACGTTCGGGGCTGTAACGGTTTCCAAGAACGCATGAAGTCGGAAGAGCTATCATAGTGAAAGGATTTCATGGAATTTTCAATAGCAGGGTTCGTAATGCAGTAGGTATATGCAAGTCTCAGCTTACAATGAGGTTCCTCTCCAAGACGTAATGAGTTGATGCGTTCGTACCGGAAATCATTGAAGAGTACACTGAAAGTTAACCCTTAAATTCACAAAGTATCCTATAGGATACAACAGGTTATTAGGCTATATGCTGTAATTTCAATAGAACAATAGAAAAAAAATTGATAGGAAAATTAAATTTAACAAAAATTTCACAATACTATAATATTGTACAACGTATAAAATATGTACATTGCGATAGTTGTTTTCTTTACAGTCCGACACGGTTTAATAAACTACTGTGAGAAATTAAGTTTTGCCAATTTAAGGGTTAAGGATAGAATTCGAACTGCTGAAGGTAGATATGTCATTTTGGCCGTGTTATCAGGCAGTACATTACTTTTAAAATTCAAATTTAAGATGAAATAATGAGATGGCTACTATCTATCCAAGTCTAGAACCATACTAATGTCTTACTACGCCTGGTAAACTGAAAATATCAAAGACACATTAATGTATAGATACATTAGGTTTCTTTTAATCTAGCGTTATGGTTAACTAGCCATACCCGTGCGCTCCGCTGCACCTGTTAGAAATAAATATAAAGTAATTACATAATTAAAATAGGACGTTTGATCCAGGGAACATTCGTGTTTGATAGAAGGATAAATAGTTTAATATGTTACTTAATTTAAATTGTATTTAAAAAATTAAAATGAGGTCATTTTGGTCCAGAGAGCAATTATTTGGTGCAATGACAATTCCTTCAACATGTTTCTTAATTGTTATTACATGCAACCATAGTTTAATGAAGAATGACATATCATTTAGTTTTAATGTGTATACTTTATATTACTTGCTATATGCTTTAGAAGTTACTGTAATAACATTGTAGAATTATGTCCATCTAGAGAAACTACATTTTCCAATGGTGAAATAATAATTAATTATACAAATCGGTTAATTTAGCTTCCGATATTACTTCATACAAACACAGAAACATTCTCTGTATGCTAAGTTTAATAGCTTTCGATTGTTGTTGTCCAAGGCCCCTTATAGACGAAGTCATTTGTTTTTATTTCGGTACAGCGCCTTAGATGGCGTTGTTATTGTAATTTAAAACTCATTTATCTCATTAAATATCAGTCCTAGCAAACTTTTATATAGAATAAAACTTATCGGAAATTAGTTTTAAAGAAACTTTTGTTATGTAACATTTTTCATGAAAATTAATAATAAGGGAGATATTTTGATTTATTTAATTCAAGCCCCCTTACAACCCCCCTTTTAAATAAAGTATTTTGAATGCCATATAGCCTAAAATCTAAGTTACAACGAACTTAATTTATATTACAATTTTCATATAAATCCGTTCAGCCATTATCGCGTGAAAAGGTAACAAACATCCAGACAGACATACAAAAAAAAATGTCAAAAAAGCGATTTTCGGTTTCAGGATGGATAATTATACATGTTAACACCAATTATTTTTGGGAAATCGAAAATTACCAGAAAAATTTTGGCTACAGATTTATTATTAGTATAGATTACATTATACTAATTTGAATTAACATAATATACATATAAACGTTGGTTGCCGTATCTTATCTCACAAAGGGCGGGTGTCCATTTTTGCTGCTTTCGGATTCTTAATGATTCTTAATAAGAAACGCTACTCTATCAGATTACAAAACCTGGTAAATTCGTCCTACTCCGAATAGTTTACGAGAAACTGTTTGTACAAGGTTGGAAGCCAATGTCATTGTTGTAGCACTATGGGCAAATGGGGACTTACAAATTCACAATAATGGTATTTTCTTGATAGGCTTGCCAACTCTCCCTATTTCCCGGGATCTCCAGTATTTTCTTCTAATTTTTAACAGTCTCTCTGCTCCCGTATTATTCTTCTCTTCGAGCATTTTTCTCCCTTACTTTTGTATAATGTAAAAATTTTTATTCTAAACATTTGATTTTGCCGTGATTTCTTTATATGATGAGTTTTGTTGTTCAAGAGATGCATTAAAATATGCATTATTTATAGAACGTAATGCTTGCCAAGACTGGATTTTAAAATCAAACAGTCTTAATGTTACAAATCTGGAAAAAGTGCCTTGTTTTATTCTAAGCATACCAAGTAATAATGCTCATATAAAGAGGATGTTTCATCTCATGAACAATAATTGGACAGATATTCGAAACATAAGCACGACACATCCAATCAAATCAGAACTGAAAACTGCAGTCGAGTTCAACTATTACGCGAGACAAAATGTCTCAAAATACTCTTAATTTAAGCCTACCTGCCGAAGTGTAGAATAAAGATTTTATTTTAGTAACAGAACCGAATAATTGATCTATTTTGTATGTGAAATTTTGTTGATTCCTTAATCTCCCGTATTTTCTTTAAAAAAGTTGGCAACCTTATTTATTGGACAACTGCCTAGATAACATGGACAACTGCCTTTTAGTTGCCAGTTTTCTTCATGTTCATAAGGTGGTAGTCCACAATCAATTTCATTTAGTTTAAAAACCTCAAAATTGTGACAACCGCCCTTAGTTCATTCATTATCAAATAGAAGATAATATTCCGTATACTTCTTTTGCACAAAATGTGCAGTTTAAAAAAAATCAACACCTGACAAGGATGACAACTTAACATTTTCCACCACAAGAAAAGAGCATGTAATGCTTGAAATCGTGCTTAAAATTAACAATGTAAAAGAAAAATTCGGTACACAGATGATAGCAGAATGTATATAACTTATATGCCTACGCACATATAATATCTCGCTAATTAAAAAAAAAATCACGATAATCTGATTGTGGCGTAAGATTTATGTAAAAACATCAAAACTTAAAACCAGGTATTTTTTTCTACAAAATTTGATTCCATTAATTTACATACACTTTCAGTCTGCGGTAAACCAGACACAATAGGTGACTAAAGTACGATATAATAATAATAATAATAATAATAATAATAATAATAATAATAATAATAATACTTACTTACTTATTGGCTTTACACTTTTTGAACGTTAATAACAGATAAAGTATTAAAGATAATCCTACCAAATACCGCTGTCATGACTAGAATAGTGTGTGTAGCCATTAATTTGTTTTTCTTTTATTTTCAGTTTGGTTGCCAGTAGCGACAGGTAATTAACAAGATGACTCAGAAATTTTCTTTTGAGGAACGTAAGTGGATTTTAAAGTGTTTTTGGAAATGTGAGAACATGATTGAGGTGCAGAGACGAAGGCTGGCAGAATTTGATATTGCGCCACCGTCACGTAACAATTACGAAATTACGCGACACATTTGAGAGGGAAGGACTCTGTGAGTGATCTGAAGAAGGGACGGTGTGGCAGGAAGAAAACAGTAGCGGACGAAATTGGGGTGGAAGCAGTGTTACAAACTTTCACAAGATCCCCTAAGAAGTCCATACGGCAAGCTTCACATGAGTCAGGTGTAAGCAAGTCAAGTTTTCATACATACATAGATAAGTGTTCTGCCCATTGACAGGTCTTTCACTGTAAACCCAGCATTCTCCAATCTTTTCTATTTTCTGCCTTCCTCTTAGTCTCCGCATATGATCCACATATCTTAATGTCGTCTATCATCTGATATCTTCTTCTGCTCCGAACTCTTCTCCCGTTCACCATTCCTTCCAGTGCATCCTTCAGTAGGCAGTTTCTTCTCAGCCAGGGACCCGACCAATTCCTTTTTCTCTTTAGGATCAGTTTCAGCATCATTCTTTCTTCACCCACTCTTTCCAACAAAACTTCGTTTCTTATTCTGTCTGGCCACTTCACACGCTCCATCCTTCTCCATTTTCACATTTCGTATGCTTCTAGTCGCTTCTCTTCACTTCGTCGTAATGTCCATGTTTCTGCCCCATACAATGCTACACTCCACACAAAGCACTTCCCTAATCTCTTCCTTAGTTCTTTCTATTATCTATATGACATCGCAATTTTATCGCATACGTATTACCGCATGTAAATTATCGCATCTAACATGCACTTGTGCTTCTTTTTGTAGAATCAATAGTAACACGCATCAAATTGCAGTGACTAGCAAAAGAAACATGGTTGAACGATCGGAAAGAAAATAAAAAAGGACATGGATAATTACAAGCTCAAAACCTTTTGAGTTTAAATGATTTGTTTCTTACTTATGAATTGTTTAAAATAATTTGTTGTTTATTTTTTAATTATCTTCCTGCATTTGTGTTTCAATAGCTTCATTATACTAAGCTCATAAATTGACGAATTGTTGTTTGGTAATATATATTAGGCCTAAGTATTAATAATTTTATCTGTATGTAAAGTAGTCAATTGTAGTCTAGGTCTCAAGGTCATCTGCAGTTTGTAAGGAGAAATCGTGACAAATTAATATTATTGTTAGGCCTATGGAATGTTTGGCATCTAAATGTCTTTAATATCATGATTTAATAGCATAACAAGTTTCGAAATTGCCTCTGTTCACTTCTTCGATATTCATACGACATTTCTTATTTAAACATATACATACATACATACATTCATACATACATACATACATACATACATACATATATACATACATACATATGTACATACACACATACATACATACATACATACATACATACAAAGACGAAAAATGGTGCAGTGACAAAATCGTTTTTCCCCAGTGTAAAAGAGAGGTTACGCGTTAACATTCCACTGAATGGAAAGGTCACAACTTTTCTAACTGGACATGGAAAAACCGGTGCTTACTTATACAGATTCAAGCTGAGGGACAACCCGTCATGTGCGTGTGGAGCAGAGGAACAGACCGTCGACCACCTCCTTTTCGAGTGCCCGAAATTGGACAAAGAAAGACTAGCGTTCCAGCGGGAAATGTTAAGGAAAACTGGCAAGTGGACTTTCACAAAGCTTAAAATAATGCAGGAACATGCGCATACATTCATAAACTATGTCAATGTTATAAATTTAGACGAGTAAACGTAGGATAATTTAATCTAGGATAGATAAGCGTAGGCAATAGATATAATGAAAGACTCAAATTTTCACAACAGAATAACAGACCTACATACGCCTAGAGAGTGACAGAAACGAGATATAATGTGTTATATTGTAAACATACAGATAGCAAGGCATGTAGTATTACCTTTATTGTAATGGGACATGCCGTTCAACTAATATAAAAAATACATACATACATACAAACATACATGCATGCATGGATACATACATACATACATGCATGCATGCACACATACATACATACGTACATACATACATACATACATACATACATACATACATACATACATACATACATACATCAGGATCATTAATTATGTTGATGGTGCACTCTTTCATTCCACACCCTTTTATGGCTGATGGCAGAAGGCTCCTAATCTTCCAGAAAAATTGTAAGAATGAGGTGAATGAGGAAGATGATGCCGAAAAAGGTACTGGTGAAGGAGGTGACCATGATGGTGATCATGACGATGTCGACAACGAGGCGGAGAATGGGAAAAGACGATGACAAGTAATACTTCATATGACAAAACATGAAATTAGTTAAGTGTAAAAACACTTTGAAGCTAGGAAACTGTACTGCCATTGAGATCCTGGCATTTGATTTTGATGTTTAATTTGTTTCTGCTTTTTTTATTTGTCACAGTTATGTACTTAAATTTTCCACGTGTTTCCTAGCTTTAAAGTGTTTTTGCACTTAACTAATGCCATGTTTTGTCATAGAGCTATTACTTGTAATCGTTTTCTTTCCCATTCTCCTCCGCCTCATTATCGACATCATCATGGACATCGCCAGTACCATTTTCGGCATCGTCTTCCTCATTCACCTCATTTTTCCAATTTTTCTGGAAGACTAGGAGCCTCCTGCCATCAGCCAACAAAGCGTGTAGAATGAAAGATTGCATCATCATAATTAAATATGTGTATATATACATATATATATTACATAGCTGACCAATGTTATTATAGCCTATATTATTATAATATGAAATAGTCTAAACAAATAACACTGGCGTTGCACATTCACTTTAGACAATTCCACGAGCAGCTTCGCAGAGTGGACAGCACGTGTATTGTGTATGACTATCCTCTTGAGTCACGAGACATTTGTTGTTTTATTTTTGAAGTTCAATATAATTTCTACACTTCAAGAAAGTTACTGAAATGAGAAAAAATGCTGAAAAAGTTCTGCAGGTTACAGTTAGTGCAAAAATACAGATAGATTATACTATACTTCTGGTCTCTGCACATAGGCTACATATTGTATCATAATCATGTATGAAGTATGGTATAGTATAGTATACTCTCAGGACTCAGAAGACTATATCGCATATATACCAATGCAATGCAAGAATCTACGAGTTTTAACCACTCAAAGCCAATTATTAACTGCAATCCTTTTTTTTTCACTTGGTTATTTGACGACGCTGTATCACTATATCACTACTCGGTTATTTAGTGTCGATGAGATGGTGATGACTCGGTTAAGAGGGAAGTATTATATGATGTTCTTATTGAATTTGGTATTCCCAAGAAACTAGTTCGATTAATTAAAATGTGTCTCAGTGAAACATACAGCAGAGTCCGTATAGGTCAGTTTCTATCTGATGCTTTTCCAATTCACTGCGGGCTAAAGCAGGGAGATGCACTATCACCTTTACTTTTTAACTTCGCTCTAGAATATGCCATTAGGAAAGTTCAGGATAACAGGCAGGGTTTGGAATTGAACGGGTTACATCAGCTTCTTGTCTATGCGGATGACGTGAATATGTTAGGAGAAAATACACAAACGATTAGGGAAAACACGGAAATTTTACTTGAAGCAAGCAAAGCGATCGGTTTGGAAGTAAATCCCGAAAAGACAAAGTATATGATTATGTCTCGTGACCAGAATATTGTACGAAATGGAAGTATAAAAATTGGAGATTTATCCTTCGAAGGGGTGGAAAAATTCAAATATCTTGGAGCAACAGTAACAAATATAAATGATACTCGGGAGGAAATTAAACGCAGAATAAATATGGGAAATGCGTGTTATTGTTCGGTTGAGAAGCTCTTATCATCCAGTCTGCTGTCCAAAAATCTGAAAGTTAGAATTTATAAAACAGTTATATTACCGGTCTTCTGTATGGTTGTGAAACTTGGACTCTCACTCTGAGAGAGGAACATAGGTTAAGGGTGTTTGAGAATAAGGTGCTTAGGAAAATATTTGGGGCTAAGCGAGATGAAGTTACAGGAGAATGGAGAAAGTTACACAACACAGAACTGCACGCATTGTATTGTTCACCTGACATAATTAGGAACATTAAATCCAGACTTTTGAGATGGGCAGGGCATGTAGCACGTATGAGCGAATCCAGAAATGCATATAGAGTGTTAGTTGGGAGACCGGAGGGAAAAAGACATTTAGGGAGGCCGAGACGTAGATGGGAGGATAATATTAAAATGGATTTGAGGGAGGTGGGATATGATGATAGAGACTGGATTAATCTTGCACAGGATAGGAACCGCTGGCGGGCTTATGTGAAGGCGGCAATGAACCTTCGGGTTCCTTAAAAGCCATTTGTAAGTAAGTAAGTAAGGGATGGTGATAGCGAGATGATATTTGGCGAGATGAGGCCGAGGATTCGCCATAGATTACCAACATTCGTTTTACGGTTGGGAAAAACCTCGGAAAAACCTAACCAAGCAAATCAGCCCAACCGGGAATCGAACCCATACCCGAGCCCAACTCCGGAACGGCAGGTAAGTGTCTCAGCCGATTGAGTTTTGCCTGTGGCTTACTGCAATCACAGTCTAGTATAGTGATGTCAAAGCAAGCGCATTTTTCTGACCTTGACCTCGTGCGCGGGCATCAAGCGCTAGGGTATGGAAAGAGGAAGAATTATGACAGGAATAAGCAGCCTGTTGGATTAAGAAAACAGTGGTGCACAAATTTCAAACGGAACGTGAAATTTTATGACGTTATTTTTATATGGCTTCTTTCTGTTTGATATTTTATTTATTGTCTGTAAATCAAATGTACTAACACCAATTTCTTAATATTGCACTTGTGTTTTAAATGTTAATAATATAATAAAGAGTTAAGAAAGAATATTCACATAAATTCCATAGTAGTACAACTATACTATACTATGTGAATGAAACACATCATTCATAAATAAAGTGATATTCCAAAGAAAGAGATTGAGTATGACATAGTAAGTTGGAATTGAAAGTAATCAATAAACTAATCAAAGCAATATTATAGTACAAAGCAAAGTTACCTAGGTATATGTTTTAACTGTAACTAATATTACACAACAAAACTCTTATCGCATTACGCTTTTAAGGTGATATTGGTGCGCAACTTCGTATAATCAGAATATTAAATTATTTTGTCGAAATCTGAATCTATAGAGCTGACGTTTTTATAACACATGGGTACATATCTTTAGTTTACGATGTAACAGTACTTGCTTTTATAATTCATTTCCTTACAAACATTTTCCATGCGAATATTTTCAAAATTCTCAATACACTATCTTCAATATTATGTATTTACGATATATTAGATTTACGAAAACATTGTTTCAGTACCTGTAAGGCTACTAAATAAACATAGGCTCTTCTGAGCTCTAAAGCGCGCGCTTGCCCATATGGGCATCAGTTGACATTCTAGTATATACAGTCAAGAAGCTCAATACGTAGGGAATATGCATCCATAGATAGTTGCTAATCACTGGGATCGCTGTTATCGCCTCATCACAGACAATGCGAAATAGTACAGACACAGTCATTGTTCGTAGTACCCTCAACAACTCAAGCTTCGTGACTCTATATACTAGACTGTGCTGCAATCTTGTCGCACCTGATGCGTATATATTTAATATCGTGTCGCACCTGACCCCCAGATGTTAAATATTTTCATTGTTTCCTTAACCATACAGTGGGGCATGATATTGCGTCACGGGCATGCTAGCAAATGTATTACATATTATCTCAATTTAGAATATGTTTCTGATTTATAAAGTATGTATTAATATATTCGCAAAATACTCTTACTCGAATATCACAAGCATTCTAATCTTGTCGATAATTCACGAAAAGAAATGTTATAATCTTAAACATAGTCATATGGCTGTGTCTCAAATACTTATATTTTAATTTTGGTCGTTCACTAATCGTAATTTCTACATCAAATTGTCAAATATTACCCATGAATTGCATATTGCAGATGCCAAGGCCATGCCGGCCAATGAAATATTAGCTATATTATTATTTAGAAACTTAAATATCTTATTTAATAATAATAATAATAATAATAATAATAATAATAATAATAATAATAATAATAATAATAATAATAATAATAATAATAATAATATCAGTAGTAGTAGTAGTTAGATATTATGTTAAAATAATTATAAGCAATTCACCACCTTTATTAAGTCAATAGATTTCACGGCAGTGTATTATATTGTAAATAGTGAAAGCACTACTCCAGTTAAAATAGTATTAGTATTAATAATTTTAAATAATTCATAAACTGTATTCAGTCAGCTGACTTTACATCCTTGTAAATATTGTAAATAGTTTACTATTAGTTTTTGTTTTAAGTTCCGACAGAATGTAAAAACAGTGTAGCAAAAAATGTGTGTAGTATTGCATTACTGCAATGGAGCATACTGAATAAAAAGGGGATTCATATAAAAAAAAAAAAATAATAATAATAATAATAATAATAATAATAATAAATCTTATTATGCACCTTCATTATTATTATTATTATTATTATTATTATTATTATTATTATTATTCGCGAAATAGTCTTATTCAAATATCATGGAATTCTCACCTTTTTGGATAATTCATTCATGAATGAAGGAGAAGATGAGAACTCTCGTGATTAAGGTATGTATGCAGAGAGTCGTTGAAGGTATTCGTCGAATTTCTGACTGTTTTATGGGAACTCATAGGAAACAAAAGATAGACTACCTATGTAGGAAAGAATTTAATATTAATTATTTTTCTACTGTGAATTCCAATGCTTTTATTATTTACTAGCCGTACCCGTGCGTTCCGCTGCACCCGTTAGAAATAAATATAAAGTAATTACATTATTAAAATAGGACATTTGATCCAGGGAACATTCATGTTTGATAGAAGGATAAATCGTTTAATATGTTACTTAATTTAAATTGTATTTAAAATATTAAAATGCGATCATTTTGATCCAGACACACTCATTTGGTGCAATGACAATTCCTTTAACATGTTTCTTAATTGTTATTACCAATTATTTTTGGAAAGGCGAAAATTAACAGAAAAATTTTGGCTACAGATTTATTATTATATTATATTATATTATATTATATTATATTATATTATATTATATTATATTATGTAAAAAGTGTGTTGATAACGGATGTACTCGAATTAGAAAGTTTTTAATTTGTTGTGGGAGCTCTTGAATCTCAGGAGGAACAGCTTTTACAACAGCGCAACATAATCTGCTTGGCTCATTACCCAATTTTTTTTGCATTGCATTTATTGCATATATACATATTTTATGTATTTTAACACGATTCAATTGAGCATAGTTAAAATTTGAATTATACAATAATGGATTGCTAAGCTAACGTACTATTACTGCATACTAAATCAATACACTCTCGTTGTTCGTTAATTCTCTGAGATAAAAATGAATATGTTCATAAACATTATTTTAAGAAATACAGGAAATGAATATACAGAATAACCTATCAAGTTTTCTGTGCATAAGAAGCTATTTTAATCTTACCTGTCCTCAATTCACTCACAAGTTACTGTAATAACATTATAGCATTATGTCCATCCAGAGAAACTACACTTTCCAATGATGAAATAATAATTAATTATACAAATCGGTTAATTTAGCTTCCGATATTACTCATACAATCACAGAAACATTGTCTGTAGGCTATGTTTCATTGCTTTCGTTTGTTGTGTCCAAGGCCCCTTATAGACGAAGTCATTTGTTTTTTATTTCAATACACCGCCTTAGATTGCAGTTATTTTAATTTTAAAACTCATTTATCTCATTAAATATCAGTCCTATCAAAATTTTTCAAAGAATAAAACTTATCAGAAATAATTTTTAAAGAAACTTTTGTTATGTAACATTTTTCACAAAAATCAATAATAAGCGAGATATTTCGATGTATTTAATTCAGGCTTCCTTATAACCCCCCTTTTAAATAATGTATTTTGAATGCCATATAGCCTAAAATCTAAGTTACAACGAACTTAATTCATATTCCAATTTTCATCGAAATCCGTTCAGACATTATCGCGTGAAAAGATAACAAACATACAGAGAGACAGACAGACAGACAGACAGACATACAAACAAACATTTCAAAAAAGCGATTTTCGGTTTCAGGATGGTTAATTATACATGTTAACACCAATTATTTTTGGAAAATCAAAAATTACCAGACAAATTTTGGCTACAGATTAATTATTAGTGTAGATTATTTACTCGTAACCTTCGGACATTATTTCAAATGTCGAGATCGCAACAATAGGAAATATTACCCTCCGGAGTAGATTAGTCGGCTGAGGTGCTTGTCTGCTGATCTGGAGTTGAACTCGAGCGTAGGTTCGATTCCCGCTTGGTCTGATTATACGGTTGGGTTTTTTCTTAGGTTTCTCCCAACCTAAAAGCAAAGTCATGTAATCTATGGCGAATCCTCGGCCTCATCTCGTCAAATACCATCTCGATATCACAAATACCATCGGTGTTAAATAATCTAGTAGCTGATACAGCGTCATTAAATAACCAACTGAAAAAATAACACATATTGACCAATGCTCCCTTGAATGGTAATATTGTTAGCATGTATGGAAATCCCATGTGGTTTGTAATGGTCCCCTGTGTACATTTTCAGTTAACAGTGAATAGTTAAAGCGCTAAATTTGGGCGCATTATCCTACTTCAATTATAATCAACCTGTGCCACTGTGGGGCGCACACAAATAGGCCTACTTCCTAGAAGTTCGGTTGCTGGCTTGGAATTGATAACAAACAAGAGTAGCTATGTAAACATTAGGAATAGTTCAGACGGCAGTGCGTCTTACTGATTCGACACTGCTCTCGGGCGTGGTTTCGAATCCAGTTTGGGCTGATTATCTGATCGATTCATCTCGCAAAATACCACCTCGCTATCACCAATTCCACTAACACTAAATATCCTAGTAGTTGATACAACGTCGTTATACTCGTATTATAACCAAATAAAAAAGTTTCTATGGACGCTATAATATTAAGCACGACATCGCAGGTGACAGGCCGTCGTTAAAGACAAGCGGGACTGCAGCATTTTCAAGAATCAGACGATACCTCGAAGTGACAAGGATTCACGGATCTTTGATAGCAAGATTCAAAGTTGTGTATAGTCTTGTGCCGTTTTAGTTTCGGCACTCTGTGTTTCTTTCTTTCTTTTCCTTTTTTCTTCCTTATTCATGTCATTTTTGTTGTTGTTAGTTACCCTTACTTCTCATAGATGGCATCCTATTCCGCCATTTTTGGTCTCTTTCTTCCTTCTATAGATAGCTTGTTTTCATTCCGCCATTCATGGTCTCTTACTTCTCACGTATAAGGAGCGAATTTAATTCATCACGTGACATGGACTTTAGAATTTCATTGGCCCTGTTTGCATTAATTATCTTAATGTTTTTTCTTTCTTTCCAAGTGTCACAAAATTGTTTTGTTTACTTATTATTCTTTATGAATTGATTAGTAGGCCGATCTATGGAACCTTATTTAGGGCGACTTTTGTTTATACAAATTATCTCTTAGCGTCGGTTCTCCTGAGAGGGACGCTTGACCAGGGTTGCCAGATTGGGCTACAAGTAGTCAATTGGGCTACTTAAAATTTTAATTGGCTATTGATTTTTACCATTGGGCTACTTGCGACTTTTTGGGCTACTCAAAAATTTTCGGGGCTATTTTTGGGCTATTTTTTTCTGAATTTAATTTGTGGAAAATTAATAATAATAGGTGTAGTAACAGTCTTCCTCTCCGTGAAAAAACCTGTTACAGTGTACGTCTCGCTTTATTCCACAACCACCTTAACCACGAGAAACGACGTACAGTTTCCCTAGAAAAGGATGAGACGATTGAATATTCCTAAGTCTCAGATGTAAGACACTGCGCATGATCAGAGACCAGAGCACTGATACACAAGATAACGAATATTGAGTTACTTAAATTCAGGCTATTTGGTTTCTTACTAGCATAGTTCCGAAATTCACTTCAAAAACTGCAAAAATATGATAATATTACGTAAATAAAAGATAAATATATACGTAAATCGTGTAGTTAAATCGACCATGGACCTTCATGACTAGATCGACACTCCGCACAGAAAGGAAAGCTTTCGTGTCGTTTCCATAGCTCAGACTCTAAGACTTCTGCGTCTCGTGTAGAAGAGTGCGAGTTCGATTCCTACTCTACACAACGATTTTTTTTTTTTGTTTAAATAACTTTGAAATAGAGTTTTACAAGTTTTAAGTGTTAATGATCACAGATAATACAAAATTACAAGTTATAATATTGTAAACGTTAATCTAATGAATGCATTTATACATACACACATACAATGTAAATGCATATATATTAAAAACTAACAATTAAAATGAAATTAAAAAATATTCCTAAGCCACACAGACAAACTTTTACAAAGGTATAGAGTCCTTAGGCTATGTCATTTGTTGAGTAGTTATTACAATATTTTATTAGTAGCTTTCCCATATGTGTAAGAAATGCACCCGCACAAAACAATTTTTGTTAAAACTGTGGCTTTGGATTATTTCATTCTCACCACTTCAGTTGATTTTAACTATTTTATCTACGTGTTTGCAAAAGTGTTTAATTTAATGTTCATTCAATTTTATTCATGTTATGATTGAATGAAAAAGCACTGTTGCAGTTATTGACTAATAACATATATTAATACTAATTATTAAATGCATCTCTTAAATAACCAATTGCAGTATCTTTTGCAAAATCTTGAATATTTAAGTTGTCAATAATATTTCTGTACTATATACTATAAGACATTAAAATAATTTGCAATAGATTTGGGGTCCTCTAGTTTATAATCACTGGTTTTAATGAAAAAATATTTTCTTTCTTAGAATATCTACAAGTTTAACTTCAATAATATTCCGAATAGCCTTAATTGCATTATCTGAATGTTGTACTTTCCTATTCGAATGTACTCTATTTCCCTCTTTCATAATTTTTTATAAATTACACCGTACTTCTTGTAGTATTTAAGAACATGAGGATCATTACATTGCAACTCATTACATATAGATTCTTCTTTTTAATACGTGAGATTTTTAAGTCCCTGCGTTATCTACATGTTTTTACTTTTGAATTTTTTCACAACATTGAGTGGAGAACATCCACTAAAGTGATTATGAAATTAAAGTGAAAAATACAATACATTTACTCTTAATATCAGTAGTACCAGTATCATATACGTTTTTCCAAGATTCATTTTGTAGACATAAATGTGAATAGTCACTAGATACAGCATTTACGACCCTTTTTTAGTTTTTAAATTAATATTTTGAAATTGTTCAGTGACATTGGAAACACTTAGGATTTATTTATCATGTTCAGATAAGCCATTGATTATAGGTTCTGTCGAATAGGAATTCAGTCTAATTCTGTGTACAAAACTTTTATCAATGGCTGTGCTACTTCAGCTTGTATACTGGTGGGAAAATGGCTCTACGACTAAGGTTTCCAGTTTCAAGGAGTGAATTTAATTTACTTTTACGGAAAAGTTCCGAGAGATAATCCATGTTTATGTCACTACAGGTCACAAATTCCATATGAGATTTCTAAAGTCTTTTCTTTACAAATTCAATGTTGGCTATAAATATTAATAAATAATGTAAGAAATATGAATTATTGTAGTTAGAAGTCTGATTTACATTATAAAAAGCAAGAAGTTACATTCCGCGGCAACATTCGAACTTTCGATGTTTGGTTTTGTCGCCCAACGCATAAGCACGGACCTATTCAATGCTTATGTTAATAACATAGAATTTAGCTGTAGCAATATGGTGTCATAACTTGGGATTTGTTTACTTAGCGTAATGAGATTTATTTTGATTAGTTTCGCAACAATAATTGGACTTCCTGTTATATCCTGTTATTTAAATATTTAATTTAGGGTTGATTCATTAACTCTTACTGTACAAAATGCCCCTTATTTCAATAATTCTATATCACGCTAAATAGTCATTGTCTACAATAAAGTATTATCGTCATCCCTCATTTCTCCATATTTTTCGACAAATTATACAGTCGAGGAACTCTGAACAAATTAATTACACCTCAATAAAAAAAGAGTTTTACGTGGGATCGAACACGAAACATTTCGGTTATACGGTGGAACCGGCACGCTACTATATGAACTACCGAGACAAGACACTGACAGCAGCAGTCCAGAATGTAGATCCGATAGCAGGCATTTGCCATTCGGTACAGAGAAGCAATGATATTTTGTTACCCGAGCTATGTTGTGAAATCCTGGCCTTAAATGGCTGTCTTCTTCGTGATCCTTATTCTGATCCTTGTCCTTGTTGTGGTCCTTGTAACAATTCTTGTTCTATTTGTCATGGTACTTATCGTTATACGTCGATATCGAGTGAACCGCGCTGTAGAACTTTAACTTCCGACGACCAAGAATCGTCTCATTCTTTTTAAGGGTAACTGTACCTATGCGAAATATATATTTATTGTACATGTCACATGACCAAGCCAGTGTAAGGGGATTTTCTCGTTTTACCATGACGAGTGCCAGCAGAAATGCAGTGGCGAAGTGCAGCCTGCAGGCACATAATAATCAGTTGCTGTTTTTCCTCCAATTCAAGCGTTAGTATTTTTGTGAATGACGTTGTAGTTTATTACAATAATCTTAAATTAGTAACTAGGATCTTTTGTAAAAGTGATATACAGTTTTTAAGTTATATTAGAGAATTAATTTTTTTTTACTTTTTTTGTATCCTAATTATAATGTAGGCTAATTATTGAGTTCTGAGTCCTATAGTGAAATAATTTTAAGAGAACTGTGTTAGTTATAGAAGTGATATACAGTAACATGTTTAAATTGTGATATTGAATAACTTTTTTATACATTTATTTTGTTTTGTGATTATACTGAAAATGGAAATATTTATTATTTCGTTCTGTAATTGCTGAAAATGGGAAAGTGGGAGAAGTATACCAAAACCTTTAATAGGCAGTGGTTAAACACTACTTCATTCTCAAACTGACTTCAGGATGTGAAAGACAACAGCAATAAAGCAGATTGTAAAGTTTATAAAGTTAAAATTAGTGCTCATAAAGGAGACTTGAAAAAAAAAAACATTCCGATTCAGTTAAACATATATAATCCGCGAAATATAAATTTGCTATTTATATTGGGCTACTTTTTCTGAATTTTGGCTACTTTTCCAGGGGGCCTTCGCTACCTTTAGTTATACCTATCTGGCAACCCTGCTCTTGACGCGGTGGAGTCTTGGGTCAACGTTCGAAGGGTACGGTTGTGCGACACCCATTGAGAGCTGAGGTTTTGGTTTGGCAGGGATCTATGATGAAAGAACTGCTGTAGCCGGGACTCGATCAGGGATAGTGTCTAACTACATATGTGGAAGTGTGGCCGGGTTGTGGAGTGTTGTGCTGTGTGATGACGGTGGCATGAGAGTTGAAGAGAGACCATTGTTGCTTGGTTTCGAGACTGGCCTACCAGGGATCGTAACAGGTTTGTCCAACATCAGTAATTGTATGTTTCTTTGATTAATAGAAGTAAACTTGTTTTCATACAGTTTATTAGGTAATTCACTTTGGTTTAAAGAATACGCTGGCATTCGTCAAGTGTATATTTTACATTGGTTGTGTTTGCTTTCGTATTAGTACTTCCTGCCACTTTCAACAAGTTTGGACTTGTCTATCAAGTAACGTATACTAATTATAATCTGTTAGTACAGTTGGTGTTACTATTGTATGTAATGGTGAATGCCAGTTGAGTGACGACTTATTGGCAAGCCAGTTCCGACGCATTTGTAGACTTATTGGTGGCTTTATTTCTACTGCATCCATTTTGTTCATTTTCCTATTACCGGAAGTTCTAACTAATAAACGTAAACAGATAATTAGTTCATTATTTATGCTGAGTGTTTTCTTTTGTACCACCTCACCCATGAGACTATCGACCCTATCATAGGTTTGACGGCAGGGTAAAACTAAATCATTTAAGTATTATTTACTTATTATTTATACTAATTATTCTAATTAAATAGAGGCCCTCCGTTGCAGTCTTCAACTTACAATATTTTCCGTTTCAAGAAGCGTAGAGTTGGTGGTCGTACCGGAAACCGTTGTACTCATCATGAAACTTGAGAATTCAACAGCAATCGACTTAATGATCAAACGTGTGGGTCCAGTTTAACTAATTTTTAGTTTTTGTATAAATTTAACCAGTGGTATAAAATATTAACTACGTAGCCTATGTAGAAATGTGATTACGTAGTAATATAATAATAATAATAATAATAATAATAATAATAATAATAATAATAATAATAGTAGTAGTAGTAGCAGTAGCAGTAGTAATAGTAATAGTAATAGTAGTAGTAGTAGTAGTAGTAGTAGTAGTAGTAGTAGTAGTAGTAGTAGTAGTAGTAGTAGTAGTAAGTAGTAGTAAGTAGTAGTAGTAGTAGGTAGTAGCAGTAGTAGTAGTAGTAAGCAGTAGTAGTAGTAGTAGTAGTAGTAGTAGTAGTAGTAGTAGTAGTAGTAGTAGTATTAGTAGGGCCTAATGCTTAAAACAGTACAGGTTGTTCTGTATGATTGTAAACTTGAAATCTGACTTTGAGAGAGGAACAGAGGCTAAGGATGTTTGAGAATAAGGTGCTTAGGAAAATATTTGGGGCTAAAAGGGGATGAAGTTACAGGAGAATGGACATAATTAGAAACATTAAATCCAGACGTTTGAGATGGACAGGGCATGTAGCACGTATGGGCGAATCCAGAAATGCATTAGGAGGCCAATGGGAAAAAGACCTTTGGGGAGGCCGAGACGTAGATGGGAGTATAATATTAAAATGGATTTGAGGGAGGTGGGATATGATGGTAGGGACTGGATTAATCTTGCACTGGATAGGACCGATGGCGGGCTTATATGAGGGCGGCAATGAAGCTCCGGGTTCCTTAAAAGCAATTTATAAGTAAGTAATGCTTAAAATGGAATAGACTGTTAAGCTCACAAGTAAACAACTGTTTTTGAGGCACATGGAATTAACTGTTTTATTGTACGATTATAAACTATGAAAATATTCCGTAAATATTTTTGTTGTATTTGAGTAATGCCAACCTTGAATTAACTTTCTCTTAATATGCATGTATTGCGCACGCATCTGTTCACGTCCACGTCAAAGCATAACTGAAACACATTAATTTTTTAAGTATATTGCAAACTGCCCCCATAAATAAATTCTTTTATATAAGTTACGATGAGGACTCTCTGTGTGTATAGGAATGAACTCGTTAAGTTTATCGGATATATAAGAATAACAAGGGGAAGACAAGGAGAACAAGGGGAAGACAAGGATAACAAGGGGAAGACAAGGAGAACAAGGGGAAGAGAAAGGAGAACAAGGGGAAGAGAAGGAGAACAAGGGGAAGACAAGGAGAACAAGAGAAATACAAGAAAAACAAAGGAAAGACAACGAGAACAAGGAAGTACAAGGAGAACAAGAGCAATACAAGGAGAACATGGATAATACAAAGAGAACAAGGAAATACAAGGAGAACAAGGAAGGGAGGTTGCATTTTTATGTGACGGTCAATTCGCAAACTAGTCCCCCCTTACCTAGTGACGGAGGAAAGTATAGTTCTACGTCAAAACCAACGAGTTAGAAAGAGAAAGATATAGAGTGGTCATTGCGCCGCCATGTTTGAAGAAAATTGAACGACCGTCCGCCATTAACTTATGCGCCCAAAACAAAGTAGGCGTGGCGATAAGTGGTATTAGAATCGTCAGCTGTCAAAATTTCGTTTGCATAAATCAGTTAAACTGAAGTGGAAAAACCTAGTATTTCGTAAAATACCCACATGCTAGGAACTTAATCTAAAATAAAGAACTTATGTACGCTAAATTTAAAAAAAACTTGAGCTATTCCTAGAAGGAATGCTTAAAAGAATAACCTAAGCAAAATTGTCATGTATATGACAAGAAGTCCTAGAAAATTTACTGAAGAAAATGTTAATATTCCTAGGTTCTTTTAAATGCGATCCCCAAGATTGCCTATAAAATGAACGAGTACAATGATTCGGATGATTTTATTAAATTGTTTTCCCAAGAACTACACGTTGCAAAACTATTTATTATACCATAAGATATAGAATGAAAGTAGGCCCTAACTGTAGTAAATAATCTTTACCTCCAAGCTTGTAACTTGGGTAAAACATGACCAAACACGCTTTCAGTTTTTTTTTGTTACAGTAGAGTATAATTATCGAAATGTGAACGTGAGGCCAACAGCCGGCTGGTCTGTCTGAGCCTTTCAAGGGCTGTGGCACCACAGATTATTATTAGTGTATAATTGAGCACCCACGTAAAATAATGGGGTAAGTAGTTACGAAATATATTCATACTTACTCCATTATTGCACGTGGGTGCTCAGTTACGTTCTTTCATGTCTTTCCAGTCAAAATACTAACAACAATACTACCTACCCCAGAGTTTTGCGTTATTTTGGATGCGAGTGTCGAAATACAATTTTAATATTTCATTGCCATTACTGGGTTTGAAACGGAATTGTAGTGGTTTTATCCGTTTAGTTTAACTTTATTACTAGTGAACCATTTATTTGATTAATCGTTTGTCTTCGAAATAGGCCTACTTTTTATAAGCTACAGCTCATCGTCTTCTTCTATAACCAGTAAGGACAGAAGGAGCAGAAATAAAGGATGCCGATGTCGAAATACAATTTTAATATTGTATTGCTATTTGTTTTTCACTGGGTCTGAAACGGAATTGTAGTGGTTTTATCCATATTTAGTTTAAGTACATTACCAGTGAACCATTTATTTTGTTTATGCCGGGCGTTGTTACACATTTATGCATGAAAAAAAAAATGCTTCTAATTAACAAAACTATGGACTTAACTTCATAAAATTTACATGAAATATGATATATCAGTTGTGTTTTTCCTTTTGACATTGCAGTTATATGCATCACACACAACAGGCATGATTTTTCTTTGTTTTTTCGTAGTTATTACCGCCGTATATACAACATTGTAAGCAGACGAATTTTTACAACGGTGGGCGCTTAGTTCAGATCTGCCGTGTTTCGCGGTGGCACCGCAAAGAGCGCTGTACAGGACAACATGGCCACTCTATATTCTTCTCTTTCTAACGCGTTGGTCAAAACACTCTGCAACGTCTGCTTTGTTATCACAAATTCCACTTCTATCAGGCCTCGAATCGAACCCGTGCCACGGAGATAGATGATCAGCATAGTAATGCTAAGCTAAATACGCTGCTATTGTTGTTATAGTAACAGTCATAATAAATTCGCAAAAACTTCGCGATACAGCATAGTATCAAGTCGAACTGCATACAAGTCGAAGCTGACAGAAGTCAGTTGTGGTTAATCACGTACAGCATAACGTAGAACAACGATGGGCGTTTGAGTGCATTATTTGCCCTCCGTGCGCACGGGGTATTCCAAGTGCGACCGCTGCAGCGCGCTGTAGTGTGCCAGCAGCTGTAACAGATCTTACAGCTTTTAAATGAGCTAATTTAGGACTTCAGGGAAAAGAAATTCTTAATACACAATTTGCTGATAGAATTGTAGCTTTTAAGGAGAAATTTCTGTTATGGATACGTCAAATGCAAAAGGGCGAAATATATCATTTCCCATTATTATCTAAGCGCATAGAATTTTGAACAATGAAAATTTCGAAATGTACGCATGTATTCTATCCGGTCTATTAGAGGAATTTACATCAAGATTCCACGATTTAGATTGCCTGGAAATGGATTTGCGTATTTTTGCTGCATGTTCTGATTCCAACTGATTATTGATAACGTCCTCCCTTCATTATAGTGTGAATTGATTGACCTGCGATGTGATCGAGAGATGCGAGCGAAATATGATTCAAGGTCGAGTCTTATGCAATTTTATGACGGATTCCCAAGAGGACGCTTTCCCATTCTGCATAATCTGTGTGAGAAAGTTTTCTGTTTATTTGGTTCCACTTATAGATGTGAAGAGTTATTTTCTATTACGAAAATAAACAAATCTCAAACAAGAAATGATGGGATTTTAACGGCAGTTCTTCGCTTAGCTTGTGCTAATACAGTTTCTCCAAATCTTGAGAAATTGAGTAATATGAATTAATGTGCAACAGACATGTTTTGTTTTGTGTTTAAAGAAGTGTTTCATTACTTTGTGTTCTTATTTAGTTTGGTAGAATAACATTTTCTTTTGAAACATACAGTACGTATCGCAACTTGAATAAACCGGTTTTCGTGCACTCTATAAGCACACTTCTCTCGTACTACACCGTGCAAGCACAGAGTGCATAATTCTGCCCAACCCTGACGTAGAATATGAAATATTTTGATTCTCAGGAGTTTCATATTGTTTAGAGGTTTATGTACTGCATATAGATTGCATGAATCATAATTACTGTAAGAGAAGTAAAGAACCGGGATTGTTTTTAAATGTTTTAATAATGCAGAGTTGGCCAGCCTGCCCCGATGAATATTGTTAGTTGCTTTGTTATCTCAGCGCTTCTAAAGCTTTTATATCTGCGTCAGTGTAATATAACGCCCGCGTTCTATCTTATTACGCGTTCCAGCTTTATGGAAATGTACATTTCAGTTTTAACGCTGGCGTTTTACTTTCTCATTAATAGGAAATGTACGGAAAAATGTAGTGACATTGAAAATTATATCAATTTTGAAATGTTCACAGAATTAGCCTATACGCCTTCATCATCCCCAATACCGAAGATGTGGTATCGTGTATTCCGTTTATTTTTAAGGATTTTTTTTTTCATTTCAGTAAATAATATGAATAAATTTATTGTGAAATGTTTAACACGAATATAATAACAGCATATATTTTATTATAAAGCAGTATATGTTCAATTTTTTTTTTTTTTTTAAATCTTTAAGTGTTCTCCATTTCAAGCTGCAACAATCTCTAGTGTCCAAACCAGCAAAATGGTACACGTCCTTAGTTAAAACAGTGATAACAGAGTAAAATATGCACGCTTCCATAAGTATAACGAGCAGGAACGGTTTTTTGTATCTCCTGTAAAATTTCGCGGTGTGAATGAAGCATTTAAAATACCTCGCAAGAAAAATTTACCGAATTTCTGCAATTGACACACACACATTTTACTATCAATAACAAGGTGATGTTAACGCAAGATGTTTTTATGTATTTTTAAATCTATAGGTCTATATGTGTTTCCTTTAGGAGGTCTTTGACCATGAAAGTCGCTCAGCTGGCTTTGACTCGTGTGTAATACAAAAGTATTATCCTTCCTCTACAGTAACAAAAAGAAACATTTACCTAGAGAAGTCAAACTGTACATTATGCAAATCAATAATAATTAATTAAACCAACTCTTAACATATGGTTTTGGGCGTGGTCTTCAATTGAAAATGAAGAACACAAAGCTTAGAATATTTTGAAGAGAAATATTAAGAAATATTTTAGAACAATATAAAGATCCCTAAAGGCAAAAATGGAGAATATAAAGGAATGAAGAAAAGTTCCGACTTCCAGTATATAAAAAACAGGTAATGTCGCCAAAATTAAACAAAGGAGGGTTGGGCACATCATCAGAGCACCGGAAGAAAGAAAAATTGGATGTGTTCTGATGAAATGCTGAAGGGAGAAGACCGCTGCACGTCCTCTCATGTGGTTTCAGCACAATTTGGAAAAATACATGCTTTTAAAATATACTGTAAGTATACTTATTCAGCTAAAGTCATCTGAAATAAATCTGCATGTTCAGCAGCAAAGGACCTACATGGTTTAATAAAACAAAAATTGCAGTATGCGAATGTACAGACATCCATTTTATCTAACGTTGTGTAAATTTAACAACATTGTTATAACTACTTCTCTCACTATGAGGGAGAAACAGGGGTTAAAGGTGTTTGAGAATAAGGTACTTAGAAAAAATTTGAGCTAAGAGGGGGATATGTTTGGAAGTAAATCCTGAAAAGACAATGATTACGTCTCGTGACCAGAGTATTATACGAGTATTATACAAAAACTGGAAATTTATCCTTCGAAAAGGTGGAAAAATTAAAATATCTTTGAGCAACAGTAAGAAGTATAAATTATACTCGGGAGGAAATGAAACGCAGAATAAATATGGGAAATGCCTAATAATAATAATAACAATAATAATACTAATAATAATAATAATAATAATAATAAATGGTAATAATAATAATAATAATAATAATAATAATATAATAGTGATTTATTTTATTTTAAGTGACAGAGTTAAGGCCTTAAGGCCTCTTCTTACACTCAACCAGATCTAAAATTACAGTAATACAAGTGCAAGTTATTATTCGGTTGAGAAGCTTTTGTCATCTAGTCTGCTGTCAAAAAATCTGAAAGTTAGAATTTATAAAACAGTTATATTACCCTTTATGGTTGTGAAACTTGGACTCTCACTTTGAGAGAACAAATATTAAGGGTAGAATAACTCTTCTCGGGTTCTCAGCCAGGTGAGTTGGATATTAGCTTCCAAGCTTTCGACGGCTAGCTCTGCCATCTTCTTCATTCCCTGAAGAAGATGGCAGAGCCTCAAGTCATACAAATATTAAGGGTGTTTGAGAATAAGGTTCTTAGAAAAATATTTGGGGCTAAGAGGGATGAAGTTACAGGAGAATGGAGAAAGTTACACAACGCTGAATTGCACACATTGTAGGCCTATTCTTCACCTAATATAATTAGGAACATTAAATCCAGACGTTTGAGATGAGCAGGGCATGTAGCATGTATGGGCGAATCCAAAAGTTCATATGGAGTGTTAGTTGGGAGGCCGAAGAGAAAAATACCTTTGGAGATGCCAAGACGTAGAAGGGAGGATAATATAAAAATGGATTTGAGGGAGGTGGGATATGATGATAGAGACTGGATGAATCTTGCACAGGATATGAAGCGATGGCGGGCTTATGTGAGGGCGGCAATGAACCTCCGGGTTGCTTATAAATCTTAAGTAAGTAAGTAAGTAAGTAAGTAAGTAAGTAAGTAAGTAAGTAAGTAAGTATGTATGTATGTATGTATGTATGTATGTATGTATGTATGTATGTAAGTAAGTAACTAAGTAAGTAAATAAGTAAAGTACAGTAAGTAAGTAAGTTATAACTACTTATACCGTAGGATTTATAAATGAAGACGGGTATGTTAGTATAAGGAATTACTTTTTGTGTGAAATCCAGAAAGGAAAGTTTATTTTCTTAATTCAGTGCATATCAAACTATGAAGCGGTGTTGACAGTTCTTAATCTTATAATGAAAAAAGTTACTGTATCTCAAAATAAAATCGTAGTTAGTTTCGGTTAGAATATATCCGATAGTCTGATAATTTAGCAAATATGGGCGACGGCCAATCAATTCAAAGCCAACTCCAATTTTATAAAACGCAATCAGGGACTTGTGAAGGGGTGTATAGTCTTGCAAGAACAGAACATCTTTGGAAATTTTATGCAGGTAATTCTCATGTCCCTTGAGCAGCCTCCTCCATACGTCATCTAACGCTAATCGGAAAAATGTTGATGAAATGATAATTGAATGTTGACAGAATGATATCGATGTCTGCATTCAGGAAATGGTAGAACCCCGAAAATAAAAGCCTCAACTGCGACCTTATTCACAAAATCTAGTTCCGACCAGGACTCGAACTCGTACTGCCATCGTAACAGTCTGATGATCTAGACCAAGAGAGTCCCCTCTGGCAAGTATCTGAGAGGCTAGTCGATCTCGGAGATGGAGCCCGTGTCTCCCAACAAGAAAGCCAGCACGCTGCTTCTCAGAAAGAGCAGCTCTGCACGTTCGCTTATTGTGTCTGCAGCCTCGAGAGGCTCTCCTGAGGCGGAGCCCCGCTTCACGAGGGTGCGTGACTCTATATTGGCCAGGATTTGGGATTATCGACTGTCCGTAATTGGTTGTGATGGATCGAAGAGGATATTTTTCTTGGGTACAGTGTGTGCAGAGTGGATCAGAAAACAAGAAATGAGTTTGGAAAATGAATATTGCAAAGAGCCTCAGTATACACAATTTTTATGCTTGAAAATAAGCAAAAAATACAAATAAGGGTGTGCTATAAGGCTGCCTCTTACCACCATATTTTTCAATATATTATACATGAATAAATCGTACAGAAATGGCTACTATACATACTATTCAAACTTGTGAAATACAAATTAACAGAAAATTAAAAATTGACACTATTGTATGCTAATGACCAATTAATAATTTCAGATAATGAAGACAATTAAAGACTGGACACAAGAAAATATAAGTGCCAATATTTTTGAAAATTAGTTCCCCCCAAAAAAAGAGCCAATGTTCGTGACTCAATCCACTGAGAAAATTGATGTCCCATTGTAATTTTATTTAGAGCCTAGCTTCTCCCAAAGATGTGTAAAATAAAAAGTATATAATTTACATTACTAGTCGCACAAGAACCTCTGTTTTCTACGATTTGTCTCGCTGGCACTTACAGCCTTTTTATGTTCAGTCTTCAATTAATAAAAAACAACCAAACATTTTTAATGAATTGCGAAAAATTATGGACTTAAAATGAATATATCTGAAACCAATTCAACTGGCATTTCAGGGAAAGGATGTCCAACGAGTTGACACAGTGATAGATAATAATATCCCTACTTGAACAAGTTGCGCCTTAAAATTATCCCGAAAACATATTTTGAACAGAATATATATGTATATGTATATATATATATATATATATATATATATATATATATATATATATATACACACAGAATGATTCAGAAAGAATAGTAAATATTTTAGGGGCTAACAGTATGGACTATTCTGAGTAAAAAAAGTTTATATAAACATGTGTCAAATTTTTAAAGTGTGTGGAGATACACTTGTTCGAATGTTACGCATAAAAAGCCTCACAAAAGTTATAAAAGAACGACAAATGAGATTGTCTGAGAGCAGCATTGTTCATAAAGGGTACAGAGAAACAGCTGTTTGTAGTTCCCTTGACTACAAGAATGGTCATGTTCTTCCAGCATGACAGAGCCCCTGTACATTTGAGCCGTCAGGTGACACATAATCTTAAATCTTATATTCCCCAAACTATGGATTGGCAGGGTGGTCACGTGCATTGACCACCATACTCTTGTGCACATAAAATAAACGCAAGGTACGAACAGTTACTGGTCTCTCGCATTATGAATAGTGCTGCCCTTACAGAAGAACAAGGCAATCTTAGAAGAGCAAGTTTGTTAGTGTACTTACTGTTGTCAACAGAGCAGGAAAGGGCAATGAACTGTTGAAATGTATTAGCACTACGTAAATAAGCAATAAATATGATCAATAAGTCATGTCTTTCCTTCTTGCCAATTGTAATGCTTGTTATTCGTAACATTCTACCAGTTGTATCTCCAACCATTAAAAACTCGACACATGTTTTTATGAACGTTTTTACTCAGATTAGTCTACACCATCATCCCTTAAAATATTTACTAATCTCATGAATCACCTGGTATATAATTTTGTAAATGGCACAATTAAAATAAATTTTGAAGAACAGATGTTAAATGAGCCCCAAATTAAAATTTATAACAGCAAAATTAATTTTAAATTTCAGAGGCGAAACATGGACGTTAAAATAATGAGAAAAAATCGAGAATAGAGGCAGCCCAAATTATATTTTTGCGGTCATTGCTAGAATGAACAATATTAAATTTTCTGAAATATTAAGTTATAATATCGAAATTGAAAATTAAAAATTTGGTTTCAGAAATCAGTGATTACAGACAAAAATGGAAATATTATGTAGAAAAGATAAAAAAATATTTCCAAAAGCAGTCATGTCATACAAGCCAAGAGAAAGCAGAAGAGACCAAGGAAGGCCACCCATAAGACGGATAGACCAGTGAAAATAGGAACAGACAATTACAATCTAGCTCGGAAAGTCAGAAGACGTAGAAGAAGAAGAGAAATAAATATTATACGTGCTCTATTAGACGGGTCCAAATTTTGGAAATTGAAGATTTCCGTTCAAAACTTTTGAATCATTTATTTTAAGCCACATACGCTGAATTGAGAGATCAAATATTAAATGATCTTTCAAAACAATATGATATACAATAACAAATATTACACACAAACCAAAAGCCTACCCATGGGATCACCCATTTCCAGCATACTAGCAGAAATATTCTTACACCGCATAGAACAGACCTACATACTAAACATAGACAACAACAAACACGCAGACAACATCATATATTGGCACAGATACGTAGATGACATACTAATACTACATACAAAGGAAACAAAAGACAAATCCGAAACCTACATCAACACATAAACAAAATACACCCAAAGCTACACTACACATTAGAAATTGAAAACAACAAATCCATAAATTTTCTAGACATCACAATAACAAAAGTAGACAACAAACACACATTCAAAGTATAAAGAAAACCCACAACAACAACAACACACATACACAATACATCCAATCACCCCACACAACACAAACAAGCTGCATTTCGAACAATGGTACACAGACTACTCAACATACCAATGAACCAACAGGATTATAACGAAGAACTAAACACAATCAAATACATAGCACAAGAAAACGGATACAATCCCAACATAATAGACAACATAATACGTAAGACTAAACAACACCAAAAAAAAAACAGAAGAACACAACACAAACACAAGAACACAAAAAAATACATCACACTAACATACGAAAGCAAAAACACACATAAAATTGCAACCTCATTCAAGAAATTAAACTACAACATCGCATGTAGAACAAATAACACTCTACAAAAACATCTCAACACACAAACAAACAAATACAACCACACAGGTGAATACAAACTCAAATGCAACATCTACAACAACTTCTACATAGGACAGACAGGCAGATCATTTCAAACACGTTACAAAGAACACATCACAGCCATAACAAAATTGTAAAACACCTCCACATATGCAGAACACATCACAAATGCCAACCACACCTACAGAGACATCAACACAGATATGGAAATACTGCACATCCAACCAAAAAGCCAGAAACTCAACACACTAGAACAATACGAAATATACAGACACACGAAAACACAACCCAACGATATTCTCAACACACAACTCAATTTCAAAACACATACACTCTTTGACTCTACACTACAAAACGTACCCACACAGGAAATAAGAGGCGTCAAGACCAACAACGACCAGTTCTGAAGATGACCGAAAAATAGGTCGAAACATGTTAACAAGGTACGTTAATAATATTTAACACAAGAAAGTTATTATCATACAAATTCCGATGTGATACAGTGTTAAAAGTTGTGTAATCAAGATGTACTATGAAAAACTTCGGATATACGGCTATCACGCGAAAAAAATTACCTTCAGATTGAAATGAAATAACCGGTGTTACCGTTGTACGTTTCAACGAAAATTGCTTATGAATGAGTTGAATTAAATACAAAGGGCAGGCCTAAATGCAACTCATACACCTGGTTTTCTACACGCCCCTGGATACCTAAAATCAGTCTCTGGGTACTCATCGCTGAAGATCAAGTTCAGTCTAGACAACTAATATTGTTAACTAAAATAGTCTGGACAACTAACATCGTTGATCTACTTCAACTATATAACTAACGACATCTAATGCGCCATGACGTGAACAATGATTGATGAAATAGTTAAATAAATATAACTAACACTGGTCACCCAGTTCAGCCTAGATTACTAACACTGTTCACCCATTTCAGCTTAGAAAACTAACAGTGCTGACCCAGTCTAGCCTGGATAACTAGTATTATTGATTTAGTTCAGCCTAGATAATTTTGTTCACCCAGTTCAGCTTACAGAACTAACACTGTTGACCAAATTTAGCCTATATAACTAACATTGTATACCTAGTTCAGCCTACATAACTAAAATTGTTCACCCAATCCAGTCTAGATAATACTGTTGTCCCAGTTCAGCCTACGTAACTAACATTGTTCACCCAGTTCAGTCTAGATAACTTTGTTGACCTAGTTCAGTCCAGATAACTAACATTTTTACCCAGTTGAGCCTAATTAACTAATAATAATGATCCAGGTCAGTCCAGATAATTACAATATTATACTGTTGGCCCAGTTCAGGCTAGTTATCTAATATTGTTGAGCCAATACAGCCTAGATAAGTAACATTGTTGACACTGTTCGGCCTAGATAACTAATATTGTTGACTCAGTTCAGCCTAGATAATTCATATTGTTGACTCAGTTCGGACTAGAATATCTAAAATTGACCCAGTTCAGCCTAAATAAGTAATATCGTTTACCTAGTTCAGCACAGATAACGAATATTTTTGACCCAGTTCGGTCTGCGTAATAAATATTGTTGACTAAATCCTGCCTAGATAAGTTAAAATATTGTTGGCCCAGTTCAGACTATAATATCTAAAACTAACCCAGTTCAACTTAGATAAGTAATATCTTCGACCTAGTTCATCCTAGATAACTAACATTTTTTACCTAGTTCAACCTATATAATTAATGTTGTTGACTTAATACAGCCTACACAACTCATTGTTCAGACCAGAATATCTCAAATTGACACAGTTCAGTCTAGATAACTATCATTGCTGACTCAGTTCAGACTAGATAACTAACACTGTTGACCAGTTCAGTCTAGACAACTAATGCTTCTGACTCAGTTCTGCCTAAATAACTAACAAACATGATCAAGTTCAGCCTAGATAACTAACACTTCTGATTCAGTTTAACCTAGATAACGAAAATTGTCGACCAGTTCAGCTTAGACAACTAATACTTCTGACTCAGTTCAGCCTAAATAACTAACAAATATTATCCAGTTCAGCCTAAATAACTGACATTGTTGACCCGTTGAGCCCAGATAACTGACTTAGTTCAGCCTACATAACTAACATTGTTGACCTAGTTCAGCCTAGATAACTAATATTTTTTACTCAGTTGAACCTAGATAATTAATACCACTGACCCAGTTCAGCCTACGCAACTAATATTATTGACCCAGTTCAGCCTAGATAACTAATACTTTTGGTTCAGTTCAGTCACCACAACTAACATTGTTAGTTGACATAGTTTAGCCTAGATAACTAATATTTTTTACCCAGTTGAGCCTAGATAATTAATACCACTGACCCGGTTCAGTATACGTAACTAATAAAGTTGACCCAATTAAGCCTAGATAACTAATACTTTTGGTTCAGTTCAGTCACCACAACTAACATTGTTAGTTGACTTAGTTTAGCTTAGATAACTAATATTTTTTACCCAGTTGAGCCTAGATAATTAATACCACTGACCCGGTTCAGTATACGTAACTAATAAAGTTGACCCAATTCAGCCTAGGTAACTAATACTTCTGACTGAGTTCAGCCTACAGAACTAACATTATTGACCCAGTTTAGCCTAGATAACTAATATTTTTTACTCAGTTGAGCCTAGATAATTAATACCCCTGACCCAGTTCAGTCTACGTAACTAATATTATTGACCTAGTTCAGTCTACGTAACTAATATTGTTGACCAATTTTAGTCTAGATAACTAATATTGTTACCCCAGTTCAGACTAGTATATCTAACATTGTTGACCCAGCTCAACCTACGTGACTAATACTGTTGACCTAGTTCAGCCTAGATAAGTAATATTGTTGACCCAGCTCAGTCTACATAACTAATATTGTTGATCCAGTTTAGCCTACGTAACTAATATTGTTGACCCAGTTCAGCCTATGTAACTAATATTCTTGACCCATTTCAACCTAGATAACTAATACTGTTGGTTCAGTTCGGACTAGAAAATGTAACATTGTTGACACAGTTCAGCCTACATAAATAATAGTGTTGACCTAGTTCACCCTACATAACTACTAATACTATTGACCCAGCTCAGCCTACATAACTGATATTGTTGACCCAATTCAGCCAACGTAACTAATATTGTTGATCCAGTTCAGCCTGATGACGTTCTGTATGGCAATGAACACCTAATGTTCACCAATTTTATCCTTGATAACTAACAATGTTAATCCAGATGAGAGTGTAGACTTTCTTCACACCAACAGTGTTGTCAAAGCTGTAAATTAGAGATTGCAGCTTAAGATGATTCTAAGAGCTAGAACTTCTAGAAGAAGGAAAACTTGATTAACTATGTTTGATATCCAAGGGAATAATGAAACTAATATACTGAAATTCACTAGAAATATTAGGTGTCCGAATTATAGTACAAGATAAAAACTTGAAATGTTCTAACATGACCGTTAAGTACAAATATATTTCAATAATGTTTAATACTGTTTTATATTATAATAAAACTGATACATATTTCAGCATGTATCAGTAGCTTATAATGGAGTTCTATGAATATTTATACCTTGCTTCAGTCTTCACTCACACGTGAAAAATATTAATTTAACTATTAATAACGTGAGATGGCTTGTAAATATATTTTTCCATTAATAAACTTCCTCATATGTAATCTTGAAAACTTTGTAATTAATGCGACAGTTCGTAGCATAAATACTCGTCAAAAATGACTTTCATACTCAATCGGCAAGTCTATCGTGCTATCAAAAATTATGTGCGTTATATAACAGTACGTTTTTTTTTTAATAGCTTCCCTATAAATGTAAAAAGTCAAACACAAAACATAAGATTATTTAGGGCCAAATTAAAGAAGTAGGGCCTACCTAACATCTCACGCCTTCTATTCTGTACGGGAAATTATGACATTCAACAACGCTGCAAGAACATTTCTGTCTTGTATTAAGTATCGATACTAACTCTTTGTGTTGTACTAGTATATTGTAAAATTCTTATATACAGAGTATTTCACTAAGATTGTGGAATACTCTAGGATGTTATTTGTGACATAATTCTGATGAAAAAAAAGTTCATATAAACATATGTCACATTTTTTTTTAATTGAGTCAGTTACGCCCTCCTTAATGTTAAACATAAACGTAGATATTATGAAGGTTTAAGTATTTAAATCATTTACAACAATGGTACTGAGTGTATTATAAATTCATTAAAGAATATTTACGCTATTACTCGCCTGAAAAATCTGTATTAAAGCCGGTTTTCAAAGACCCCACCTTCTGCAGCAGTCCGTAGGCATACACTTAGCCGTCCTAGTGTGAACTGTGCGGGGCGCATTTCCTAACTTCTTTTATTCGGATGCTAGGTAGGTACCCTGTACCGGTGTTGAGTTATCTCTAACCGTGATCCTGATGTCACGAGATTTTGTGTCGCTGCTATCAGCTGTACTGCAACACATACAGCTCCAGACGTCACAGAGAGAGAGAGAGAGAGAGAGAGAGAGAGAGAGTTCACAAGAACGCGTGTTACGGAAGAAAGAAACGTGATTTTATTCGAAACTATTCAAAATCGGACACATGTATTATATGAACTTTTTTCATTAGAATGATGTCAGAAATCACATCCTAGAGCATTGCATTATCTTCGTGAAACACTCTGTATATATTTCAACTAGACTGTGACTATAATTAAGATTTTGTAGTACTATTAAGATTTTTTTCGACATGTTCCATTTTCTAGCTTTACGAATACCATGGAATATAAATAAATACAATACAATAGAACACTTCTAAAGTGAACGATACAATCCTTACATAGCTCCTACGGGAGGAAAGTAAAGCTGTGAATCCCATGTCATAGATTAACGGCACGTAAAGAATCATGTTCCTGATACCAGTGGTTCCCAAACTTCTGAAGCCGCGACCCACTATTGGGCGAGACTTCTATTTGCGATTCCCCACCACCCACCAGCTTGTAAAATTGCAAACAATTATATTTTACTCGTGATCATTATCATTTTCTGAGCTTTAGTTGCACTTCTTTCGAGAGAAATTGTGTTTGGTATAGGAGAGATTTCATCCAAGGAAACTTGCAGTTTTGGTGCCAATGTTGCTGCATCAGCTGGAAGAGATTCTAAACTATCTTGACTTACAGATGCTATTGCTCGCTTTTTCTGGAGTCTTGGTATTAGGCCTATTTGGTTCTGGAATTTCTTCATTAACAGGCTCAATTGTAAAAGCTTCTATAACGGGAACATCATTTGTTTCAAACTGCATCGCTGCCATAAAATGGCAATTTTGGAACACATCCCTATTGATTGGTCAAACTCTTGTTTTTGCAAATTCATTCACTGCAGTCCCTATTGTTGCTGCCAGTCCATACACTTTACCAGACAGTCGTGGAATATTAAAATGGGTAACAACTTCAGGTTTGCTTATTCAGATGCTTAAAACACCACACGTCCAGTGACTGCAACCTATGAGTAGTGTGTCCTGGAAGTGCCAGCATGATGACTCCATTCTCTCGAGCAATATCTAGAGCATCGAGATTTCTGGTGTGAGTTGAATGTCCATCGAGAAGAAGCAAGAATTCTCTTTCCTTTGAAGGACGGACAGTGTCGATGAAATGCCTTAACCACCTCACAACTACATCTTTGTTAATGTATCCACTTTCAGAATTATAAGCAAAAATTGTTCCCGGTGGAGCTCCATCTTCTAACCCTTCCCCAGAACGCGAACGTTTGTAGATGATCAGTGGTGGAACATACTGACACGCAGCACTTGTGCAGCAAACTGGAGTAGTAGTGGAACCTCATTCTCCAATCTCTTTTACCTTTGAAGGCAAGCACCTTTCTAGGTTTCATTTACACAGTTGATAAACCAGTCTGAACAATGTTGAATACTCGCGTTGAATCGAGTTGGTTTATATCAACAATTTTCTGCAAGGTGTCAAAAAGTGACTTACGTTTTCTTTACCAAACCCCTTAGCTCGAGCAAAAGTGGTCGATTCTGGTTGACGCAAGTTAAGTTGGGGATGTCTCCTCTTAAATGCATAATTCCATTTCTTTCCGGCTATTCTCTTCTCTTTACTGCATCTATGAAGGATTTCGTTCCTTTCTGCTATATCAAATGCTAGCAAGCGCAGTTCCCTTGGTGTAATATGAACACAAATTCCTGAGAGAACATAAGCAACAAGTTCATTTTCCACTTCTGCGGGAAGATCAGCTATGCTATCTATAGTTTTTTATGTTCAACAGCAAAATAATTCCACAGAGGGATACATTGAAGGAGAAGAATTCGATCCGGTGCTGTGGATTGAATTCGGTGTAGCTCAGTGGTCAGAGCGCTTGGTACGTAGAACCAAGAACCCGGGTTCGATCCCCGGCGCCAGAGCAAATTTTTCTCCTCAAATATTAATTGAAAACAATTCTTGTCCGCTAAATGTCTTTTTAATGTTACCCTGGACACACTATATGTTCTGGTAGCCTCATTGACACCCATGTCACCATTTCGTACTGCAGCTAAAGCACGACACATATAATCTTTTTGCCACTGACCATATTTAATTTTTGACGGCATTTAGGAAAGAAAACATATATATTTATAATATATGAACATATAACTAATCATTCGTTTACATTATACATGTATTAAATCAGCTAGCGCGGCTCTTTGTTAACTAATTCGAAACAGTAGTTACGAAAGTGCGCGCGGGTACGGTTTCCATCATTGGGCCACTAGCCCATTCATAGCAACTCGGAGTGGCTCATTGAAGGCAACTAGCACTGCATCGTTTAACATGATCCTGTCTCTGTTCACAGTAACTAAATTTATCATGTAAATATGACTAAATAACGAGAATTCATCGTACTTTCAGACATTGTCTGTAGAAATTTATAAAGGATTAATATTTGTCAGAAATGCTTCCTTCATTACATTAGTAAATTAGAAGAAAAGCGTGAAAATCATACCTTCTTTCACTGCTGCTTTGTGTCTGCGTCGAGCAACTCACAACTAATATGTCGACACTTTGGCAATTCATTTCCACCAAACATTTTCGACTACTCTATTTTTAACTTTTTCATTTCATTTGGATAACACAATGGTTTCAATACACAAATCTAAAATTGTATAGTATTTTCAATATCTATTCTGTTACCATAGTTTCAGAAAATTAAACTTAACAATATCCATTTAAACAATGGTTTAAGAAAGGACATTATTATTAAATAAATGAATGAGGAAAAATAGATTACGAAAAATGGTATTATGGAAATTGGTTTAGGAAAATGGATGAGGAAAACACATTAGGAAACACTTTTTAGAAAACATGGTCATTATGAAAATTGCTTTAAGAAAAATGGGTGAGGAAAACTAGATTAAAAAAAAAATTATGCAAATTGGTCGTTATGAAAATTGGTTTAGGACAAAATGGATGAGGAGAATAGATTAGAAAAAATGTTTTTAAGAAAAATGTTAATTATGAAAATTGATTTAGAAACAATGGATGAGAAAAATAGATTAGGAAAAAATTTTTTAGAGAAAATGGATTATGAAAAATGACCAGAAATCACAATGGATCGAATATGGCCTGAATGCTGAAGGCTTTTCATCGAACAAATCCTCACAGATACGTATAAACTCCAGAAGAAATGCAACCCTAAACGATTCTGGTCCTCAAGTATTAGGGGTTGTGCAGGTGACTGATAATCCTGTCGTTTAAAACAAACTAACTCGTGAGATTCGATAAAAACCTTATTTTCTTCAAAGTGTGTGCAGAGCAGATTTTCTTCGAGGTCTTTGATTTATGAATTGTCCAGTCATCTGGCTGACCCTGTAGTTCAACATGCTCGCTAAATCTACGACCTGCAAAGGTGCGGAACCAAATTGCATCCGTGGATTTGGTCGTGGAATGACTTCTCAATAAATTCTGTTAACCAGACAGAGTGCGTCATGCCCCAAGTAACAGAGTGCGACATGCCTCCAGCAGTCTGCAGGAAAATCGAAGAGGAGAGCTGCTGAGTTGTGCTGAGGTCAGCGCTTCCATCAGCAGCGCGCTGGCTGGAGGCTCCAGCTCGGATATCCAGGACACTGTACAGTCAACGAATCCCAGTGGCCGATATCGTTAAAATTCCGCCTTCCAAAACAAAGCACAGACTCTCGTGGCGTATCTGGTTCAAGGACCGCACCGTGCCCCTGAAATGCGTGTCTTCCTGGTGACCAGCCCTGGCTCAGTTAAGTGACTGCTTATCAATACGAGAAACAGGGTTCAGATTCTACGAGAAAGGTCTTCCACGAGTACTTGTATTTTCTCGACTAATGGAAATGAGAAAGGGAATTGAAAGGAACAAAAGAAAGGAATGAAGGTATCAGAGAAAGGAAGAAAAAATCGGTTAGATTCTATCAAAGCAAGCCGAAAGTTTTATGGTAAATACGTCTCTCTGGATAGAATGTCGAATGTAAGACATCCGTTCTTAGAAGCCCACCCCCATTTGCGCTGCATATGCCTCGACATTGTGAATTTTCTCTCTTCACTCAATTTCACTCGCGAATTTTTCCAATTGTTGCTCAATTGGTATTGTAGCCAGTTCGTTACGAATCTTTTGAAACCACTGCGAACGTTCTATCGCTTTTCATTCTCCTATTACACTGCCTCGTGCATCAAATTCCCCCTCCTCTGCATATTGCTACTTGGCACCACCCTTTCCTACTCAATGCCACGTTGGATACATTGATCCTGCGTCTGTCGATCGTCTTTTATTTCATTGCAATAGTAGTGTAGTGTAATTTAGAAACTGTAGGCGCGACAAAACTGGCCTGAAAATGTGCCGGTGGACTTTATGGGCTGCCACCTTACTAATGCAGTGGTTCTCAAACTTTTCAAGGCGCGACCCACTTTGAGGAGAGACTTCTTTATGCGACCTTCACTTCCAAACTGGTAGGATATTTAACCCCATTGGAAAAATGTAATTCTTGTAAAATTGAAAACAACGTTTATTTTACTACCTATAGAACGACAAAAAAATAGAAGAATATAGAGCAACAATAACAAGAAATATTACACGAACATCATTTCTAGTAGCCCACTTTGCAGATATTTTCTTCGAACGCTTAAACACTTTGAAAAATATATTGAAATGTAACATAATAAGAGCCAGGGATAAAATCAAATTTCTCTTAATTTCTAGTCGACATTACTTGACAAAAGAAATGTGATGCATTCTAGTGCATGACACGAAAAATACTAAGTCTCTTTTTTCGAATATGAAATTAGGTTTGCAAAATTCTAAACAACAGATTTTTTAATATTTTCAAGAAGACACTCAAAACAATGCTATTGCTACCAATGTATATTAAATCATTTTTAGACAGTTGAGTTCAACTGACTGAAATTTAAAAGAAAAAAAAATGAAGGAAACATTAATTTAAATATGAATCTATCTACTGATGGAATGTTGATGCTAGGTATTTATCGCAGATTGTAGAACTGTTGTGTATCTAAAGAACGCATGACTATTCCGAGCTTGCAAAAGAGCTCCTAATTTTCGTAACATTTACAACCTCATCTTTATACAAATTAAGGTTCCCTTCTATGATTATCATCAAAATAAAGACGAAAAATCTCATTGCACTTGAAAGTGATATCACTATGGTTATATTGAATTCATAATCCAGATTTGAGTGCTATTTCGTGGAAAACAGGCATATTTGTCGCATTAATAACATTTTTTATTTTAGTCTATCTGTAACTACTAAAATTTCCTTTTAATTTTTACGTTAAATATTGTTTACGTTCCGGACACAAACTAAGTTAATAAATCGTTTCTTGTTTTATTTGTAAATCATCTGTAAATCATCTCGCAAACCGCTTTAGCTCTTTATACGACCCCCAGTTTGGTAACCACTATACTACTGTACCGAACTTAAAGATAACATAAAAAATTTGTGCGACATATAAAATGCGTCATCCAATTTCGGAAATTAAACTACAGTTGTGTTGATTTGAATACTTTATATTGGTTTCGGTTTACAAATGGAGAATATGACTCTTTTTTATAAGAGAAGTAGTTAATGAAGGGCATGCAGTATAATATTTTCTCTTCATATGAAGCGACATTCCGAAATTAGTCCCAGTTCACAACAAATTTTTCACTATTTTTCACACAAAGTGTATCGCATATGTCTATTATCACGTTAATATTACAGAACTCGCGATTACAAGTCAAACGAGTAGTTGCATAGGTCTGCAGCAGCTCTGGATGCCGAGATACTACTGAGAGAAACCGCGCGGCACGGCTAATTTCGTACGCAATTTCGACTCTCTCATTCCCGTAGAGAAGAGAGGTCGCACCACTGGGCGTGATCATACAAGTTACATTGGTTCATTGCCTAACTACTAATAGCATTAGCATTCGACTGTGGCTCATAGTGTTGTTACAGGAAGGATTTGAAACTGTGCTAATATTTATTTCACACGGATCCCAGAACGGGTGCCCATACTGGTTGCGGGAAAAGATGTATTCTATGTCAAAAAGCAAAGTCAAAGAAAGAAAGAAAGAGAGAAAGTAAGAAAGGAAAAATTATAGTAAGAGAGAAGGAAAAAAGAAACGAAAGAAAAAAAGAAAGAAATAAAGCAACGAGCAAAGAAAGGGAGGAAAGAAGAAATAAAGAAATAAAGAAAGAAGGAAGTAAAGAAAGAAAGAAGCAAAGAACGAGAGAAAGGAAGAAGGAAACAAGAAAGAAGCAAAGAAAGAAAGAAAAGAAGAAGGAAAGAAAGAAAGGAAGAGGGAAAGAAAAAGAGAAGTAAAGAATAAGAAACAAAGAAAGAGAGAAAGGAAGGAAAAGAAGAAGTAAAGAAAGGAGCAAAGAAAGAGAGAAAGGAAGAAGGAAGGAAAAAAAGAAGCAAAGGAAGAAGTAAAGAATGAACAAGTGAGAAAGTAAGAAGGAAAAAGAAAAGAAAGAAAAAAGAAAGAAGTAAAGAAAATAGCAAAGAAAGAGAGAAAGGGAGAAGGAAGGAAAGAAAGAAGCAAAGGAAGAAGGAAAGAAAGAAAGAAAGAAGCAAAGAAAGATAGAAAGGAAGAAATAAAGATAGAAAGAGAAAGATAGATAGAAAGAAAGAAAGAAAGAAAGAAAGAAAGAGAGATAGAAAGAAAGAAATAAAGAAAGGGAGAAAGGAAGAAGGAAAGAAAGAAGCAAAGAAAGAGAGAAAGGAAAGAGGAAAGAAAGAAGTAAAGAAAGAGACATAGAAAGAAAGAAGTAAACAAAGAGACATAGAAAGAAGGAAGTAAAGAAAGAGACAAAGAAATAAATAAAGAGAGAAAGAAAGAGATAAGTAAAGAAGGAAAGAAGCAAAGAAAGAGAGAAAGGAGGAAGGAAAGAAAGAGATGAAGAAAAAAAAAGGAAAAAGAAATGAATAAAGAAGGAAAGAAGCAAAGAAAGAGAGAAAGGAGAAAGGAAAGAAAGAGGCAAAGAAAGAAAAAAGCAAAGAAAGAGAGAAAAGAAGGATAGAAAGAAAAAAGTAAAGAGAGAGAAAAGAAGATGAACAGAAAGAGGAAGAAAGAAGGAAAGAAAGAGATAAGTAAAGAAAGAGGGAAAGGAAGAAGAAAAGAAAGAAGTAAAGGAGGAAAGAAGTAAATAAAGAGAAACGAGGAAGGAAAGAAAGAGGTAAAGAAAGAAAGAATCAAAGAAAGAGAGAAAGGAAGAAATAAAGAAAGAAAAGAAAGAAAGAAAGAGATAAGTAAAGAAAAAGAAAAAGGAAGAAGGAAAGAAGGAAAGAGAGAAAGAAAAGAACAAGCTAGAGAAAAACAAAGTAAGAAAAACATGAACTAATCGAATAATAAATTACGGAAATTAAAAGTGCAAAGAAGAAATGATAAAGATAGAAAGATAGAAGTAAGGAAAAAAATGTATAAGATATAATGCTAAATCAATAAAACAAAGTATCCTGTATAGATAGGAAGCCGCCTTGCTAGCTGAAGTAGTAGAGCGCTGGCTTACCCTGGCCTCGAGCTCGAGTTCAACTCTTGGTGACGGCGGCGTTTTATTTATAGACAAAGTCAAGATTACGAGTATTTGTTCGGGGTTCTCTCAATTTTACCTTTTCATTCCATCAACACTCCCCACAATTCTCCTTTCATTATCATCTCCGTCTCGAAAATAGGGCACCACTTGTGTTTGCGTGACGTCGAATCGATCGTCCGCCATGCTGGGTTTCTTTCGCGAATCACAGACCTACATAAGAGGTACCAGGGTCCCACAGATTCTTGCATGCTTTACGAGGACATGACGACACACATGTATTGTATATCCGTGATGTACGGCAGACCAATGGCAGAGATGTGGTATACGGATTTGATGGCTGGAGAACAATGTGTGGTGTGACGGATGTGAAGTCAGTCTATCCTGGCAGCACATTCGACAGACGACTCATTCCATAACGCGTATTTGGGATAGAGTGGTTAGATACGATTTATGTCTCGCACGATAAACACATCTGTAGCCTACCTCTATGATAGACAGACATAGGGGATTAATGAACGAATTAAGGAAAAATTAAGATTGAAACGAAAGAAGAAGACAGACAGAGAATTAAGGAACAATGAATAAATATAAAAGAAATCGAAAGAGCGTTAATCAATTCACGAATTAATGCTGAAATGAACGTGTTAATGAATTAAGAAGAAAAAAAATATATATATATTATATAGTATGTACAGGGTGAACCGTAAGTAATGTAATTAATTCCAGGGGGTTATTCTTTGAGATGTTCCAAACATAAAAGTTTAACAGAATTCTGCTAGTTTTTGTGTACTTTTCGAGATAAAAATTTGTTTATATGAAATATTGCACAGCGTGTTTTGGGAAAGTCATTGATTTAATTCCCAATATGCTCAGGAAATTTAAGAGAACGGTGTATTATGATCATAAATGATAGAAAGAATTTTAGTTTTGTCCTTTGAATGTGCAGAAATTTGATCTGAACAAATATAACACTTTAGAATTCCTTTTCAGAACAAAAAGTTACATTTATTCAGATCAAATTTCTTCAAATTTAAAAAAACAAAACTAAAATTCTGTAATTTATTATCATAATTCACTACTCTCATTGCCTGAACATATTGGGAATTAATTCTGTAGCTTTCTCAAAATACACTATGAATTGTTTTATATAAAATAATTTGTATCTCGGAAAGGAAGCAAAAACGAGCAAACTTATCAAACGACTTATCAAAAAACTTATTTGACAAGATTCATTCGCATTGACTTCATCTATTACCATTGTAATTAATGTAATAGGTTCTCTTCCATCCATAAACAGGATGAGTCTAAGTAATGTCATTAATTTCAAGGGGTTATTCTTTGAGATATTTCAGACAAAAAAGTTTAATACAATTTTTGAGAATATGAAATGTAACATGTAGCAACACTGACGTCAGCATTATGGAAGTCTGTTCATAGCTCCAGAACTGCAATGTTGTTCTTCACTTCTTTGAATTTTGTGACAGAAATGAAATATTTCGTATTAATTGTGATTTAAGATTATGCAATATTGAACGAATCGTAGAGGAGTAATATTCTACTGCTGTATGTACGAGTTTCTTATTCATAATTGTAATTTTAATTGTGTTGTTTGTCAACTTATTTCTCTTAACTGCCGAGAGCAGCATCACTTAAACTTATAAATAAATAAAGAAGCGGTAGCACGCTTCGATTGCAGACGTCCTAGCGGCTCCGGTCCGGGAATGGAAGTTCCGGTCACCGGAAATGTGAGCATCTGTCATACGCGCTACTCAGCAAAGGGGACATCTCGCCGTACCTAGGAGCAAGGCATCTGTCTATTTTGGCGGTAAGGATGTAGCAGTCTGCAAGCAATGTCCAGTTAGCCTATTGAAAAGGATCTTCACAAGACATACAGTACAGGGTGATTCAGACCACCCGTAACAGTAATTTATTTCGGAAACTAGTGCATGAAAATTTTCGAGACACAAATATTTATAACTAAATCACATGTGAACTTTCACTTGAGCTTGATTTCATCAATCAGCTCTAACAGGAAGTAGGGTCAGTGGCGTAACACTTTAAAATTTCAAATGGGAGTCGGGGTCAAATAGGGTACCATTTCATAGAGCTCTTCAAAACAAACAACTTTCATAGGAAACGTTTCTATTAATTCCTACTCTTTCAATGAGAAAACGTACGAAAAGGCAATGGGTAATTCGGACCACCCCTAAGTCTTTTATTTCGGAAACTAGTGCATGAAAATTTTCGAGACAAAAATATTTATAACTAAACCACATGTGAACTTTCATAGGAAACGTTTTTTTTTTACCAATTCCTACTCTTTCAATGAGAAAACGTACAAAAAACAATGTCATCAATATTGAGAAATGTTACAAGACGAAAATGTAAGCAAGACAATTAATGTTGACATGTTACTGAAAGGCTTGACAATTCCATTAATTTTTTATAAATTTTCAAACTATCTGCCGTTCTGAGCAGCACACACCTGTACTCTTCTTCTAACACTGTCAGTGACTCCTAATACTTCGGCGTGGTCAAGTGACTGGCAGAGTAGGAATTAATAAAAAAGTTTCCTATGAAAGTTGTTTTGTTTTGAAAAGCTCTATCAAATGGTGCCCTATTTGACCCGACTCTCATTTGAAATTTAAAAGTGACCTTACTTCCTGTTAGAGCCGATTGATGAAATCAAGCTCTAGTGAAAGTTCACATGTGGTTTAGTTATAAATATTTTTGTCTCGAAAATTTTCATGCACTAGTTTTCGAAAGAAATGACACGGGTGGTCCGAATCAACCATTGTCTTTTCGTACGTTTTCTCATTGAAAGAGTAGGAATTAATAGAAACGTTTCCTATGAAAGTTGTTTGTTTTTGAAGAGCTCTATCAAATGGTACCCTATTTGACCCCGACTCCCATTTGAAATTTTAAAGTGATACGCCACTGACCCTACTTCCTGTTAGAGCTGATTGATGAAATCGAGCTCAAGTGAGAGTTCACATGTGATTCAGTTATAAATATTTTTGTCTCGAAAATTTTCATGCATTAGTTTCCGAGATAAATGACTGTTACCTGTATATGCACATTAGCTTTCGTCCCAACACATTTCAACGCCTACATAATGTTAAAGTTATTTTAATAATGTACTAATGGGAGGAACATCTACGTGTATTTTTTTTTTCAGTGCCATCAGCAGCAAACACATTGTCCATTGCTGTTCTTGTGATTCAAAACAAGTCAGATAGTTTCAAGAAGTTGTAGTTTCCATAGACCCTGTTCCTAATGGTCATAAGTAGGGAATGGATTTCTAGGAGATAAAAATAGAGATTTAGGGCTTCATAGAATCTAATTTAGTACTTTTAAAAGTTTATATAAAATGAACAATTAATAATTTTAAATTTAATTTTAGTAAATATTCCATTTAGGTGGAATTTATTCGCAAATAACTGATGCTGACAATGAGTGCTACTGAACTGAAAACTCAAATTCTATCAGTGAAAGAGACTGATTGCTAATTGGTCACTTTTATTTCATATAACCGGGGTGCACTGACGAGAAAAATAATTTGTAAGTTCTCGCCTAACCTAAACAACCTACCACCCCTTTTATGCTAGGATGGACTTTTTCAAACGAACCTCGGTTCTAGAAAATTAGATAAAATCTTCTTCCCTTACCTTTTAAGATCAATATGGATCGAACTTTCCAGACCAGTGATCTGTAAGACAATTTTTTTGCATTTTAAATAGTTTAAATAGATTTTTTTTTTGTTTTTCTTTAGAGCATTTTTGCATTTAAGTATCGATACTTTTACTTTTATTTTAATTATACGCAAAATGCTAAAATACTTTTCAGGCACGAACATAGCTTTCAAGCATTTACAGAGTTCATGGTTCATTTAGGCGTTTTAGGTCCTATAGAGTTTTAATAGGGGGATCCTGTGTACATGAAACGTAGAGATATCTGAATAACATAGTCTAGGATATAGCAAACAAAATAGATAAGGAACTAGAAATCCGTTCCCTAGTCATTTCCACACTGCATAACATGGTCTGAGTTCATTTCTGCTCTCGACGAACATAAAATATAATATGGCGACAAAGCAATGCCGATTTTATACAGATGTTTCTTAGGCAGTCATAATGGCATACAAGACGAAAGTTTGAGTGAAGATTTCCTTGGTAAATTTAATGGTAAAGGTTCTGTGAGTAGAGTTTCCATTACTTTTCCCTGTTGATGCCTGCAATTTTCTTTCTTCAGTTTCTCTTCAACTGAGCTACTAACAAAATGTTGCATTAGGTTTCAAGTAGACTAGCCTATTTCATGGGTTTGAGGAACCATACATCCAAATTTTGCCAGTTGATCGCAAGTGAGTCTTTTTTTACTCAATGGAATGCTAAGTTCTAATAATTGGAATAAATTAAGCTTACATGTAAAAAATAATTATTTTCAAATGCTGCGCAAAACAAATGAATTAATTGAAAAAATAAGAACTGTCGAACATCTAATGTTTCACGGAATATTTCAGTTATGTTTTTAACCAAATTTATGTTCGGCGTTTTACAAGACAATATCATAATAGCTTATTATTACAATAGCAATAGATAAATATGTCAGGCAGGCCAAATTCAAATCGAGGCAGCTAAGAAGATATTTCAGTTATACTTTTAACCAAAACATAAGTGAATAATATTATTTTTTCTCAGATACAGGATAATTCTGGACGAAACTGTCATACGTTGAGGGTTAACAGTATGGTCGATTCTAAAGGAAAGCATTATTAATCCTGATGTCGTATTATCAATGGTTTCCAAGAAACAGCTATTGAACAGATACCAGTCTCCTTTTTTCCTCCGAATAATTGCTCATATTGATGCAGACACAACCAAAACCATATTTGGTAGTACTATTGCCTTTATTAAGTTGACCACTTAGGACCACGTACATGTGCGTGTCACCAAAATACTTGGAGAATGTTCCTTTGGCAAAATGAGCTGATATGTACTTTCAACAAGATAGAAACCTTGCACATTCCAGACGGCTAGTGATCCAATATCTCAATGAAACCTATCCTGGGCGTTGGATCGGTCGCGGCGGTATCTTTTCTTGGTTACCTTACACCTTTAGGTTACTGTTTCTATGGTTGGCTAAAGAGCGAATTCTGCAAGTGCAAAATGGAAACATGGGAGCAATTGTTTGCCTGCGTTTTAAATTCTTATGGTCACATTAAGGAATGTCCGAACTAGCTAAAATTAGCAACACAGTGTCTGACTACATGTGCTGCAAAGTATACCGTATCGAGGTATACGGTGGAATTTTTGAACATGTTATGTAAAGAGATATGGATAATTAAACACAACATACTCTAAAAGAATTAAACTATTACCTAAAATATAAAAACAATTTTGTGCACCATACACCAAAATGTATTTAAAACTAAACATTATATTATAAAAGTAAGCTAAATAAGCTAATGGGTTCATACCCCATTTATAGAGGAAATCCTCTCTTCTCTAATGACCAACAATTCAACAGATAACGATCTCTTAATTTACTATCACCTGCACTGCTCCCGTTCCTCTTGGTTTCGATTGGTTTTCTCCAAAACCGTTGAGAATGATAAATATGTTTATATGATGTTTTTCCTTCAGCGTCACTGATAGTATCACCCCTCAACGTATGCCTTTCTTTCTGAATCACTCTGTATATGAGGACTTCCCAATCCCTTCCCCTTCTTTTATAGGAATGACTTGTTTACACTGTCATTTTATCGGATATGACGTAAGCGTTTCCATGACAACCGAACTCGAATTTCCGTTCCATAATATCCTTTTATTCCTTTTATTTGTAGCCTATACGTAGGTCAAATATAGACGTTACACTTCAAAATAAAGACAGAAGATCGATGAAAAGCCAGAATTAAGAGCCTAAATGGGATTAGAATCCAGTACGCCTATTTTAAGAAGAAACAAAATGAAAAGATAACATGATCCTTCCTCTGAAGTCTCCTTTCTCTCTATTGTAGTCACAGAAAGCGCACGCCATTAACTCATCGGTCAAGCACGAGCTTTTAGGAAGAGTAACTGTCTTTCAGAGGTACGGATCTGAATAGAAGTGACACTGCTCGACTAGTCGACCTGTCCAGAATATCGCGCGTCTGGGAATTTAATAAGCGTGGAAGGCTACTTTCGAGAGATGATTTCTCAGAATGATACAGAACAGGACATAGGAAGCGCTTGGAATCTCTCTGCTCTTATATGCTAATAAATATGAACTTCTATGCCCAAATAGACATTTATATGTATTAAGTATGGCTAAACTTGTTGTTCATGTAATTAAGTGGAATAAAATTGATAACAGGAAATTCGAATTACAGAACCGAAGTTCGTGAGTTCGATTTTCGATGGAGTTATGAATTTTTCCAATTGCCCTATGACGCCGAGTTTACTTAGCAGAACTAAGTACCTAGAAGTTTTTTTGTGAGTAAACGTTGCAAGCACGTAAGACTGAAATCCCTACTGCTATTAATGCCGAGTGTCTGTAAAGTTGTAGCCTTAACCTCTAGTCATTCTGTAGATCTCCGATCTCTAATATTGTGAGGATTTTTCACTTTCATTTATATAATATTTCGATGACAATATTTTATGCTTTACGAATATATTAAATAAAATAATAGGAAATCAACTTTATGTAGAACTTTACATAGAAGTGGAGGTTATCAGCACAACATTAACAATAATTATTTATAATTTTATATAGCCATGTTGCCAGTAAAAAAATGATGGAGATGGGAGTATCAATAATAACAACAACAGAAGTAATATAGTATAAGTACTAATAGTTATAGCAGTAATAGTAGTAGGAGTAGTAATAGAAACTGTCGATTGTGTTATGTTTGTATTCAGTGTATTTTATTAAACCAGGGATGTAGGCTATAAGAAAGAGCACGCGAACTATCTCGGAGTATTTCGAATGCTACCTGGCAGTAATATACGTGGATTCGTTCACCAGTTGCAACAGAATCTCCTCTTCAAGATTTACAATTTATTTGTAATTTTTGTTCTTGTAGTGATATTAATAAACAGATCAGCAAAATTGCTTTGCAGAAATTTGTAACCATTTATGGTACCTTACGCCAGAACAACGGCATTGGCATTCTTTGTTACCAATCTTTCAATTCAAATTAAAACATCGATGGTAGAAGCTCAGAAATGTGATAAATATAGAGGGAAATATAAAAATGTTATCAGCTGAATTAAAGTTCTTAGATCAATACTTAGGAAAAGTCATTGAAAACTTTATTTGCCGAGATTCAAGGGATTTTTTAAGGTTTTCAATAAATGGCAACTTCTTGGAAACACATCCATCAGAATGGAAAAGTAACGAACACTTCTAAAGAGGACTGCATAGCGCAGAAGGTCTTAAAGATATAAACGATGCAGCAGAAGGCGGAGTGAAAATGATGACAGGGTATAATAATATGCTGACAACGAAAGGAGAAAAATACAGTTCATCCTGCAAATTGTGTCGAATGTCGGCGCCGATATCAAAATGTGAAGAAATCAACGTTACCTAAAGACTATCAAGAACAATAATACCATTAATAGTGAAAGGATAACACAAAAATAATAATAAATATTTCACTTGTGGTTGAACATATGAATTTAAGTAAATGGTTCAAACTTTAGTTCAAATGCGCCACGTCTTCTTATTATCCAATCCCTCCTAGTTTTTGAGGGAATTATTTTCTCAATATGTGTCACAATTTTAGGGGGTGCATTTAAATTTTTACGAAAAATAAAAATCCACCTATATGGCTAAGGACCACCCCAGATGCATGGACAACATTTACAACGATACCCCTCTTTCGGTGATTTTTAGTAGAGCAAAAAAGTTATAACCCGCGCGCAGAGCAATCTGCCCGTCGCGTCGTGCTCTTTAGCCCATACCGTACGGGCTTCAATATGCATCGCTACATTAAACATATTTTCTTCCTTTCTTTCTTTCTTTCTTTCTTTCTTTCTTTCTTTCTTTCTTTCTTTCTTTCTTTCTTTCTTTCTTTCGTTCTTTCTTTCTCTTAGTTTAACCTCTCCTTTTTAGGGTTCATTTATACGACATGAGTCTTACAGGGCCGCGACTTGTCAGGAGAGGAATTAGTCTTTTGGATCACATACATACTTTGTTGACCACTCAAGAACATGAAGGGCCTTCCCAGATGAGGAATCAGCTCAATGCCAGAGCCACCTCCGATACAATACAAACATTTAAAAGACATTACACACCATTCACTCACACATATGAAATGATTAAAGGAAGGATCGCCGTCCATGGCCGGACACATTAAACATATACGTGTTTAAAATAAATAATTACAGGTATATACATAAATAATAAATAACGATAGCTAATTTGCTTTACTTCGGTTAATTCATATTTTTAAAATGGAAAACTAATTTACCTACTCAAAATAATTAACTGAATCACCTATTTAAAAAAATTTGTGTACTTATCTATTTAAAATTAATAAATATCGTACTCAAGTAACTGAATCACATATTTACAGTAGACAGTTAATTTTATTTACCTATTTAAAATGAATAAATAATTTACCTATTTAAAGCAACGCACTGAATCAGCTATTCAAAATATAGAGTTAATGTATCTATTTAAAATGACTAAATAATTTACCTATTTAAAATAACCAGCTCAATCACTTATTTAAAGTAAAGAGTTAATTTATCTCTTTAAAATTAATAGATAATTTACCTATTCAAAATGAGTAATTGAAACCTTATTTAAATTAAAATATAGTTAATTTATCTATTTAAAGTAAATAGTTAATTTACCTGCTCAAAATAACTAAATGAATAAGCTATTTAAAGTAAACAGTTCATTTATCTATTTAAATAAATAGCTAATTAACTGCTCGAAATAACTAAATGAATAATCTATTTAAAATAAACAGTTAATTTACTTATTTAAAATAAATAGCTAATTTACCTGTTCGAAATAAATAAATGAATAGCCTATTTAAAATAAAGAGTTAATTTACCTATTTAAAATAAATATTAATTTACCTGCTCGAAATAACAAATGAATAACCTATTTAAAATAAACAGTTAATTTACCTATTTAAAATAAATAGCTAATTTACCTGCTCGTGCCATACCTGGAAGGACCATGGACAACAACCGCTGCCGTCATTGCGACAGCGAGACAGAAACTCTCCCACACTTCCTCGGTTCTTGCCCGCATGGCGAGGCTTTGCGCATGCCAGACAACACAAAGTAAGAAGCGCCAGTGCGACTACTTAAATGAATAATTTATGCATTTAAAATAATTGATTGAATTACTTATTTAAAATAAATAGTTAATTTATCTACCTAAATTGAATAAATAATTTTCCTGTTTAAAGTAACTAACTGAATCACCTATTTAAATAGTTAATTTGTCTATTTAAAATAAATAACTAATTTACCATTTAAAATAGTTCGTGGGACTTAAATATCCAGGCACTAATGATAAAATTTACCATTTACACTAAATTTATTTCTTGACTAATACACATAAAGATATAAGTCTCAAGCTCCTATGTGAAACTACACAGGCATAAATTCTTTTGTCTTCAGATACGAAGTAATCTTCCCCTTTCCCTCTTCCATTGCGATCGACGCTTTCCTTCGGTATTCCATTCTGGCGACAGCCATGTTCACCCCATCCAGCTTCAGTATTAACATACATTTTCTGCAGTAATTTTTGACGTCATTCTCCATCTGTCTGGATAGTAGAGCTGTGAGTGAGACTTGCTTATTCAGGCATCCTCTGATTTCGCAACGGCGGCGTCGTCTTCAACGTTTCATATTCTGTACAGCGTTGCAACAAAACAATGCTGCCAATATTCTAGCACTGCTCGTGACAAAATTTATTTAAACTGAGGGCAGAGGAGGCTTTCGGGAGTGAGACGTCTTCGGTGAACGACATACATATGGCCACTGATAAAATAAGTTTAATGTTAAGTTGATTAAATTATACGGTGTACTCGACGAATAAACCGTGCAGCTTTAACATTGTGAGTTCGAATCCCAACTATATACGTAGCTTGAATGTCTGTCTTTTGTCATCGTGTCCAAAGGACGGCACTAGCAGGTGGCCTTCAGTGGGTTAATGCCGTGTTAAAATTAACCCCTGTCATGCTTCTGATGTCTTCATTCACACACAAACGCTGAAAGTGCAGTATACACTTGTTTCTTCTGTAGTTCAGTGCTATAGCGCTGGAATCTATTCCACCATTAGACTTTGCAAATTCGCAATATTCCACTTTACCTTTTTAACCTTAGTAAAGTGAAAGGCCTTTCTGTTTTTCCACAAATTAGAGACTGCTTTCTATTTTCATTCTTCACTCTTTTCATGTTAAAAGGCATTGCAACGCCATGTTGTTGAGCTCCATTTCCTGCCAACGAAGACATGACTTATTGTTCTTTAGGTGGAAGAGATAACTACTATTTGTTCTTGGTTCTAGAATAGGTTTGAATTGTAGTAGTAATTCGAAAACTTCCACATAATTGAGACAATTTTTGGTTATGGAAATTTATTATGTTTTATGTACTCCCATTTTAACTGCACGCATTATATTCTTCACCTGGCATAATTAGGAACATTAAATCCAGACGCTTGAGATGGGCAGGGCATGTAGCACGTATGGGCGAATCCAGAAATGCTTATAGAGTGTTAGTTGGGAGGTCGGAGGGAAAAAGACCTTTGAGGAGGCAGAGATGTAGATGTGAAGATAATATTAAAATGGATTTGAGGGACGTGGGATATGATGATAGATTCTGGATTAATCTTGCTCAGGATAGGGACCAATGGCGGGTTTATGTGAGGGCGGCAATGAACTTCCGAGTTCCTTAAAGCCAGTAAGTAAGTAAGTAAGTAAGTAAGTAAGTAAGTAAGTAAGTACTCCCATTTTGGGTTCTTCGTCACTCGAATCACTTAATGTAAATTTTCTCTTATCACATTCCTTCTATGAAGTATTTTGAATCCAAAGCAAAAATATAGGCCTACCGAATATAATGTATTTAAACTTAATGGAAAAGAGACTTGACTTTGTTCTTTCCAAAAATCCCATTCACTTTTTAGAATATGACTTTGCACTTTTCAAAATTATCATAATGGTGAAGCTTTCTTTCTTTCTTTCTTTCTTTTCTTTCTTTCTCTGAGTTTAACCTCTCCCTTCTAGGTGCATTTACAAGACCCACGCCACCCGGGCTAATGGTGAAGCAAAACTAATAATTTATTTTAAAAAATTTCCTCTAATTTTTCTTTTAACTTTGCGAGCCAATTTGGAAAACTAATAGTGAAAGTGCAATGAAAAGTACAAACTGCGAAGTGAAAAGTTGTAAAGTTTAATGGTGGAATAGCTCCTGGTCTTCTATTAAGGAGGGTCGGGTTCGATCGCCGGCCTGGTCGTGATTGAATTTATGGTGGACGAAGGAGACTTTACGCAAGTTTTTTCTCGGTATACTCCCGTTTTCCTTTTCATTCCACCAACATTAAACACTTAAAATTAATCGCTGTGGAGAGATGGATAGCATATCTGACCGTGAAACAAGGGAGCCCGGGTTCAAATCTTGGTTGGAACAAGTTACCCGGTTGAGGTTTTTCAGAGGTTTTCTCTCAATCCATTAAGATTGGTTGAGTATTGAGTGTTAGAGAAGGCCGCATGGCCTTAACTCTGCCAGGTTAAATAAACCATTATTATTATTATTATTATTATTATTATTATTATTATTATTAAGAGCAAATTCGGAGCGTTGGATCTCTACCTTGTTCTCTTACAGTGGAGCCGCCTCTGGGCTCAAGGAGCAATGCACACTTTCACGAGAAAGTTGAATTGTTTAAGATTTTAAGTTCAGGAATCGGCAAGAATTTAGATTGATATCATACAATGCTCAAACTTGCATGTTGGAAATGATGCGGGAAGCAGAGACATATCAAGAAAAAAATTCAATCTTGTAGCGGCCGTGATAAGGAAGAGGGATGGGAGTCAGCGTCTATTCTTCTCCCATGTCACTTAAACCATGCGTCATAAACTGACTAAACTGCGGGATCGAAGAAAAGAACTTAAGAAAAATATGCAGCGGATAAGATTTGAGCAACTGTGCCTGGCGTAGATTCTCAGTTGAACGGCCGTAAAGCATAGAACGATGGCTTAGTGCACACGTGTTGTTAATTCCTTAATTTTGAGAAAACAAGATTTAATTTTCAATACCTAATTACACAACAATTAACATCTATTCTCAGAAAGCAAACATAACATATGAGTATAAACAATGTGCATTGTCTGTTATTTATTTGCTGCCCAACAATACAGTTCTCTCACAATGCATACAAATTAATTATGTATTAAATAAATTATTGTATACACTAACTCCTTTATAAAGTAAATACTTTATGTTGCACTTACCACTTTTGTGTATTATTAAACGAAATAAAAATACATTTAATAGAAAGCAATAATATTAATTTATCTTGAAAAAGGCACTGATGTGAGAATATGTCACACACATTTGCTTAATTTTCATTTATCTTATAATTATTCTTCCTCTTCTGACATCTCTGCAAGTTGATTGGTAGTAGAAATACCATCAATGAAATGTTTGTATTCTTCAGGGATCACTCTGCTCTGTTACTTGGCTGTTACTTACTCGGAGGTGCATTGCCGCCTTCACATAAGCCCGCCATCGGTCTCTATCCTGTGCAAGATTAATCCAGTCGCTAGCATCATACCCCACCTCCCTCAAATCCGTTTTTATATTATCCTTCCATCTACGTCTCGGCCTCCCTAAAAGGTCTTTTCCCCTCCGGCCTCCCAACTAACACTCTATATGCATTTCTGGATTCCCCATACGTGCTACATATGCCCTGCCCATTTGAAACGTCTGGATTTAATAGTCCTAATTATGTCAGGTGAAGAATACAATGCGTGCAGTTCTACGTTGTGTAACTTTCTTCATTCTTCTGTAACCTAATCCCTCTTAACTCCAAATATTTTCCTAAGCACCTCATTCTCGAACACCCTTAACCTCTATTCCTCTCTCAAAATGAGAGTCTCACAACCATACAGAACAACCAGTAATGTAACTGTTTTATCAATTCTAACTATCAGGTTTTTTTAGAGTAGACTGGATAACAAAAGCTTATCAACCGAATAATAACAGGCATTTCCCATATTTATTCTGCGTTTAGTTTCCTCCAAAGTGTCATTTACATCTGTTAGACTGCTATTGCTCCAAGATATTTGAACTGTTCCACCTTTTCAAAAGATAAATTTTCAATTTTTATATTTCCATTCGTATTATGTTCTGGTCACGAGGCATAATCATACACTCTGTTCTGTAGTAGTGATAAAAGACCTTTCTTCTTGTAATTAATTGATGAACTAGTGGACTTACTCGTGTTAAATATGTCACTATTCGACTCCACACTTCAACACCTTCCAACAATAAAACACACCCTCTTAACAGGCAGAGAAGTTCGAGATGATGCCGCGATCTAGTAGGCTCTGATGATGGTGCGTGAAGCACTGAAACAGCTGTAAGCCGGACAAATATTACATATTTAACACGAGTAAGTCCACTAGTTCATCAATTAATTATATTCAAGTGTTAAAAGTGGTGTACGCAAGATTAAAAATGGATTTCTTCTTGTGTTCACTTACGGGCAATTTATGGCTGTACATAGATTTCAGAGAAACGTTAGACCAATTCACTATATTTTTCTCTTGCAGTCTTGTCTTTTTTCTTTGGCTTACATCAATTTCAAAAAAATGTTCCTTCTAAGAGGTCATATTTGTACTGAATAATAATCGTAGGTTTCTGCACTCTGATCCATTTCATTTTCATCCAGTTTATCTTTTTACCCTCAACAGTTTCTGTTACATTATTTACTACCTTGTCAGCTCCTTAAGCTCATAGAAGTCCCATAGTGCATTACAATAACGTGATATGGGGAGGGATTTCTTCTTGATTCTGAGGTCAGAAGCATCTATTCACCAGTGATGTACACTTTTATGTGCTTCCTTTTACGTCCAATTCTTGCGTGCATAGAGTCGACTTCCAAGTAAGAAGTCCTGACTCCATAAATTTTAAATCAATGGTTTCCAAATTTTCCTTCCGGTTTACCACATACAACATTGCAGCAGTGACGAACTGATTCCTGTTCTGTCCTCCCCAAGTGTCACTGAATGTTGTGAAGTGAGTAACAAACAGAGACAAATTGTAAATTTATTTCAGCGGACAACTGCTAATCTCCATACTGCCTCTTCTCCCATTACACTCATCCTAAATTTAGCAAAACCCATCATTTTTAGTGGCACCCATTATGGTGAAATTGTAAACATTAAGTTTACGTTTATAGTAAATGTCACAATCACCTGCATGAGGTACACAGAGAATAGCTTGCATATCGAAAGTGATGGAGCCGTCTTCAGTGGCTCTTTTCTTGTCCTCGGCTTTCATTTGCATTGCCTGATTTTCTCGTTTTTTGTGGTTGTCCCACTCTTCTTATAAGGGCTCTTTACTACTGGCTGTTTGATATGCGTTACATTTAGAGCATTGGTTCTTCTTTGGAATATAAAAGAACAGTGATGGATCATATGATTTGAAAATACTTCGATAAACGAATTCAGAGACAGGTGTGACACTCTTTTCATGACAGTATTGGTCCCGATACAAGCGGTACATAAGTGCCAAATTCAAATCATGTGCTAAATACAGCTTTCAAGAATCTTTACGACAGTATGGGACTCTGAACGAGTAAATGGATCAATGAGAGTTTTTACATAATTTTTTTGTTCTTCAGGGATTGCATTTTGTGTTGATTGTCTTTGTGTTAAATTCAGTAACACTGAAGCTTGAGTTGTAGGACTTTTCTAACCGTGTAATAATTTCAGACACAGTTTGAAAATAGGTTTGTATGAAAACCAAATTATTCATCAGAACCTTCAAATCCAGAGCGTTTTCCTTTGCGTATTTGTTGGCATTCATTCTACAGTACCCCCACCCACTGTACGGTTTACCACTATACTCAGTATGCCGTTATGCACATTTCCCACTGAACTGCTCTATTGGGTCCGAAGTCTCGAAGCCTGCTTATGATTGCGAGCAACGAGAATTGTCTTCCTAACGTATCGTAACAACCTGTAAGGGCAGTAAGTTATCACGTGAGACTCTCACGGTGAGAGGGGATAACATTGAAAAAAAAAGTGCTATGATCGCATTGTGACATTATTATAGAAAAACTGTCCTTTTTCCGTTGGCAGATGTTGATTAAATTTGAAGTGATTGTTGCCAATGTTATTCATATCCTTTTCATTGTGCGTTTAAGTTCATCTTTTAAAGAGTTATGAGTATGACTTAAGAATAAAATTTAAAAAAATATAACAAAATTAACAGTAATAGCTTAAAAACCGCCCCTCAAATCTTCCGCTCTAGGCAGCTGTCACAAGGTCATATAGAATAGAACGAGACGGACCGTGTGGAAAACACTTCTGTTTCCATGATACAACAATATATATATATATATATATATATATATATATATATATATTGATGTCAGAACAAACCTTTCCTGTGAAAACGTTACAATTTTTCTCATATGGACTTCGAACATAGGCGTTTTCTTTCAAAAATCGTTAGAATAGATTTCAAATTCATAATTTTTTTTATTTCAAATAATCATTATTAACAGGGTTACAATGTAAACTACATCTTCCTGTATCCAAAGTGTTTAAATTCTTATCTTCTTCCTCCATTCTTCTCTTGACTCCCAATCCCGTTCTTCCAAGCTTCTCTCCTTCATTTCACTTCTTATATCGTCCATCCAAGTTTTCCTTGGTCTTCCCCTCTTTCCTCTTCCTGGCGGATTCCATTCCAAAATCTGTCTGGGAAATCTTGTTTCTGGCATAGGTACTACGTACGTGGCCATACTATTCTAATTGCTTATAGCTAACGAAATCTAACAATGTACTATTAACTCCCATTTTTGTCTAATGGTTGTGTTTCGAATTTTTTCCAATTTAGAATGTCTAGTGGAAAGTCTAAAACAATTCATTTCATTGGAGAGGAGTTTCAATCTCAGATTCGTGTTTAAATGCCACGTTTCCGCCCTATATGTTATACTACTCCTTATTATAGATTTGGAGTTTTGTTTCAATTGTTATTGCCTTATCCCACCAAACCTCATTTATTACCTAGCTATTGTCTATATACCTTTCTGAATTCTATATTTTGTCACTTTCCTGGCTGTATGCTGAGTTAATTTTTACCCCCAAATATCCACACTCCTCACAACCTTTGATACATCCCATTCCATCTTCAAAAACCAAATCTTTCATTTCCTCCCCACAGGACATATATAGTGTTTTCTCTAAATTTATTTTTAAACCCCATTTATTATATTCTTCTATAAGTTTTCTGATCATATATTCTATGTCCTCATAGTCCTGTGCTGTAACTAGCTGGTCGTCTGCAAATAACAGAGTATAAATTGTAGAATTCTCAGTAGGTATTCCCATATCTTTACACTTCTACTTCCTATTTTGTAAAGCTTGTTGTATATATATATCTTAAATAAAGTTGCTGATAAACTACACCCTTGACGTAAGCCTTTTGTGACTAGAAATTCCTCGGAAACATTCTTCCCAATCTTTATCCTAGAGGTTGCATTTTCATATAATTTGCCTATGGCATTTACAAGAAGTTCGTTTTATAATTTATTCTTTAATACTTCCCATAATTTCGTTAGTGGGATGGAATCATAGGCTTTTCCTAAATCAACCAATACAAAATGTATTGTTTATCTTTTGACACATTTCTTTTCCATTAACTGTTTAACCACACAAATGTGATCAGTTGTTGATCTCCCTGCTCGAAAACCTGCCTGTTCCTCATCCTCTTTCACTTTATATTCTACTTCTAATAATTTTATACAATATTTAACTTATATTAATAGCCTATGCGTAAATAAAGGATAAATTGAAGAGTGGGATCCCAAAACTCTCTCAGTCCATTTGGTCATATATATATAGCTATATACAGTGAAACTTCCCAATAGCGGACACCCCCGGGGAAAAATTAAATGTCCGTTTCTGAGAAATGTCCGCTATTTAGAAAATCGTTAGTATGTATACAGTACATTAAAATTTCTCATACATATTCAACACTATATTTTACAGTACAGTGTTTACAGTATTCATCCAGAGAGAAATCGTACCAGTAAATGTTTTGTAAATGAAATAAACATCAGTCATTGTACCACTTCACCTTACACAAAGAAATCTAGAATTGCATTCTCAGTGTATGATTCTAAAATAACATCCTTATTTTCAAAATTTCACTAATCTGAGTTTTTCCCACATTAAACTTTGTGGCCAGCTCACGAACACTTAAGTTCTCCTTCTCACTATGCTTTACAATATCCACTTTCTCTTTTAGAGACAAACGTTTACGTTTTTGTGACATTTCTAATGTGACTGTACTTCCGAACACGCAACTTGATAAACTAAGAAAGTACGGACTGCTCACGTACAGTATCGCAATTAACAACTGTGCTGCTTACCTTCAATAAAGTACAAGAACGTTCAAATGCACGATAATGATTGTTGCAAAGAATTCGTTAGAATTGCGTTTAATTTACAACCGTCTTTTTCTTTTTTTCTTTCATGCTGTCCGTTATTTGGAAGTTTTCATTGTTGTTGGGAGATACAGTTCAGTGTCCGCGTCATTTATTGAGAATGTCCGCTATTTGGAAGAATTTTATCTTAAGGGCCAATGTTATTTTGCAGGGGAATTTTAAAATGTCCGCTATTGAGAGGTGTCCGCTATTGGGAAGTGTGCGTTAAGGGAAGTTTCACTGTATATATGATTATTTTTGAGAACTCTATCTTATATTTTAATCTTGTTTTCTTCCAAAACAACGCCAAGCCTTGCCTAAAAGTTGATGTTACGGTGCATGTCACTTGAAAACTCCCTCAGTCTGTAGACCGGAGGATAAAAAGCTAGCCCAGTCATTTAGTAAAAATGAATTTAACGCGTTTTGGGATCACACGCTTCAATTCACTCCTGGATACTGAAAATGAAAAACATCCTTCCAATAATTTAAGAGAAAACGACTGTAAGTTCACAAATTGATCAACAGGCAGATGGCATGATCAGAACTCCTTTTCTGATATTGATAGTGCTTAAAAATGGCACCGCTGCGAAAATATAGAAAATATATTTATTACAGAGTGGCGATATTTCTTGTTATACATCGTATAATGAGAAACGAAAATAAGTGAACGCTAATTCCAGTTCTTATGAGGTCAACTACTCTGGCCCTCCATTGGCTGAGGCGTCACGGTTAAATTATAAGTTATTGGTGGAACAAAATCTGCATTGAAATGTACGAAGTATTAAAGTTAATTGTCCGGACTAGATGGATCTCGGGAGTCAAGATCCCTAACGATGTACCTGGATAAGCAGTTTCAGATGAGACTGCTCATTACTACAAAGCATCCGGAGACACCGTGTAGTATACCTGGGCGAGCGGCCGCCGTTAAACAACGTCATGTGACGCAAATCCCCGCGTAATTGTCGTAGTGTGCTATTTGCTCGGCATTGTGATCCTCCTCTTATTAAAAATCTGTCGTCTGCATTGTGTCAATAAGGGAAAAAGTCTCCCTCGAAATGAAATCTTCAACTGCGTCAAATAAAACACGAGTGTCTTGACAATAGACGGTCATAATTCATATCGTGCGCAGGATCCGACGCCGGTCCGACCTCAAACACCGACGCACGGCTCACCAGCATCGCGAGAAAGACAGGAATGTCGAGAACGTCCTCAGCAAAGAAATGCAAGCGAATAAAATTACACACGCTTATTCTTCTTTTAAAAGTGTCTGTCGCGAAGGTGACATACTTTCCTACACGATTGACGTATTTCATAACAATGCAATTCTTTCACCATGATGCAAATTATAGCACTGAAATTTAAATGACACACATACGAAATATGCACTCTTTGTTTTCTGGATGGCATGTATACAGTAAAATGGATCGATTGTAATCTGAGAAGTAAGAGATTTCTCATATTTTATTAACTTCACAGCGTAGATGTAGTTAATTTTGCATAAATTAACACAGAACAGCTACACGTAGCTTATATTATAATAATTTCTAACATTGTTTATGTAAGAAAACTGGCATTTAAAATTTATATTAATTCTAAATTCAGAGTAATTCATAAGTCACGATAGATTATTTATGTTCACAGAAGCTTCTGTTTCAATTGTTTCACTATCGTTGCTATAGCAAATGGAACAAATAATAGAAATTCAGACACACACATACTGACTCTAATTGGATGGAAGTATAGTCCTTGCAATTCGTCGTCATTGTGAATGCTTGTAAAAGAATGGAAAATATTCTGCGAAATGTTTTCTGAAAGCTGTTCATTTACTAGAAAGAAGCAACGTAATGATATAGAAGAAATATGGCGACTATGCCAGAATAATTTTTTAATTGTTTATTCCACTCTTTTATGAATAAAACTGTATTATTATTTTTCTAGACGACCAGCCTCATGAGCTGTGGTCAGAGCTTCTGACTACTGTTCATGAGGTCCCGGGTTCCATTCCCGGGTGGAAAAAGGGAATTTTTTCTTAAATGGGAATGTTCCTGAGTTCGTCCATGGTCTAGAAATTAGGTTAGGCTTAGGTTTAAGACCTCTTTTGGCACTTCATAGTCATCCTATCATAATTTCATCGGGGCAGCATAACTCTGCCTTCCAGGCGCCCCAACCTCAGAAGTGGGTTATAAATAAGCCATTGCCAGGAGAGACCAGAAATGTCAAATGACAACCTCGTGGCATTGGAGAGAAAAAAAATTCTACAGACTCATTTCTTGTCAAAATTACAGCACTTTTAAATCTTTCTCGACTTTTGAATAACCCTATCTACATAAGTATTAATAGTTCATAAAGAGCTCTCTGGAGAGAATCCTTACTTACTTAGGTCTACAAATGGCTTTTAAGGAACTCGGAAGTTCACGTAAGCCCGCCATCGGTCTCTATCCTGAGCAAGGTTAATCCAGTCTCTATCAACATATCCCACCTCCCTCAAATTCGTTTTTATATTATCCTCTCATCTACGTCTCGGCCTTCGCAAAAGTCTTTTTCCCTCCGGCCTCCCAACTAACACTCTATACGCATTTCTTATGTTGTGGTTACATAACAAGCTGTTTTTTACGATGATGGATTGTTAGCCCTTCGCCAAACCCTCAAGGAGGAGGACCACGACTGTCTACGACTGCTTATTCAATATATTCGCAGCTACCCTCCATATCTGGAGGCTGGAGAGAATTCTACTTTCATTAATACTTTGCTTTAGACGTTCCCTTATGCATTACAAATGTTTTCACTATTAGCAAAAGTAATTTCTTTAACGATATTAGGACCCTGCTTCTATTTGCTCAGCAGCGCGCACATTAATACATTTCCAGGAAAACGTAAACAGTAAATAATTCTTTACAGTAGCTATATTGCAATAATTAATTAATTAGTATAGTCTCAGAAAGGATCTTCTGTTTTATATCATACATAAAATAAAATTAAAATACTATGATGATGATGATGATGATGATGATGATGGTGATAATAATAATAATAATAATAATAATAATAATAATGATAATAATATAGTTTTGTTCATAAAGCAATAGGGTTTATTCAGTTTAAACCAATTTCAGAAAAGGATTATCGTAGCGTTCACATCGGACTACGCTCTACCGCAACCATTTTATGTGCCACGGTACCGGTCTCTTAAATTTTTTTTTACAAATTTCCACAGCTACGACAAATTGCAGAGTTCATTACCTCAATCCATTCATAGTTCTGAATCTTCTTAGTGTGCAGGAACAATCTCTATTACATTCATAGTAACACTGAATAAGGCCATTTAGAGTTCTGAATCTTCTTAGCGTGCAGGAACAATCTCTGTTACATTCATAGTAACACTGAATAAGGCCATTTAGAGTTCTGAACCTTCTTAGTGTGCAGGAACAATCTCTATTACATTCATAGTAACACTGAATAAGGCCATTTAGAGTTCTGAACCTTCTTAGTGTGCAGGAACAATCTCTGTTACATTCATAGTAACACTGAATAAGGCCATTTAGAGTTCTGAACCTTCTTAGTGTGCAGGAACAATCTCTGTTACATTCATAGTAACACTGAATAAGGCCATTTAGAGTTATGAATCTTCTTAGTGTGCAGGAACAATCTCCGTTACATTCATAGTAACACTGAATAAGGCCATTTAGAGTTATGAATCTTCTTAATGTGCAGGAACAATCTCTATTACATTCATAGTAACACTGAATAAGGCCATTTAGAGTTCTGAATCTTCTTACTGTGCAGGAACAATCTCTATTACATTCATAGTAACACTGAATAAGGCCATTTAGAGTTCTGAATCTTCTTACTGTGCAGGAACAATCTCTATTACATTCATAGTAACACTGAATAAGGCCATTTAGAGTTCTGAATCTTCTCAGTGTCCAGGAACAATCTCTATTACATTCATAGTAACACTGAATAAGGCCATTTAGAGTTCTGAATCTTCTCAGTGTGCAGGAACAATCTCTATTACATTCATAGTAACACTGAATAAGGTCATTTAGAGTTCTGAATCTTCTCAGTGTACAGAAACAATCTCTGTTGCATTTATAGTAACACTGGATAAGGCCGTTTCGAATTTTTAGAGACAGAACCATTATTTTCTGATATGGTATCATTCCAGAATAGCTTGACTTAGGCCTACTGTTCTTTTATTTTATTTGGCATAGCAGCAATTGTGAACAATTGAAGCAAGTTTCCGTGAAAATAAACTACATTCTTTTATGAACAAAGCTTTAATTAAGTTTCTACAAACTTACTTTTCAACAAAATTACGAAACTTTATAAAAATTTTCGCACTTTTGAATAATATCATGTGCCCACCGCTGTGGAGTAACTGTTAGCACGTCTGACAGTGAAACGAGCGGGCCGAGTTCAAATCTTGGTTGGGTCAAGTTACCTGGTTGAGGATTTTTCCGAGATTTTCCTTCAACCAACTGAAGTAGAATTGATGGATTATTTTTGGCGTTGGACCTCGGACTCATTTTGCCATCATAATTACACTTCTCCTCTATCATCATCATCATCATCATCATCATCATCATCATCATCATCATCATCATCATCATCATCATCATCATCATCATCATCTCCGTTTCTTTCCTAGTTTTCGGCTCTGGGTCGTTGCCGAACTTGGACCCGTGGATAGCCTATATGGCCATTCGTTGTTGGCAGTAGTGCTATGCACCATGGGCTCTCCACTTGGCTCATGGTAACTCGTGGGACAGGAGTTGAAGGACCGTGGTGAGGCCTACTAGGAAAGGTAAAGGGATCGTGTAGGCTGTAGGGG